>NC_079491.1:84988026-86263026 GCF_020520425.1 Spinacia oleracea
GCAAAGTCACTCCAACGGGCACCGGGGGTCATGAGTTCATACTAGTTGCTATTGACTACTTCACCAAATGGGTCGAGGCCAGGTCATTCAATGTGTTGGGTTCCAAGTAAGTGGCCCAGTTCATACAAGAAAACATCATATGCAGATACGGAGTTCCTCACGAGTTCATCAGTGACTAGGGAACCCATTTCCAAGGAGAGTGTGAAGATCTATTCACCAAGTACAAAATTCAACATCATCGCTCTTCGCCTTATCGCCCACAAACCAATGGAGCAGTCGAAGCAGCCAACAAGAATGTCAAGACCATCATCATGAAAATGACTGCCAATTAGAAGGACTGGCCTAAGAAGCTGCACTTCGCATTGTGGGGGTATCGAACTTCAATTCGCACTTCAACTGGTGCAACCCCATTCTCATTAGTCTATGGAATGGAGGCAGTACAACCTATCGAGCTGGAGATACCTTCTCTAACACTACTACAATTCCCGTGATTTCACGACGCTATCCCCTCGACGCTGCACAAGTCTGCTGGTATAAGTTTCTGTTCGCGAGATATCTCGACGCTGTTTGTAGTCGACATGTTTTCTCGACAACAAAGACCGTCGAGAATGTTCCACGTGTGTGGCACGTGACCTCTACTTAAATTTTTTCAAACCCGCGTCTTCCAATTTTAATTTTAAGCGGTGAACCGCCAATACTAAATTAAAACCCTAAAAAGAAAAAACCCCTTCATTCACCTCTGTCATCAGTTGTTCGATCTGAGAATCCTTCAACCTCCATTGAAATTGCCGTTCACTTCAACCTCCATTGAAATCGCCGTTCACTTCAACCCTCCATTGAAATTGCATCTCTCACGCCACCTTGAGCCCTGGTATGTTCTACACCTTGAATCCTCGATTTTTAATGTTTGTTGTTGGTTATGTGAATCCATTAATTATTAACTGATTTATAGTTTTTTTTAATCGATGATAATGATTCTTATAGAAATTTTAAAATAAGAACCGAAAGAAGTTATTATAATTTGATGAGAACTATTGTTAAGGTGGGTTTGAATCTAAATTTTGAGGCTGATCGAATAAGACATTCGTGTTATCAGTTGATTTTCTGACTTGCTTATTTTCAGATTCTTATGGGTTCAATTTCGTGTTATATGTTGGGAATTTTTGCACAAAGTTGTGTGGTAAATTTGTGATTTTTTGGGTAAATTTGTTTTGATTGGAAATTATTGCTGTGATTTTATGTTATTTTTGTCTAGAATTGTTTAGAGTTGAGATTAAGTTATGGAATATTGGAGCAATTTGCCAAAATCACATGTTGGCTCTGTTATTCGACATCGAGGCTGGAAAATCACCATTCTTTTATTTCTGCTGCCATTTTCATGTCTTTGCCCACTGCAGTGAGCTATATTGGCTCTGAATTGGACTGGTTAAAAATTTAGTACCACCATGAATTTGTTTAGCCCCTCTAGTAAGATAGTTCTGCCACTGTTCTAGTAGTGTGTTTTAGGCTTTTAACAGGGAAAATGGATTATGGGATTTTCTTGAATCGTGTGTCTGACACAAGGATGTGTGTATTTCTCTACTGGATATGGCTTATGATTTTCTATTGAACTAGATAGGGAACAATATCATTAGCATTACACTTTTACAAACTACGGAGTAATAAGATCAGCTTTGTAATTGTGTGGCTGATAATTAGAGTGGATTTTATTTTTTAAAATGATTTCCCCCTGAAGCTTTGATTAATTATAAGAATAAATGGTGTACAATTTTAGGATTTGCGCTCGGTATTAATTTAAGTTCCAAATTTGCAATTTCAATTTCAGTTTCTGGTTTCATTGAATTCGCGCTTCCAATCTCGTGGTCTTAATCGTTGTCTCGATCGTTCTCTTGGTTGGAATTTATCGAATTCTCCCTTTTAATTTCACGTATGTTCTTATTTGTGTTATGAACTGATATTGTATTCGAGCATAGGATATTGTATTCGAGCATTAGGACTTTATCAAATTTAATAAACTGAAAAGATGTATATGAATTGGTACAATAGGATTTTGTGTTTGATGCAGTGTTTATGTTTTTGATTTTTTGATTCGGTATTTTGATTCTGTATATTTTGGTTTGGTCTGGTTGTTGATTGTGAGTCTGTTTGTTTTGGTTTGTTCTAGTTGCTGCCGTGGTATTGCGTTTCGTTAGAAAAACAAGCTAGTTGTCTTCTTTGGTATTGGGTTTCATCAATTCGCGCGCGCTTCCGATTTCAGGTAATTTAATTTCTGATTTGTTGTGGGTGTTTTTAATTTTTTGGGTTGTTTAATTATTGATTTTTAGAACAGTTCTAATCTGTGCAGAACAGAACAGTTATGAACTTCACAGAACAGTTCTGATCTATGCAGATCAGTTCTGATCTGTGCAGATCAGAACTGTTCTGTGAAGTTCTGTTCTGATCGGTGATTGGTATTATTGGCTTTAAATTTCTTGATTCGGTATGTCAAGTTTGTTGGTTTTGTGTTTGATGTCGTATTTCAACGTGGGATCTTTCAGAACAGTTCTGATCTGTGCAGAACATAACAGTTCTGATCTATGCAGAACAAAACAGTTCTGATCTATGCAGAACAGAACAGTTCCAAACTTCACAGAACAGTTCTGATCTGTGCAGATCAGAACTGATCTGCACAGATCAGAACTGATATGTGCAGATCAGAACTGTTACGTGAAGTTCAGTTTTCTCTGGCATGATTTACTCAAAAAACATTCTGATTTACTTCTAAAAAGAAACTATGTGCTGGTTGAGACAAAATCCTGTTTAATTACATTTACATTAATCTAGAGTGATAAAAAATTTCATTTTCCTAGGGACGACACTCTGGCTCTTCCAAAGGGCTCATGATATGATTAATAAGGTGGCTCTTAAGCCGTCTACATTGCTTGATTTCTCTACCTAACACAGAGTATATTTTGTTGGATTTTCTTTCATTGTCTCTGTTATACTAGTATTTTTAATGGATAATTTATTTTGAAACTTCCCTTGAATGAAACTTCCCTTATATATATAATAAACTTTAAGTTCTTGAGTTTTTGGGCTTCACTGTGCTTGATGGTTTGATAGAGAGCATTCATTTTGAGCCCTGTTCCGGTGTTCCCTTATCTGAATGACATAAGATTCTCTAACATGTCCAATCTTATCCAATGAGTTGAATCTCCTCTAAAGTCTAATGCTTTTAAGGTGTAATTGTTGTATCTTTATCTTTTGCATTCAATCTTGCAATCTTAATATAGCCTTTGATTTGAAATATGAATTTTTCCAGTCAATTAATAATTGAATTTGGCCATTTGGCACAAATTGAAGGGGATAACAATCGGACAGAAGACTCTAGCGAAGAGCAAAAGGCTTGTGTCAAGTTGATTTGCACTCTTGTAGACGAACCAGGTGATTAACATAATCTTAGATTGATATCATGTTATTAACAATGCGTGACAAAGTAGCTGGTCTTATTATTTTTCTCATGAATTTGTGTTAAGTGTCATGTTTAAATATATGTTATGCATTTCTATCATTGTTGCATGTTCCTATTGTTGTATGTTTTTCAATAATAAGCTGCTACCCTTAGTGGAATTCTAGTTTATTAGCTGTCAAATTCTAGATTCTAGGATTTTGTGTGATAAGGTTACTTTGTGGATGTGCGTGGTGTAAGGCTTGTCTAGGCTCTTTTGTTCTTGTGTGTTCCTTACTAAAAAATCCTTGGAATAAGTAATTTTTTTTTTATAGACATGGATACTAGTTGGATTGATTTACGCAATGGGGATCCTGCTTATTATAGTGGTTGCTTGAAATTCATGGAACTTGCGAAGGAGACTCTTGTTGAAGGAAAAACACGATGTCCGTGTAACAAGTGCAAGTTAAATAAATGGCACTTCGTAGAAGAAGTTGGAGGACATATTTTGCTTAACGGTTTTCTTAAAAAATATCAAAATTGGGTTTTTCATCGTAAAGTCAATGAAGGGAGAAATAGCTTTGAAACCCCTAGTGGTCTAGGAAATGCAGTAGGTCAAGATGACATGGGAGAGTTGCTAAGAGCAGCTTTTGGTGTTGACAATTCAGAGTCGCATAATGAATCGCAAGACATGCCCGAAGATGAAGTTTTTTATGACATGCATGAGGAGTTTGATTTTCATTGTGAGGTAGATAATGAATTTCCATCAAGTAACTCAGGTGAAGAAGATGCTAAGTGTAAACGACTAATGGAAGCCGCTGATGAGGTTTTATATGAGGGATGCACTACTTTCTCAAAGTTATCCTTTATTTTACACTTGTTTCACCTTAAGTGTATGTTCCACTGGTCCGCAGAGTCATTTACTAAATTGCTTGAACTTCTAATAGACGCATTTCCTCAAATTAAGGAGTTTCCATCGTCTTATTATGAAGGAAAGAAGATAGTGAACGATTTGGGGTTAGGATATGAGAAAATCGATGCATGTCCAAATAATTGCATTTTATATTGGGGTGTATTTGCAGACAAATATGAGTGTCATGTTTGCCATACATCAAGGTGGAAAACAGTGAAAGAAAAGGAGGATAATAAAAGTGAGAAAGGAAAGAAAATATGTAAGAAGGGCGAGCCAGCTAAAGTAATGCGATATTTTCCTCTTATACCTAGGCTAAAGAGACTCTATATGTCATCTAAAACAGCTAAGGATATGAGATGGCATTTTGAACATGAAGATGATTAGATCTTAAGGCACCCGTCGGATGGTGAGGCTTGGAAAAGTTTTGATAAAAGATATGTAGAATTCGCCGAAGATCCTCGCAGTGTTAGATTAGGTCTAGCGAGTGATGGTTTCAATCCATATCGTCTAATGAATACCAATTATAGTACATGGTCGGTGATTTTGATTCCTTATAATTTGCCACCGTGGCTTTGTATGAAGCCATCATCATTCATTTTGTCCTTGCTTATTCCCGGAAAACATAGTCTTGTGATGGACATTGATGTGTATTTGCAACCATTAATCCACGAGTTAAAGTTATTGTGGGAAGGTGTTCCTGCCTTTGATGCGCATAGTGGAAATAAATTTAAGATGCGAGCAGCCTTACATTCCACTATGAACGACTTTCCGGCATATTCTATGTTGTCCGGTTGGAGTACAAGAGGTTACAAAGCTTGCCCTACATGTGCCCATAATACTAATTCATATTGGTTTGGCGGAAGAATGTGCTACCCAG
The DNA here is from genome assembly GCF_020520425.1 of Spinacia oleracea. Classification (NCBI taxonomy): domain Eukaryota; kingdom Viridiplantae; phylum Streptophyta; class Magnoliopsida; order Caryophyllales; family Amaranthaceae; genus Spinacia; species Spinacia oleracea. The sequence goes on from NC_079491.1 coordinate 84,993,244, forward strand.
GGCATTGAAAATGGTTTCCAATTGATCATCCTTATCGTTCTCAAGATAATTTATTTGATGGGGAAAATGAATACGGGGTTGCTCCGGTCCCTGCAACTGGGATAGACATTTTGAAGGAACTAGAAAAGGTTAAGTATGTTTATGGACAATCAAAGAAAGCACAACCAAAGAAAATATCTAAGAAAAGAAAGAGACTTCAAGGTGGAACTTCTCATGATTAGCCGGATGATGATGATGGTGGTGAAGAGGAAGCCAATGTTATTTGGAAAAAGAAAAGTCTACTCTTTGAGTTGGAGTATTGGAAACATAATCCTCTAAGACATAATTTAGATGTTATGCACATTGAAAAGAATGTGTGTGACAATGTGATAGGAACTCTTTTAGATATGGATAAAAGTAGAGATGATAAGCAAGCAAGACAGGCTCTCAAAGACAAATATATAAAATCTCATCTTTGGCCTCAATCTGATCCAAATCGTGTTAATGACCATTTGCCTCCCGCTGAATACACCATGTCTACAGAAGAGAAAGAACGTTTTTTAAGGGTCATAGAAAAGCTTAAAGTTCCCGATGGATACGGGTCTAATTTGCCAAGATGCGTAAATATTAAGCAGCGTAAACTTATTAATTTGAAAATCAATGACAATATCATGTCCTCATGCAAGATATTCTTCCTGTTGCTTTAAGAGCATCGAATGCCACTAAATTTATTGACTTGCTTGAGGAGTTGTCTGACTTTTTCAAGAATATTTGTTCGACCACTATTCATTCTGATGACTTGGATATCATTAAGTCAAAGCTTGTTTTGACTCTTTGTAAGTTGGAGAAAGCTTTTTTACCAATATTCTTCACAATCATGGTTCATCTACTAATCCATCTAGTGGATGAGGTCAAACTTGGCGGACCTGTTCAATACCGATGGATGTATCCCATTGAATCTCGAGCCTCTATCTTATTTTATTTTATCATTTCAATTAAAATATATTCACTATTCTTATTTTTTTCTTTCACATTCACTTTCTTCATTCTATAAAAGGTACTTGGCATTTTTAAAATCTCATGTAAGCAATAAAGCCCAACCTGAAGGGTCAATTGCGGAAGGGTACCTCTTATGGGAGACAATTACATTCTGCTCTAGATATTTAGAAAGTGTCGAGACCATATTCACCCGACCGAAAAGAAATGAAGATGGTGTTCTAGACAATGACACCTATTTATATCATTCGGGTTGTCGTGTGGTTGGAAAGCAAGAAAACATTCGTCTCGATGACAAAAGTTTAAAACAAATCCATCGCTATGTTTTGCTTCATTCAGATGAGATGAAACCGATTATTGAGTAAGTAGTGTCATGAGTTAACTTAGAGTTACTAACTATTAATTTTTCAGTAACACAATTTTTTTAATGTATAAAGTGCTTTCATATGCCAAAAACGGCAAGAGGATGAATGTGGAGGAAGTCAATCCAACAAAATTGTTGAAAATGGGTGGATAATCAATGAGTTCCCTGAGTGGTTGCGAAATCAGGTTATATATATGCAGTAACCTTTTGACCTTTTTTGTTTTGTATGTTTTTTAATCTGTATTTAACCATTTTTTAAAAAAAATTTAGGCCTATAACATAGATGATAGTACAACAGAAGGAAAGTTGAGAAAAGCCTTGGCCGGTGGTTAAAGTAATTACAGTAAAAAACTTAAAAGCGTCATTGTCAATGGCTACAAATTTGATACTATGGAACGCGAGCGATTTCGCAAGACACAAAATTCTGGAGTTTTTGTGGAAGCAGATGGCCAAGAGTATTAAGGAAGACTCCAAGACATATTCGAATTAAATTACTATGGTTCTTTCAAGGTTATAATGTTTCTTTGTGAATGGGTTGATATACATAGGGGTTTGAAAACATACCCAAATGGTAGTGTTCGTGTAAATTTCTCGAAGTTGATGCATACTGGCCGAAATTTGCACGATGATCCATTTGTTTTCTCATCTCAAGCAAAACAATGTTTTTACATTGAGGATGAGATACAACAAGGATGGTCGCATGTTGTTAAGACTAAGCCTAGGGACTTCTTTGATATAGGCGATGATGAGCCTTAACATTATGCTCTTGCTCCAACATTATTATGTATTGATTTCAAATGAATGGATTTCTTTTTTTTATATGTTATTTTGAGAATTCCTTTCTTTCTAGAAACATCTTTAGTGTATATATGTCACTGGTAGAAATATCTTTCTAGAAATATCTTCAGTGTATGTCTTTCTTTGGTAAGTTCTTTCTTTCTAGATATTATTTTGGTAGTTTCTTGTCTTCTGTAACCTTGTTTCTTTACATATTGAGGACTGTTGTTGCTGTATGCATCTATAGAGTTTTGTATTGTCTTTTATTTTTTGTAATTTTTTTAGACATTTAATTCAGTTTGCCTATAAAATTTGCAGAAGCACAAGCAATATCTGGGAACGATCATCACCAAAAGGCACCATTGAGGCAAAAAGAAGAGGACCTTGTAAGTAGAGTCTGTTGGTGTCTATCTTCTGTTATAATCCTTTCTTTCTACTTCTGCTGGCTTATATACCCCAGGCATTACACACACTTGTTCATCTGCTAGGTAAAGAGCTTTTCAATACCAAGACTTATGTTTAATCTTATTTGATGCTAGATGCAATGTCATCGTTTGCAAAGACTTATGTTTAATCTTATTTGATGCTGGATGCAATGTCATCGTTTGCAAAGACTTATGTTGAATCTTATTTGACCGTGTAAAAGTTCAGTCTCTTTCCAGATTAGTTCTTTTGGATTGCAAGTTTTTTCTGTTTTACTTTCTGAATATTTGGGTTTAAATGGTTAATTTTTTGCTGAAATGTTTAGTTTGTCTTAGCCTCTTAGGTATTTCAAAAAGTTGAATTTAAGTTTGGGTTTGATGATGGTTTTTGATGAACTTGGTAGTGTTCTTTGACCATGACTGTTTTATTGCTGATTTCCCCCACAGATAAAATTAGGGTTCTGATGAAGGTTTTTTTTAATAATTTTAGGAAGTTCAGCTTAATTTAAGTTTTGGGTGCCGTGTGATTGTTCAAGCTAGGTGTGCTCCCGTTGAGGGTGCAAGTTATGCATATGGTGCTATAAGATTTTTTACTTCACTGCATTTAAATGCTTATATAATAGAGATATTCAGGTTGTAGCTTACCTGAGGTGTCTTCATAGGGTTAAATTAGTTGTTTAGTGCCTTAATAGTGAGTCTGTGGCGGTGCTTCTGTTTTAATCTGCAACAGGTGTGTTGGGAGCCTGTTGGCTTGCTGCTGGTTTTTTGCTGAGTGAATTAGAAAGGTGATATGGTATAAATGGACAAAAAATCAAGCCTTCTTATTTGTGAACAAAATAAGTATAATCAAGACAGGAACAATTTTCTCAAAATTTGGCTATTAGGAAATCATGTTCAACATTCAATTGTTTACAGAAACAACAGTGTATATAAGTTTTCACCTTCAACATTATCAAAGCTCCAAATATATGCTTTGTCATCACTATTGCAGTTCACTACAGAATTTACAAATTCTCCTGTTATGAAACCATAAAGAGACCTGTCGAGGATGAAGTCCGAGCTGGTCATCAGCAATCTTCTTCTTTGTTTATTATTCTGGTCTTGATTCTGAGTTGAACATCAATTCCAAGGATTTAATTTGCTCGTCATGTCTTCTGTTGTTGCAGTCCTTATCTGTTTGCTTCATTGTTTTTGGTAAATACTGACTTTCATTAACCAAAATAGGAACAAGGTGAAAAGCTAAACAAACGAGAGAGTCTCAATGGCTGTCCAATAGTAAACCTTCAAGGGCCAGGGGATTATAGTGACTTAGTTCCTGGAATGTTTATGGATTAGGTTACTTAACTTTCAGCTTCTTTAATGTATTTCAGACTTGAGAAATCAATTTCACCTCAGCATTTGTCTAATTTGCATTTGTTGTTTCTTGTTTCTTGTTAAGTGGTTTTGATTGCCTCCTTTACGCCGAACTCATAATCAGAGTCAGATTCGTCCCAGTTGCTGTGTGAATAATATATATATATATATATATATATATATATATATATATATATATATATATATATATATATATATATATATATATATATATATATATATATAATATATATATGTATATATAAAACTTCCCTTGAATGAAACTTTCCTTATATATATAATAAACTTTTATGATTCATGTCTTTCAGGGACGAGATGAGTTATCGTAGCAAACGAACTAGGATTGCAGCTTTAAATGAGTCTCGTAATGCATCTGAAGTTCCTCCAAAAAAGGCTCAAAGGGTAGCAACATCACAGTTAGCATCACAATCAGCACATCCACACAAAAATCAGCCCACTATCCCAGTTCCCTCGCCCTCACTCAAAAACACAAGGCCTTGCCATCACAGTCAGTCCATCCACCAAAAAGTCAGCCCACTATCCCAGTTCCCTTGCCCTCACTCCAAAACATAAGGCCGGTATCATCACAGTCAGTCCATCCACCAAAAAATCACCCCACAATTCCAGTGCCCTCGCCCTCACTCCAAAATACAAGGGGAACTAAGGACAGATGGGGGCCATTTAATCCTCAAATTACCACTAGCACTCAACGTGGGCCTTCGTCTTCCACTACCACTAGCAACCCTATTTGGAAAAATCCACTCACTGTACCATCAACTAGTGAACCTAAGCTTGCATCGAAAGCGCCATCAAGGTACAACCCTACTCTAGACAAGATTTTTAAGTCACCTAATATCCCAACTGAAAATCCCACAAAAGTCCCACAGTCTAGGCTGTCAGAACCACCCAAGCACCCTTCCACTGTTTCTCTAACTTCTCAGCTACCATATGAACTTGCTAAACAGTCCACATATTCGAAATCTGTTGCTTTTGATGCTAGTATATTAGAAGAAACACTTGATACTCGTACTGGGAGTTCACCAACAACACCTGAGGATGAATATGCAGACCATATAAGTGATGGAAAAGCAATAGCGAAATCTAAAGAATCATGTGATGGAAAAGAAAAAGAGATCTTTAAAGGATCTAGGTCTCGATGTCATGAGTCGCTCCCTGAATGGCTAAGTACAGTTAAGTATGATAATAAGGAGCAGGTTTTGACCATAGGTACATTCACTTCCTCTTATTTTAATGAATCAGATTTTGTCATATTGTATAGATTAGTTGAATTAGTTGCTTGCTGCTGTATATCTGACCTGAACTTGTTTTGAGCAATTTCAGATTAGTTGAATTAGTTGCTTGTTGATGTAGCCTTCATATTGAGTTGTTTATACTGAGTTGAACTTGTTGTATATCTGACATGAACTTGCTATACTCTGTCAAATCTGACTTGTTCATACTGAGTTGAACTTGCTGTATATCTGACCTGAACTTGTTGTATATCTGACCCAAACATGCTATATATCTGACCTGAACTTGCTTTATATCTGACCTGAACTTGCTTTATATCAGACCTAAACTTGTTGTATACTCTGTCAAATCTCAATTTCACAGCCAGAAATTAGACAAAAATTAAAATCACCGAGATTCTGGTTAAACTTTACTAAAATCAGGTTTCGCCTATGACCAGATAATTCATAAGCCTCACTGCAAACATGTTTATACATCCGACAAGTAAAACAGAATTTTGATAGTTGGACCAAGCATGTCGAAGGATCATACAAAATTATCCTAGTGCTAGAGTTTATCAAAAACCTTTCACTAGATCAACCCACTTAATTGACAGTTAACCAGGCCAAGTAGACTAAAGGTGATAATAGTGTACGATGCAGTGCTATTTGCAGAGGCCATAGTGAATTTCTGTAAATTAAATTTGTAGTAAATCAAAGAGTAAATCTAATCTGTAAATTTCAAAATCGATCTTGTCTTCTTGTAAATGACTTAGATACTTCTCTCCTTTCAGCTACATGTATCATTGACTAAGGTCTTTTATTGCAGAGATTCTAGAATTAACTTTATGCACTCCTACAGAAGAGTTGTAAGTTGTAACTCCTTAAATCTTCTAAAATAAGAGCTGTGAGTTATGAATCATTAGGCAATCAACAACTTTTCTGTAGAAAACCTATTTCTTGTGAAAATATAGAAATATAACAGGCTCTCTAAAAATACAGACACGATTATCTACTAAAATAAGAGCTGTCAACATGAATGCTAAATTAGCAGTGATGCACCTCCTTCTCTTTTCTAATTCGAATGATTTTACTCTTTGATGTTGCCTTTTCTAGATGCTAAGGGTAATCAGCAACTAGTTAGCGGGTCTATTCAACCAATGGACGTCTGGAACAACAATGGAAGCATCAAATATGTTCTGCACTTCAATGAACTATACCAACCGATTAGGAAAGGTGGGCATATTTAAGTCAGATTCCTTGGAAGCATAGCAAAGCAAGAACAATACTGCCCAGTTTCAGAAAAGACTTGGGGTCAACTGGACAACTGTTATAAAGTTGACATCATCAAATTGATTAGAGTATGTTTCTTCTCTCGATTTTGCTGATTTTTTAAGATTGAATTTGTGTTAACTCATATAGTCATTCATGGCTTCGTATTTTTTTAAGGACAACTTTGTGATTCCTGATGATACAAAGTATGAGGACCTAGCTCTCCAATGTGTTGATAGAGTGTGGAGGCAATATAAATATGAAATTAAAAAAAAAGTACTTCAAACCGAATGAGAAAACAATATAAGCCATTAAAAAGGAAGTGACACCTGGAGTTTCCAAGCAAGACTGGGTGAACTTGGTCAACTATTGGGATTCATCCAAAGGGAAAGTAAGTTTTTAATATACTGTTCTACACTTCTACGTATTGTTTACTACTTCCATTACATCACTTAGTGCCCTTGCATCATGGTGTTTAGTATTATGGGGTTTCAAGAACAAATATAAGGCCCACTGGCAGGGACTTGGGGAGTCTAAGGTTCGAACAATCTGGTCCTGGAAAGTCTGTTTCTGAATAACTTGTCAGACCGGAGTACTCTGAGTTAGAATGAAAAATATGACCTGAAACTACAATCTCACAGAAATCTCGTTTTAAGATAAAAGATGAAACATGATTAAAAAACAGTTGGAAACCTATAGCACGTCCTTTAGGATCAAGGTAGCACCACCAACCAGTGAGAATTCCCGCAAAACAAAGATTTAAAATCATGAAACAACAAACCTTCAAAGACGAAAATTCTAGGGATACTGTATTTGTCTAATCAACCCAAAAATAAAGATATGAATTGATATTATCTATTCCCAACGTCAAGTCTATGTAACACTTGTGAGGAAAAAGGTCCTGGTGCGACTTTTCTCTGCTTCAATATTGTGGCTTTATGTTAGGTTAAGTATCCTTGTCAACAGAATCTTCTTTTTAAGATTTGATTATTTGTGTTTGGAGGAGTTTCATTGATTATTCAGATAGGCTACCAGGCTTTCTTTAATTTGCTGTTATTGCCTTTCAGTTCGAATTGTCTTTTGGGTTTAGTTTATGTGTTTTGTGACAGCATATGAACTTCATAGCATTACTGGTTACAGACCTTACAGTAGCTTCGTATTAGGCTCCAAAAACATGTGGTCTTTAAACTATTTATCATAGAGAAATGCCTTAGGCTTATAAGTTTACGGACCAGATGCTTTTGGAGTTGTAAACTTGTTATTCCATAACTATAGAGCTGTTGATGCTGCAGCTATAAGTGTTCTTCTTCACCGGAGTTTATAATTTATAAATATAACTACTATTTACATCACTCAGTGGCTAACTGGATGCCTTGGTTAATCCCCTAATCCTAACCTAATTCAAAAACCATTGAGAACTCTAAAATATAATTCGCCCTCAAATATACACCTTAAGGACTCTAAACCATAGTGTACGATGAACTAATATTCAAATACCGAAAAAAGGAAAAAAAAAAACAGACAGAAAACAAGCTAAATCACTTTTAGAACCTAAGCCGTATGGAACTGGAAAATGTTCCCTGATGATTCAACTACAAGAACGAAACCACATGTATCCAGTTCCGAATTGGATTGTCCAGTTGGTGTGTTAAAATAAAATAAACAAAACCTCTGGCAGCTCTCAATAGACACCACCACCTGATTCCACTAGGACAACCTCTTGGTCTAAGATATTACTTGACCACACATTGCACCACCTCATCAAAGGCTCAAGCACTTGTTCTATGACAGTCAACTGATTTTGGCCAATTATTGTGTCGTACTGTAGTTTGAATTTGAATAACCAGTGTTCTTATTTAAGTTTCTCAAAAATTAATTTCTCTTTTGGTTGTCAAATTGTTGGAAGTTAATTTGTTGTCTACTAAGTCGATTTCTGTTCTCTTAGATTTTTGTTTTTTTCGAATATGAACTTAGAAGATACTCTGATTAAGTCTTCGAACTGAACTAGACTTCTTGAATTTATCGAATCTTTTTTTTTTAGAGAAATTGAACTTATTGAACCTAAGTTAAATATATTTATAATATTAAATTGAACTGAAAGTATTGGATTTGAATTAGACTGTTTTGACTCTTAAGGAGAAAATCCCAAAAAAAAAAAGAAATGACCTACATACATGATACATCCAATGTAGATACAAAAGTTTTCTGGTATAATTACAATCTTCTTTACCATCAGTAACACTAACGAGTAGCGGAGTAACTGAAGGAAATATGTCCTTCACCCAAGGTGCATTAAGTCTAATACCAAGGTTCAGATTAATTGCGAACAATTAATTCAGTGAGATCAAGTGATCGGAACAGCTAGCTGGAGCAATGCTTCCGATCAGTGAGTTCTAATTGATATTGAATCACAACTTACTCTTGACTGAACCTACAAGGTCACACCAATGACACGTAACATATCACCGGATTAAATGAATCGGAAATTCATTTAATAGCTTTTCGGGATTCAAGTTGGAAACGTATTATACGATACGACCTTGCATCGGAATCGTATATCGTATCGCGGATATTCGTAAGCTAGGCGAAATGAATAAATCGTATCGTACGACGGTGATTCGTCGTATACGAAACGATAAATAAATATATCGGAAATATATTTAATCGCGAATACAAGGAGCGGCCCACGAGCCGAGTGCACGAAGCACTCGAGGCCCATGGGCGCACGCATAGGCGAGAAAGCAAAGCAACGCTGCAGCAGCGAGGCCCTTGTGGCGCGGAGCTGTGCGCGTGCATGCGGGCCGAGACCACGACACAACAGCAGCGCGGCCCACGGCCCACTGGCTGTGCGTGTCCGTGTGTTTTGGCTTGCGGGCTTGCTAGCCGGCCTTGCCTCTTGGCTTGGTCGGTTAGTAAGGTTATGTAAATAACCTTACAACCTAATTTCCAACTTAGTACAATCACAATTCAGATTACACACAACCCTAGGAGAAAACAGAGAACCCTAATTCTCTATGTGCCTCCATAGTGTGTTCATCCCAAAAGCAAATCTCTTGATCAATTGTCTAAGCTACGATAATCAAGACGGATCTGATCGTGTCGGTGAACCAAGTAGAGAAACGACAAGTGGAGTTCTTTGTTCGTGTTCGTTGACATATTATTGTGGAAAACACGCTTCGAATGTAAGTTTGCTTAATCTGTGCTTTATACATGTTTCCTGGCTTTGGGGATTGTTCCGCACATGTTATTATGTTTAACTGTATTCCCTTACAGTGGTATCATGAGCCTTATGTATTCAAAGCATAAATTAGCATGATTATTATTGTTTTTGCATTGTCGAAATTTTTGGAATTTTTGTTGATTTTTCGGAATTTTTTCGAATTATGGGATTAATTGCGAAATTGGCAGTTCCGAAATCAAAAATATTCGCCTTTTCGATTTTTAAAACCCTAATCTGATGGAAAACGATTTTCTAAGATCAACTCATGAGAATAGAATTGCGAAAACAGGCCTCGAATTATCGTTTTTTGGGCGTTTTTGTTAAATTTTCATTAAAAATTAAAAGTGTCGGACAGTAATTCAATTAAAAGGTCGACCTAAACTACTCGGAATTTCTTGAAATTTTGACAAAATGTTGCTAGGTACATGCTTGATCTATGGTGAAAATTTCAGATTTTTCCGATAAGTATAAACCCTAATTTTGCCTTTCCCCAATTCGTAAAATTTGCAACCCTAATTGAATTTTAGTTAATTTTGGTTTCATAATTTGGTTAATTGGGGAAGGGGGTATAATTTCATGGGTCAGTATAAAAATTATTGGATTAAAATTTTGATTGGTTTCGTTAATTTTAATCGCACTTAAACCAAATTATTAATAATCTGAAATTTAATTGTTTATGAACGATATAAAGTTTCGGATTTTATTAATTAAAAGTTCAAACTTTAAAGTTGATTCGATTGTTCTTAAAGTTTGAATATTGTTAGCCCTTGATTTATTAATTTTACGAAATTGGATTGTCGTTAAAGTTTATTAAATCGTTAAAAATCGTTGTTTTTCGAAAATTAAATCGTAACTTTTTTTTTGAAAAATAAAATTAATGCAAGTTCATGAATTAAATTTAATTTTAATTAAGTTGGTCCGTTTTACGAACCAAAAACACGAACATGAGCATGGTGGAAGTATGGCTCGTCGAGCCATACGAGGCCATTGTGCTCGCCGAGCCATGCGACACGGGCAGCAGCAACAAGGCTGCGTGCCTCGTGCGCGCTAGGCAAGGAAGGGGCAGGCGAGGAAGCTTGCGGGGCTGCGACGAAGCAAGGGCAAGCCTTGCGACGTCCATCTGAAGGAAATAATGCCCTTGGTCCAAGTATGCATTCAATGTTAAGTCTAATAAATGCGGTTCAGTATTAATTAACAAGTTAATAATTCAGTGAGATCAAGTGAGATGAATGCCTAGCTAGAGGCCGCTTCAGTTCAAGTGGAATTAATAATATTAATCCACAGCTTACTCTTGACTGAACCCGTAGGGTCACACAAATAGTACGTAAACGGATCAAGTATTTAATGGCATTAAATACTCCATCTATGGATATTCGGAATCGACGGATCTTGGTTTCAGTGGGAGCTGAGATCGTCACAGGTAAGAAATGAATACTCCGGAAACGATAATATTGCCGGAAACGGAAATATGGATCGTATCGGAAATATAAATATTATCCAAGTCGTAGATGTTGCCGGAAACGGAAACATGGTACATATCGGAAAATATTATCGGAAATGGAAATATTGCCGGAATCGGAAATATTGCCGGAAACGGAAATATTGTCTGAATCGGAAATATTATCGGAATCGGAAAATAATTCCGGAAACGGAAATATTAAATATTTGTTCGAAACGCCAATTAATTCCGGAATCGGAAATGTTAAATATTGTTCGTATCGGAAATGAATTCCGGAATCGGAAAATTAATCGAAAGCGCGTCGTATGAATTAGCATCGGACGAGCTTGCTAGACGAAGGCCCAGCACGAAGCCAGGCCCAAGTCCAGCAAAGGAAACGCGCGCCACAACACGCCAGCCCAAGGCTACGCCAGGCCCACCGCAAGGCAGGCCCAGCGCGCGCCCAAGGCTGCGGCAGTCGTGGGCTGCGTTGCTCGGGCTGTGCGCGCGCGCGCATGGGGCCCCTCGTGGGCTGCTGTGCGTGCGTGTGTGTTTGTGTTCACATACGAAACCTAAAACGTACAGGATTCGTTTAATGATTAAATTCCTGATCCTATTTGATAAATTAATTAAATAAGAGTTTCATTAGGATTCTAATTTAATTAATTCGTATCCTAATAGGATTCCAATTCTCTTTCCATACCCCTATAAATATGTGGCCTGGGTTCACAATTTATAATAAGTTTTCAAGTATTCAAAGTGAGTTTTTGAGAGAAAAATTCAGTCACATACCTTGCCTAAAAGTGCCGAAAATTATTAGTACCTTAAGGGCGATTCTAGTTGGTCAATCTTAAGGCGGATCCGGACGTGCTGTGGACTATCTACGGAGGGACGACACTTGGAGTCCTAAAGACTTGTTCTTGTTCGGTTCGGGCGCAGCTAGGGAAGGCACGCAACAAAGAGTATGCATCTAAACTATGCTATATGATTATGTGTAAATAATATGTATTCCTGGCTAAATGGTTTTTCCGCATGATTTATGAATTGTCATATGTATCATAACCTAACAGTGGTATCACGAGCCTCTTATTATTTTCATAATCTAAATTGCATGAACATGGTTAAATATTACAAATTTGCAAGAATTAAAAGGGGTGATTAATTTTCGTAATTGTTAATTAATTGCAAATTGCGTTTATTTAATTATACGTACGCAGGTTTTCGGCAGTTTCTTCGTTACTCATCCAAATCGAGTGATTTTTGTGTCAATTCCGCATGTAAAAGGCATTCTAAAATTTTGACAAAAATAGTTTTTCAAATTCGAACCCAGAATTCTCAAATTCGAAGCCTAACTATGACTTTTCGAAGGTTTTAGTTTTTCGAATGCAAAATTTGGTAAATTTAAGATGTTAAATTAAATATTTGCGATTCTTGTTGATAAATCTTGAATTTTTGATTGACCTACTGTATATGTTTAACAAGTTTGAATGCCTAGCCTTGTTAATTATGCAATCTAATTTGTAATTATGATTAATTTGTTGAAAATTAGAATAATTTAGAATAAATTTGATTTTCATAATTAATTATAATTTAATTAGATACCTATGATTAAAAACCACCATAAAAATTGTAAATTTATGATAAATTTTAAATTTTTATGACCTAGGCTTGAATCCATGATAATCAGAAATCAATTGAATAATAAATTTTCGATTTTTCGCCCTAAAATTATGAAATTAATATTATTTATTAATTTGTCATTAATTTTAAATATAAATTTTCAAATTTTATGCGATTCGTTCATATAACTTGCACGCACAAAGCAATGGACGCTACGTGTTACCCTTAAGGGGTGTTGTATAGTGCGGGCATGTGACGACGAGCAAGGGAGCTCGTCGCCCATGCGGCACGAATGCAATGAGCAAGGCCATGGTGCACGAGCACAAGGTAGCAGCCCTGCCTTGTGTCGTGGGCTATGAGTAATGGACGAATGGGCATGGGCGAAGGCAAGGCACGGCAGTCGCGTGTGGGCAGCAAGAGAGCTGCGCCACAACACGCACTGCCTCGCACAAGCGCGCGCAGCCTCGCGCGCAGCGAGCGCAAGCTCGCGTGCCACGAGTGCTGCGCCCAGCGTCGATGCCTCGCGCAGCGAGCGCTGGCTCGCATCAAGCGAGCGCTGGCGAGCGCGCACAGCGAGCGCTGGCGAGCGCGCACAGCGAGCGCTGGCGAGCGCGCACAGCGAGCGCTGGCGAGCGCGCACAGCGAGCGCTGGCGAGCGCGCACAGCGAGCGCTGGCGAGCGCGCACAGCGAGCCCTGGTTCGCATGCAGCAAGCGCTGGCGAGCGAATGCAGCGAGCGATGGCTCGCGTGCATCGAGCGCTGGCACGCGCGCAGCGAGCACCAGCTCGCGCGATGGCTTGCGAAGGGTAGAAGCAGCAGCTATGCGACGCAATGCATGGGCTGCGCGCACATGGCCAGCGATGGCTGTGTGCGTGTGGCCCATGGGCGTGCGATGCGTAGGGTGTTTGCGTTGTGATTAGATCGTTTTGAATGTTTAATTTGAAATTTTCAGTTTACGTAATTTTAATTAATTTTAAAATTAATAATTTAAATTATTTTTTTGGATTTTAATTTTGAATATTATAATTATAATAAATTTTATTTATTCTAATTATTTTACTAAAATTAAAATCATGAATTAATTTAAATACGACTGAAATTAAATTAAACTTTTTGGATTCAATTATAAATTTATATGAGCTTTAAATTTTAATTAAATTTGTATATTTCCGGTTAGACTAGAAATACATTTTTATGTTTAAAATTAGTAAAGCATATGAATTTATTGGTTTGAGTGGGAGCCCTTTTTAGTCATAAACTCTTGTTAGGTCTACAAATCCTTAAGGTTAAAACAACTTGATTAGAATTAATAAGGACTGAATAATTGGTAGATTATTGGTGCCCTTGATTAATTGCTGCAAATGTTTACGTGATGCATAATGTGTTTTACTAACCAGCTATGTGGGCCATTCATGATAATGAATGGGTGAATGGTATATATATTGTATATGTACTGTTTTGCAGGTTATGAAGTGACTAGTATGGCCCAAATAGGATAGAAAATATGGTCTGCGTACCATTAATTTGAATGTAATTGGTCTAAAGTACCGAAGTCATTTTTCAATTCAAATATGGTCTGCGTACCATCAAATAGTTGTAATTAGTTTTAATTATAGCTTATCCTATTTGAAGAAAATGGTGCCTCCCACGGAGATTTTCGAGACGGACTTTGAAGTTGAAGCTTCAAGATGAAGTCGGGCCATACTAGATCACATTTATCTTATGCATGTTTTAAGTTATTTATTGCTTTTAAATATGTCTTAAAATGCATGAGATCAAAAGCTTGATTATGTTGCATGATTAAGGATTTTAGTTCACTTAAAATCTAACCAACATAGTAAGAGCCTTAAGTTCCAAACTTAAAAATTGAGTTAAAAGGTGCCATGCCAAAATATACACTTGCTTGGATATCCTTTACATCAATCTAGTAATAGTTTTCGCTCAGCGAGGTGTTACTTATTGGTCCTAAAGGGGCAAGGTACACAAATAATTGTGAGTACATGTTAGTTTTGGTGAAACTCAACGATATAAGTAAGGAGTCCTTTTATGTCGTGGCAAAATCGATAGGTTTACCTAATAAGTTCTTAGACGTACCTATCAACCAAGAATAGTTTCTAGACTATTAGCAAAAGGCTTTTGCTTACCTAAGATGTTTTAGGATTAAGTCGACAAACTGTGCTTAGTTCTTCAATGATTTTAGGATCTTGGAATCATTTTATTCACACCTGCCGGAACACATAACTTGAATAAAATGCTTAATAAACATTGAATTATGCATGTATGCTAGAATTTAAGTTTATTAAGAGAAACTGTGAATGGTTATTTATTTGTTTATTCTTTTCAATTGTAGTTTTTAATATGGCAAACAACAATTCATTCAACATTCGATCAATTCTCGAAAAGGAGAAGTTGAACGGGAAAAACTTCCTTGACTGGCAAAGGAACTTGCAAATAGTTCTTATGCAGGAAGAAAAGGAGTATGTCCTAGAAGAGGCGATGCCCGAAGCCGCAGGCGACGGGGTCACTCAGGCAGCCCTCAATCGTTGGATTGATGCCAACAAGGATGTGAAATGTCTAATGCTCACCACCATGAGTGCGGATCTGCAGAAAACGTTCATCAACTCAGATGCTTTCACAATCATCAGTGAGTTGAAGAACATGTTCCAAGATCTGGCTCGAGTCGAAAGATTCGAGACTCATAGGCAAATTCTTGAGACCAAGCTTAAGAAAGGCGAGCCCGTAAGTCCACATGTTCTCAAAATGATTGGACTCATTGAGAATATGAGTCGGCTGGATCAGCAATTTTCTCAGGAAATGGCTATAGACACCATCCTCCATTCTCTTCATAGCGGGTATGATCAGTTCAAACTGAACTACAGTATGAATAGTCTGGACAAAACGCTCACTGAGCTTCACGGTATGCTGAAGACCGCTGAAAAGACGCTCAAAAGTGATAAGCAGGATGTGCTTATGGTGCGTGGGGGCAAGTTCAAGAAATCTGGAAAGAAGAGGAATGCTAAGAAAGGTGGCAACAAGGCCAGCCCAACTAAGCAAACTGGCGCCAATTCTGTAAAGAGGAAGGTCAGTCAACCCACTTCTGAATCCGAATGCTTCTACTGCAAGAAGGGGCATTGGAAGAGAGATTGCTTGAAGCTAAAGGAAGATCAGAAGAACGGAACAGTCGTTCCATCTTCAGGTATTTTCGTTATAGACTGTATACTTGCTAATTCAACTTCTTGGGTATTAGATACAGGTTGTGGCTCACACTTATGTTCCAATCCACAGGGACTAAGAAGAAGTAGAAAGTTAAGCAAGGGTGAAGTCGACCTACGAGTGGGAAATGGAGCACGGATTGCTGCATTAGCTGTAGGAACTTACTATTTGTCGTTGCCCTCCGGGCTAGTTTTGGAACTGGAAGAATGTTTCCATGTTCCAAGTCTTACTAAAAACATCATTTCAGTTTCTTGCTTAGATGCTAAGGGATTTTCCTTTTTAATAAAAGACAATAGTTGTTCGTTTTATTTTAAAGAGATGTTTTATGGATCTGCTAGAATAGTCAATGGACTTTATTTATTAGATCACGACAAACAAGTATATAACATAAATACCAAAAAGGCCAAAAAGGATGATTCAGATCTCACCTATCTGTGGCATTGTCGATTAGGCCATATAAACTTGAAACGCTTAGAAAGACTTCAAAAGGAAGGAATTCTAGAACCATTTGACTAGCTTAGAGGATTATGGTAAATGCGAATCATGTTTACTTGGAAAAATGACAAAGCAACCTTTCTCTAAAGTTGGAGAAAGAGCAAATGAACTATTGGGTTTAATCCATACAGATGTATGTGGACCAATGAGTACAAATGCTAGAGGTGGTTTCAGCTACTTTATCACTTTCACTGATGACTTCAGTAGATATGGTTATGTCTACCTAATGAAGCATAAGTCTGAATCCTTTGACAAATTCAAGGAATTTCAGAGTGAAGTAGAGAATCAATTAGGCAAGAAGATTTAGGCACTGCGGTCTGATAGAGGCGGTGAATATCTGAGCTATGAATTTGATGACCATCTGAAAGAATGTGGAATTCTATCAGAATTGACTCCTCCTGGAACACCACAATGGAACGGTGTGTCAGAACGGAGGAACAGAACCTTGCTAGACATGGTCAGGTCAATGATGGGTTAGGCCAAACTTCCATTAGAATTTTGGGGACATGCACTAAATACAGCTGCACTCACTATAAATAGAGCTCCGTCTAAAGCTGTCGAAAAGACTCCATACGAATTATGGTTTGGAAAGTCTCCAAATGTGTCTTTTCTTAAGATTTGGGGATGTGAAGTATACGTCAAACGATTAATTTCAGACAAACTTCATTCAAAATCGGACAAATGTATCCTTGTGGGCTATCCAAAGGAAACAAAGGGGTATTACTTCTACAATACATCTGAGAACAAGGTGTTTGTTGCTCGAGATGGTGTCTTTTTGGAGAAAGATCACATTTCCAAAATGACAAGTGGGAGAAAAATAGACCTCGAAGAAATTCGAGTCGAACAACAAACTCTAGAGAATGCTCAAGATGACATTCAGGATGAAACTCAGAGATCTTTAGAAGAATCTGGTGAGAATCATGGTCAAACTAGAAATGTTACCCCGCGTAGATCGCAAAGATATAGATCTCAACCGGAAAGGTACTTAGGTATTTTGACGAACGAGAGCTATGACGTTCTATTACTTGAAAGTGATGAACCTGCGACTTACAAACAAGCTATGACGAGCCCTAGCTCCAAGCAATGGCAAGAAGCCATGCAATCTGAATTAGACTCCATGTCTGAAAACCAAGTATGGGATTTGGTCGATTTGCCAGATGGCTACCAAGCCATTGGAAGCAAATGGGTTTTCAAACTGAAAAAGGACAAGGATGGGAAACTTGAAGTTTTCAAAGCTAGATTGGTTGCAAAAGGTTACAGGCAAGTCCACGGTGTGGATTACGATGAAACCTTTTCACCAGTTGCAATGCTAAAGTCTATTCGGATAATGTTAGCAATCGCTGCATATTACGATTACGAAATATGGCAGATGGATGTCAAAACTGCTTTCTTAAACGACGTTTTAACAGAAACTGTGTTTATGACACAGCCTGAAGGTTTTGAGGATCCAAAGAATGCTAAAAAGGTATGCAAGCTAAAGAAGTCAATCTACGGATTGAAGCAGGCATCCAGGAGCTGGAATATACGTTTTGATGAAGCAGTCAGTGACTTTGGTTTCATCAAGAACGCAGACGAATCTTGTGTATACAAGAAGGTCAGTGGGAGCAAAATTTCTTTCCTGGTATTATATGTCGACGACATATTACTTATCGGAAATGACATTCCTATGTTGAACTCTGTCAAGATTTGGCTTGGGAAATGTTTTTCGATGAAAGATCTAGGAGAAGCACAGTACATATTGGGCATCAAGATTTACAGAGATAGATCTAAAAAGATGATTGGACTTAGTCAAAGCACTTACATCAATAAAGTGCTTGATAGGTTCAAGATGGCGGACTCCAAGCGAGGCTACCTACCCATGTCTCATGGAATGACTCTAAGCAAGACTCAGTGCCCAAAAACACTTGATGAGCGTAGACGAATGAATGGGATTCCATATGCATCATTGATTGGTTCAATAATGTATGCTATGATATGTACACGCCCAGATGTTGCGTACGCACTCAGTGCTACGAGCAGATACCAGTCAGACCCAGGAGAGGCGCATTGGACTGCTGCCAAGAATATTCTGAAGTACCTGAAAAGGCACAAAGATGACTTCCTAGTCTATGGTGGAGATGATGAATTAATTGTTAAAGGCTATACGGACGCAAGTTTCCAAACCGACAAGGATGATTTCAGATCACAGTCTGGGTTTGTCTTCTGCCTCAACGGAGGAGCAGTAAGCTGGAAAAGTGCTAAGCAAAGCACCATTGCGGATTCTACAACTGAAGCGGAGTACATTGCTGCACATGAAGCAGCAAAGGAAGCTATATGGCTAAGGAAGTTCATAGGTGAACTTGGTGTAGTCCCCTCCATTAAAGGACCAATAGCCCTGTATTGTGATAATAACGGAGCTATTGCACAGGCAAAGGAGCCTAGACACCACCAGAGAGTCAAGCATGTACTTCGTAGATTTCACCTTCTACGAGAGTTCGTTGAAAGAAAAGAAGTCGAGATAAGCAAAATTGGAACTGATGACAACATATCAGATCCATTGACTAAACCTCTGCCGCAGGCGAAGCACAACTCGCACACTGCAGCTATGGGAATCAAGCATATTGGAGAATGGCTTTGATGTCTCTGTTTAATGTTTTAAAGTTTTAGAGTTTAAATCTTTGTAAAACATTATTGGTTAATCATTCATAATAAATGAAGAGAATTCATTTTTCCATTTAATTTGTGGTTTATTAAATGATGAGTCCCTTCAATTTGACGATATATTCAAGATAGACTGTCAGGACCAGTCCTGTGACTAAGAAATGTCTATCAAGTGAACTTGAATGTCAAAAGTTGATAATGGTCCCTAGTCGGAGTTTTCTATAAAATTGGACGCATAGAAAACGTTAGACGATTAGAATGCAAGATGACTAGTAGTTCTGTTTCTTGAACTATGTGGACATGGCAATGTCATAATCATTTGCATAGATACTTACTTTGGGAAGACTAGTATCGGACAAGACCTATGAAACTTTACTGTAAGAGATGAAAATCTGTCATAAGTAAATTTCATTAAAATTATTAGACACTAAATCCTCAATACCTGAGTGATTTGAGATTACTTGTTTGAGAACTGGTTGCTTTGACGTTGACCAACCGTCGCACCGTAAAAGGAGGCTATAAAGGCAACGCTCAGGTAATCACCTATCAAACGAAGTCTAAACTCAAGATCGCAAGATTGGGATTGTCCTCCCATAAATCGGGATGAGATGCTTAAAAGTTGTACAAGGCCACTCGGAGAGCTAGAAACTGTGAAATGCATGGCCGTGCTCGGATGAATCATAGGCTATGATTATCTGTTTATTTGATCAGTTGAACTCTGAAACCGATGAACACCTCTGGACATAATAAGGATGACAACTCTTACCTTATGTTCAAGAGCAAGCATCGAGCGACAAAGGAATTAGGAAATGCACACTTGTCCCTAAGGACAAGTGGGAGACTGAAGGAAATAATGCCCTTGGTCCAAGTATGCATTCAATGTTAAGTCTAATAAATGCGGTTCAGTATTAATTAACAAGTTAATAATTCAGTGAGATTAAGTGAGCTGAATGCCTAGCTAGAGGCCGCTTCAGTTCAAGTGGAATTAATAATATTAATCCACAGCTTACTCTTGACTGAACCCGTAGGGTCACACAAATAGTACGTAAACGGATCAAGTATTTAATGGCATTAAATACTCCATCTATGGATATTCGGAATCGACGGATCTTGGTTTCAGTGGGAGCTGAGATCGTCACAGGCAAGAAATGAATACTCCGGAAACGATGATATTGCCGGAAACGGAAATATGGATCGTATCGGAAATATAAATATTATCCAAGTCGTAGATGTTGCCGGAAACGGAAACATGGTACATATCGGAAAATATTATCGGAAATGGAAATATTGCCGGAATCGGAAATATTGCCGGAAACGGAAATATTGTCTGAATCGGAAATATTATCAGAATCGGAAAATAATTCCGGAAACGGAAATATTAAATATTTGTTCGAAACGGAAATTAATTCCGGAATCGGAAATGTTAAATATTGTACGTATCGGAAATGAATTCCGGAATCGGAAAATTAATCGGAAGCGCGTCGTACGAATTAGCATCGGACGAGCTTGCTAGACGAAGGCCCATCACGAAGCCTGGCCCACGTCCAGCAAAGGAAACGCGCGCCACAACACGCCAGCCCAAGGCTGCGCCAGGCCCACCGCAAGGCAGGCCCAGCGCGCGCCCAAGGCTGCGGCAGTCGTGGGCTGCGTTGCTCGGGCTGTGCGCGCGCGCGCATGGGGCCCCTCGTGGGCTGCTGTGCGTGCGTGTGTGTTTGTGTTCACATACGAAACCTAAAACGTACAGGATTCGTTTAATGATTAAATTCCTGATCCTATTTGATAAATTAATTAAATAAGAGTTTCATTAGGATTCTAATTTAATTAATTCGTATCCTAATAGGATTCCAACTCTCTTTCCATACCCCTATAAATATGTGGCCTAGGTTCACAATTTATAATAAGTTTTCAAGTATTCAAAGTGAGTTTTTGAGAGAAAAATTCAGTCACATACCTTGCCTAAAAGTGCCGAAAATTATTAGTACCTTAAGGGCGATTCTAGTTGGTCAATCTTAAGGCGGATCCGGACGTGCTGTGGACTATCTACGGAGGGACGACACTTGGAGTCCTAAAGACTTGTTCTTGTTCGGTTCGGGCGTAGCTAGGGAAGGCACGCAACAAAGAGTATGCATCTAAACTATGCTATATGATTATGTGTAAATAATATGTATTCCTGGCTAAATGGTTTTTCCGCATGATTTATGAATTGTCATATGTATCATAACCTAACACCATCACACTCGATGCACAACACACGCAACACAGGGGCAGCATGGCTGCGGGTACGCGGTGCGATGGGGCTGGGGTGCGCGGGCATTGCTCGTGTGCTCTTGGGCCTCACGCACGATGGGGCTGGGGGTGCGCGGGCAATGCTCGTGTGCTCTTGGGCCTCACGCAAGGCAGGGCTGGGCGCAAGCCTAGCCCGATTAGGCAATTGAACTTTTTTTAAATCGTTTAATTCGTTGGGCTTCGTATATTTGCATTAATTTGGGCTAACGGGATATTTAATTTAATATTTTATTTGCTTGGGCCGGGCCGCGAGTTTTAATTTAATATTTCATAATTAATTATCCGGAATAATTATTGGTTTGAGTGGGAGCCACTAAATGAAATTAAAATGAAATAATTATTTTAATTATTTCGTAGATCGCATTATTTTAATTAAATTCAATTTTAATTAGAATAAAGTCTAAGGATTAATAATTTGGAAATTGATTAATCTTTTAGGACGCGTTTATGTGAACGTGAATTTTAATTAATTCACGTAAATACTTGCATATTAACATGGGCCCTTCGTTTTAGCATACAAATGGGTGAATGCGTAGAATATATATTTTATGCAATGCAGGTACTCCAAGTGACTAGTATGGCCAATTTAGGATAGTTAAATACGGTCTGCGTACCGTTCTATCTTTGAATGTAAAGTTTTAAATATGGTCTGCGTACCATGGAAATTTTGATGTAATTTATTATTTTCAAGTATTTATAAGTTTAGAACTTTAAGTTAGCATTTGAACGAAGATTCAAGACGATGCCAAACTAACAAGGAGGTGATGAAGATTGGATGCTTCAAGACAAGAAGTTTTGGGCCATACTAGATCACCAATTATTTATGCAATTTAATATATATATTATGCGTGAATGTATGAATGTATGTATGCTTTGCATGAACATGTTGTTTCCTATGAATCGATTAGTTTTAAGTTCACTAAATAATCGAACCAACATAGAAACAACTAGGTCCAAGTAATATTGAGTTTTAAAAATTGCCTTCCAAATCAACACATAAAAAAATCTAGGGATCTAAGATAGTAGGTTTACGCTAAAGCGAGGTGCTATTTTAGTTGACTTAGGTGGTAAGGCGTTCTAAAGGAGCACGTTGATTGTGGTTACAACTCAAACAACAATGACATTAAGTTGTGGAAATGGGATAAATTATGGCATTAATTTATTAACCAAGAGTAATTTGGAGATTACTAGCAATAGGTTTTGCTTACCTAAAATCTTAAACTACTTAAGACATGCTAAAGCTGCTTAAGGATTTAGGACTTTTGGGGTCTTGGAATCGTTTCATTCATTTTTTGGACCATGTTTTTGCTTTTTGCATGAATGAAATGTTTTAATAGCTTTAATGATTGCATGTTTTTGCTTTTATTTCAAAGTTATTGAATTGTATGAATGGTTATTTATTGCAAATTCTTTTCGATTGTGGTAATAAAAAATGGCCGGAAACAATAACACTTTCAACTTGCGTTCAATTCTCGACAAAGAGAAGTTGAATGACAACAATTTCCTCGACTGGCAAAGGAACTTACAAATAGTTCTTATGCATGAGGAAAAAGAATATGTCCTTGAGGAAGAGTTACCGGAAGAGGCTGGGCCGGAGGTAACTCAAGCTGCCCTTAATCATTGGATTCAGGCCAACAGGGATGTCAAATGTGTGATGCTTGCATCCATGAGTCCTGAACTTCAGAAAACGTTCATTAACTCGGATGCTTACCAAATCATCTCGGAGTTGAAGAACATGTTTCAGGACCAAGCCAGAATCGAAAGATTCGAGACTCAGAGGTTGATCCTTGAGACTAAGCTCAAGAAAGGAGAACCAGTGAGCCCACATGTTCTTAAAATGATTGGACTTTTTGAGAACATGAGAGCTCTAGATTCTGACGTCTCAAATGAAATGGCTATTGACATCATTCTCCATTCTCTTCATAATGGCTATGATCAGTTCAAGTTGAATTACAACATGAACAACATCATCTCTTTCTGAGCTTCACGGTATGCTGAAAACCGCTGAAAAGGCGCTCAAGCAAGAGAATAAGCATGATATGCTTATGGTGCGTAAGGGCAAGAACTTCAAGAAATCAGGCAAGAACAAGGGCAAGAAGGGTAAGGGCAAGGCTTCGCCCTCATCCAAGTCCAATGGCGCCGGTTCTGGTAAACAGAAAAGGGCAACTCGTTCTCCTGCCGACTCTGAATGCTTCTACTGCAAGAAGAAGGGGCATTGGAAGAGAGATTGCTTGAAGAAGAAGGAAGATGAGAAGAACGGGAACGTTGCTTCTACTTCAGGTATGTATGTTATACATTGTAATCTTGCTAATTCTACTTCTTGGGTATTAGATACTGGTTGTGGCTCACACTTATGTTCCAATTCACAGGGACTAAGGAGAAGTAGAAAGCTTGATAAAGGCGAGATGGATCTACGCGTGGGAAATGGAGCACGAATTGCTGCATTAGCCGTAGGATCTTATTTTATTTCTTTGCCTAGTGGGTTTGTTTTGGAACTAGAAAACTGCTACTATGTTCCTAGTATAACCAGAAACATCATTTCCGTTTCAAGTTTGGATTCTAAAGGTTTTAGTTTTCAATTTAAAGACAAATGTTGTTCTTTTTCTTTGAATGGAATGTTTTATGGTTCAGCACAACAAGAAAACGGTCTTTATGTGCTAGATACGAGCAAACACATTTATAACATAAATACCAAAAAGGCTAAAACTGGTGATTCGGATTTCACATTTCTGTGGCATTGTCGATTAGGCCATATAAACATAAAGCGCATGGAATTACTTCAACGGAAAGGAATTCTAGAATCATTCGACTTAGAGAAGATTGATCAATGAGAATCTTGTTTACTTGGCAAAATGACAAAGCAACCTTTCTCAAAGGTGGGAGAAAGAGCAAGTGAACTACTAGGGCTAATACATACGGACGTATGTGGGCCTATGAGTACGAAAGCTAGAGGTGAGTTGAGCTATTTCATAACGTTTACGGACGACTTCAGTAGATATGGCTATATTTACTTAATGAAGCACAAGTCTGAATCGTTTGAGAAATTCCGAGAATTTCAAAATGAAGTAGAGAATCAACATGGCAAGAAAATCAAAGCTCTAAGATCGGATCGAGGAGGTGAATATCTTAGCCACGAGTTTGATGACCATCTAAAAGAATGTGGTATTCTTTCTGAATTGACTGCTCCGCGGACACCTCAATGGAATGGAGTGTCGGAACGGAGAAACAGGACCTTACTCGATATGGTCAGGTCAATGATGGGTCAGGCCGAACTTCCTTTACAGTTCTGGGGACATGCGTTGCAAACTGCAGCACTCACACTGAATCGTGCTCCGTCAAAAGCTGTTGAAAAGACTCCATACGAATTATGGACTGGGAAACTTCCAAAGTTGTCTTTTCTGAAGATTTGGGGTTGCGAAGCATATGTCAAGCGATTAATTTCGGACAAGCTACAACCTAAATCTGACAAATGTTTCTTCGTTGGGTATCCAAAAGAAACTATGGGGTATTACTTCTACAACAAGTCAGACAACAAGGTATTCGTTGCTCGTGACGGTGTCTTTTTGGAAAGAAATCGTATTTCCAAATTGACAAGTGGGAGAATAATAGACCTCGAAGAGATTCAAGACGAACAACGAATTCAGAACTCTTTAGAAGCAGTTCAAGTTGATGAACCTCCAAGGTCTTTAGAAGAGCCAGTGGGAGTAGTTCCTCAAAACGTTGTTGCCCTTCGTAGGTCAAATAGAACTATTTTTCAGCCGGACAGATGGACAGGCGTCCTCTTGACTGAAAACTTAGATGTTCTCATATTGGATAGTGATAAACCTTTGACTTACAAGCAAGCTATGACGAGCCCAAGCTCCATTAAATGGTTAGAGGCCATGCAATCTGAAATAGACTCCATGTCTGAAAAGCAAGTCTGGGATTTAGTTGATTTGCCGGATGGGTTCACACCTATCGGAAGCAAATGGGTCTTCAGGTTGAAGAAAGACAAAGATGGAATTGTATACATATACAAGGCTAGATTGGTAGCAAAAGGTTACAGGCAAGTTCACGGCGTTGACTACGATGAAACCTTTTCTCCAGTCGCGATGCTTAAGTCTATTCGGATAATCCTTGCGATTGCCGCTTTTCATGACTATGAAATATGGCAAATGGATGTCAAAACTGCCTTCTTGAACGGTGTTCTTGAACAGACTGTGTTCATGACACAGCCAGAGGCTTTTGTCGATCAAAAGAACCAAGGAAAGGTATGCAAGCTTAAGAAGTCCATCTACAGACTAAACCAGGCATCAAGGAGTTGGAATAAACGATTTGATGAAACAGTCAATAAGTTTGGCTTCATCAAGAATCAAGACGAATCTTGTGTATACAAGAAGGTCAGTGGGAGTAAAATTGCATTCCTAGTCTTGTATGTTGACGACATACTGCTTATTGGAAACGACATTCCTATGTTGGAGTCTGTAAAGACTTGGCTCGGGAAGTGTTTCTCAATGAAGGACTTAGGAGAGGCACAGTACATATTGGGCATCAAGATCTATAGGGATAGATCTAAGAGGATGATTGAACTAAGACAAAGCACTTACATTGACAAAGTGCTAGCTAGGTTCAATATGATGGAAGCCAAGAGAGGCCATCTATCCATGTCACATGGCGTATATCTAAGCAAGAATCAGTGTCCCAAAACATCTGATGAGCGTAGAAAGATGAGTGGAATTCCATACGCTTCGGCTATTAGATCCATCATGTATGCTATGATTTGTACAAGGCCGAATGTTTCGTTCGCACTCAGTGCAACGAGCAGGTACCAGTCAGAACCAGGTGAGGCGCATTGGACTGCTGCCAAGAACATCCTGAAGTACCTGAAAAGGACTAAGGATCAGTTTCTGGTTTATGGCGGTACAGATGAGTTGATTGTTAAGGGCTATACGGACGCAAGCTTTCAAACCGACAGAGATGATTTCAGATCACAGTCTGGGTTTGTGTTCTGCCTCAACGGCGGAGCAGTAAGCTGGAAAAGTGCTAAGCAAAGCACTATTGCGGATTCTACAACTGAAGCCGAGTACATTGCTGCCTCAGAAGCAGCAAAGGAAGCTGTTTGGATTCGGAAGTTCATCGAAGAACTTGGTGTTGTCCCCTCCATTAAAGGACCAGTGGCTTTGTATTGCGACAATAGCGGAGCCATTTCCCAGGCAAAGGAGCCTAGGAGCCACCAGAAGTCCAAGCACGTACTGCGGCGATTTCATATACTTCGAGAGATCGTTGAAAGAAAGGAAATCGAGATTTGCAAGGTTGGAACTGACGACAACGTCGCGGATCCATTGACTAAACCGTTGCCACAAGTGAAACACAACGCACATGTAGCAACCATGGGAATCAAGCATGTTGGAGAATGGCTTTGATTTTCTAAGTATTGTTTTAGAACATCTGTTAGATCTATGTTTAAAACAATTGGTTTAACCATTTCATATTTATGAAATTTATTTATTTCATATTCATTTAATTGTGGTTTAGAATTAAATGATAAGTCCATGTGATTCAAATCATTCAAATGGGATGTCAAGATGGATTCTTTGACAAAGAAACACCCATAAGTGAACTTGAATATTGAAGTCACAAAGGATCCCTAATCCAGGTCATTGAAAGGTGGACGACCAATGACTAATGAAGATTAGATTGCAAGTAGATTACTTAGTTCTGTTTCTTGAACTAGAGTGACTGGATGTCAGAATATTTTGCATACATACTTATTGGATCTTGTATCGGATAGACTATGAGAACGCTTTAAGAGATTAAAGTCATGTCATAGGTAGTTCTCATTAATGGTGATTAGAAACCGTTCCTCAGAACATGAGCGATTATGTCTGCTCGTTTGAGAATTAGTTCGCTTTGATACTAGCTAAACGTCGCACCGTAAAAGGAGGCTATAAAAGCAGTTATTGGGCGTACTATGAATCAAAGTGAGTGTTCATAGATTGCAAGAATGGATTGTCCTCCTATCTTTGATAGGATATGGTGTTGTTATGTAACAAGGCCTCTCGGAGAGTTAGATGCTGTAAAATGCATGGCCGTGCTCAGAATGGTTAGGCTTAACCTTCTGCAAAAGTTTGACAGTTAAATTCTGTAATCCGAGAATAAGGATGGCTTGGATCTTACCTTATGTTCAGTAAGTAACACTAAGCGACAAAGGAATGTGGATGCACACTTATCTGAATGACAAGTGGGAGATTGAAGGAAATATGTCCTTCACCCATGGTGCATTAAGTCTAATACCAAGGTTCAGATTAATTGCGAACAATTAATTCAGTGAAATCAAGTGATCGGAACAGCTAGCTGGAGCAATGCTTCCGATCAGTGAGTTCTAATGGATATTGAACTTACAACTTACTCTTGACTGAACCTACAAGGTCACACCAATGACACGTAACAGATTACCGGATTAAATGAATCGAAAATTCATTTAATAGCTTTTCGGGATTCAAGTTGGAAATGTATTATACGATACGACCTTGCATCGGAATCGTATATCGTATCGCGGATATTCGTAAGCTAGGCGAAACGAATAAATCGTATCATACGACGGTGATTCGTCGTATACAAAACGATAAATAAATATATCGGAAATATATTTAATCGCGAATACAAGGAGCGGCCCACGAGCCGAGTGCACGAAGCACTCGAGGCCCATGGGCGCACGCATAGGCGAGCAAGCAAAGCAACGCTGCAGCAGCGAGGCCCTTGTGGCGCGGAGCTGTGCGCGTGCATGCGGGCCGAGACCATGACACAGCAGCAGCGCGGCCCACGGCCCAATGGCTGTGCGTGTCCGTGTGTTTTGGCTTGCGGGCTTGCTAGCCGGCCTTGCCTCTTGGCTTGGTCGGTTAGTAAGGTTATGTAAATAACCTTACAACCTAATTTCCAACTTAGTACAATCACAATTCAGATTACACACAACCCTAGGAGAAAACAGAGAACCCTAATTCTCTCTGTGCCTCCATAGTGTGTTCATCCCAAAAGCAAATCTCTTGATCAATTGTCTAAGCTACGATAATCAAGACGGATCTGATCGTGTCGGTGAACCAACTAGAGGAACGACAAGTGGAGTTCTTTGTTCGTGTTCGTTGACATATTATTGTGGAAAACACGCTTCGAATGTAAGTTTGCTTAATCTGTGCTTTATACATGTTTCCTGGCTTTGGGGATTGTTTTGCACATGTTATTATGTTTAACTGTATTCCCCTACAGTAACGACTGTCATTTTCAATCTATCAAGGTCGTATTCGACAAATGAATCATTTTGACTGGGTGAATCCATGTTAATATCGAGCTCAACTAGTCGCAGGTTTAGAATAGTACTCATAAGTCTTAAATATGTATTAACCTTTGTTCTTTTATCTGGTGTGGTCTTGTTTTTAGTTTACGATTTGGTCTGATTGACTATTTTTTCTATTTTGTTCATAATTTTTCTAGTCTGACCTGATTTGCATATTTTTAGTGAGTATTTTTTGCCATTTATGATTTAATCTAATCTGGTTTTTCTAGTTTGATCTGAATTTTTTTATATATATGATCTGAGTTTAAGAAGAAGATAAGTAATAAGCAATTAGAACAAGAGGAACTTCCTTCCAAAATAAAAAAGAAAAAGAGGAACTGAATGTGAGGTCAAGATAGCTCTCAATAGATTTTGGTGTCCTCATAAACCAGTAGATAACATAACTGTTGTTGCTTTTTCAAATTTCTTTCCTGGTACATTCACTTCCTCAATATGCATTATCCGCTAGTAGCTTCGTTAAATCCTGATTTTGATTTTGATTTTTCACAAAATAATGATGTTTAAATACTTTGCAGCAATTGTCTGAGTACGGAAAAGAGGCACGAGCATCTCTGAGTCAATTGCACACTAATAGTGGTACAAGCTTTGCGAATACACGTGCTGATTATTTATAATACCATTAATCCAACTACACTACAACTTATATCCGTGATATGTCTTTTTATAATATTGCATGTAACTTGTTTCTATGTATATATTGCTACTTGTAGGAAGATAAACATGGAGAAGATATGAGCCTAATAGAACTTTGGCTAGCTTGTTATAAGAAGAAGGATGGAACCTTTGTCGATGGCACATTCACCGAAGACTTTTTGGTAAAGTTATGATGGTTATCCCTTAGCTTGTACTTTCTTTTGGATAATTTTATTCTCCCATTTATTTTTCGTATATGTTATGCAGGATGATGTTAATGTAAAGGCTGAAACTTTAAAGCTTCTTTATCCTCCTGGCTCCAAGTCAATTAAGGAGATCGAGAATGAGGCTTTCGAGGCTACGCTATATAATGAAGAAATTCCTGAAAAACCACAAGCTAGGTTATGGATTTGGTGTTCGTAAAGGTGACATTTATGGGGTGCGTGGTGCACTCAAAAAAGCAGGGTTTGGTAAAGGAAAAAGGAAGGTAATAGAAGTGGATAGCATCAATGTCGAGGTATCAAGCTTGAAGCAAGAGAATAAGGAACTTCATAAGAAAAATGAAGAGATAAAAGACACGTGCGATGAGAATGCAAAGCTGATTAGGACAATGACATCGCTGTTTTCTCAAGTTTTAGAATCCATTCGCAGTGGAGACGCTTCAACACAACTTATAGACGGTGCACAAACCGCCTTGCGTATGGCTAACCCTCCGGTATTATTGAAACCCTTTCACTTAGCATTTTCTACTGTATTCTATGACTGGTTATGTTAAATGTGTGATAGATGGACTGACTGTATTTAGTTAAGAATTGAAAAAACACAGAACAGAAAAGAACATCTGCAGGAACAGAACAAATACAGAACTGAACTTTGCAACACATAACAGATTAAATGGACTGGTTGAACTCAGAACAAATACAGAACTGAACTTTACAACACAGATCCTAGAACAGAAATGAACTTCTGCATGAACAGAACATAATTGAACAGAACAAAACATCTGGAAATCTTGTTTGTCACATGGTTAGCAGGTGTAATTTGCAATTAATGTTGTTTGCAACCTTAAAGCTTCTTGTTATTTTGATGGAACACTACAAGAGGGGGGGTGAATTGTAATATGGAACTTGCTAGCCAATTTTTGCGGAATTATAAAGAACATAAGCAAGTATAGAAACAATGCAAGAGAGATTTTACGAGGAAACTTTCCAGGGCCCAACTGGAAAGAAAACCTCGACCCACTAGGGATTTCAACTCAAACTCTTTTCACTATAGGGCAACAACTCAGTTACAATCCTATAAGAAACTTGGCCATTACTTGAGTTCCTCTACGAACTCAAGTTCCCAATAGTTGTTCCCTCAAACAACTACGCTCTCACTGACTTCCCTAGAAGTCTCTCTTGACTCTTAGACTTCACTCAAAGCCTCTCTGCTTCTCTCTCATAGACTTCACTCAAAGCCTACCCAAATACATATCAGGAACTCACTCACGTTCCTGCCCCATACACATCAGGAACTCACTCAAGTTCCAGCCCAAAACTTGATACAAGAATTCACTCAAACCCTTGACCAATTCCCCATTACAAGAGTTCACTCAACCCTTGACCAACTCTCAAAATATTGATGATTGATAATTGATTAGTATCCCTCTAGAATGTAGCACGTGAAAAACCAATGGGGAACATGTCACTCGTAGGAACTTGGAACTCGTAGGAACTGACTCAAAAATGTGGAATGAAAAACATATTCTTCTATAACATTATTCCACAGCCAACCCTTATGGAATGACACAAGTCGGACACTTTGGAATGAAGATATAAGCCTCTATTTATAGCGTGTACAAGACTTAACCATAATCCCACTAATTCCTCCACTAACAGTAAGTTTCCTAACTTCTAGGCACTTACCCATGATCAGTTAGTTGGGGAGAAACTTGGGGAGAAAGCAGTCAAAGTCTTGGGCACAACTTATACCACGTTTACAGTAAAACAGTTAGAGTAAAAATAGGAAATAAAAAGAAAATAAATACTTGGAGAAAAAACAACGTTTTATCAAAACATAATCCAGGAGATATTTTTCCAAAACTCACTTTTTATTTATTTTCTTATGCAAAAATATTTTACTGAAAACCTTTTCATAAACGTGAAATAAATACATGAGATTTCGTTCGTGCAGGAACTTGCATTACAAGTTCCAACACTCACAAACTCATTATACGTATTTTAAATTTTGACTCTTTATTTTCCAAAAGCAGGTAAGATAAAAATAAATAAAAGATGAAATTAAAATCAGAATCCTAATTAAAGTTGATTTAATTTAAAACTTATCTTTTATTTAAAACTAAATCTTATCCTAAAATAACTAGTGCATATTATCTAAAACTCTTAACCAAGTAGAGATTTATTCAGAAACAAAACTCTAAATAAATCCCTACAGATTACGATAATAATATGCAACATATTCACTGACTCTTAGATGCTTTTGACTCTAAGTTCCACGAGTTCCTTTTGACACCTTGTTCCATTACCTTTCACGCTACTACATACTTACATGAATCCTAGAAAATAAACTCTTATTTCCTGTCTTCATGTTCCATGCTGCTCCGCATGTTGGTTGTTCCACCTCTGGAACTTCTCGAACCATGTTTCCATCAGGAACTTATTTATGCCTGCTTGATCAGTTTCTCTGATTGTCCAAGTCTACATGCTTTGGCCTTCTCTTGTTCCTGCTCTGGAACTCCTGGTTTTCTTAGCATAGAAACTTAAACATTTATTAGTTAAGTTTGCCTGTCATCATCAAAACCCTGTGGGTCAACAAATTCCCCCTTTTTGGTGATGACAAACCAAGCAAACTTAATAGAGAAAATAAATCCAACATGCATAGAAATCTTAAAACAAAATATTTACAAGAGTTAAAAGAATATACATAGTTGTAACATACTTGAGAAAAGCAGATATTTGAGACTAGGAACTCAAAATATTTTGCCTTCAATGTTTGCCTTTCTTTTCCCCCTTTTGGCATCATCAAAAAGGTTTAGCTAATTGTATTAATTTAATCCCATCACAGCACCATACTAACGAGAATGGTTAGTCAGAATCAGAGACAAAGCAAAATATCTCCCTCAATGTTGTACTGTTTAGACAATCATACTCAAGCGAATAGAATTCAAAGTGAAAAGAAATTATCATAAGCCAATGTTCCTTAGCAACAAGCAGAAAAGAAAGAAATAAGTTCACCCAAAAAAAAACAGAAAAGCAAAATAAAAATAATGAAAAATTATTTCAAAATACATAAACACCATCAATTTGTATTTTGCAGGGATAGGCAATTTATGAGGTAAAGGTTAGGCATGGCTCATGATTTTAATGAATGTATTCCTTTGTCACTTGTTTCTCTGCATGTCTCCTTCTTTACGGATTTTCAACTGAAGATCCTCGCCATAAAATACACCGTTGTTCCTTTCTTTCTTCTATTCTTCTTTAGCAGTACGTATAAATTCTTTGAAGCTTTTTGATAGTTCCTTGATTCAATTTTTGTAGGAACTTACATTTATGGTGTAAGTTCCCATGTGAATCTTGAAGGAACTACATAATTTTTGAGATAATTCTTTAAGGTATAGACAGCTTCATTTGCATTTCAACTTGGAAACTTGAAATGCTTGTAGGAACTTATGATCCCTTCTCTTTCTATTTTCACATATCTCTCCTTTTATTACCCTTTTTTTTTCGATTTCTTTTGTCTCCTTTTTTTTTTTTTTCATCTCCCTTTTTTTTTCAAAATGTACATTAACGCTCTATTAATCACCTTACTCATTAGTTCCCCCTCAGTTGTTGCTGCATCGATTTAGTGACAAAGGAGGAATATTTTGTAGAGGGTTTTGTATAGTGATGAATTTTTGAGAATGTTTTTGAAGAGAACAAATAAATCAACGTGTGGTATTGATTTGGCTTTTGTGGTTTCTAATAGGTTGATATGGTAAGAGAATATTGGGAAACATTTTTGTGAGGAACAAAACTTAATTGGTGCATAAGTCTTTTAGGATATAGGTGAAAGAGATTTTAAGTGTTTTAGGTGTTTATGATAGATTGAAACATTTAAAAGATAAAATTTTATTTTATTGGGTGTAACTTAATAGAAGATGGAACATCCTTGAGGAAAATTGAGATCGGCAAGGAGTCCTTTCATTAAGCAAATACGAAAAATTGTAAAGGAAAAAGAATAAACGAAGATTGAATCAAAAGAAAAAATATAAAAAATTGCTTGTCGTACTAGTAATAGGAACACACAAAACAACATGGCTTATGACTCTTCTTTTTACCTTTTCATCAGTTAGCACAAGTAATTATGAACCAAAAAACGAGAAATTAGGAGAGTCCTTCACAATGTACAATTCTGATCTATGTTCACACACAAGAATTGCGTGGGATTAATTTTACCAAAAGCTAAATACTTACAGTTTTGCCATATTTGGGGAACTTCAAGGAAAATATATCCAGCTTGAATATACTGAGTTCCAGTCACATTTTCTCGTGCTTCTGATCAAGAGTTATAGGATGGTAAAATGCGACTTTCGGAGATTTGATTGGAACCTCTCGCTTAGACCTATGGATATGGCAATATTTGGTCTATTAGCGGTTAAATATTGGACAATTTAACAATCATACCTCTGAAGCTTTGTGTATGGCTCACAATCATCCCTTAGGAACCTTCATCTAGTCTTGCTCGTGTTCCTGTGGGAGTGTGATGCGTCTCTGCATTCTTACGCTCATGTTACTTTATGAGTTTAGTAAAGTACTTACACAAAGATTTGTTAGTTGTACCAAAGAATATATAATCAGTGATAAATACGTACAACAACCAAATTATAACATGCATTCATATGAAGGATTTTTAAAGAAAATTCATGATGCATGAAGAATAATTCTTTGGAAAAATAAGCTATAATGCGTTTTCCTTTTACAGCACAAAATACAAGTGTGACACATTTACTTTAAGCATACATAAGTGCCTTATTTAAATATGTGTATGCGTTCCAAATCAACAAAACTCTTGTTAAAGACTATGTTATGCTCATGTCATGCTTCACTAAGTCTTGATCCTCCAAACAGTCCATGAGTAGATGAAATCATAAAGAAAGCATATTCACATAATGCATTGCAAAACTTGTACACTTGTATTAATAAGTTAACAATATAACGCATTAAAACATGCTATGATATGAATAAGAAAAATTTACCTTATATAAATTTTCACCATGTATATGATTTCTTTGAAGTGCTGGACTGATTTTGATGACTTTATGTTCGAGTTCCTAGAGTGCTAGTTCCACCATCTTGATGCCCTCACATCTTATGGAAACATTCATGTGTAATCGAATATTGTCAATCATTCTTCAGAAGTTCCTTGACATGCTTTTGTCATTTGATCATTTCAAATATCACTCTCTATTTAATTTTTATAGAAATTAAGAGAGTGGTTGTTGTGTTCTTTCATCATGTTCATATAAACACTTATGATAATGAAACCTTATAAAACAATTCGTTATGTTCAACATTTATGTATATATATCACTAATAAATCAGTTTCTCTTGAAAACAAAATATGTTAATTTTAAAATCAGTTTTCAAGAAGGGACTTGACATTGTTCTTTATAAGAAAAAAAGAAGTCATCTTCTGTTTGGAACAACCTACGTCCCATATGTGCAACAACATAGGATTATATATAATTACCTTATAAACAAGCTACTGGAGAAAGAGTCTCCTAAAAATCAATACCTTTCTGACTGGTTGTTCCTTTCAAGAACCAACCTTCTCTGAGTTCCTTTGTCGATGTCATTGATAAATTGATTGAATGAATGTTGTAGTGCACACAGGAACTCGATAAATGAATCTGGCAATTCCTCTACTACTAGAGCAGTCGTGGAACTTGTTGCATGATATTGATTGATCGAGTTGATCTTCAGCTTCATGAACTGGAACTTGAACCTTAGTTTGAGGTTCCTCGACATGAGCTTATGTAGCTGGCTACTGTTGCTTTTAATAGTGACATATTTTATCATTAGAAACTCGATTAGTTCTACAGGAACTTGCGAGTTCAATATTGAAATAAACTTTAACCTGTTGCTGGGAATAGTCATGTTAGTTTCAATCACAAGCAATATATTCACTTATTTCAACGCACATTTTTATATTTGTTGTAAACTCTGGATCATCTTCAATAACCCCTAGAAATATCAAATTATTGTTAGGAACCAAATTGTGATCCACAAAGTATGTGTTCCCTCTTTGATTCCCTTCAACTATGACATTTATTACTAATGATGTAATTTGTTTTTAAAATTACCAGAGAAAACATAATTTTGGAAACTCTAAACAAATGTGCATTAATTACTCGACAATAAAAATTCACAATGGAACAGGAACTTGACTTACCAACTTTTCATTTGTAACCAATCTTACCTTAACTGTCAAAAGTTATAAGTTTCCACTGTAGGTAGCAACCAAACGATAATAGTGAATTTTCTTTCATAGAACAATCATTGTCGAGATATAACGAGTTGTTCCCCCTTAGTTGTAGCCACCTCATTTTTCATGTTACAAGTAAGCTAGAACATGTTCCTATGGTCTTCATGACCATTCTCCATCTTGAGTTATTTTAATATGAGTAATCTAGGAAAAAATAACACTCAAGTGTAGTACTTTTGTGCAAAGTTATGATTAGCAGGTTAGTCTAAAATAAATATATATATACTCAAACATAATAACAAAATATGATGTTCCTGAAAAGTTACTTCACGAAAGAAACATGAAACATATATTCCATGGAACTTAGGTTAACAAGAACCAAGAACTTGTACATGAAAAACTTTGACACCAAAAATTTGCTATCAAATAGTTTATGCACCATTTATCAAGTTACTGTAACCTTGAGTTCGCTGATTGTTTCACCAGAACTTAGAAAGAGTTCCTTTGATCAATGAAACTTATTATTATGCATTTTATACATATTAAATTCCAAAACAAAACCTATAACACAAATAAGGTTAGTTTGCACAATAATTTAAGAGAAACAGGTTTATAAAAAATTCAACATTAATTAACACAAGTAAAATGAGGGAACAACCTTACTAGCATTTCACATGATTGAGTTCCTTTGAGATGTTCAAAGTGACTTCCAATTATATAGTGCATGTGAGTTGATTCGTTGATATGACCCATCATATTTGGAAGGAACTTACATGCTGGTGGAACTGGAACTAGTTTACATCTGAAGTTCCAAGTTCCGAGCCTGAGTTCCTCTTCACTATTCCAACGAATCTAATGGATTTCCAACTCATTTTTCCTTGGTGTAATTCTGATGTTGTTCCTTTACTTCATACACACACTCAATCATGAGTTATAAACCTGTAAAAATCATTTCTCTTCTACTACGTTCCATAATCATGCATTAGTAGTAAATATATTTAAGTAGCATAATTTAGAAGATTAAAGTATACAAAAATTGTAAACTAACAGACCTGTAAACAATTAATGGTCTTGGGAACTTGACATGATTTCAGTTCCTTTGTTTTTAGCATTAGCATCTTAGAAAATGATTATTTTAAACTGCTGGATCTAAGATTCAACATGCATACATGTAATAAATATTCAATATACT
Organism: Spinacia oleracea; assembly: GCF_020520425.1. NCBI lineage: Eukaryota > Viridiplantae > Streptophyta > Magnoliopsida > Caryophyllales > Amaranthaceae > Spinacia > Spinacia oleracea. The sequence continues at coordinate 85,030,189 of NC_079491.1, forward strand.
CATAATACATGGAAAAATCGTTCTTTGGACAATAAATGATATAACATTAGATTATGTAGCCCAAAGAATAAAGTTCCCTTCGCAGGGAAACCAAGTTCCAAGAGTGGCTATATGCATTGTTCCTTTGTCTTGTTCATTGAACCATTCTTATTAAACAAATAATGCATAAATGTAAAATCAATTTTAGAATCTGAAATTTGTCTCACAAAAACATATTTGAGAAGATCCAAAATCGATTAAACAAATTCAAAATACATTTGAATAATTTTCATAAAACGTTGTCAGGAACTTGAGTTAAATAAATAGCGTATGCATATAAAGATCTCAAACATTAGATGTTTACCTTAAATATATCATTAAGGATCTTTTAGTTGCAGCCTTTATCTGTTCCTTGGAATGGTGCTGGAATGAGTTCCTTTATCTAGAAGTTCCTCTTCGGATTTTGATCCTTGTTCCGAAGTGGGGTGCTGATGTAATGTATCTTTAATAATGTCACACCCTCATGAGTTACTAAGTGTAACTCGTGGGTCAACAGTGATCCAGTGAGTTCCTCAATGTGGAACTTATATTCATAGGAACTCTGACATATTAATGTGCATCTTTGTTTGTTCCTGTACCAATTTCTTTGTCAAGGGAACCCAACAGATTTGGGTCCCTTCTTGTTAGTAGTAACTGTTAAGAAAATAATCAACACAACAACTACTACCAAGATACAATAAGCCTTCATATAAATGATATTCAATATATTCATGAAGCATATAAAATAATAGTTCTTAGGCAGAGAAAAAATAAGAAGAATATTTTGTTGCCTAAAAATTAAAAACTCCGAGTTCCACATATATGCATTTTTCAAAATACGTTTCCTTGACATAATTTTAATGTACTGAAGTTTGAAAAAATAAATTGAAAAATCATTTATTAAATATAGATTTTAGATTTTTCAAATTTAATTTTAAATCAAAACAAAACAGAAGTTCCATTAGAAACAATGCAAGGAACACACAATAAATTAATGCATGCACACAAAGAAGGTCTAAAGGAATAGATATTTACCTTAGAAGATCGCCTGTTACACCTTGACTGACTTTTATTCAACAATAAAAGTCAGATCTGCCTTGTTCCTTTGAATGGGTAGGATCGAGTTCCTTTCATCAAGTTTCTTGTAATTGTTCCTCCTTCCAGGAACTTAACTCGGCAGGGTTGCCTGCTTATCAGCGAGTTCCGGCTCTGATACCAATTGTTATTTTGATGGAACACTACAAGAGGGGGGGTGAATTGTAATATGGAACTTGCTAGCCAATTTTTGCGGAATTATAAAGAACATAAGCAAGTATAGAAACAATGCAAGAGAGATTTTACGAGGAAACTTTCCAGGGCCCAACTGGAAAGAAAACCTCGACCCACTAGGGATTTCAACTCAAACTCTTTTCACTATAGGGCAACAACTCAGTTACAATCCTATAAGAAACTTGGCCATTACTTGAGTTCCTCTACGAACTCAAGTTCCCAATAGTTGTTCCCTCAAACAACTACGCTCTCACTGACTTCCCTAGAAGTCTCTCTTGACTCTTAGACTTCACTCAAAGCCTCTCTGCTTCTCTCTCATAGACTTCACTCAAAGCCTACCCAAATACATATCAGGAACTCACTCACGTTCCTGCCCCATACACATCAGGAACTCACTCAAGTTCCAGCCCAAAACTTGATACAAGAATTCACTCAAACCCTTGACCAATTCCCCATTACAAGAGTTCACTCAACCCTTGACCAACTCTCAAAATATTGATGATTGATAATTGATTAGTATCCCTCTAGAATGTAGCACGTGAAAAACCAATGGGGAACATGTCACTCGTAGGAACTTGGAACTCGTAGGAACTGACTCAAAAATGTGGAATGAAAAACATATTCTTCTATAACATTATTCCACAGCCAACCCTTATGGAATGACACAAGTCGGACACTTTGGAATGAAGATATAAGCCTCTATTTATAGCGTGTACAAGACTTAACCATAATCCCACTAATTCCTCCACTAACAGTAAGTTTCCTAACTTCTAGGCACTTACCCATGATCAGTTAGTTGGGGAGAAACTTGGGGAGAAAGCAGTCAAAGTCTTGGGCACAACTTATACCACGTTTACAGTAAAACAGTTAGAGTAAAAATAGGAAATAAAAAGAAAATAAATACTTGGAGAAAAAACAACGTTTTATCAAAACATAATCCAGGAGATATTTTTCCAAAACTCACTTTTTATTTATTTTCTTATGCAAAAATATTTTACTGAAAACCTTTTCATAAACGTGAAATAAATACATGAGATTTCGTTCGTGCAGGAACTTGCATTACAAGTTCCAACACTCACAAACTCATTATACGTATTTTAAATTTTGACTCTTTATTTTCCAAAAGCAGGTAAGATAAAAATAAATAAAAGATGAAATTAAAATCAGAATCCTAATTAAAGTTGATTTAATTTAAAACTTATCTTTTATTTAAAACTAAATCTTATCCTAAAATAACTAGTGCATATTATCTAAAACTCTTAACCAAGTAGAGATTTATTCAGAAACAAAACTCTAAATAAATCCCTACAGATTACGATAATAATATGCAACATATTCACTGACTCTTAGATGCTTTTGACTCTAAGTTCCACGAGTTCCTTTTGACACCTTGTTCCATTACCTTTCACGCTACTACATACTTACATGAATCCTAGAAAATAAACTCTTATTTCCTGTCTTCATGTTCCATGCTGCTCCGCATGTTGGTTGTTCCACCTCTGGAACTTCTCGAACCATGTTTCCATCAGGAACTTATTTATGCCTGCTTGATCAGTTTCTCTGATTGTCCAAGTCTACATGCTTTGGCCTTCTCTTGTTCCTGCTCTGGAACTCCTGGTTTTCTTAGCATAGAAACTTAAACATTTATTAGTTAAGTTTGCCTGTCATCATCAAAACCCTGTGGGTCAACACTTCTCCTAAAATCTTGATTGTCACATGGTTAGCAGGTGTAATTTGCAATGTTGTTTAGGATTTGTTCTTCAAATATAAATTTGCTGCAGAGGTCTGGGTTTGTATTCTCAAGCTTCGGAATTTTGATAGACACGTTGAGGGTTTAACAGGTGAAGCTGAGCTACTGAATAACTGAAGCCCTCTTCATCCTATCAGTTATCCTCATACCACAATCCAACTTGGCTGAGCATTGCTAAATTGGGATTTTCTTTTTTGTTTCTCGAAAAAAAAGAGGGTTTTTGATGGGTGTGTGAATTGGTTCACAAGAATTGGTTCTTACCTAAGTTGAGATTTAGAATGTAGAAGCTAGCTAAAAAGACTGAACAGAGAATACTCTAGCACAACTACACGAAATAAGTCATGTTCATTTTAATTCGAAAGTTTCAGTCACAAGTGTGTTTTATTTTTACCGTAGACTTATCGTAGTTTATTTTTACACTGTTGGGGAAACTATTAATATATACTTACCGTTTTTAATATATTTTTTTAAGGTCAAGGATGCATTTGAAGATGATGATGGTGGAAGAAAAGAATCAAGGGATGATGCATAACTCCTTAAACTATGAAGCTCATATGTTGCGTACCCTTTTATTGCGTTTGTTGTGTTTGGTTGTTAGGGAGTGATCTGTACTCCTCTAACTTTTTCTGCTGTTTTGTTGTTTAGATGCTTTGTTCATACCTTTTGGTATAAAATTTGTGTTTTGGAGATATGTAGCTAGCTAATTTAATAGTTTGGACATGTGTAAACTTAAATTGATGATATGATATGATTTGGAGCGAGCTAATACGTATTATTACATATATATATATTAATATATAATCTTGTCATTTATAATTTTAAAGGTGTTCGTGCTATATATAGTTAATTGCATCTCTTTGGTTTGGTTTTAATTAATTAGTTTCAGGTTGATTTTGCTTTGGGATAACATGAACGACTAAAAAAAAATATATTAAATTAAATTCTCGATGCTATATAGTTTCGAAAAATGATTCGCGCAAAAAAATGTTGGTAAACCCGCAAAAAATATTACTACGCAGATGACCGTCGAGAAATATTTAGCTACACCAAACACCGTCGAGATTCTCGACGCATAATGGCGCCAAAGATATTCTGTAGACGACAAACACCGTCGAGGTTCTCGATGCTCTATAGCGTTGAGAATTTCTCTACGGACAAATTCTCGAGGCTTACTTGGGGCGTCGAGAAAAATTTTCTCGACACTGTAAGGCGTCGAAAAATAGCCAAAAAAGCGTCAAAAAATGACGCGTTTTGTAGTAGTGATATAAGGATAGTCCTCGAAAGCAAAATCCTAGAAGCTGCATGGGTACAAGCAAGATATGACGAGCTAATCATGCTCGATGAGCGTCGACTTCAGGCGGCTCACCATGTACAAGTCTATAAGCGCCGAGTGGCCAGACATTTCAACAAGGGGGTCAGAACCCGAAACATCAAGGAAGGCGAGCTTGTTCTGAAAGCCCTTCACAAAAGCATCATGGACCCAAGGGGAAAATTCAAACCCAACTGGGCAGGCCCATACATTGTCAAGAAGATCCTCTCCGGGGGAGAAGTCGAACTAACAAACGTCGATGGAACAGAATTCAGATCTCTGACCAACCTCGATCAACTCAAGAAGTTCTATGTCTAAGTTCCATGTTCAAATTTAAGAATTCAATTCAAAGTCCTGTAAGGTAGTCAGAACTACGTCCGGCCTGATTCCTTAACGGGACATGTAGGCAACCTCATTCCGAGGCCCGTCCGCTTTAATACAAAAAAATTCAAAATTTCCTCAATTAAGGGCATCCTAAAAATCGAATCAAATCAAATTCAAAATTCAATTGTTGCTGTCTTTATTCCAAATGTGCCAATTCAAAGCAAAGCATGTTCAAGCGGAATTTAACACAGTAACTCTTTATTTGGCTCTAAGGCCTTCAAAGCTAATTCAAATACAAGGTCAGGATCAAGTGAAGAAAAGTTCAAAAGCCTTTTCACTTCCTAAACACATCTTCTAAACACATCTTCCAAACACATTCTAAAACACAATTCCTTCTAGTACAATTCAAACACATTCAGCCTACAAAGATCTAGGTTCGGGCGACTATGCTCTCGAGTCTTGGCACCTTGAGTACTATCCCCTGGCTCTTCCTGCAATCAATCATCAATCTTCCCCTTGCCCAAGCGGCGGGAGAGGGAACTTGCTAGCCTTCCAAAACGGGAGGATGATGAACCTCCTTTGGACTCAGATCGGTCAAGCACCGGACGGGCCACACTCCCGTCACCTTCCTCATAATCAGCTGATGCAGGGCGTCTAGCCCTAGAACCTCGCACTCTAGCTGATCCGGAGAAAGAAATGTCCCTCTAGCTTGGGCCTTTCATCCATATAATATACCCTGCAGACAGAGTAACTAGCTCAGGTGAGAACTGAATACTCAAGAATGGTTTGGCGACCCAATACCGCCTCCAAACTTCAAGTCGACTCGCATTCAGCGCAACAGGTTTCGGGTTCTCTTCAGTACAGTCTGGGATCTCCTGTTTCAAGCCATCTGTCTCATCACTCGGGCAGGCGAGTAGAAGACCGGCATTGTGAGGCTTGGCACCCTCAAAGCAGTAGAACCAGGGGCATGTCTCATGGCAGCAATTCCCCACCAAGGAACTACCCACCTTATACAAGATTCAATCCCAAAGAGTGCGCATCGCCACTCGTCCAATGAAAGCCGGCCATACATCATGGGCCGCACGGTGAACCCTTTTCTATTATAGCTGCATGTTCTCCGGTGGTGCCACCAGCATGAGCCTCTCCATAAGCCAAACCTTGGGGAATATACAAGAAGTGCATTTCAAAATTCAACATTCAAAATTCAAATACAAAGAGTGCGCATCGCCACTCGTCCAATGAAAGCCGGCCATACATCATGGGCCGCACGGTGAACCCTTTTCTATTATAGCTGCATGTTCTCCGGTGGTGCCACCAGCATGAGCCTCTCCATAAGCCAAACCTTGGGGAATATACAAGAAAAGCATTTCAAAATTCAACATTCAAAATTCAAATACAAGTACAAATTAAAGAAGGCTCCAGATCCTTACTTGGAGTAATACCGGACTTCCTGACGGCAAAGAAGAGGGGTCCGACTTCAGGATGTTAAGGCCCGTCAATGTTTCGCCAACCACAAGCGGCATTGGGTCCCGACCGTTAGCAAACTGCTCTACAATCTCTATTAGGGAGGCATCGCCATTGCCAAACCCCTGCTTCGAAAAGAGGAAGCGAGCAAAGATACAAAAACTCAAGGCCCTCAAGAGGAAAACTTTGGGAACATCAAGCCCAGCAAAGTAGGTGACAAGGAGGGACAAATCCACCCCTCTGCCATATACAACAACACTCAAAAGTGGGGGCTTCAATCCCAAATATCTTTCAAAGCCCAAGAAAAAGTGTTTTTCAACACTAGGCATGCATGGCTCCGGCATAATGGGCCACCCCAATATGGCGCTAAACTCTTCAGGGAGGGGACATACCTCATTATTCCCAAAGCGGAAGACGTGATGATTCGGATCCCAAGCCTCCAAAGCAGCAAGAATGAAGTGCACATCCAGCTTTACAAACCGGAAGTAGGCGAGCACCCCAAGATGCATGCCATCGAGCTCCCTTCTCTCCAATTTGTCTAGCGAACCAAGCCAAGAGTTCAAGGCATTTTCAAAGGACATAGCCATATTCTCTCTTCTTTTTCGTGAGGAAATAGTATGCAAGGAATAACAGGGAAGGATTGATGCAAGGAATTATCCAAAATACTCCCTATTTATACAAGCGTCGGCTTGCACGACAGCACGCTGGCGCCAGGCGCCATGTCCTGCGCCAGGCGCAGGGGCCTGCAACAAGGGACGAGGCCACCGTCTTCTCTTATGGTTCCGAGTACGCATTCTTTAGTGCTTCGGATAGCAAAGTACAACCTCCATTTTTTAAGATTCCAAAGCCGCAAGCCGCGCAAATTCAAGCAGTCCGAATCAGCGCCTCGGGCAGATTTCGGTTCAATTTATTCAAAATTCAAGCATTCTAGTCCTAGATCGGCGTCCTAAGTCGAGTCTACATATGCATAAGAAAAAGTTGAATATACTTTGACTTGCGCTTTTTCTTACCAAAAAACCTCAGTCAAAGTGGGGGCTTATAGTGGGTATACACACCCGAAAAAATGGGATAATTTTTTCAAATTTTGTAGCAAATTTTTCATGCATGCATATAGCTACAAATTTCAAAAGCACACACAACGCATACAAAATTCAAATTTTCAACCATACAAGATTCAAATATTCCAAACCTTGCAAGTTTCAAGTACAAAACCATCAAAAAAAAAAAATCCAATTCAAGTCATACAAGATTCAAAATTTCAAATCCATACAAATACAACCCAACCTATACAAAATCAACCCAGGCAAGCTAGAACTCGCTACCATGCAGGGTCAATCCGAGTCATCATCAGCTGTAATGTCAACCATGGGCTCCTTGTTCCTGTTTCTCCTCCTAAGGCGCTCCAAATCCCGATCCAGCTCTGTCCCAGGGGTACCAGGATCCTGCTCTGACATACGAAGAGTACCGGGAGAACGATAGGGTCCCTGCTGAGGGGAACGGTACCGATAAGGCTGCTGCATTGCCATGAACTGGCGTTGTGCCTCAAACATCTACGCTTGACGCATCCTCTCCATCTCCTGCCAGCAAGTCCAAGGATCTGCACTCCAAGGTTGAGGACCGCTCCCTCCGAAATAGTAATCGGGAGGAGGAACAAAAGGCCTCGAACTACTTGCACCCCCAAAGGAATGCCGGGTAGGATCAGCATATACAAAAGGGGCAGCTCCCCAATCAGCATCAGAGTGCCTCTAATGAGTACCAGCACCGGACCCCTGTCCTAGGTCCAAGCTAGGTCCCTCCTTCCTCGAGGAAGTCTCCACCTGGGGCTCCCTATCAACGGAACCTCTGCGGCCTCGACGACGCTCCTATACAAAATTCAAGAATCAGACATCCAAGTTCGAGTTTCCAGAATACAAATTTCAAAATCAAGAAAAGCACTCTGTCCCGGCCAGAAAGCTTCTGGGTCAGCTTGCACAATACCTCTTCAAAGAATCAATCACAAGCATCTAGCGACGCACTCTCACCCAAGGCGCCTGTATACAAGAGTCAAGATCAATTTCCAGATACAAGATTACAATCATGTTTTAAGAAAATGCAACAGTACTTACAGCTGCATAATGCTCGAGTACAGCATCATACGATCTCCGGTACGGAGGAGAAGCTACAGGGATGGTCACCTCCACCTGTTCCCCGTCCGAGTTCTCAGAGCAGATGACCCTATCAGCATAGGGAATGTCCTCACGATCAACCTCATCCTCCTACAAACATTCATACAATAATACAAGAATACAAGAATACAAGGATACAAGAATACAAGAATACAAGATACAAAGTTCAAGAGCTCACCGGCAGTACGAAGCGTACTGGTGGAGCCAGCCTCCTCAAGAAGTCGTCATAGCTGCCCTTCCTTTGTACAAAGTCCCTCCAAGAGCGGCAAACAGCATCGCCCCTAGCATTCACATAGATCCGGGCAAGCTCTTCATCCGACGCCAGCATGAACTCCAGTGGATCCTTGGGGACAAACCTATTCCTCGAACTGTGCTGAAGGGACACTCGCTCCCCCAGATACCACATGTGGCGATACACCCCTGGGAGCAAAACCCGCCGTCCAGACAAGAAACGGGCACGAGCAGCCGAGGTAGGTTCAGGCGCACCAGCAAAAGGACGCCACACCACCTACAAAGCAGACAACTCAGGCAACTATACAAGTACAAATACAAAAGAGCAAAAAAGTACAAAAATATTACCTCATCAGCAGGTAGAACTCTCCAAGCTCTGCGGGAGGCCGCCAGAGGCACCCTCCTGCGCACCGCTCCTATCCAAGAGGCAGCATACGGGTAAGCCGCATCTCCAGTACGATCCGGCGCCAAAGTCGGAAGGTGCTCGTACATCCAAATCTTTCAAGAAAGAAAGCAAAAGATCAGTGAAGTTCAAAATACAAACATACAAGTACAAGACACAAAGTACAAGGAGTCTTAAATACCTCCAGCACACTCCACAGAGCATCATTGCTCGGCTCACTCTTCGGCGCAGTCGGGGAGGCCCACTTCATCTCGTACAAGAGGTGGCTATATGCCAGACCACCCCAGCTGTAGCTCGAGATAGCCCTCAAGTCCTGCAAAGCTGACAAGAAGCTAATGTGCACCCGACTGTTCCTGCTCAGGGCCACCACCCTACTCATCAAAGCTAAGAGGAAGAACCTAACCCTCTGCTCTGCGGACACACCCACGCTACGGACAGCGTCCATGATCACCGTCATAGAAGCATGGGTGTCATCATCTGACAAGTCAACAACAGGGCCGAGCAAATCCCTGGCAGCGGCTGAGCGCCACGTCAGCTCCGAATCGAAGGTCACGTTCCTCTCAGGAAAAGGAAGACCCGTAATCATGGCAAACTCAAAAGGGGTAATGGTGATCTCCCCCCATGCCATATGAAAAGTGTTGGTGGTATCCCATTACCGCTCCAGCAAAGCCTGTAGCCGGGGTTTGATCCCCATTCTCCTCGGAGTATCTCCCATGGCATGCCAGAAATCGACCAGGCCCGTCTGCAACCAGATCTCCATAGCCTCCTCGTCAGCACGGATGGCTTTAGCCTTCTGAAGCTCCGCCAAGGACCAGAAGGTGTGAAACGGCTCTCCATCGGCCTACAGATGAACGAATCAACTCAAAACCTATACAAGTACAAAATACAAATTCAAAGCATAGTACAAGACTCACCAAGCCAGCGCGAGGCCGCTGAGACAAGTGAAACTCCGATCGAAACACCAGATCGGAAGGACTCTAGCCCGTACCGACGAAAGTGGGTGCTCTCCAGGGAACCATACCCCCATCCGGCGCATTTAGCGCAGCCGCTTCATCGTCCGAAGTGTCCTCCTCAGCAGCTCGAACCACCGAGGATTCGGCGAGCTTCCTCCGAGTATGACGAGGCATACTAAATCAAGCATAGTATAAAGTGTCAAAATTCTAAAATGGGGGCTATCCTATACTAGCCCGTGCAAAAATCAAAGTTCAGAGGCTATCCTATACTAGCCTGTACAAAGTAAAAAATTCAAAAATCCCCAGTGGCAGTACAAATTCAGCTAGGGACCTCTAGTTCAAAATACAAGCTTTACACCAACGCCTGGGCTATCCCCGCCGAAGCAGGTATACAAGTTCTACACCAACGCCTAGGCTATCTATGCCGAAGCAAGTATACAAGTTCAACACCAACGCCTAGGCTACCCATGCCGAAGCCCGCATTCCAAAACTCAACAAACAACATCTAGGCATCCTAGCCTATTCTCTCCTGAGACCCCGCAAGGTCACCAGTGAGACCACTATCTACAAATACCAGGTACAAGATTCAAGAAAATTTTCAAAAGTTCAAATCTACAAGTTCCAATAGTTCTAGTTCAAGTGGCTATCAAACAATTCTCAACAAAATTCAAGAAGCTTAAGCATACAAGCATCATTCCAAAGTACGAGAAAGTTCAAAGCCACATGCAATCCTAGAGATTATTTCATAAGCAAAAACATGAAATACTTACATGGACAAGGCAAGAACGAGACCAAGGGGAGAGGCTAATCGACCTTTGAGAGAGAAGAGCAAAGAATTCAAGAGAGTGTGCCTAAAAAATGGCACGGCAAGGGGAGCTTTTATAGCTCAGCCTCGCGCCTGACGCCGAGCTCCGCGTTGGGCGCTGCCTGCTGCATGCGCAGGAATCTGCAGCGCGCGTTCTCCCATGCTTATTGCACGTCCTTTTCTGCTACGGTCGTCCGCACCAAGCATCCAACGTCGAATCAGGCCATCCTTCGAAAATACGGGTATACACCCGTATCTTCAAGCAGAAACAGATGAGCGTTTCAAGAATACAAAGTCCAAAAAATACAACGACTCAGACGTTCGACTCCCAACGGACCCAAGCTCCGGGAAAGTCAGCCGACATTTCAAAATTTTAAGGGCCAATAAAAAGTTCTTATCCCCATTGAAGCACATCCCCAACGGATCAACTCCGAGTTTTCAAAATTCAAAAATTCAAGATTTAAAAATTCAAGATTCAAGAATTCAAGATTCAAATTTTCGATGCCAAACTCCGTCCCGAACCAAAGGCGGAAGAACAGTACAAGTACAAATCGGAGTCATCACAACCGCACGGAGGTAGACTCTATCCTTTTTTTCTAACGCCTATTTTTTGCAGGTACCGGCATTAAAAGAATGGTCTTGATCGTAGAACGTCTTGACCATTCTCCGTCCCAAGTCGAGTACTTTGACAAGCGCTTTCCTAACCGAACGCTCAGTCAAAGTGGGGGCTTCTGTATGAAGGAAATAATGCCCTTGGTCCAAGTATGCATTCAATGTTAAGTCTAATAAATGCGGTTCAGTATTAATTAACAAGTTAATAATTCAGTGAGATCAAGTGAGTTGAATGCCTAGCTAGAGGCCGCTTCAGTTCAAGTGGAATTAATGATATTAATCCACAGCTTACTCTTGACTGAACCCGTAGGGTCACACAAATAGTACGTAAACGGATCAAGTATTTAATGGCATTAAATGCTCTATCTATGGATATTCGAAATCGACGGATCTTGGTTTCAGTGGGAGCTGAGATCGTCACAAGCAAGAAATGAATACTCCGGAAACGATGATATTGCCGGAAACGGAAATATGGATCGTATCGGAAATATAAATATTATCCAAGTCATAGACGTTGCCGGAAACGGAAACATGGTACGTATCGTAAAATATTATCGGAAATGGAAATATTGCCGGAATCGGAAATATTGCCGGAAACGGAAATATTGTCAGAATCGGAAATATTATCGGAATCGGAAAATAATTCCGGAAACGGAAATATTAAATATTTGTTCGAAACGGAAATTAATTCCGGAATCGGAAATATTAAATATTGTTCGTATCGGAAATGAATTCCGGAACCGGGAATTTAATCGGAAGCGTATAGTACGAATAAGCATCGGACGAGGCCAGCCGGACGAAGGCCCAGCACGAAGCCAGGCCATCGCCCAGCTAGCAAGGACGCGCGCACGCCCAGCCCAAGGCAGCGCCAGGCTCACCGCAAGGCAGGCCCAGCGCGCCAAGGCAATGCTGCCCAGCGTGGGCTGCGTGGGCCGAGCGCATGCGTGCGGGTGCCCTCGTGGCTCCGTGCATGTGTGTTTGTGTCCATGCACAATTCCTAAATCTATTAGGATTTGGTGTATGATTAAACTCCTATTTCTATTAGGATTATTTAATTAATTAGAGTCCTTGTAGGATTCTAAGTTTAATTAAATCGTATCCTACTAGGATTCCAATTCTCTTTCCAAACCTCTATAAATAAGGGCCTAGGGTCATAATTTATACGTACGATTGAAGTATTCAAAGGGTAAGTTTTTGAAAGAAAATTCAGCCACTCTCTTGCACTAATAGCCGAAAATTCCTAAGCACCTTAAGGGCGATTCTAGTTGGTCAATCTTGAGGCAGATCCGGACGTACTGTGGACTATCTACGGAGGGACGACACTTGGAGTCCTAAAGACTTTTTCTTGTTCGGTTCGGGCGCAGCTAGGGAAGGCACGCTACAAAGTGTATGCATCTATACTATGCTAAATGATTATGTGTAAATAATATGCTTTCCTGGCTTTATGGTTTCTCCGCATGATTTATGTATTGTCATATGTATCATAACCTAACAGTGGTATCACGAGCCTCTTATTATTTTTATAATCTAAATTGCATAAAGATGGTTAAATATTACAAATTTGCAAGAATTAAAAGGGGTGATTAATTTTCGTAATTGTTAATTAATTGCAAATTGCGTTTATTTAATTATACGTACGCAGTTTTTCGGCAGTTTCTTCGTTACTCATCCAAATCGAGTGATTTTTGTGTCAATTCCGCATGTAAAAGGCATTCTAAAATTTTGACAAAAATAGTACTTTTCGGCCGAACCCAGAATTCTCAAATTCGAAGCCTAACTATGACTCTTCGGAGGTTTTAGTTTTTCGAACGCAAAATTTCGTAAATTTAAGATGTTAAATTAAATATTTGCGATTCTTCTTGATAAATCTTAAATTTTTGATTGACCTACTGTATATGTTTAACAAGTTTGAATGCCTAGCCTTGTTAATTATGCAATCTAATTTGTAATTATGATTAATTTGTTGAAAATTGGAATAATTTAGAATTAATTTGATTTTCATAATTAGTTAATAATTTAATTAGATACCTATGATTAAAAACCACCATAAAAATTGTAAATTTATGTTAAAATTTAAATTTTTATGACCTAGACTTGAATCCATGTTAATCGGAAATCAATAAATTAATAAATTTTCGATTTTTCGCCCTAAAATTATGAAATTAATATGATTTATTAATTTTTCATTAATTTTGAAAATAAATTTTTTAATTTTTATGCAATCACTCATAAAACTTGCACGCACAAAGCAATGGACGCTACGTGTTACCCTTAAGGGGTGTTGTATAGTGCGGGCGTGCGACGACGAGCAAGGGAGCTCGTCGCCCACGCGGTACGAATGCAGCGAGCAAGGCGATGGCGCGCGAGCACAAGGCAGCAGCCCTGCCTTGTGTCGAGCGCTGTGCGCGATGGGCGATGGGCGAAGCAATGGCACGCTGTGGGCGCGCGAGCGAGCGAGAGCTGGTCGCCCAGCGATCGCTGCTCTGCGCACCACAACGCGTGGCCTCGAGCGAGCGAGCGATGCAAGGAGCATCGTAGCTGCTGCTATGCTATGGGCAGGCAGGCTGCGCGCAAGCGTGGCTTGCCTTGCTGCATTGCGCGTGGCTGTTGCGACATTGTGCCATGGACATCGATGGTCGTGCACTCGACGGGGCTTGGGCGCAAGCCCAAGTGCTCGTCATGTCACGATTGTCGAGTTTTAAAATTTTAATTTGAAATTTTCCGTTTACGTAATTTTAATTAATTTTAAAATTAATAATTTAAATTGTTTTTTCGGATTTTAATTTTGAATATTATAATTATAATAAATTTCATTTATTCTAATTATTTTACTAAAATTAAAATCATGAATTAATTTAAATACGACTGAAAAATAAATTAAATAAGCGGATTCAATTATAAATTTATATGAGCTTTAAATTTTAATTAAATTTGTATGTTCCCGGTTAGACTAGAAATACATTTTTATGTTTAAAATTAGTAAAGCATATGAATTTATTGGTTTAAGTGGGAGCCCTTTTAGTCATAAACTCTTGATTAGGTCTACAAATCCTTAAGGTTATAACAACTTGATTAGAATTAATAAGGACTGAATAATTTGTAGATTATTGGTGCCCTAGATTAATTGCTGCAAATGTTTATGTGATGCATAATGTGTTTTACTAACCAGCTATGTGGGCCATTCATGATAATGAATGGGTGAATGGTATATATTGTATATGTACTGTTTTGCAGGTTATGAAGTGACTAGTATGGCCCAAATAGGATAGAAAATATGGTCTGCGTACCATTAATTTGAATGTAATTGGTCTAAAGTACCAAAATTGTTTTTCAATTCAAATATGGTCTGCGTACCATCAAATAGTTGTAATTAGTTTAATTATAGCTTATCCTATTTGAAGAAAATGGTGCCTCCCACGGAGATTTTCAAGACGGACCTTGAAGTTGAAGCTTCAAGAAAAAGTCGGGCCATACTAGATCACATTTATCTTATGCATGCTTTAAGTTATTTATTGCTTTAAATATGTCTTAATTATGCATGAGATTGCGGCTTGATTATGTTGCATGATTAAGGATTTTAGTTCACTTAAAATCTAACCAACATAGTAAGAGCCTTAAAGTTCCAAACTTAAAAATTGAGTTAAAAGGTGCCATGCCAAAATATACACTTGCTTGGATATCCTTTACATCAATCTAGTAATAGTTTTCGCTCAGCGAGGTGTTACTTATTGGTCCTAAAGGGGCAAGGTACACAAATAATTGTGAGTACATGTTAGTTTTGGTGAAACTCAACGATATAAGTAAGGAGTCCTTTTATGTCGTGGCAAAATCGATAGGTTTACCTAATAAGTTCTTAGACGTGCCTATCAACCAAGAATAGTTTCTAGACTATTAGCAAAAGGTTTTTGCTTACCTAAGATGTTTTAGGATTAAGTCAACAAACTGTGCTTAATTCTTCAATGATTTTAGGATCTTGGAATCAATTTATTCACACCTGCCGGAACACATAACTTGAATAAAATACTTAATGAACATTGAATTATGCATGTATGCTAGAATTTAAGTTTATTAAGAGAAACTGTGAATGGTTATTTATTTGTTTATTCTTTTCAATTGTAGTTTTAATTATGGCAAACAACAATTCATTCAACATTCGATCAATTCTCGAAAAGGAGAAGTTGAGCGGGAAAAACTTCCTTGACTGGCAAAGGAACTTGCAAATAGTTCTTTTGCAGGAAGAAAAGGAGTATGTCCTGGAAGAGGCGATGCCCGAAGCCGCAGGCGACGGGGTCACTCAGGCAGCCCTCAATCGTTGGATTGATGCCAACAAGGATGTGAAATGTCTAATGCTCGCCACCATGAGTGCAGATCTACAGAAAACGTTCATCAACTCAGATGCTTTAACAATCATCAGTGAGTTGAAGAACATGTTCCAAGATCTGGCTCGAGTCGAAAGATTCGAGACTCATAGGCAAATTCTTGAGACCAAGCTTAAGAAAGGCGTGCCCGTAAGTCCACATGTTCTCAAAATGATTGGACTCATTGAGAATATGAGTCGGCTGGATCAGCAATTTTCCCAAGAAATGGCTATAGACACCATCCTCCATTCTCTTCATAGCGGGTATGATCAGTTCAAACTTAACTACAGTATGAATAGTCTGGACAAAACGCTCACTGAGCTTCACGGTATGCCGAAGACCGCTGAAAAGACGCTCAAAAGTGATAAGCAGGATGTGCTTATGGTGCGTGGGGACAAGTTCAAGAAATCTGGAAAGAAGAGGAATGCTAAGAAAGGTGGCAACAAGGCCAGCCCAACCCACTTCTGAATCCGAATGCTTCTACTGCAAGAAGAAGGGGCATTGGAAGAGAGATTGCTTGAAGCTAAAGGAAGATCAGAAGAACGGAACAGTCGTTCCATCTTCAGGTATTTTCGTTATAGACTGTATACTTGCTAATTCAACTTCTTGGGTATTAGATACAGGTTGTGACTCACACTTATCTTCCAATCCACATGGACTAAGAAGAAGTAGAAAGTTAAGCAAGGGTGAAGTCGACCTACGAGTGGGAAATGGAGCACGGATTGCTGCATTAGCTGTAGGAACTTATTATTTGTCGTTACCCTCCGGGCTAGTTTTGGAACTGGAAGAGTGTTTCCATGTTCCAAGTCTTACTAAAAACATCATTTCAGTTTCTTGCTTAGATGCTAAGGGATTTTCCTTTTTAATAAAAGAGAATAGTTGTTCGTTTTATTTTAAAGAGATGTTTTATGGATCTGCTAGATTAGTCAATGGACTTTATTTATTAGATCACGACAAACAAGTTTATAACATAAATACCAAAAAGGCCAAAAAGGATGATTCAGATCTCACCTATCTGTGGCATTGTCGATTAGGCCATATAAACATGAAACGCTTAGAAAGACTTCAAAAGGAAGGAATTCTAGAACCATTTGACTTAGAGGATTATGGTAAATGCGAATCATGTTTACTTGGAAAAATGACAAAGCAACCTTTCTCTAAAGTTGGAGAAAGAGCAACTGAACTATTGGGTTTAATCCATACAGATGTGTGTGGAGCAATGAGTACAAATGCTAGAGGTGGTTTCAGCTACTTTATCACTTTCACTGATGACTTCAGTAGATATGGTTATATCTACCTAATGAAGCATAAGTCTGAATCCTTTGACAAATTCAAGGAATTTCAGAGTGAAGTAGAGAATCAATTAGGAAAAAAGATTAAGGCACTGCGTTCTGATAGAGGCGGTGAATATCTGAGCTATGAATTTGATGAACATCTGAAAGAATGTGGAATTCGGTCAGAATTGACTCCTCCTGGAACACCACAATGGAATGGTGTGTCGGAACGGAGGAACAGAACCTTGCTAGACATGGTCAGGTCAATGATGGGTCAGGCCGAACTTCCAATAGAATTTTGGGGACATGCACTAAATACAGCTGCACTCACTATAAATAGAGCTCCGTCTAAAGCTGTCGAAAAGACTCTATATGAGTTATGGTTTGGAAAGCCTCCAAATGTGTCTTTTCTTAAGATTTGGGGATGTGAAGTATACGTCAAACGATTAATTTCAGACAAACTTCATCCGAAATCTGACAAATGTATGCTTGTGGGCTATCCAAAGGAAACAAAGGGGTATTACTTCTACAATACATCTGAGAACAAGGTGTTTGTTGCTCGAGATGGTGTCTTTTTGAAGAAAGATCACATTTCCAAAATGACAAGTGGGAGAAAAGTAGACCTCGAAGAAATTCGAGTCGAACAACAAACTCTAGAGAATGCTCAAGATGACATTCAGGATGAAACTCAGATATCTTTAGAAGAATCTGGTGAGAATCATGGTCAACCTAGAGATGTAACCCCGCGTAGATCGCAGAGATATAGATCTCAACCGGAAAGATACTTAGGTATTTTGACGAACGAGAGCTATGACGTTCTATTACTTGAAAGTGATGAACCTGCGACTTACAAACAAGCTTTGACGAGCCCTAGCTCCAAGCAATGGCAAGAAGCCATGCAATCTGAATTAGACTCCATGTCAGAAAACCAAGTATGGGATTTGGTCGATTTTCCAGATGGCTACCAAGCCATTGGAAGCAAATGGGTTTTCAAACTGAAAAGGACAAGGATGGGAAACTTGAAGTTTTCAAAGCTAGATTGGTTGCGAAAGGTTACAGGCAAGTCCACGGTGTGGATTACGATGAAATCTTTTCACCAGTTGCAATGCTAAATTCTATTCGGATAATGTTAGCAATCGCTGCATATTACGATTACGAAATATGGCAGATGGATGTCAAAACCACTTTCTTAAACGGCGTTTTAACAGAAACTGTGTTTATGACACAACATGAAGGTTTTGAGGATCCAAAGAATGCTAAAAAGGTATGCAAGCTAAAGAAATCAATCTACGGATTGAAGCAGGCATCCAGGAGCTGGAATATACGTTTTGATGAAGCAGTCAGTGACTTTGGTTTCATCAAGAACGCAGACGAATCTTGTGTATACAAGAAGGTCAATGGGAGCAAAATTGCTTTCCTAGTATTATATGTCGACGACATATTACTTATCGGAAATGACATTCCTATGTTGAACTCTGTCAAGATTTGGCTTGGGAAATGTTTTTCGATGAAAGATCTAGGAGAAGCACAGTACATATTGGGCATCATGATTTACAGAGATAGATCTAAAAAGATGATTGGACTTAGTCAAAGCACTTATATCAATAAGGTGCTTGATAGGTTCAAGATGGCAGACTCCAAGCGAGGCTACCTACCCATGTCTCATGGAATAACTCTAAGCAAGACTCAGTGCCCAAAAACACTTGATGAGCGTAGACGAATGAATGGGATTCCATATGCATCATTGATTGGTTCAATAATGTATGCTATGATATGTACACGCCCGGATGTTGCGTACGCACTCAGTGCTACGAGCAGATACCAGTCAGACCCAGGAGAGGCGCATTGGACTGCTGCCAAGAATATTCTGAAGTACCTGAAAAGGCACAAAGATGACTTCCTGGTCTATGGTGGAGATGATGAATTAATTGTTAAAGGCTATACGGACGCAAGTTTCCAAACCGACAAAGATGATTTCAGATCACAGTCTGGGTTTGTCTTCTGCCTCAACAGAAGTGCAGTAAGCTGGAAAAGTGCTAAGCAAAGCACCATTGCGGATTCTACAAGTGAAGCGGAGTACACTGCTGCACATGAAGCAGCAAAGGAAGCTATATGGCTAAGGAAGTTCATAGGTGAACTTGGTGTAGTCCCCTCCATTAAAGGACCAATAGCCCTGTATTGTGATAATAACGGAGCTATTGCACAGGCAAAGGAGCCTAGACACCACCAGAGAGTCAAGCATGTACTTCGTAGATTTCACCTTCTACGAGAGTTCGTTGAAAGAAAAGAAGTCAAGATAAACAAGATTGGAACTCATGACAACATATCAGATCCATTGACTAAACCTCTGCCGCAGGCGAAGCACAACTCGCACACTGCAGCTATGGGAATCAAGCATATTGGAGAATGGCTTCGATATCCCTGTTTAATGTTTTAAAGTTTTAGAGTTTAAATCTTTGTAAAACATTATTGGTTAATCATTCACAATAAATGAAAAGAATTCATTTTTCCATTTAATTTGTGGTTTATTAAATGATGAGTCCCTTCAATTTGACGATATATTCAAGATAAACTTTCAGGACCAGTCCTGTGACTAAGAAATGTCTATCAAGTGAACTTGAATGTCAAAGGTTGAAAATGGTCCCTAGTCGGAGTTTCTATAAAATTGGACGCATAGAAAACGTTAGACGATTAGAATGCAAGATGACTAATAGTTCTGTTTCTTGAACTATGTGGACATGGCAATGTCATAATCATTTGCATAGATACTTACTTTGGGAAGACTAGTATCGGACAAGACCTATGAAACTTGACTGTAAGAGATGAAAATCTGTCATAAGTAAATTTCATTAAAATTATTAGACACTAAATCCTCAATACCTGAGTGATTTGAGATTACTTGTTTGAGAACTGGTTGCTTTGACGTTGACCAACCGTCGCACCGTAAAAGGAGGCTATAAAGGCAACGCTCAGGTAATCACCTATCAAACGAAGTCTAATCTCAAGATCGCAAGATTGGGATTGTCCTCCCATAAATCGGGATGAGATGCTTAAAAGTTGTACAAGGCCACTCGGAGAGCTAGAAACTGTGAAATGCATGGCCGTGCTCGGATGAATCATAGGCTATGATTATCTGTTTATTTGATCAGTTGAACTCTGAAACCGAGAGACACCTATGGACATAATAAGGATGACAACTCTTACCTTATGTTCAAGAGCAAGCATCGAGCGACAAAGGAATTAGGAAATGCACACTTGTCCCTAAGGACAAGTGGGAGACTGAAGGAAATAATGCCCTTGGTCCAAGTATGCATTCAATGTTAAGTCTAATAAATGCGGTTCAGTATTAATTAACAAGTTAATGATTCAGTGAGATCAAGTGAGCTGAATGCCTAGCTAGAGGCCGCTTCAGTTCAAGTGGAATTAATGATATTAATCCACAGCTTACTCTTGACTGAACCCGTAGGTCACACAAATAGTACGTAAACGGATCAAGTATTTAATGGCATTAAATGCTCTATCTATGGATATTCGGAATCGACGGATCTTGGTTTCAGTGGGAGCTGAGATCATCACAAGCAAGAAATGAATACTCCGGAAACGATGATATTGCCGGAAACGGAAATATGGATCGTATCGGAAATATAAATATTATCCAAGTCATAGATGTTGCCGGAAACGGAAACATGGTACGTATCGGAAAATATTATCGGAAATGGAAATATTGCCGGAATCGGAAATATTGTCGGAAACGGAAATATTGTCAGAATCGGAAATATTATCGGAATCGGAAAATAATTCCGGAAACGGAAATATTAAATATTTGTTCGAAACAGAAATTAATTCCGGAATCGGAAATATTAAATATTGTTCGTATCGGAAATGAATTCCGGAGCCGGGAATTTAATCGGAAGCGTATCGTACGAATAAGCATCGGACGAGGCCTGCCGGACGAAGGCCCAGCACGAAGCCAGGCCATCGCCCAACAAGCAAGGACGCGCGCACGCCCAGCCCAAGGCAGCGCCAGGACCACCGCAAGGCAGGCCCAGCGGGCCAAGGCAATGCTGCCCAGCGTGGGCTGCGTGGGCCGAGCGCATGCGTGCGGGTGCCCTCGTGGCTCCGTGCGTGTGTGTTTGTGTCCATGCAAAATTCCTAAATCTATTAGGATTTGGTGTATGATTAAACTACTATTTCTATTAGGATTATTTAATCAATTAGGAGTCCTACTAGGCGATGGTCTGGCTTCGTGCTGGGCCTTCGTCTAGCGGGCCTCGTCCGTTGCTAATTCGTACGATACGCTTCCGATTAAATTCCCAATTCTGGAATTCATTTCCGATACGAACAACATTTCATATTTTCGATTCCGGAATTAATTTCCGTTTCGAACAAATATTTAATATTTCCGTTTGCGGAATTATTTTCCGATTCCGATAATATTTCCGATTCTGACAATATTTTCGTTTCCGGCAATATTTCCGATTCCGGCAATATTTCCATTTCCGATAATATTTTCCGATACGTACCATGTTTCCGTTTTCGGCAACATCTACGACTTGGATAATATTTATATTTCCGATACGATCCATATTTCCGTTTCCGGCAATATCATCGTTTCCGGAGTATTCATTTCTTGCCTGTGACGATCTCAGCTCCCACTGAAACCAAGATCCGTCGATTCCGAATATCCATAGATGGAGTATTTAATGCCATTAAATACTTGATCCGTTTACGTACTATTTGTGTGACCCTACGGGTTCAGTCAAGAGTAAGCTGTGGATTAATATAATTAATTCCAACTTGTTAATTAATACTGAACCGCATTTATTAGACTTAATATTATATGCATACTTGGACCAAGGGCACTATTTCCTTCAGTCTCCCACTTGTCCTTAGGGACAAGTGTGCATTTCCTAATTCCTTTGTCGCTCGATGCTTGCTCTTGAACATAAGGTAAGAGTTGTCATCCTTATTATGTCCAGAGGTGTTCCTCGGTTTCAAAGTTCAACTGATCAAATAAACAGATAATCATAGCCTATGATTCATCCGAGCACGGCCATGCATTTCACAGTTTCTAGCTCTCCGAGTGGCCTTGTACAACTTTTAAGCATCTCATCCCGATTTATGGGAGGACAATCCCAATCTTGCGATCTTGAGATTAGACTTCGTTTGATAGGTGATTACCTGAGCGTTGCCTTTATAGCCTCCTTTTACGGTGCGACGGTTGGTCAACGTCAAAGCAACCAGTTCTCAAACAAGTAATCTCAAATCACTCAGGTATTGAGGATTTAGTGTCTAATAATTTTAATGAAATTTACTTATGACAGATTTTCATCTCTTACAGTCAAGTTTCATAGGTCTTGTCCGATACTAGTCTTCCCAAAGTAAGTATCTATGCAAATGATTATGACATTTCCATGTCCACATAGTTCAAGAAACAGAACTATTAGTCATCTTGCATTCTAATCGTCTAACGTTTTCTATGCGTCCAATTTTATAGAAACTCCGACTAGGGACCATTTTCAACCTTTGACATTCAAGTTCACTTGATAGACATTTCTTAGTCACAGGACTGGTCCTGAAAGTTTATCTTGAATATATCGTCAAATTGAAGGGACTCATCATTTAATAAACCACAAATTAAATGGAAAAATGAATTCTTTTCATTTATTGTGAATGATTAACCAATAATGTTTTACAAAGATTTAAACTCTAAAACTTTAAAACATTAAACAGGGATATCAAAGCCATTCTCCAATATGCTTGATTCCCATAGCTGCAGTGTGCGAGTTGTGCTTCGCCTGCGGCAGAGGTTTAGTCAATGGATCTGATATGTTGTCATGAGTTCCAATCTTGTTTATCTCGACTTCTTTTCTTTCAACGAACTCTCGTAGAAGGTGAAATCTACGAAGTACATGCTTGACTCTCTGGTGGTGTCTAGGCTCCTTTGCCTGTGCAATAGCTCCGTTATTATCACAATACAGGGCTATTGGTCCTTTAATGGAGGGGACTACACCAAGTTCACCTATAAACTTCCTTAGCCATATAGCTTCCTTTGCTGCTTCATGTGCAGCAATGTACTCCGCTTCACTTGTAGAATCCGCAATGGTGCTTTGCTTAGCACTTTTCCAGCTTACTGCACTTCTGTTGAGGCAGAAGACAAACCCAGACTGTGATCTGAAATCATCTTTGTCGGTTTGGAAACTTGCGTCCGTATAGCCTTTAACAATTAATTCATCATCTCCACCATAGACCAGGAAGTCATCTTTGTGCCTTTTCAGGTACTTCAGAATATTCTTGGCAGCAGTCCAATGCGCCTCTCCTGGGTCTGACTGGTATCTGCTCGTAGCACTGAGTGCGTACGCAACATCCGGGCGTGTACATATCATAGCATACATTATTGAACCAATCAATGATGCATATGGAATCCCATTCATTCGTCTACGCTCATCAAGTGTTTTTGGGCACTGAGTCTTGCTTAGAGTTATTCCATGAGACATGGGTAGGTAGCCTCGCTTGGAGTCTGCCATCTTGAACCTATCAAGCACCTTATTGATACAGTGCTTTGACTAAGTCCAATCATCTTTTTAGATCTATCTCTGTAAATCATGATGCCCAATATGTACTGTGCTTCTCCTAGATCTTTCATCGAAAAACATTTCCCAAGCCAAATCTTGACAGAGTTCAACATAGGAATGTCATTTCCGATAAGTAATATGTCGTCGACATATAATACTAGGAAAGCAATTTTGCTCCCACTGACCTTCTTGTATACACAAGATTCGTCTGCGTTCTTGATGAAACCAAAGTCACTGACTGCTTCATCAAAACGTATATTCCAGCTCCTGGATGCCTGCTTCAATCCGTAGATTGACTTCTTTAGCTTGCATACCTTTTTAGCATTCTTTGGATCCTCAAAACCTTCAGGCTGTGTCATAAACACAGTTTCTGTTAAAACGCCGTTTAAGAAAGCAGTTTTGACATCCATCTGCCATATTTCGTAATCGTAATATACAACGATTGCTAACATTATCCGAATAGACTTTAGCATTGCATTTGGTGAAAAGGTTTCATCGTAATCCACACCGTGGACTTGCCTATAACCTTTTGCAACCAATCTAGCTTTGAAAACTTCAAGTTTCCCATCCTTGTCCTTTTTCAGTTTGAAAACCCATTTGCTTCCAATGGCTTGGTAGCCATCTGGAAAATTCAGATTGCATGGCTTCTTGCCATTGCTTGGAGCTAGGGCTCGTCATAGCTTGTTTGTAAGCCGCAGGTTCATCACTTTCAAGTAATAGAACATCATAGCTCTCGTTCGTCAAAATACCTAAGTACCTTTCCGGTTGAGATCTATATCTTTGCGATCTACGCGGGGTAACATTTCTAGATTGACCATGATTCTCACCAGATTCTTCTAAAGATCTCTGAGTTTCATCCTGAATGTCATCTTGAGCATTCTCTAGAGTTTGTTGTTCGACTCGAATTTCTTCGAGGTCTACTTTTCTCCCACTTGTCATTTTGGAAATGTGATCTTTCTCCAAAAAGACACCATCTCGAGCAACAAACACCTTGTTCTCAGATGTATTGTAGAAGTAATACCCCTTTGTTTCCTTTGGATAGCCCACAAGGATACATTTGTCAGATTTTGGATGAAGTTTGTCTGAAATTAATCGTTTGACGTATACTTCACATCCCCAAATCTTAAGAAAAGACACATTTGGAGGCTTTCCAAACCATAATTCATATGGAGTCTTTTCGACAGCTTTAGACGGAGCTCTATTTATAGTGAGTGCAGCTGTATTTAGTGCATGTCCCCAAAATTCTAATGGAAGTTTGGCCTGACCCATCATTGACCTGACCATGTCTAGCAAGGTTCTGTTCCTCCGTTCCGACACACCGTTCCATTGTGGTGTTCCAGGAGGAGTCAATTCTGATAAAATTCCACATTCTTTCAGATGGTCATCAAATTCATAGCTCAGATATTCACCGCCTCTGTCAGACCGCAGTGCCTTAATCTTCTTGCCTAATTGATTCTCTACTTCACTCTGAAATTCCTTGAATTTGTCAAAGGATTCAGACTTATGCTTCATTAGGTAGACATAACCATATCTACTGAAGTCATCAGTGAAAGTGATAAAGTAGCTGAAACCACCTCTAGCATTTGTACTCATTGGTCCACATACATCTGTATGGATTAAACCCAATAGTTCATTTGCTCTTTCTCCAACTTTAGAGAAAGGTTGCTTTGTCATTTTGCCAAGTAAACATGATTCGCATTTACCATAATCCTCAAAGTCAAATGGGTCTAGAATTCCTTCCTTTTGAAGTCTTTCTAAGCGTTTCAAGTTTATATGGCCTAATCGACAATGCCACAGATAGGTGAGATCTGAATCATCCTTTTTGGCCTTTTTGGTATTTATGTTATATACTTTTTGTCGTGATCTAATAAATAAAGTCCATTGACTAATCTAGCAGATCCATAAAACATCTCTTTAAATAAAACGAACAACTATTGTCTTTTATTAAAAAGGAAAATCCCTTTGCATCTAAGCAAGAAACTGAATGATGTTTTTAGTAAGACTTGGAACATGGAAACACTCTTCCAGTTCCAAAACTAGCCCGGAGGGTAACGACAAATAATAAGTTCCTACAGCTAATGCAGCAATCCGTGCTCCATTTCCCACTCGTAGGTCGACTTCACCCTTGCTTAACTTTCTACTTCTTCTTAGTCCATGTGGATTGGAACATAAGTGTGAGCCACAACCTGTATCTAATACCCAAGAAGTTGAATTAGCAAGTATACAGTCTATAACGAAAATACCTGAAGATGGAACGACTGTTCTGTTCTTCTGATCTTCCTTTAGCTTCAAGCAATCTCTCTTCCAATGCCCCTTCTTCTTGCAGTAGAAGCATTCGGATTCAGAAGTGGGTTGACTGACCTTCCTCTTTACAGATTTGGCACCAGTTTGCTTAGTTGGGATGGCCTTGTTGCCACCTTTCTTAGCATTCCTCTTCTTTCCAGATTTCTTGAACTTGTCCCCACGCACCATAAGCACATCCTGCTTATCACTTTTGAGCGTCTTTTCAGCGGTCTTCAGCATACCGTGAAGCTCAGTGAGCGTTTTGTCCAGACTATTCATACTGTAGTTCAGTTTGAACTGATCATACCCGCTATGAAGAGAATGGAGGATGGTGTCTATAGCCATTTCTTGGGAAAATTGCTGATCCAGCCGACTCATATTCTCAATGAGTCCAATCATTTTGAGAACATGTGGACTTACGGGCTCGCCTTTCTTAAGCTTGGTCTCAAGAATTTGCCTATGAGTCTCGAATCTTTCGACTCGAGCCAGATCTTGGAACATGTTCTTCAACTCACTGATGATTGTTAAAGCATCTGAGTTGATGAACGTTTTCTGTAGATCTGCACTCATGGTGGCGAGCATTAGACATTTCACATCCTTGTTGGCATCAATCCAACGATTGAGGGCTGCCTGAGTGACCCCGTCGCCTGCGGCTTCGGGCATCGCCTCTTCTAGGACATACTCCTTTTCTTCCAGCATAAGAACTATTTGCAAGTTCCTTTGCCAGTCAAGGAAGTTTTTCCCGCTCAACTTCTCCTTTTCGAGAATTGATCGAATTTTGAATGAATTGTTGTTTGCCATATTTAAAACTACAATTGAAAATAATAAACAAATAAATAACCATTCACAGTTTCTCTTAATAAACTTAAATTCTAGCATACATGCATAATTCAATGTTCATTAAGCATTTTATTCAAGTTATGTGTTCCGGCAGGTGTGAATAAAATGATTCCAAGATCCTAAAATCATTGAAGAACTAAGCACAGTTTGTCGACTTAGTCCTAAAACATCTTAGGTAAGCAAAAGCCTTTTGCTAATAGTCTAGAAACTATTCTTGGTTGATAGGTACGTCTAAGAACTTATTAGGTAAACCTATCGATTTTGCCACGACATAAAAGGACTCCATACTTATATCGTTGAGTTTCACCAAAACTAACATGTACTCACAATTATTTGTGTACCTTGCCCCTTTAGGATCAATAAGTAACACCTCGCTGAGCGAAAACTATTACTAGATTGATGTAAAGGATATCCAAGCAAGTGTATATTTTGGCATGGCACCTTTTAACTCAATTTTTAAGTTTGGAACTTTAAGGCTCTTACTATGTTGGTTAGATTTTAAGTGAACTAAAATCCTTAATCATGCAACATAATCAAGCCGCAATCTCATGCATAATTAAAACATATTTAAAGCAATAAATAACTTAAAGCATGCATAAGATAAATGTGATCTAGTATGGCCCGACTTTTTCTTGAAGCTTCAACTTCAAGGTCCGTCTCGAAAATCTCCGTGGGAGGCACCATTTTCTTCAAATAGGATAAGCTATAATTAAACTAATTACAACTATTTGATGGTACGCAGACCATATTTGAATTGAAAAACAATTTTGGTACTTTAGACCAATTACATTCAAATTAATGGTACGTAGACCATATTTTCTATCCTATTTGGGCCATACTAGTCACTTCATAACCTGCAAAACAGTACATATACAATATATACCATTCACCCATTCATTATCATGAATGACCCACATAGCTGGTTAGTAAAACACATTATGCATCACATAAACATTTGCAGCAATTAATCAAGGGCACCAATAATCTACAAATTATTCAGTCTTTATTAATTCTAATCAAGTTGTTTTAACCTTAAGGATTTGTAGACCTAATCAAGAGTTTATGACTAAAAAGGGCTCCCACTTAAACCAATAAATTCATATGCTTTACTAATTTTAAACATAAAAATGTATTTCTAGTCTAACCGGAAACATACAAATTTAATTAAAATTTAAAGCTCATATAAATTTATAATTGAATCCAAAAAGTTTAATTTAATTTCAGTCGTATTTAAATTAATTCATGATTTTAATTTTAGTAAAATAATTAGAATAAATAAAATTTATTATAATTACAATATTCAAAATTAAAATCCAAGAAAATAATTTAAATTATTAATTTTAAAATTAATTAAAATTACGTAAACTGAAAATTTCAAATTAAAATTTCAAAACGATCTAATCGCAACACAACAATCCCACGCAACGCACGCCCATGGGCCACACGCACACAGCCATCGCTGGCCATGTGCGCGCAGCCCATGCGATGCGTCGCATCGCTGCTGCTCACCATCGCAAGGCATCAATCGAACACGCGAACTGGTGCTCGCTGCGCGCGCCAGCGCTCGATGCACGCGAGCCATCGCTCGCTGCGCTCGCTTGCCAGCGCTCGATCCATGCGAGCCATCGCTCGCTGCGCGCCTGCCTTTCCCGCACGCGAGCTTGCGCTCATCGCACGAGGCAGCAGTATGCGAGCTGGCGCTCGCTGCGCGCGAGCCATCGACGCTGTGCGTAGCGCTCGTGGCACGCGAGCTTGCGCTCGCTGCGCGCGAGGCTCCACATGCTTGCGCGAGGAAGTTGCGCTGTGGCGCCGCACGCTTGCTGCCCACACGCGACTGCTCGTGCCTTGCTATCGCCCCTGCCCACACGCCCATGGCTCACAGCCCACGACACAAGGCAGGGTTGCTGCCTTGTGCTCGTGCACCATGCCCTTGCTCGCTGCATTCGTACCGCATGGGCGACGAGCTCCCTTGCTCGTCGTCGCATGCCCGCACTATACAACACCCCTTAAGGGTAACACGTAGCGTCCATTGCTTTGTGCGTGCAAGTTATATGAGCGAGTCGCATAAAATTAAAAATTTATATTCAAAATTAATGACAAATTAATAAATAATATTAATTTCATAATTTTAGGGCGAAAAATCGAAAATTTATTATTTAATTGATTTCCGATTATCATGGATTCAAGTCTAGGTCATAAAAATTTAAAATTTAACATAAATTTACAATTTTTATGGTGGTTTTTAATCATAGGTATCTAATTAAATTATAACTAATTATGAAAATCAAATTAATTCTAAATTATTCCAATTTTCAACAAATTGATCATAATTACAAATTTCATTGCATAATTAACAAGGCTAGGCATTCAAACTTGTTAAACATATACAGTAGGTCAATCAAAAATTCAAGATTTATCAACAAGAATCGCAAATATTTAATTTTACATCTTAAATTTACGAAATTTTGCATTCGAAAAACTAAAACCTCCGAAAAGTCATAGTTAGGCTTCGAATTTGAGAATTCTGCGTTCGGCCGAAAAAGAATGTTTTTGTCAAAATTTTAGAATGCCTTTTACATGCGGAATTGACACAAAAATCACTCGATTTGGATGAGTAACGAAGAAACTGCCGAAAAACTGCGTACGTATAATTAAATAAACGCAATTTGCAATTAATTAACAATTACGAAAATTAATCACCCCTTTTAATTCTTGCAAATTTGTAATATTTAACCATGTTTATGCAATTTAGATTATGAAAATAATAAGAGGCTCGTGATACCACTGTTAGGTTATGATACATATGACAATTCATAAATCATGCGGAAAAAACCATAAAGCCAGGAAAGCATATTATTTACACATAATCATTTAGCATAGTTTTGATGCATACACTTTGTTGCGTGCCTTCCCTAGCTGCGCCCGAACCGAACAAGAACAAGTCTTTAGGACTCCAAATGTCGTCCCTCCGTAGATAGTCCACAGCACGTCCGGATCCGCCTTAAGCTTGACCAACTAGAATCGCCCTTAAGGTACTTAGAATTTTCGGCTATTTTAGGCAATTATATGACTGAATTTTTGCTCTCAAAAATCACTTTGAATACTTGAATCGTGTTTTCAAATAATGACCCTAGGCCCTTATTTATAGAGGTATGGAAAAGGAATTGTAATCCTACTAGGATGTGGATTTGTTAATTAGAACTTTATTAGGACTCTAAATAACAAAGAAAATCTAATAGGATTAGGATTTTAATATTCGCACGAATCCTAATAGAATTAGGATTTCCCGCACACGCATCGTACAAGCCGTGCACCCGCGCAGGCCTTGCGGCCCACGACAAGCGCACAACCCATGTGCGGTGCTGCGCGCGCGCGCCCTTGGCTGGGCCTGGCCTTGCGCTGGGCCTGGTCGAGCTGTGCGTTGCTGCGTGCGGCTCGCTGGGCGATGGCCTGGCTTCATGCTGGGCCTTCGTCTAGCGGGCCTCGTCCGATGCTAATTCGTACGATACGCTTCCGATTAAATTCCCGATTCCGGAATTCATTTTCGATACGAACAACATTTAATATTTCCGATTCCGGAATTAATTTCCGTTTCGAACAAATATTTAATATTTCCGTTTCCGGAATTATTTTTCGATTCCAATAATATTTCCGATTCTAACAATATTTCCGTTTCCGGCAATATTTCCGATTCCGGCAATATTTCCATTTCCGATAATATTTTCCGATACGTACCATGTTTCCGTTTCCGGCAACATCTACGACTTGGATAATATTTATATTTCCGATACGATCCATATTTCCGTTTCCGGCAATATCATCGTTTCCGGAGTATTCATTTCTTGCCTGTGACGATCTCAGCTCCCACTGAAATCAAGATCCGTCGATTCCGAATATCCATAGATGGAGTATTTAATGCCATTAAATACTTGATCCGTTTACGTACTATTTGTGTGACCCTACGGGTTCAGTCAAGAGTAAGCTGTGGATTAATATAATTAATTCCACTTGAACTGAAGCGGCCTCTAGTCAGGCATTCAGCTCACTTGATCTCACTGAATTATTAACTTGTTAATTAATACTGAACCGCATTTATTAGACTTAATATTATATGCATACTTGGACCAAGGGCACTATTTCCTTCACATCAATACAAGACAAATCAAGGACGGAGCCCGCGTCCTTGTTTTGGCGACATTCACACCACGTCACTAGCGCTGGGCGCTGCTTCGGCGTGCTGCGCTGGCAATGGCTGGCGTTTAGCAGCCATTCCCCCAATAAATACCCCCTAATTCCAAGCATTAAGGAGGCAGATTCAACACATAACGTCGTAATACAAGATTCAAAACTTTCAAGTTCAAGTTCTATATGCAAAATCTAGGATACTTTGGGATGAGCAACTTCTCCCAAGTTGAGATTTTTGGCTTCGAATTAGTGTCGGGCGCACTTATTTTTAAGTAGCCAATTGGTGTTCGGATCTCATGTGCCCAAGTACAAATTTCAATATTGCAATTTCAATTATGCACCTTTCAATTCCGCAATTTCAATTATGCACCTTTCAATTCCGCAATTTCAATTTCGCACCATTCAATTCCGCACTTTCAATTCCGCAACTTTACTTGCCTAGTCCTTCTAGGCAATGTGGACCTACTCACTAGTCCATCTCTAGGGGGTCTTGTATTTACTAATTCCGCACTTATTTACTATTGTGATGTTGCTTTATTTTCTTTATTGCTTTCATCACCGCACATGCTAAAAACAACGAAATACAAGGTTACATCACGCTTAACAAAGATAATTTCTTGGACAAACCGATCTTAGGTTCCCTTAAGTTAACTTTAAAGCAAAGTGACCACCATACAAAGTAGAAATTCTATTTGTTCTAAATTCAAACCCACATAGTCTAAACTAGGGTATTTTCGAAAATGTTGTGCCACGTACTTGAATAATTTCTAAAGCTCGCGGAATAAGCATCTCGTTCCCTTGCCCGGATCTCACCCATCCGTTTCGAAGATTCAAGTCTTATCCTAATAGAGTTATTTACGGTCTTTCCAAACAAGAGACACGCCCATACCCACCCATGAGGCCCGTGATTGGCGCGCGCCTGACCAAGCCCAAACGTGCCTTGCATTTGGCCTTTGGCCCGTTGCTGCACGACTTGGTTGCTGCTCACCCACGGCCTGCTGTGGCCCACTGCACTCCCTGGCCCATCGCACACGGCTGAGCGTTGGTGCTGGGCTTCGCGCCCAGTGTTGTGCGCTCGGCCTTTTCCTTGTCGAGCGATGGGCCGGCTCGCTTGCCGGCTTGTCGCTCGTCGAGCTCCCGATTTGTTTTCCGATTCTGGAATCTATTTCTGTTTTGAACAAATATTTAAGTTTTCGTTAATTTTTTCGATTCTGGTAATAATTTCCTATTCCGAAATATTTTCGATTCGGTAATATTTCTATTTTCGAAAATATTTTCCGGTACGAACCATGTTTCCGTTTCCGGTAACATCTACGAATTGGGTAATATTTATATATCCGTCATGAACCATATTTCCGTTTCCGGCAATATCTTCATTTTCCAGAATATTCTTTACTTTGCCTTTTGACGATTCCAGCTCCCACTGGATCTGAGATCCGTCATTTCTGAATGATCATAAATGGAGCACTTAATGAATAATATATTCACTTAAATACTTGATCCGTTCAAGTACTATTTGTGTGACCCTACGGGTTCAGTCAAGAGTAAACCACTTGAACTAAAGCGGACTTTAGCTAGGCATTCAGTTCACTTGATCTCACTGAATTATTAACTTGTTAATTAATACTGAACCACATTTATTAGACTTAACATTAAATGTATTAAATGCAAACATGGACCAAGGGCATTATTTCCTTCAATACCTTAGAACTTCGTACTGCAAGGCTGCTACTCTTTATGTAGAAAGTATTTGCATGCTTTTTATGATCCTCAACAAGCTAGGCGATGCACTCTTTCTAGTAGAATTAAATGGGGAACATCTTTGTCATTAAATACTATTCCGGTATCGATTAGGAACGGTTGGAGAGCCCTTGCTGGATGTATGATCTTGTTCTCTTGATGGAATCCTACACAAATGACATTAGTAAGCTACCCTCGGAGGTGATTCGAGGATCTCCCCTCCGATACTTAAGTAAGAGATTATAGAGAATATGTGTTTATGGTTGGGTAAAACGATTGGGATTACGTACCATTTACAATAAATGTGATCCTTATATATATGCATGGGTCGGATGTACGAACAATATGGTCTTTGCCCATGGGATAGCGACCCTTTGACTTTCTGGTGAAAGACTTGTATAGCTCCTACCAACATCCTTCGAGTGCTGGTAAGAATAAAAGAGACGTTAGTATTGAAGTTGTGTCTATCAGGCTTGATAAGCTTTACACATGTAAAGGTGTTACCAGCAAGCTGGTAGCACACTCGTACAACTAGCCCCCTTAGATTGAGTGCAGCTGCTCTGATAGAAAAGTAGGTTCCCCCTTAATTTTCCCTAAAATCTATGTGTCATGACTATTGGCGCTGGTTGGAGAAATTGTGAAATGTTGTTTCTGACTAGCCCCTTTCAGAATTGATTTGCTACTTATGCCGACTGTAGGACATATAGATTATACTGTGCTTCCCGTATTTTTAGATTATGAACAATCTAATGGCCTATTTGGGAACCAGAATTTCATTTGGCCCAATTCTCTTGTTTGGCAACACTTGGAATTTGTAATTGAATTTGGGCCAAATCTAACCATTACAAAAATAAGGCCAGTTTTTAGAATTTGAAATCCCGCCTTCACTGTTGTCATTTCAATTCCACAAATATACACCTCTCTTACTCTCACACCCTTCCCTGCCCAATTTCTTAACAACTCACTTTTTCTCTCCTCACCCAAATTCACACCGCCACAAAAGCCCTCGACCACCACTCCATCTCTGTTTCATCTCTTGCTGTCAACAACCACCTTCACACCGACCAACTCCACTACCGCCTTTACACCGGCCAGCTCCACCACCGCCTTCACATCGGCCACCTACATAACCACCCCCATCCACCGACCTGACAATTTCCTAGCTGCCTCCACCTTCACGACTGCGACAACCATCTCTAATCATCTTCTTCGTTGCTATCACCGTGAAATTCAAGAACTTTGCCCCACTCCTTCGCCGGCGTTAGAACTTTAATTTTCAGGATTTGCTCAATTATTTCTATTTGTTGTTCCAATTCATTACTTAGTATGCATAATGCTTAAATGAGTAACTTCCAATTGCATATTGATATTGTTGCTCACTTTCAATCAAAGAAAATCAATCGTGGTTTTTCCGCATGATTTATGTATTGTCATATGTATCATAACCTAACACTGTAGACACTAAATCGTGTCTTCCCTCTGGGATGATGACGATACCATTATCCTTACTAGGTGGTTGGAGCAACTCAGTGCGAAAATACCAATTTCTAAGAACATCTCCAAAATACAAGAGCCAAAAACCAATCCCCGGGCCATTCCCCTTCCGGAACTCGGTACAAAATACAATTTTCAAAACCCAATTTCAAAATCCAAGTACAATCTCATCTAGTAGACTATTCCATTGGTTTTACTAAGCCTTTTCCACTCAAAATCTTATAAGGCAAGTCAAATTCGGGCGCCGACCCACAAAACCGAGCAAGCCCGGCCTCGTCTCGTAAAACCGAAATTCAAAACCCGGAACGGCTTGTTTTTAGACGCAAAATCAAGTCTTAACCCCCAAGCAAAAACTACGTGCCAAACATCGTACTATTCGTACGAAGGTACATCAATACAAGACAAATCAAGGACGGAGCCCGCGTCCTTGTTTTGGCGACATTCACACCACGTCACTAGCGCTGGGCGCTGCTTCGGCGTGCTGCGCTGGCAATGGCTGGCGTTTAGCAGCCATTCCCCCTATAAATACCCCCTACTTCCAAGCATTAAGGAGGCAGATTCAACACATAACGTCGTAATACAAGATTCAAAACTTTCAAGTTCAAGTTCTATATGCAAAATCTAGGATACTTTGGGATGAGCAACTTCTCCCAAGTTGAGATTTTTGGCTTCGAATTAGTGTCGGGCGCACTTATTTTTAAGTAGCCAATTGGTGTTCGGATCTCATGTGCCCAAGTACAAATTTCAATATTGCAATTTCAATTATGCACCTTTCAATTTCGCAATTTCAATTATTCACCTTTCAATTCCGCAATTTCAATTTCGCACCTTTCAATTCCGCACTTTCAATTCCGCAACTTTACTTGCCTAGTCCTTCTATGCAATGTGGACCTACTCCCTAGTCCATCTCTAGGGGGTCTTGTATTTACTAATTCCGCACTTATTTACTATTTTGATGTTGCTTTATTTTCTTTATTGCTTTCATCACCGCACATGCTAAAAACAACGAAATACAAGGTTACATCACGCTTAACAAAGATAATTTCTTGGACAAACCGATCTTAGGTTCCCTTAAATTAACTTTAAAGCAAAGTGACCACCATACAAAGTAGAAATTCTATTTGTTCTAAATTCAAACCCACATAGTCTAAACTAGGGTATTTTCGAAAATGTTGTGCCACGTACTTGAATAATTTCTAAAGCTCGCGGAATAGGCATCTCGTTCCCTTGCCCGGATCTCACCCATCCGTTTCGAAGATTCAAGTCTTATCCTAATAGAGTCATTTACGGTCTTTCCAAACAAGAGGCACGCCCATACGCACCCATGAGGCCCATGATTGGCGCGCGCCTGACCAAGCCCAAGCGTGCCTTGCATTTGGCCTTTGGCCCGTTGCTGCACGACTTGGTTGCTGCTCGCCCACGG
Organism: Spinacia oleracea; assembly: GCF_020520425.1. Classification (NCBI taxonomy): domain Eukaryota; kingdom Viridiplantae; phylum Streptophyta; class Magnoliopsida; order Caryophyllales; family Amaranthaceae; genus Spinacia; species Spinacia oleracea. Next base: position 85,065,664 of record NC_079491.1, read on the forward strand.
CCAGCTGTGGCCCACTGCACTCCCTGGCCCATCGCACACGGCTGAGCGTTGGTGCTGGGCTTCGCGCCCAGTGTTGTGCGCTCGGCCTTTTCCTTGTCGAGCGATGGGCCGGCTCGCTTGCCGGCTTGTCGCTCGTCGAGCTCCCGATTTGTTTTCCGATTCTGGAATCTATTTCTGTTTTGAACAAATATTTAAGTTTTCGTTAATTTTTTCGATTCTGGTAATAATTTCCTATTCCGAAATATTTCTGATTTGGTAATATTTCTATTTTCGAAAATATTTTCCGATACGAACCATGTTTCCGTTTCCGGTAACATCTACGAATTGGGTAATATTTATATTTCCGTCATGAACCATATTTCCGTTTCCGGCAATATCTTCATTTTCCAGAATATTCTTTACTTTGCCTTTTGACGATTCCAGCTCCCACTGGATCTGAGATCCGTCATTTCTGAATGATCATAAATGGAGCACTTAATGAATAATATATTCACTTAAATACTTGATCCGTTCACGTACTATTTGTGTGACCCTACGGGTTCAGTCAAGAGTAAACCACTTGAATTGAAGCGGACTCTAGCTAGGCATTCAGTTCACTTGATCTCACTGAATTATTAACTTGTTAATTAATACTGAACCACATTTATTAGACTTGACATTAAATGTATTAAATGCAAACATGGACCAAGGGCATTATTTCCTTCAATACCTTAGAACTTCATACTGCAAGGCTGCTACTCTTTATGTAGAAAGTATTTGCATGCTTTTTATGATCCTCAACAAGCTAGGCGATGCACTCTTTCTAGTAGAATTAAATGGGGAACATCTTTGTCATTAAATACTATTCCGGTATCGATTAGGAACGGTTGGAGAGCCCTTGCTGGATGTATGATCTTGTTCTCTTGATGGAATCCTACACAAATGACATTGGTAAGCTACCCTCGGAGGTAATTCGAGGATCTCCCCTCCGATACTTAAGTAAGAGATTATAGAGAATATGTGTTTATGGTTGGGTAAAACGATTGGGATTACGTACCTTTTACAATAAATGTGAGCCTTATATATATGCATGGGTCGGATGTACGAACAATATGGTCTTTGCCCATGGGATAGCGACCCTTTGACTTTCTGGTGAAAGACTTGTATAGCTCCTACCAACATCCTTCGAGTGCTGGTAAGAATAAAAGAGACGTTAGTATTGAAGTTGTGTCTATCAGGCTTGATAAGCTTTACACATGTAAAGGTGTTACCAGCAAGCTGGTAGCACACTCGTACAACTAGCCCCCTTAGAGTGAGTGCAGCTGCTCTGATAGAAAAGTAGGTTCCCCCTTAATTTTCCCTAAAATCTATGTGTCATGACTGTTGGCGTTGGTTGGAGAAATTGTGAAATGTTGTTTCTGACTAGCCCCTTTCAGAATTGATTTGCTACTTATGCCGACTATAGGACATATAGATTATACTGTGCTTCCCGTATTGTTAGGTTATGAACAATCTAATGGCCTATTTGGGAACCAGAATTTCATTTGGCCCAATTCTCTTGTTTGGCAACACTTGGAATTTGTAATTGAATTTTGGCCAAATCTAACCATTACAAAAATAAGGCCAGTTTTTAGAATTTGAAATCCCGCCTTCACTGTTGTCATTTCAATTCCACAGATATACACCTCTCTTACTCTCACACCCTTCCCTGCCCAATTTTCTTAACAACTCACTTTCTCTCTCCTCACCCAAATTCACACCGCCCAAAAGCCCTCGACCACCACTCCATCTCTGTTTCATCTCTTGCTGTCAACAACCACCTTCACACCGACCAACTCCACTACCGCCTTTACACCGACCAGCTCCACCACCGCCTTCACATCGGCCACCTACATAACCACCCCCATCCACCGACCTGACAATTTCCTAGCTGCCTCCACCTTCACGACTGCGACAACCATCTCTAATCATCTTCTTCGTTGCTATCACCGTGAAATTCAAGAACTTTGCCCCACTCCTTCGCCGGCGTTAGAACTTTAATTTTCAGGATTTGCTCAATTATTTCTATTTGTTGTTCCAATTCATTACTTAGTATTCATAATGCTTAAATGAGTAACTTCCAATTGCATATTGATATTGTTGCTCACTTTCAATCAAAGAAAATCAATCGTGGTTTTCCCCTGTACACCATTTTCTCTCTCTTCGTTTTTTTTTTGTTTTTTCTTAAAAATGATTATTATTATTGTTATTTTAACTGGAACTTTTAGACTTCAATGTCAATTAAATGTAAGCTATGCTATACACATTTTCTACTCGAATCATTAAAAAAAATGGAATTATAAAATTTAAATATCAAAAACAACTCTATGGTGAATTTGAAATTATGAAATTGAAATTATTGGTGTTTGCCAAACACTTGATTTGGAATTCAAATGTAGCATTTCAATGTCCACATTTGAATTCAATTATTTCAAATGAAATCTAAGTTACCAAACACTACCTAATGTCATGTGGAATAAACCACAATGCTGGAGTCCAAACTAAATGCACATATTTAGCATAATTTAGTGAACACACTTTGTGATGCGTGCCTTCCCTAGATGCTCCCGAACCGAACAAGAACAAGAACAAGTTAGAACGCCAATCGTCGTCCCTCCCTAGAAAGTCCACATCACGTTCGGATCCGCCTTAGGTTCAACCAACTAGGATATAATCTAAGGTATTTGTAGGGGAATACAGTTAAACATAATAACATGTGCGGAAACAATCCCCAAAGCCAGGAAACATGTATAAAGCACAAATTAAGCAAACTTACATTCGAAGCGTATTTTCCCTAGTAATCTGTCAACGAACACGAACTTGGAACTCCACTTGTCGTTCCTCTACTTGGTTCACCGGCACAATCAGATCCGTCTTGATAACCGTAGCTTAGACAATCAATCAAGAATTTTTTCTTTTGGGAAGAACAGTTTTCTTAGAGAGAGAAAACTGAAGAACGTAATTTCTGAATTAGGTTTAGGGTTGGAAAACTGATTACGTATTGAGTTGTGTGGAATAATACAATAACCTAATTGTATTAAATGATGTAACCGGCCAAGACCAATAGGCCTTGAGCGGCCACACCAAAGCACACGGACACCCACAGCCCACCGCCCAGCAACACACGCCGCAGACCGAAGCCCACGGCGCGCGCGACCGAGCAGCTGGGCCATGGGCCTGCTCGCTCGTCGTTGCTCGTTGCTTGCGCTGCTGTTGCGTGCTCGTGCCCACACGCGAGCTGGCTGCTCGCCTTTTCTCACGAGCTTGCTGGCTCGTTGGGCCTTGCACGCTTGCGTGCTTGGCTCGACGGGCCGGCAACTCCGATGCCCTTCGTATTCGCGATTAATATCTTTTCGATATTATTTATCGTTTCGTATATGACGAATCACCGTCGAACGATACGATTTATTCGTTTTGCCCAGCTTACGAATATTCGCGATACGATATACGATTCCGATGCAAGGTCGTATCGTATAATACGTTTTCCAAAACTAATTCCCGAAAAGCTATTAAATGAATTTCCGATTCATTTAATCCGGTGATCTGTTACGTGCCATTGGTGTGACCTTGTAGGTTCAGTCAAGAGTAAGTTGTGAGCTTAATATTCATTAGAACTCACTGATCGGAAGCATTACTCCAGCTAGCTGTTCCGATCACTTGATGTCACTGAATTAATTGTTCGCAATTAATCTGAACCTTGGTATTAGACTTAATGCACCTTGGGTGAAGGAAATATTTCCTTTAGTCTCCCACTTGTCATTCGGACAAGTGTGCATTCACATTCCTTTGTCTCTTAGTGTTACTTACTGAACATAAGGTAAGATACAAGCCATCCTTATTAGGTCCAGAATGTTTCTCGGATTACAGAGCTCAACTGTTAAACTTTTACAGAAGGTTAAGCCTTAACCATTATGAGCACGGGCATGCATTTTACAGTATCTAACTCTCCGAGAGGCCTTGTTACACAACAACACCATATCCTATCAAAGATAGGAGGGCAATCTATTCTTGCAATCTATGAACACTCACTTTGATTCATAGTACGCCCAATAACCGCTTTTATAGCCTCCTTTTACGGTGCGACGTTTAGCTAGCATCAAAGCGAACTAATTCTCAAACGAGCAGACATAATCGCTCATGTTCTGAGGAACGGTTCTAATCACCATTAATGAGAAATACCTATGATATGACTTTAATCTCTTAAAGTGTTCTCATGGTAAATCCGATACAAGATCCAAAAAGTATCTATGCAAAAGATTCTGACATCCATTCACTCTAGTTCAACAAACAGAACTAAAAAATCTACTTGCAATCTAATGTGACCTGGATTAGGGATCCTTTGTGACTTCAATATTCAAGTTCACTTATGGGTGTTTCTTTGTCGAAGAATCCATCTTGACATCCCATTTGAATGATTTGAATCACATGGGCTTATCATTTAATAATAAACCAAAATTAAATGAATATGAAATAATAAATTTCATAAATATGAAATGGTTAAACCAATTGTTTTAAACATAGATCTAACAAATGTTCTAAAAAAATACTTAGAAAATCAAAGCCATTCTCCAACATGCTTGATTCCCATGGTTGCTACATGTGCGTTGTGTTTCACTTGTGGCAACGGTTTAGTCAATGGATCCGCGACGTTGTCGCCAGTTCCAACCTTGCAAATCTTGATTTCCTTTCTTTCAACGATCTCTCGAAGTATATGAAATCGCCGCAGTACGTGCTTGGACTTCTGATGGCTCCTAGGCTCCTTTGCCTGGGCAATGGCTCTGCCATTGTCGTAATACAAAGCCACTGGTCCTTTAATGGAGGGGACAACCCCAAGTTCTTCGATGAACTTTCAAATCCAAACAGCTTCCTTTGTTGCTTCTGAGGCAGCAATGCACTTGGCTTCAGTTGTAGAATCCGCAATAGTGCTATGCTTAGCACTTTTCCAGCTTACTGCTCCGCCGTTGAGGCAGAACACAAACCTAGACTGTGAACTGAAATCATCTCTGTCGTTTTGAAAGCTTGCGTCCGTATAGCCCTTAACAATCAACTCATCTGTACCACTATAAACCAGGAACTGATCCTTAGTCTTTTTCAGGTACTTTAGGATATTCTTGGCAGCAATCCAATGTGCCTCACCTGGTTCTGACTGGTACCTGCTCGTTGCACTGAGTGCGAACGAAACATCCGGCCTTGTACAAATCATAGCATACATGATGGATCCAATAGCCGAAGCGTATGGAATTCCACTCATCTTTCTACGCTCATCAGATGTTTTGGGACACTGATTCTTGCTTAGATATGTGCCATGTGACATGGGTAGATGGTCTCTCTTGGCTTCCATCATATTGAACCTAGCTAGCACTTTGTCAATGTAAGTGCTCTGGCTTAGTCCAATCATCCTCTTAGATCTATCCCTATAGATCTTGATGCCCAATATGTATTGTGCCTCTCCTAAGTCCTTCATTGAGAAACTCTTTCCAAGCCAAGAATTTACAGACTCCAACATAGGAATGTCGTTTCCAATAACTAGTATGTCGTCAACATACAAGACTAGGAATGCAATTTTACTCCCACTGACCTTCTTGTGTACATAAGATTTGTCCTGATTCTTAATGAAGCCAAATTTATTGACTGCTTCCTCAAATCGTTTATTCCAACTCCTTGATGCCTGCTTTAGTCCATAAATGGACTTCTTAAGCTTGCATACCTTTCCTTGGTTCTTTTGATCGACAAAACCCTCCGGCTGTGTCATAAACACATTCTCTTCAAGAACACCATTCAAGAAGGCAGTTGTGACATCCATTTGCCATATTTAATAGTCATGAAAAACGGCAGTCGCAAGGATTATCCGAATAGACTTAAGCATCGCGACTGGAGAAAAGGTTTCATCATAGTCAACGCCGTGAACTTGTCTGTAACCTTTTGCTACCAATCTAGCCTTGTATATGTATACAATTCCATCTTTGTCTTTCTTCAATTTGAAGACCCATTTGCATCCGATAGGTGTAAACCCATCCGGAAAATTTACCAAATCCCATACTTGATTTTCAGACATGGAGTCTATTTCAGATTTCATAGCCTCTAACCATTTAGTGGAGCTTGGGCTCGTCATAGCTTTCTTGTAAGTCATAGGTTCATCACTATCTAATATGAGAACATCTAAGTTTTCAGTCAAGAGGATGCATGTCCATGTGCCCGGCTGCAATATAGTTCTTTTTGACTTACGAGGGGCAACAACGTTTTGAGGAACTACTCCCACTGGCTCTTCTAAAGACCTTGGAGGTTCATCAACCTGAACTGCTTCTAAAGAGTTCTTAGTTCGTTGTTCGTCTGGAATCTCTTCGAGATCTATTATTCTCCCACTTGTCAATTTGGAAATATGATTTCTTTCCAAAAAGACACCGTCACGAGCAACGAATACCTTGTTGTATGACTTGTTGTAGAAGTAATACCCCTTTGTTTCTTTTGGATACCCAACGAAGAAACATTTGTCATATTTTGGTTCGAGCTTGTTCGAAATTAATCGCTTGGCATATGCCTCGCAACCCCAAATCTTTAGAAAAGACAACTTTGGAAGTTTCCCAGTCCATAATTCGTATGGAGTCTTTTCAACAGCTTTTGACGGAGCACGATTCAGTTTGAGTGCTGCAGTTTGCAACGCATGTCCCCAAAATTGTAAAGGAAGTTCGGCTTGACCCATCATTGACCTGACCATATCGAGTAAGTTCCTGTTTCTCCGTTCCGACACTTCATTCCATTGAGGTGTCCCTGGAGCAGTCAATTCAGATAGAATACCGCATTCTTTTGGATGGTCATCAAACTCGTGGCTAAGATATTCACCTCCTCGATCCGATCTTAGAGCTTTGATTTTCTTGCCATGTTGATTCACTACTTCATTTTGAAATTCTCGGAATTTCTCAAACGATTCAGACTTGTGTTTCATTAAGTAAATATTGCCATATCTACTGAAATCGTCCGTACACGTTATGAAATAGCTGAACTTACCTCTAGCTTTCGTACTCATAGGCACACATACGTCCGTATGTATTAGCCCTAGTAGTTTGCTTGCTCTTTCTCCCACCTTTGAGAAAGGTTGCTTTGTCATTTTGCCAAGTAAACAAGCTTCGCATTGATCAATCTTCTCTAAGTCGAATGATTCTAGAAATCCCTTTCGTTGACGTAATTCCATGCGCTTTGTGTTTATATGGCCTAATCGACAATGCCACAAAAATGTGAGATCCGAATCACCAATTTTAGCCTTTTTAGTATTTATGTTATAAATGTGTTTGCTCGTATCTAGCACATATAGACCATTTTCTTGTTGTGCCGAACCATAAAACATTCCATTCAAAGCAAAAGAACAACTATTGTCTTTAAATTGAAAACTAAAACCTTTAGAATCCAAACTTGAAACGGAAATAATGTTTCTGGTGATACTAGGAACATAGTAACAGTTTTCTAGTTCCAAAACAAAACCACTAGGCAAAGAAATAAAATAAGATCCTACGGCTAATGCAGCAATCCGTGCTCCATTTCCCACGCGTAGATCCATCTCGCCTTATCAAGCCTTCTACTTCTCCTCAGTCCTTGCGAATTGGAACATAAGTGTAAGCCACAACCAGTATCTAATACCCAAGAAGTAGAATTAGCAAGATTACAATGTATAACATAAATACCTGAAGTAGAAGCAACGTTCCCGTTCTTCTCATCTTCCTTTCTCTTTAAGAAATCCCTCTTCCAATGCCCCTTCTTCTTGCAGTAGAAGCATTCAGAGTCGGCAGGAGAACGAGTCACCCTCTTCTGTTTACCAGAACTGGTGCCGTTGGACTTAGATGAGGGTGTAGCCTTTCCCTTACCCTTCTTTCCCTTATTCTTGCCTGATTTCTTGAAGTTCTTACCCTTACGCACCATAAGCACATCGTGCTTATTCTCTTACTTGAGAGTCTTTTCAGCGGTTTTCAGCATACCGTGAAGCTCAGTAAGAGTTTTCTCCATGTTGTTCATGTTGTAATTCAACTTGAACTGATCATATCCACTATCAAGTGAATGGAGAATGATGTCAATATCCATTTCATTTGAGACGTCAGAATCTAGAGCTCTCATATTCTCAAAGAGTCCAATCATTTTAAGAACATGTGGGCTCACTGGCTCTCCTTTCTTGAGCTTAGTCTCAAGGATCAACCTCTGAGTCTCGAATCTTTCGATTCTGGCTTGGTCCTGAAACATGTTCTTCAACTCCGAGATGATTTGGTAAGCATCCGAGTTGATGAACGTTTTCTGAAGTTCATAACTCATGGATGCAAGCATATCACATTTGACATACCTGTTGGCCTGGATCCAACGATTAAGGGCAGCTTGAGTCACCTCCGGCCCGGCGGCCTCTGGTAACTCTTCCTCTAGGACATATTCTTTTTCCTCATGCAATAGAACTATTTGAAAGTTCCTTTGCCAATCGAGGAAATTGTTGCCATTCAACTTCTCCTTGTCGAGAATTGAACGCAGGTTGAAAGTGTTGTTATTGTTTGCGGCCATTTGATTACTACATTTGAAAAGAATTCGCAATAAATAACCATTCATAACTTTAATAACTTTGAAATAAAAGCTAACATGCAATCATTAAAGCTATTAAACATTTCATTCATGCAAAAGCAAAACATGGTCCAAAAATGAATGAAACGATTCCAAGACCCTAAAAGTCCTAAATCCTTAAGCAGCTTTGGCATGTCTTAAGTAGTTTAAGATTCTAGGTAAGCAAAACCTATTGCTAGTAATCTCCAAATTACTCTTGGTTAATAAATTAATACCATAATTTATCCCATTGCCACAACACAATGCCATTGTTGTTTGAGTTGAAACCACAATCAATGTGCTCCTTTGGGACGCCTTACCATCTAAGTCAACTAATATAGCACCTCGCTTTGGCGTAAACCTACTACGTTAGGTCCTTAGATTTTTGTGATTGATTTGGAAGGCAATTTTTAAACTCAATATTGCTTTGGACCTAGTTGTTTCTATGTTAGTTCAAATATTTAGTGAACTTAATCTAATCGAGTCATACGAAACAACCTATTCATGCAAAGTATACATACATACATTCAAGCATAATATATATCAAAATGCATAAATAAAATGGTGAACTAGTATGGCCCAAAACATCTTGTCTTGAAGCATCCAATCTTCATCACCACCTTGTTAGCTTGGCATCGTCTTAAATCTTCGTTCAATTGCTAACTTAAAGTTCTAAACTTAGAAATACTTGAAAATAATAAATTACATCAAAATTTCCATGGTACGCAGACCATATTTAAAACTTTACATTCAAAGATAGAACGGTTCGCAGACCGTATTTAACTATCCTAAATGGCCATACTAGTCACTTGGAGTACCTGCATTACATAAAATATACATTCTATGCATTCACCCATTCGTATGCTAAAACGAATGGCCCATATAATTATGCAAGTATTTACGTGAATTAATTAAAATTCACCTTCACATAAACGCGTCCTAAAAGATTAATAAATTACCAAATTATTAATCCTTGGACTTTATTCTAATTAAAATTGAATTTAATTAAAATAATGCGACCTACGAAAATATTTAAAATAATTATTTCATTTTAATTTCATTTAGTGGCTCCCACTCAAACCAATAATTATTCCGGATAATTAATTATTAAATATTAAATTAAAACTCGCGGCCCGACCCAAGTAAATAAAATATTAAATTAAATATCCCGTTAGCTCAAATTAATGCAAACATGTCAAGCCCAAAAAAATAAACAAATCTTTTTTAAAAAAATGTTCAAGTGCATGCTTGGGCTAAGCTTGCGCCCAGCCCATCGCAGCACTTGTGTGGCCTACGAGGCACGAGCAATGCTCGCATACTTCGCAGCCGAGCACGCGTGCCCACAGCTCTCGCTGCCCCTGCGTGCTTCGTTCGAAGCTCGTCGCTGCGCAGCGCTGCACGTCGCAAAGCTTCGTGCCTTGCTTGCTCACAGCCCACACCCACCCCTCGCCCAGCGCGGGCGGCACGCAGCGCCCATGCTGCTGCCCGCGTCACTGCGGCTCTGCTTTGATGTGGTAGCCACACATCCACCCCACCATTGTGTTCGTGCCTTTGGTTCGTACTACGGGCCAACTCAATTAAAAAATAAAAATTTCACGAACGTTTGCATTTATTGTTATTTTTCATAAAAAGTTACGATTTTTATTTTCGAAAAACAACGGTTTTTACGATTTAATTAATTTAACGACAATCCAATTTCGTAAAACATTAAATCAAGGCTAACATTATTCAAATTTTAAGGAAGAACGAATCAACCAAAAATTTGAACTTTTTAAATAATAAAATCCAAAACTTTAAGTCGTTATTTAAACATTTAAATTTCAGATTTTAATAATTAGGTTTAAGTGCGATTAAAATTAACGAAACCATTCAAAATTTTAATCCAATAATTTTTAAAATTACCCACTGACCCATGAAATCATATTCCCTTTCCCAATTAACCGAATTATTAGATCTAAATTATTTAAAAAATCAATTAGGGATCTAAAATTTACGAATTTGGGGAAAGCAAAATTGGTTTATACTTATCGGAAAAATCTGAAATTTTACCAAAGATCAAGAATATACCCAGAAACATCGTGCCAAAATATCAATTAATTCCGAGTTATTTAGGTTGACCTTTTAATTGAAATAATTTCTGACAATTTAAATTTTAATTCGAAAATTAACAAAAACGCTCAAAAACCACCACTTCGAGGTCTGTTTTTGCAATTCCGTTCTCCTGACTTGATCTTAGAAAATCGTTTTCAATCAGATTAGGGTCAGAAAAGTTGAAAAACCGAATCTTTTTTATTTTAGAACAGGTTACGCAATTAATCCAATAATCCATAAAGTTTCCGAAAAATCAACAAAAATTCTAAAAAATTCGACAACATTAAAAACAATTAAATCATGCTAAAACATGATTTGAATACATAAAGCTCATGATACCACTGTAGGGGAATACATTTAAACATAATAACATGTGCGGAAACAATCCCCAAAGCCAGGAAACATGTATAAAGCACAGATTAAGCAAACTTACATTCGAAGCGTATTTTCCCTAGTAATCTGTCAACGAACACGAATTTAGAACTCCACTTGTCGTTCCTCTACTTGTTCACCGACACGATCAGATCCGTCTTGATAACCGTAGCTTAGACAATCAATCAAGAGTTTTTGCTTTTGGGAAGAACAGTTTTCTCAGAGAGATAAAACTGAAGAACGTAATTTCTGAATTAGGTTTAGGGTTGGAAAACTGATTGTGTAATGAGTTGTGTGGAATAATACAATAACCTAATTGTATTAAATGATGTAACCAGCCAAGACCAATAGCCCTTGACCGGCAACACCAAAGCACACGGACACCCACAGCCCACCGCCCAGCAACACACGCCGCAGGCCGAAGCCCACAGCGCACGCGACCGAGCAGCTGGGCCATGGGCCTTCTTGCTCGTCGTTGCTCGTTGCTTGCGCTGTTGTTGCGTGCTCGTGCCCACACGCGGGCTGGCTGCTCGCCTTTTCTCGCGAGCTTGATGGCTCGTTGGGCCTTGCACGCTTGCGTGCTTGGCTCGACGGGCCGACAACTCCGATGCCCTTCGTATTCGCGATTAACATCTTTCCGATATTATTTATCGTTTCGTATACGACGAATCACCGTCGTACGATACGATTTATTCGTTTCACCCAGCTTACGAATATTCACGATGCGATATACGATTCCGATGCAAGGTCGTATCGTATAATACGTTTTCCAAAACTAATTCCCGAAAAGATATTAAATGAATTTTCGATTCTTTTAATCCGGTGATCTGTTACGTGCCATTGGTGTGACCTTGTAGGTTCAGTCAAGAGTAAGTTGTGAGCTTAATATTCATTAGAACTCACTGATCGGAAGCATTGCTCTAGCTAGCTGTTCCGATCACTTGATCTCACTGAATTAATTGTTCGCAATTAATCAGAACCTTGGTAGGCGAAGGACATATTTCCTTCAGTATTATTAATACGGGATCTCACTTTTAATGTGATAGGAAAAGTAGGAAAACTCGTGTGTATGTTATGATCATAGATCACATATATATAGGAAATAGATAAACCCTAAGTTTCCATAACCTTAATAATAAAGTTTAGGAAACATTAGATTTTAGGAAACACGTACAAAATCTTTATTTTAAATTTTAGGAAATTTTCACAAAAATTACCAAACCCAATAAACCATTTAAGGCAACCGACAGCTTGGTGTACAAGCTGCTTGCGTAGCAAGGCAACTTGGCATGTGTGCTGGAACAAGTAGCGGCCCAACCGCACTGGCCCAGCAGCGCTTGCCATCTTGCTGCTTCCATGCGCGATGGCCAGTAGAGCTGGTCTTCGATTGCAGGCGCGCTGGCCCAGCTGCTTGACGCTGCTGCCACGGCCCATCGAGCGATGGGCCATCGTTTGTAGGATTGCTCGTCGCTCTTTTCGTGCTATTGATTTATTTTTCGATTCCGGAAAATATTTCTTATTCGAACATTATTTACGTTTCCGATAATATTTCCGATTCTGACAATATTTCCGATTTCGACAATATCTCCAATTCCGACAATATATCCGTTTCCGGCAATATTTCCGATTCCGACAATATTTCAATTTCCGATAAGGTTTCCGATACGAACCATATTTCGGTTTCCAGCAATATCTTCTGAAGTAAATAATGCCCTTGGTCCAAGTATGCATTCAATGCTAAGTCTAATAAATGCGGTTCAGTATTAATTAATTATGCAAGTTAATAATTCAGTGAGATCAAGTGAACTGTATGCCTAGCTAGAGGCTGCTTCAGTTCAAGTGGAAATAATAATATTAATCCACAGCTTACTCTTGACTGAACCCGTAGGGTCACACAAATAGTACGTGAACGGATCAAGTATTTAAGTGAATTAAATACTCCATTTACGGATATTCGGAATCGACGGATCTCGGTTCCAGTGGGAGCTGAAATCGTCAAAAGGCAAATTATGAATACTCCGGAAACGATGATATTGCCGGAAATAGAAATATGGATCGTATAGGAAATATAAATATTATCCAAGTCGCAGATGTTGCTAGGAACGGAAACATAGTACGTAACGGAATATATTATCGGAAATGGAAATATTGCCGGAATCGGAAATATTGCCGGAATAGGAAATATTATCGGAATCAGAAATAAATTCCGGAAACGGAAATATTAAATATTTGTTCGAAACAGAAATTAATTACGGAATCGGAAATATTAAATATTGTTCGAATCGGAAATGAATTCCGGAATCGGAAAACGAATCGGAAGCGCGACGTACGAAATAAACATCGGACGAGCTTGCTAGACGCAAGGCCCAGCACGAAGCTAGGCCCGCACCTAGCAAAGCTCGCGCAACAGCGAGCAGCAGCAGCCCAGCCGCGTCGAGCAAGGCAGGCCCAGCCAAGCACGAAGCAAGGCCAGGCCCAGGCCCAACCAAGGCAAGGCAAGTAAGGCAGGCTGGCATCGCCCTTGCATGGGCCGCGTGCCAGCGCTGCTGGGCCGAAGCCACGCGCACAGCGCGCCCACTCGTGGGTCGTGTGTGTGTGTTGTGTTCGTGCATGCTACGAATCCTTAGATGCTTAGGATTTGTTCGGTTAGTTGTTTTCCTCAATCCACTAGAGTTAGTCGTTTGATTAAACACTAAAATACAAAGGATTAATTTAAGTAGAATTCTAATTGAATTAGTAAATTAAATCCTAGTGGATATCTAAGTCCGATAATTCCTCCCTATAAATAGGTGATACATAATCACAATTTATAACAACATAATTCATAAGTATTCATATAGTTTTAAGATTAAACTAAGCTTAGTAAATTGCCAAATAATTAAGTTCGAATAACATAGAACCTTACACTCTATTCTAGTTAATTGAATCTAAGGCGGATCTGAACGTGCTATGGACTATCTACGGAGGGACTACACTTGGAGTCCTAAACTTGTTCTTGTTCGGTTCGAGAGCAGCTAGGGAAGGCACGCGTCAAATGTATGTGTCCTAAATTATGCTAATTGACAATGTGGCAATTAATTTGGATTCCTGGCTTTATGGATTTTCCGCAAGAAATATATGTTTTATATTTGTCATAACCTAACATCTTCGACTTAGATAATATTTATATTTCCGTTATGAACCATATTTCCGTTTCCGGTAATATCTTTATTTCCGAAAAATATTCTTTCTTTGCCTTTTGACAGTTTGTTTAGCTCCCACTTAAACCAACATCCATCATTTTCGAATATTCATAATTAGAGTATTTATTGAAAAAAATATTCACCTAAATACTTGATCCGTTCACGTATTATTTGTGTGACCCTTCGGGTTCAGTCAAGAGTAAGTTGTGGCATTAATTCCACTTGAACTGAAGCGACCTCTAGCTAGTCATTCAGATCACTTGATCTCACTGAATATTTATCTTGCTTAATTAATACTAAACCGCATTTACTAGACTTAACATTAAATGCAAACTTGGACTAAGGGCATTATTTCTTTCAGTCTCTCACTTGCCCTTAGGGACAAGTGTGCATTTCCTAATTCCTTTGTCGCTTGATGCCTGCTCATGAACATAAGGTAAGAGTAGTCATCCTTATTATATCCAGAGGTATTTCTCGTTGTCAGAGTTAAATTGATCAAATAAATAGATAACCATAGCCAATGATTCATCTGAGCACGGCCATGCATTTTACAGTTTCTACCTCTCTCAATGGCCTTGTACAACTTTCGGCATCTCATCCCGATTTATGGGAGGACAATCCCAATCTTGCGATCTTGAGGGTAGACTTCATTTGATAGGTGATTACCTTAGCGTTGGCGTTATAGTCTCCTTTTACAGTGCGACGCTTGACAACGTCAAAGTAACCAGTTCTCAAACAAGTAATCTCAAATCACTCAGATATTGAGGATTAGTGTCTAATAATATAATGAAATTTACTTATGACATATTTTCATCTCTTATAGTAAAGTTTCATAGGTCTATCCGATACTAATCTTATCAAGTAAGTATCTACGCAAATGATTGCGACATTGCCATGTCCACATAGTTTATGAAACAAAACTACTAGTGATCTTACATTCTAGTCGTCTAACGTTTTCTATGCGTCCACCTTAATAGAAAACTTTCGACCAGGGACCATTTTTAACTTTTGATATTCAAGTTCACTCGATAGACATTTCTTAGTCACGGGACTGGTCCTAACAGTCTATCTTGAATATTTTCACATTGAAATACTAAACTAAGATTAAATGGAATATGAAAATGCATTTCAAATATGATAAATGTTCAACCCCAATGTTTTACAACCATGGGCCACTAGTAGAAAAAACCCTTATTGCAGTGGGCTTTTAGACCCCTGTTGCAGCGTACATCGTATGCTGCAACTGGGGGGCCTACAACAAGTCTGAACTTGTTGCAGCGTACAATGTTCGCTGCAAAAAGTACTTTTTTGCAGCGTATATATGCATGTACGCTGCAACAAGTGTCAAAATTTTGGAAAAAATATTGACTTGTTGCAGCGTACAAAGAAGTGTACGCTGTAAAAAACTCCACTTGTTGCAGGGTACATCTATTTGTACGCTGCAACAAGTCTGAAAATTTGCCAAAATTTACACCCTTGTTGCAGCGTACACATATATATGTACGCTACAACAAAGCACTTTTGGCGGGAAAATTCTAATTTTGTTTAGGGATTTTGCACCAAATATAGAAACTTGTCATAACAATAATAGAATATCGCAACCTGTATAACAAATATATAAACAATAACTGTAGTTTTGTATATATTCCAAAACTAAAGTGCACGTACTAATACATTTAAATATACATACATTCCAATTTCAACGTACGCATGCATTTTAACATAAAAGATTGTTCTATACATCTAAACCAACTCGATCAAGCTCCCTCAGGTCAATAATAAATACTTGCTGGTAAAAAACTTCGCCCATTGCTCACGAACCACATCAATTTCCTAACTAGCATAAGGCGCAGTCCTCGGAGTATAGACCTTACAAAAACAAAAATTTGATATGTATAAGTTTATTGGAATAAGTCTTGGAAACTTAAAAATAAACATAATAACCATGTACTAAGTTTAAAATGAGTCCTTAGGTTCTTTAGTTCAAAGTTGGGAGCGAAAATGTCACTTTAGGCTAAATATGACCTATAACGACCCAATGAGCCTTAAATGTGCATAAATAGATTGGAATGAGTCATAGAAAGTTATACCTAAGCATGTAAAACATTAATAAGTTTAAAATGAGTCCTTAGGTTCTTTATTTCAAATCTGGGAGAGAAAATGCTCATTTTAGCCTAAATATGGCCAATAACGACCAAACAAACCTTAAATGTGCATAAATAGATTGGAATAAGTCTTGGAAACTTCAAAATAAGCATATTAATCATGTAAAATGTTTAAAATAAGTCGTTAGGTTCTTTAGTTCAAATTTGGGAGCGAAAATATCATTTTAGCCTAAATATGACCTATAACGAACCAATTAGCCTTAAATGTGCATTAATAGATTCGAATGTATAATAAGTATAAAATGAGTTCTTAGGTTCTTTAGTTCAAATTTGGGAGCAAAAATGTCTCATTTAAGCCTAAATATGACCTATAACGACCAAACAATCCTTAAATGTCCATAAGTAGATTGGAATAAGTCTTGGAAACTTAAAACTAAACATACTAATCATGTAATAAGTTTAAAATAAGTCCTTAAGTTCTTTAGTTCAAAGTTGGGAGCGAAAATGTCATTTTATGCTAAATATGACCTATAACGACCCAATGAACTTTAAATGTGCATAAATAGATTGGTATGAGTCTTAGAAAGTCAAAACTAAGCATATAAAACATTTAGTAAGTTTAAAATGAGTCCTTAGGTTCTTTATCTAAAATTTGGGAGCGAAAATGCTCATTTTAGCCTAAATATGACCTATAACGACCAAACAAGCCTTAAATGTGCATAAGTAGATTGAAATGAGTTTTGAAACTTCAAACTAAGCATATTAATCATGTAATAAGAATAAAATGAGTACTTAGGTTCTTTAGTTTAAAGTTGGGAGCGGAAATGCCATTTTAGCTCTAAATATGACCTATAACGATCCAATGAGCCTTTCAATCTTTTTATTCACGATGATGATTTTATGAGAGATTAACTATGGGTGATTGTTCACATAAATGTAAATTGTTAAATATTTTTGTTTCATGGACAGATAATCATGGTTCTCCGTCCTATGCAGTATTTTCCACCAAAGAAGTTTTGTTTTAAAGAAGCTACTCGTATTCTATGAGTAGAAATATTTCAAGAACAAAGAAGCTTTAGGACCAAACATAACTCAGCATCAAGAAGACAAGAAGAGTACTCCCATGGTATCTTTGGTAGATCTGGTGTCCTGTTGTCAAACACCACTCCCTTTAGGTCATTTTGGTATTGCCCCTGTACGTACAACCAACCACCAACCCATCAGTAATATATATTACTTTTATAGGGGAAGTTGAGTAATTAGTTAAGTGTACCTGAAGAGCCCAGAAATGGAAACTGATGTAAGACATGGGATAACGACATACTGGCTTTGGTATGTCCTTGGGGAGCCGGAAGAAGCCCGAAACAAACATGAATATTCCCTGATAATTATTATACATAATATACATATTAGAAACAAATTAAATCCCTAAGCCTTAATTCTTCATTAGATATATAATTATATACCTGTATGCCAGCACCAGTAATAATTCCCATGAGGAAATTGGGGACAACGCTGGCGATGGCCATCATTAAGCTCTCAACAACAGTGACACTAGCATAAAGACATAGCACAAAGAATATATAGTGCTCAAACCCTGGATGCAACCGAACCATGAAATAACAAATTGTTCCCGAAACAAAGGTTATCAACATTAGGAATGGCATTAAAGATATTGTGTTGCTTATCACAAATGCTGTTACTCCATAGTGCCCATTCAACCTTTCCCTCTGGAATACCTGAAATTTGTAACAGCATGCATCTTCCCAATTAAATTACTTACTCTTTTTCCATATTAAATTATTATTTGTAACAAAGAATTCTACCTTCATATCTTCAACAAAGGACGGAAATCCACCAATAGACAGCCAACCTGTAATCTCAAGAGCAGCTATAACACCATACCTGGAAACCATTAAAAAAAACATATATGATCCTTAAACAGTTTTATAGAAACTATCAAATATAATATGCACTGACCAGAAGAACATAAAACAATTAAAAAACCACAATCAACCTGACTTCAGAATGTCACTCTTAGAAGTTTCAAACCACTAGTTTCTACTTTTTAGTAAACGATAATTCAAAGAATCGGTTCAACGAGTTCAAGACATTAGAATAGGTAAAGCTTGGTTGAATCAGCTGTAAACAATTGCAGTCTAAGCTATGTAAACTCTTCATTCCAAACAAGTGTGTCTAATTCTATGTTCTAACCATCACACACCTGAGTGTAATATGACACTTAGGATCACTTTGATTAGACTAGAATCTCAGAAAGAAGAACGAGAAAGCCTAGGCAATAGACGTTTTCTACCTGCATCTGTACACAACTACTATTCTGTTCTTGATTCAAATCCAAGTTGCACATATCACATTTCTCTCAGATTTCATTAGTCATAGTATAGAGCCACTTTAAACTCTTTATAACTAGAACAATCTGCCCTCCATGATGAAGATCAAGTTGCAGGTTTATCCAGACATGGAGTCGTCTATTCTGTCAAATTGCTACTAATAAGCAGAAAACAATAGGTTCCATTACAGAGATGGTAAGGAACTAGCAGGACACACTCCCATGTTCAGTATGAAATATGAAATGGTATCAACAACGTTCAGAGTGCAAAATTCTGTACTCCAAATTCAGAAAATCTTATCACTGCCATTGTTGCAACAACGTAGCAGGATATCGTGTCTAGAAAAATTATTAAGCATGACTATAAGACACCACACAAGTAAATATTCAGACTACACCAAACCGTAACATAAAATCTTAGGCCGTCTTTAACTTCCTGGAATTGAAGAATCGATTTACGCTCAGATATCATAACTCCCCAACCCAGCTATATGGAATCTTTATTATGGAAAAGTTGTTCAACTAGCTTAATTCAAGATCAGATAAGACTCTTTTGAGTTAGGTTAGCCCACTGCTCAAAGGTTCTATTAAGCTATTTCAACATTATCCCACTTGTTATGCATTGCCATGGATTAAACTTGCCACCATGACTCCATAGAGAAGGTAGACTCAAAAGTGTTTTTTTTTACTTTTTTATAAAAACACTGTAAATCGACAGATTAAGTGCAAAAAAATAGGCAGAAAAAATGCAAGTTGTATGGGAACATAATACTTCATCGGCAAGTAAAGCCTATGACTGTAAACCAAAACTAGATCTAAAAATAATTATGAGTAATATTATGAAGGAAATAATGCCCTTGGTCCAAGTATGCATTCTATTTTAAGTCTAATAAGTGCGGTTCAGTATTAATTAACAAGTTAATAATTCAGTGAGATCAAGTGAGCTGAATGCCTAGCTAGAGGCCGCTTCAGTTCAAGTGGAATTAATGATATTAATCCACAACTTACTCTTGACTGAACCCGTAGGGTCACACAAATAGTACGTAAACGGATCAAGTATTTAATGGCATTAAATACTACATCTATGGATATTCGGAATCGACGGATCTTGGTTTCAGTGGGAGCTGAGATCGTCACAGGCAAGAAATAAATACTCCGAAAACGATGATATTGCCGGAAACGGAAATATGGATCGTATCGGAAATATAAATATTATCCAAGTCGTAGATGTTGCCGGAAACGGAAACATGGTACGTATCGGAAAATATTATCGGAAATGGAAATATTGCCGGAAACGGAAATATTTTCAGAATCGGAAATAATTATCGGAATCGGAAAATAATTCCGGAAACGGAAATATTAAATATTTGTTCGAAACGGAAATTAATTCCGGAATCGGAAATATTAAATATTGTTCGTATCGG
The DNA here is from genome assembly GCF_020520425.1 of Spinacia oleracea. Classification (NCBI taxonomy): domain Eukaryota; kingdom Viridiplantae; phylum Streptophyta; class Magnoliopsida; order Caryophyllales; family Amaranthaceae; genus Spinacia; species Spinacia oleracea. The sequence continues at coordinate 85,085,774 of NC_079491.1, forward strand.
AAATGAATTCCGGAACCGGGAATTTAATCGGAAGCGTATCGTACGAATAAGCATCGGACGAGGCCTGCCGGACGAGGGCCCAGCACGAAGCCAGGCCATCGCCCAGCAAGCTAAGCGCGCCACACGAACAGCCAAGGCCACGCCAGGCCCAGCGCAAGGCCAGGCCATGGCAGCGCGCGCAGCAATGGGCTGCGAGCATTGCTGCAGCTCGCGTGGGCTTGTAGCTCGCGTGGGCCGAGCGGTCGTGTGGGCTGTGCGCGGGCATGGCCTACACGCTTGCGGGTCATGCTCGTGTAGAGTTTGTGTTCACATACGAAACCTAAAGAGTATAGGATTTGTTTAATGATTAAAATTCCTAATCCTAAAAGATAAATTAATTAAATAAAGAATTCTACTAGGATTCTAATTTAATTAATTCGTATCCTAGTAGGATTCGATTACTTATTCCATGGTCTATAAATATGAGTTAAGGGCTCATAATTTATATAGAGTATTCAAGTATTCAAAGTGATTTTTGAGAGCAAAAATTCAGTCATATAATTACCTACAATAGCCGAAAATTCTAAGTACCTTAAGGGCGATTCTAGTTGGTCAAGCTTAAGGCGGATCCGGACGTGTTGTGGACTATCTACGGAGGGACGACACTTGGAGTCCTAAAGACTTGTTCTTGTTCGGTTCGGGCGCAGCTAGGGAGGGCACGCAACAAAGTGTATGCATCTAAACTATGCTAAATGATTATGTGTAAATAATATGCTTTCCTGGCTTTATGGTTTTTCCGCATGATTTATGTTTTGTCATATGAATCATAACCTCACAGTGGTATCACGAGCCTCTTATTATTTTCATAATCTAAATTGCATGAACATGGTTAAATATTACAAATTTGCAAGAATTAAAAAGGGGTGATTAATTTTCGTAATTGTTAATTAATTGCAAATTGCGTTTATTTAATTATACATACGCAGTTTTTCGGCAGTTTCTTCGTTACTCATCCAAATCGAGTGATTTTTGTGTCAATTCCGCATGTAAAAGGCATTCTAAAATTTTGACAAAAACAATACTTTTCGGCCGAACCCAGAATTCTCAAATTCGAAGCCTAACTATGACTTTTCGAAGGTTTTAGTTTTTCGAATGCAAAATTTCGTAAATTTAAGATGTTAAATTAAATATTTGCGATTCTTGTTGATAAATCTTGAATTTTTGATTGACCTACTGTATATGTTTAACAAGTTTGAATGCCTAGCCTTGTTAATTATGCAATCTAATTTGTAATTATGATTAATTTGTTGAAAATTGGAATAATTTAGAATTAATTTGATTTTCATAATTAGTTATAATTTAATTAGATACCTATGATTAAAAACCACCATAAAAATTGTAAATTTGTGTTAAATTTTAAATTTTTATGACCTAGACTTGAATCCATGTTAATCGGAAATCAATTAAATAATAAATTTTCGATTTTTCGCCCTAAAATTATGAAATTAATATTATTTATTAATTTGTCATTAATTTTGAATATAAATTTTTAATTTTTATGCGATTCGCTCATATAACTTGCACGCACAAAGCAATGGACGCTACGTGTTACCCTTAAGGGGTGTTGTATAGTGCGGGCATGCGACGACGAGCAAGGGAGCTCGTCGCCCATGCGGTACGAATGCAGCGAGCAAGGGCATGGTGCACGAGCACAAGGCAGTAGCCCTGCCTTGTGTCGTGGGCTGTGAGCAATGGGCGCATGGGCAGGGGCGAGAGCAAGGCACGAGCAGTCGCGTGTGGGCAGCAAGCGTGCTGCGCCACAGCGCGCACTGCCTCGCGCAAGCATGCGGAGCCTAGCGCGCAGCGAGCTCAAGCTTGCGTGCCACGAGCGCTACGCACAGCGTCGATGGCTCGCGCGCAGCGAGCGCCAGCTCGCATACTGCTGCCTCGTGCGATGAGCGCAAGCTCGCGTGCGGGAAAGGCAGGCGCGCAGCGAGCGATGGCTCGCATGAATCGAGCGCTGACGCGCGCAGCAAGCACCAGCTCGCGTGTTCGATTGATGCCTTGCGATGGTGAGCAGCAGCGATGCGACGCAGCGCATGGGCTGCGCGCACATGGCCAGCGATGGCTGTGTGCGTGTGGCCCATGGGCGTGCATTGCGTGGGATTGTTGCGTTGCGATTAGATCGTTTTGAAATTTTAATTTGAAATTTTCAGTTTACGTAATTTTAATTAATTTTAAAATTAATAATTTAAATTATTTTCTTGGATTTTAATTTTGAATATTGTAATTATAATAAATTTTATTTATTCTAATTATTTTACTAAAATTAAAATCATGAATTAATTTAAATACGACTGAAATTAAATTAAACTTTTTGGATTCAATTATAAATTTATATGAGCTTTAAATTTTAATTAAATTTGTATGTTTCCGGTTAGACTAGAAATACATTTTTATGTTTAAAATTAGTAAAGCATATGAATTTATTGGTTTAAGTGGGAGCCCTTTTTAGTCATAAACTCTTCATTAGGTCTACAAATCCTTAAGGTTAAAACAACTTGATTAGAATTAATAAGGACTGAATAATTTGTAGATTATTGGTGCCCTTGATTAATTGCTGCAAATGTTTATGTGATGCATAATGTGTTTTACTAACCAGCTATGTGGGCCATTCATGATAATGAATGGGTGAATGGTATATATTGTATATGTACTGTTTTGCAGGTTATGAAGTGACTAGTATGGCCCAAATAGGATAGAAAATATGGTCTGCGTACCATTAATTTGAATGTAATTGGTCTAAAGTACCAAAGTTGTTTTTCAATTCAAATATAGTCTGCGTACCATCAAATAGTTGTAATTAGTTTTAATTATAGCTTATCCTATTTGAAGAAAATGGTGCCTCACACGGAGATTTTCAAGACGGACTTTGAAGTTAAAGCTTCAAGATGAAGTCGGGCCATACTAGATCACATTTATCTTATGCATATTTTAAGTTATTTATTGCTTTTAAATATGTCTTAAAATGCATGAGATCAAAGCTTGATTATGTTGCATGATTAAGGATTTTAGTTCACTTAAAATCTAACCAACATAGTAAGAGCCTTAAGTTCCAAACTTAAAATTGAGTTAAAAGGTGCCATGCCAAAATATACACTTGCTTGGATATCCTTTACATCAATCTAGTAATAGTTTTCGCTCAGCGAGGTGTTACTTATTGGTCCTAAAGGGGCAAGGTACACAAATAATTGTGAGTACATGTTAGTTTTGGTGAAACTCAACGATATAAGTAAGGAGTCCTTTTATGTCGTGGCAAAATCGATAGGTTTACCTAATAAGTTCTTAGACGTACCTATCAACCAAGAATAGTTTCTAGACTATTAGCAAAAGGCTTTTGCTTACCTAAGATGTTTTAGGATTAAGTCGACAAACTGTGCTTAGTTCTTCAATGATTTTAGGATCATGGAATCATTTTATTCACACCTGCCGGAACACATAACTTGAATAAAATGCTTAATGAACATTGAATTATGCATGTATGCTCGAATTTAAGTTTATTAAGAGAAACTGTGAATGGTTATTTATTTGTTTATTCTTTTCAATTGTAGTTTTAAATATGGCAAACAACAATCAAAACATCATCATGGGTTCTGAGCTTATGGTCAAGCTGAACCTAGCAAATTTTCTTGAATGGGAAGCTAAGCTAGTTGAAATAGTCAGACTCAATGGACTTGAGTATGTACTGACCAATCCCATGCCAAGCTACTATGCCAGAGACATGACCCCTGAGAGATTTTACGCCTGGGATGCGGATCTCAAAAAGGTTATGAGTCTCATGCTGAACAATATCCCTGATGATTGGGCTAGAAGGTTTGTAGCCTATGAACCTTTTACGCTCATCAAGAATCAGAGGGATATCTGTCGTGGAAGCACGGAGGACAGGGACCTTGTTAGGTTATGATACATATGACAATTCATAAATCATGCGGAAAAACCATAAAGCCAGGAAAGCATATTATTTACACATAATCATTTAGCATAGTTTAGATGCATACACTTTGTTGCGTGCCTTCCCTAGTTGCGCCCGAACCGAACAAGAACAAGTCTTTAGGACTCCAAGTGTCGTCCCTCCGTAGATAGTCCACAGCACGTCCGGATCCGCCTTAAGCTTGACCAACTAGGATCGCCCTTAAGGTACTTAGAATTTTCGGCTAGTATAGGCAATTGTATGACTGAATTTTTGCTCTCAAAAATCACTTTGAATACTTGAATGCTCGATGTAAATTGTGAGCATTGATCACCTATTTATAGGGCATGGGTATCGGATATTAGAATCCTACTAGGAAACGATTTAGTGAATCTGAATTAATCTAAAATTCAATCACTTAATTTATCTAGTAGACTTAGGAATCAATCTTATACGAATCCTAACCGATCAAGGTTTCGTACGCAAGCACAAACACACACGCAGGCGCAGCAGCCCACGAGGGGCGCCTTGCGTGCGCGCGCGCTGAGCCCAGGCCCAGCAAGTGCTCGCAGCCCACGAGGGGCGCGCGCCTGCTGGCCTTGCTCTCGCGTTTGGGCTTTGCTTGCTTTGGTCGCGCGCGGGCTTTGCTAGGCGTTGGGCCTAGCTTCGTGCTAGGCCTTGCGTCTAGCAAGCTCGTCCGATGTTTATTCGTACGATACGCTTCCGATTAAATTCCCGGTTCCGGAATTCATTTCCGATACGAACAATATTTAATATTTCCGATTCCGGAATCAATTTCCGTTTCGAACAAATATTTAATATTTCCGTTTCCGGAATTATTTTCCGATTCCGATAATATTTCCGATTCTGACAATATTTCCGTTTCCGGCAATATTTCCGATTCCGGCAATATTTCCATTTCCGATAATATTTTCCGATACGTACCATGTTTCCGTTTCCGGCAACATCTACGACTTGGATAATATTTATATTTCCGATACGATCCATATTTCCGTTTCCGGCAATATCATCGTTTCCGGAGTATTCATTTCTTGCCTGTGACGATCTCAGCTCCCACTGAAACCAAGATCCGTCGATTCCGAATATCCATAGATGGAGTATTTAATGCCATTAAATACTTGATTCGTTTACGTACTATTTGTGTGACCCTACGGGTTCAGTCAAGAGTAAGCTGTGGATTAATATAATTAATTCCACTTGAACTGAAGCGGCCTCTAGTCAGGCATTCAGCTCACTTGATCTCACTGAATTATTAACTTGTTAATTAATACTGAAACCGCATTTATTAGACTTAACATAGAATGCATACTTGGACCAAGGGCATTATTTCCTTCAGTCTCCCACTTGTCCTTAGGGACAAGTGTGCATTTCCTAATTCCTTTGTCGCTCGATGCTTGCTCTTGAACATAAGGTAAGCGTTGTCATCCTTATTATGTCCAGAGGTGTTCCTCGGTTTCAGAGTTCAACTGATCAAATAGACAGATAATCATAGCCTATGATTCATCCGAGCACGGCCATGCATTTCACAGTTTCTAGCTCTCCGAGTGGCCTTGTACAACTTTTAAGCATCTCATCCCGATTTATGGGAGGACAATCCCAATCTTGCGATCTTGAGATTAGACTTCGTTTGATAGGTGATTACCTGAGCGTTGCCTTTATAGCCTCCTTTTACGGTGCGACGGTTGGTCAACGTCAAAGCAACCAGTTCTCAAACAAGTAATCTCAAATCACTCAGGTATTGAGGATTTAGTGTCTAATAATTTTAATGAAATATACTTATGACAGATTTTCATCTCTTACAGTAAAGTTTCATAGGTCTTGTCCGATACTAGTCTTCCCAAAGTAAGTATCTATGCAAATGATTATGACATTGCCATGTCCACATAGTTCAAGAAACAGAACTACTAGTCATCTTGCATTTTAATCGTCTAACGTTTTCTATGCGTCCAATTTTATAGAAAACTCCGACTAGGGACCATTTTCAACCTTTGACATTCAAGTTCACTTGATAGACATTTCTTAGTCACAGGACTGGTCCTGACAGTCTATCTTGAATATATCGTCAAATTGAAGGGACTCATCATTTAATACTAAACCAAGATTAAATGGAATATGAAAATACATTTCATATATGATAAATGTTCAACCCCAATGTTTTATAACCATGGGCCTCAAACCCATCTTTAAAACAGTTCATGGAATTCAAAGCTATGCTTGATTTCCAGTGCTACAACGTGAGTGTTGCTTCTCACTTGTTGCATAGGTTTAGTTATCACGCTTTGCCAATCTTAACATCCTTTTCATCGAATGTTCTTCGAGATATGATGATAAGAACTTTTGAGTATGTTTATTTTGTGATCTAGTCTTTCTTGCTACATTAGTGGTTCTACGTATTTTGCAATGAAGAACCATTAAGTCAACAGACATGTGATCTTCCCAAGTTCAATGAAGAACTCATATAAACAACTCTATTTTATTGCTTCTTAGGCAATAATTACTTTTACTTCAACTGTATAGGTTGCTAATGATGCTTTGTTTGGATTTACTTATCCAAGCAGTTCACAGATATGCGGAAGACTTTCCAACTATATCTTAGAACTTAGAAATTTAATTTCCCACGCAACAACTCATGGTCTCCAATCCATGTTGCCATTTCAAAACACGATGCTCTATGGCTCGTCCTTATCAATGGTTAACTCCAAAGGGTCTTGCTTGATCCTTTGCCAGTGTTTATGCGTGTAGCATCAATATTTAGCATATCTTTATTTCCTTGAATCAAGAACTATTCCTATGTACCTTTTCAAGTACCATAAGTATTCTTGATCTCAATCTAGTTGATCTTTACTTAGATCAATAGAGATTGGTATATGTTCGTCATGGCTAAAGTCATACGATACGTTTTTGGCGATCCTCATATTATATCATACATGATAAATTCTTTTGCAGAATAATTCCCAATTGAATTCTATTCATGTAACTTTAGCTCATCTAGTTTCAGTAGATACTAAATCCAGCTAAATTCTTTGACATATAATATAGGTTTAGGAATCTTACTTAGATTCTTTGATGTTTAACTTAGTAAATGCTTATACATAGTTCAAACATCCTTTACTTAGATTTATTCATATGGGTCGAATATCTCCAATGGAGTCTTTCGTGTTTGATTTAGTAAATGCCATTACTTAATCCAAAACAATATCATAAGATTTTTGTAAATAGATCTTAATACCCAGTATGTACTAAGTTTCGCCATGGTCCATCATTGATGAATAATTTCAAATCTAAGTCATTAGCATTTGAATGTTATTTCACAATAGAGAGATATGTGTGTGATACACATAGGACCAATTAAGTTTTATGTACTCCCACTAAACTTCTTATATATCTATAAGAATTATGTGCATTTTATGAAATACTTATTAGCTTCACTAAAATACATTTCTAATTCCCAATTTGCTTGCTTAAATCTGTACTTAGATTTTATAAGCTAGCTTTCCTTTTCAAGCATTTATTTGGATCCACAAATTCTATGACATACCATGTACATATTTTATTCCAACATTTGATTGAGGAATACGTTTTGTCATCCAATTGCTATATGTACCAATATGCAATCATTGCTTGAATATAGACTTGAGCATTACGATTATGCATGAGGTTTCAACACAATCCACACCGTGAATTTGCTTGTAACTTTTAGCAACTAATCTAGCTTTGTGTGTGAACACAATTTCATATTTGATGGTTTTTATCCTTAAAACAAACTTGCAACCAATAGGTGTGAAGCTATTCTTGCAAATCAACAAAATTTCAATTTTGTCATCAAAACATTGAGTATGTTTTATGGCCTCTAACCATTTAAAACATTTGAGTCTATATATGGCCTCTAACCATTTTCGGGAATCTGGGTTTCGTCATAGCTTTCTTACAGGTCACAAACTCATTAATCTACATGATAATAGTTTGACTGCAAGTTGTAGGTTTCTTCACTATCTAATAGAAGAATTGCATAGTTTTAGTGATTTGAACTCTATGCCTACTTGGGTATAGAACATCAAACAATAGAATATCAATAGCCACTTGAAAGTTCTTTAAATATTCTGTTCTCCTTGAAGCACTTGTAAAGTCTTCTAAGTGATGTCTTATTCTTTAAAGCCACGTCTAAAGTTTTTAAAGAATAAGTTCGGATTTTCTGAAGCACTTCGAAAAGCCTCAGGAATGTCCGTTTATGTTTGTTGTTCGCCTCGAAGACTTTCGAGGTCTATTTTCTCCCACTTGTCATTTTGGAAACGAATCTCCAAAAGGACATTATTTCGAGCAAACAAACATTATGTTCTCAAAAATTCGTGGTAGAAACAATACCCTTGTGTCTCATTTGAATAAATCACAATGAAACATATATCTATACTTGGGCCTTAGTTTGTCGAATGACAAACACTAAGCTCCCACTGAGTTTTGCAACTCTCTAGATATATTTTATGAAAAGTTATTCTGAAATTACTTTTCAATAGCTTTGACGAATTTGGTTTAGTTTGGTGGTAGTTGAGCATTTTGTTTTAGAAATTATAGGAAAAGTCTTTATGATTCATCATTAATCGAATCAAGTACTAATTGACTTCGATTATTCCAACTAAGATATGCCATATCTTATGGACCTAGATTGTGAAATTACAACACACAATCATTGATGATCATATTTGGTCTCAAGTAATCATGATCTAACCTAGATCTTTATGATTTCTTGCCAAGTGGATTTTATACTTCTTAATCTTTGAACTAGCCAAACAGATTCAACTTATATCACATTTGAGTAAATAAACCTATATTCACTCAAATCCATGTGAAATAATAAAGTCATAAAATCTTTCTTTAGCTTTGAACACTATTGTCTAGGCGTTCTAACAATAGTTCATATCTTTTGTTACTTTCAACAAGTAAAACTAGTTGTCTTAAAATGATCTAGAAATCATTCAAAGTCCATCAAAATAGAGCTTTTGAATGTTAACTTGTTGATATGGTCTAAGCAACAATGCCAAAGATTAGTGGAACTCAAATCAAGGGGTTGATTTGAACCTAGTAAAGTTCTTTAAAGAGTTGTTTGTTTTAATCAAGCATATTGACTCAACCTGTAATTGACCATTTTATTCAAATAAACAAACAAACATTGTTTTTGTTTTTCTTGAATGTGAGTCTTTCTGTGTTTGAAAACAGAAATTTAGGTATGTTGATTATGGAACAAAATAGCCATTAAGTTCCAGCCTTTGAAAGGACTTAAAACAAACTAGATGACCCTACAACTAATGTAGCATTGCCATGCTTCATTTCCCACTTGTAGGTCATTAGTGTATCCTAGCTTCCATTGTTTGAGTTATTACCGAAGTAAGAACCTCAAGCGGTATATGATACCAAGGAAGTTTGATTGCTAGGTCACTTCTCTTTAAACATAAACTTATAGGTAGAAACGGAATCGTAAATTCCTTTCATTTGTTCCTCGTTTTCCTATTTCTTGTACCTTTTCTCATAGTCTTAAGAATTGAATTCTCTAGTGTTGAATTTTATACTTTGTTAGACATGTCCAATGTCATTTTATCAAAGTTCTTACCATTTATGTTGAATATTCTGTTTCAACTAGATGATCTTACCAGAAGCTTCTAAAGTTCTCTAAGCATCAATCTATTCGAATGTCTAGGAACTAGACTCATTCGAGAATTAAATGGAAAAAGCATTTTAGGTTATTAATCATTGGTAAAGCTGAGCGTTTAAACTCAATGCTTTATGATCTCAAAACTACATTGTATTTTGAATTCACAAGCACCAATTGGTTTGCCATTCGATTTTGATACTCGAAAACAACCATAAAAGTCGATATAAGAAACGTACATTTTAAATTGCTCACTTTCTCTCATTTCCGTGAATCGTTCTTGGATTCACTACCAATCGAAGAAATTTACTGTTACCTTTCTAAAAGGATTTACCGCAGTGCAAGATATTTAATTATAAACAATAATTAAAACATACATTGAAGAATGCAAAGTCTAAACATTTATCATGAATAATAACTTGAAAATTAAAGCAGTCATGCAATTAAAACAAGTTATTAGCATTTTATTCGAATTTATTGTTCCGGCAGGTGCGAATAAAATGATTCCAAGATCCTAAAACCATTGAAGAATTAAGCACAGTTTGTCGACTCAATTCTAAAACATTTTAGGTAAGCAAAAGCTTTTTGCTAATAGTCTAGAAACTATTCTTGGTTGATAGGTACGTCTAAGAACTTATTAGGTAAACCTATCGATTTTGCCACGACATAAAAGGACTCCTTACTTATATCGTTGAGTTAAACCAAAACTAACATGTACTCACAATTATTTGTGTACCTTGCCCCTTTAGGACCAATAAGTAACACCTCGCTGAGCGAAAACTATTACTAGATTGATGTAAAGGATATCCAAGCAAGTGTATATTTTGGCATGGCACCTTATAACTCAATTTTTAAGTTTGGAACTTAAGGCTCTTACTATGTTGGTTAGATTTTAAGTGAACTAAAATCCTTAATCATGCAACATAATCAAGCCACAATCTCATGCATAATTAAGACATATTTAAAGCAATAAATAACTTAAAGCATGCATAAGATAAATATGATCTAGTATGGCCCGACTTCATCTTGAAGCTTCAACTTCAAAGTCCGTCTTGAAAATCTCCGTGGGAGGCACCATTTTCTTCAAATAGGATAAGCTATAATTAAAACTAATTACAACTATTTGATGGTACGCAGACCATATTTGAATTGAAAAACAACTTTGGTACTTTAGACCAATTACATTAAAATTAATGGTACGCAGACCATATTTTCTATCCTATTTGGGCCATACTAGTCATTTCATAACCTGCAAAACAGTACATATACAATATATACCATTCACCCATTCATTATCATGAATGGCCCACTTAGCTGGTTAGTAAAACACATTATGCATCACATAAACATTTGCAGCAATTAATCAAGGGCACCAATAATCTACAAATTATTCAGTCCTTATTAATTCTAATCAAGTTGTTTTAACCTTAAGGATTTGTAGACCTAATCAAGAGTTTATGACTAAAAGGGGCTCCCACTTAAACCAATAAATTCATATGCTTTACTAATTTTAAACATAAAAATGTATTTCTAGTCTAACCGGAAACATACAAATTTAATTAAAATTTAAAGCTCATATAAATTTACAATTGAATCCAAAAGTTTAATTTAATTTCAGTCGTATTTAAATTAATTCATGATTTTAATTTTAGTAAAATAATTAGAATAAATAAAATTTATTATAATTACAATATTCAAAATTAAAATCCAAGAAAATAATTTAAATTATCAATTTTAAAATTAATTAAAATTACGTAAACTGAAAATTTCAAATTAAAAATTTCAAAACGATCTAATCGCAAAGCAACAATCCCACGCATCGCACGCCCATGGGCCACACGCACACAGCCATCGCTGGCCATGTGCGCGCAGCCCATGCGCTGCCTCGCATCGCTGCTGCTCACCATCGCAAGGCATCACGCGAGGTGGGCGCAGCGCTCGTCGCACGTCGCAACACGCACCCGCACGCCATCGCTGGGCGCAGCGCTCGTCGCACGCACAACAAGCACTCGCACGCCATCGCTGGGCGCAGCGCTCGTCGCACGCACAACAAGCACTCGCACGCCATCGTTGGGCGCAGCGCTCGTCGCACGCACAATAGCGCTAGCTGCGCGCGAGCGATCGATGCTTGGCGCAGCACTCGTGGCACGCGAGCTTACGCTCGCTGCGCGCGAGGCTCCGCACGCTTGCGCGAGGCAGTGCGCGCTGTGGCGCAGCTCGCTTGCTGCCCACACGCGACTGCTCGTGCCTTGCTCTCGCCCTCGCCCATTCGCCCATTGCACACAGCCCACGACACAAGGCAGGGCTGCTGCCTTGTGCTCGTGCACCATGGCCTTGCTCATTGCATTCGTACCGCATGGGCGACGAGCTCCCTTGCTCGTCGTCACATGCCCGCACTATACAACACCCCTTAAGGGTGACACGTAGCGTCCATTGGTTTGTGCGTGCAACTTATATGAGCGAATCGCATAAAAATTTAAAATTTATATTCAAAATTAATGACAAATTAATAAATAATATTAATTTCATAATTTTAGGGCGAAAAATCGAAAATTTATTATTCAATTGATTTCCGATTAACATGGATTCAAGTCTAGGTCATAAAAAATTTAAAATTTAACATAAATTTACAGTTTTTATGGTGGTTTTTAATCATAGGTATCTAATTAAATTATAACTAATTATGAAAATCAAATTAATTCTAAATTATTCCAATTTTCAACAAATTAATCATAATTACAAATTAGATTGCATAATTAACAAGGCTAGGCATTCAAACTTGTTAAACATATACAGTAGGTCAATCAAAAATTCAAGATTTATCAACAAGAATCGCAAATATTTAATTTAACATCTTAAATTTACGAAATTTTGCATTCGAAAAACTAAAACCTCCGAAAAGTCATAGTTAGGCTTCGAATTTGAGAATTCTGGGTTCGGCATAAAAATCACTCGATTTGGATGAGTAACGAAGAAACTGCCGAAAAACTGCGTACGTATAATTAAATAAACGCAATTTGCAATTAATTAACAATTACGAAAATTAATCACCCCTTCTAATTCTTGCAAATTTGTAATATTTAACCATGTTCATGCAATTTAGATTATGAAAATAATAAGAGGCTCGTGATACCACTGTTAGGTTATGATACATATGACAATTCATAAATCATGCGGAAAAACCATAAAGCCAGGAAAGCATATTATTTACACATAATCATTTAGCATAGTTTAGATGCATACACTTTGTTGCGTGCCTTCCCTAGCTGCGCCCGAACCGAACAAGAACAAGTCTTTAGGACTCCAAGTGTCGTCCCTCCGTAGATAGTCCACAGCACGTCCGGATCCGCCTTAAGCTTGACCAACTAGGATCGCCCTTAAGGTACTTAGAATTTTCGGCGAGTATAGGCAATTGTATGACTGAATTTTTGCTCTCAAAAATCACTTTGAATACTTGAATGCTCGATGTAAATTGTGAGCATTGATCACCTATTTATAGGGCATGGGTATCGGATATTAGAATCCTACTAGAAACGATTTAGCGAATCTGAATTAATCTAAAATTCAATAACTTAATTTATCTAGTAGACTTAGGAATCAATCTTATACGAATCCTAACCGATCAAGGTTTCGTATGCAAGCACAAACACACACGCAGGCGCAGCAGCCCACGAGGGGCGCCTTGCGTGCGCGCGCGCTGAGCCCAGGCCCAGCAAGTGCTCGCAGCCCACGAGGGGCGCGCGCCTGCTGGCCTTGCTCTCACGTTTGGGCTTTGCTTGCTTTGGTCGCGCGCGGGCTTTGCTAGGCGTTGGGCCTAGCTTCGTGCTAGGCCTTGCGTCTAGCAAGCTCGTCCGATGTTTATTCGTACGATACGCTTCCGATTAAATTCCCGGTTCCGGAATTTATTTCCGATACGAACAATATTTAATATTTCCGATTCCGGAATCAATTTCCGTTTCGAACAAATATTTAATATTTCCGTTTCCGGAATTATTTTCCGATTCCGATAATATTTCCGATTCTGACAATATTTCCGTTTCCGGCAATATTTCCGATTCCGGCAATATTTCCACTTCCGATAATATTTTCCGATACGTACCATGTTTCCGTTTCCGGCAACATCTACGACTTGGATAATATTTATATTTCCGATACGATCCATATTTCCGTTTCCGGCAATATCATCGTTTCCGGAGTATTCATTTCTTGCCTGTGACGATCTCAGCTCCCACTGAAACCAAGATCCGTCGATTCCGAATATCCATAGATGGAGTATTTAATGCCATTAAATACTTGATCCGTTTACGTACTATTTGTGTGACCCTACGGGTTCACTCAAGAGTAAGCTGTGGATTAATATAATTAATTCCACTTGAACTGAAGCGGCCTCTAGTCAGGCATTCAGCTCACTTGATCTCACTGAATTATTAACTTGTTAATTAATACTGAACCGCATTTATTAGACTTAACATTGAATGCATACTTGGACCAAGGGCATTATTTCCTTCAGACCTGAACGTCCATGAGTTGATTGAATCAATGTTTTGTCTAAAGGTTAGTTCTCCAAACAGGTGTTATAGGATGGAAGTCCAAGAAACACATGTTCAGCTCCTTCGCACTAAACAGAGGGTAGGCGTCCCACTAAGGTTCCATGTGGATCTTATGCGTTCATACTTTGATCGCCTAAGTCTACTAGGAACACCAATAAGCGAAAGGATGGCAGTCTTTATCTTGCTCAATTCACTACACAGTGGGTTTGGTCGCTTCAAGCAACTATACCTAAGTGAACCAAGAGAAGAAACAGTTGCAGAATTTGTTCACCTTGTCAGAAAGGCTGAAATAATACTGGACTGTGAAGCCAAAGATTTACTCAAGGCTAGAAGGAGACTGTTCAAGAAAAGTGGAAAGTCCAAGGGCGATGCTAAATCAAAGCAGGACAAGTCCACATCAAGCTGTCTTTATTGTGATGGAATAGGCCATTACAAAAGAGAATGTCCAAAGCTAAAGGAAGATCAGAAGAACGGAACAGTCGTTCCATCTTCAGGTATTTTCGTTATAGACTGTATACTTGCTAATTCAACTTCTTGGGTATTAGATACAGGTTGTGGCTCACACTTATGTTCCAATCCACAGGGACTAAGAAGAAGTAGAAAGTTACGCAAGGGAGAAGTCGACCTACGAGTGGGAAATGGAGCACGGATTGCTGCATTAGCTGTAGGAACTTATTATTTGTCGTTGCCCTCCGGGCTAGTTTTGGAACTGGAAGAGTGTTTCCATGTTCCAAGTCTTACTAAAAACATCATTTCTGTTTCTTGCTTAGATGCTAAGGGATTTTCCTTTTTAATAAAAGACAATAGTTGTTCGTTTTATTTTAAAGAGATGTTTTATGGATCTGCTAGATTAGTCAATGGACTTTATTTATTAGATCACGACAAACAAGTATATAACATAAATACCAAAAAGGATGATTCAGATCTCACCTATCTGTGGCATTATCGATTAGGCCATATAAACTTGAAACGCTTAGAAAGACTTCAAAAGGAAGGAATTCTAGAACCATTTGACTTAGAGGATTATGGTAAATGTGAATCATGTTTACTTGGCAAAATGACAAAGCAACCTTTCTCTAAAGTTGGAGAAAGAGCAAATGAATTATTGGGTTTAATCCATACAGATGTATGTGGACCAATGAGTACAAATGCTAGAGGTGGTTTCAGCTACTTTATCACTTTCACTGATGACTTCAGTAGATATGGTTATGTCTACCTAATGAAGCATAAGTCTGAATCCTTTAACAAATTCAAGGAATTTCAGAGTGAAGTAGAGAATCAATTAGGCAAGAAGATTAAGGCACTGCGGTCTGATAGAGGCGGTGAATATCTGAGCTATGAATTTGATGACCATCTGAAAGAATGTGGAATTCTATCAGAATTGACTCCTCCTGGAACACCACAATGGAACGGTGTGTCGGAACGAAGGAACAGAACCTTGCTAGACATGGTCAGGTCAATGATGGGTCAGGCCAAACTTCCATTAGAATTTTGGGGACATGCACTAAATACAGCTGCACTCACTATAAATAGAGCTCCGTCTAAAGCTGTCGAAAAGACTCCATATGAGTTATGGTTTGGAAAGCCTCCAAATGTGTCTTTTCTTAAGATTTGGGGATGTGAAGTATACGTCAAACGATTAATTTCAGACAAACTTCATCCAAAATCTGACAAATGTATCCTTGTGGGCTATCCAAAGGAAACAAAGGGGTATTACTTCTACAATACATCTGAGAACAAGGTGTTTGTTGCTCGAGATGGTGTCTTTTTGGAGAAAGATCACATTTCCAAAATGACAAGTGGGAGAAAAGTAGACCTCGAAGAAATTCGAGTCGAACAACAAACTCTAGAGAATGCTCAAGATGACATTCAGGATGAAACTCAGAGATCTTTAGAAGAATCTGGTGAGAATCATGGTCAATCTAGAAGTGTTACCCCGCGTAGATCGCAAAGATATAGATCTCAACCGGAAAGGTACTTAGGTATTTTGACGAACGAGAGCTATGACGTTCTATTGCTTGAAAGTGATGAACCTGCGACTTACAAACAAGCTATGACGAGCCCTAGCTCCAAGCAATGGCAAGAAGCCATGCAATCTGAATTAGACTCCATGTCTAAAAACCAAGTATGGGATTTGGTCGATTTGCCAGATGGCTACCAAGCCATTGGAAGCAAATGGGTTTTCAAACTGAAAAAGGACAAGGATGGGAAACTTGAAGTTTTCAAAGCTAGATTGGTTGCAAAAGGTTACAGGCAAGTCCACGGAGTGGATTACGATGAAACCTTTTCACCAGTTGCAATGCTAAAGTCTATTCGGATAATATTAGCAATCGCTGCATATTACGATTACGAAATATGGCAGATGGATGTCAAAACTGCTTTCTTAAACAGCGTTTTAACAGAAACTGTGTTTATGACACAGCCTGAAGGTTTTGAGGATCCAAAGAATGCTAAAAAGGTATGCAAGCTAAAGAAATCAATCTACGGATTGAAGCAGGCATCCAGGAGCTGGAATATACGTTTTGATGAAGCAGTCAGTGACTTTGGTTTCATCAAGAACGCAGACGAATCTTGTGTATACAAGAAGGTCAGTGGGAGCAAAATTGCTTTCCTAGTATTATATGTCGACGACATATTACTTATCGGAAATGACATTCCTATGTTGAACTCTGTCAAGATTTGGCTTGGGAAATGTTTTTCGATGAAAGATCTAGGAGAAGCACAGTACATATTGGGCATCAAGATTTACAGAGATAGATCTAAAAGGATGATTGGACTTAGTCAAAGCACTTATATCAATAAGGTGCTTGATAGGTTCAAGATGGCAGACTCCAAGCGAGGCTACCTACCCATGTCTCATGGAATAATTCTAAGCAAGACTCAGTGCCCAAAAACACTTGATGAGCGTAGAAGAATGAATGGGATTCCATATGCATCATTGATTGGTTCAATAATGTATGCTATGATATGTACACGCCCGGATGTTGCGTACGCACTCAGTGCTACGAGCAGATACCAGTCAGACCCAGGAGAGGCGCATTGGACTGCTGCCAAGAATATTCTGAAGTACCTGAAAAGGCACAAAGATGCCTTCCTGGTCTATGGTAGAGATGATGAATTAATTGTTAAAGGCTATACGGACGCAAGTTTCCAAACCGACAAAGATGATTTCAGATCACAGTCTGGGTTTGTCTTCTGCCTCAACGGAGGTGCAGTAAGCTGGAAAAGTCCTAAGCAAAGCACCATTGCGGATTCTACAACTGAAGCGGAGTACATTGCTGCACATGAAGCAGCAAAGGAAGCTATATGGCTAAGGAAGTTCATAGGTGAACTTGGTGTAGTCCCCTCCATTAAAGGACCAATAGCCCTGTATTGTGATAATAACGGAGCTATTGCACAGGCAAAGGAGCCCAGACACCACCAGAGAGTCAAGCATGTACTTCGTAGATTTCACCTTCTACGAGAGTTCGTTGAAAGAAAAGAAGTCGAGATAAACAAGATTGGAACTGATGAAAACATATCAGATCCATTGACTAAACCTCTGCCGCAGGCGAAGCACAACTCGCACACTGCAGCTATGGGAATCAAGCATATTGGAGAATGGCTTTGATATCCCTGTTTAATGTTTTAAAGTTTTAGAGTTTAAATCTTTGTAAAACATTATTGCTTAATCATTCACAATAAATGAAAAGAATTCATTTTTCCATTTAATTTGTGGTTTATTAAATGATGAGTCCCTTCAAATTTGACGATATATTCAAGATAAACTGCCAGGACCAGTCCTGTGACTAAGAAATGTCTATCAAGTGAACTTGAATGTCAAAGGTTGAAAATGGTCCCTAGTCGGAGTTTTCTATAAAATTGGACGCATAGAAAACGTTAGACGATTAGAATGCAAGATGACAAGTAGTTCTGTTTCTTGAACTATGTGGACATGGCAATGTCATAATCATTTGCATAGATACTTACTTTGGGAAGACTAGTATCGGACAAGACCTATGAAACTTTACTGTAAGAGATGAAAATCTTTCATAAGTAAATTTCATTAAAATTATTAGACACTAAATCCTCAATACCTGAGTGATTTGAGATTACTTGTTAGAGAACTGGTTGCTTTGACGTTGACCAACCGTCGCACCGTAAAAGGAGGCTATAAAGGCAACGCTCAGGTAATCACCTATCAAACGAAGTCTAAACTCAAGATCGCAAGATTGGGATTGTCCTCCCATAAATCGGGATGAGATGCTTAAAAGTTGTACAAGGCCACTCGGAGAGCTAGAAACTGTGAAATGCATGGCCGTGCTCGGATGAATCATAGGCTATGATTATCTGTTTATTTGATCAGTTGAACTCTAAAACCTAGGAACACCTCTGGCCATAATAAGGATGACAACTCTTTCCTTATGTTCAAGAGCAAGCATCGAGCGACAAAGGAATTAGGAAATGCACACTTGTCCCTAAGGACAAGTGGGAGACTGAAGGAAATAATTCCCTTGGTCCAAGTATGCATTCTATGTTTAGTCTAATAAGTGCGGTTCAGTATTAATTAACAAGTTAATAATTCAGTGAGATCAAGTGAGCTGAATGCCTAGCTAGAGGCCGCTTCAGTTCAAGTGGAATTAATGATATTAATCCACAGCTTACTCTTGACTGAACCCGTAGGGTCACACAAATAGTACGTAAACGGATCAAGTATTTAATGGCATTAAATACTCCATCTATGGATATTCGGAATCGACGGATCTTGGTTTCAGTGGGAGCTGAGATCGTCACAGGCAAGAAATGAATACTCCGGAAACGATGATATTGCCGGAAACGGAAATATGGATCGTATCGGAAATATAAATATTATCCAAGTCGTAGATGTTGCCGGAAACGGAAACATGGTACGTATCGGAAAATATTATCGGAAATGGAAATATTGCCGGAAACGGAAATATTGTCAGAATCGGAAATAATTATCGGAATCGGAAAATAATTCCGGAAACGGAAATATTAAATATTTGTTCGAAACGGAAATTAATTCCGGAATCCGAAATATTAAATATTGTTCGTATCGGAAATGAATTCCGGAACCGGGAATTTAATCGGAAGCGTATCGTACGAATAAGCATCGAACGAGGCCTGCCGGACGAGGGCCCAGCACGAAGCCAGGTCATCGCCCAGCAAGCTAAGCGCGCCACACGAACAACCAAGGCCACGCCAGGCCCAGCAGGCCATGGCAGCGCGCGCAGCGCGCGCAGCAATGGGCTGCGAGCATTGCTGCAGCTCGCGTGGGCTTGTAGCTCGCGTGGGCCGAGCGGCCGTGTGGGCCTTGTTCGGTTCGGGCGCAGCTAGGTAGGGCACGCAACAAAGTGTATGCATCTAAACTATGCTAAATGATTATGTGTAAATAATATGCTTTCCTGGCTTTATGGTTTTTCCGCATGATTTATGTTTTGTCATATGAATCATAACCTCACATATTAGTGTTGACCCTTCTTAATAGGTACTTTGTTCACAAGGAGGCCAACACTAATCCTTCAAACATTGATGGTAATCAAAAAAGCATAATGCAGAAAGGTACAGTGTATGTGTATGTGAATGTGGGATAAGTTTAGTCAAACTAGGAGCACACAATATGGCTTTACAAAAATAATTAAAAGGTAGCAGAAAACCAGTCTGTCACGACAATGACCCGGCCTCAGACAATTCAGTGGCTCCCCCATAAATACAAGGGTTTGATTCATTGACTAATAAAAGGAATAGACAAAGCGATCCAGTTAATTGCAATTACACTCATTTCTGAGCAAAAATTAAGTAGCCAACTGATTTCACCCCTAGTTTGTCAAATAGGTCACAGATTCCATGTAACTAAGAAACATAATACAGAAGTTAAACAAGTAAATAAAACAATTCATCGTAAGTTACCATTGACCGGAATCCCGAAGATACAAAACTCTTAACAGCCTTTGGTGAAGTGAAATCCACAGCATCATATCTAAGGGAAATAGAGAATCAACCGTGTCATTAGAGATTCCAAATAAATAAACCATATGTTTAGATTACATACCAGTTAAGAGATGAAAGGGGGGAAAAAAGACTCACATAAAGGACCCTTCAAAGCATATATATTGATAAAAAGGGGAGAGAGTGTAAGGCGGGCTTTAGATTCTTTACCATGTAGTCATGTTAACATCCTGCCAACCATATACAAAATTATCATGTAAACGCTAGTGGAGGTATCCACTCCTCCAATACTCACATGGCAGAAGCTATAATATAATTATGGGAATAAAACGAATACCAATATTGTATAGACTCCTATTGTAAAGGGTCTGGCAGAAAAGACATGACAGTAAGAACAGCTATAAGTCTATAACCCTTATTCACATCACATAATGCATGGAGAAGAGTTTTGTAAAACCTAAATGCAACCCTAATTCACATGACAAGATTTACTTCAGCAAGATTTGGAAAATAGCATAGGGAATATAAATTAAAACCTATAAATAGCAAAGTTATGAAGCTAGAAAACCTCATACTTTGTATCAAATTAAATAAGCAAGAACAAAGTAACCCTAGTTTTCTGAACCCCAGATTATTTCATACAGATTCAAACTCAAATTTAGATTCTTCAATCAATTAAACAAAGAAATTAACTACATGAACCATAGGCATCAGTAAGTCAACTAATTAAATTAATTACAAACCACATTTACCATAATATTTAAACAACAACAAAGTTTTCAATAGTTGCATAAATTTAACAAATCAAACAAGATTATACCTCATATGCGCTTGTTCTTTCCTCAAAATCAATCAATTCATTTCTTTTGCAGCAGATGGGAACCCCAACTCCAATCTTCTGAAACCTCCTTCACCTGCTAACTTTGGAACCAATTTGTCAGAATATTGAGCAATTGAAACACGGGAACAGCCCCATGACTTCTAGGTTTTTTCATGAAATTAACAACGATTTCTCTGATATTCAAAATAACTAAGAAAGATTTGCCAAGTCCAACAAATACTAACAGCACAGAACCACTGCAAAGTGCAGAGACAGCACATACTTGAAGATGTACCATACAAACAAAGCCAATATAGAACAACATCATGGCAACGTAGTAAGTGGTCTATACTGAGTACTAAGGTACTACGAGATGAAAGCAGGTCAATAATGACATTAACAGCAGAACATATAAATGAAAAAATGGTTCGTAATTCACCTCAAAGAAAAATTCTACAGATGCCACCGGGAAAAAGTTAACTAGAAGTACAAATTTCAAGCTATTAATGATCAAAGTAATACCTGCGCAACAGCTAGTTTCACTTCGCATCAAGGGAAAGCTCGAAATAAAGATTTGCACTCAATGCCACAGTTCAAAAGCATCAAAATTTAAAGAACTAACCCAAAAAAAGCACCCCATCACCATCCCAACAGAAATTCAGCAGCATATGCAAGCAGAATCACATTTCAATATCCCCCAACTCATCAATTGACCTAGTAGGTCGAAAATCAAAACAAAACGAACACAATTTCATTCCCCCTAACCCTAATTTCCCAAACTTGATGACATTCTAGGGTTTGCGAAAATAAAAATAAAAATTAGGTCAAAATTAAAGGTCGAGAAGATCACCTGAGCAAAACACACCACCCCCGCAACACGAAACCCTTAGATTGCAAAACCTATGTCGCAAAACAGCAAGCAAAATTTGAAATCCTTTGCCCTAATTTCCGAAACTAGGGTTTTTTAGGGCTTGTAAAACGAAACTAAAAAAAATCGATTTTCCTTTTTCCTCCTCTTCAACAAACGAATTCGAACCCTGATTTCATGAAATTAACAACGATTTCTCTCTCCAAAATCCAAATAGAAGAATGCTCGGGGTAGAAGAAGGAGTGAGCGCGGGATTTTAGATTTCTATTTTGCTCGAGGTTTGAGACAAAATGGGTCTGAATAGAACTACCTACCTTTGCAGCGAAAAAAATAAAATAAAAAATTGCAGGGGGCTTTTACCACGTACGCTGCAAAATGGAAGGTCTATTGGAGGGGGCTTTTATTATGTACGCTGCAACAAACTCTTTTGCAAGGGGCAATTAATTTGTACGCTGCAACAACCCTTTAAAAGGTTTGACCCGCGTTGACCGACTGGTTGTTGAAGCGTATTAATACATGTACGCTGCAACAAGGGGGCTGCAACAGGGGTTTTTTCTACTAGTGGGCCTCTAACCCATATTTAAAACAACTAATGGAATTTCAAAACTATGATTGATTTATGGTGCCACAATGTGAGTGTTGTTTCTCACTTGTTGCATAGCTTTAGTTATCATGATTTGCCAATCTTAATATCCTTTTCATCGAATGTCTTTCGAGATAGGATGATAAGATCTTTTGAGTATATTTATTTTGTGATCTAGTCTTTCTTGCTTCAAAAGTGGTTCTACGCATTTTGCAATGTAGAACCGTCAAGTCAGCAGACATGTGATTCACATAAGTTTAGTGAACATCATAAACAACTATATTTTATTACTTCTTAGGCAATAAGTACTGTACTTCAACTATGTAGGTTGCTAGTGATGCTATGTTTGGATTTTGCTTATCCAAACAGTTCACATATATGTGGAAGACTTTCCAGCTGTATCTTAGAACATAGAAATTTATGTTTAATTTCCCACATAACAATGCATGGTCTTCAATCCATGTTTCCATTTCAAACCACGATGCATATAGCTCGTTATTTCCAATGGTTAACTCCAAAGGGATATTGCTTGATCCTTTGCCAATGTTTATGTGTGTAGCATCAATATTTAGCATATCTTCATTTCCTTGAGTCAAGAACTATTCCTATTTACCTTTTCAAGCACCATAGATTTTTCTTGATCTCAATGTAGTCGGTCTTCACTTAGATCAATATAGATTGGTATATGTTCGTCATGTCTAAAGACGTACGATACATTTTTGGCGATCCTTAAATTATATCATGCATGATAAATTCTTTTGCATAATAATTCTCAATTGAATTCTATCCATGTAACCTTTTATATATAATAATAGGAAAATTTGGTAATATTAATCCAACCTTTGGCCAGTTTTCTTTTATTAATCCCACCTACGACATATTTTTTAATAATCCCACCTTTACTACCCAGCGACTTTTATTAGGCTAAAGTGACCGGTAATCGGTGAAAAGGTCATCGAGATGGTGATGAATTGATGATGATGACTGAATATATCGAGAGAGAGTCCTGCCGCGTAGGGACATATTACCGCCTACAATAGGTTTATGACGTGTTGGGCCCAATAAAAGTCGTTGGGTAGTAAAGGTGGGATTATTAAAAAGTATGTCGTAGGTGGGCTTAATAAAAGAAAATCGGCCAAATGTTGGATTAATATTACCAAATTTGGTAATATAGGTGAAAAATCTCATTTGGATTCATTGATGTTTAACTTACTAAATGCTTATACATAGTTCAAACATTCATTACTTAGATTTATTCACATGGGTCGAATATCTCTAGTAGAGTATTTTGTGTTTGATTTATTAAATGTCATTACTTAATTCAAAACAATATTCTAAGATCTTTGTAAATAGATCTTAATACCCATTATACACTAAGTTTTTCCCTGGTCCAACATTGATAAGTAATTTCAAGTATGAGTCATTAGCATTTGAATGTTATTTTACAATAGAGGGATATGTGTAATACACATAGGGCCAATTGAATTTTACTCCCACTAAACTTAAGAATCATGTAAATTTTATGAAACTAAAATACTTGTTAGTTTCACTAAAATACAATTCCAATTCCCAATTGCTTGCCTAAATCCATACTTGGATTTCGTAAGCTAACATTCATTTCAAACATAATTTGGATCCACAAATCTTATCACATGTTATGTACATAGTTTCATTTTGTCATCCAATTGCAATGTGCAATCATTGCTTGATTTATAGACTTTAAGCATTTTGATTATGCATAAGGTTTCAACACAATCAACGTCGTGAATTTTCTTGTGACCTTTTGCAACTAATCTAGCTTTGTGTAAAAACACAATTCTATGTTTGATGGTTTTTATCCTAAAATCAATTTTCAACCAATAGCTATAAACCACTCTTTCAAATCAACAACATTTCAATTTTGTAATCAAAACATTAAGTTTATATATGGCCTCTAACCATTTTAGGGAATCTGAGTTTCGTCATAGCTTTCTTACAAGTCACAAAATAATTAATCTTCATGATAATTGTTTGACTGCAAGTTGTAGGTTTCTTCATTATCTAATAGAAGAATCTCACAGCTTCGATTACATGAACTCTATGTCAACATTGGTATAAAACATCAAACAATATAATATATCAATAGCCACTTTGAAATTCCTTTGAATATTCTATTCTCCTCGAAGAACTTGTAAAGTCTTCTAAGAGATACATTCTTTAAAGCCATTTCTAAAATCCTTTAGAGAATAAGTGTTCGGATTTTCTGAAGAACTTCTAAAAGCCTATGGAATGTCCTTTTATGTTTGTTTTTTGCCTCGAAGACTTTCGAGGTCTATTTTCTCCCACTTTTCATTTTGGAAACGAATCTCCAAAAGGACATTATTTCAAGAAAACAAACATTATGTTCTCAAAATCCGTGGTAGAAATATTACCTTTGTGTCTCATTTGAATAAATAACAATGAAACATATATATACTTGGGTCTTAGTTTGTTGAAAAACAAACACTAAGCTCCCACCAAGTTTTGGGAACTCTTAGATATATATTATTGAAAAGATATTATGAAATTACTTTTCAATAGCTTTGACGAATTTGGTTTAGTTTGGTGGTAGTTGAGCATTTTGTTTAGAAATTATAGGGAAAATCAGTATGATTCATCATTGATCAAATCAAGTACCAATTAACTTCGATCATTCCAATTTGGATATACCATATCTTGTGGAGCTCGGTCGTAAAATTACAACACACAATCATTGATGATAATTTCCGGTCTAAGTAATCATCAACATGATCTAACCTAGATCTTTATGATTTCTTGCCAAGGGGATTTTATACTTCTCTATGAATCTTTGAACAAGTCAACAGATTCAAACTTATATCACTTTGAGTAAATAAAGCCTTATTCACTCAAAATCATGTGAAATAATAAAGTCATAAATTCTTTCTTTACCTTTGAACTCTATTTTCTAGGAGTTCTAACAATATTTCATTGCGTTTGTTACTTTCAACAAGTAAGACTATCTTGTCTAGAATGATGTAGAAATCACTCAACTTTCAAAAGGTCCACCAAATGGAGCTTTAGAATGTTACCTTGTTGATATGGTCTAAGCAATAATGCCAAAAATTAGTGGAACTCAAATCAAGAGAATACTTTGAACCTAGTAAAGTTCTTTTGTTAAAGAGTTGTTTGTTTTAATCAAGCATACATGACTCATCGCTTAAATGACCATTTAATTAAATAAACAAACAAACTTTTTTTTGTTTACTTTGAGCGTGAGTCTTTCTGTGTTTGAAACAGAAATTTAGGTATGCCTATTATGTAACAAAATAGTCATTAAGTTCCATCCTTGAAAGGACTTAAAGCTAACTAGATGACCCTACAGATAATGTAGCAATGCCATGCTTCATTTCCCATTTACATGTCATTAGTGTAGCCTAGCTTCCATTATTTGATTTATTACTGAAGTAAGAACCTCAAGCGATATATGATACCAAGGAAGTTTGATTGTTAGGTCACTTCTTCTTAATCATAAACTTATACGTAGAAACGGAATTGTAAATTCATTTCACTTGTTCCCGGTTTCCTATTTCTTGTACCCTTTCTTATAGTCTTTAAGATTGACTTCTCAAGTATTGACTTTCATGCTTTGTTTAGACATGTCCAATGTCATTGAAAAAAGTTCTTACCATGTTATTCGTGTTGAACATTTGCTTCAACTAGATGATCTCACCAGAACCTTCTAAAGTTCTCTGAATATCGATCTATTCGAATGTCTAGTAGCTAGACTCATTTGAGAATTAAATGGACAAGGATATTAGGTTGTTAACTTTTGGTAAAACTGAGTGTTCAACTCAATGATTTATGATCTCAAAACTACATTGTATTTTGAATTCACAAGTACCAATAGGTTTGCCATTCGACTTTGTTAGTCGAAAACAACCATAAAAGTCTCTATAACATACATTTTAAATTGCTCATATTCTCTCATTTCCGTGAATCGTTCTTGGATTCACTACCAATCGAATAAATTTACCGTTACCTTTCTAAAAGGATTTATTGCAGTGGAAGATATTTAATTATAAATAATAATTAAAATATACATTGAAGCATGCAATGTTTAAACATTTATCATGAGTAATAACTTAAAAATTAAAGGAATCATGCAATTCAAACAAGTCATTGGAATTTTATTCGAAATATGTGTTCCGGCAGGTGTGAATAAAATGAATCCAAGATCCTCAAAATCATTAAAGAACAAAGCAGGCTTTGGTTGTCTTAATTCTAAAATATTATAGGCATGCTAATAGTCTAGTAACTACTCTTGGTTGATAGGTAAATCTAAGAACTTATTAGGGAAATCTATCCCATTTTCCACGATATAAAAAGACTCCTTACATATATCGTTGAGTTCAACCAAAATCAACTTGTACTCACAATTAATTGTGTACCTCGACTTTTTAACAAGAAGTGACACCTCGCTTTGGTGGAAAACTATCACTAATCGACCTAAAAATGTACTCACAGTTAATGGTGTACCTTACCTCTTTAAGATAAAGAAGTGACACCTCGCTTTGGCGGAAAACTATCACTAACACATAAAGGTCAGAAAGTAAGTGTTATCTTGGAATGACACCTTTTAACTCAATTTTAAAGTTTGGAACTTAAGGCTTTTACTATGTTGGTTAGATTTTAAGTGAACTAAAATCCTTAATCATGAAACATAATAAAAGCACAATCTCATGCATAATATCAAGACATATTTAAAGCAATAAATATCTTAAAACATGCATAAGATAAAATTTGTGATCTAGTATGGCCCGACTTCACCTTGAAGCTTCAACTTCAAACTCCGTATTGAAAATGGATTGGAAACTCCGTTCTTGAATTTCTCCATGGGAGGCACCATTTTCACCAAATGGGATTTACAACAAATTAATGGTACGCAGACCATATTTAAATAAAAACCATGGTGCTTTTGACCATATTTTACATTCAAATTTAATGGTACGCATCCATATTTTCTATCCTATTTGGGCCATACTAGTCACTTTCCGCAACCTGGAAAACAATATATTACAATATATCATTCACCCATTCATTTATCAATGAATGACCAACATAGCAAGTTAGCAGAAAATATGCATCACACAATAATTAAGGCTCAAGAATCTACCAATTATTCGACCTTATTAGTTCTAATCGAGTTTATTAATCCTAAGGTAATAAGGACCTAATCAAGAGTTCAACCAATATGAATAAAAGTTCCCACTCAAACCAAGAATTATATGCTTTACTAATTTTAAAACATAAAAATGTTTTTCCAAGTCTAATCGAAAACAACATATTCGATTCCAACAATATTTCCGATTTCGACAATATTTCCAATTCCGGTAATATTTCCTTTTCCGGAAATATTTCCAATTCCGGCAATATTTCTATCTCCGATAATATTTCTGATACGAACCATATTTTGTTTCCAACAATATCTTCGACTTCAATAATATTTATATTTCTGTTATGAACCTATATTTCCCTTTTCGGTAATATCTTCATTTCCGATAAATATTATTACTTTGCCTTTTGACAGTTTGTTTCGCTCCCACTGAAACCAACATCCATCATTTCCGAATATCCATAGTTAGAGTATTTACTGAATATAATATTCACCTAAATACTTGATCCGTTCACGTATTATTTGTGTGACCCTTTGGGTTCATTCAAGAGTAATTTGTGGCATTAATTCCACTTGAACTGCAGCGGCCTCTAGCTAAGCATTCAGATCACTTGATCTCACTTAATAATTAAGTTGCTTAATTAATACTGAACTGCATTTATTAGACTTAGAATTAAATGCAAATTTGGACCATGGCATTATTTCTTTCACGTATATGATGCTTGCGTTGTTGACTGTGCTCAGCTGGTAGGAGTCCCCTTGTTTCATCGTTGACTAGCCCCCTTGTTTCATTAATATGAAATTTTTCCCGGAATTTAAAATTCGAAATTTTTTACTTTTTACCGCTTAACTACCCTTTACGTGGAAGCATCTTCATTTTGCTGCGACATGTGTCGCTTGTCTTATCTTATTGTTTCATTAATATGAGTCTTTTTAACTTCTGCTAACTGTCAAATTGGAAACTTTTGAGTTTCCCCATTCTTCCTCGTTTTTACCTCCTTTCACTTTCTCTCTCATCTAATCTCTTCTTTGCTTTCAAAAAACCCCCCACAACGCTTTCCTTTTTCTCTCTCTTTCGATATTTACTCGTCTCTTGTTGTGATTTCTGTTAGTAAATCGGTTTTTATGAGTTGATTCATCCAGTCCGTGCCTTGAACTGCTGATGTGTTAAAGGTATTTTCTTAATCCATTATTTTGTTCTCTCGTTGCTTCTATTTAGTACTTTTTGGTATTATGTTGAGTGAGTTTGATAGTGAAAATGCTCTGAGTGGGGATGGGAATAATGATGTTGGTGTCGTGTCTCCCTCTTTGGATTGGATATTGAGGGCATGGAAGGGCCGACCACCTCTGAGAATCTCGAGTCGTCTTATCAGGATGCCGCGTTTGGCTTGTGCTCCCGTATGCATCACCAGGTATGAGATGATATACAACGTGATTTAAACTTATTTAATCAAAACACTTCTGAATTCGTGCCGACAGTGAATGTTCCTTCACTTGCCATTGAGTATCATCTCACCTCTTGGTCGCAATTTACGGATCTTGTCGGCTCTGGAAAAGGTCAATATGGGACTAATGTTGGTAATATTGTTGTATAGTATAACCAGGGTGCTGCTAGGGGGGTCCATTTAGAGGATGTGGTCGGTAGCAGTCGTGCTACTGACGGTGATGCAGATGGTAGTCGTGCGACTGATGGTGATGCAGAGGATGTTGAGGTTGAAGAGGAGGATTAAGAGATTGATGACTCAGTTTTGGAGTCTGATAATGATATGGCTGCTCTGTGATCAGATGAGGAGGATGTTTTAGGCCTCTATAAGAAAGTCTTGAGGGAACAATCTCTGGATGAGGAGCCAGACTCCGACGAGGAGGATGCTGCGTATAAGGTTGAATTTCTTCCTGCCGTTGATAGCGAGGTTGCGAAGACCAAAATTATGACTGAATGGCGGAATAAAGTTATTATGGATTATCATCCTCGCTGGGCGAATGTGTAACACCCTAATAATTCCTTGATTTTATAAAATCATTTTCCAAATTAAAATAAAGGAATTACTAAAGCATTACCGCCACCGTGATAACGGTTAAGGCTATTACCAGAATTACGCAGCGGAAATTATTGTCAACTAACTTTTCAAAACATAATTAATAAATATCGAGGCCTCCTACAATTTGGAACCATAATGGCCCAAAACCCAAAACATAAATAGTTTAAACATTTCAAACATAATTAAAGTATTATTAAATAGTTCAAAATACGAAAACATGCAACTCTCTCGATCATCCCAAGCCACATGATTCCGATCTACCAACCTGCTATACTATTCTACTCCCCATCAATGCAAGTGCAAATGATAGATCATCATAGGGTCATTAAGGCAAAGGCCATGACCAAAACACACAAAGCACGTAGTCAGCAAAAGCTGAGTACTTACAAGGATAGAGTGAACTGAAACTAAAACATGCATCACTCACTAAGTACTAATCATCATGCAAAAACCATATAATAATTAACAAACAAACCATGAATACAAGACTCGACTCTTGACTCGACTCTTGACTCACAATTTAATTAGAATAAGCTTCGAACGGGCCAAAAGAATATTCCATAAAGGAAAAAGGTGATGGGAGCCAACCATACACCAAATAATAAATAATAAATTCGGGCCATACCGAGTGTCGGGCCATACCGACGGAATTCCTGCGCATATTATAAATGAAACAACGTCTTGTATCATTAGTAGGAGTACGAGCTTTCCGGCAAGACTCCCCCCATTGTTCATACTCAAGGTATATACGTTCCAAGAGTTTTGAAGCTTGTTCTGGTTGCACTTTACGTTTATTAATATTTTATTAAAGGCGAACTCAAGACTCACCAACATGCACACATACAATTAATAAACAACAACCAAAACAATCTTATTTTATATGCTTTAGGACTTGTGATCAACAAGGCAAGACACTTATGAAATTACTACCATGTTCCTCCTCACCAAAGTGAGACTCCACATCATGCACATTAACATGAGGGTTGTGCCCTTGCACGACAAATCCTAATTCATTTCATACACAATATTCCCAACTAAACCCTACATGTGCGGTGGCTTACGTGAGCTAACCCTTCACATGTGGTAAAATAATTGTACAACGAGGTACGAATAATTGGCTCAAAGTATGCTAGACATCCCGTACAATAGCATACAAATAAATAATACATCCCTTGCATGTGAAACAAACCATACATGCATAAATATTGAACAACATGATTGACAATGAAATCCATACTCATAATAATTCCAACATGCTTGTTCAACAATTAATCCAATAAATCCAACATCACAAATCACGTGCTCATTCACCAAAATAAATATGGTTCCACATACTATAATTCACATCATCAACAATCATGTAATGTCATTGACAAAAGGTGTGGTCGCCCTAGACTTGTACGTACCTTGAATACCTAGGCGTAGGGGCCACTTTGCAATAACGAGCACTCAACTAGAAATCACCTCCTATCATCAAAATAATGAAACTTAAATTATTTCCATGTTCATTAAATTTTCAGAAACTTTATAAAATTTAAAACCTCCTTTAAACTTTAGAATTCAATCGTTTTTCAATAATATAATCGTCTCAATTTGCAAAATCAATCCCTAGTACAAAAACATACTTTTTCCGCCTTTAAAATCAATAAAAATCAACACTTTAAGCCTTTATTCAAATCTGAAAATATAATTGATTATCATAATTAAAATCATCACCTAATTATGCTAATCAATTGACTCATTAGGTCTAGGTTAAAACCCTCACTTGAAAATCCCAATAAAACTAGTTTATTATCATAAAAATCAATGCTTTATTCAATAACCAAATATGAAAATTCATCTTTTAATAATTAAAACAAACCTAATGAATCACAACACGCAAATCCTCAAACCACGGTATTCATAACCGGTTCCCAGCATTTTAATTACTCAAAACAATATTAATATTATAATTTAAAATACGGAATTTAAATAGAATAGGCAAGGAAGAAGAGAATTATACCAATCCGGCCTATAGCACGGAACAACCACGAATTAATGTGATTGGGCGAAAAAGTGAACAAGAACGAACACACACACACAACTCACAACTCGTGTGCGTGTATGCGCAGCGACGAAGGGGGACGCAGCAGGGCCGCGCGCCGGCTGGGCGCTGTGCGCGCGAGGGAGAGAGCGAGGGAAGGCGAGGCACGCAGCAGCGTGCAGCACTGCTGGGCGCGGGACGAGAGAGGAAGAGAGGGAGTGTGCGAGTGTGTGGGCAGCACTGGGGCGTGAGGCCGAGCAGCACGAAGGCACGAGCACGGCTGTGCGGGTGTGCGGACGAGCCGAGCAAAAAGAGGAGAGGGAAAGAGGAGTGGGGTGCAAGCAAGACAAAAAGGGTTTTATGAATTTAAGGGCTTCATTTAATGATGGGGGAGTCCTATTTATAGGCTCCCTAATCCCTTGATGGGCTAGGCTTAGGAGATTTGAGTTGGGCTTAGGAAATAAATGATTGGGCTAGCTTAGGACTTAAGTTAAACTCGTTTAATAAAACGAATTAGACTTTTTATTTAAAACCCGAAGCCTTTAAAAATCATTTGCAACTCATTTAATTTCCCGACTCAAGGATTAAATTTGTTTCGTAATTAATTGAAATAATAAATATTCTAATTAATTAAAATACATTAAATAAAATGCATTTAAATATTATTTAAATGCTAATAAATCGTAAAATGCTTTATAAATATAATAAAATATACTTATAAATATTATAAAAATACGAGGTATTACAGAATGAGTATCAGAAACTTCCTCGTCGGTACCATCTTGTTATTCCCGCTGAGAAGAGTGTGATTGGGGATTGTCCTCCAGGCCATATTGCTATATATGCCCATCATTTTGATATCGGGCTCCGGTTTCCTTTACATTCTTATCTGGTGAAAATACTACGAGCCTGGAATGTGTTTTTGGCTCAAATAACGCCTATGGCCGTTAGGGCAATAGTTGCTTTCTCCTGGTTACTGTCCTTCAAAACAGTGGCCTCAAATAATAAATTTATTTCAGAGGCTGATTTGGCTGAACGGTTATGGGTGGTGGTCTTTTTATACCAAGTCCAACAAAATGACCGTGTATCCCAAGCTGTCCAGCTGTAAAGATTGGGAGAAGTCATACCCACTCTCTTGGTATGGACGTGAGCTGATAGCCATACCCCTTTTTTCTTTCTCTATTGTCTAAATGTGGAATGGTCTGCTGTCATCCTTATTCTATGTGTATTCTTATCTTGTTTGCTATTTGTTTTTCTTCTTACCAGGATTAAAATCCCTTTGGTACGAAGCACTTGGTTTGGGCGTTGATGGTCGTCCCATTTCCAATACTCCCGACATTCCTAAGGGTGTTTTAACCATCCTTTCTACCTACGCAGCCAAGGCTAATAAAATACATTATTGAAGTAAGGAGAAGGAACCCGTAAGCGAGTCACCTGTCAAGAACACCAGAATACTAAGTTCCTTGTCGGCTCCTAGACTGCTTACTATCCGCGAGTCTGTGTCTCATCCTGATGTTGCCTGGACTTCTAGCGTTGTTCCTAGGGAACTTTTTGCAACTGGTCAAATTGTTACTGGTACTTCTGAGATGGCTGGTGGTATGCAATCTCTGGGGTCTGGTCGCGGTGCCTATCTTGTTAGACAGCGTCCACGCAACCGCGAAGTGCCTTACCAGCGTCCAACCCGCTCTCGTCATACCCAAGCCCTGCGCTGCATACTTTTGAAGAAAAAATCCTGAGAAAATGCCTGAACAGGTAGTGGAGAGTTTAGAAAATAAGGAAACACCTATTGCTCAAGAGCCGTCGGTAACCCCTATTGTGGATCTTGAAGTTTCTCCTCTTCAGAATCAGGATCAGGAGGTAAATGACAATGATGGTGCTGGTGATGATATCCGAACGCCACCCCCTCGCGTTCTCACCTCTTCAGTCGGGTACGTTCATCCTAGTCATAGTGCTAGTACCAATTCTGCTTTAAACATGGGGTTGTTTATTCGTCCTGGTGAGTGGATTGAAACGACCCCTATGTATCTCACTCCTGAGAAGGTGAAGTACTTTGAGATTCCTCCTTGTATGCCTGAAGATCCTTGGAATCCCAAGATTGACCTCCTTCGAGGTGAATTGGTTCTTATAGATGATTGTTGAGGAGGTGGTTGTATAGGGTGGAGGGCATTAAAGGATTTGGCTACTCCTTGCGATAATCCTGCTGAGAAGATTGATGCGCCAGATTCTCAACATATCAATGATATATACAAGGTATGCTACATGCTTTGTTGCTTACCAGCGTTATTGGTTCTTCCAAACTGCCTACTAGTTTTATTATTTCAAGTTGTTTTCTCCAAACTTCTGGCCTCTAACTCTGGCGTGGAGCTAGTGAAGCTATACCTCTATTACCAGAAAGAGAATGTTTCTCTTAAGGAAGCGCGGGCTGGTGGGGATAAGCGGATAACTGATGTTGAACAAGAGCTGAAGAAGAAAGAAATTGAGCTGGAGAGCATCAAGGCGCGAAACCTAGAGCTGGAAGGTATAGCTACTAAGCTGGAGGAGACGGATGAGCTGACTTCTCAGTTGCGTCAGATTGATGTGAAAGTTAAAACTGCTTAGGCCCTGTTCTTTAGAGCTGAACTGAACTGAACTGAACTGAATTGAACTGAACTAAGCTGAACTGAACTGAATGCTCCTAATCTGAACTTAACTTAACTTAACAGGAATAATACCGAAATAAATAATAAATAATAAATAATAAACAATAAATAATAAAAAGTAAAAAGTAAAAAGTAAATAATAAAAAATAAATAATGAATAATAAATAATAAATAATGAATAATAAATAATAAATAATAAATAATAAATAATAAATAATAAATAATAAATAATAAATAATAAATAATAAATAATAAATAATAAGTAATAAATAATAAGTAATAAATAATAAATAATAAATAATAAATAATTAATAATTAATAATTAATAATTAATAATTAATAATTAATAATAAATAATTAATAATAAAAAAAAGTGATAATAAAAAATGTTAACTAATAACTAAAGAATAACTAATAATTAATAAATAAATAACTATATGATAAATAATAATAATAATAATAATAATAATAATATGTAATTGATTACTAAATAATTACAATAAATGTTAAATATTATTAATAATAATAATTCATAATTAATAACTAATAATCCGTAACTAATTAATACAAATAATACTACGTAATAAATATTATTAATTATTAATAAATAATTAGTTATAAATAATAAAAATATAAATATAAATAATAAGTAATATAATAATATAAATATAAATAATAAGTAATTCAATAATATAAATAATAATAAGTAATATTATTATTATTATTATTATTATTATTATTATTATTATTATTATTATTAAGTTAAATTGAATTGAATTAAACTGAACTGAACTTAATGCTCCTGAACTGAACTAAACTTAATGGATCATCGCGTGGGTAGATGATACTGCGACAATCTTCTGAAGTAAAAGATACTACTAGTGTGCTGGGTGGTTCTGGCCACTTCCTTGTGTTGTTAAATAATAATATAAGTATTATTATTATTTAAATTATTATTATTATTTTTTTTAATTATTATTATTATTATTATTATTATTATTATTATTAAGTTAAATTGAATTGAATTAAACTGAACTGAACTGAACTGACTAAACTGAACTGAACTTAATGGATCATAGAGTGGCTAGATGATACTGCGACAATCTTCTGAAGTAAAAGATACTACTAGTGTGCTGGGTGGTTCTGGCCACTTCCTTGTGTTGTGATGATACACAGGTGTCGGTGTTCCTCTAAACTTTTTCCGGCCCCACTGACTGTTCCCCCATGAATTGCACCTTGTGAAATTACACAAATTGTAGCTTCTTCCCTCTATCAGCACCCTCTCCAGTCTCTACTTGACTCAGGTTGGGTTCGGGTCTCCTGCCTGACCACCGGTGCTTGCTCGATCCTATGTGCAGATTGAGAATACCCTGGTTGTGTAGGGACATGGGGAGCATGGTGGTGTGGGTTCTGTTGTCTTCCATTTCCATTATTATTATCTTGGCGGGCTCTGTACTGAGAGAGGTACCCCTTTCTTACCAGCTCTTCGATATTATCTCTCAGTTCCTTGCAATGCTCTATGTAATGTTCGTGGTCGTTATGAAAAGCACATAAATTTTTTGAATTACCTAAAGAGTCCAATGGTAACGGCTTTCTCCAAACCGCTGATTTATTCACCGCGTAGATAGTTGCTCTAGCAGTGTTGAGTGGGGTATAGACTTGGAATGCTCCAACCTGTTACATGTTCTGGAAACCTCCTCTCTGTTGGTAACTTTCTTTTCTGTTTTTATCCTTCCGTTAACTCTGCTGATGTGAGGGGTGATCCTTTCTAGCTGCCTTAGGTACCTGGCTTCCCATCGTAAGGTGGGAAATTAGCATCATCTCGTCACTCCGGATGTATTAGTTAGCTTTATTCAAAGCTTCTCTTAAGGTGGTAAATGATTTCCTCCCTAGATATTTCTTGAACTCGCAATCTTCCGTTCCCCTTAGCAGGCCCAGTACCGCTATTTCTTGTTGCAAGTCTGGTATGGCAATGGATTCGTTATTAAAACGAGTCAGATACTCTCTCAAGGGCTCTTTCTGCTTCTGGGAAATTGACATCAATTCTCTGGATGTCTTCTTTCTTTCCACCTTACTGATGAAATGCCTCACAAAATCTTCTTATATGTTCCTAAAACTGAAAATCGAACCGGCAGGTAGCTTCTTATACCATTTTGCTGCTACTCCTGACAAGGTGGTTTTGAACACTTTACACCACATGGCATCGGAATCTGAGTATAACATCATAAGTTGCTCGAAGGAAGTGGAGTGGTTTTCGGGATCTGTGGTTTCGTTGTATTTGCACGTTGGCATTTTTACCTTTTCCATGGGTTGCAACAAGATGCATATGTACAATGGCGAATCTTTGGGGTGGATTGTATGTCTTACTCGGTTCTGATGGGATCCGTATCCATCATACCAATCCCAATCTGGTTGCGGAGATTGGACGAAATATTCCTCATGATAGTGAGGTGTGGGATTTCTGCTTATCGGGGTGGGCTCCCAACATTTAGGT
Organism: Spinacia oleracea; assembly: GCF_020520425.1. NCBI lineage: Eukaryota > Viridiplantae > Streptophyta > Magnoliopsida > Caryophyllales > Amaranthaceae > Spinacia > Spinacia oleracea. The sequence goes on from NC_079491.1 coordinate 85,122,502, forward strand.
GTTGCTTCTCCATACCTGGATGATCGCTCTTTATGCATGGAATTATGTCTCTGGCGCCTGGGTGTAGGCTAATCGTGAATAAGTACCGGTTCCCGGTTCTCTGGTAGCACTATCTCTTGCTCCAGGGTTTGTATGAGATTTCTCCTTGGCAGCCTGGAGCGTTTGGTGCTGGTAGCAATGGCCTAACCTCCCTCCTTACCTCCTGAGGACAAGTCAGCCATCACTTTCATGACCGATGAGGCATTCAGAAGCTGTTGCAGAGTAAACATTTGGTATAGGAATGAGAGGTTGCATTAAACAGGTGGGGGGGGGGGGGGGATTTTGCAATCTTTCTTCCAAGGAAGTTTCATCTTCCACGAAGACCTTATTGAGATTTTCAAACCCTGGAGGCATCGTCACCTTGGATTTGAGTGTTGGTATGGCAGGATTGGTTCGAACAGGCTTGAGTGTTATTTTAAGAACGGAAGCGGTTTCCACCGATTGGGAGAGACTAACGTTTTTTTTAGACTTTTTGTTACTGGTTGTGAAGATATCCATGACTATTGCTTTCATAAAACCAGGAAGTCCACTCCTTCTAGTGCCAATTGTTCCGGTATCAATTAGGAACGGTTGAAGAGGCCTTGCTGGATGTATGATCTTGTTCTCTTGATGGAATCCTGCACAAATGACACTGGTAAGCTACCCTAGGAGGTGATTCGAGGATCCCCCCTCTGATGCTTAAGTCAGAGATTATATAGAATATGTGTTTACGGTTGGTTGAAATGATTGGGATCACGTACCTTTTACAATAAATGAGATCCATATATATAGACGTGGGTCGGATGTACGGACAATATGGTCTTTACCCATGGGACAGCGACCCGTTGACTTTTTGGTGAAAGACTTGTATCGCTGCTACCGGCATCCTTCGAGTGTTGATAAGAATAAAAGAGACGTTGGTATTGAAGTTGTGTCTACCAGGCTTAATAATCTTTACACAAGTAAGGGTGTTACCAGGGAGCTGGTAGCACACCCGTACAACTACTTTGTTATTTTGCCTAATCCATATATACCATAGCAAAACAACATCAGTTTGGCATTTTCTAGCATTTTCCTCCTTCCAAGAACCCACATGGTCAATGAAAGACAACTCATCCCTCTTTCTCATCAATTTGGTGCAGTCAGTTTCCAGCCATAAGTCACGAATTGTAAAAAAAAACATGATTTATCGTTTCAAATACAACACCAAGGGCACCCCACCACCTCCGTCATATGTCTGATTTTCGGATACATGATCTCCAAAGTAAGTGACTCACCTTCGGAATCGTATCGAGCTTCCAAATCTCTATCCAAGCTTGGTGAACATATATTGTCAAAATTACATAATTTCCCTTACAACATATTACAAATTTATATGCACCCGCCACTGGCTTGAAAGAAATCATTGGTCGGCATTCTAGGATCTCACATTTTCTCCTTACATGTGAAGAGAAAATGTAATGAAGACCACTAATTGGCATAAGACTGAAGGAAATAATTCCCTTGGTCCAAGTATGCATATAATATTAAGTCTAATAAATGCGGTTCAGTATTAATTAACAAGTTAATAATTCAGTGAGATCAAGTGAGCTGAATGCCTAGCTAGAGGCCGCTTCAGTTCAAGTGGAATTAATGATATTAATCCACAGCTTACTCTTGACTGAACCCGTAGGGTCACACAAATAGTACGTAAACGGATCAAGTATTTAATGGCATTAAATACTCCATCTATAGAAATTCGGAATCGACGGATCTTGGTTTCAGTGGGAGCTGAGATCGTCACAAGCAAGAAATGAATACTCCGGAAACGATGATATTGCCGGAAACGGAAATATGGATCGTATCGGAAAGATAAATATTATCCAAGTCGTAGATGTTTCCAGAAACGGAAACATGGTACGTATCGGAAAATATTATCGGAAATGGAAATATTGCCGGAATCGGAAATATTGCCGGAAACGGAAATATTGTCGGAATCGGAAATATTATCGAAATCGGAAAATAATTCCGGAAACGGAAATATTAAATATTTGTTCGAAACGGAAATTAATTCCGGAATCGGAAATATTAAATATTGTTCGTATCGGAAATGAATTCCGGAACCGGGAATTTAATCGGAAGCGCATCGTACGAATTAGCATCGGACGAGGCTTGCTAGACGAAGGCCCAGCACGAAGCCAGGCCCGCGCCCAACATGGAGATGCCACAGCCTCGCCAGGCCCAGCGCAAGGCCAGGCCCAGCAAGGCCTTGGCGCGCGCACGCTAGGCGTGCTGTTGGGCTTCGAGCAGCGGCTGCTCGTGTGGGCCGCAAGGCCTGCGCGGGTAGTGCGATGCTCATGGCCATACGATGCTCATGTTCGTAACGAATCCTAATCCTATCGGAATTCGTGTATTGATTAAATCCTAATCCTAATAGATTAAGTTTATTATTTAGAGTTCAAGTTGGATTCTAATTAATAAATCCAAATCCTAGTAGGATTATAATTCCTTTTCCATACCTCTATAAATAGGAGCCTAGGGTCATAATTTTATAGATACAATTGAAGTATTCTAAAGGTAAGATTTTGAAGAAAAATCAGCCATACACTTGCACCTAAATAGCTGAAATTCCTAAGCAACCTTAAGGGAGATTCTAGTTGGTCAAGCTTAAGGCGGATCCGGACGTGCTGTGGACTATCTATGGAGGGACGACACTTGGAGTCCTAAAGACTTGTTCTTGTTCGGTTCGGGCGCAGCTAGGGAGGGCACGCAACAAAGTGTATGCATCTAAACTATGCTAAATGATTATGTGTAAATAATATGCTTTCCTGGCTTTATGGTTTTTCCGCATGATTTATGTTTTGTCATATGAATCATAACCTAACAAAGACACCCGCGGGTGCATAGTGCACCCTAGTGTACTTAATAATTTTCAGATTTACCTAGCATGTATATAAGTCAATCCATTGAAAAAACTTTGTACTCTATAGGAGTTCAATTTAAAGTTACCTGAATTCCATTGAATTGTCACATCTCATAAAGTCGGTCGTAGCCTCGTAGGGTATCCAGCCCAACTTTGCAAGTGATACGTTAAGGACATATCACTTTCTATGTATTAAAACAAGTGTTCGTCAATAGGGGGGGAAATGGCCATTCTATTCCAAAAATATATATACTCCGTAAGTCGACAAGGGACTATCAAAGAACAAGATTTTAGTGGTAATTTTTCCACTAAATATTGCACTTCTTAAGAGGAATAATACAATGAGGTATACCACTTGTTATATGATGTACTCCGTAATAGCACATTTGAGATACTCGAGCATTACTTTACAGAACCATGGTAGAAATCTGTTGGAAATCCTAGTGAGAATACAAAAGAAAATGAGTGGAAAATGGGAATATGTGGGAATATGAAAAGTCTCACATGGGAAAAACACAAACTACATTCATTTTTTATATTTGGGGACTTGAGGGAAACATTTGTTTAAGAAAGCATGAGAGTGGCATGGGTGGACACACAACACACACACACGCGCGCGCTGGCCAAGCCGTGGGCTTTGGTACTTGGCGAATGTGGTTCGCGGGCGTGGGGTGGGTTCTATGGGCCGGGTTATTCTTTTTGGTAGAAAGCTATTTTGATTAATTCTAACGGTCATTACTAGCCGTTTTATGTCTGTTCCAATTTTCCTATAAATACTTTTCCTCCGTTTTTCCATAAACATACACTTACTGAAACAGTTCTTAGCATTCTCTCTAAAATTCTCAAACACTATTCTGTTCCTCTGGGCAAGTATTCTGGTCTCCAACCGAGACTTGTGAGTGCACACAAACCTTGGTGATGTGTTAACCCTGGAGGGCAACCGCAAGTGTTCTACTACATCCGAGGTAGCGTGGAATTGTCTTTTAGAGTAGTGGTTTGTACATACGTATTATCCAGCTAAGTTGTTCTAATTTTATAGCTAACAATCTAAAAGACAATTATTATGGCTATGAATTCAAAATTTCTTATTCCTGACATGTCGAAATTGGAACCTCTTGATGGAAAGAATTATAAACGTTGGGCTGTTGGGATGAGATTTTATTTGGAACAAATTGATGTTGCGTATGTCATTTATGATGTTGTGAAACCTGATGTTGAATCTGAATTGCATGATTTTGAGGTGAAATTTTCTGAGGATGATAGAACTTGTAAGGGAATGTTGTTGCATCATATGTCGAATGCATTGCTTGATATTTATATGGGTTATAATCATGCTAGGGAGATTTAGGATGGTTTAGATAAGAAGCATGGAACTGGTGATGCTAGTACTAAACGTTATTGTGTTAGTAAGTGGTTAGCCTTTCAAGTTGAGGATGATAAACCTATTATTGATCAGATTCATGCTTATGAGAATATTTGCATTGCTATGGCTGCCGAGGGTTTGAGTATTTGTGACATAACTCTTGCTATTGTTTTAATTGAGAAACTGTCACCCTCATGGAAGGACTTTAGAAATCAGTTAATGCATAAGAAAAAAGACCTTACCTTAGAGGAAATCGTCGGGCACCTGAAAATTGAGGAGGAGAACCGTATTAAGGATAAGGGCCAATCTGTTATTTCTGGTTCTGCAAAAGCTAATCTTGTTGAACCTAAGGGAAACTTTTATTCTGATAAGTTTAAGGGGAAGGGACAGTCCGTTCAAGCCTCAAGGGAAAATATAGAAGTATAAGTTTAAGGGAAACTATTTTGAGTGTGGAAAAGCTGGTCACAAGTCCAGGGATTACAGGGTCAAGAAGAAGTCTGATCAAAATCAAGCCCACCTTGTTGAAGTTGTTGTTGATCCTAACAATTTTGTTGTTGTTGTTTCAGAAGCTAACCTGAAAGGTGATGTTGCTGAATGGATAGTTGATACAAGAGCAACCAGGCACATTTGCACCAACAAAGAAATGTTCACTTCCTATGACAAGATTGATGGTGAAAATGTCTTCATCGGTAACTCTGCTTCTACAACTGTGCAAGGGAAAGGGAAGATCGTTCTCACTCTAACTTCTGGAAAAAAATCTTACCTTAACAAATGTTTTACATGTTCCAGAAATGCGTAGGAACTTAATTTGTGGTAGTTTACTTATGAAAGTTGGTTTGAAGGTGTCCTTTGATTCTGATAGGCTAGTTATTACCCACAATGGGGAATTTGTGGGAAAGGGATTTTGTAATGGGGGGTTGTTTACTCTTGATGTTTCCATTGAAGTTATGAATAAGAAAGCTAGTACTTCTTCTGCTTATATTGCTGAGTCTATTGATTTATGGCATGCTAGATTGGGTCACATTAATATTGCTTCAATCAAAAGACTTAAACACTTAAATATGATTCCAAGTTTTTCCAACACTGACTTTTCAAAATGCGAAGTCTGTGTTGAAGCAAAATTTGCAAAGAAACCTTTTAAATCAATAGACAGACAGACATAAGTACTAGAACTTATTCATAGTGACTTGGGGGATTTTAAAAATTATGAGAGCAGGGGTGGTAAAAGATATTACATTACTTTTGTTGATGACTGTTCTAGATTTACCATGGTTTATCTTTTCAGGTCAAAGGACGAGGTCGACGAGATGTTCCTCAAGTACAAGACTGAAGTTGAAAATCAACTAGACATGAAAATCAAGAGACTTAGGAGTGATAGGGGTGGTGAGTATGACCCTAACACTCTTAAGGTATTTTGTGAACAAAATGGTATAGTTCACAAAACAACGGCTCCTTACACACCCGAACAAAACGGGATTGATGAAAGGAAAAACAGAACTTTAAAAAATATGATGAATTCAATGCTTATTAGTTCTGGGCTTCCTGATAATATGTGGGGGGAAGCTATTCTTTCTGCTTGTCATGTTTTGAACAGGGTGCCTCACAAGAAGCTAGACAAGACTCCATATGAGTTATGGAAAGGTCGAGCACCAAGCCTGAAATAATTTTAGTGTGGGGGTGCCTAGCAAAGGTTGTCATACCCAGCTTCAAAAGGGACAGGATTGGTCCCGAAACGGTTGATTCTATCTTAATTGGTTATGCTTATCAAAGTGCTGCTTATCGTTTTCTAGTTAAGGGTGCTAACAACTCTTATGCAAGTGGTAACATTATTGAAGCAAGAGATGCTGAGTTTTTTGAAACCACTTTTCCTTTAAAAATTTCTTGCATTAGTAATGATGTACCATCTTCTAGAACTTCTAATGTTTAACCCATTTCTCTTTCTTCCACTAATAATAATGATTCTTATTTGGAGCCAAGGAGAAGCAAAAGGGCAAGAAAGGAAACAAACTATGGTGATTATTTCGTTACTGTCTTTCTAACTGAACCTTTCTTAATTCACTGATGATTTTGTTATGTCTTTATTTTAGGAGACGACCCTAGAACCTATGAAGAGGCAATGAGGTCAGTTGATGTAGTTTTCTGGAAAGAGGCTATTGATAGCAAACTTCAGTCAATCCTAAGTAATAATACTTGGGAATTGGTTGCTTTGCCTAGAGGTTGCAAGCCCATTACTTGTAAGTGGATCTTTAGGAAAAAGTTGAAATTATGTGGATCTATTGACAAGTATAAGGTCAGGATTGTGGTAAGGGGTTTTACTCAAAAACATGGCATTGATTACTTTGATACATATTCTCCTGTAACTAAGATTGCAACCATTAGAACTTTAATTGCTCTTGTATGCATTCATGATCTTGTTGTGCATCAAATAGATGTGAAAACTGCATTTTTGAATGGTGATTTAGATGAAGAGATTATATGGTTCAAGCTGAAGGTTTTGTTGTTCCAAGTCAAGAAAACAAATTTTGTAAACTGGTCAAGTCATTGTATGGGCTTAAGCAAGCCCCTAAGAAGTGGCATGACAAGTTTGACAAGAGAATGACTGGTAATGGCTATCATGTAAATGAAGGTGATTCTTGTGTTTATTATAAACATGATTCTTTTGGTTGTGTGATTATTTGTCTTTATGTGGATGATATGCTAATTTTTGGTACTGATTTGGATCGAGTGAATTAAACAAAAGAATTTTTGAGTTCGAAATTTGAAATGAAAGACATAGGTGAGGCAGATGTGATTTTGGGAGTAAAAATTATTAGAAGTCCAAATGGCATTTGTCTTAGTCAAGCTCACTATGTTGAAAAATTCAGAATGAGATCTGTCTTGATTCATTCAATGTCGACCCAATCAAGACCCCCTATGATATAGACATCCATTTAAAGAAAAATAAAGGTGATCATGATTGTCAATCTGAATATGCTAAAATTATTGGTAGTGTCATGTTTCTTATGAACTATACTAGACCTGACATCGCCTATTCTCTAAGTAGGTTGAGAAGGTACACTCATAACCCAAGCAATGAGCATTGGGGTGCTTTGAGGCAGTTGCTTAGATACCTAAGGGGTACCATGGATTGGGGATTGCACTACTCCAAGTTTCCAGGAGCGTTGGAGGGATTTTGTGATGCCAATTGGGTATCCGGAAATGATGAAGTCAACTCCACTAGTGGTTATGTCTTCACCCTAGGGGGTGGAGCTGTTTCTTGGAAATCAGGTGAGCAATCTTTACTTCTATGTCTACTATGGAATCTGAGTTTATTGCTCTTGAATTAGAAGGTCATGAGGCAGAATGGTTGAGGAACGTGCTTGCAGATATTCCACTGTGGGGGAAGCCAGCTCCTTCAATTGCACTTCATTGTGATTCGCAATCTTCTATTGCCGTGGCAAACAACCAAGCCTACAATGGGAAGAAGAGACACATTCGTTTGAGGCACAAGACTGTCAAAGAATTGTTGTCAAGTGGAGTGATATCACTAGACTATGTAAAGTCTAAAAAGATTATCGCGGATCCGTTAACGAAAGGCCTATGTAAGAAACTAGTTTTGGAAAAGTCGGAGGGGATGGGCTTGAGGCCCATGAATTTTTAAGGTAATGAACTCCTACTCCCTATGAGTTCAAAGGGGAACATTATGTGGTAACTCAGAAGCACAAACTTTTTTGTTTTTTTCTTCCCTTAGATGTTTATGATGTGCTTGCTATTATTGAACGAGGTTGAGCATACGCTCATAATGAACCCATATCCATACTTTTTGGTGGTGTGATGTAGCTCACACTTGATGGGATTCACCTACTTAGGTGTGGAAGTGAGGTCGCTTCTAATGAGAATTGCATGGGCTATTCTCTAGAGCACCTATGAGCATCCAGGTTATGGATGTATGGCCAGTATAATGCGTCACTTTTATTGGCGGATATTCAGAGTATTATACATGTTCAATTGTGTGCTTTGAGTAACGGGTTTCTAACCTCCTATTAAGTTCAAAACGAAAGTCACTTGGTAGGAAAAATATCATAGCTTGAATGTCACTAATTGTTATTCAAGTCGCAAGACAATTGACACTTATTCAATTGTTTGTTTTGCCCAGAAATTCAATTCTTTCATTTATTTCTTTTTTCTTCTCATCTTCGGACCTGTGGGGGATTGTTGGTGTTAGATTATGAAAAATATAAACAATATAATTCATAAGGAAAAACCATAAAGCCAAGAATTCAAATTAATTGCCACATAGTCAATTAGCATAATTAGTATACATACAATGTGATGCGTGCCTTCCCTAGCTGCTCCCGAACCGAACAAGAACAAGTTTAGGACTCCAAATGTCGCCCCTCCGTAGATAGTCCACAGCACGTTCGGATCCGCGTCAGATTCTATTAACTAGAATATTATCTAAGGTTTTATGTGCACTCGAAAAACTTATTATAATGTTAGGCAAATATTAAATTCTCTCTTGAACTTAATGTATGTGAATACTTATTAAAATGCATTATAAATTGTGATCATGAACCACATATTTATAGGGTGGAAATAACGGAGTTAGAATTCTACTAGGATTCGAATAACTAAATCCATTAGGATTCTAGTTAAATAATATCATTAGAATTTTTTTTTTAATCAAATACCTAAGTATTTCAGATCGATTTAACTAAAATATCCAATTTGAATAAAATTAGGAAGCGCGATTACTTGACAACGAAGTAATCCTAACCGGCCAAGGTAACGGCCGTGTAGCACGCACAGCCCGCAGCCACGCGCAGCCCGTAGCACGCAGGCCCACGAGTGGCGCTGCTACTTGCTCGTTGGCCCAAGGGCGCTGGCAGCATGCACGCGACCCACTTGGGCGCTGCTGCTGCTCGGCCTGCTTTTCTCGCTGCTTTGGCGCGCGGGCTTGCTGGGCGCTGGGCCTTGCGTCTCGCAAGCTCGTTCGTCGATCGTTCGCACGACGCGCTTCCGATTGTTTTCCGATTCCGGAATTCGTTTCCAATTCGAACAAATATTTAATATTTCCGATTCCGGAATTTATTTCCGACTCGAACAAATATTTAATATTTCCGATTCCGGGGTTTATTTCCGATTCCGACAATATTTCCGATTCCGGTAATATTTCCGTTTCCGGCAATATTTCCGATTCCGGCAATATTTCTATTTCCGGTAATATTTTCTGATACGTACGATGTTTCCGTTTCCGGCAACATCTATGAATTGGATAATATTTATGTATCCGTCATGATCCATATTTCCGTTTCAGGCAATATCATCATTTCCAAAGCATTCTATATTTTGGCTTTTGACGATTTCAGCTACCACTGGAACCGAAATCCGTCGTTTCCGAATGTTCATAAATAGAGTATTTTATTCACTTAAATACTTGATCCGTTCACGTACTATTTGCGTGACCCTACGGGTTCAGTCAAGAGTAAGTTGTTGATTAAATTATTAATTCCACTTGAACTGAAGCGGCCTCTAGCTAGGCATACAGCTCACTTGATCTCACTGAATTATTAACTTGTTTAATTAATTAATACTGAACCGCATTTATTAGACTTAGCATTGAATGCATACTTGGATCAAGGGAATTATTTCCTTCAATCTCCCACTTGTCCTTAATTAGGGACAAGTGTGCATTGCCTAATTACTTTGTCGCTTGATGCTTGCTCATGAACATAAGGTCAGAGTAGTCTTCCTTATGTCCAGAGGTATTTCTCGGTTTCAGAGTTCAACTGATCAAATAAACAGATAATCATAGCCTATGATTCATCTGAGCACGACCATGCATTTTTTAGTTTCTAGCTCTCCGAGTGGCCTTGTACAAATTTCAGCATCTCGTCCCGATTTATGGGAGGACAATCCCAATCTTGTGATCTTGAGGTTAGACTCCGTTTGATAGGTGATTACCTGAGCGTTGCCGTTATAGTATCCTTTTACGGTGCGACGCTTGACAACGTCAAAGTAACCAGTTCTCAAACAAGTAATCTCAAATCACTCAGGTATTGAGGATTAGTGTCTAATAATGTAATGAAATTTACTTATGAAAGATTTTCATCTCTTACAGTAAAGTTTAATAGGTCTGTCCGATACTAATCTTCTCAAGTAAGTATCTATGCAAATGATTGCGATTGCCATGTCCACATAGTTCAAAAAACAGAACTACTAGTCATCTTGCATTGTAGTCGCCTAGCGTTTTCTATGCGTCCACCTTTATAGAAAACTTCCGACCAGGGACCTTTCCAACTTTTGACATTCAAGTTCAGTTGATAGACATTTCTTAGTCACAGGACTGGTCCTGACAGTCTATCTTGAATATATCGTCAAATTGAAAGGACCCATCATTTAATAAACCACAAAATTAAATGGAAAAATGAATTCTATTCCTTTATATGAATGGTTAACCAAAACGTTTTACAAAGTATTAAACTCTAAAACTTTAAAACATTTATTAAGGACATCAAAGCCACTCTCCAACATGCTTGATTCCCATAGTTGCAGTGTACGAGTTGTGCTTCGCTTGCGGCAGAGGTTTAGTTAATGGATCTAAGATGTTGTCATCAGTTCCAATCTTGCTTATCTCGACTTCTTTTCTTTTAACAAACTCTCGTAGAAGGTGAAATCTACGAAGTACATGCTTGACTCTTTGGTGGTGTCTAGGCTCCTTTGCCTGTGCTATAGCTCCGTTATTGTCACAATATAGAGCTATTGGTCATTTAATGGAGGAGACTACACCAAGTTCACCTATGAATTTCCTTAGTCAAATAGCTTCCTTTGCTGCTTCATGTGCAGCAATGTACTCCGGTTCAGTTGTAAAATCCGCAATGGTGCTCTGCTTAGCACTTTTCCAGCTTACTGCACCTCCGTTGAGGCAAAAGACAAACCCAGACTGTGACATGAAATCATCCTTGTCGGTTTGGAAACTTGCGTCCGTATAGCCTTTAACAATTAATTCATCATCTCCACCATAGACCAGGAAGTCATCTTTGTGCCTTTTCAGGTACTTCCGAATATTTTTGGTAGCAGTCCAATGTGTCTCTCCTGGGTCTGGCCGGTATCTGCTCGTAGCACTGAGTGCATACGCAACATCCGGGCGTGTATATATAAAGAAATAAATAACTTAGAGCATGCATAAGATATAAATGTGATCTATTATGGCCCGACTTCATCTTGAAGCTTCAACTTCAAACTCCGTCTTGAAAATGGATTGGAAACTCCGTCTTGAATTTCACCATGGGAGGCGCCATTTTCTTCAAATAGGATATGCTATAATTGAAACTAATTACAACTATTTGATGGTACGCAGACCATATTTAAAATAAAAACTTTGGTGCATTAGACCAACTTTACATTCAAATTAATGGTACGCAACCCATATTTTCTATCCTATTTGGGTCATACTAGTCACTTTCCATAACCTGCAAAACAGTACATTTACAATATACCATTCACCCATTCATTTATCAATGAATGGCCCACATAGCAAGTTAGTAGAACAAATTAAATTATGCATCACATAAACATTTGCAGCAACTAATCAAAGGGTTCCAATAATCTACAAATTATTCAACCTTATTTGTTCTAATCGAGTTGTTTTAACCTTAGAGGAATGTAGACCTAATCAAGAGTTTAATGACTAAAATGTTCCCACTAATACCAAGAAATTTACATGCTTTACAAAATTTAAACATAAAATTGTATTTCCTAGTCCAACCGAAAACTTACAAATTTAATTAAAATTTAAAGCTCATATAAAATAATATTTAAATCCCTTTATTTTATTTTCAGTTGATTAAAATTAATTAACTTAAATTTTATCAAGGTTTTAATTTTAATAAAATAACTAGTATAAAATAATTTATAATAATTAAATTAATCAAAATTAAATTTCGAGAAAAAAATTAAATTACGAAATTAAATTTAATTAAAATCGTTTTCAACCGAAACATAAACAAAACGGCCCAAACATAACAAGGCAAGGCCATAGGCCGAAGCCCATGCCTCGCCCAAGCACCAACTCCGCAGCGCCATGGGCCGCATGCACGAAGCAGCGCCCAAGGCCCGCGTTGCTGTGGCCGAGTGACGCACCATCGCAGCGCAACAGCCTTTGTTGTGCCTGCTGCCTGCTCGTCGTTAGCTACGCGCTGGGCCGTGGCATGCGCAGTGGCACGCGAGCTCCCTTGCTCGTTTGCTGCTGTCTTGCCTCGTGCCTAGCGCTACGATGCATCGCTACCCAATTTTGCTCGACCATCCACCCGGCACACACGGCACAGGCCACTGCCTGCCGCGCATGTCTTGCTTGCTCATTGCCTCATACCGCATGGGCGACGGGCTCCCTTGCTCGTCGTCGCATGCCCGCACAATGCAACACCTCTTAAGGGTAACAACTAGCTTCCATTGCTTCGTGCGTGTAAGATTGGTGATCTGTTTTATAAAAATTAATCATTTTTATAATTTAATCGACAAATTAATAAATCATATTAATTTCATTAAATTTGGGCAAAAATCAAAAATTTATTATTCAAATTAATTTCCGATTACATTTATTTTTAGGGATTCAAATCTGGGTCATAAAATTTTAAAACTTTTCAATTTTAACAAATTTTGTGGTGGTTTTTAATCATAGGATCCTAATTAAATTGCCAATTAATTATGAAAATCAAAACAAATTCTAAATTATTAGAAATTCAACAAATTAATTACAATTACAAATTAGGTTGTATGATTAACAAGATTAGGCTTTAAAATTGTTAAACATATACAGTAGGTCAATCATAGATTCAAGATTTACATACAAGATTCGCAAATATTTATTTAACATCATAAAAATTACAAATTTTGCGTTCGAAAAACTAAAACCTCCGAAAAGTCATAGTTAGGCTTCGAATTTGGGAATTCTGGGTTCGGCGTCAAATCTTTGATTTTTGTCTAAATTTTAAAACGTCGTTTACATTCGAAATTCACTATAAAATTATAAGATTCGGACCATTATTGACAAAACTGCCGAAAAATCCTGCGAACATATAATCAAATAATCGCACGAATTTGCAATTAATTACAAAATCGAAATTAATCATCCCTTTAATTCATTGCAACTTTATAAAATTTAACAATGTTAACTATAATTGATTATGGAATGTTTTTTTTTTTTTTTTTTTTTTGGCAAGTAATAAGATTTTATTAATTACCAAGAGGGCAAAAACCCCACCACCAATACAACCAAACCACAGCCACACCAGGCCAAGAAGCAACTAGCTATTACAAGCTACCCTAAACAGAATTCTGTTTACAATACTTAAGCTACTGTCTAACTGGTTAGAGAAAACTTTAGAGTTCCTAGCTAGCCAGATAGAGTACACAGTTTCACAAAACAAACTATTACACATTCTAGCTTTACTTCTAGTACTCCTGCTTGCTTTCTGCACCCACTGCACTTCATCATTCCAAGCTCCAACATTTCTATGAATGCCACTTCTCTGTAGGACCTGATTCCAAATATCAGCTGAAAAACTGCAGGCAAAGAAAAGGTGATCCCTACTTTCATCTGTGCTGTGACAAAGGCAACACACACTATCTGCTATAACATTCCATCTTCTCAGTCTTTCCTTAGTTGCAAGTCTATCCTGCAGGGCCAACCACACAATAAAAATACTTTTAGGGCTAGCATGACTGTTGCAAACAATTCTCTTCCACCCCACAGACTCCCCTTGCTGTCTCAAATGATTATACATTCTCTGAATCCTAAATCTCCCTGCAGTTACAAACTGCTGCAAATCACCAGAGCTACTCAGTGTCTCCCTTTGCTGCCAAATCTTCTTCAAAGACCAAGACAGCCCATTAGGGATTGGCATGGTCCAAAAGTCATTATGCTTCACATAGTATGTGTGAATCCATTTCACCCACAGCTTATCAGCTTTCAAAGATAAAGCCCAACAATGTTTAGCAACAGCTGACTTGTTCCACAAAGGTAAATCTTTAAGATTCAAACCCCCACAGATTTTGGGTAAGCACAGTTGATTCCAAGCAATAAGCGCTTTCCTGGAATTCCCTTCAGCTCCAGTCCATAGAAAACATCTACAGATTCTTTGTATTTCTTTCAACACCTTCTTAGGCATAATGAATATCTGACACCAGTACAACTGGATGCCAAATAAAACTGATCTAATCAGTTGCCACCTTCCAGCATAACTAAGCAGCTTAGCAGACCAACTTTTTACCCTTGCTACCCAAAAGTCTGACTTTTGCTTTCCTGGATTATGGAATTAATTAGAGGCTCGTGACACCACTGTTAGATTATGACAAATATAAAACATATATTTCATGCGGAAAAACCATAAAGTCAAGAATCCAAATTAATTGCCACATAGTCAATTAGCATAATTATTATATATACGATGTGATGCGTGCCTTTCCTAGCTGCTCCCGAACCAAACAAGAACAAATTTAAGACTCCAAATGTCGCCCCTCCGTAGATAATCCACAGAATGTTCGGTTCCGCCTCAGAGTCAATTAACTATAATATTATCTAAGGTTTTATGTGCACTCGGAAAACATAATATAATATTAGGCAAATATTAAATTCTGCCTTGAACTTAATGTATGTGAATACTTATTAAAATGTATTATAAATTGTGATCATGAACCACATATTTATAGGGTGGAAATAACGGAGTTAGAATTCTACTAGGATTCGAATAACTAAATCCATTAGGATTCTAGTTAAATAATATCATTAGAATTTTATGTTTAATCAAATACCTAAGTATTTCAGATTTAACTAAAATATCCAATTTGAATAGAATTAGGAAAACGCGATTACTTGACAACGAAGTAATCCTAACCGACCAAGGTAATGGCCGTGTAGCAAGCACAGCCCGCAGCGACGCGCAGCCCGCAGCACGCAGGCCCACGAGTGGCGCTGCTGCTTGCTCGCTGGCCCAAGGGCGTTGGCAGCATGCACGTGGCCCACTTGGGCGCTGCTGCTGCTCGGCCTCTTTGCTCGGCCTGCTTTGCTCGCTGCTTTGGCGCGCGGGCTTGCTGGGCGATGGGCCTGGCGTTGGGCCTTGCGTCTCGCAAGCTCGTTCGTCGATCATTCGCACGACGCGCTTCCGATTTGTTTTCCGATTCGAACAAATATTTTATATTTCCGATTCCGAAATTTATTTCCGATTCGAACAAATATTTAATATTTCCGATTTCGGAATTGATTTTCGATTCCGACAATATTTTCGATTCCGGTAATATTTCCGTTTCCGGCAATATTTCCGATTCCGGTAATATTTCGATTTCCGATAATATTTTCCGGTACGTACCATGTTTCCGTTTCCGACATCATCTACGACTTGGGTAATATTTATATTTCCGTCATGATCCATATTTCCGTTTCCGGCAATATCATCATTTCTAGAGCGTTCTATATTTTGGCTTTTGACAATTTCAGCTCCCACTGGAACCGATATCCGTCGTTTCCAAATGTTCATATTTAGAGTATTTAATTCACTTAAATATTTGATCCGTTCACGTACTATTTGTGTGACCCTACAGGTTGTCATAAGTAAGCTGTTGATTAATATTATTAATTTCATTTGAACTGAAGCGGCATCTAATTAGGCATACAGCTACTTGATCTCATTGAATTATTAACTTGTTTAATTAATTAATACTGAACCGCTACTGAACCGCATTTATTAGACTTAGCATTGAATGCATACTTTGACCAAGGGCATTAATTCCTTCATTACCCTAGTGAGAATACAAAAGAAAATGAGTTGGAAATGAGAAAATTTGGGAATATGAAAAGTCTCACATGGAAAAACAAACTACATTCATTGTTTATATTTGGGAACTTGAGGGAAACATTTGTTTAAGAAAGCATGAGAGTGGCATGGGTGGATACCCAACACACTCACACGCGAACCAGGCCGTGGGCCTTGGTACTTAGCTAATGCAGTTCGACGGCGTGGGGTGGGTTATTCTTTTTGGTAGAAAGCTATTTTATTATTTCTAACGGTCATTACTAGCCATTTTATGTCTGTTACAATTTTCCTATAAATAGTTTTCCTCCGTTTTTCCATGAACATACATTTACTGAAACAGTTCTCAGCATTCTCTCTCAAATTCTAAAACACTTTTTTGTTCCTCTAGGCAAGTATTCTGGTCTCCAACTGAGGGTTGTGAGGGCACCCTGGAGGGCAACCGCAAATGTTCTACTACATCCGAGGTAGTGTGGAATTGTCTTTTAGAGCAATGGTTCGTGCATACGTATTATCCAGCTAAATTGCTCTAATTTTATAGCTAACAAAATCTGCATTTCTCCATCTAATAACTCTAAGATCTAGATGTGAAAACCTTTCCAGAGATGCAAAATAATATCACAAACCTAAGAAGCTCGCTGTCCACACTCAACTTTTTGTTGCAGGACCGTTCTTGCTGTTTCAATGACTACCTGCCCACTAACATAGTGCTGCCTGCACACAGGCATGTAGACTTCAGCTCCACCAATCAGTTCAGTCTGTCTTTCATCAGTTTTCCTCAACGTGAAACAGGCAGGTTTGCCGCACAACTCACATCGAGCAGTTAGCTTCGTCACTGAGTCTGCTACTGGAATTATACTAAGCACGGAACCAAAGCTCCTCCTGTGACAAAACTTGACATTAGCCCGCTAGAAAGTTGTCAAGATAATGTGGACTTTTTTCAAATACACCAAGTACAATGTGTACAAAATTATTTCTAGAGAGTAGATCTAAAGCAGTAAATTTTTAATCTTAAAGCACCCAACATTATGGGGCACATGACAAAGAAAAGGCAACAGGGCTGTAGACTGTAGAGTTACAGGAAAAACCTCACACAGAACATTAAGTTATACAGCCTATAGCTGCTCAACGAGGATATGAATAGTACTTTGTACCTCAAGTAATCACCATCTAGACCAGCAACTATAATGGTTTTGCCATCATGGTCGGCAGCCCTTTCACAGAAGTCGTATAGATCCTCGAAAAATTGAGCTTCATCAATACCAATCACATCTAGCTGCAGATACTCACTCATTAGGTGCTGTGTTATCTACAAGGAAACTAAATTGTATGGCTAGCATATGCAGCAGAAATGTACCATACTACCATCACAATAAATCACCGGCCGTGAAACAAAAATCAGAAAGATTTTGCAGAAAATTTGGCTGTTTATGTGGAGATTTCCCATAATAAACCCAAATACACAAAGTAGCTTTTTCTATTGCGATACCTCGTCATAAGCGATTGAGCCAAATTTTTGTCTGAATGATGACAAGTCATGCAATGCCAAGCATGGAAGTTTATCTCCATCATGAGTGACAATGGAGTTCAGTTCATATCTTGTGTCTTTGCTTGATTTGATCACAGCCACTTTTCTGTTTCACAGATAACACAGAAAAGGAGCAGTTTAGTGTTCTGATCATGATGCATATTTATCCTGAATGTCAAAGCATAACAAAGGCAAGGCAAGAAAGTTCTGAACAGAACAAATTGTCTCAAACTCAATGAAATTTGATTCACATATTGATCCTTTTTCTCCCTCTATGTGGAAGCAACAGAGAACATATATGAAAATGAATGAAATACCGATTACAAAATATAAAGCTTTAATGCTCTAAAAAAGTTTTGACTTTACTACCCTTCATCTTTTTCCTTTTTTATGGAGGGAAGGCGGGGGACGAAGAATGGTAGAGGGGGTTCCAAAGTCTCATTCTCCTAACACTCTTCACCGAGATAATAGTTGAGCTTAGTTTCCTATAAACCATGCTTAAGACTATAGAGATATAAAAGAGTTGTTTGCCTTGCATCAAAATGATTTGTTCTAGACTTCTAGAGCATAATACATACTCGGAAGTCAAATCATCAATCACTTAAACAGCCACATGTATACATAGTAAACATTACAGAGTACTAATATTCTAATAATTATATCTATCATGCAACGAAGAATTGAACGAATAAAAGAAGTATGGTAATCGTTACATACTTCAAGGAAAAACAAAGACAATGAAAAAATTCAATGCACATCCCTGTCTTTCAATTGACAGGAATTATGTTACTAAACCGTAAATATGTATGGATGTGGAAGTGTGGAACGAAGGGTTGCACTTGGCTACTTCGAGTTATTTCTCTATGTTTTATCTTGATTTGGAGTGTCCAACACCCGAAGTAGCATATCATATCCAGACAATCTATAGTTGGGTACTGGTTAGATGGCTGAAATGAAAAATATGAGCAAGACAAGAGAGAGAGAAGCTAAATATCTTACCTGTCTTAAATTGTTCACATACATTCTGCAAATCAACCTTTTATGGTTATCACCGATTATGGGACTTGAACATCATGATAGTTGTAACTTGTATTAATGACTACTCAGAAACTAAATCAGGAATATAACCACTGTCCACTATTGCACAAGTCAAAACTTTAAGCATTTCATATGTATCTTTAGCATCTTTGTGCGTGTCGTCACCCTTAAAAAAGAAATGGACTTCATTCTGGAGCTCAATCCTACTATATCCAGGATCTTTTTTCACCCCAGAGTCCCTCATCAGACCCCAAACCTCAGCCACACTTTCCCACATTGCATGGGAGGCAAAAGTATGGGACAAAACAACATATTTTCCAGCATTTTTTGGCTCCAAGTCAAAGTACTTCTTTGCTGATAATTCCAGCAACTTAACATTACCATGAAGTCGACAAGCTCCAAGCAAAGAACCCCAGACCACAGAATTGTCCTTACATGGTGAGCTATTAATAAAGTTATAAGCCTCATCTAACCTCCCAGCACGTCCTAAAAGATCGACTATGGCTGCAAAGTGTTTCCTATGAGGTTGGATGCCATAGTCATTCTTCATTAATGAGAAATACTTCCAACCTTCATCAACAAGACCTCTATGGCTACAAGCAGAAAGAACAGCAAGGAAGGTGACGTAATTGGGTCTCAGACCTTCTTTTATCATTTCGTCAAAGAGTTCCAAAACCTCATCAGTCCTTCCATTGTGTCCATATCCAGATATGAGGGCAGTCCAAGTGATTACATTCTTATCGGGAGATTTAATGAACACCTGATGTCCATCTGTTAAACAGCTGCATTTGAAATACAT
This sequence comes from Spinacia oleracea, assembly GCF_020520425.1. Taxonomy (NCBI): domain Eukaryota; kingdom Viridiplantae; phylum Streptophyta; class Magnoliopsida; order Caryophyllales; family Amaranthaceae; genus Spinacia; species Spinacia oleracea. The sequence goes on from NC_079491.1 coordinate 85,141,936, forward strand.
ATCCATGAGAGCACTATTAACGATAACATTTTTCCCAATTCCACATTTAACCAGTATACCATGGGCCTGCCTTCCCTGCTCCAGCAACGCCAAAGAGGCACATGCTCTGAACACAGATGCAAAGGTGAATTGATCTGGAGTCACACCAATATGTCTCATCTTGTGATACAGACTCAATCCTACATCTTCCATGCTTCTCTGCACATACCCTGCAATCATTGCATTCCACGAAATTAAGCTCTTCTCTAGCAACTCATTAAAGAGTATGCAGGCAGTCCCCAACTTCCCTGCCTTACAGTACAAAATCAACAGTTTGGTTTTCAGGTATTCATTCAGAGTAAAACCAACAACCACCATATGAGCATGAATACTTTTACCCCACTCATGTGCTCCTCCATGTATACAATCTTGCAGTAAGAGAGCATAAGTATGCCAGTCCACAGCTACTTCAGTACGGCAGAGTAACCTAATTGCTTCCCTCAGTCTTCCAGAGTAGCAAAGATCCTTCAATGCTTTATCCAACAGTAGCGACGAGCTCTTGATTTTTGCAGCCTGAAAACTGGGACATACTGACAGTGACAACAATATCCAGCAGCCAAAAGTACAATATATGTGTCCCCTGGACGTCTAAGGATGAAGGTAACCAAGCTAAAACATCACTGCTGCATTCTGAGTAGGCTGTCCCGAGATGCACATGTCACTATTTCTCTTATCGCCCAACCCAAAAGGAATTACATTTTTTTTCTTCTAAAAATGGTACTTTTATACAATCCTAATTCAAAACCCTATCCACCCATTACAAGCTCAGTATGCTTCTAAAAATTCAAAGTTCTCAAAAAATTCCTAGGAATTTCAGCTCAAAAGCCAATAAAGTACTAAGAGGGTGTGAAAATGATATAACTACTAGAAAGTCCAACAATCCTTAATTATGAGAAGTCGAAATAACAAGACAATCATTTTGAGACGGCGAGAGTGGTTATAAACTTATAATCATACGATCAAACAACCATGGATCACATAAACCTTACTCCGAAGAGCATAACCTTAGCATACAAATAAACAAGTAACAATCATTCAAATGTACAAAGCAACAAATTTTTTATCAAACAAATTAATTAAGAGGGAAATTAGGGCAACCAATTAACCCCTAATTCACATTTGAAGATTTTAACATTAAACTGATCAAAGAATAAACAATAATAGTAATAGCAATTAAAAACCATCATATAATTAAAGCTAAATATACATAAACGAAGATGAAAGAAGGTAATTAGGAGAAGAATAACCTTCCATTACTGCTCTCGGATTGGATGCGGCGAAGGAGAGAGGAGGTTTTCCCGGCGAACATGGGACCCACAATAACATGAATTTCACCGCATGAAGAAGACGGCGGCTGTGGCGAAGGATACTGCTGCATATGCTGAGAAGAAGAAGAAGCGTAACAACGAAGGGTGCGCAACCTGGGGTAAGAGGGTTGAAGGGGGGAGAGAAATTTAGGGGGGTTTTGAAGAAGTGAAGGCCGAAAATAGAGAAGGAAGGAAGGTGATTTGTGGGGTGGAGGGAGGAGAGAGAAAGTTTTGGGGGAAATTAGGGATTTCATTTTTGCTATATTATACAACATTCCCAAATTTTTCTTGGGGAGGGGAAGGAGGAGGAGAGAGAAAGTAAGCTTAGAGCTTAGCCATAGCTATGGAGTTTGAAGGTGAGGAGAGAGAGAGAGGGGTGAGAAGCTTTGGATAGGGAAAAGAGGAGGATGAAGAAAAAAAGGGTGTGAGGGTTTTTGAGTTTATTTTTGGGGGAAAGGGTTTTAGTTTGGAGGGAAAAAGGAGACAGAACAACTGACTAATCAATTGAGAGGATTAATGTTCGTTAGGGAAATCTTTTTATGTATTTATGAATAATTTGTTCTTTGATTAATGTATTAAATGGAACCCAAAATTCTTATATGAGACTGTCTTCATCATCAACTGATAGTGAGATCAGTTTACATTTGTAAATTTAGGTATGTTACTTCTATAGTTTAGACATGTTACTTTTTTTTTATAATTTTAGAGGAGGTGCTTTTTTTTAGTTTAGGTATGTTACTTCTATAGTTTATACATGTTACTTTTTTTATACGGAGTAGTTTTAGGGGAGATACCTTCTTAGTTTAGGTATGTTACTTCTATAGTTTAGACATTTTACTTTTTTTTTATAATTTTAATGGAGGTACTTTTTTTTAATTTAGGTATGTTACTTCTATAGTTTATACATGTTACTTTTTTTTATACGGAGTAGTTTTAGGGGAGATACCTTCTTAGTTTAGGTATGTTACTTCTATAGTTTAGACATGTTACTTTTTTTTATATAATTTTAGAGGAACTACTTTTTTTAGTTTAGGTATGTTACTTCTATAGTTTATACATGTTACTTTTTTTTATACGGAGTAGTTTTAGGTGAGATACCTTCTTAGTTTAGGGGAGGTACCTTTTTAGTTTAGGTATGTTACTTCTATAGTTTAGACATGTTACTTTTTTTATACGCATTAGTTTTAGGCACTACAAGAAAAAAGGGTTATAGCAACGCCCTTTTATGCAACAGTTTTACTGGCGTTGCTATATCATAGCTATTGCAACAGTTAAATAATTATCAATTTGAGTAGACTTTCACTTTGAAAAAGTGTTGCTATAAAAAAATTATGGCAACAATTGTATATTATCACTATTTTATTGCAACAGTTTTTACTTTTTTTTTTATATTTAGATGAAATATTGCAACGGTTTTTGTCAAGTATCTAAAATAAGTTAAAAATTAAAAAATAATTAATAAAATTATTGGATTAGGTTATTGAATTTTTCCATAGATCGCAGTTTTTTTAGGATTCCCTCCTTTCCCACTTTTCACTATTTTAGTTATCCCCAAACCCTCTTCGTTCTTCTTATCTTCCATCCACATCGTGGCTCTTGATCCTTTCATAATCATTTCTTCAAGCAAGGCAAAATGGAGATTGGCGTTTCTGAATTTGCAATTGGGTCACTGAATTGGAGATAACGACAAAATCGCGAATTACATTTCCGATTTGGCGAGAAGAACAAGGTTAGACGGTATATATCTCTTCAAATTCGGTCTTCATTTTCACAATTTTGTTGTTCAAGTTATCAAGTGATTATAATTGATTTTATTTTTGTGTGGTTTTGAGACCTAAATTAGGGTTCTATAAGGGAATTAGGCTAATTAGGGAATTGGAGGTTTCTGAATTGGCGATTGGGACTCTGAGTTGGAGATACAGACAAATTAGCAAATTGCGTTTCTGAATCAACGAGAAGAACAAGGTTAGTTGGTATGGATCTTTTCGAATTTGGTCTTAAAATTCACGATTTAGCTGTTTAAGTTATTAAGTGATTATAATTGAATATTTTTTTGTGTGGTTTTTAGAGCTAAATTAGGGTTCTATTAGGGAATTAGGTTAATTGGGGAATTTATTTGATTTTTGTTCATGTATTTTTTTGATTCAATGGTTTATTTTGGATGAAATCTGTAATTATTTGTGGAGGGAGTCGGAGTAGATTGTTCATCATGATTTGTAGATAATTAAGATTGATCAATACAATTAATTTAGATTCAAGTTTGTTTCAAAGGGTGTATAAAGATACAAAGTCAATTAGTCATTACATTCATTTTTGTTGTTGAGTTCCCATGTTTAGCGTTTCTTCAGCTTGTACTTTTTCCCAATCAGTGTGTCTCTAAATAGTTTATAACAGGGGTTTGCAAATTGTCTTGGAACTTCCCATATTAATCCCCTAGCTCCCTGTACTTTCTCCTTGTAAATTTCCGATATTAGCCTGTGCTTTGCGTTTTAAGCACATCACAGTTATTGGGGCAGGCTGAATCTGCCTCTGGTTTGAACGGAGTATTGCAGAAGTTTAACTACTCTTTGAGTCTACATAGAAAATGAAAAACAAGAAAAATTACTTGAAAATAATGTTAAACAAACGATTGTCTGATCTAGGCAGAAATAATAGTGTACCTGTAATTGGTTTGTGATTTAGTGGTCACAGACTCACATACTCAATGCGTTGCTTAGTAAATATTCAGTTGTTTTGCTGCAGTTCTGTTTATTTCTTTTGTTGTCTTGATCAGTTGGTTGTTTGGTGATGATGTTGAGTTGCAATTTGCTGTACTCTAGTCTATACTACTGCTATAGTGATTTTGGTGTTTTTGACGATTGGAGTTGGTTGCTTTTTTGTTTAGTTGGTACTGTTGAGCTGCAGGTAACCTTATTGCCTTTTGTACCTCCTGATCTCACTATCAAATACCATGCCAACAACATGTACAAACCCATAGATACATAAGGTGCACGAGCCTAGCTTGATTTTGATAATTTAGAGGAGATGGGGACTGGCCTAGGCTATGTAACTTAGAGTCTTCCATCCACTGGTGTAAATGTATTAAGACATAAAATTTATGCATTTCAACCTAATATTTTCTGTTGTTGGTTGATCCACTGGTGGATGCTAGTTTGAACTTTCCATGCCTTAAGCAAGTAAACCAAAGGACACATTCTTGACAGGATATGTATTGACTTAAATCCAAAAAAGGCATGAAATGAGTACAACAAACTAATAGCCAACTAATAGTAGACACATTCTGATCATTGTCCCTCCTCAATTGGTCAAGGTGGTTCAATCCCATTAATGTTAACCTGGCTTCTATTATACAAAAAGATGTTTCACTCGAGTGTTTTTCTAGAGGCTAGCCTAGTTTTCTCTCGTGACAATTTGAGAAAATAATTTTGGTCACCATTGTATTTTCTTGTATTGTACTCGCATGTTGACAGGTTCTACCATGCCAACCATGGCCCATGTATTCGTTGTTTCACCATGACACCCTTCTGTAATGAAGCTGAAACGGCTTTGCCAATGGTGTACAGAAGGAACCTCTTGTTACTTGGGTTCATAAAAATATTCACGTTGGACTCCTATTACTACTTGTGTCCTTTGTCGAGCTTTTCTGTTCTTCTTTTTTCCAGTAGTTGCTGCTTTTTTACTTCGTTAATGTTTCGACTTGGGGATCTTTGGCATGCTTTGTTACTATATAGTTGTCCCTTCGAGCAGAAGTGCAGACCCCATAATATTTCTCCCCCCTCCCCTTTTTAAAGCAAATTCTCACAAGGAATAGAAGCCAAGCAAGAGCTCTATGTAACCATTTGCCCTTAAACTTAAAAAGTTTCATGTGGGTGATCTTTTGGAGACATTTGTGGAAGTCTTAGACTAATTAGGGTAAGGCTATGCACTATTGTATGTCTCCAGTCCTCTAGACCCTGCATCAACAAGACTTATATCGAGTGGCGAACTGGCGATGGTTGTTTCAGGCTTTCAGCAACATTTTCTTATAGCTTTTGATAACTTCAGTTGATTTGTCATGATCCTAAACACTGATTTGTACTGTAGCAATATATTGCAGGCAATATGTAATTCATGCTATTAATTCTGCAAATTATTTCATGGTTACTGATGGCAAGACACGAATGCAGGGTATATTGACAAATGAAACGAAGTGCCTGAGGCGTGAGACCGTCACAGTTAGAGACGAGACATTGTTCGATTTAAGTCTTGATATAGAACAGAACAGCTCCATCCAAGGTAATCTACGCTTTTGGCATCAGTACTCCGATTCTTGTAGATACCCCATCTTTTAAATTTCTTAAAAGAACTTCTAAGCACCTGTAGACCCCAAAAAACACAAACTTTAATTGATCATATTCAATATCAGGAAATTTTGGTCACATTCCATATCAAGCAACTTTAGTCACATTCAATGTCAAGTTATGTTTTGGAATACACATTCACCAATAGGTACACACAAAGTACATAAAATAAAAGAATACACAATTCAACTGTACTGATATCGTGCTTTTGTAGCCGTTACTTCTGCAACAACTGCACTTTAATCATTGATAGCAACAACAACAGAACATCGGTATGTGCCTTGAATAAGGGTTTCAACCAAGTTACATGTTGTAGCGAGGAAGAAATAATACTGGTAACACAAAAGGAGTTGCTTAATAGAAAAAAGTGTTAGTTGTATGATGTACTCATATGAATTTCAACAAAAAGTGTGCAAACTAGTTTATTTTTAACAAGTCTTTATTCGTGATTATGTGATCCTTTTGAACTCTCTCATCACAAGTGAGTCATCAAGTTTCCTATGCTATGAATCTATTACTATTTCTGACCTTTTGCGTTTCCTTGTAGTGACAAATATCAGTAATTGCTATATTGTTGTTTCATTTCTTTTATTTTTATTAATTTTGTTTTACCCTTATCATTAGCTATGTGTTTTCTCTATCTAATACTATTTTATGAATTAAAGGCCTTTGTTCTTTTCATTCTTTAAAAATTATTAGGCAATATAAGTTGGTTAAGTTTTGGTTAGGGATTTTAAGTTAATTTTACAACCAATATAAGTTCGGATAAAGTTTAATAAGTTCAGATCCGTACTAAAAAGGCTATGTTTGGTTGAACTTTATTTAACTGAACTTAACTTATTTGAACTTTTTTTTTTGTACCTTATTTTTATTTGTCGATTTGTACAAATTTCTTGTGTTGGATTGAAATTATTTGTCATATGGATTTGGAACAGGTTTTAATTAGTTCTATTTTTGTGGATAGTTCAATTACAAATGGAACTCTGCCGGATTTTCCACTTTCACTATCAATTTATGTTTAGACTTTTGTAATACATAAGGGACTACAGTGGGAGTATTGATAAATTTACATGAATCATTGGGTATTGAAAAAAGTTGCCATTTACCTATTATTCTTAAAGTTTAGCTTTAGTCATTCATTTTCATGCTTCTTTTTTCTTTCGTATTTGGATTTTATTCATTGATTATAAGTTTCTCATGAAAATGTTACACTTGATTTGTTTGATGTGCAGGATGGTGCATGTATTCAAGAGTTACAAGCTACTTTAAATATGTGAAGATTTATAGGGTTTTTGGCACAAAAATATTACATAGTAGATAGGTTTAAAAAAATAGAGTAATCGGACCGTGATTGCAAGATTTTATTTTATTTTAGTGGATTTAGTTTTAGTACTTATGTTTTCTTTTTACTATTCAGACAATTGTAAAAGATATTATGCTTATGAATTTAAGGTATTTGAAATGTGTACATTTTTGAACTTATTTGTTATGAAATTTCTTATTATACGTAGTTCTTATTTATTACATGAATATGGATAACTAAAATCCATTTGCGAACGTAGCTTTGGACCAATTGAAAGTGTTTCCATAAGCTCAAATAAAAGCGTTATCATAAACTCAAATGAAAATGTTGCCATAATTAATAAATAAAAAACAAAAGGTTGTCATACACTCAATAGAAAGTGTTGCTATAAATACAATTCGATGTGTTACCATAAGTATAAGAAAGTGTTGCCTTAATTTTAAACTTCTACCAAAACCAAACTAATAAGTGTTGCCTTAAGTTAGCGAAAACTGTTGCCTTAAATGCGTAAATGTTGGCTTAAGTTGTTGAATAATTGTTGCCATATGTTAAAAGTGTTGCCTATAAAAAGTGTTGCCTTAGTTATTTATGGCAACGGTTTATCACAAGTCTTGCCTAAATCCGAGAAACTGTTGCCATAGACTTATAGCAACGCCCCCTATTGGTAACGGTTTTTAAACCGTTGCTATAGGCCTATTACAACGGTTAATTGGTCTATGGTAACGGTTTATTGCCGTTGCTATAATCCTGTTTTGTAGTAGTGAGGGGAGGTACCTTTTTAGTTTATGTATTACTTCTATAGTTTAGACATGTTACTTTTTTTATAATTTTTGATGAGGTACTTTTTTAGTTTAGGTATGTTACTTTTTTTTATACGAAATAGTTTTAGGGGAGGTACATTTTTAGTTTAGGGTATGTTACTTCTATAGTTTAGACATGTTACTTTTTTTTATAATAATTTTAAAGGAGGTACTTTTTTAGTTTAGATTTGTTACTTTTTTTTTATAGTTTTAGGGGAGGTACGCTATTGGTTTCGCGCTCGTCACACCATCACACCATCAAGTTGATGGTGTGACTGGTCTCACAGAAGACGCGCTGTAAATGGAAAATGCAAAAGTATAACTCGTTAAATTGTTAATCATTACTCCGTATTGTGTATATGTTTTTGGCAAATTTGTCAAAAATGACCTTTTATGACTCAAATTTTGCGAGAAAAGACCTTATAACTTTTTTTGTGAAATCACACATTAATGTACATTTTTTTGCAAAAGACAACCTAAGGGAAGTTTTCGGCATTGACTGAGCTTTTCCGTCCATTGACTTGCACGTGAGCAGCACGTATGGCTTAAGTTTGGCTAAAGACACTTATTTATCGACTCTTCGATTTTCAAACTTGATTTTTTTTCGATTTTTTTTTCAACTTTAGGTTTTAAAGCTTAGAATTTTGGAGAAAATTGGGTGTAGTTAGCAAAATAAAGCCACACGTGCTTTTCACGTGCAAGTCAATGCCCGGAAAAGCTGTGTGTGTTTTTTTTAAAAAAATTATATAAGGTCCTTTCTCGCAAAATGTAGGTTATAAAAAGTCATTTTTTGCAAATTTTCCTATTCTTTTATTTTTTTTAAGATAAAATTAGTCCATTAATAAAAAGTCATACGACATCTACAATAGAAATCAAAATTAACAAATACAAAACAACGTGGATCAAACGAAATTCTAATCCGGCAAAACCACGATTGTTGTAGATGAGATCTGACAATGATGAATACCTTCTTTCACATCGTTGTTTGATACAGCCTTCAACGAGGGGTCTCTCGATCTGTTATAGCTTTGAGATTGAATAAAATTCGGCTCAATTGGTTGTACACGTAGGACTGACATATGTTGTAAAGCCGCACAAATCTTCATCAATAAATCAATTTTTCCTGCGAAATTAAAATTATAGCCCAAACTCTCACAAAGAGAGAGATAAAACCCAATAAGTGGGTAGAGATAACTCAATAAGTGGGTAAAAAGACTCTCCAATAGGGAGAGAATGAAATTTTTATTCCGAACATGAAATCAAAAACTAGAAAAGTAAGAAAAGAGGGGCTTACCATCAACCCAATGGTTGGTGCCTTGGTGATAGCCCCTACAAAATTAGGGTTTTGAAGGAGGAAGAGAGAAAAAAAAGGAGAGCGGCTCACTACTTCGTAAATTGTGCTTGTTTTGGTAACCCCCCAAATGGATATTGTGTATATTTTCTTAAATCAAAGTAGTTACGAATAATAATTCATTATTTATGTCGCCTAAGAAATAACTAAGCATGCATGTAAAATATTTGGGTTTTCCGTATAATTCCGTTATAAATTTTATTAGAAAATTGATTGATATTATGGTTTGATCCAATGGCGGTGTCAGTAGGGGTTCAGTGGGTTCAACTGAATCCCTATTGGACTTCGTGAATCTGGAGAAGTTAATAAACTAAATATAGTTATATACAATTGCGTACAGATTAAATGATGATGAGCAAAGATGGCGCAGCGGTCTAACCGATCGATTCTTGCAAAGATGCTTTCCATTATTTTTTTAGTTAGCTTTTCAATTTTTTTAGTTTTGTTTATCATTTGTTTCTCTATTTTTTATAGTTATAGTCCTTTTTTTTAACAAAAATATCTCTGTAGTTTAGGGGCTTTATTTTTATTCACTTTTTTTCAAAATTGTGATCAATTAACTAATTTTTTTTTCAAAAAATTCCGAACCCTTAACGGAAAATTCCTGGCACCACCACTGGTTTGACCATTCACGTATGTATAAAGAAGTTGATTATAGTTTCACAATATTGATCGTACGTTGAATTAGTCTATTGGTTTAAGTAATAGTCTTTGCATAACGCGTGAGAAAATTAAAGTTGTGTTGTATGCACTATTAGGGTTAGACGGTGTAGAGGATGGGTTCAAAGAATAAACAAGGAAAAGAGCCAGTATCTCCATAAAGGATAGCTTGGTCAGACCTTATGTAGATTCGACTGAACCTGTTACAGATTCGTCAGACCTTATGTAGGATGTAGGAACATATAGATGTATAAAGCGGAATTTCAGGAAACAATTTCCTAACATCTATCACAGGATCTCATGCATAACAATAGTATAGATCAGATTAAGTCGAAAGAACAATCACCTTTGTAGCGTGTTCTCCCGTTCGTATGCAAGCTTCGAAGATCTTAGAGCCCCACTTGTTGCTCCTCTACTTAGTCCACAAGCACCAATTGAATCCCACGTATGCTAGTACGGAAGAGAACGATCACGATCAATCTCTTGCTTTGTTTGGGAAGAACGGCGTTTCAGAGAAAAAATAATTAGGGTTTTGTGTTTTCCTTTTTGTCAGATATATTGAATGAACGTCGTTTCTAAATCCCTGACATTATAACTATTATAATGTGAGAGTTTTAAGTTAACACAAAACTAAAGCCCAACATTCTTCTCTTAACAGACCGGTTGGCATCGGGCCTTTTGGGCCCATTCCAATTAATGCTTATATGTGTGACCTTATAGGATTAATATATTTTAGTTGTAGGTCCAATCAATATTGTCCTGCTAATCACATTTATTCTCTAGCAAGCAAATATGATTACTAAAATAATTAACTTATTATCCTCATAATTAATTCCTATTTATATTTAGTAATTGCCGGAAATGTCTAAGGACATAATTCCTTCAATCTCCCACTTGTCCGAAGACAAGAACGCAATGCTAAATTCCTTAAGTCTCTTAATGCCAAAATTTGATAACACACTGTTATTCTCAAATTCTAGTTTCTTGATCGCCGAGTTCGAACTGTTCAAATAAAGATTAACATTTTAATCCCATTCCGCATGGCCATGCAATTTTTCAGTTCTCGCTCATCAAGAGGCCCAGACACCATTCCTATCAAATAGGAGGACTTATTCACTCTTGTATGACCATAACTCCCATTCAATTCTTAGCCCACCTGATCACTGCTTTTATAACCTCCTTTTACGGCGCGGCGTTTGACAAAGTCAAGGTTAAACTAATTGTCTCATGGTTATTAAGACATACTCATGTCTAAGGAATCCACTAAATATAGAATTTTGATTCTACTTTTAGAATCTAGTTAGGTCAAGTCTCAATGCATCAAGTATACATCCATATAATCAATTAGACATCCCTATGTCTCCATAGCCCATGGAACTGCACTACCAATTAATTACATGCTAGTCTTCTCATAAATCACTTATGACCAATTTAGTGATTCAGACTAGGGACTTAATAAGTTGTGATTTCAGTTCACTTTATAGGGTTCCATTATCAAAACGTTTTCGATAATCCTATTTGAAAACACAAGTTATTTGGACATTTTATTTAATACTAAACCAAACAATTAAATAAGAATGAACTTTTATTGATAAACATTCAAAGCATAATAAATGTCTTTACAATTGTAAACATAAAGTAAACAAACTAAAGCCATTCTCCAATATGCCTAAGCCCCATAGACCTAGTATAACTCTCATGCTTAGGTTGAGCAAGCGGTTTAGTCAGAGGATCAGCCACGTTATCTTCAGTATGAACCTTGCTTACTTTCACATCCCCTCTTTCAACGATCTCTCGAATAAGATGGAATCTCCTGAGCACATGTTTGGATTTTTGGTGCGATCTGGGTTCCTTGGACTGAGAAATGGCACCATTGTTGTCACAATATAACTTAATGCCATTTTCAATGCTAGGAACTACACCAAGTTCACTAATGAACTTTTTGATCCAAACAGCTTCTTTTGCTGCATCACTTGCTGCAATATACTCAGCCTCTGTTGTAGAATCTGCGATGGTACTCTGCTTAGAACTCTTCCAGCTCACAGCCCCTCCATTTAGACAAAATATGAAACCAGATTGTGATCGGAAATCATCTTTGTCACTTTGGAAGCTTGCATCGTTGTATCCAGTGGCAACCAACTCATTATCTCCACCATAGACTAGAAATTATCCTTAGTCCTTCTTAAGTACTTAAGGATATTCTTTGCTGCCATCCAGTGCGCCTCTCTTGGGTTTGACTGGTATCTGCTGCACATACTCAAAGCATATGCAACATCCGGTCGAGTGCATACCATGGCATACATAATTGACCCTACTGCAGAGGCATAAGGAACATTACTCATGCGCTTGACCTCATCAGGTGTCGAAGGACACTGAGTCTTGCCAAGTGAAATGCCATGTTGCATGGGAATGAAACCTCTTTTGGAGTTTTCCAGCTTGAACCTTGCAAGAACCTTATCAATATAAGTCTCTTGGCTAAGTCCAATCATCCTTTTGGATCTATCTCTATGGATCCTTATTCCCAAGATGTATTCAGCTTCTCCTAAGTCTTTCATGGAAAAACAACTTTTAAGCCATTCCTTGACTGACTCAAGCATGGTCTTGTCGTTTCCTATGAGAAGTATGTCATCCACATACAAGACTAGGAAAGCAATACTACTCCCACTCAACTTCTTGTATATACAAGATTCCTCTTCATTTCTAAGGAAGCCAAAAGATTTGACTGCCTCATCAAATCTGAGGTTCCAACTCCGGGATGCTTGCTTAAGCCCATAAATGGACCTCTTAAGCTTGCAAACTTTTCTTGGACTGTTTGGATCTTCAAAACCTTGTGGTTGTGTCATGTACACATCCTCTTTCAAGAACCCATTCAAGAAAGCGGTTTTGACGTCCATCTGCCAGATCTCATAGTCATGAAAGGCAGCAATCGCAAGAATTATCCTGATGGATTTCAGCATGGCTACTGGTGAGAAGATTTCATCATAGTCAATACCATGAATTTGTCTAAAACCTTTTGCCACTAGTCTTGCCTTAAAGACATCAATGTTTCCATCTTTGTCCTTTTTCAGTTTGAAAATCCATTTGCAACCTATGGGTTTAACCCCATCAGGCAAAGCAACCAAGTCCCATACTTGATTTTCAAACATCAAATCCATTTCGGATCTCATGGCTTCAAGCCATTTCTCGGAGTCTTGACTCGTCAAAGCATTTGTGTAGCTAGTAGGTTCCTCATGTTCTAAAATCTCTATTTCAGAACTTTCAGTCAAAAGGAAATCAATATATCTCTTTGACGGAATGACGGTCCTACTAGACCTACGTTGGGGAACAACAGGAGAAGTTTCCACCTCATTAGGTTGAGGGACTTCGCATGGATTATCTCCAAGTGGGACGGTAGAAGGCGCATGAATGGAATGCACCGCCTCCTGAGCATTTTCATGCTGGGTCGTCTCTGACGAGGTGTGAACCTCATCCATTTGTTGCTCATCTCGAATTTCTTCGAGATATACATTACTCCCACTTGTTTTTCTGGAATAAACTCCTTTTCCAGAAAGACACCATCGCGAGCAACAAACACTTTGTTTTCGCTTTGGTTGTAGAAGTAGTATCCCTTAGTCTGTTTTGGGTAACCCACAAAGAGACACTTATCGGAATTGGGTGAAAGCTTATCAGAAAGTAAACGTTTTACATAAACTTCACAACCCCATGTCCTTAGAAAAGACAATTTTGGAACTTTTCCAGTCCACATCTCATATGGCGTCTTTTCTACTGCTTTGGACGGAGCTCTGTTGAGTGTGAATGCCGCTGTTTCAAGCGCAAATCCCCAAAATGAGGCAGGAAGGTTAGCAAGACTCATCATGGACCGAACCATATCTAATAGAGTTTGGTTCCTTCTTTCGGAAACCCCATTCAATTGTGGTGTCCCTGGTGGAGTCAATTGCGAAAGTATTCCACAATCTTTCAAATGATCACCAAACTCTTGAGATAAATATTCACCACCACGATCGGATCGCAATGCTTTAATTTTCTTTCCAAGTTGGTTTTGTACTTCATTTTGGAATTCCTTGAACTTTTCAACGGATTCCGACTTATGCCGCATGAGGTAAACATATCCAAATCTGCTCACATCATCAGTAAAAGTAATGAAATACCCGTACCCTCCCCTAGCCAAAGTACTCATAGGTCCGCACACATCAGTATGTATGAGGGCTAAAAGATCATTGGCCCTTTCACTTGAGCCCGTGAACGAAGACTTTGTCATTTTCCCCATTAAGCAAAACTCACATACTTCAAATGATTCAAAATCAAATGATTTGAGAATTCCATCCTTATGAAGTTTCTCTATGCGCTTTGAGCTTATGTGGCCTAATCGACAATGCCATAGGTAAGTAGGGTTCAAATCATTTGGTTTGTGTTTCTTGTTTTCTATGTGATAGATATGGTTTTGTAAGTCTAGTACATACAAACCATTTGATAATTTAGCAGAGACATAGAACATACCATTCAAATATGCTGAACAACAATTATTCATAATTTGAAATGAAAAACCTTCCGAATCCAAAATCGGAATAGAAATTATGTTCTTGGTAATAACTGGAACGTAATAACAATTATAAAGTTCTAATATTAAACCAGAAGGCAAGCGTAAACTATAATCTCCTACAGCTAAAGCAGCAACTCTTGCTCCATTGCCTACTCGGAGATCCACTTCGCCTTTGCTCAAGCTCCTACTTCTTTTTAGTCCCTGCACATTACCAATAATGTGAGATCCACAAGCGGTATCAAATACCCAAGAAGCAGTTGTAGCTAAATTAACTTCTATGACATAGATACCTGAAATTGAAGCACCAGTCTTCTTATCCTCCAGATACTTGGGGCAGTTCCTCTTCCAATGACCAATCTTGTGGCAGTGGTAGCACTCATGTTGAGCAGCTACCTTAGCCTTGGGAGTGGCCTTTGGCTTGGTTGAAGAGTTCTCATTGGCAACTACCTTGCCCTTGTTCTTCTTCATGGGAGCCCCTTTCTTCTTGAACTGCTTACCTTTACTAACCATTAGAACATCCTTATGTTTAGGTTTACTTGGTAAGTTTCTCTCAGCCTGAATTAGTGAACCATGCAACTCTTGCAGGGTAGCCTCCCCTCCTTGCATGTAGAAGTTCAACTTAAAGTTATGAAAATCTTCAGGCAAGGATCTGATGACTATGTCAGTTGCCAGGTCCTTAGGATAAGGGAAGCCCAATTTCTCCATGGTCTGAAAATGTCCAATCAAATCGAACACATGCGGACCAACGGGCTTCCCCTCTTCCAACTTGGAATCCAGAAGTTTGCAGTTTGCTTCAAATCTCTCCAATCTAGCATTTTTCTGAAACAAAGTTTTCAGTTGCTGGATTATGCTGTAGGCATCCAGACCATCAAAACGTTTTTGATACTCTGGTTCCATGCAAGCAAGCATCAAGCATGTTACTTGCAGGGAGTTATCCTCTAGAGTTTGTCTAGCTCGCCTTTGAGCTGCAGTAGCATTTTCTGGCAGGGGTTCAGGGAGAGGATTGTCAAGAACACTTTCTTTTCCTTCCGCTCTGAGAACAATTCTCACAGCCATTTGCCATTGTAGGAAGTTGGTAGCATTCAGTTTGTCTTTTTCAATTAGAGGGCGCAAGTTAAAAGTAGAGTTGTTGTTTGCACCAGACATGATAACTACAATAAAAGGTAAAGCAAGATTCAATATAATGTTTATCAAAAGTAGCAATTAAACCAATTCAATTCACTACTACCCTTTATTCAAAATTAGAAGTCCCCATTGAATAAAGAATTAACCAAGATCCCCTCCCACTACAATCAAACGGACTTTGGCCCTGCTACTTTAATTTATAGTATTCGAGGTAAGTAAACATTTTACTAATTATAACTGATTATAACTCTTGGTAGACAGGTTAACAACTCTTTGTATTTTCCTATCTCTTAGCTTCAAAACCCAAAACTTTGTCTTTTGATAGTTTTGTTGAGTTAAACCAAACATTAACATGTAAGTTTCAAAAACCTACCCTACTATCCCCGGAATTATAAGCAACACCCTGCTTTGGCAGAACCTATTACTCATGATCTAAGGCTTTATAGGTGTTGTATGGAAAAGCACATAAACTCAATATTATTTGGGACCTAAGTTTACTATGTTGGTTAATTAAAAGTGAACACATTGCTTTAAATAACTACATATATAAACTCAATAAGCATTTTAAGGCAATATAAAATGCATAAAAATAAATGTGATCCTAGTATGGCCCCTAAAAAATAAGCTCAAATCTTCTTGGGTTCCTGTTCATCTTTCTTGGATCTCCATCCTTGAATTTCGGATTGAACCTTCTTACTCCATCGAGCTCATAATACGAACTTTATAATCTAATTTAAACTTTTAAATTAAATTACAATAATACAGAACGATTCGCAGATCGTATTTCAAAACTTACAAGAATACAAAACGATACGCAGATCGTATTTTCTATCCTATTTTGGGCCATACTAGTCACTTGCCTGTAACAAAATATCATATATATTCCATACACGCATATAATATCAAACTATATTAAACACAAATTATTTACTTATTAACTGTTAATAGGCAAATAATATTTCCAAAATAATTATAAAAACTTAAACAATTTAAGTTTAACATTACTTAGGAAACTTTATTATTTTAATTCAATTACTATTTAAATATGGCTAGAATAATCTCATTAATCATGAATTTGCATTTATTGAAAAATTATGAATTTATGCTCAATAAAAAAAAAAAAATTGAATTTCCCAAAAAAAAAAAACCAAAATAGTCAAATGCGTCCCATTCTGATTTTAATATGGTTAGAATAGTCAAAATAGTCAAATAGTCAAACTAACTAGGGAATCTGATTTTAATTTCCATATATATATATATATATATATATATATATATATATATATATATATATATATATATATATATATATATATATATATATATATATATATATATATATATATATATATATATATATATATATATATATATTTTAATGATAACCTGCTGCGATTTACCTCACAAAAGCCCGACTTAAACCAACACCCTAACGCCACCACGTGGGGACGGCGCCGGGCAGCACCAAATTACCGCCGGAATAACGCGCCTGAAGACCCTTGTCGCACTGGTCAGACCAGCCACCCAAAAAACGCCGGCAGCAGAAGTCCAGCAGCGTGGCCCGGAACCTGGACAGCAACCACCGCACGTCGAACGTGCGCAGTGTTGTTCTGCAGCAGGTCGCCGCTGCCTGCCCGTCGCCTTTAGCAACCCTCCATCGTGGCTCCACCGTCGCAGGTGGGGCCACCCAGCCATGGTGGGTAAATCTTTAAATTTGTGCAACAATTACCCAAATTTAATTAATCTTTATCCAACTTTGTTTAAAGATTAACAATTTAATTAGGGGTGATAATCCGAAAATTATGTCAGAAAATTTGAATAAATTAACAAAATTAAAACTAAATTTTAGGTTTGTTAAAAGTTAGATTTCAATTAGAATCTTTATTCAAATTAAATCTAATAAGAATTCAAATTTAGGGCATAATTATCTCATTTTATTCAAATAATTCAGAAAAATACAAATTATAATCCGAAAAATTCGAATTAAATTATTAGGAAGTTCTATTGAATTTCCTTAACAAAAAAAATCAAAAATTTTAATTGTTATCCTTAAATTTTATGATTAATCGAATTAAACATAAAAATTAACCAAATTCAATGATTAATATACAAAAATTCCGAAAAATAGTTAAAAAATTACCAAAAAATTTCGGCTATTGTACAAAATTTAGGGGATAATCAGTAGATTTATTTAACAAATTAAAAATCAAATCTTTAATTGTTAACAAATTATTTCCATGATTAATCTTATTAACCAATAAATAATTTAAAATCTGACGAATTTTATTTTAAAAAATCCGAAATTTTTTATGTGATATTAACTGTTAATTTCGACCCTGTGATAAAAATTTCGGAATTTTATAAATTTATTTTGAGCAAAAATTAATTAAATCACGATTTAATGATTTCAATCAATTAATATCATATATTAATTTTGCAAATTCAAGCCATAAATAAATCTTCCATTAATTGAATCAAAATAATAATGTTGCATACAATCATGATCATAAAATATTATGCAAGAGGCTAAAACTGATACCACTGTAGGAACATATAGATGTATAAAGCGGAATTTCAGGAAACAATTTCCTAACATCTATCACAGGATCTCATGCATAACAATAGTATAGATCAGATTAAGTCGAAAGAACAATCACCTTTGTAGCGTGTTCTCCCGTTCGTATGCAATCTTCGAAGATCTTAGAGCCCCACTTGTTGCTCCTCTACTTAGTCCACAAGCACCAATTGAATCCCACGTATGCTAGTACGGAAGAGAACGATCACGGTCAATCTCTTGCTTTGTTTGGGAAGAACGGCGTTTCAGAGGAAAAATAATTAGGGTTTTTGTGTTTTCCTTTTTGTCAGATATATTGAATGAACGTCGTTTCTAAATCCCTGACATTATAACTATTATAATGTGAGAGTTTTAGGTTAACACAAAACTAAAGCCCAACATTCTTCCCTTAACAGACCGGTTGCCATCGGGCCTTTTGGGCCCATTCCAATTAATGCTTATATGTGTGACCTTATAGGATTAATATATTTTAGTTGTAGGTCCAATCAATATTGTCCTGCTAATCACATTTATTCTCTAGCAAGCAAATATGATTACTAAAATAATTAACTTATTATCCTCATAATTAATTCCTATTTATATTTAGTAATTGCAGGAAATGTCTAAGGACATAATTCCTTCATAGGACGGGCTAATTAATGTTCTTTTCCGCGAGCTTCGAGTAATGAGGTCCTTTCTTGTTCATCAAAGTGTAATGTTTGCCTAGCACTATACATATATTCTTTGGTGATGATAAATGTCGCAAGTTGCGACAACATTTAGTTGTCGCAATCTTACGTGTCGGAGTTTAATTGGTACATATAGGTGTCACGTAGGCTATGCGTCATCAGATTAGTTTTACTATCAATGCAATATTTTTACTATGAAAACAAGTAACTAAGGTAATCGATATGAAAAAGGAAACAAATTAGAATATTAAGATTTTCCTACCTTTTTTGTAACATGTATAATAGGTTATATAAGTTAAATGTTTTAGTTTCCAATTTAAATCATGACACATAAGCATGTCATGTCATCATTGTGACACGACTTAAAAGTTGTATGTTGCGACCTTTATCATTTTCGTATATTCTTATCATACCTTAGTGATTAAGCCAAAATGCTTAGATGAACAGAAAGTAACGTTGTAGCCTCATTAAATCTTAAACAATTGAGGGGTTAGGTGTGTGTGTGAGAGAGAGTGTTTAAGGAGGAACTTTTATGATGGCTTGTTGAAAGAATTCATCATCATTTGAATTTTGTTTCAATTATTAAAAGGCCCCTATCCCAAAACCTCAAAGCTAATTGAATTTGTTTAGAGATGGTTAAGTTAATTGAATCGATTACGGGATGGCTATCTATAAACTCTTGTAAAGATCATTAATTTCACGCATAATAGACTATCTGACCATATATCACATCATTCACCTCCTACCTATTTTGCATACTATTATACATAGATTGATAGTTAAATACTTCTACACTCGTAAATATTTACATTACTTAGCTAAATAAGAATTATGTACGAATAATTTACGTTCGATAATTTTTTTTATTTTGACTTACTCAGTTTTCTATCATGAGCCGTTTTCTTTTCTAAGCGAAGTTAGTACTACACAAATAGTTTGGGTGAACTACTCATGAAATATTAGTCTAAGATTGTTGGTGTTATAGCCTTAAAAGAAAATTTGATCCCTAAAGTTTAGGGCCCTATTGAAAATGAGGCCTAAAATGGCTTTCCACATTATTCTTAATTTCTTATGCGTATAAAGGACCAAATTTTTTTTTTTTTTGAGAGATAAGAAGAATATACTTAGGAGCCTCTCCGCACGAGAGTCATTCCTGAGTAGTCATTACAAAGGATGGAAGATAAACTATGACTATTCTTAGGATCTATATACATTTCCCCAATAATGAGGTGTCCTACATTTGCTATCCAATCTGCTGCTGAGTTTGCTTCTCTGAAAATGTGTTTGATTTCCAGGGCCGGCTCCGGTGATTTGGTGGCCCTGTGCTAAACTTATGAATGAAGTTCACATGAGGCCCCTCTTTGCTTTGTCAAATTTCTTGCAATAATAACAGTCAAATTTTTCCTCTTTGATGGATAACTTTTAGGTGGATTTTTTTAGAAAATGAATTAAATGGATTAATAAATAAGAAAATAAAGATGAACAATACTAATTCAAAATTCACATACTAATATACTACACGCCATTTTGCAATTAAATTAAACAAATTCTACAACAGCAATAACAATAACAATCAAATCGAAAAAATCAAACCCAAAATCTTCAATAAACCCTACCTAATTGACCAAATTCCACCGGCGTTCATTTCTACTCGGAGTTCCAAATCCGTCCAAATTCACCGCCTTCACCATCGAACTTCGACGAAATTTCTCAGATGAATTACTGGATTTCAAAACCCTAACCGAAAATTGAAATCCAAGAATAAATTAAGAGCAACAACAACAAGTCAACAACAAAACAATCAAATATTGAGGTTCTAGCATAAGAAAAATACCTGGAGGCTTGAAAGGAAGAGAGAGAAAGTGAGAATCGAAGGAGGGAGAAGAGGAATGGTGCCATGGTGGTCGAAGATTCAAGCGTGGAGTAGTTGATGAAGGTTGTAATTCACTAATTTTTGGAAATGACCATTGGAAGAGAATTTGAAGAGGTTTTTTTGGGTTTCCATGTTTGATTTATTCAAGAAGCTGCGGGAAAGGGGAAGTTATGGGAAAGGGAAGTTTTTTTTTTTTTTACCCAACAGTGTGTAATTGTTTTTGGGCCCCCAAAATTTGGGGCCCTGTGCTGTGTATCCGATGAGACCGCCCTATGGCCGGGCCTGTTGATTTCCCAAGTGTCGAAGAGGTCGAGGAGATGCTTAATATCCTTGATGATGTTATGAATGTTCCAAGGAGGCGCCCAATTTCCTTTAACAGAGTTGATGACCAGAAGATTATCACCTTCAATCTGAATGTGAGCAATGTTGAGACGCCTAGCTTCTTTGAGTCCTTTGTGAAAGGCAATAGCTTCTGCCATGAAAGCCTGGGTATGACCGAGGTTGTAGGTACAAGCCGAAATCGGATTTCCAGTACTGTTGCGGGTGATAATTCCTGCTGCTGCTGATGAAGTTTTACTAGAGCCGTCAAAATTGAGTTTGAAGATACCCGTCGGAGGAGGAAGCCAACGAACCATGATAGGAGGGGAAGGTGGGGTGGGAATAGTGGAAGTGGGAGAGGTGAAAGGGGTGCCCTTTAGCTGGTGGTGATCTAAAAGGAGGCGAGACTGCCACTCTTGATAAGCCGAGCTGGCAAATATTAGTCATATAGTTTTATGATAAGCACAAAATTGATGACTAGATATAATATGTCCTAATGTTCTGGTTAACAGCTCTAATACGTTGTTATTTCTAAGCTCTAGCTAATACCAAGTATTGATTTTGTCATTTCAACTTAATAGAACTTCCCCTACCTTTTTAATTAATACGAAGTAGAACAGTAGCCTTCCAAGAATTTCAGCTCCACAATTGTACAAAAACATCGTTATATTGATTCTCTAACGTTTTGTTCTATTCAACATATTCCATGTTTTCACTTAGGCTCTGTTTGGTAGGGCGTAAAACGTTTTCAACGTAAAATGATTTTCCATGGAAAACAATTTTCAAAGGAAAACACAATTCCAAACTAGTTTTCCTTTGTTTGGTAACTTAAAGGAAAATGGGAGAAAATGGTGAAGATTGAGGGGAAGAAAGGAGAGGGGGGTAGGGAGGAAAGAAGGAAAAGTGGTTTCCCTCCCTTTCAAATGGAAAAGGGTTTTCCACATTTGAGGGAGTCATGTAAAATTGCTTTACATCCCTTACCCAACCAAACAACGTAAAATGATTGAAAAGGGGAAAATCGTTTTCCATGAAAACGTTTTACGCCCTACCAAACGGAGCCTTATACTCCGTTTTATTCGACTATTTTATCTGGACTTATCTGAATTTATTTTTATTTGGAAAAAAATTGTTTTGTCTGAAATAAATTTATTTGTGTAGAAAAATGTATGATGTTTTTTGTTTTTTGTTCTTTTTTAATTTAATTTTTCTGAAATTAACTGAACTTATGTTGTCTGAAGTAAGTCAAAATAGGTTGAACTAAACAGAGTCTTATTTTGAATTATTTCAGCAAAAGTATGCTAATAAGATAATGTTCAGATAAGTTCAACAAAAGATTTTTTTAGACACTTAACACACAAATAGATTATTTTCAGCAAACATAACTTCAGATAAGTTAATTCCAGTCAAATTTAGTTAAACCAAATATAAACTTAGTCTAAACTTATTGTTAACCTCTTTTATCTCGACTAATTTCCCCGAGCTTAATTTTGTGCAAAGTGAACTTATTTATATTATAAACTTTTCGAGGTTAAAAAAACCATTTCATCTAAACTTATTTAAATTAAATATGAATTTATCATAACTCATTTTGTTTGAAATAAGTCAAAATAACTTTAATATATCGAACGTGACCGAAGTTGGCACATAAGCTCGCTTACTATCAAAATTATTGAAATTGGTAACAATCCAAGTAATCCAAGTTTTTTTTTTGGGTTGGGGTGGTAATGCATTAATCAGGGGTCAAAGTGTTCGATAATATATAAGGAGAAATCTCTGAAGGATAGTGATTCATCTACATTTGTTCTACACCAAATAAAGTTATCCAAGCTTAATGTGATCACCGTAATATATTATTTATTTTGGTAAAATATCACCTTTTAAGATTCCAAACCCAAAAAAAAAAAGCTACGGAGTAGTACTCCGTAGTATAAAAGTATTAGTCACATGTTTAAATAGATGAGACAGGAATGGAAAATAGGATGAAACTGTAATTAATTAGGCCATGTTCTGTTCACCTTATTTCCACTTATTTTAGGAAAAATAAGTTCAGATAATTTCAGTTAAGTTCAGATAATTTCAGATAAGATAAGTTCAAGGAAAATAAGGGTTGGCCAAATACAATTTATAACTAAAATAATTTTTGATAAGTTCTTATAAGTTAAGATAAGTTCAGATAAGATAAGTGCAGGAAAAATAAGTGGAAATCAGGTGAATAGAACGCAACCGAAGAGGGTAAAATTAATTGGTACATTGCATTTTGCATCTATATTATTATAATTCTTGTATTTAATTAAGCTTAAGCTAGTACAGTTAGTATATAATTAATTAATTATATGCGTTGAGGAAAATGTCAATTCAACAAATGTTTAAGTTTTAGTTTATAAATTATAAAAATGGACCGCCTTTTATTTATAATATAATTAACAAAAAGTAAAGAAGTCTCCAATAATTAAAGAATCAGAATAGATATTAGGTTGGATAATAGTTGTATAAGTTGTGGTGATTAGCAAGCAAGCTAGCACAAACAAGTGATCACACATGTGCTAATGTGCGCCATTTTACATCTTTTATTGGATTGTAATTAGCTGTACGTTCCATTCTTTCTCTCTCTCTTTTTTCCAGGAAGTGGAGCCACAAAGTTATCCCTTCTTTGCTATTCACTATTTCTCATTTTATCTTTTATTTTATTTTATAAAGTTAGCTAGATCAACAAAAGTTCAATAATTTTTGGCAAATTTGTCAAAAAGGACCTTTTATAACTCAAATTTTGCGAGAAAGGACCTTATATAATTTTTTTTGTGAAAACACACCTTAAATTATTATTTTTTGCGAGAAAGGACATAAGGGAAGTTTCCGGCATTGATTGAGCTTTTCCGGTCATTGACTTGCACGTGAGCAGCACGTGTGGCTTACGTTGGCTAAAGACATAGATTTTCCCGAGTCTTGAATTTTCAAACTTGACTTTATTTCGATTTTTTTTTTCAACTTTAGGTTTTAAAGCTTAGAATTTTGGAGGAAAATTGGGTGTGATTAGCAAAATAAAGTCACACGTGCTTCTCACGTGCAAGTCAATGGCCGAAAAAGCTCAGTCAATGCCGGAAATTTACTTTTGGTTGTCTTTCGCAAAAAAAAATTA
The DNA here is from genome assembly GCF_020520425.1 of Spinacia oleracea. NCBI lineage: Eukaryota > Viridiplantae > Streptophyta > Magnoliopsida > Caryophyllales > Amaranthaceae > Spinacia > Spinacia oleracea. Next base: position 85,165,971 of record NC_079491.1, read on the forward strand.
CATTAAGGTGTGATTTCACAAAAAAAAAAATTATATAAGGTCCTTTCTCGCAAAAAAATTTACGTTAAGATGTGATTTCACAAAAAAAATTATATAAGGTCCTTTCTCGCAAAATTTGGGTTATAAAAGGTCCTTTTTAACAAATTGGCCATAATTTTTTAATCCAATAATTATTTACCTATACATCTTTAACTATAAGAACCTTCTTAAGATTCTATTTAATTACTTGTATTCTATTACGATATATGCAGCTTACAACTAATGAAGTTTTGGCGTAATGAAAGAGGTTGATAGTTTATGTACGACATGTCACATGTTTAAATCTCCTATTTTCTTACAATTGTTATTTGAAATGCTCTCGAGACTCATTCGTACCCGTACAAATTATATGTACTCCATAACTTGCATTTGTACCAAGTTATGGTATGAGAATTCAATACATGGGTCTCATTTGAAATTTATTTAGTTTTAGTCTTTTAGATTACTATCATTAAAACTAAGTTCCGCCTTAATTATTTTTATAAGTTCAAGTAAGTGAAAATTTGGTGAATAGAACATAACATAAAATAAAACTTAACTTGACTTTATTATGATCCGAATTTAAAAAAACTAATCCAACACTCCAACTATTGTGCAAACATTTTCTATCTAGACTTTTTGCCAATTTAATTTTTTTCCCGCATATTCTGGTAAAAGATATATTACATCATCATAAGTAAATTATTAGACTACGGACACTGCAAAAAATTGTACCATTAACGACGGAAAATCCCGTCGCTAAAGGCCAATAATCGTTGATTAATGACGGGATTTTCTGTCGCGAACCCGTCATAAAAGGGGGCCGTCGTTAATGAAAAATATCGTCGTTAAACCGTCGTAAAAGACATTTGCGACGGTTGTTCCCGTCTTTGTTTGGTTGTTAGCCCCGTCGCAAAAGGCTTTTACGACGGGATTTTTGACCCGTCGTAATTAGGTTGTCGTTAAAGATACAAATTCTTGTAGTGCGGAGTATGTGTCATATCCTATGCCATATCACTCATCTCCTATCCAACTGCCAAACTACTAAACATAATCTAACAGTTAACTAAGTGTCAGACGATATAATATAAGACCAAATGAATTTTTTAATCCATTATTGAAACTTTACCCCAAAAAAGGTGTTGATGCATAAAGCTATCCATAATAGATATTTCCATTAAATAAAATATAAATGAAGAGATTAGTAAATTGACAACGCAAATAATTTATGCCTTGCTCCCACATGAAGGAAACAAAGCATGTTATGCAATGTTGTCTTCATTAATTAAATAAATATAGGATTATTAACTGGGAGTATACCACAAATTAAATTTGCCAGTTGATTATCAAGTGGCAATTTTGGTACAAATACCAAACCTTATGCACCATGCCGCCGATTTCTACAGCTTACTATATTAAGTAATTTATTCTTCTCAAAACCATGCTAAAAAAAGATGTTACTTATTAACTTAATTACCATTACTAATACTTGTTTTCTTTAATGATAACTGGCTAATTAATATCAAAAATTTAAGTAGCTGACTTAAGTTGTGGGAATCCTTGTTGAAAGTAACAAAGAGCTACTACTAGCCTAAGCTACTAGGGCTAGGGGGGTGGAATGAACAAGTTTTCGAATAAGTTTTGGAACAATTGTTGTGGTCCTTATTTTGGGAGTGGTGGGGTGATAGAAAAGTCCCCAAGTGTGTCCGAGTAAGACTTAATTTTAAGGGATTAGAATCAAATGTGATGCCTCAAGCACTAGACTATATTCTAACGCTCATCAGTATTTTATACGTTCAATCACATGTTGATATTGTATGTGTTATGTTTGGGGTTTAGTCGCTCCATACAAGCCGTAAAGGAAAATATATGTTACATTATTACATGTTGTAAAATTTGAATGGCTTCCTCTCAACTTGAGCTGGTTAGAACAAGATAGAGCTCTGTGGAGGATTCGAGAATCTAATACGAAGTATATTATAGTCACTTATACACCAATATCAAAATAATTCACGAGTGAAAACATATAGATTATCATTTTTATCAAGTACTCCATAATCTATTTGCAATTAGGGCATGAATCACAAGGCAATTCCTTTATGGTTCTTCTTAATTTCGTCTTTTAACACATTTTTTACAAGGGTTTCTTACGTTCGCTGTCAAATGTCTAATAGTTAGACTATATCTTAACATGTTGGTGGCGTGAGGTAGACATATATAATACTTCTTTCTTATTCCATCAACTAAAGATTATTGTTATAAGAAAGGAGTACGTTGAATAGCTAGCTTTCTTATTAACTATGTATACATGTTGAGTTGTTGACTATGAGTTATTTTGAGGGATCAAGTTGACAATCACTATAATCCATAGTAAGTCAGAAAAGGATCCTTTCTATATCTAACAAATACATAGGGGAGAAACTCCTTTAGGGTTCATCCTTTTTCTTTTAATACAATTTTTAGGTTTTCTCTTAGGTGGTCACCAATTGTTTAATCTTTCATATTTGCTTGTATGATGTACCTTAACATGTTAGTGGTCATAAGTTAGACATGTACTTCTTCTTACTTATTACAGAGTACTCCGTCCGTTCCTAAATGTTATTCCCGTTTCTATTTTGGGCGTTACTAAATATTCTTCCCAGTTAGAATCTATACTATTATTGGACATACTTTTTTCCCCAAAATACCCTTATATCCCCTTCTATTTACCAAAATACCTAAAGATTCTACCCAAATTCCAACCTAAATTTCCCAATCCTTATTATTTAATTCATTTCCCTTCCCCATACACCCACCTCTCACCTCCTTTATCACCCATCCTTATCACTCCTCTCTCTTTACCTTATTTCTTTATTATTTTCTCTCTCCATCACTTATTTCAATCTCTTACACACAATCATTACTTTTATACTCAATCATTACACATATACCCAAACAAACCAAGATTCCAGTTTTCTCAATCCCCTCCCCGATTCCAACTGGGAAGAACTTAAAGGAACAGAGGGAGTATATGAAAGAGATCCGAAAAAATAGAATATATGTATTACGTACGCAAGAAATAATACAAGGTAATTTTTATATTTGAACCTTCTTATTAACTACTCTTTTTTTTACAGCATAGAAAGCTAATCAATTAAACAAAGCTACTCCCCTTTTCTAACTTTTTGGTTAGAATGGGCTATAGCAACGATCATACAACATTGAAATATAAATAGCAAACAATTACTAACTTGAGCAATACATGCTCTTACAAGCTGCTTACTTAGAAGACAACTAACATTTGCGTAAGGATCACTATGGAGGGATCTTGGTGGTTGGGAGAACTCACTGTTAGAACTTAAACTTGCATCCTGTAAAAAGAAATTATACTTGTTCTTTGCTTTTGTTTCTTCATGAGGTTGGTAGTGGAACATCGGGACAACATTAATACAAACAAACGGGACAAATTTGATGATGGAAAATGCGAAAGGAGAGAATTGGTAAGCAAGTCACTTAACTTGCTTATAGAGCAATCCCAACGACCTGAAGTCACAAACAAATGGGATTCTTGGCTCAAGATCAAACCAAGATCGAGTCACTTTTCTTAATGACTCGGTACTCTCATGAGGGCATGGGTATATGCGGACACTCCTCACACTTAGAGCAAGCGAACAAGATTGGAGAGCTATGAACCCCCAACCCATTCAGTTGGAATATTCTCGAATTATTCTACTATACTTGTAATTTTATTTTTATTTTGCATAAATTTGAATGCAAAAATCTAAGTAGTTTTTATAAAATGACAAATAGTTGTAAATAAAAGAGCGATTTCCTTCAATATTGTTTAAAGAACGTCAAATTCCTAAAATGCGCCACTTTCTAACTTAATTCCCACCATACCGTCCACGTCAGCATTAAAACCGGTCTATTTTTTTAATAAAGCAGCACTAAACTGCTATCTCAGGTAGCGGTTGACATAAGTAAATCAAACCTTACCCCCGTTATGTTTTAAAGCAAACCGCCATCTGAGATAGCGGTTTTGTTTTAAAGCAAACCGCTATCTCAGATATCGGTTTATAACATTGAACCGCCATATGAGATGGCGGTTTGCTTTAAAACGAAACCGCAATCTCAGATGGCGGTTTAACGCTGAACCGGGGTTTTTTTTTTTACTTCTCTTTCTCCCTTGCTAACGTAGACGGTATGGTGAGAATTAACTTAGAAAATAATATATTTTGAAAATTATTAGATCTTTATGCAATATTGAAGGAAATCGTTTTAAATAAAATGACAATTAGTTTCCGAAAATTAAAAAAAAGGAAGGTAAAGAAGAGGCACACACTCAACTTTTGAAAATCCATCTTAAAAACGGGCAAGTCACCATCTTTCTTCGTCTCCTCTTCTCCACGAGAGGATAGCCAAAGCTACCTCTCTCTTCTCTCTCTCCATTTCTGCCCATTTATTATTTTTATCCTTTCTTCTTTATTTATTTATTTATTTTAATCTCTCTTTACATATACCCTCTTTTCTCCTCTTCCTCAAACCTCTGTTTCCATTAGATTTTCTTCATCTTAAGAAATTTGTAAGAACACCCTAAATATTCAAAAAAACAAAAACAAAAACGAAAAAAAATTTGAAAAATAATTAAGAGAGGGGGTTGAGGAGAAAAGAAGAAGAAGAAGAGAGGACCCTAATCTCTCTCTTGTTCTTGTTTTATACCTCCTCTCAGATCCATTAATTTATATATTTATTGGGTTTTAACCCCGAGCAAATTTCAACAATCTGGTACTAATTTTAATCCATTTTTGAATTTTAAAATTTTCAACTTTGATTATTATGTGGGATTGTTGATTTTATTACTTTTTCTGGGGTTTTAATGAAATTCCTGATTACGGATTTGATTGATCATTGATCTAGTAGTTACCCATGAAGGATCTGTTGTTTTTAATTTGATTTAAGCAATACCCATTTCATTTCCCCCATAATTCTGTGCTTTTTTGTATTAATATGATTGGATTCAGCATTTTATGTGGTAATTCTGCTGTTTTTGCCGTGTCGGATGACTCGGATCCGTTGGTTTTTTTGCTTACTACCTTGTGGTGATTATATTGAAGTAGTATTACATGCTTTAGACATGTTTTTTTTGGTGGAATTGTGTAGAAGTTGTATGACTTTTTTTTTTCGAATTTTTGAAGTGTGTGTGATATATATATATATATATATATATGATGTTGTTTTGGATGATGAACACTTGAACATTATTGGTAGATTGGAAGATGGAGCCAGGGAAGCTATTCATCGGTGGGATTTCTTGGGACACAAATGAAGATCGTCTGAGGGAGTATTTTGAAACATTTGGTGAGGTGGTTGAGGCTGTGATCATGAAGGATCGAGCCACGGGCCGAGCTCGTGGCTTCGGCTTTGTTATCTATGCTGACCCGGCTGTTGCTGAGCGAGTTGTGAGGCAGAAGCATATGATAGATGGCAGAACTGTAAGATGTTTGCATATCTCAAATTGCCTTTCTGGTTGGTGTGTGATGTTTGTATTGGAAATTATTGCATTTTATTCTAGGAAGTGCTAATTGTGATTGTTTTCGTTTTGGTGGGAACTGTGGAAGTATCATTTGATTGTTTATTATGCTTAAAGGTCATACATAGGCTAGAAATGTTCAATTCTAATGACATTGAGCTAGGTTTTGTATGTCCATGGTAACTGTTTTTTCTAAATCATGAATCCATCTATTAATCATATAAAGGGGGGAAAAGAATTCATTAAGGCTAATGTAGAATAACTAGTTATGATGATGTAGCTTGTGGAAATCACACGAAGCAGTTTAAGATGATTTTGCTACTTAATGGAAGGAGCTGCCTACTTATGACGTATAGAGTGGCTAAATTAATCTACTTTTGGTGCTCTTGATTGACAACTTCACATTGTATTTGAGTGTTTTGTTGGCATCTTCTTTGTAAAATGCCAATCTGTTTGTGAACACAAGAACACATTTAAGGTGTTGATCGATGTTCCGTAATGCTACAATAGAGCATGTGCAGAAGTTTAAGGTGTTAACTTACATGGTTGAATTAATTATGTGTGATCAGGTTGAGGCAAAAAAGGCTGTTCCTAGAGATGATCAGCATGTCCTTACCAGAAACCACAGCAGTCCTATTGCTTCACCAGTGCCTGCTCGCACAAAGAAGATATTCGTGGGGGGCTTACCGTCTACTGTGACTGAAGGGGACTTCAAAAGGTACTTTGATCAGTTTGGGATCATCACTGATGTTGTTGTTATGTATGATCACAATACCCAAAGGCCAAGAGGATTTGGATTTATCACCTTTGACTCAGAAGATGCAGTTGAGAGAGCGCTGATGAAAACCTTTCATGAACTCAATGGTAAAATGGTTGAGGTCAAACGAGCTGTTCCCAAGGAGCTGTCACCAGGTCCAAGCAGGAGTCCTTTAGGAGCTGGTAGTGGTGGACTTACTAGAGTTAATAGCTTCCTCAATGGTTTTACACAGGGTTACAATCCAAGCCCAATTGGAGGACATGGAGTCAAAATTGATGAACGACAAAGTCCCATGCCTTTTGCTCGAGGTGGATTTCCTTCATTTAGCCCTTCTAGTTATGGTAGTGCATTGAATTATGAGCCGAGAATGAGTCCAGGCTTTGGGGAAACTGCAAATCTCTATCCAAAGTTGAGTTTTGAGCAAGGTTTAAGTGCTTTGCACAATGGCAACATTAACAGGCACGATAACTTTGTTGAGTTTGATGGGGTGAACAGGGGTAGTGGTTCCACCATTGGTTCATCTTCCTGGAGCTTGTGGGGAAATGGAAATGGAAATGGAAATGGAAATGGGAGCATTAATGACTCTCCATTCTCTGGAAACAATGCTTCTATGAACTTCAGAGATATTGAGGCAGATGCTCTTAAGAATACTGAATTTATTTGGAATACTTCTGCCATTCCTGTTCAAGGGGGAGGGCGTGCTTCTGTCTCAAATGGTCTCAGTCTTAGCTATGGTCGGGAAGATAACAATCTTGGATCAGCAATGGGATTGTATGGCAGAGACATCAGAACCAGGACACAGCCAGTCTCATCTTTCCCTTCCTTAGATGTTGGTTTTGATGCTAAGTTTGATGATTTTCTTGGTGGTGGGGGTGAGCAATCCTTGCTTTTGCCATCTTTGGGACTGAAGGGATCTGGTTCATTTGAATTTGGACTCGGAAATTCAGTGTCGGATGTTCCACTCAACAACCCTGCTGGGTTATGCTGGTAGTTATAGCATTTGTCAATAGCAACATTAGAGGTAAAAACCCGTTCTCTTTGCAACATCCTAATATACGCGCTTTCTAAAAAAAATGAGACATGCTTTCATCATCTTTTTTCTGGCCTTTGCTTCTTTTATTTTGGTATTAGCATGCTTAACGAGCTCCAAGTATTCACTGATATAGCCATAATGTGTGATTAATTGCTAGTACATTGTGAAAAAAAAGAAAATGCAATCATTTAAACCCAATTAGCCTAACGTGGTTAATCTTGTTAAAAAAGTGTTGTGGTTAAATCATACGATACTACATAATTAGTTCATTTGTTTCAGATTTGTCTCAGAAAAACCAATACTCAATCTTAAATACTCTTTGAATGAAAATGTCAGGGTTAAAGACATACATCTAATAAACACTCTATGCTAACCAATAATTTAGTGGCTTCCGTTTTAGTTTAAACTTAGGAGCTTGTCTCAGGTTTGGTGATTTCTGAGGGTATGTCAGACTGATATCAGGACTTAACTTAGTGAAACTCTTATTTTACTGAAGTGGATATTGGTGTAACTTGAACTCTTCATATTTTATTGTCATTCTTCAGTTTTAAATTTGATTTGAATATTCATCATAATTTTATCTCTGGAGAATTTGGTTAAAGATATCTGTTGATCTTGATGTTTGGAAGTATTGCTTGTCTTTAAAGTATTTAATTTTGGAGATGATCTGTCCATATCAGTGCCATCTGCTTCCCTGGCTCTAACCACCTGCTGTTTTTGGTTAATGAGTAGACACAAAGACCTATATGTTAGATAGATTTTGATCTTAGTTTCCTGGTGCAATCTTATAAGTTAAGATAGCTTATGAACAAAGATAGCTGAATGTGGTATACTTGTTTCTTTTATGTTCATAGTTATTTCATCATTCACGAATCCTCTTAGTTGTTTTTTCTATAATGATTCTAGTTTTATTTATATGGATGATTGAAAAGGTGCGTCATGCCATACATTCTCTACGAGTCTCATTAAGGAATCTTCTTCTTAACACATGCTAAATTTACTCAGTTATGACTTGGGAAGTCAACTTTAGACAGAAAGATTAGTTTCAGTTTGAATGATTTGTTTACCTTATATGCCAATTGAACTGATAAGGATAAGATTTAACTGAATCGTAACTTCATCTTCTACCCTGCACATTTTATCACTGCGCGTGAATTTCATGCATGTTGTCCATGTATTGACTTATGCTTCCTGTTGTGGTTAGTTTCAGGGATGCTGCCTAGGAAAATTATTCAATTGGATGTCGAAGTTTCTGTAGACGAACAGAGTCTGCAAGAACTGTTTTCTGTAATTCAGTAAGTAGAAACTTGGGGGTCGTAGCATTATTGATCAGGAGTTGCTGCTTGGATTCACAATATACAAGTAACAAAGATCGGCACTTACTACTTGGTCAGTTTATCATAGGGTTTTATTTTTCTGGTTTTTTTTTTTGGGTCTTGATTAGTTGGAATTTGTAAATTGAATTACGGGGTACACATAGTATCATCATCCATCACTTGCAACATGCGGCGGGTACATAAAGAACTAAGAAGTGGATGTTTCTGATTTTCTCCTTTCACAATAGTTTTTCCAGCCAAGTTGTTTATATTCTTATGAGGTACTCAATTGCTGTAGTGAACATCTTGTCGAGTTTGTAATGTTTAAACTCTTCAGAATGCTTGTGAGCTGCTTATACCGTTCCGATAGAATTTTTGTGACTTCATATAGCTAGTCTAATCTTATTTCTATGGGTTTGGTGTTGATTAATTTCATGATTATTTCTGCTTATGTCCAGACTCCAGACATAGTAATCACATTATACTAAACCGAGACTATTATTGTCCTTTCACACTAATCATGGGACAAACACACATGCCCTTGTTTTTTTTTTTTTGGTGTTAGCACCCGGTTCACCCTTAGGGTTAATCCGGATTCGGGGCACACACATGCCCTTGTTCACTGGTGATAAGCTATGCTGGTTTTTAAATGTTTATTTTTGTTAATATAATAAGGAGACGAAAATCAGGTTTGGAGTCAAGATTTTATAATAGGCCAATCGAATTCATCATTAAAAACGATAAGATATATGCTTGTTTTAACCATTCAAGTAAAAATTGATCTAAATTAAGGAAAACACTTCTTTTGTGGAAATTCCAACACTTTTTTTTTGGTAATAGTAGTCGAAAATTAGTTTAAAACTAAATTTTTTGTATTGTATTTCAACTGTTTGACACTATCAAGCTACTTAAATGTATTAAATAATTTATGTAAACTAGTTGAAATCTACGATAGTGATGTAACAGGGACATGTTTATATAAATAGATAAGCACATGATTTAATAAATATGGTGGCTATTGGTGGGGATACAAACCAGACCGTTTTTGTGTAAACAATTTGGCTTGTAATTTAGTACTTATTTGGCCTAACAATTCTAAACTACTCCTTTTAAACTAACTTCTTGATTTAGTTAAATATTTTTTTGCCAAACAATGCCTAATATATGTTATTGTAAAAAGAATCCTCAATCGAAAATAAAAAAAGTTAGTTGTAAATTTGATTTATGAACTCTCTCCCACTTACCCCTCTAAATTGTGAAATTCTTAGTTTAGCATAATTGTTGATTAAGAGCAACTCCAATGATATTGCAAGTTTCTGCATTCTGATTCAGACACAATAAATAATTTAGTGAAAAAAGGAATTTAATGGTAGTTGTATCAAAAAAAGACGAATGATTATTAGATCTTTTAAAAAATATTATACGGAGAAGTTTATGTATCATTACACCTTATTTTATGTGACTTCAATCACCTTTGAGAATAACTAAAGAGCATTAAAAATTGACTCATCCCCAATGAAACAAGTTGACCTGATATGAGTCCTATGAGTAACTGCACTAGAATCACTGAGTGAGTGATAAGAAGCCGTTATTTTGAAATACGATCCGACTTATCCCAATTTCATGGCTACAAAAAGGGCTACGATCCCTTTTGTTTACTAACATTTCATTGTCATGCAATTCCGGGTCAATGAGTCGGGCTCACATAGCACACAAAAGACACAGTAAGTTACTTGAGATGAGAACAAGGCTCATTTTACTATTTAGTGTGTGGGCCCAGTGGTCTCTTAGTGCTGGACCACCAGGGCCATTTCTTAACTGAGATTTACTGTAAAATGTCTACTTTTGAGTTTGACATTTGATCTAGTCCACAGGAATGAATTTTTTCTTTAAAAAAAATTAAAGAATTTATTTTTCATATTCTTTCATAGCAAAAGAAAAGGTAAGAAACAATAAAAATGAAAAATTCCTGGTCCATAATCACATAACGAAAGTCTCAGAGTTTTGAATGATGCAAACTCTTAAAAAGCTATCAAAAATCGAATCTCATTTAACGTACATACCACTTTCAATCCTCTATTTAACATGTAAGTATAGTTAATAGTCATTGTTCTTGTACAATTTGAACTGACACTATGGAACTCTATGTCGTTTCAATTTGGCTAATCATTAGTGTTCTGAATATCTTTTGATCTTTTAGAACACTAATGATTAGCCAAATTGAATTAAAAACCTGTACTAGCTTGTTAATATAATTTTATAAATAAGATATCCAAAGTTGAAATCTAATGAATACGAGTATAAAGTATACTAGAATGACCTATACGGCTACACTAAGCGCCTGAATAACATGAAATGATTGGAAAAAATCACCGGCCATCCTTAAGCATTCTCTCTTTCTCGAGAATGTACATCCCTTCTTTACACTTTTCACTATCTTTATGCGCCTTCTCCTGCATTCACAGCCAAGTGTGAGTATCCAATAATTCATAATACAACAATAAAGAACTTGGTCACCAACTAAGTAAATGTTTCCGTTAATTCTCTTTTTTTACCAATACAGTAACTAAATATAATAATATTCAACAATCCCTATAACATCATAATGAATTCAAACTTAGTCACGGCAAAACCCGCACTTGTATGAAGCAATATGTACTTGAATTGAATAACAAGTGCAACAATCCTCAAGTCACAGCAAACACCATCTATATGTAATTCCCTGAAAGTTCAGCCTGTTTGGTCCAAGAAACCAGCTTAGTTCTAGGGCAGGCAAGGATGCTACTTAAGTGGGAAATTAGTTACTGTCCTTACGGATGATATTAGCAAATGATGATCTTGAATGTGGAGAATGCAAGTGAAGCTTATATCAACACAATCAGCTGTAACCTTACCGTTAATTTCCAATTTTGTGTTTGAAAAAGTTGAAAACAACTTTTGGTATCCTCAAAATCAAGAATTGAGGAGGAAGAAAAGCTTCGATGAAAGATTCCGGTTCCAGTTTCGGCTTCGGGAATTACGACGAATGATTCAGGGTTTTCATCGAAATTAAGAGGTAAAACGGGTAAGGAAGATGGAGAACTCAAAGCCTTTGTGATTTGGTTAAATCTCTGAAAAGTTTTGGTGTAACTCGGATGGCCATCAATTTTTCAGAATTCTCTGTGTTATCTAGAAGGGAATTGGATGTAATTAAAAATATTAACTATTGACAAAGTAAAATTAGGGAATTCTTTATTTAAAAATAAAATTAACCGTTATTTAAGATAAAGGAGAGGGTGCTGTAAATGCGAAATACAATAAAGGAATCTGAGATTCCATGAATCTTCTAAAGAGAGTAATATATTGATCATTGATTACATTTTCATCATTGATTACATTAATAAGAATTGTAAAACAATATTTGCGAGAGCTCCTGTCTCTCACTTATCTCATTGGTAGAACCCTTGTTTTTACCCTCATATTTTGTGGGAGCTCTTTTGATAGGCCCACCTCTCAACTTATGCATACAATATATATATAGTTGGTATATCATAGTTTCTAGATTTTTCTCTACTTGTCACATATCTAGATTCTTCTTAACTAGATATTTATTAAATAAATTCTAGCTAGATTTTTCTACACACTTTACTATGAAATTGTTGTATAGTACATTCTAGATTTAGATTTTTCTAGATTAACATTTTAACAAACCTTACGATTAATTAGCGTATGCGTTTGATGCTTAGCAAACACATCAACCAAGAAATTGGTAAGGACAAACTGTAAGGGAGGTGAAAGACTTTACATTTTATGCATATGAAGATACTCATCTTCTACATTGTTTTCAATAACACGATACTTGATTTTTCATGAAATGAAGACGTAAGAGTTTGATCAAACAAGAGTCAAGAGGTTGGAATGGACAAAGGGGAAGTTCAAGATGTTTCAAGTATACTATACTAATAAAACACAGACTTGAAAAATGTTTGCTCGAATAGCTGATGGCAGGAATGAACAGAAAAATGATCATTTTGATACTTACATATTTCCAACCGAGTATTTGTTGGCAAGAGCTACAATATATGTCACAAACAGCATGCAATCCGCTGGCAAGGAGTCGTCCCTCAGTAGGTCCTAGGCAGACGTTCACCCTGAAATGTTTCAGTAAAAAGGTTTCAATAAGTATCGCCGAAAACCCATTTACAACTCTCAAATCAAACAGATGGCAAAACAACCCTTCTCAGAAGACCCTTACCATTCTTCATACACACCTATTGTTAACTCATAGGAACTAGAGATCAACTAGGATATACTAAAAAAATATTATTTTATCCGAATCTAAATTTTTTCAAAGCTTTCTAGCATTGATTCTGATGCAAATTCACCACTACAATGCTTATATGGACTAGAAGCAATTAGGATTTAAGACCCTTTGCATTCAGGTAAATGGCAACAATTAAAATGGGACACAAGGGTGTTTCCTTATCCCACCCCAAGCACCCCTAATCAGGGGTGGACCTATATAGGTCCGGAGGGGTCTAAAGGAACCCCCAATTTTTTTATAAAAAAACTGTAAAACTGATATTAGGGGTAATTACATGCGCTTGAAATATTTAACTTAGGTGTAATTAACTTACACTAATAACAATGAAATTACTTGTAGTATAATGGTTGCTTGAATACTATGCTACACGGGTTGTGTAGGTTCGCATCCTCCTGAGAGGACGTTAAATATTTTTTTTATTGTTGTTTCTATAATGGTTCATGATTTTGCTTTTACAAAAACATAAAAGAATATAATGTTATTTTTTCTTCAAAAAGTTTTTGTATTTTTCCATAAGATATACTTCTAGTAATGTATTTTTATACTCCACTTTTATAGACTTATAGTTGCATGTTTCTTTGAACTTTTTAGAGACTTAATTAATTCCTTCTTATATAATAGCATAATACCCCATAAGCGTTGAGAATGATGTTTTTTTTTTTGGTTAATGTTTTTTATTAGTGTATTTGTGTGCTATATGTTAAGTGACAATGATTATACTACATCCATTTCATAAAGATCTTTACGGTTAATTTTTAGACAAATATTAAGATAAAAGTAGAAAAATTGGTTGAATATAATAAAATATGGATAAAGTAAAATAAAAGTGCAAAAATGTGGGTGAGTGTAAGAAAAAAAATAAATAAATTAAGAGAAAATGGTTGGAAAATTGTAAATATTATGGGATAGAACCGTAGAAGGGTAAGGTAGTTAATTTTCATGTCTAAAAATAGAATAAAACAAAGTGTAAAAAACATTGTAAAACAGATTAAAACGGAAAGTGTAAAGATCATTTTGAAACGGAGATATTAATAAACTAAATCTCCTTAAAGTATCATTTTTTTCCAATTTAAATTAAAACCAAGTTATTGTTGCAATTTAGACTAGTTTTATTGTTATGAAAACCTAAAATTAAAGATCCTAAATCCTCCGCATATTTTATCATGGCGTTTTTTATTTCAACTACTTACCTCTCAACTTTAACCCCCTAAAACGACGAGCAAATATGAGAAATTAAAAAGCGAATCATAATTTTTTTTTATCTTCAAAATCCTTAATCCGCCCCTTCCCCTAATCTACTTTGCAGCACTTGCATTTTTGTCAATCTTCCCATTTTTTAAATTTTAATACGAAGTAATCAAAATTGAAAGCAAATTTATGTCCCCTTTTTTAATTGACAAACAAAATATATTTAATCAACAGAAAAAATAAAATTGGAATTTGATGATGAATAGAAGATGATGATGAAAATGATGGAGAAGAAGAAGACGACGACGACGAATTCCCAGCAAAAGAAAGGGAAAACGGGTGGCTTTTGAAGTTTGAATGAAGGAGTTATATTTTGGCCTGGTTTTTTTTTTAACCTTCAATCAGCCCATTAGACAGACCAATCTAGTGGAGATAATGGTCATCCACGTTTACTACTAAGTACTCCCTCCGTTTCACAAAGATGGTTAAAAAAATTTATTTGATCAGAATCTAAAATTTTCAAAGCTTTCTAGCATGGTTTCTGATGCAAATTCACCATTACAACACTTATTATTAATATTAAGCCTTTGAAGAAATTAGAATTTAGGAGCCTATGCATTCAGATGAATAATAGTTTAGACTATGTTCTTTTTAACTTATTTTGACTACGAGTCAGAAGCACGTGCCTGCACGTGTTGACTCTACATCTATAATTTTTACTACTCCGTACTCCATACAGAACAAAGTGTTTTTACCTCTTCTTCCGGTGTAACCTTCTTAGTTATTTAATAAAACAAAAGTGTATCATTCTCATTTGCAAGTGAAAGAACTTCATATATACTATAATTTTGAACATGTAATGAATATGTTCTTTACGGGGTACTCCGTATTATGTATCTATTATTAATAGGAGGACATTAAAATATACTATGGTAGCTTCTAATACGTATTAGAGAACTCAATCTAGCTTCTTTGGCATTCCAATACATCATCGCGGCAAAGCATGCCCACATTAACAATGAATTAGATAACTTCCTCTTCTTAAGCAAAGCCTGTCAGAATTTACAAAATTAGAAAACTCCAACCATATTAATCTCATCAGTCGATACAATGTCAAAAAAAAATGGTCTCAACTCTCTATAGATCCCTCCTAGATGTGTTTCATACGGAGTACAACACTATCTGAAAATTCCCAAAAATATAAATATAAAAGTACAAAGTATTTCGTATTTCAAGCAAGCCTTAAAACTGCAGTACTGCTAAAATGTACGAGTATTATATTTCTTATTAACCATAAATTCCCAAAAATAAAACAAGGCTTAATAACCTATGTTCTAAAACAAGTCTTTGTTTATGGGCTACTTTGTTGCATTTAAGGACGATATTTACAAAGCTACAACTTTGCAAAACAATGAAATTAGAGTATTAGACCAGCGAGCAAAACAATCTCAAATCAATTGTCACCTTAAAAGTACCAAAAAAACAATCCTAGCAAAACCGAAAAAATTAGCATATAAAAATTTTCAATTTGATCAACATACTATGTTTTTAAAATAAAAATAGAAAGTAGATAGTACCTCGAAGAATGGCACCTCTGTCCACTGTCCACCTGAAATAAACATAAAAAACACACTTTGAACAACTAAAAACTTCAATTAGATTACAAAAACATAAATAACATCAATGATAAATCTAAAAAGAACCAAAATCAAAACTAAAGAAAACAATTTATTATAAGATGTAGACGACAGGTTCTAGATTTTATTGTGCCCAACATACTACATGCTAATGTAATTTTTGATGGACAAATTCAATTGATAAAAAGTTATAAAGCGATGCCCCAAATAATAATAAGATCTCAATCAAATATAACTATGCGATTCTTATGCTTGAAATTGGATTAGTCTCTTCATCCGTCCCGTTTCCTCCGATTTAATCCTCAGATAAGATAAAACTACTGAAAAATGAATTTACCAAACCAACACTACAAGAAATCCGGACTTTACCTACCAAAAATTACCGACAGCTCTAATATTGGTAGGTAATATACAAATTACCGACTTCTTCATTTACAGTTGGAAATTACCGACCGAAAAAATTGACAGTCGGAAATTACCGACCGAGAAAATTATGTACCGACCCTATAGCAGTAGGTAATTCTTTTTTCAACTTTTAGAATACGACTGATCCTCCTAGTATAAAAAAGAAAACCCTACATTCTCTTGTTCTCTCCGCTCCCACTCCATCCTCTCACATCACATTCTTTCTTCTCTTGTTCTCTCCGCCTCCCACTATTTTCTCTCACCTCATCTCCCTCTCGTTCTTTGGCCTCTTTCACTTTCTCATCTCCACTTAATCTCTTCCCCTCATATGTTCTTTACTTAATACTCGTGTTTTTCTTCTTGAATAAGCAACAAGGTATTCAAACCAACATAATACATATTGAAAACAAAGACAAGCAAGCAAGGACAGGTTACTCACCATCGCAACTCCCAGTTATGAAGAAATCAGCACAAGGAACTGCGACTCGGCCGATGTATATAACTACATGCTCAAACAAAAACACTCACAATGTAATTCTCCCGGCCACCAAATAAACCACTACCTACTTCTGACCATCAAATTAAATAACAATCGTCCATCCAAAATTCAGGCAACATAACCCAATTCACATAATTTTTTTAACCAATTAGTATACTTTGCACATTAAATTACATGGAAATACACTTGGGAAAAAATAATAAATTTACACCACAACCATCTTTCCTCAGCAAAAATACCCATTTTAATTGAATTCTAAACCATCCCAAAATCCCAATATTCCAACCAAAAAAAGCCTGAAACCCAATCAGTTATTCTTTAAAAAAAAAAAAAAGGGAAGAACAAAAACCCTAAAACCAAAAATAGGAGAGAGAAAGAGACGAATTACATATTGGCTCAGGGGAGAGAATCGAGGTGAGCTTGCTCTTCTTCTCCTTCTCCCTTTTTTTTTTTTTTTTTTTTTTTTCCTGCTACTCCTTTATCTAGTACTGCTTATTCACCATCGATGAGATCAATAATATGGGCATCTGCCATTTCTCGATTTCCCAGTATCAACATCAATTTGAAACTCCGCGATTAGTCTATAGACTATAGAGTTCTCCAAATTCATCTCTCGGATCCGGTCCATCTGAATTTCTGCAAAAAATCACCGCTGAAGAAAATGGAATCACAAAGAAAACAAAACAAATAACAGACAGTAATTGAACAAAGAAGAGAGGGATGGGGAAAGGAGGGATTGATAGCTGATAGTTCTGCTTTTGATCTCTGTTAAAGAAGAACAATCTATTTTGCCCGTGCAACGCACAAGAACATCATATGAATTGTTTGAAAAACTTAAACAGTTCGTAATACAAACTTTAGATGAGGTATTACAAAATAATTTTTGTTTATGCTACGACAAATATTTGATTAGCGTAAATAGAATCATTTTATGTCTATTAATATTTCTTTGCATTAAGCTACAATTATTATAAAATTACTTCAAACAAAATTTGAGGGTTTCTAAACCTCAAGTGACTTGTGTCCACATAAACACAAGTGATCCAAATACAATCATCTTGAGTACCAACACATAATATGTCAGTACCAAAATGCAAAATTGCTTAGAAATACCACCAATATAAGTCATATGTGTTATTATTGGTATTCACATAATTTGTATTGGTACTAACATATTCTGTATTGGTACTCCAAATTCTGTATTGGTACTCACTTGTGTCCAATATGGACACAAGTCACTTGTAACAAAGACTTCCTCACAAAATTTTGGGGAAACAATAAACGACAATGGTATAATTTTGAAGGATAAGGTAACGTACAACATAATTTCTCTAAAATAGCAAAGAAAAATATTTAACAATGAACATAATAAAAACACATGAGAAAATTTGAGATTATACCATAGAAAAGAGGAACATACATAAAATAAAAACATATTACCTTTGAAAATTGTACGATGAATTGGTACGGGGTAATATAGTTTGTTGTGTAAATGATATCACGAATAATGTTTGGTAGTAAAATTTATTTATAAGGGGCTCGGAAGATGAGGAGTTGATGGTTAATTGGGAAAAGATGTTTAGTTTTCTTGTACTCTTATTATTTTTGTAAGTTAAGAATTTAAAAAGACTATTAAGTAATAACGTATCGGTACTAATATAAAATATTATTTTTATTGGCATAAAACATTAGTTGATTCATCACAATTTATGTTAGTTTATTGATTAGTGATTATACCTAAATTTTTATTATGAGTGTCTTTT
Source organism: Spinacia oleracea (assembly GCF_020520425.1). Classification (NCBI taxonomy): domain Eukaryota; kingdom Viridiplantae; phylum Streptophyta; class Magnoliopsida; order Caryophyllales; family Amaranthaceae; genus Spinacia; species Spinacia oleracea. The sequence goes on from NC_079491.1 coordinate 85,184,399, forward strand.
GAGTTGTTTATGTTTTGGAAGTATTGAATTAGCATTAAAATGAGACAAACAAAAAAGAAAAGGAAAAATAAAAAAAATGAAAAAATGTAAGATAATGGAGAAGGTGACACATGTCAGTAATGTAACTATGGTTTGAGTTTTTAAATACTAGGTATAGATGGGATTGCGGCGATTGCCTTCTTTTTGCAGAGTTAGCTAGTAGCCACGTGGAAGACATGTGCCTTTCAAACCACAAACAAATTGATTTGTAATTAGTTTTCAAGAGGAGGGGTATTTTTGGAATAAAAATTACAACAAAAAAAGAAGTTTGTTCGGCTTTTTTAGATAAGAAGATACCAGACAAACTAAGTTTGGGGGGAATTTTTTTTATTTAAAACACTTCCACACGTAAATAAGTTTACACTATTATAGTCCCGTGCCAATGCACGAGAATTCTATAAAACTAGAAAATAAATAAAATAGTACATTAGATCTAAAACTCTTACTTTGTACATTATTATGGTAGTAACACAAATAGGAGGTAGTTATGAGATTAATAAATCAGGATATATCTATGTCGGTCTCTCTATACCTACTTTTTTTTTTATTAAACTGATTAAATATACATCACATGCAGAATTAAAATATGACATTTGCTATTGTAGGGGTTTTTTTTTGTTTTTTTTTTTCCGTTTCCTACAAGGGGGGTTGGCACGCGGCGGTTCGTTTAGAGAACCGTTGAATTGTTTTTGCACCTCGAAGGAGTCGCCACCAAACTTTATTTTAGGTCCCGTTTGGGAAGACCGCAAAATGACTCCATTTTGGATAAGGCCTTGAATCCTTGAAACGGATGGGTGAGATCCGGGCTCGGGAACGAAAATGCTTATTCGGCGAGCTTTAGAAATATTCAAGTACGTTGACACAACATTGTTTCGAAAATACACCCTAGATTAGACTATGTGGGTTTGAATTTAGAGCAAATAGAATTTCTAATTATATGGTGGTCACTTTGCTTTAAAGATTAATTTAAGGAACCTAAGGCCGGTTTGTCCAAGAAATTATCTTTGTTAAGCGTGATGTAACCTTTGTAGTTTGTTGTATTTAGCATGTTGGTGATGAAAGCAATAAAGAAAATAAAGCAACATCACAATACTAAATAAAATGCGGAATTAGTAAATACTAGACCCCCCTAGAAATGGACTAGGGAGTAGATCCACATTGCTTAGAAATAGACTAGGCAAGTAAAGGTGCGGAATTGAAAGTGCGGAATTGAAATTGCGGAATTGAAAGTGCATAATTGAAATTGCGGAATTGAAAGTGCGGTATTGAAAGTGCGATATTGAAATTGCGATATTGAAATGGCATAATTGAAAGTGCGATATTGAAATTGCGATATGAAATTGCATAATTGAAACTTGTACTTGGGCACATGAGATTCGAACGCCACATGCTCCTTAAAAATAAGTGTGCCCGACACGAATTCAAAGCCAAAAATCTCAACTTGGGAGAGGTTGCTCAACCCAAATGTCCTAGATTTTGCATATTGAACTTGAAATTGAAAACTTGAATATTGAAAGGTTTGAACTTGAAAAGATTGAAACTTGAACTTGAAATGATTGAAATTTGAAAACTTGAACTTGTATATTGAAAAATGGAGTTTTGAATCTCAAAAGATTAAACCTTTAAATGCTAAAAGGTGTCATCTTTGATTACTCCATGCTTGAAGGTGATTCTAGTTCAAAGAGATGAATGCAAGCAACTTTGAACATCCTTGAATCTTGAAAGTTTGTATTTTGTATTTTGAAAAGGTTTGTATTTTTGAAAAACGTGTATGATTGTTGCAAGTGGTGTTTTTTTATGGCAAAAAACACCAACTTGCTAATCATTTAAAATCAAAATGGCATGATTGATTGAAATGGGATTCGGATTTACCTAGTTAGGTTTAGGCACGAGCTCCCAATTGCTTTTGAATTTAGGAATTTTGTATGTGTTTTTGAGGAGTTTTTGAGTTTGTATTGTGAGGAGTAATGTCGAAATTACGACGTTGTATGTGTTTTCCTCCCCCTTTTTTCGATGGAAATGAGGGGTATTTATAGGAGGGAATGGTGCAAAATGCCAGCACACGCCAGCGCATGGCGCCAGGCCAGCGCTGCGCGCTGCTGACGTGGCTTGAATGCCGCCAAAGCAAGGACGGAGAATCGTCCTTGTTTCGTCTTGTAGCGTTGTACCTGTTGTACGAATAGTACTAGGTTTGGCGTTTTGTATTTGCTTGGAGGTTAAGGCATCGTTTAGCGTCTAAAAACAAGCCTTTCTCGGGTTTTTGAATTCCGGTTTTACGGGACGGGGCCCGGCATGCTCGATTTTGTGGGTCGGCGCCCGAATTGAGTGGAAAAGGCCTAGTAAAACCAATGGGATGGTCTACTAATTGATATTGTACTTGGATTTTGAAATTGGATTTTGGAAGTTGTATTTTGTACCGAGTTCCGGGAGGGGAACGTCCTCGGGGATTGGATTTTGGACCTTAAATTTTGGAGATGTTCTTAGCAATTGGGATTTCCACCTGGAGTTACTCCAATTACCTAGCAAGGATAATGGTATCGTCATCATCCCAAAGGGGAGACACAAATTAGGTGTCTACAGAAGCCCCCACTTTAACTGAGCGTTCGGTTAGGAAAGCGCAAGTCAAAGTATTTCGAAAGGGACGGAGAATGTTCAAGATGTTCTGCAATCAAGACAATTCTTTGTACGCCGGTAGCTGCATAAAACAGGCGTTAGAAAAGGGATAGAGTCTACCTCGGTGCGGTTGGTGATGACTCCGGTTTGTACTTGTATTTTTCTGCCTTCAGTTCAGGATGGAGCTTGGAATTGAAAATTTTGAACCTCGAACTCGAGTTTTGAACTTTGGATCTTGAAATTGAATCTTGAATTTTTGAACTTGAACACCCGGAGTTAATCCGTTGGGATGTGCTTTGCTGGGGATAAGAGCTTTTTATTGGCCCTTAAAATTTTTGAATTTCGACTGACTTTCCCGGAGCTTGGGTCCGTTGGGAGTTGTACACCTGAGTCGTTGTATTTTTTTGGACTTTGCATTCTTGAAATATTCATCTGTTTGTACTTGGAGATACAGGTGTATACCCGTATTTTCGATGGATGGTTCGATGCGACGTTTGATGCTTGGTGCGGAAGACCGTAGCAGCAAAGGACGTGCAATCAACACGGGAGACCGCGCGCGCTGCAGATTCGCGCATGCAGCAGGTCAGCGCAGCGCGCTGGGGCGGTGCCTGGCGCGGGGCTGAGCTATAAAAGCTCCCCTTGCCGTGCCATTTTTGAGGCACATATTCTTGATTTCTTGCTTCTTTTCTCTCAAAGGTCGATTAGCTTCTCCCCTTGGTCTTGTTCTTGCCTTGTCCATGTAAGTATTTCATGTTTTGCTTATGAAATAACTCTAGGATTGCATGTAGTTTTGATTTTCTCGTACCTTTAAATGATGCTCGTATGCTTAAGCTCCTTGAATCTTGTAGAAAACTGTTTGATAGCCACTTGAACTTGAACTGTTGGAACTTGTACTTTTGATTTTTTTTTTGAACTTGTATCTGCTTCGGCATGGATAGCCTAGGCGTTGATGTACAATTTGTATACCTGCTTCGGCGTGGGTAGCCTAGGCGTTGGTGTAGAACTTGAATACCTGCTTCGGCGTGGATAGCCTAGGCGTTGGTGTAGAACTTGTATCTTGAATTAAAGGTCCACTGGGGATTTTGTTTTGCATCGTTTGACCTTGTGTGGGCCAGTATAGGATAGCCCCCAGTTTAGAATTTTGACACTTTGTATGCTGCTTGATTTAGTATGCCTCGTCACACTCGGAGAAAGCTCGCTGAATCATCTGTGGTTCGAGCTGCTGAGGAAGACGCTTCGGATGACGAAGGGGCTGCAATAAATGCGCCAGGTGGGGGTATGGTTCCCTGAGATGCGTCTGCTTTCCCTGGTGTTGGTTGGACCCCTTCCGACCTGGTGTTTTGGCCGGATTGGCACTTGTCTCAGCGGCCTCGCGCTCGCATGGTGAGTCTTGTACTGTGTTTTGAATTTGTACTTTGTAGTTGTATAGGTCTTGAGCTAACTCATTCACCTGTAGGCCGATGGAAAGCCGTTCCGTACTTACTGGTCCTTGGTGGAGGTTCAGAGGGCCTTTAAAGCTCTTCGTGCTGACGCAGAGGCTATGGAGATTTGGTCGCAGATGGGCCTGGCCGATTTCTGGCGCACCATGGGAGGTTCCCCGAGGAGAACGAGGATTAAAACCGTTTGTGGGCTTTGTTAGAGCGGTGGTGGGATACCACCAACACTTTCCACATAGCATGGGGAGAGATCACTGTTACCCCTCTTGAGTTTGCTATGATTACAGGTCTTCCTTTTTCTGAGAGGAATGTGACCTTTGATTCTGAGCTGACGTGGCGCTCGGCCATTGCCAGGGACTTGCTCGGCCCTGTTGTTGATTTGTCAAAGGACGACTTCCACGCTTCTGTGACGGTGCTTGTGGATGCTATCTGTGGTGAGGGTGTGTCCGTGGAGCAGAGGGTTAGGCTCTTCCTCCTTGTCTTGGTTAGCAGAGTGGTTGCCCCGAGTAGGAAAAATCGGGTGCATATTAGCTTCTTGTCCGCTCTGAGGGACTTGAGAGCTGTCTCGAGTTATAACTGGGGTGGTTTGGCATATAGCCACCTCTTGTATGAAATGGGGCGGGCCTCCCGGACTGCACTGGGGAGTGACCCGAGCATGGCTGCTCTGTGGAGCGTGCTGGAGGTATTCGAGACTCCTTGTACTTTGTACTTTGTATTTGTATGATTGTATCTTGAACTTGACTGATGTTTTGTTTGTTCCATGAAAGATTTGGATCTATGAGCACTTTCCGACTTTGGCGCCGGAGCGTACTAGAGATGCGGCTTACCCGTATGCTGCCTCTTGGATAGGAGCGGTGCGCGTGGGTGCGTCCCTGACGGCTTCTCGCAGAGCTTGGAGAGTTTTACCTGCTGATAGGGTAATGTTCTTGTACTGTTTTGCTCTCTTGTATTTGTATTTGTACTGTTGCCTGAGCTGTTGGTTTCGCAGGTGGTATGGCGTCCTTTTGCCAACGCGGTTGTACCTACCTCAGCTGCTCGTGCCCATTTCCTGTATGCGTGGCGGGTTTTGCTTCCAGGGGTGTACCGCCATATGTGGTATCTAAGGGAGCGGGTGTCCCTTCAACGTCATCCGGGGGATAGGCTTGTCCCCAAGGATCCACCGGAGTCCACGCTGGCTCTAGATGAAGATCTTGCCCGGCTCTACGCGGAGGCTAGGGGCGATGCGGTTTTCCGCTCTTGGAGGGAGTTTGTGCACAAGAAGGGTAGCTATGATGACTTCTTGAGGAGGTTGGCTCCACCAGTACGCTTCGTACTGCCGGTGAGCTTTGGACCTTGTATCTTGTATTCTTGTATTCTTTGTATTCTTGTATTGATTGCATGATTGTATGTAGGAGGAGGAGGTTGATCCTGAGGATACTCCTCATGCTGATAGGATCCTCCGCTATGAGAACTCGGACGGGGAAGAGGCGGTGGAGACCATCCCTTGGTCTTCTTCTCCGCACCGGAAATCATATGATGCTGTACCTGAGCATTACGCCCCTGTAAGTACTGCTGCATCTCTTTGAACTGTGTGTAATCTTGTATTTGGAAATTGATCTTGGATTTTGTATGCAGGCGCCTCGGGTGAGAGTGCGTCGCTAGATGCTCTTGCTTGATTCTTGGAAGAGGCAGTGTGCGAAACTGACCCGGAAGCTTGCTGGCCAGAACAGAGAGGTGCCTTTCTTGATCTTGAAGCTTGTATTATGGAAATTCGAGGTTGGATATTGATTTTTGAACTTGTATGTTGTATAGGAACGCCATCGAGACCGTGGAGGTTCCTTTGAAAGAGAGCCCCAGGTGGAGACGTCCTTGAGGCAGGAAGGACCGAGTTTGGAGCTGGGACAGGGGTCCGGTGCTAGTGCTCATCAGTGGCATTCTGATGCTGAGCGGGGAGCTTCCCTTTTTGCACATGTTGATCCCACCAGACATTCATTTGGGGGTGTTGGCAGTTCGAGGCCCTTTGTTCCTCCTCCCGGTTGCTACTTCGGAGGGAGTGGTCCTCAGCCTTGGGGTGCCGATTCATGGGCTTACTGGTCGGAGATGGATAGGATGCGCTAGGCTCAGATGTTCGGGCCATACCAGTACATGGCGATGCCGCCGCCTTATCAATATTCTTCTCCTCAGCAGGGAGTCCATCCCTCTCCCGGCACACTTCGTATCTCGGAGCAGGATCCTAGTACCCCTGGGACGGAGTTGGATCAAGAGCTGGAGCGTCTTAGGGACAAGGCGCCTGTGATTGAGTTCGCTGTAGATGATGATTCAGACTGACCCTGCATGGTAGCGAGTTCCAGCTTGCCTGGGTTGATTTTGTATAGGCTGGGTTGTTTTGTATGGATTGAAAACTTGAAATTTTTTGTATGGTTGTATTGGCTTTGAACTTGAATCGGCTTGAAATTTTTTGAAGATTGGGATTTGTATGTTTGAATATTTGGAATTGTATGCGTTGTGTGTGCCTTGAAATTTTGTAGCTATATGCATGCATGATAATTTTGCGAAAAATTTTGAAAAAATTTTCCCATTTTTTTTCGGGTGTATATACCCACTATAAGCCCCCACTTTGACTGAGGTTTTTTGGTTAGGAAAAGCGCAAGTCAAAGTATATTCAACTCTTGCTTATGCACATGCAGACTCGACTTAGGATGCCGATCTAGGACTAGAATGCTTGAATTTTGAATAAAATTGACCCGACATCTGCTCGAAGCGTTGATCCGGACTGATTGAAATTGCGCGGCTTGCGGCTTTGGAATCTTGAATAACGAAGGTTGTACTCTGCTGTCCGAAACACTAAAGAGTGTGTACTTGGAGTCATAAGAGAGGACGGTGGCCTCGTCCTTTGATGCAGGCTCCCTGCGCTCAGCGCGGGCTTGGCGCCTGGCGCCTGTGAGCTGTCGTGCAAGCCAAATCTTGTATAAATATGGAGCATTTGTGATCATTTCTTGTATCAACCCTTCCCTGCTATCATTGCATATTTCTTCCTCACGAAGAGAAAATATGGCTGTGTCTTTTGAAAATGCCTTGAACTCGTGGCTTGGTTCGCTAGGCAAGTTGGAGAAGAGGGAGCTTGATGGCATGCATCTTGGGGTGCCCGTCTCTTTCCGGTTTGTAAAATTGGATTTGCACTTCATTCTTGCTGCTCTGGAGGCTTGGGACCCGAATCATCATGTCTTCCGCTTTGGAAATAATGAGGTATGTCCTCTCCCTGAGGAATTTAGTGCCATATTGGGGTGGCCCATGATGCTGGAGCCATGCATGCCTTGTGTTGAAGAACACTTTTTCTTTAGCTTTGAAAGGTATATGGACCTGAAGCCCCCACTTTTGAGTGCTGTTGTATATGGCAGAGGGGTGGATTTGTCCCTTTTTGTCACCTACTTTGCTGGGCTTGATGTTCCCAAAGTTTTCCACTTGAGAGCCTTGAGTTTTTGTATATTTGCTCGCTTCCTCTTTTCGAAGCAGGGGTTTGGCAATGGCGATGCCTCCCTAATTGAGATTATAGAACAGTTTGCTAATGGTCGGGACCCAATGCCGCTCGTGGTTGGCGAAACAATGATGGGCCTTGATATGCTGAATTCGGACCCCTCTTCATTGCCGTCGGGAAGTCCGGTATTACTCCAAGTAAGGATCTGGAACCTTCTTTGTATTGTTGAACTTGTACTTGTATTTGAATCTTGAATGTTGAATTTTGAAATGTGTTTCTTGTATACTCCCCAAGGTTTGGCTTATGGAGAGGCTCATGCTGGTGGCACTACCGGAGAACATGGAGAGCTATAATAGGAAAGGGTTCACTGTGCGGCCCCTGGTGTATGGCCGGCTTTCATTGGATGAGTGGAGATGCGCACTCTCTGGGATTGAATCTTGTATAAGGTGGGTAGTTCCTTGGTGGGGAATTGCTGCTATGAGACATGCCCCTGGTTCTACTACTTTGAGGGCGCCAAGCCTCACAATGCTGGTCTTCTACTCGCCTGCTTGAGTGATGAGACAATATGGCTTGAAACAGGAGATCCCGGACCGTACTGAAGAGAACCCGAAACCTGTTGTGCTGAATGCCAGTCGACTTGAAGTTTGGAGGCGGTATTGGGTTGCCAAACCATTCTTGAGTATTCAGTTCCCACCTGAGTCAGTTACTCTGTCTACGGGGTATATTGTATGGATGAGAGGCCTAAGCCAGAGGGACATTTCTTTCCCAGGACCAGCTAGAGTCCGAGGTTCTAGAGCTAAACGTCCTGCATCAACTGACTATGAGGAAGGTGACGGGAGTGTGGCCCATCCCGTGCTTGACCTGTAATACCTCCTATTTTTATAATATTTATAAATATATTTTATTATATTTATAAAGCATTTTACGATTTATTATCGTTTAAATAATATTTAAACGCATTACATTTAATGTATTTTAATTAATTAGAATATTTATTATTTTAATTAATTACGAAACGAATTTAATTCTTGAGTCGGGAAATTAAATGAGTTGTAAATGATTTTTAAAGCTTCGGGTTTTAAATAAAAAGTCCAATTCGTTTTATTAATCGAGCCCAATCCAAACAGTTTAATTTAAATCCTAAGCTAGCACAATTCATTTAATTCCTAAGCCCAACTCAAATATCCTAAGCCTAGCCCATCAAGGGATTAGGGAGCCTATAAATAGACACCCCCATCATTAAATGAGCCCCTAAAATTCATAAACCCTATTTTTGCCTTGCTTGCCCAACACTCCTCTCCCTCTCTTCTCTCGTCCGCACGCACGCAAACCGTGCTCGTGCTCTCGCGTGCTCGACCTCACGCCCGCGCGCTGCCATGTGCCTTCGAGTGTGTCGCGCCCCGCGCTGCACTCCCTCTCGTCCTCGCTCGCTCCCTCTTCGCGCGCGCCCAACGCCCACACCCCCTTCCTCTCTTTGCTGCGTCGTTGTTGTTGTGTTGTGTGGCTGTCGCTGCTGCTCTCCCTCACTCGCCCAGCCTCACACCCACACTCCCTCACTCTCTTCGTCCGCGCCCAGCGCGCTGCTCCCCTCTCTCCCAGCCCGCGCGCGGCCCCTGCTGCCCGCTCCTCTTCGTCGCTGCACACACGCACACGGTTGGTACGTTGTGTGTTGTCATTGTTGCTTGTTCGTTCGTTATTCAATTCTTTTCGCCCAATCACATTAAATTCGTGGTTGTTCCGTGCTATAGGCCGGATTGGTATAATTCTCTTCTTCCTTACCTATTCTATTTAAATTCCGTATTTTAAATTATTATATTAATATTGTTTTGAGTAATTAAAATGCTGGGAACCGGTTATGAATACCGTGGTTTGAGGATTTGTGTGTTGTGATTCATTAGGCTTGTTTTAATTATCAAATGATGAATTTTAAGATTTGGTTATTTAATAAAGCATTGATTTTTATGATATTAAACTAGTTTTATTGGAATTTTCATGTTAGGGTTTTAACCTAGACCTAATGAGTCAATTGATTAGCATAATTAGGTGGTGATTTTAATTATGATAATCAATTATATTTTCAGATTTGAATAAAGGTTTAAAGTGTCGATTTTTATTGATTTTAAAGGCGGAAAAAGTATGTTTTCGTACTAGGGATTGATTTTGCAAATTGAGACGATTTTATTATTGAAAAACGATTGAATTCTAAAGTCTAAAGGAGGTTTTAATTTTTATAAAGTTGCTGGAAATTTAATGAACATGGAAATAATTTAAGTTTCATTATTTTGATGATAGGAGGTGATTTCTAGTTGAGTGCTCGTTATTGCAAAGTGGCCCCTACGCTTAGGTATTCAAGGTACGTACAAGTCTAGGGCGACCACACCTTTTGTCAATGACATTACATGATTGTTGATGATGTGAATTACATTATGTGGAATCATGTTTATTTTGGTGAACGAGCATGTGATTTGTGATGTTGGATTTATTGGATTAATTGTTGAATAAGCATGTTGAAATTATTATGAGTATGGATTTCATTGTCAATCATGTTGTTCAATATTTATGCATGTATGGTTTATTTCACAGGCAAGGGATGGATTATTTATTTGTATGCTATTGTACGGGATGTCTAGCATACTTTGAGCCATTTATTTGTACCTCGTTGTACTATTTACTTTACCACATGTGAAGGGTTAGCTCACGTAAGCCACCGCACATGTAGGGTTTAGTTGGGAATATTATGTATGAAATGAATTAGGATTTGTTGTGCAAGGGCACAACCCTCATGTTAATGTGCATGATGTGGAGTCTCACTTTGGTGAGGGGGAACATGGTAGTAATATCACAAGTGTCTTGCTTGGTTGATCACAAGTCTTAAAGCATTAAAATAAGATTGTTTTGGTTGTTGTTTATTAATTGTATGTATGCATGTTGTCGAGTCTTGAGTTCACCTTTATTAAAATATTAATAAACGTAAAGTGCAACCGGAACAAGCTTCAAAACTCTTGGAACGTATATACCTTGAGTATGAACAATGGGGGGGAGTCTTGCCGGAAATCTCGTACTCCTACTAATGATACAAGACGTTGTTTTATTTATATTATGCGCAGGAATTCCGTCGGTATGGCCCGATTTTATTATTATTATTATTATTATTATATTTGGTGTATGGTTGGCTCCCATCACCTTTTCCCTTTGTGGATTATTCTTTTGTCCCGTTCGAAGCTTATTCTAATTAAATTGTGAGTCAAGAGTCGAGTCAAGAGTCGAGTCTTGTGTCTCATGATTGTTTGTTAAGTATTATATGGCTTTTGCATGTTGATTAGTACTTAGTGAGTGATGCATGTTTTAGTTTCATTTACTCTATGCTTGTAAGTACTCAGCTTTTGCTGACTACGTGCTTTGTGTGTTTCTGGTCATGGCCTTTGCCTTAATGACCCTATGATGATCCATCATTTGCACTTGCATTGTTGGGGAGTAGAATAATATAGCAGGTTGGTAGATCAAGTACGATCGAAATCATGTGGCTTGGGATGATTGAGAGAGTTGCATGATTTCGTTCTTTGAAACTATTTTATTTAATATTTTAATTATGTTTGAAATGTTTGAATTATTTATACTTCGGGTTTTGGGCCATTATGGTTCCAAATTGTAGAAGGCCTCAATATTTCATAAATTATGGTTTTTAAAAGTTAGTTGACATTTAATTCCGCTGCGTAATTCTGGTAATAGCCTTAACCGTTATCACGGTGGCGGTAATGCTTTAGTAATTCCTTTATTTTGAGTTGGAAAATGGTTTTATAAAAGCAAGGAATTATTAGGGTGTTACATGACCGTTCGGAATCCAAAGGAGGTTCGTCGTCCTCCCGTCTTGGAAGGCTTGCAAGTTCCTTCTCCCGCCGCTTGGGCAAGGGGAAGATTGATGATGGATTGCGGGAGGAGCCAGGGGATAGTACTCAAGGTGCCAAGACTCGAGAGCATAGTCGCCCGACCCTAGATCTTTGTAGGCTAAATGTGTTTGGAATGAATTTTGTTTGGAATGTGTTTGTAATGTGTTTGGAAGATGTGATTAGAAGATGTGTTTAGGAAGTGAAAAGGCTTTTGAACTTTGCTTCACTTGATCCTGACTTTGTATTTGAATTAGCTTTGAAGGCATTAGGGCCCAAATAAAGAGTTATTGTGTTAAATTCCGCTTGAACATGCTTTGCTTTGAATTGGCACATTTGGAATAACAACGATTGAATTTTGAAATTTGAGTTTTGATTTGATTTGATTTTTAGGATGCCCTTAATTGAGGAAACTTTGAATTTTTTTGTATTAAAGTGGCCGGGCCTCGGAATGAGGTTGCCTACGTGTCCCGTTAGGGAATCAGGCCGGACGTAGTTCTGCCTACCTTACAGGAACTGAATTTGGATTCTTGAATTTGAACATGGAACTTAGACATATAACTTTTTGAGTTGATCGAGGTTGGTCAGAGATCTGAATTCTGTTCCGTCGATGTCTGTTAGTTCGACTGCTCCCCCGGAGAGGATCTTCTTGACGATGTATGGGCCTGCCCAGCTGGGTTTGAATTTTCCCCTTGGGTCCATGATGCTTTTGCGAAGGGCTTTCAGGACAAGCTCGCCTTCATTGATGTTTCGGGTTCTAACCCTTTTGTTGAAATGTCTGGCCACTCGGCGCTGATAGACTTGTACATGGTGAGCGGCTTGAAGCCGACGCTCATCGAGCATGACTAGCTCGTCATACCTTGCTTGTACCCATGCAGCTTCTGGGATTTTGCTTTCTAGGACTATCCTTAGAGAAGGTATCTTCAGTTCGATAGGTTGTACTGCCTCCATTCCATAGACCAATGAGAACGGAGTTGCATCTGTTGAAGTGCGAATTGAAGTTCGATTTGAAGTTCGATATCCCCACAATGCGAAGTGCAGCTTTTGGGGCCAGTCCTTGTAATTGGTAGTTATTTTCATGATAATGGTTTTGACATTCTTGTTGGCCGCTTCGACTTCCCCATTGGTTTGTGGGCGATAAGGCGAAGAGCGATGATGTTGAATCTTGTACTCGGTGAATAGATCTTCACACTCTCCTTGAAAATGGGTTCCCTGGTCACAGATGAACTGTGAGGAACGCCATATCTTCATATGATGTTTTCTTGTGTGAACTGGGCCACTTGCTTAGTACCCAATACTTTGAATGATCTGGCCTCGACCCATTTGGTGAAGTAGTCGATAGCAACCAGTATGAACTCATGGCCCCCGGTTCCTGTTGGGGTGACTTTGCCAATGACGTCGATACCCCAGGCTGAGACTGGCCACGGTGATGATTGAGAGTATAGCAATGATGGAGGAATGTGCTTCAGATTCGCACACTTTAGGCATGTGGGACATTTCTTGACAAAGAAGTAGCAATCTCGTTCGAGGGTAGTCCAGTAGTATCATGCCCTGACGATCTTGAGAGCTAGCATTTTCCCATTCATGTGGGTGCCACAGACTCCTGCATGTATGTTGTCCATGACTCTTTGAGCTTTGTGCTTTTCAACACATCGGAGGTTAGGACCGTTAAGGGACCTTTTGTATAGAATGCCGCCTTCTATGACGAAATTGGCTGATTGTAGTCGCAGAGCCCTTCGATTCTTGCTTGAAAAGTGTGGGGGATACTCTGAATTTTGTAGATACCTTTGAATGTCTGTAAACCAAGGTTCTTCTTCGTCTTGCTCGACGTTGTCAATAGCATGGACATATGCTGCTTCTTGACGCGTTTCAATTGTAAGTGGCATTTCAGCCATGCCGCTTGGAATGTTGATCGTTGAGGCCACTTTTTCCAGTGCATCGGCGAATTGATTCTCCTCTCTTGGGAGGTATGTATAGCGGAGCTCTTCTATTTGTTCGGACAACTGCTCAAGGTAAGACTGGTATGGAGCCAGGCTCTCGCTCCTTACTTTCCATTTGCCGGAAATTTGATTGATGATTAGGGAGGAATCCCCGTACACTCGAAGTTTTTGGACGCCTAGGGCTAAGGCGGCTTCCAGGCCCATGATGCATGCTTCATATTCTGCCGCATTGTTTGTGACGTTGAATTGCAGTTTTGCTGATATAGGAATGTGTGTGCCGTCTGGGGCTACTAGAATTACTCCAACACCACATCCGTTCTGATTGGAGGCACCGTCAAAATGCATTGACCAACTGTCATCACTGGTCATTAAGATTTGCTCGTCGAGTAAGTCGTAATATTCCTCTTCTGCCTGGACAGGACAGTCGGCTAGGAAATCTGAGACTGCTGAACCCTTGATAGATTTCTGTGGAATGTATTTGAGGTCGAATTCTGCTAGCATGACCAACCATCTGGACAAACGTCCGTTGAGTGCTGGTTTCTCGAATAGATATTTGAGAGGATCGGCTTTGCTGATCACATGTATTGTATGGGAGAGCAAGTAGTGCCGCAGTTTCTTTGTGGCCCAAACCAAGGCGATGCTGAGTTTCTCGAGCTGAGTGTATTTGGTCTCGTACTCGATCAGGTTTTTGCTTATGTAGTATACGGCGTTCTCCTTGCCTTCAATTTCTTGAGCAAGCATAGCCCCCACTGCTGAATCTGTTGTTGTGAGGTAGAGCCTGAGGGGAATCCCTGGCATTGCTGGCTTTAGTACTGGTGGGATGGAAAGGTAGCTTTTGATTGTATCGAATGCATGCTGACAGTCGTCATCCCACACCTTGGGCTCGCTTTTTCGGAGCTTTCGAAATACCAGCTCACAGATCATTGTGAGTCTTGAAATGAACCTGCTGATATATTGTAGTCTGCCGAGAAAACCCCGAATTTCCTTTTCGTTCGTTGGTGGTTGCATCTCGAGAATTGCTTTGATTTTTGATTGATCAGCCTCTATGCCCCGAGAGCTGATAACATATCCGAGTAACTTGCCTGACGTTATCCCGAATGCACATTTTTGAGGATTGAGCCTCATATTGTATTGCCTGAGCCTGTTGAAAAACTTTCGAAGTACTGAGGTATGCTCGTGCCGTTCTTTGGATTTGACAATTATGTCGTCGACATATACCTCAATTTCCCTCTGAATCATATCGCTCATGATAGCTGTTGCTGTTCTTTGATAAGTTGCTCCTGCGTTCTTTAGTCCGAACGGCATAACTGTATAGCAATATGTACCCCACTGAGTGATGAAGGTTGTTTTCTCCATGTCCTCCTCTGCCATGGGAATCTGATTGTAGCCTGCGTACCCGTCCATAAAAGAGAGTAAGGCATGATTTGCGGTGTTGTCGACCAAGATGTCGATCCGAGGCAATGGAAAACCGTCTTTAGGGCTGGCCCTGTTAAGATCCCTGTAGTCCACACACATTCGTACTTTTCCGTCTTTCTTTGGAACTGGGACGACATTTACGATCCATTCTGGATATTTTGCTTCTCGAATAAACCCGGCCTCTAGCTGCTTGGAGACCTCTTCTTGAATTTTGAGGGAAACATCCGGTTTCATGCGACGGAGCTTCTACTTGATGAGCTTTGACCCTGGAATAAGGGGAATTGTATGCTGACCGATGCTTGGATCAACCCCTGGAATATCATGATAGGACCATGCGAAGACGTCTACATACTCTGACAGTAGCTTGATAAGATCGTCCCGCTCTGCTGGAGAAAGAGTTAAACCAATCTGAACTAGTTTTGAATCACTGTTGTTAGAAAGGTTGATTTTTTCTGTTTCCTCAATTACAGGCGTCCTGTTTTCATGATTTTCGATAGCTTTTAGAATTTCAAGGTCAGTTTCTTGTGAAGCAAAGTTGTGTGGATTAGGATTTGATTTTGAATTAGGACTCGAAGAGTAAGTAGAAAGTGAAGTGTTATTGAAATCAGCAATCATTACATGGACTGTTTTGACTTGTAGCTCGACCTTTAGAGGCACTTGATTGATGCAAGACTCTAGTTCTAGACACTTAGACTCATTGCTAGACTCAGATCCAGACTCATCCTCCGACTCGGACTCGCTAATCATAGATCCTTCGCCCACAGTAATCTTGAACATTTTGCCATTTGGAGCTGTTATCTTGAGAGACTTTCTCCAGCCATTGACCATCTTCTCACTCGGAGTAATCAGCTTAGATGGGTCGAAGTCTTCGATTTGAGTGATCATTTGAACCATGGTGTCTTCGGAAATGGTTGGGGTTATCTCCTGGCCAAACAATAGACCGAAAGCTGATGAATCAAGGCATTCAGGGGAGGCCTTATCTTGTATTGGAGGAGCATCCTCTAGAAAGTGACAGTCTTGAAAGATCTCGAATCCGGGGTAGAGAACCCCCTTTGAAGAGTCATAGAATGGTTCTGGGAAGTCAAAGTATAAGTTATCCTCTCCTTCTTTCACGAATTGTCCATTGAGTGTGAGTTGATGAGGAGGTATTTTGAATTGATCTTTGCCAGCTCGACGGGCCTTTAGCTTAGCCTTTTGCTGCTTGTCATCGAACTTAGTTGGCTTGTATCCCAGACCGCAACAGTTAGTCTGTCCTTGGCTTGGAAGGGAGATTCGGTGGATGGTGGCAGAGTAGTGCCCAGGAAACGCCCACGCTTGATCATCATGCGTTTTGCCATGGGATTGATTCGGGATTCGATGGCTCCAACTTCAGCACTGAATCCCCAGAGGTCTTCGTCCTTGTCATCATGTTTGATTAATATCAGAGCCTTGTCGGCTATCTTGGTCCTTGGATGAGACGCGTGCAGGGTAATGACATTTCCTTGGACCTCCATCCGGACTTTCTGGTGAAGTGAAGATGGCACTGCTTTGAGGTCATGAATCCAAGGTCTTCCCAGTAGGAGATTGAAACTTGCTTTGATGTTGAGCACTTGGAAGCTTACTTTCCGCTCGATCGGCCCTGTGCGGAGTAGTAGGGTGAGAGTTCCCATTGCTTCCCGGCGAGTGTTGTCATAGGCACGAACACCTTGGGAGGAACTAGAAAAGTCACTAGGGGTGAAACCCAAATTTTCAGCAGTGCGGAGAGGACACACATTGATAGCTGATCCATTGTCCACCAGAGTCATGGGGATGATCTTGTCTTTGTATTCAACAGTCAGATAGAGAGCTTTGTGATGGCCCGCCCCCTCAGGTGGGAGGTCTTCATTAGTAAAGGTGATCCCTTCTTCCAGATTCGTAAGTAACCCGACTAGCTCGTCAGGAGTGACTTCTGGGGTGACGTTCAACTTGACCAGAGCATTTATAAGAGCAGTGCGGTGCTCCACAGAGGAAGCCATGAGTTGCCAGATATTAACCTCTGCCTTAGTGCGCTTTAATTGCTTGATTAGAGGGTTCTCCTCGGTGGGTAGAGGAACATCTGTTGCCGGTGCCGTTCTGTTGGCTGGCTCTTGAATTCGACCAGACCTAGTCATGACTTGAACACTGTTTTTTGCCTTAGGGTCCAAATACCAGTTGGCGCTTACAATTTCTCTGCATTCATCATCAGAGATGTTTTCGATAGGAGGGTCCTGATATGTGTCTTCATCGTCGCTGGCCCAAATCCCACAAATGTCTCCTTGAGGTAACCCCGATTCTGAGTCTTCACTTGGCTGCACAAGGGGTGGCACTGACCCTTAGCCATGAAATATTTCCTCTACCTCGAATGGGCCCACAGCATGGAAAAGGGTTTCTTGATTGTCTTCGAGAGCCCTTATGCGAGCCTCAGCTTCCTCAACACGTTCATAGAGCTCTGCTACAGCTGCTGCTAGTGAAGTCATCTTGAATAGGATCTTGAGAAGAGGAGTCTGAGTACCTATTTTGGACATGATTTTGAACTTTAGAACTTGAACTTCCCGACACATGATATGATATATGCATGCAATGAATGAGACCTAGATTTGACTCTAAGTGCCACTCCGAAGATTCGGGATTTTGGATTTTGTACTTGTATTCGGGATTTGCAACCCGTTGGAAATGTTTGAGAGGAGCCTTCATTCTTTTGTGAAAGTTGACTCTTAGTACTAGAATTTGGGAAATCGAAAAGGAATATTTTGACCTATTGGAAATTGAACTTATTTGAAGGGGATTTCAACCCGCTCTAGGATTTGGAAATTTGTACTAGGAAATTGAATTTTAAAGGGAATTTCGACCCATTGGACTTGGAATATTTGAAGGGAATTTCGACCCGATTGAAAGAGAACTGGTTTTGTATTATTTAAAAGGGAATTTCAACCCGTCAATATTTTAGGGGAGTTTCAACCCATTGGACTTGGAATATTTGAAGGGAATTTCAACCCAATTGAAAGGGGATTGATTTTGTAGTATTTAAAGGGAATTTCAACCCGTCAATATTTTAGGGGAGTTTCAACCCATTGGAAGATTGGAATATTTGAAGGGAATTTCAACCCAATTGAAAGGGGATTGATTTTGTATTATTTAAAAGGGAATTTCAACCCGTCAATATTTTAGGGGAGTTTCAACCCATTGGAAGATTGGCAAGGGGTTTGTATTATTTCAGGGGACTTTCAACTAGTGGGAAAGTTGAGTCTATTTCAGGGGATTTTTAACCCGATGTGAAACTTGTATTATTTCAGGGGATTTTCAACCCATTGGAAGTATTTTGACTTTTGTATTGGGAAGGCAAGGATTTTTTGTAGCTTGAAGATGAGCTTGAACTTTGAATTTGACTTGAAGTTTGAATTTTGAAATGGGAGGAGATGCACTTTCGTATATAGAATATGAGGCTTTGTGTTTGGAAAATCCGGCATTGTGCTGCCGTTGGATTTGAAACATTGAATTTGGGAACTTGAAAGTCCGGCATTATGCCGCCGTGGACTTGGAATCTTGAAGTACAGGACTTGAGGTTTGAAGGTTTGGAATTTTTGAACTTCGAACTTGAGGAAAGTCGGCGTTATGACGGTGTGAATTTGGAACTTAAAACTTTGAGTATAGGACTTGAAGTTCGAAAGGTTGAACATGGAACTTGAGGTTTGATTTGAAAAGTCGGCATTACGCCGGCAATGAGTTTGGATATTTGAACTTGAGGTTTTGAGATTGGAGTTAGCAACTTGAGTTTGAGGTTTGAAGACTTGATTGTTTGAAATAGGGAATCCGGCATGACGCCGTTGGATTTGATCTTGAAATTTGACTAGAGAATCCGACATTATGAAGCCGTTGGATTTGGGTTTTGAATTGAAACTTTGAAACTCGAAACTTGAACTAGAAAATCCGGCATTATGACGCCGTTGGTTTTGGGTTTTGAATTTTGAACTTGAAATTTTGACTAGAGAATCCAGCATTATGGTGCCGTTGGATTTGGATTTGACTTGAAACTTGAAACTCGAAATTTGAACTAGAAAATCCGGCATTATGACGCCGTTGGATTTGGACTTGACAATTGAGGTTTTGGACTAGAAAATTGGGTTTTGAATGGGAAGCTTGAAATTTGGAATTGAAGACCCGACATTATGACGCCGTTGGATTGAATTTTGAACTTGAAATTTGGAACTCGAAATGGAAAATCCGGCACTATGACGCCATTGGATTGAATTTGAATTCGAAATTTAGAATTTGGTACTCGAAAATCCGGCATTATGACGCCGTTGGATTGATTTTGAATTTGTAGCTTGGAATTTGGACTTGAAAATCCGGCATTATGACGCCGTTGGATTGATTTTGAATTTGTAGCTTGGAATTTGGACTTGAAAATCCGGCATTATGACGCCGTTGGATTGATTTGTGCGTGAGGCGTGTTTGAGGGTTTTGAATCGAACGGAGTGGCACCCTAAAGACCCTAAAAATCGGCGATTTAGATGCATGAGGTTGAATGATGCTCCTAGGGGTTTGGTTTCCTAGTTGGAGACTAATTGGTTTTGGCAAGCTAGAACTCGAGGTTAGCCATTCACGCGTGCAAAGACGCCCACACAATGCATAAGTAGCACGTTGTCACACTAATCATGAATATGAATGCGACATGCAAAGTTCTCAACCTAAGGTCGGTCTAAGTTTTGTATGATGCAAGTTGTCGGCTTTGGGTGTCAAAAGGTACTCGGCTAAGAGACGGATCCGGCGACATGCTTGCACATCCGTCTAAGGAAGTGTGTGTCGGCAGACGGCCTCCATACTTGACATCAGGAATGTCAAGTAAATGCCAAGTTTCGGTAGGTGCGGAAATGGTCACACACTTTGGTCGGGAACCGTATGGAGAGTCACCATTTCGTTGCCCCCGGGGCTAGCCCGAATGTAGAACACATCCGTTTGGGCAAAGGTAGAAATTCATTTTGCCCCAATATGGTTTTCGAAAAATGCATGAAATGCCTAGAAATTGAAATTGAAATCGTACTTGAATTTGTATTTGTAAAGCTTGTTTTTCGGCACTCGTTCACGAGGTTTGGGAGCGTCCTTCCAGATGCAAAAACAGACTAACTCCCAACAAGAAAAGTTGAGCAAAAGTGGGCGACAAGCCACTGTGAGCCACTGTCCTGGATGCAGGAAGTGGCGTTGGGCGCAGGGGCTGTGCCTGGCGCCAATGCTGGCATCCAGTACTTCGGCAGATCAGTGGCCGGTTGCTCGAAATCTGCTCTCATTTTCGAAATTGAAATTAGAAAAGTCCCCAGTGGAGTCAACAGAATTGTAGGGGGTTTTTTTCGTTTTTTTTTTCCCATTTCCTACAAGGGGGGTTGGCACGCGGCGGTTCGTTTAGAGAACCGTTGAATTGTTTTTGCACCTCGAAGGAGTCGCCACCAAACTTTATTTTAGGTCCCGTTTGGGAAGATCGCAAAATGACTCTATTTTTGGATAAGGCCTTGAATCCTTGAAACGGATGGGTGAGATCCGGGCTCGGGAACGAAAATGCTTATTCGGCGAGCTTTAGAAATATTCAAGTACGTTGACACAACATTGTTTCGAAAATACACCCTAGATTAGACTATGTGGGTTTGAATTTAGAGCAAATAGAATTTCTAATTGTATGGTGGTCACTTTGCTTTAAAGATTAATTTAAGGAACCTAAGGCCGGTTTGTCCAAGAAATTATCTTTGTTAAGCGTGATGTAACCTTTGTAGTTTGTTGTATTTAGCATGTTGGTGATGAAAGCAATAAAGCAAATAAAGAAACATCACAATACTAAATAAAATGCGGAATTAGTAAATACAAGACCCCCTAGAAATGGACTAGGGAGTAGGTCCACATTGCCTAGAAATGGACTAGGCAAGTAAAGGTGCGCAATTGAAAGTGCGGAATTGAAATTGCGGAATTGAAAGTGCATAATTGAAATTGCGGAATTGAAAGTGCGGTATCGAAAGTGCGACATTGAAATTGCGATATTGAAATGGCATAATTGAAAGTGCGATATTGAAATTGCGATATTGAAATTGCATAATTGAAACTTGTACTTGGGCACATGAGATTCGAACGCCAAGCGGCTCCTTAAAAATAAGTGCGCCCGACATGAATTCAAAGCCAAAAATCTCAACTTGGGAGAGGTTGCTCAACCCAAATGTCCTAGATTTTGCATATTGAACTTGAAATTGAAAGCTTGAATATTGAAAGGTTTGAACTTGAAAAGATTGAAACTTGAACTTGAAATGATTGAAATTTGAAAACTTGAACTTGTATATTGAAAAATGGAGTTTTGAATCTCAAAAGATTAAACCTTTAAATGCTAAAAGGTGTCATCTTTGATTACTCCATGCTTGAAGGTGATTCTAGTTCAAAGAGATGAATGCAAGCAACTTTGAACATCCTTGAATCTTGAAAGTTTGTATTTTGTATTTTGAAAAGGTTTGTATTTTTGAAAAACGTGTATGATTGTTGCAAGTGGTGTTTTTTTATGGAAAAAAACACCAACTTGCTAATCATTTGAAATCAAAATGGCATGATTGATTGAAATGGGATTCGGATTTACCTAGTTAGGTTTAGGCACGAGGTCCCAATTGCTTTTGAATTTTGTATGTGTTTTTGAGGAGTTTTTGAGTTTGTATTGTGAGGAGTAATGTCGAAATTACGACGTTGTATGTGTTGTCCTCCCCCTTTTTTCGATGGAAATGAGGGGTATTTATAGGAGGGAATGGTGCAAAACGCCAGCACACGCCAGCGCCTGGCGCCAGGCCAGCGCTGCGCGCTGCTGACGTGGCTTGAATGCCGCCAAAGCAAGGACGGGGAATCCTCCTTGTTTCGTCTTGTAGCGTTGTACCTGTTGTACGAATAGTACTAGGTTTGGAGTTTTGTATTTTCTTGGAGGTTAAGGCATCGTTTAGCGTCTAAAAACAAGCCTTTCTCGGGTTTTTGAATTCCGGTTTTACGGGACGGGGCCCGGCATGCTCGGTTTTGTGGGTCGGCGCCCGAATTTGACTTGCCTTATATGATTTTGAGTGGAAAAGGCCTAGTAAAACCAATGGGATGGTCTACTAGTTGAGATTGTACTTGGATTTTGAAATTGGATTTTGGAAGTTGTATTTTGTACCGAGTTCCGGGAGGGGAACGGCCTCGGGGATTGGATTTTGGACCTTGAATTTTGGAGATGTTCTTAGCAATTGGGATTACCGCGTGGAGTTACTCTAATTACCTAGCAAGGATAATGGTATCGTCATCATCCCAAAGTGGAGACACAAATTAGGTGTCTACAGCTATATTTGTTAAATTGATTATAATTATTTTTTAATTTACTTCATAATTTTTGAAGATTTGTTTCAAAATAGTTAGTCATTATTGATGTGGCCTAAACTAAAAGGTGACACATGGTCTTCGTATGATAAAATGGACACCTAAGAAACGTCTTATTGAGAAAATAGACTGCTGGCTCAAAAGGCAGGCCCAGCTCAGAAAGACACCCTTAGCCCTAGAAAACATCATCTAAAGGACACATGTCCTAATCTCAGAGGTCATCCAATCATGCATCTAGGGTTTAGGGATCAATTCCCAAGAAACCCTAACCCTATAAATAGCTCAGATCCCAAGGTAAAGGGGGCATTCAATTCATTCCCACCTACCTTAAACTATCTTTGCTCTGTCTTCTCTCTACAAATTACTTCTCTCTCTAGCCAATACTTACTAAGGCACCGGAGGGAATATTCCTACGGGAATATTCTTGTTTTGCAGGTTGCAGGAAGATCGTGCCACCGCATACTTGATACCTCCGAGGAACGCGTGACACGCCATCACCACAAAAGACCCCACAACATTTGGCGCCGTCTTTGGGGAGGTATAGTATCATGGCCGAACCGCAATCTGAAGGTGAAGAGCACAACGGCGGATCAGGGGAACGACGGCCCCGAGAAAGAAGTCAACACCATATAGAGGAAGCAAATCGAGTCGCCAATGCTGGAAACACACCATGCCGAGTTCAGGAAGCCGAGGTGACTGTTGAGGAGGAATCGGACGTCGAGGAACCTCCCCCATGCGGCCATCTAAGTCCCAGCTTCAGGGACGCCGTGTTGGATGAAAATTTGGACCTACCAGTCTCGGTAGGATCGCAACGCGAAATCCTAGCAGGGTTCCAACAACAAATGAATCAAACTTTCCAACAGTAGATGAGAACCACGTTGCAGGATGAAATACGAAGGAACATGCTGATATATAACACTGAAAGGATGGCCCCACAAAGGCCCCTCAGCCTAGGCGTCAATCGGATAAGCAGAATGCCGCTCAGGTCTAACGTCTGGAGAGCAGGAGAAAGTTCCCGCCCACAAGCTAGCCGGGGAGCCAGTCCTTTGGTACATCGCCCAAACACTGACCACGGCCATCGAGCTCTTAGGTTATGACAATTATAAAACATATATTTCATGCGGAAAAACCATAAAGCTAGGAATCCAAATTAATTGCCACATAGTCAAGTAGCATAATTTAGGATACATACATGTGACGCGTGCCTTCCCTAGCTTCTCCCGAACCGAACAAGAACAAGTTTAGGACTCCAAGTGTCGTCCCTCCGTAGATAGTCCACAGCACGTACGGATCCGCCTTATTAAGCTTAGTTTTAATCTTAAAACTATTTGAACACTTGAGAATATGATGTATAAATTGTGATTATTCATCACCTATTTATAGGGTTGGATTATCGGAACTAGAAACTTACTAGGATTCAATTTATCTAATTCAATTAGAATTAGACTTAAATTAAACCTTTGTTTTTAGTGTTTAGTTAAACAACTAACTCTAGTAGTTTTAGGAAAATAATCAAACCGGACAAATCCTAAATGCCAAAGGATTCGAAGCATGCACGAACACATCGACACGCACAAACACCCTACAAGGGGCGCTGTCCGCGCGCGCGGGTTGGCTCGGCCCAGCAGCGTTGGTACGCGGCCCACGATGGGCGCGCCAGCCTGCTGCTTCGCCTTGGCTGGGCCTGGACTTGCCTTGCGCTCGACAGGGCCTTGCCTTGGTGGGGCGGGCTGTTGCGGTGCTTGCTTGCCTTGCGCGGGCTTCGCTAGGCGCGGGCCTAGCTTCGTGTTGGGCCTTGCGTCTAGCAAGCTCGTCCGATGTTTATTTCGTACGTCGCGCTTCCGATTCATTTTCCGATTACGGAATTCATTTCCGATTCGAACAATATTTGATATTTCCGATTCAGGAATTAATTTCCGTTTCGAAAAAATATTTAATATTTCTGATTCCGGAATTTATTTCCGATAATATTTTCGATTCCGATAATATTTCCATTTTCGATAATATTATCCGATACGTACCATGTTTCCGTTTCCGGCAACATCTACGACTTGGATAATATTTATATTTCCGATACGATCCACATTTCCGTTTCCGGCAATATCATCGTTTCCGGAGTATTCATAATTTGCATTTTGACGATTTCAGCTCCCACTGGAACCGAGATCTGTAGACACCTACTTTTGTCCCCATTCCCGAAAGGGAAGGTTCGATGATGAAAACGTAAATCTCCACTTGACAACGCATCTCCTATAAAATAACGAATCTCAATTCCCCTTTTCATTTCACCCGAAACCTGCTATTTATGGAAACCTGCTAAAAATAGTAACTGCCGTAATGGGTAGTTGTTAAAAGTGGCAAGTAATAAAAGATAGAAACCTGTCAGAATTAGGTGTTGCACTCCAACATAAATCCTAAATGAGATAGAGATTATGAGAGAATTCTATTCCTAATATGATTCGAAAATAAGAGTTACGTATTAATTAAAATCCTAACGAGCCTAGAGTTCTTAACGGGCCCAGACGCATTCCGTCACAAGGTTAATACGCACTAAAAGACTCAATTAAATCTCAAACACTCCGGATTTTAGGAATCCGAATCTGACTAAGAAAACAGCCCAGACCCTATTTTCAACGCCTGGTTCTGGGCGCTGAAAATACCTGGTACGTGTTTTTTCCTAATTCCTCGTGGATTAGAGTTCTGCAAATTCTATCTTTCCAAGAACTCTTTTCTATAAATATAGCCCATGTTCGACGTGAAAAAAGGACAACACAATTATTATTCTGAGTATTGACTCTAAACCCCTAAAACCTAAGCCTCACGCTGCAAAACTGATCACGCGTTCTGTCGCAATCGATCCATAAATCGAACAGAACGTATCCTGTCCCATAATTTGAGATTCGTTAAATAAAAGGAGAAATAGCAAAATCAAAGCGGTTAGTTTTCTGAGAACCGTGACGCACCTCTCAAGGGTGCGTCGTAATGTGTCCCTTTTCTATGATTTAATTGCTTTCCTCGCCCTTTTATGAATTGTTAAACTAACTAAATCTGATTGTTCGATCACGCCTAATAAATATGATATTTTTGGGAAATTGGATTATCATGCTAGGTCCCTTAAAACAATCTAAATCAGATAATCGCGTTCGATCTAGTACTATATGTTGCATGTTGTTAAAATCGACTCAGATTATTTTAATAGTTAACGCATGTCCCTTCAATTATTTATGCTGAGCTAGTAAGGATATCCTGCCTCTGGAGTTATCAAAGAGAGAGTACTCCTCTCGGTAGTTACAGTCCCCCGAACCCTCAATCTCTACCCTGCGGGTGTACGTTGAGCGATCCCCACCACCAGGGATCACAAGGGAACCTACGGCCGTCGTGGTCAAACATAATTGCACTCCCTTTATGTCACGATAACCGGGTTTTTTCAGTTTTTCTCATTGTCGTTAAAAACTGAATGGCGACTCCTATATTACTAGTCAATTGGGTGTAAACTCACAGGAAATCCAATTACACTTGATTTGACAAAAATAAGCGTCACACCCACGAGGGACGAGGTCACGCATTTGCCTCGTGCCTTTTCGACCCCTCACAGTGGCGACTCTGCTGGGGATAGTGAAGGAAATACTCGTGCTTGTAGGTAATCAAAATAGCCGAAGGGTGAAACGATCCTACCCCGCGTTTATTTCCCCATCAAGTTGGGACGACCTGAAAATCAGCATATTAATGTGAACGGACAGAACCGCATAACGAATCTTGGCTCCCTTGGTGTTTCATCTCGGGAGTTGGGACTAAGGATACCCATCGCCAACCGGGGGGTGCATACGCTTCGAATGTTGTCCACTCGGCACTTTCGCTAGTAGTACACCCGTCCCAAACCCAATCGCTCGCCCACTAGGTCCCTCTCGCCTGCATGCCCCCTTGGCTTGCACTTGCGGGTTGGCCTTCTGGGAAGAAATTCGTCTGTTGAAAGCACTACCCCGACCGGGGCATGTGTTGGATCTGCGATAGAAGCGGTACCAAGCCAGGCGCAAAAACTACCCATAGAAGCCTATCATAAATTGCATGACATATTATTATTGCTTCATGATGTGATGTTAGTAATGTGTAGCGAAATATATGATTGTGTGTGACAAACTATCCTAAAAAAACCAACGACCTTAAAAATTGCCCAAACATTCATAAACCAATTTGCCAAAGAGTTATACCGAAATACGTGTTCCGCAAACCCGAACGATCGCCACAAAAATAAGCGACGCTCGGGATGGCCTGTAACGAATCCCACAAACGCTGCACAACGCGTAAAGGACGTTATAAGGAAAGCACGCAAAATCGAAGTCGCATAAACAAAAGTAGACGCAAACAGAAAACGAGAACCAGCCAGGGACGCATTTTCAACGCCCCTGGCTGGGCGCCAGAATTTCTCACGCCCTACACTGGGCGCTGAAGTTGCTGCTTGGCCTTCTGGTCAGGCGCAGCAGCCTCGGTGCCCGCGCAAAAGGAAAATACGTAGCACAAAAAACCGTTCGTAAAAAAAAAATTGCTACGAGGGCGTAAGAAAAGCACTCGATTCTAAAAGCGACTCATAAAAAATAAATAACTCTTTGTGTCGTTGTTAGGCCTCCTACGACGACAATGCTCGACACCAAAACCGAACCTGCCAATAATTATAAATGTCACGCGGGCAAAGATTTTCGAAAATATAAAGAGTTCAAATTGCACACATAGTAGTCCAAATATACTAGTCCGACTTAAGGGTAGTCATAAAATGTCTAAAAACCGACTCACGAAACAAACTAATGTGTCTCCTACTCCAAAACAATAATGCAGGGCCCCTGAATACCTACCCGTGATAGCCATCAAGGAGCGCAATGGAAGGAGCATATCCCGAACACCTATACCTAGAGGTCGCACAAACCCAAGAAATGCATGCTCTGGAACACGACCCTCTATGTTCTCAAAGGCCACTCGCCTCAAAGAACCACGCTATGCCAAAAACTCTCCCCAACTCGCATGCTTTCGGGCTATTGTTTGGGTTAGAAAAGAAAAGAGCGAGGAATGAAACAGAAATTATGGCATTAGCCCTTCAAGATGAATTGTTCGATCCTACTAAATTGATCGCTCCATCACCCTCAAAAGATAACCAAATCCAACGAGGGTGGCGCAACACTTTCAAATGGACTAATGCTCGTGGGATGAAGTTCAAGATATCTGCGGGAGAGGGTCCGGTGTACGAAGAATTAGAGTCTGAATCCGAGTCTGACTCCGAGTCCGAACCTAGCAAAATTGTAACCACTCCCAAAAATAGTTTAGACCCGGAAATATCTACTCCGGGAGATCTTTTTGATGTAATGCTTCATGACTTTAATAAGATAAACAAAAATTTTGAGTATACGCCGCTTAAAAATCCGAGCAATAATGCAGAATGTCTCGCCACTAATGAGCACGAAAAAGAGCCAGAAGAGGAATATACCGAATTAATAAAAGCTGTAAGTGAATAAGAACTCAAAACTCCTATAATTGAGGACACAGAATCGGTAAATATTGGAACAGAAGAAAATCCTAAAATCATCAAAATTGGCCTCACCTTAACTCCCACTGAAAAGGCTTTTACGGGAATTCGAGGGTGTATTTGCTTGGTCCTACAAAGACATGCCAGGAATAGATCGAGAAATCGCTGAGCATAAAATTCCGCTAGATCCCAAAATGACGCCAGTAAAACAAAAGCTACGGCGGCTCAAACCAGAAATAGCCTTGAAAATAAAAGAAGAAGTCACTAAACAATTAGACGCCGGGCTTCATAAAAGTCTCCAACTACCCGGAATGGGTGGCCAATATTGTCCCCGTAGCTAAAAAAGATGGACGAGTGCGAATGTGCGTAGACTTTCGAGACCTCAACAAAGCCAGTCCTAAAGATGACTTCCCTCTACCTCACATTGACATACTAGTAGACAACACCGCAGAACACGCGCTTCTTTCCTTTATGGACGGGTACGCCGGATATAACCAAATACTTATGGCAGAAGAAGACATGGAAAAAACAACCTTCATTACCCCTTGGGGTACATATTGCTACACTGTAATGCCTTTTGGTTTAAAAAACGCGGGGGCCACCTATCAAAGAACAGCCACCACGTTACTCCATGACATGATACACAAAGAAATCGAGGTCTATGTAGACGACATGATCGTCAAATCTAAAGACCGGCACCGTCACCTCCCGGCACTTAGAAAGTTCTTCACCCGAATCTTGAAATATAACATGAGACTAAATCCACAAAAATGTGTGTTCGGGGTAACCTCTGGAAAATTGCTAGGATATGTTGTTAGTACGCGAGGAATCGAGATTTACCCATCCAAGATCAAAGCTATTACCGAAATGCCCCACCGAAAACTGAAAAACAGATAAGGGGCTTCCTAGGAAAGCTGCAATACATTAGTAGGTTGATTTCCAAGCTTACTATGACTTGTGAGCCAATATTCAAAAAGTTAAGAAAAGAAGAAAAAGCCGAATGGGATGAACAATGCCCAATTGCCTTCGATAAAATCAAAGAATATCTAAGCAAACCACCCGTCATTTCCCCGCCTTTGCCCGGAATCCCTTTACGCCTATACCTAACCGTCACGGATACTGCAGCAGGAGATATGCTCTCACAGTGCGTACATGGATCCGAGCGAGCCATTTACTACTTGAGCAAGAAGTTCATACAGTACGAGACGAGATACACAGAACTTGAGAAAACCTGCCTCGCCCTCGTCTGGGCATCCAAAAAACTCAGACATTACCTATTGGCCCACACTGTTCATATAGTGTCACAACCAGACCCCTTAAAATATATGTTCGAAAAGCCCGCCCTAAATGGTCGCCTGTCCAGGTGGCTAGTCATGCTCTCAGAATTCGACCTAAAATTCATGCCAGAAAAAACAATCAAAGGAAGAGCGGTAGCCGAGTTCCTGGCCGAACATGCCACGAATGAGGAAACCACGGAAGCTTACCTCCTCCCCGACGAGGAACTTCTGATGATACGAGACGACTATTGGACAATATACTTCGATGGCGCGTCCAATCAAAAGGGATGCGGCGTCGGAGTTCTCCTAGTCAGTCCCGAAGGGGCCCATATACCAATTTCCGTCAAACTGGTTTTCGAGGCCACAAACAACGCCGCCGAATATGAAGCCTGCATAGTTGGGCTAGAGGCCGCAGTTAGCCTCGGAGTCAAGCATCTACAAGTCTTCGGGGATTCTTCCCTAATATTCAACCATATATCTAAAAGATGGAAGGTCCGAAGCACTAGTCTCTGAAAATATCAAGCTCACTTAGACCGAATAGTCGAGCAATTCGAAAAAATCGAGTATACGTACTTACCAAGAGACGACAACCAATTCGCGGATGCACTAGCAAAGCTAGCTTCAATGCTCAACATCCCGAATGAATGGGACGGAATGACCCTTCGGGTCGAACGAAGGAAAGAGCCGGCTTATTGCTGTGCCATAGACTCCGAACCTGAAAACACCGAAGAAGAACCATGGTATACGGACATCCTTCGTTACAAAACAAGTGGGGAATTCCCCCCAAACACCTCCCCGCGAGCACAAAAGGCCCTACGCCTCCTCGCTTCACAATATAGCATAATTCTGGGGAAACTGTACAAATACACGCCAAATAAAATCAAGTTACTTTGTGTCCACCAAAACCAAGCCCAAAGACTAATGGAAGAATACCATAACGGCATGTGCGGACCTCATATGAACGGAAAAATGCTATCCCGAAAAATATCCCGCTCAGGGTACTATTGGACCACTATGGAAACCGATTGCCATCACTTTGTAAAAACTTGCCCAAAATGCCAAATCTTCAGTAACCTTAACCACTTGCCTCCCTCAGAACTATACACCTTCACTTCTCCATGGCCCTTTTCCACCTGGGGTATAGATATAATCGGCAAGGTAACACCAACAGGCGTAGGGGGACACGAGTACGTTTTAGTCGCAATTGATTACTTCACTAAATGGGTAGAGGCAGTCTCCTATGCAAAATTAACGGCCAAACATGTCGCTCGATTCCTAGAAAAGAACATATTCTGTCGATACGGGGTTCCACATGAAATCATAAGTGACCAAGGTTCCCACTTTAGGGCCGAAGTCCAAGACCTGCTCGAAAAATATCATGTCAAACATCATAAATCCTCTCCCTATAGGCCGCAAATGAACGGCGCGGTAGAGGCGGCCAACAAAAATATTAAAGTCATAATCGAAAAAATGGCCGAAAATTATAAGGATTGGCCCAACAAATTACACATCGCATTATGGGGCTATCGAACCTCAATCCGCACCTCCAATTGAGTAACACCCTACTCCTTGGTATACGGAATGGAAGCAGTTCAACCTATCGAGTTGGAAATTCCCTCCCTCCGGATCGTCCTAGAAAGCAAGCTGCCCGAGGCCGATTGGGTTCAAGCTAGGTACGACGAGCTCGTCCTTTTAGACGAACGGAGGTTGAGAGCTTTACATCACGTGCAAGTGTATCAAAAGCGCATCGCGAGGCAATTCAACAAAAGAGTCAAACCTCGAAATATCAAAGAAGGCGATTTTGTGTTAAAAGAAGTCCGCGCACCTACTACGGACCCACGAGGAAAATTCCGGCCTAATTGGACCGGACCATATTTTGTAAAGACCATCCTACCTGGCGGAGCAGTCCAACTAGCCGACATAGATGGAGCGGAATTCGCTAACCTCACGAATTTAGACCAATTGAAAAAGTACTATGTTTAATAAAATTCAGTCCGGAGTTAAGGCATCTAATAAAACACATTAAGACTCATAAGCAAGCATTCTGCGCATTACTCTAGGCAAACGGCTTAAAACTCGCTAAAGTAGAAAGGACGAAGGACAAAGTTTAAACGCCCAGGACTGGGCGCCTTTATTTTTAACGCCCAGGCCTGGGCGCAGATATTTCCTACGCCCGAATTTGGGCGTCATTCTCTCTTGCCACCTATCCTCCCGCTTCTGCAAGTGTTCGTACTCCTTTTTTCGGATCAGCAAAAGAACCACGAACACTTGGGGGGGGGGGGGGGTAGCAGATGTGTAATGAACGCCGCCCCTTTCAAATTTCAAAAAATCATAGCTAGAACTACGCGCGACCTGATTCTGACAAGATACGTAGGCAATCCTTATCAAGGATTCGATCCAATAAAAGTTAAAAAATACTAAAGTCATGGAGCACATCAAGACAAAGGGATATTACAAAGGGCACTATACCCCAACCCATGCACGGGCAAGGCCAAATAGAATGATAACAAAGACACAAGAATTTTCAGGAACAAGCCCAACAAAGGAGTATGGCATGAGTCGGCAAAAAACGAAAAATAGTGAACATGCATATGTAATACCCCAAGTAGTCGGCTAGTCTAAAAATATGTGTGCACTCTTGTATGAACTCATTTTTTTTATATATAGAATTCTTTCTCTTTTCGAAATTCGTCGTTGGTTTAGAAAGCTAGTACCGCTATAATGTGTTGAGGCAAAGCCCGTGGAAGGCTCAAAACATTCTTGCACCAAAAATTCGCAAAAAATAAAATATATATACATGCGGAATACAAGAATGAATATATACAAAACAGGAGGCAAGCCTAAGACTCGTCATCGGCTTCATGTCTCCAAGCCTCGCCGGTCCATCCACTCCACTCCCCGTGGTATGAGGACCCCCAACCAGAATCACCCCAAAAATGAGGCTGTGGCTGCAACTCGGGGCTAGGCTCTCGAGCCACCGATACGGAACGTCGCCTACGCTCCGGCTCGGACCTCTCCCCAGAAGAACTCGCCCTCACATCGGAACGACGATGCCGTAGGGGCGAGTGCCGTGCCCTCTCTCTCTCCTCACGACCGCGTCCCCCACCCGAGGGACCTGCGTCGTCGGCCCCGGCTCGTCCAGCCCCCGTCTGCAAAAACAAAAAGGAGGGTGAGTAACGGAAAGCCAAACAAAAGGTACGGGTCAAAAGAAAAGGAAAAGAGGGCACATTACCCGAGTGGAGTGGGGGCTCCTGCAAGAAAGTGCAGATCGGGCCCGAACCAACGCGGACTTCAACCGGTTGATCACCCCCACCATCGCGTTGGCCGTACGGGCCGGAACCTGAAACAGGAATGTTAGTAACAAAAGAAAAAAAAAACAAAAGATATAAGAAGAGTGCACAAATAAAAGGTGCATACCGCCTGTACTCCCTCATGGAGCGGAGCATGGAAAACCCGATCTTCCGGGACAGTCTCCACAATCTCGGATCCACTCTCTCCGGTATACGAGATTCCAGCACCGGGAAGCACCCATCCCCCTAACGAAGGGTCAGGATACTCCTGCACAAAACACAGTAAACATAAACACATAGGCACGAGCATAAAAACCCTCACTAAAAAAATCAGTACAAAAAGAGAGAGCAACTCACAACGCCAGGCTCCGGGAGACGAAGAGAATCCTGGATAAACTGATAATAGCTAGCTCCCGCTATCACCAACTCCGTCGCTGGCACGCCAGTCCTCGAGTGGACCCTCCACGACTCGCCTATCGAACGAGTAGACAGCATGGTCGCAGGCGGAGGCTTAGGCACCGAAAAAACCCCGACCGTCTGCATACGTACCCGCTCTCCCAGGTACCAGACAGGGTCGCGGCGGCCAACGAACAAGACCCGCATCTGGCTCAGGGCATAACTATCCCTGACCGAAGCATAAGTACCCCTAAAAGAGAGCCATGGGGTCCAAACCACCTGTTTCGTACAGACACGGTCAGATCTCGCACATAGAAAATAAAAGAAAAATGACGAAATACGAGATAGAGGATAAGATTCTGTACATGCTCAGGGTTCCCGTCCCGAATGAGATCCCACACGGTATCGGGCGGTGGACGCGCAGTCAGCTTCTTCTTCCAACCCCAACGACAACCGGCAGGGTTCTCCAAAGGCCTCTACCCCTTTCGGGGAGCCAGCCAAGGCAAGTGCTCAAAAGCCCACAGCTATAAAAGGAAAAGACAATAATACGTCAAAAAAAAAGGGCCCGGTAAAAGCGAGAAAACAAAAGAAAGGCTAGGCACATACCTCGATCAAACGCGGCACTCCCGCCAATGTAATGACAAAGTGACGTCTACACGGGTCCGAGTCGCGCACCGCCAAACTCATCTGGCCGACGAGCATCGCGTAGCCCAAATCGCCCCAGCAATAGTCACCCAGCGTAGACACGTCCTCCACCATGCCTATCCATCTCGG
Source organism: Spinacia oleracea (assembly GCF_020520425.1). Taxonomy (NCBI): domain Eukaryota; kingdom Viridiplantae; phylum Streptophyta; class Magnoliopsida; order Caryophyllales; family Amaranthaceae; genus Spinacia; species Spinacia oleracea. Next base: position 85,217,789 of record NC_079491.1, read on the forward strand.
GTCAAAGGTGTCAATCGGACCCGATAGAAAAGTGGAAGTAATAAAATGGAGGTAGAACAGCCGGGCCTGTCTCGAAGACGACTCCTCCACTCCATGCTCCAGGGCCCACATTAGGTCAGCAAAAGGTATCCCACGGGGCTGGTACGAACGCAATCTCATGCCCATCCACGAGCCTAGGAGCCTGGTACCCTCAGCAACCGTCGGCGGCGGGCCATCCGACCCCAGGCGAACGGGGTTCCCTGTAAAGGTCAAGCCCGTCAAAGCCGTGTAGTCCTCAGGAGTGATCGTCACCTCACCCCAAGGAAAATGGAAAGTGTTGGTGGTATCCCACCACCACCTCATGAACGACCGCAGAAAGGACAGGGAGATGTTAAGCCGCAGAATCTCCCAGAAGGTCTCGACCACCGGAAACAGTGACCTCGCCCTCACCAAAGCCTGGGCGTCCGAGCTCAGGAAACCAAAAATAGTCTTGCTCGTCGCTGCACCGTAGCCGCGAACCGTAGTGTCCCTCCTCGCGTGAAGGCGGGTAGTCACGTGGTGCTCTAGGTCGTAGTGCAGGTCTTGACCGTCGTAGAACTTAGGACCCACCCATAGGGGTCCCGCGCCAGTAGACTGACGCGTCATGCCACGCTCCTCGTGGCCACCAGAAGGAGGTGACAACTCGTCAGACATGCTGATCAACGATACAACAAGGCATTATACCTTTAACAAAATTGGCACTCACACCAATCACTAAAAAGTGCATTGCGCTCATAAAATGGAGTCATACAATTTTTGTTCCCTAAAAACATGATACTAAGTTCATATTGAGCAAAAATTCCCTAAGTAGAGAAAATTATTATTAACTCCAACAAAATCAAAATTCTTCCATAATTTGTCATTCATGAATTATGAGGAACGCAAGCAATATACCAAAACACCTACATTGTAAGAAAACACTAGAGTCGCAGGAATACTTGGGGGTTAGTATAAACATGCCCAAATTCAACAAGAATCAGCATACTTGAGAAAATTAACATGCACAAACTAATTAACATGTTATGTAGAACATTTCCAACTATCTGATTGAAGGAAAGGGGCACAAAATCAAAAACCCCCAAATCAATTTCATGCACAAAAAACTTGACCAAAAATACTGAAATTGACAAAACAGCTCAAAATTACTGAAAATAACTTACATTGGGAAGATTAGGGAGTGACTTGGAGTAGAATTCGCAAAGAAAAGTGATGAAACGAGCAAAAGATCAGTTGAAAGAGGTGAGGAGTTTGAGCGAAAATGGCGGAAATGGGAAAGGAAGGAGACGGTCCGCGTATTTAAAGACCAGTCTCCCCTTCGCATTTTCAACGCCCAGCTCTGGGCGTTAGAAATTCTCGCGCCCAGAGCTGGGCGCTGAAAGTGTTTCCCAGACAGCAAATATTCGCTGTCGGGCACGCGCAATCCCTATTTGTGTAAAACATCCGTTATCTGGACATTTCTTTCCCAAAAACGGTATTTTTGCAATATCGTTAACAAAAAAATATACACAGTGTGGACCCACTTGTAGGACACACCTAATCGGGAAATATTGCGACCCACCAACAGGTTGTAATCGCAAAAAGCCCTTCTACATAGGCAAAATGAAAAAGCAAGAAATTCAAAATGGGCTCGCCCACCCTTAGCGGGCGGGGTTTGCGTCACTAGCCGCGCAGGTCCTCAGTTTTCGAAAAATAGAATCTTCAAAAAACAAAATGAAATAGGCTCGCCATCTTCAGCCGGCGGGGTCTACGGCGCAAACCACGTAGGTCCTTATTTTCAAAAAATGAACACAAAACAAATTTCAAAATAGATTCGTCCACTTCTATCGGACGGGGTGTCCACCCTTAGCGGACAGGTTCGCCATCTTTAGCCGGCGGGGTCTACGTCACAAACCGTGTAGGTCCTTATTTTCAAATTTCAAAAATAGATTCGTCCACTTCTATCGGACGGGGTGTCCACCCTTAGCGGACAGGCTCGCCATCTTTAGCCGGCGGGGTCTGCGTCACTAACCGCGCAGGTCCTTAGTCGCTGCATCGATAACTTTTTCTGGTTTTCCGTTTTCCCAAAAAAGAACGATGTGAGTAGCTTTCCCTTTTTCCAAAGATTGGTTTTCCGTTTTTTCCAAAAAAGAACGATGTGCTGGATTTTCCTTCGTTTTACGTCCTATAAAAACAAGGGGGTTTCCTCGTTTAGCTAACCCTGAAAATGAGAATCTTTAAAAACATTTTTTTTACCTCGTGATTGGGCTTGGCCAGGCCCAATTACACTTTATAGCTTTGATTTCGAAAACATCTGTAGCTACTCCCAATGACAAAGTGAGGGAGTTCCTACGCCTCTTTAGATACTTCCAATAACAAAGTGAGGAAGTTTCTATACTATCCGTTGACAAATCCCAATGACACGTGAGGGGTATGTCGACACTTCAAGTGATGACCCTTAAGTCAAATGTTATCACTCGGGGGCTCGTGAGACCCTCGCCAAAACAAGTCACCATGGCTTGTGTGACGCACTCCGTCTAATACTTTGACCATCGTCTTACTCCAAGACTCAGTCAAAGTGGGGGCTAACTGTAGACACCTACTTTTGTCCCCATTCCCGAAAGGGAAGGTTCGATGATGAAAACGTAAATCTCCACTTGAAAACGCATCTCCTATAAAATAACGAATCTCAATTCCCCTTTTCATTTCACCCGAAACCTGCTATTTATGGAAACCTGCTAAAAATAGTAACTGCCGTAATGAGTAGTTGTTAAAAGTGGCAAGTCATAAAAGATAGAAACCTGTCAGAATTAGGTGTTGCACTCCAACATAAATCCTAAATGAGATAGAGATTATGAGATAATCCTATTCCTAATATGATTCGAAAATAAGAGTTACGTATTAATTAAAATCCTAACGAGCCTAGAGTTCGTAACGGGCCCAGACGCATTCCGTCACAAGGTTAATACGCACTAAAAGACTCCATTAAATCTCAAACACTCCGGATTTTAGGAATTCGAATCTGACTAAGAAAACAGCCCAGACCCTATTTTCAACGCCTGGTTCTGGGCGCTGAAAATACCTGGTACGTGTTTTTTCCTAATTCCTCGTGGATTAGAGTTCTGCAAATTCTATCTTTCCACGAACTCTTTTCTATAAATATAGCCCATGTTCGACGTGAAAAAAGGACAACACAATTATTATTCTGAGTATTGACTCTAAACCCCTAAACCTAAGCCTCACGCTGCAAAACTGATCACGCGTTCTGTCGCAATCGATCCATAAATCGAACAGAACGTATCCTGTCCCATAATTTGAGATTCGTTAAATAAAAGGAGAAATAGCAAAATCAAAGCGGTTAGTTTTCTAAGAACCGTGACGCACCTCTCAAGGGTGCGTCGTAATGTGTCCCTTTTCTATGATTTAATTGCTTTCCTCGCCCTTTTATGAATTGTTAAACTAACTAAATCTGATTGTTCGATCACGCCTAATAAATATGATATTTTTGGGAAATTGGATTATCATGCTAGGTCCCTTAAAACAATCTAAATCAGATAATCGCGTTCGATCTAGTACTATATGTTGCATATTGTTAAAATCGACTCAGATTATTTTAATAGTTAACTCATGTCCCTTCAATTATTTATGCTGAGCTAGTAAGGATATCCTGCCTCTAGAGTTATCGAAGAGAGAGTACTCCTCTCGGTAGTTACAGTCCTCCGAACCCTCAATCTCTACCCTGCGGGTGTACGTTGAGCGATCCCCACCACCAGGGATCACAAGGGAACCTACGGCCGTCGTGGTCAAACATAATTGCACTCCCTTTATGTCACGATAACCGGGTTTTTTTAGTTTTTCTCATTGTCGTTAAAAACTGAATGGCGACTCCTATATTACTAGTCAATTGGGTGTAAACTCACAGGAAATCCAATTACACTTGATTTGACAAAAAGAAGCGTCACACCCACGAGGGACGAGGTCACGCATTAGCCTCGTCCTTTTTCGACCCCCTCACAAGATCCGTCGATTTCGAATATCCATAAATGGAGTATTTAATTCACTTAAATACTTGATCCGTTCACGTACTATTTGTTTGACCCTACGGGTTCAGTCAAGAGTAAGCTGTGGATTTATATTATTAATTCCACTTGAACTAAAGCGACCTCTAGCTAGGCATACAGTTCACTTGATCTCACTGAATTATTAACTTTCATAATTAATTAATACTGAACCGCATTTATTATACTTAGTATTTAATGCATACTTGGACCATGGGCATTATTTCCTCCAGTCTCCTACTTGTCCTTAGGGACAAGTGTGCAATGCCTAATTCCTTTGTCGCTTGATGCTTGCTCATGAACATAAGTTAAGAGTTGTCATCCTTATTATGTCCAGAGGTATTTCTCGGTTTCAGAGTTCAACTGATCAAATAAACAGATAATCATAGCCTATGATTCATCTGAGCACGACCATGCATTTTAAAGTTTCTAGCTCTCCGAGTGGCCTTGTACAACTTTCAGCATCTTATCCCGATTCATGGGAGGACAATCCCAACCTTGTGATCTTTGAGGTTAGACTTCGTTTGATAGGTGATTACCCGAGCGTTGCCGTTATAGCCTCCTTTCACGGGCGACGGTTGACAACGTCAAAGTAACCAGTTCTCAAACAAGTAATCTCAAATCACTCAGGTATTGAGGATTAGTGTCTAATAATTTTAATGAAATTTACTTATGACAGATTTTCATCTCTTACAGTAAAGTTTCATAGGTCTCTCCGATACTAGTCTTCTCAAAGTAAGTATCTATGCAAATGATTGCGACATTCCCATGTCCACATAGTTCAAGAAACATAATTACTAGTCATCTTGCATTCTAGTCGTCTAGCATTTTCTATGCGTCCACCTTTATAGAAAACTCCGACCAGGGACCTTTTTTAACTTTTGACCTTTGACTTGTTAGACATTTCTTAGTTACAGGATTGCTCCTGATAGTCTATCTTGAATATATCGCCAAATTGAAAGGACTCATCATTTAATACTAAACCAAGATTAAATGGTATATGAAAATACATTTCATATATGATAAATGTTCAACCCCAATGTTTTACAACCATGGGCTGAAGTAAATAATGCCCTTGGTCCAAGTATGCATTCAATGCTAAGTCTAATAAATGCGATTCAGTATTAATTTATTATACAAGTTAATATTTCAGTGAGATCAAGTGAACTGTATGCCTAGCTAGAGGCCGATTAAGTTCAAGTGGAATTAATAATTTTAATCCACAACATACTCTTGACTGAACCCGTAGGGTCACACAAATAGTACGTGAACGGAACAAGTATTTAAGTGAATTAATTACTCCATTTATGGATATTCGGAATCGACGGATCTCGGTTCCAGTGGGAGCTGAAATCATCAAAAGGCAAATTATGAATACTCCGGAAATGATGATATTGCCGGAAACGGAAATATGGATCGTATCGGAAATATAAGTATTATCCAAGTCGTAGATGTTGCCGGAAACGGAAACATGGTACGTATCGGAAAATATTATCGGAAATGGAAATATTGCCGGAATCGGAAATATTGCCGGAAACGGAAATATTGCCGGAAACGGAAATATTGTCGGAATCGGAAATATTATCGGAATCGGAAATAATTCCGGAATTGGAAATATTAATTATTTGTTCTAAACGGAAAATAATTCCGGAAACGGAAATATTAAATATTGTTTGAATCGGAAATGAATTCCGGAATCGGAAAATTAATCGGAAGCGCGTCGTACGAAATAAACATCGGACGAGCTTGCTAGACGCAAGGCCCATCACGAAGCCAGGCCTGCGCCTAGCAAAGCACGCGCGCAGCAAGGCAAGCAAGCAGCCCGCCAAGCACCGCAAGGCCCAGCCAAGCAACACGCAAGGCCAAGCCCAGCGAGGCCAGCAGGCTGACACACCCAAGCGTGGTGTGCAGGGCTGCTGGGCCGAGCTCTCTGCGCGCGCGCGCCCTTAGCGCCCTTCGTGGGCTGTGCGTGTGTGTGCGTTGAGTTCGTGCATGAATCGAATCCTTAAGCGTTTAGGATTAGTTCGATTAAAGATTATTTTCCTAAAATTACTAAAGTTAGTTGTTGAGTTAAACACTAACTTAATAGATTTAATTAGTATCTAATTCTAATAAGATTAGGTTAATTAAATCCTAGTAGGTTTCTAGTTCCAATGATCCTACCCTATAAATAGGTGATGGCAATTACAATTTATAATACATCAAAAAGTATTCATATAGTTTTAAGTTAAAAACTAAAGTTAATAATTTGCCACAAATTATAATCGAATAACATAAAACCTTAGGCTAAATTCTAGTTAATTGAATCTAAGGCGGATCCGAACGTGTTGTGGACTATCTACGGAGGGACTACACTTGGAGTCCTAAACTTGTTCTTGTTCGGTTCCGGAGCAGCTAGGGAAGGCACGCTTCTAATGTATGCATCCTAAATTATGCTAATTTTTATGTGGCAATTAATTTGGATTCCTGGCTTTATGGTTTTTCCGCATGAAATATATGTTTTATATTTGTCATAACCTAACAGTGGTATCACGAGCCTCTAATTAATTCCATAATCAATTATAGTTAACATGGTTAAATTTTATAAATTTGCAATGAATTAAAGGGGTGATTAATTTCAATTTTTGTAATTAATTGCAAATTCGTGCGATTATTTAATTATATGTTCGCCGGATTTTCGGTGGTTTAGTCAATAATGGTCGGAATCGTATAATTTTATAGTGAATTTCGCATGTAAACTGCGTTTTAAAATTTTGACTAAAATCTATGATTTGACGCCCAGAATTCCCAAATTCGAAGCCTAACTATGACTTTTCGGAGGTTTTAGTTTTTCGAACGCAAAATTTATAATTTTTAGGATGTTAAATTAAATATTTGCGATTCTTGTTTGTAAATCTTGAATCTATGATTGACCTACTGTACATGTTTAACAATTTTAATGCCTAAGCTTGTTAATTATACAACCTAATTTGTAATTGTAATTAATTTGTTGAAATTCGAATAATTTAGAATTTGATTTGATTTTCATAATTAATTAGCAATTTAATTAGGAATTCATGATTAAAAACCACCATTAAATTTGTTAAATTTGGAAAATTTTAAAATTTTATGACCTAGATTTAAATCCATAAAAATAAACTTGATCGGAAATTAATTTGAATAATAAATTTTCGATTTTTTGCCCTAAATTTATGAAATTAATAAAATTTATCAATTCTTCGATAAATTTAAATTATAAAGTTTTGATTTTTATAAAATCCGTTCACGAATCTTGCACGCACGAAGCAATAGACGCTAAGTGTTACCTTTAAGGGGTGTTGAATGGTGCGGGCATGCGACGACGAGCAAGGGAGCTCGTCGCCCATGCGGTACCTATGCAGCGAGCAAGGGCGTGGCACGAGAGTGCAAGGCAGCAGCATGCCTTGCGTCGAGTGCTGCGAGTAGTGGGTGGGTGGGGTGAAGAAGCAAGGCAAGCGAAGCAAGCAGGTTACGCGTGCGGGCAACGAGGGATGCCTCCCCCAGCGAGCGCTGCAGCGAGCGAGCTGCTGCTGCGCGTAGGCGTGGCTGCCTCGGCTTGCTGCGTTTACGCGTGGCTGCTCGTGCCTTGCTATGCGATCAGTCGAGTGGGGCGTTATTGCTACGTGGACTCGACGGGGCATGGGCGAGAGCCAATGGCCCCGTCTTGACCTGATTGGTTCGTTTTAATTTAATTTTGATTTTCAGTTGGAAAAACGATTTAAATTAAATTTAAAATTCGTAATTTTTTTTCTCGGAATTTAATTTTGAATAATTTAATTATTATAAATTTTATTTATACTAATTATTTTACTAAAATTAAAACCTTGATTAAATTTAAATTAATTAATTTAATAAACTGAAAATAAATTAAAGGATTTAAATAATAAATTTATATGAGCTTTAAATTTTAATTAAATTTGTATGTTTCCGGTTGGACTAGGAAATACAATTTTATGTTTAAAATTCGTAAAGCATGTAAAATTCTTGGTTTAAGTGGGAGCGTTTTAGTCATAAACTCTTGATTAGGTCTACATTCCTTTAAGGTGAAAACAACTCGATTAGAATTAATAAGGATTGAATAATTTGTAGATTATTGGAAGCCTTGATTAATTGCTGCAAATATTTATGCGATGCATAATATGTTCTACTAACCAGCTATGTGGGCAATTCATTGATAAATGAATGGGTGAATGGTATATTGTAAATATACTGTTTTGCAGGTTATGGAAAGTGACTAGTATGGCCCAAATAGGATAGAAAATATGGTCTGCGTACCATTAATTTGAATGTAAAATTGGTCTAAAGTACCAAAGTTTTATTGCTTTAAATATGGTCTGAGTACCATCAAATAGTTGTAATTAGTTTCAATTATAGCTTATCCTATTTGAAGAAAATGGCGCCTCTAATGGTGAAATTCAAGACGGAGTTTCCAATCCATTTTCAAGACGGAGTTTGAAGTTGAAGCTTCAAGATGAAGTCGGGCCATACTAGATCACATTTATATCTTATGCATGCTTTAAGTTATTTATTGCTTTAAATATGTCTTAATTATGCATGAGATTATGGCTTGATTATGTTGCATGATTAAGTATTTTAGTTCACTTAAAATCTAACCAACATAGTAAGAGCCTTAAGTTCCAAACTTTTAAAAAAAAATTGAGTTAAAAGGTGCCATGCCAAAATAACACTTCCTTGGATAACCTTTACATCAATCTTAGTAATAGTTTTCCGCCATAGCGAGATGTTACTTATTGATCCTAAAGGGGTAAGGTACACAAATAATTGTGAGTACATGTTAGTTTTGGTGAAACTCAACGATATAAGTAAGGAGTCCTTTTATGTCGTGGCAAACGGGATAGGTTTACCTAATAAGTTCTTAGACGAACCTATCAACCAAGAGTAGTTTCTAGACTATTAGCAAAGGATTTGCTTACCTAAAATATTTTAGAATTGAGTCTAAATACATAATGTGCTTAATTCTTCAATGAATTAAGGATCTTGGAATCATTTTATTCACACCTGCCGGAATAATAAATTCGAATAAAATGCCAATGACTTGTTTAAATTGCATGATTGCTTTAACTTTCAAGTTATTACTCATGATAAATGTTTAGACTTTGCATGCTTCAATGTATGTTTTAATTATTGTTTATAATTAAATATCTTGCACTGCAGTAAATCCTTTTAGAAAGGTAACTGCAAATTTCCTCGATTGGTAGTGAATCCAAGAACGATTCACGGCAATGAGAGAAAATGAGCAATTTAAAATGTACGTTTCTTTTAGCAACTTTTATGGTTGTTTTCGAGTATTAAAGTCGAATGGAAAACCAATTGGTGCTTGTGAATTCAAAATACAATGTAGTTTTGAGATCATAAAGCATTGAGTTTAAACGCTCAGCTTTACCGATGGTTAACAACCTAATATCTTTGTCCATTTAATTCTCGAATGAGTCTAATCCCTAGACATTCGAATAGATCGATTCTTAGAGAACTTTAGAAGCTTCTGGTAAGATCATCTAGTTGAACTGAATATTCAACATAAATAAAATGGTAAGAAATTTTTTGGAGTGACATTGGACATGTCTAACAAAGTATAAAAGTCAACACTAGAGAAGTCAATTTATAGACTATAAGAAAGGGTACAAGAAATAGGAAAACAAGGAACAAATGAAAGGAATTTATGATTCTGTTTCTACCTATAAGTTCATGTTTGAAGAGAAGTGACCTAGCAATAAAACTTCCTTGGTATCATTATATCCTGCTTGAGGTTCTTACTTCGGTAATTACTCAAACAATGGAAGCTAGGCTACACAAATGGCCTACAAGTGGGAAATGAAGCATGGCAATGCTACATTAGTTGTAGGGTCATTTGGTTTGTTTTAAGTTTTTTAAAGGCTGAAACTTAATGGCTATTTTGTTCCATAATCAGCATACCTAAATTTCTGTTTTCAAACACAGAAAGGCTCACATTCAAGAGAAACAAAAACAATGTTTGTTTGTTTATTTGAATGAAATGGTCATTTACGGGTTGAGTCTATATGCTTGATTAAAACAAACAACTCTTTAACAATAAAAACTTTACCAGGTTCAAATCAACCCCTTGATTTGAGTTCCACTAATCTTTGGCATTGTTACTTAGACCATATCAACAAGTTAACATTCAAAAGATCTATGAAAGTTGATTGATTTCTAGATCATTCAAGACAAGCTAGTCTTACATGTTGAAAGTAACAAAAGATATGAACTATTGTTAGAACGCCTAGACAATAGAGTTCAAAGCTAAAGAAATATTCTATGAATTTATTATATCACCTGGATTTGAGTGAATATTGGTTTATTTACTCAAAGTGATATAAGTTTGAATCTATTTGACTAGTTCAAAGATCCAGAAGTATAAAATCCACATGGCAAGAAATCATAAAGATCTAGGTTAGATCATGACGATGATTACTTTAAGACCAAAAATGATCATGAATGATTGTGTGTTCACGATCTAGCTCCATAAGATATGGCATACCTAAGTTGGAATGATCGAAGTCAATTAGTACTTGATTCGATCAATGATGAATCATAATGACTTTTCCTATAATTTCTAAAACTAAATGCTCAACTACCACCAAACTAAACCAAATTCGTCAAAGCTATTGAAAAGTAATTTCAGAATATCTTTTCAATAACATATATATATCTAAAGAGTTGCTAAACTCAGTGGGAGCTTAGTGTTTGTTATTCAACAAACTAAGGCCCAAGTATAGATATATGTTATTGTGATTTATTCAAATGAGAAACAAGGGTATGTTTCTACCACGATTTTTTGAGAACATAATGTTTGTTTGCTCGAAATAATGTCCTTTTGGAGATTCGTTTCCAAAATTACAAGTGGGAGAAAATAGACCTCGAAAGTCTTTGAGGCGAACAAAAAACATAAACGGACATTCCGGAGGCTTTTCGAAGTTCTTTAGAAAATCCGAACACATATTCTTTAAGGACTTTAGAAGTGGCTTTAAAGAATAGACATTTCTTAGAAGACTTTACAAGTTCTTCAAGGAGAACGAAATATTCAAAGGACTTTCAAGTGGCTATTGATATTCTATTGTGTGATGTTCTATACCCAAGTAGGCATAAAATTCAAGTCACTGAAACTATGAGATTCTTCTATTAGATAGTGAAGAAACATGGAGTTCAGGTCACTGAAGCTATGAGATTCTTCTATTAGATAGTGAAGAAACCTACAACTTGCAGTCAAACTATTATCATGTAGATTAATGAGTTTGTGACCTGTAAGAAAGGTATGACGAAACCCAGATTCCCTAAAATGGTTAGAGGCCATATATAGACTCAAATGTTTTAATTGGTTAAAGGCCATAAAACATTCTCAATGTTTTAATGACAAAATTGAAATTTTGTTGATTTGCAAGAATGGTTTACATATATTGGTTGCAAATTGGTTTTAAGGATAAAAACCATCAAATATGGAATTGTGTTCACACACAAAGCTAGATTAGTTGCTAAAGGTTACAAGCAAATTCATGGCATGGATTGTGTTGAAACCTCATGCATAATCGTAATGCTCAATTCTATAAATCAAGCAATGATTAAATATTGGTACATATGGCAATTGGATGACAAGACATCTTCCTCAATCAAATGTTAGAAGAAACTATGTACATGGTATGTCATAGAATTTGTGGATCCAAATAAATGCTTGAAAAGGAAAGATAGATTATGAAATCTAAGTACAGATTTAAACAAGCAATTGGGAATTAGAATTGTATTTTAGTGGAACTAATAGAGTACTTTAGTTTCATAAAATTTACATAAATCTTATAGATGTATAAGAAGTTTAGTGGGAGTACATAAAACTTAATTGGTCCTATGTGTATCACACACATATCTCTCTATTGTGAAATGATATTTAAATGCTAATGAATTAGATTTGAAATTATTCATCAATGATGGAATAAGGCGAAACTTAGTACATACTGGGTACTAAGATCTATTTACAAAGATCTTATATTATTGTTTTAGATTAAGTAATGGTATTTACTAAATCAAACACGAAAGACTCCATAGGAGATATTCGACCCATATGAATAAATCTAAGCAATGAATGTTTGAACTATGTATAAGCATTTACTAAGTTAAACATCAAATAACCTATTAAGATTCTTCACCTATATTATATGTCAAAGAATTTAGCTGGATTCAGTATCTACTGAAATTGGATAGCTAAAATTACATGAATAGAATTCAATTGGGAATTATTCTGCAAAAGAATTTATCATGTATGATATAATATAAGGATCGCCAAAAATGTATCGTATGGCTTTAGGCATAGCGAACATATACCAATCTCTATTGGTCTAAGTAAAGATCAAGTAGATTGAAATCAAGAAAACCTTATGGTACTTGAAAAGGTACATAGGAATAGTTCTTGATTCAAGGAAATAAAGATATGCTAAATATTGATGCCACATGCACAAACAGTGGCAAAGGATCAAGCAAGATCCCTTTGGAGTTAACCATTGGCAAGGACGAGCTATAGAGCATCATGTTTTGAAATGGCAACATGGATTGGAGACCATGAGTTGTTGCGTGGGAAATTGAAATATTAATTTCTATGTTCTGAGATACAGATGGAAAGTCTTCCACATATCTGTGAACTGCTTGGATAAGTAAATCTAAACAAAGCATCACTAGCAACCTATACAGTTGAAGTAAAAGTAATTATTGCCTAAGAAGCAATAAAACAGGGTTGCTTACGTTAAGAGTTCTTCACTGAACTTGGGTAGATCACATGTCTGCTGACTTGACAGTTCTTCATTGCAAAATGCGCAGAACCACTATTTTAGCAATAAAGACTAGATCACAAAATAAACATACTCAAAAGATATTATCATCTATCTCGAAGAAAATTCGATGAAAAGGATATTGAGATTGGCAAAGCATGATAACTAAACCTATGCAACAAGTGAGAAATAACACTCACATTGTGGCACTGGAAATCAAGCATAGCTTTGAATTCCATTAACTGTTTGAAAGATGGGTTAGAGGCCCATGGTTGTAAAACACCGGGGTTGAAAATTTATCATATATGAAATGTATTTTCATATTCCATTTAATCTTGGTTTAGTATTAAATGATGAGTCCTTTCAATTTGACAATATATTTAAGATAGACTGTCAGGACCAGTCATGTTACTAAGAAATGTCTATCAAGTGAACTTGAATGTTAAAAGTTGAAAATGGTCCCTGGTCGGTAGTTTTCTATAAAGGTGGACGCATAGAAAACTCTAGACGAGTAAAATGCAAGATGACTAGTAGTTCTGTTTCTTGAACTATGTGGACATGGCAATGTCGAAAACATTTGCATAGATACTTACTTTGGGAAGACTAGTATCAGACAGACCTATGAAACTTTACTATAAGAGATGAAAATCTGTCATAAGTAAATTTCATTAAAATTTTTAGACACTAATCCTCAATACTTGAGTGATTTGAGATTACTTGTTTGAGAACTAGTTACTTTGACGTTGTCAACCGTCGCACCGTAAAAGGAGGCTATAACAGCAACGCTCGGGTAATCACCTATCAAACGAAGTCTAATCTCAAGATCACAAGATTGGGATTGTCCTCCCATAAATCGGGATGAGATGCTGAAAGTTGTACAAGGCCACTCGGAGAGCTAGAAACTGTAAAATGTATGGCCGTGCTCAGATGAATCATAGGTTTTGAGTATCTGTTTATTTGATCAGTTGAACTCTGAAACCGAGAAATACCTCTGGACATAATAAGGATGACAACTCTTACCTTATGTTCAAGAGCAAGCATCAAGCGACAAAGGAATTAGGAAATGCACACTTGTCCCTAAGGACAAGTGGGAGACTGAAGGAAATAATGCCCTTGGTCCAAGTATGCATTCAATGATAAGTCTAATAAATGTGGTTCAGTATTAATTAATTATACAAGTTAATAATTCTGTGAGATCAAGTAAACTGTATGCCTAGCTAGAAGCCGCTTCAGTTCAAGTGGAATTAATAATATTAATTCACAGCTTACTCTTGACTGAACCCGTAGGGTCACACAAATAGTACGTGAACGGATCAAGTATTTAAGTGAATTAAATACTCTATTTATGGATATTCGGAATCGACGGATCTCGGTTCCAGTGGGAGCTGAAATCGTCAAAAGGCAAATTATGAATACTCCGGAAAGGATGATATTGCCGGAAACGGAAATGTGGATCGTATCGGAAATATAAATATTATCCAAGTCGTAGATGTTGTCGGAAACGGAAACATGGTACGTATCGGAAAATATTATCGAAAATGAAAATATTGCCGGAATCGGAAATATTGCTGGAAACGGAAATATTGCCGGAATCGGAAATATTATTGGAATCGGAAATAAATTCCAGAATCGGAAATATTAAATATTTGTTCGAAACGGAAATTAATTCCAGAAACGGTAATATTAAATATTGTTCGAATCGGAAATGAATTCCGGAATCGGAAAATTAATTGGAAGCGCGTCGTACGAAATAAACATCGGACGAGCTTGCTAGACGCAAGGTCCAGCACGAAGCTAGGCCTGCGCCTAGCAAAGCCCGCTCGCAGCATGGCAAGCAAGAAGCCCGCCAAGAACCGCAAGGCCCAGCCAAGCCACACGCAAGGCCATGCCCAGCGAGGCCAGCAGGCTGGCACACCCAAGCGTGGGGTGCAGCGCTGCTGGGCCGAACTCTCCACGCGCGCGCGCCCATCGCCCTTCATGGGCTGTGGGTGTGTGTGCGTTGAGTTCGTGCATGCATCGAATCCTTAAGCGTTTAGGATTAGTTTGATTAAAGATTATTTTCCTAAAACTACTAGAGTTAGTTGTTGAATTAAACACTAACTTAATAGATTTAATTAGTATATAATTCTAATAAGATTAGGTTAATGAAATCCTAGTAGGTTTCTAGTTCCGATGATCCTACCCTATAAATAGGTGATGGCAATCACAATTTATAATACATCAAAAAGTATTCATATAGTTTTAAGCTAAAAACTAAAGTTAATAATTTGCCACAAATTATAATCGAATAACATAAAACCTTAGGCTTAATTCTAGTTAATTGAATCTAAGGCGGATCCGAACGTGCTTTGGACTATCTACGGAGGGACTATACTTGGAGTCCTAAACTTGTTCTTGTTCGGTTCGGGAGCAGCTAGGGAAGGCACGCTACAAATGTATGCATCCTAAATTATGCTAATTGTTATGTGGCAATTAATTTGGATTCCTAGCTTTATGGTTTTTCCGCATGAAATATATGTTTTATATTTGTCATAACCTAACATGGGCCTCTAGCCCATCTTTAAAACAGTTCATGGATTTCAAAGCTATGCTTGATTTCCAGTGCTACAGTGTGAGTGTTGCTTCTCACTTGTTGCATAGGTTTAGTTATCATGCTTTGCCATTCTTAATATCCCTTTCATCGAATGTCTTTCGAGATAGGATGATAAGATCTTTTGAGTTTGTTTATTATGTGATCTAGTCTTTCTTACTTCAATAGTGGTTCTACGCATTTTGCAATGAAGAACCATTAAGTCAACAGACATGTGATCTACCCAAGTTCAGTGAAGAACTCTTTACGTAAACATCTCTGTTTCATTGCATCTTAGGCAATAAGTACTTTTACTTCAACTGTATAGGTTGCTAGTGATGCTTTGTTTTGGATTTACTTATCCAAGCAGTTCACAGATATGTGGAAGACTTTCCATCCGTATCTCAGAACATAGAAATTAATTTTTAATTTCCCACGCAACAACTCATGGTCTTCAATCCATGTTGCCATTTCAAAACACGATGCTCTATAGCTCGTCCTTGCCAATGGTTAACTCCAAAGAGATCTTGCTTGATCCTTTGCTAGTGTTTATGCGTGTAGCATCAATTATTTAGCATATCTTCATTTCCTTGAATAAAGAACTAATCTTATGTACCTTTTCAAGTACCATAAGTTTTTCTTGATCTCAATCTAGCTGATCTTCACTTAGACCAATACAGATTGGTATATGTTCGTCATGACTAAAGCCATAGAATACGTTTTTGGCGATCCTCATATTATATCATACATGATAAATTCTATTGCAAAGTTATTCTCAATTGAATTCTATTCATGTAACTTTAGCTATCCAATTTCAGTAGATACTGAATCCAGCTAAATACTTTGACATATAATATAGGTGAATAATCTTATTAGGTTCTTTGATGTTTAACTTAGTAAATGCTTATACATAGTTCAAACATTCATTACTTAGATTTATTCATATGGGTCGAATATCTCCTATGGAATCTTTCGTGTTTGATTTAGTAAATGCCATTACTTAATCTAAAACAATATTCTAAGATCTTTGTAAATAGATCTTAGTACCCAGTATGTACTAAGTTTCGCCTTGGTCCATCAGTGATGAATAATTTCAAATCTAAGTCATTAGCATTTGAATGTTATTTCACAAAAGAGAGATATGTGTGTGATACACATAGGACCAATTAAGTTTAACGTACTCCCACTAAACTTCTTATATATGTATAATAATCATGTACATTTTATGAAACTAAAATACTTATTAGTTTCACTAAAATACAATTCTAATTCCCAATTGCTTGCTTAAATCTGTACTTAGATTTCATAAGCTAGCTTTCCTTTTCAAGTATTTATTTGGATCCACAAATCCAATGACATGACATATACATAGTTTCTTCCAAAATTTGATTGAGGAAGATTTTTTTGTCATCCAATTGCCATATGTACCAATATGCAATCATTGCTTAATTTATAGACTTGAGCATTATGATTTTGCATGAGGCTTCAACACAATCCACTCCGTGAATTTGCTTGCAACCTTTAGCAACTAATCTAGCTTTGAGTTGTGAACACAATTCCATGTTAGATGGTTTTTATCCTTAAAACCAATTTGCAACCAATAGATGTAAACCATTCTTGCAAATCAATAAAACTTCAATTTTGTCATCAAAACATTGGTTATGTTTTATGGCCTTTAACCATCTAAAACATTTGAGTCTATATATGGCATCTAACCATTTTAGGGAATCTGGGTTTCGTCATAGCTTTCTTACAAGTCACAAACTCATTAATCTACATGATAATAGTTTGACTGCAAGTTGTAGGTTTATTTACTATCTAATAGAAGAATCTCATAGTTTCAGTGACCTGAACTCTATGTTTCTTCACTATCTAATAGAAGAATCTCATAGTTTCAGTGACTTGAACTCTATGCCGACTTGGGTATAGAACATCAAACAATAGAATATCAACAAACACTTGAAAGTCCTTTGATATTCTGTTCTCCTTGAAGCACTTGTAAAGTCTTTTAAGAGATGTCTATTCTTTAAAGACACTTCTAAAGTCCTTAAAGAATAAGTGTTCGGATTTTCTGAGGAACTTCGAAAAGCCTCCGGAACATCCGTTTATGTTTGTTGTTCGCCTCGAAGACTTTTCAAGGTCTATTTTCTCCCACTTGTTATTTTGGAAAAGAATCCCAAAAGGACACTATTTCGAGCAAACTAACATTATGTTCTCAAAATTCGTGGTAGAAACAATACCCATGTGTCTCATTTGAATAAATCACAATGAAACATATATCTATACTTGGGCCTTAGTTTGTAGAATAACAAACACTAAGCTCCCACTGAGTTTAGGAACTCTTTAGATATATATTATTGAAAAGATATTCTGAAATTACTTTTCAATAGTTTTGACGAATTTGGCTTAGTTTGTTGGTAGTTGAGTATTTTGTTTTAGAAATTATAGGAAAAGTCTTTTTGATTCATCATTGATCGAATCAAGTACTAATTTACTTCGATCATTCCAAGGTAGGTATGCCATATCTTATGGAGCTAGATCGTGAAATTACTACACACAATCATTGATGATCATTTTTGGTCTTAAAGTAATCATCGTCATGATCTAACCTAGATCTTTATGATTTCTTGCCAAGTGGATTTTATACTTCTGAATCTTTGAATTAGCCAAACAGATTCAAACTTATATCACATTGAGTAAATAAATTCATATTCACTCAAAGCCATGTGAAATAATAAAGTCATAAAATCTTTCTTTAGCTTTTGAATTCTATTGTCTAGGTGTTCTTACAATAGTTCATATCTTTTGTTACTTTCAACAAGTAAGACTAGCTTGTCTTGAATGATCTAGAAATCAATCAACTTTCAAAAGTCCATCAAAATAGAGCTTTAGAATGTTAACTTGTTGATATGGTCTAAGCAACAATGCTAAAGGGTTAGTGGAACTCAAATCAAGAGATTGATTTGAACCTAGTAAAGTTCTTATTGGTAAAGAGTTGATTGTTTTAATCATGCATATTGACTCAACCCGTAAATGACCATTTCATTCAAATAAACAAACAAACATTGTTTTTGTTTCTCTTGAATGTGAGACTTTATGTGTTTGAAAACAGAAATTTAGGTGTGCTGATTATGGAACAAAATAGCCATTAAGTTCCATCCTTGAAAGGACTTAAAACAAACCAGATGACCCTACAACTAATGTAGCATTGCCATTCTTCATTTCCCACTTGTAGGCCATTTGTGTAGCCTAGCGGTATATGATACAAAGGAAGTTTTATTGCTAGGTCACTTCTCTTCAAACATAAACTTATGGGTAGAAACGGAATCGTAAATTCCTTTCATTTGTTCCTTGTTTTCCTATTTCTTGTACCCTTTCTTATAGTCTTAAGAATTGACTTCTAGTGTTTAATTTTATACTTGGTTAGACATGTCCAATGTCACTCCAACAAGGTTCTCACCATTTTATTTATGTTGAATATTCTTTTTCAACTAGATGATCTTACCAGAACTTTCTAAAGTTCTCTAAGCATCGATCTATTCGAATGTCTAGGGACTAGACTCATTCGAGAATTAAATTGACAAAGATATTAGGCTGTTAACCATTGGTAAAGTTGAGCGTTTAAACTCAATGCTTTATGATCTCAAAACTACATTGTATTTTGAATTCACAAGCACCAATCGGTTTGCCATTCGACTTTGATACTCAAAAACAACCATAAAAGTCGCTAAAAGAAACGTACATTTTAAATTGCTCATTTTCGAATTCTCTCATTTCCGTGAATCATTCTTGGATTCACTACCAATCGAGGAAACTTACTGTTACCTTTCTAAAAGGATTTACTGCAGTGCAAGATATATAACTATAAACAATAATTAAAACATATATTGAAGCATGCAAAGTCTAAACATTTATCATGAGTAATAACTTGAATATTAGAGCAATCATGCAATTTTAAACAAGTCATTTGTATTTTATTCGAATTTATTGTTCCGGCAGGTGTGAATAAAATAATTCCAAGATCCTTAAATCATTGAAGAATTAAGCACATTATGTATTTAGACTCAATTCTAAAATATTTTAGGTAAGCAAATCCTTTGCTAATAGTCTAGAAACTAGTCTTTGATAGGTACGTCTAAGATTTTATTAGGTAAACCTATCCTGTTTGCCACGACATAAAAGGACTCCTTACTTATATCGTTGAGTTTCACTAAAACTAACATGTACTCACAATTATTGTGTACCTTACCCCTTTAGGATCAATAAGTAACACCTCGCTATGGTGGAAAACTATTAATAAGATTGATGTAAAGGTTATCCAAGTAAGTGTTATTTTGGCATGGCACTTTTTAACTCAATTTTTAAAGTTTGGAACTTAAGGCTCTTACTATGTTGGTTAGATTTTAAGTGAACTAAAATCCTTAATCATGCAACATAATCAAGCCATAATCTCATGCATAATTAAGACATATTTAAAGCAATAAATAACTTAAAGCATGTGTGAGGGGGTCGAAAAAGCGCGAGGCTAATGCGTGACCTTGTCCCTCGTGGGTGTGACGATTATTTTTATTCAATCAAGTGTAATTGGATTTCCTATGAGTATACACCCAATTGACTAGTAATATAGGAGTCGCCATTCAGTTTTTAACAACAATGAGAAAAACTGACAAAACCCGGTTATCGTGACATAAAGGGAGTGCAATTATGTTTGACCACGACGGCCGTAGGTTCCCTTGTGATCCCTGGTGTGGGGATCTCTCAATATACACCCGCAAGGTAGAGATTGAGGGTTTGGGGGACTGTAACTACCAAGAGGAGTAATTCGCTCGTCGATAACTCCAGAGGCAGGATATCCTTACTAGCTCAGCATAAATAATTGAAGGGACATGCGTTAACTATTAAACTAATCTGAATTGATTTTAGCAATATGCAACATATAATACTAATTCGATCGTGATTATCTGATTTAAATAGCATTAAGGGACCTAGCATGATAATCCGATTTCCCAAAAATATTATATTTGTTAGGCGTGATAGAACAATCATATTAGGTTAGTTTAACAGTTCATAAAAAGGGCGAGGAAAGCAGTTAAATCATCGAAAAGGGACACATTACGACGCACCCTTGAGAGGTGCGTCACGGTTCTCAGAAAACTAACCACTTTGACTTTGCTATTTCTCCTTTTTATTTAACGAATCTCGATTACGGGACAGGATACGTCCTGTTCGATTTATGGATCGATTGCGACAGAACGCGTGAACAGTTTCGCAGCGAGAGGCTTAGGCTAAGGGGTTTAGAGTCAATACTCAGAATATATTATGTGTTGTTGTCTGTTTCACGTCGAAACTAGGGGCCTATTTATAGGGAAGAGTTCGTGGAAAGATAGAATTGCAGAGTTCTAATCCGCAAAGAATCAGGAAAAGAAACGTACCCAGGTATTTTCAGCGCCCAGGCCTGAGCGCCGAAGATTTCGGCGCCCAGAGCCAGGCGTTGAAAATAGGGTCTGGGCAGTTTTTGTTTTGTCAAATTCGGATTCCTAAAATCCGTAGAGTTTGAGATTAATTCGAGTCTTTTAGCGCGTATCAATTTTGTGACGGAATGCGTCTGGGCCCGTTACGAACTCTAGGCTCGTTAGGATTTTAATTAATACGTAACTCTTATTTCCGAATCCTATTAGGAATAGGATTCTCGCAGTTTTCTATCTCATTTAGGATTTATGTTGGAATGCAACACCTAATTCTGACAGGTTTCTATCTTTTATGATTTGCCACTTTTAGAAGCTACCTTTTACGGCAGTTACTATTTTTAGCGGGTTTCCATAAATAGCAGGTTTCGGGTGAAATGGGGAATCGAGACTCGTTTATTTTATAGGAGATGCGTTGTCAAGTGGAGTTTTTATGCTTTCATCATCGAACCTTTTCCTTGCGGGAATGGGGACAAAAAATAGGTGTCTACAGTTAGCCCCCACTTTGACTGAGTCTTGGAGTAAGACGATGGTCAAAGTATTAGACGGAGTGCGTCACACAAGCCATGGTGTATGTGACCTGTTTTGCGAGGGTCTCACGAGCCCCCGAGTGATAACATTTGACTTAAGGGTCATCACTTGAAGTGTCGACATATCCCTCACGTGTCATTGGGATTTGTCAACTGATAGTATAGAAACTTCCTCACTTTGTCATTGGAAGGATCTAAAGATGCGTAGAAACTCCCTCACTTTGTCATTGGGAGTAACTACAGATGTTTTCGAAATTAAAGCTGTAAAGTGTAATTGGGCCTGGCCAAGCCCAATCACGAGGTAAAACATTTTTAAAGATTCTCATTTTCAGGGCTACTAAACGAGAAAACCCCCTTGTTTTTATAGGATGTAAAACGAAGGAAAATCCAACAAACCAATCCTTTAATTTTTGGAAAAAGGGAAAACCAATAAAAGTTATCGCTGCAGCGACTAAGGACCTGCGCTGTTAGTGACGCAGACCCCGCCCGCTGAAGGTGGGCGAGCCTGTCCTCTGAGGGTGGACCCCCCGTCCGATAGAAGTGGACGAATCTGTTTGATGTTTTTGAAAATAAGGACCTACGCGGTTTGTGACGTAGACCCCGCCGGCTGAAGATGGCGAGCCTGTCCGCTGAGGGTGGACCCCCCGTCCGATAGAAGTGGACGAATCTGTTTGAAATTTTTTTTTTTTTTTTTTTTTGTTTTTTTTTTGAAAATAAGAACCTACGTGGTTTGCGCCGTAGACCCCGCCGGCTGAAGATGGCGAACCTATTTTAAATTTGAAGACTTTTATTCTTCGGAAAACTGAGGACCTGCGCGGCTAGTGACGCAGACCCCGCCCGCTGAGGGTGGGCGAGCCCATTTTGAATTTCTTATTTTGCCTATGTAGAAGAGCCTTCGGTGATTACAACCTGTTGGTGGGTCGTAATATTTCCCGATTAGATGTGTCCTATAAGTGGGTCCACACTGTGTATATTTAACAATATTTTTTTTGAGATATCCAAACATGATATGGTGCGTGGCGCAGTCTGGGAATGTGATTTTGATTGCGCGCTCTTTGTTGGAGTCCACTTTTCGCGAGCCCCCAAGTGTTGGGGCTCGTCGGTTGTTTTTCGCGTCTTGTAATCATGTGTGGGGTCACGCTCGTATGTGCGAGCGACCTCCTATAGTAGTATGCTATTTTAGTGAAGCCGTGGAGTGCGACTTTAGCTTTCAGGCGACATCCGGTTTTGGCTTGGCCCGGATTATCCCTTTGACAGACAGATATTTTCTATTTGGAAAACCAATGACTTGACGACACATATTTTTGGTGTTTCAAAGAATGACCATGATATTTAACTTGCTTTTTTTTTAAAAAGTGTACATGAGCGTTTTCTGAGATGAGTCTAAGTTTCGACCAAGTTTCAATGTTATTATTATTTTTTTTGCTTATTTGGGAGCTAAAGGTGCTTTGGGCTTGATCTTTCTTGTAATAGGGCCTCGTGTTTTAGCAACACAGTCTTAAGTTCTTTCCTATTCCGTGTTTTTGTGAAATCTGGGCCTTGGGCTGCATTTTCAGCGCCCAAGCTCAGGCGTTAAAAATTTCGGCGCCCAGAGGTGGGCGCTGAAAGTTCTTTCCTGGTAATGTTTGATTTTCGGATTTCTAAACACGTTTCCGAATGGGATCAGGATGTTTATTGGGTGCGTTCAGCTATATATAGGGGCTAGGTACGTCCTTTTTTTCCACCACTCTCAAATTCCTTCTCTCTTTTTTGCTGTGCTCTAATTATTTACTGCTTTTGCCATGTCGGTCCGTACTTTCTCACTCCAACGGACTGTTAGGCGTTGGCTACGAGCCCTTACTCCCACAGAAAAAGCTTTGTTAAAAGAATACCACTTAGAGGCACTTTTAGGCTTACAACAAATTAATATCGATTATAATTTTCTGCATGCTGCCCTAAACTTTTGGGACTCCGATCATCATGTTTTTTCCTTTCGGGGCAATGAAATATGTCATTTGCCTGATGAATTTGCTGCGATCCTTGGTTATCCTACTAATGCTACTCTTGTTACCCCTGGCACTATTGAAGAGGGTAAAACAACCATAAGGGCTTTCCTAGGGCTAGATGATAACATGTTTGCTGAACTTGTTGTAGACGATAAGGTTAACTTGGCAAAACTCGTAAAACATCATTTTAGGCCTAGTAAGAATATGACCGAACAAAAATTGAACATTCTAGCCCTTGTATTTTGCTTGTTGAATCATTATTTGCTGTCGAACATTAATGGTGAGTTCGGTGACATAAGGCTGATCCCCTTGATTAGCCAGATGGAAAGTTGCTATTCTATTATGCCGTTGGTTGTTGCTGAGACTTTGCTGAGTGCGGATGAGCTGAAGAAGGATGCCAAATCCGATATTTTTAAGGGAAGCCCCCTATTACTGCAGGTAATCTATTTTTCTTTGCGCACACATACGCCACTTTTATATATTTCTTTTTGCCTGGGGATGAGTTTCAGCGCCCAGGGCTGGGCGCTGGAATATTCGGCGCCGGTCCTGGGCGTTGAAACTGCGCCCCAGGAACCCCTTTTTTTTTTCTTTTCATTCTTTTGATTCGATCGTACCTGTTTTTGCAGATCTGGCTTGCGGAACGGCTTAGACTTTTGGAAGCTCCTGCCGATCCTAAACATTATCGCCCTATAGCTTTGGGTAACCGAAAATACTTGCACCAAGGCCAGGACGAGGCCGAATGGACCTCCTTTTTTACTTATGGCATTTGTTCTATTAAGTGGGTGGTACCATGGTGGGGTTTGACTACTATGACAGGGGGGTCTGATGTATCGGTTTATATTTCTTTGTTGGGGCTATCTTGTCCCATTTATATTTTCCCTTACCGAGTCATGCGTCAATATGGTTTAAGGCAGACTATCCCATTTTCTGATACGGTACCAGCTAAGGTAGCGACCTTTGCACAACCACGGGTCTTATCGTGGGCTAGGTATTATGATGGTCTCCCGCGTTGGGCTGTAGCTACAAATGTGTTTGTGGGTCTTTCTGAAAACTATAAGTTGTGGATGAGTTCCGATGACAAGGATGTGAGGACCGAGGCTCGTAATGGGGAGCTGGCTGAGCTTTTGATACCTCGTATTCGTGTTAAGTATGAGGGTCCTGATTCTGCCAGACCTCGTACCTATAGTGTGAAAGCTCGTCCTGATCGAAAGCGAAAGGAAGTTCTTCCCCGTTCCAGTGTCAGGCCTAAAAAGGTGCCTAACATGAAGGGGCCTGCTGTTGTTAAAATAAATGCAAGCTCTCGCGGAGATCGTCGCCGGAACAATGTATGGGTTAGGAAGGCTCAGCCGCCTGTAGAAATAGTGGCTAGTCCAGTTGATGATAGTAATCCTTCTCCCACCACTGTTTGTGCCCTTGAGGCTGAGCGGGCTATAACTGAGAATGTTTATAAAGCTTTGGCATCTTTGGAAGTTAGTGTCCAGGAACCAGTTCTTATGGAGATTGATATTGGGGCAGCGCAGAAGACTATGGGGGTGGATCCTGCGAACATTGCTCTCTTCAAGACTTTATTTGATGATCCGGAAGAACTAGAGTAGTGTAGTTCTTTGCTAGGGTGTAGGTGCCCTCTATTAATTTCAGTTGTGTTTGTTTTTATTCCTAGCATTTTGTTTTCCTTCTTATTATATTTTAATAAAGGCGTATTTTTAGTTCCCATTCAATTTTGTTTATATGTCTAACACTTTTTTACACAAAGAATATAATTTTTTTATTATTATTTGGACCGAATCCTTGGTAAGGATTGCCTACGTATCTTGTCAGAATCAGGTCGCGCGTAGTTCTTAGCTTTAGAATAAGCTCTAGTATGCCGGATTTCGGTAGATATGTCCTTAAGTGGAAACATATTACTTAACCGGTCAAATGAGTGAAGTATTTGCCATTATTTTCATCTGCCGTTTTCCATAGGTTGCGTAAAATTCGACCAATTTGTTGGTAAACCTATTTGGATACGTACTGTACCCCCCAAGTGTTCGTTATTTTTCCATTGTGTGCGGATAAAATGACGAGCACTTTTCGAAAAAAGGAAAACTTTTGGCAGGCAGAGAGTTTCAACGCCCAGGCTGGGGCGTCAGAATTTTCGGCGCCCAGCCCTGGGCGCTGAAAATAACTTGGGCGGTCAATTTTGACGTTTTTGCTTCACATGTTCTTGCGTTTATTTCTATTTCGTTTTTTGTGCCTTGATATTTTGCTTCGTAGTTAAAGTTAATTTTGAGGCTATTTTGGAGGCTTTTTTTGACTGTTAGCGTGAAACGCATTTTTGTCCAGATTAATTTTTTCTATTGGTGACTCAAAACAGTTTTGAAAATGGAGTTAGGGTGCGGAACTTATGAAGATCTTTGTGGAGGGTATGATGGAATCTATGTGAAACCGCTGTTGGTGGATTCTATGTTTTATGAATTTATTTTTTGGTAACATTTGCATTTGTTTTAAATTTTTGATTTCTTTTTGATTTTGGGTTGCATGGATTGGCTCTTATGATGACATTGGTTGGCTTTTTAGGATGGGATAGTGTGGTTTATTTTGTGGGTTTCGGGAACTGGTTCACATGGCATTATTTCAAAACCGAGTAGGCTTTGTTTGTCGGGCCTATAGTGGGCCGCTTTTATTATTATTATTTTTTTATTTTGCAAGTACATTTGGTGTTTATTTAGTGTTAGAATAAAATTCTTAGGAGAAATATTACGCCTTTATTGATTTGGAAAGTAAGGAAAACACACTGAAATAAAACTGACCCATATTCTAAAGGGCCTTAGGACCATCTAAAGTCTCTATTATTTTTTCTGTCAATCTAAAGAACTACTAGGCGTTTTTTACTAATGGTGCTCTATATGGCTCAAGCCTGGGGTTTAGTCTCATAAAACTTCGGTCCTTCACCGGTACTCATCTTGAATCCTATTCCTTTTGCGTTGACCCACTGACATGTCTTCACCCATCCGTTCCCGACCTCTTCTAGTGTTGATGCGGGAGAAATTAACCGGGTTAGATCGAAACCTACATCTTGTAAAGCTAAGGTAGTCATCACAGTCTCGTTCTCCATAGGCCTCGATTCGTTAAACAATGTCCATAAAGCCTGGTTGTCCAATATTTCAGCTGTTTTAGTCTTGGTGAGGTGGGGTGCCTCATCCAAGGTGTGGCAGTCATGGAAAATTTCAAATCCGGGTTTTAGCAAGCCATCCTGAACGAAGGGTTCAGGGAAATCACAGCATGGGTGTTCTTCTCCTTCCCGAACAAACATCCCGTTAAGGGTCCTTTGATATGGGGGAAGGAGGGTGGTTTGTTTGGCTTTGTTAAGGCGTAGCCTAGATAGGCGGTCAGCAATATCTTCCTCCGTTGGTTCATAACCTAAGCCAAAGGGAGTAGATTTATCGGGAAAAGGATGGAATGTGCATTCCTTCTTCCTTATGCCCAATGGGGTTCCTGGGAAATAACCTTGAGCCAACAGCATTCTAGGGATAACTCGGGATGCATGCGGGTCTAGGAATGCTGGATCATAATCTTCGATGAACTGGATTGCTTCTTCCATTTGAAACCCATAAAGGTCATCTGCAGTTTCGGCCGTTCCAACCATAGTACAACTGACGTCGAGAGGAGGGGCGCGGATTTCTAGTATTACCCCGTTATGGTTAAGTTTAACCATTTGGTGCAAGGTTGAAGCCACACCTCCTAAGTCATAGAGCCAAGGTCGCCCCAAGAGGAGGTTGAAAGTGGGCTTGATGTCAATTATTTGAAACTCCGTGGTGCGTGCCACAGGCCCAGTTTGTATGGTAAGGTTGATTTTTCCCAACACAGGCCTTCGGGAGTTATCATAAGCTCGTACCCCTTGTGAGGAGGTTTGGAAGTCATCGCTTCCTAGCCCCAAGCAATGGGCGGTTCGCAATGGGCAGACATTAACCGCCGAACCATTATCTACGAGTGCTAGGGGGATGTTTTGTCCTTTGCATCCAACCACTAAGTAAAGGGCTTTATTGTGAGCAACCCCCTCTTTGGGTAAGTCTTTATCAGTGAAAACTATGGCCTTTTCTCCGGCATCTCTCGTGACATGGCTAACCAATGAGTCAGGTGTGATATCTGTGGGTACTAAGATGAGGTCAAGTGAGCGAATAAGCTTTTCGCGAGGTTCCTTTGAAGTACACATAAGATCCCAGATGGTAATCTCAGCCTTGGTTCTTTTCAGTTGTTTCAGGAGAGGATTTTCAATGACTTCCGCGACGGTGGCGTGCCGCCCGTTCTCAGGAGTTGGGTGAATATCCGGTTGGTATATCCTTCCGGATCGGGTGAGGTTGTCGACCTCGGGCTCCTGAGGGGTGGTGTCAATGAGAGCGTTCCCGGGCCAAGTTTCAGTGAAGAGGTCCTGGCCCGAGACTTGAGATAGGTAAATATCTTCAGCATCATCGTTCCACACACCGCATACTTCCCCCTCGATTCGATCCATAGGTACCACAGCGAGTGGTGCACCTTGAGATGTAATATACACCGTGGGGTCGAAATTCTCTGGTTGGTCAAGAGAGATGTGACAAGAGCCGAGTGGGCTCTTGTTGTTGTTGGGTTTGCCAACGTTAGGGAGAGGTATTACTTCATCCTCTATCATGTCCTGGATCGTATGTTTTAGATGCCAACAGTTTTCAGTGTCATGCCCATTTCCTTGATGGAATTTGCAGTAAGTACCTTCGACCCAATATTTGTTTTTGACAGGAGGGTCACGGGTGGGGCCTATAGGTCTCAACTTTCCTTGATTGGTTAGTCTTTCAAAGGCTTGTACCAAATTAGTTGCCCCGAGTGGGGCAAACTTTCGGTCTCGGACCCATCTTACAGGGTATCTTCGGGCGGGAGCCTCTTCTACAACATGGACTTCTTGGGCTTGGGGTGTGTTACCCCGATTATAGGTGTTGGTCTTATATGCAGGTTTGCTCTGTATGGTTTTGGCGAGGTCCTCCTCGATTTTTATTCCCACATCATAAACCCTTTTGAAAGTGTCGAGTCCCAGGTACCTAAGGTGTTGTCTGTAAGCCGGGTCTAAGTTGTCAATGAATTTTTGGACCAATTCTGTTTCGGGAGGCCTATTGATTAGCTGGGCCGCCTGGTCCCTCCATCTAGCAAAGTAGGTTGTGAAACCCTCATTTTTCTTTTGGAAGAGAACTTCCAGCTCGCGCATGGTGACTTGGAAATCCATGTTCGACGAGTATTGCTGGATGAAGACATTGACAAAGTCTTCCCAAGTGGGGAAGAGCATAGGGTCCTGGTGATAGTACCATTTGAGCGGCACAGGTTCCAAGGACAAAGGAAAGGCAGGTAGGTACATGGACTTGTCCACGCCTTTCAAGTTCATGGTATTCACAAAGCTCAGTAGATGATCACGGGGGTTATCCGTGGCCTTGAACTTTGGTAAGTCAGATGAACTGAACTTTTCTGGTAATTTGCCAGAAAAAGGTTCAGGCTCGAGGGAGAAGTATTTGCTCCCCATGGTTTGCTGTAGGACCATTTTTTCAATCCTCTTCTCGTTTTTGAGGTCATTTTTGGCTTGCGCAGCCGCTAAGGCTTCATTTTCCATTTTCAGTTGGCCCATGAGTTGGGTCATTTGGACCATCTGGTCTCGCAAATCATCGATGGACATGTTTGGAGGTGCGAATCGAGGTTGGGGAAGCGGAGATCCTTGAAATGAGGGACGACGGACGGAGCTTGGAGTTACTAAACCTGATGTTGGTGATGTATCTTCGAGACGCACTAGCCGTTGATTCCCTGATCGGCACCAAGTGGCAGGACCGGTCCTAGGCATAAGATAAGCTAAAGTTTAGGTTCCCAAAGTTTCAAGCATTACTTAGTCTAGACTTCGACTCTCTAAATTGGTTTTTCACTTTTTCGCTCTTTCTTCTGTCGGTACACTTTTTGGGGGGTTTTTTTTTACTTTGGTCATTCTTTGGATTTTCGAAACACTTGCCTGTGTGACATTCATAGTTGTTAGCATGTTCGGTTTTGGTGCTGAGCATTGCCGTCGTAGGAGGCCTAACGACGACACGAAGAGTTATTAATTTTTCGCGAGTCGCCTTTTGAAATCGAGTGCTTTTCTTACGCCCTCGTAGCAATTCTTTTGATGAACATTTTTTGTGCTACGTACTTTCTTTTTGCTTGGGCACCGAAGCTGCTGCGCCTGACCAGAAAGCCAAGCGGCAACTTCAGCGCCCAGCAGTGGGCGTGAGAAATTTTGGCGCCCAGCCAGGGGTGTTGAAAATGCGTCCCTAGCTGGTTCTCGTTTTCTGTTTTCTGTTTATGCGACTTCGATTTGCGTGCTTGCCTAATAACGTTCTTTACGCGTAACAGCGTTTGTGGGATTCGTTACAGGCCATCCCGAGCGTCGCTTATTTTGTCGCGATCATTCGGGTTTGCGGAACACGTGCTTCGGTATAACTCTTTGGCAAATTAGTCTATGAATGTTTGGGCAATTTTTAAGGTCATTGGTTTTCTAGGATAGTTTGTCACACACAATCACATATTTCGCTACACATAACTACATTACAAGCATGGATTTGAAAATTAAATATGTCACGTAGTTTATGATAGGCTTCTATGGGTAGTTTATTTGCGCCTGGCTTGGTACCGCTTCTATCGTAGATCCAACACATGCCCCGGTCGAGGTAGTGTCTTCAACAGACGAATTTCGCTCAAGAGGCCAACCCGCAAGTGCAAGCCAAGGGGGCATGCAGGCGAGAGGGACCTAATGAGCGAGCGATTGGGTTCGGGATAGGTGTACTACCTGCACAAGTAACGAGTGGGAAACATGCGCGGCGTATGCACCCCCCTATTGGCGAAAAAAGGTATCCTTAGTCCCAACTCCCGAGGGAGCCGAGATTCGTTATGATGTTCTGCCCGTTCACATTAATATGCTGATTTTCAGGTCGTCCCAACTTGATGGGGAAATAAACGCGGGGTAGGATCGTTTCACCCTTCGGATATTTTGATTACCTACGAGCACGAGTATTTCCTTCACTATCCCCAGTGGAGTCGCCACTGTGAGGGGGTCGAAAAAGCGCGAGGCTAATGTGTGACCTTGTCCCTCGTGGGTGTGACGATTATTTTTATTCAATCAAGTGTAATTGGATTTCCTGTGAGTATACACCCAATTGACTAGTAATATAGGAGTCGCCATTCAGTTTTTAACAACAATGAGAAAAACTGACAAAACCCGGTTATCGTGACATAAAGGGAGTGCAATTATGTTTGACCACGACGGCCGTAGGTTCCCTTGTGATCCCTGGTGTGGGGATCTCTCAATATACACCCGCAAGGTAGAGATTGAGGGTTCGGGGGACTGTAACTACCGAGAGGAGTAATTCGCTCGTCGATAACTCCAGAGGCAGGATATCCTTACTAGCTCAGCATAAATAATTGAAGGGACATGCATTAACTATTAAACTAATCTGAATTGATTTTAGCAATATGCAACATATAATACTAATTCGATCATGATTATCTGATTTAAATAGCATTAAGGGACCTAGCATGATAATCCGATTTCCCAAAAATATTATATTTGTTAGGCGTGATAGAACAATCATATTAGGTTAGTTTAACAGTTCATAAAAAGGGCGAGGAAAGCAGTTAAATCATCGAAAAGGGACACATTACGACGCACCCTTGAGAGGTGCGTCACGGTTCTCAGAAAACTAACCACTTTGACTTTGCTATTTCTCCTTTTTATTTAACGAATCTCGATTATGGGACAGGATACGTTCTGTTCGATTTATGGATTGATTGCGACAGAACGCGTGAACAGTTTCGCAGCGAGAGGCTTAGGCTAAGGGGTTTAGAGTCAATACTCAGAATATATTATGTGTTGTTGTCTGTTTCACGTCGAAACTAGGGGCCTATTTATAGGGAAGAGTTCGTGGAAAGATAGAATTGTATAGTTCTAATCCGCAAAGAATCAGGAAAAGAAACGTACCCAGGTATTTTCAGCGCCCAGGCCTGGGCGTCGAAGATATCGGCGCCCAGAGCCAGGCGTTGAAAATAGGGTCTGGGCAGTTTTTGTTTTGTCAGATTCGGATTCCTAAAATCCGTAGAGTTTGAGATTAATTCGAGTCTTTTAGCGCGTATCAATTTTGTGACGGAATGCGTCTGGGCCCGTTACGAACTCTAGGCTCGTTATGATTTTATTTAATACGTAACTCTTATTTCCGAATCCTATTAGGAATAGGATTCTCGCGGTTTTCTATCTCATTTAGGATTTATGTTGGAATGCAACACCTAAATCTGACAGGTTTCTATCTTTTATGATTTGCCACTTTTAGAAGCTACCTTTTACGGCAGTTACTATTTTTAGCGGGTTTCCATAAATAGCAGGTTTCGGGTGAAATGGGGAATTGAGACTCGTTTATTTTATAGGAGATGCGTTGTCAAGTGGAGTTTTTATGCTTTCATCATCGAACCTTTCCCTAGCGGGAATGGGGACAAAAGTAGGTGTCTACAGCACGCATAAGATATAAATGTGATCTAGTATGGCCCGACTTCATCTTGAAACTTCAACTTCAAACTCCGATCCGTCTTCAAAATGGATTGGAAATTCCATCTTGAATTTCACCATGGGAGGCGCCATTTGCTTCAAATAGGAGAAGCTATAAGTGAAACTAATTACAACTATTTGATGGTACGCATACCATATTTAAAATTAAAAACTTTGGTTCATTAGACCAATTTTACATTCAAATTAATGGTACGCAGACCATATTTTCTATCCTATTTGGGCCATACTAGTCACTTTCCATAACCTGCAAAACAGTACATTTACAATATACCATTCACCCATTCATTTATTAATGAATGGCCCACATAGCTGGCTAGTAGAACATATTATGCATCACATAAATATTTGCATCACATAAATATTTACATCAATTAATCAAGGCTTCCAATAATCTACAAATTATTCGATCCTTATTAATTCTAATCGAGTTGTTTTAACCTTAAAGGAACGTAGACCTAATTTAGAGTTTATGACTAAAACGCTCCCACTAAAACCAAGAAATTTACATGCTTTACGAATTTTAAACATAAAATTGTATTTCCTAGTCCAACTGGAAACTTACAAATTTAATTAAAATTTAAAGCTCATATAAATTATTATTTAAATCCTTTAATTTATTTTCAGTTGATTAAATTAATTAATTTAAATTTAATCAAGGTTTTAATTTTAGTAAAATAATTAGTATAAATAAATTTATAATAATTAAATTACTCAAAATTAAATTCCGAGAAAAAATTAAATTACGAATTTTAAATTTAATTAAAATCGTTTTTCAACCGAAAAATCAAAATTAAAACGAACCAATCGGGCCAAGACAAGGCCATGGGCTCGCGCCCATGCCTCGTCGATTCCACGTAGCAGCAACGCCCCATGGGCTGCCACTCGACTGATCGTATCGCAAGTCACGAGCAGCCACGCACAAACGCAGCAAGCTGAGCAAGCCACGCTTGCGCGCAGAAGCTCGCTCGCTGTGGCAGGGGCACCCTAGCTGGGCGCGGCTGCGGGGCATGGCTGCGGGGCAATTCTCGCTGTGCGAGCCAGCGCCCACTGCCCATGCACGGCCACGCTTGCTGTTGCTGCCTTGCTTCTCGCCCATCCGCCCACGTGCTTGTAGCACACATCACATAGTAGGGCTGCTGCCTTACGCGCGTGTGCCACGGCCTTGCTCGTTGCATCGTACCGCATGGGCGACGAACTCCCTTGCTCGTCGTCGCATGCCCGCACTATACAACACCCCTTAAAGGTAACACTTAGCGTCCATTGCTTCGTGCGGTAAAAATTCATGAACGGATTTTATAAAAATCAAAAATTTTATTATTTAAATTTATTGACGATTTAATAAATCATATTAATTTCATATATTTTGGGCAAAAAATCGAAAATTTATTATTCAAATTAATTTTCGATTATATTTATTTTCTTGGATTCAAATCTAGGTCATAAAATTTTAAAAATTTTCAATTTTTTTTTTTTTTTTGGCCAATAATAATGAGCTTTATTTACCAAGTAATCAGAGTGTTAACAAACTCTGAAAACACCAACTGTCCAACAGACACAACCAAACACCTAGCTAACCAACACAAGCTAGCTAATGAGCACAGAGGCTACTACTGACATCTACACTCAACATTAAACATTATGTTGCTAACAACAGTCTTAACTGGATCAACATGATCCCTAAAGACCTTAGCATTTCTTTGCAACCAAATACAATAAACAGACTCAATGAAAGCTATACTATACTTGCAAGCTTGCTTCTGTGTGCTTCTGCTTTTCTTCACTGCAATCTGAACTTCCTCATGCCAAGGCAACACAGTTCTATTCACACCTAAAGAAAGCAGAACCTGCTTCCAAATCTCCTGAGAATAGGAGCAAGAGAAGAAAAGGTGCTCCAAGTTTTCATTTTCCACCTAACACAGACCACAAATACCATCAATATTCAGCTGCCATCTTATCAATCTGTCTTTTGTAGCAAGTCTGTTCTGCACTGCTAGCCACACAATGAAGGTGCTCTTTGGACTAGCATGGCTATTACAAATCAATCTCTTCCATCCCACCTGAGCTCCAACTGGATGAAGAAACTTGTACATTTTCTGAATTCTGAATTTACCAGCTTGCACAAACTGATCCACTCCATTTGCCTGCAGAAATACTTCTCTATTATGCCAAATTTTCCTTAATGACCAAGTTAAACCATTAGGAATTGGCATAGTCCAGAAGTCTCTATGCTGAATGTAATAAGCATGAATCCACCTCACCCAAAGCCTATCCTGCTTCAAAGCTAAAGCCCAACAGTGTTTCAAAACTGCTGCTTTATTCCACACAGTTAGATCTTTAAGATTCCACCCTCCACAACTCTTAGGGAAACACAATTGCTCCCAAGAGATAGAAGCTTTCCTAGAATCTGCATCAGCACCAGTCCACAAGAAACATCTAAAAATTCTCTGAATCTCCTTCATCACCTTTTTAGGCATAACAAAAATCTGACACCAGTAGAGCTGTATACCAAAAAGTACAGATTTCACCAGTTGCAGCCTACCTGCATAGGAAAGGAACTTAGAAGTCCAGCTCTTGATTCTAGCAACAGTTCTATCAATGAGAGGCTTGCAGTCTGTGAAGGAGAGCTTCCTAGTTGTAAGAGGGACACCCAAGTATCTGAAAGGGAAAGAACCCTTAGGAACCCCAATTGAGCTAACAATACTGGAAGCAACATGATCAGAAACACCTGCCAAATAAACTTCACTTTTGTGCAAATTAGCTTCCAAACCAGAAGCCAAAGAAAACTTGGTAAAAGCATCAAAAAGAGCTTTCACAGCACCCTCATCAGCTCTGGAGAACATCAACAAATCATCAGCAAACATCATATGGGTGAGATCCAACTTTTTGCATCTAGGATGATAAGAGAAGTTAGTATCTTCAGCAAGAGCAGCAAGACACCTTGACAGATATTCCATACCCAAAGCAAACAAATAAGGTGAAATGGGATCACCTTGTCTCAACCCTTTCTTTGCAGGAATTGGTTTAGTGGGACAACCATTTATCAGAATGGAATAAGAAACAGAATAGAGGCACTGCATCACCCAATTCACAAACTTCATAGGGAATCCTAGCTCTGACAGCATGGTTTTCAAGAAAGGCCACTCTAAGGAATCATAGGCTTTTTTCAGATCCACCTTGATCATACACCTAGGAGAAACATGTTTTCTAGAATAGCACTTCACCAACTCACAAGTCAGCAAAATATTATCAGAAATGGATCTACCAGGGATGAAACCAGATTGAGAACAATTTACCACTGTACCAATAACACCTTGCATTCTAGCAGTAAGAATTTTGGAGATAATTTTGTAAACAACTGAGCAGCAAGCAATTGGCCTAAAATCCTTCACACAAGAGGCATTCTGAATCTTAGGAACCAAAGTAACTGAAGTGTTGTTCACTTGCTTTAACATCACCCCAGTTCTGAAAAACTCTCTTACTGCTTCATAAACATCAGCTTTCACAATCTCCCAAGCTTTAAGAAAGAACAAACTATTGAAACCATCAAGCCCAGGGGCTTTATTGATATCAATACCTTTGATAGCTGCATCAATTTCTGCATCTGAAACAGGAACCACCAACATTTCTGCATCAGCAGCAGACAGCTGCTTCCCTTTCCTAACCACTCCAACATCCACACCCATCAATGAGCTAGCTGCAGTACCAATCAACTTCTTATAGAAAGAGCTAACTTCTTCCTGAATTTCCTGAGTAGTGCTAAGCTTCTTCCCAGAATCATCATACAAAATATCAATGCTATTCCTAGCTATCCTCTCCTTCATTGCACTGAAAAAAAATTTAGAGTTAGAATCTCCTACTTGCAACCACTGAATTCTTGCTTTCTGTCTATATGCACTCTCCTGAATATGCAAAAACTTCTTAAGAGTCTCGCTACAATCCCTCTCACTTTGTTGCACATTACTATCAGTAGGGCAAGAAGCTAACTGGATCTGAATTTGACCCAAATCAGCCCTTAACCCCTCAATTCTCTCATCAAGCTTAGCAAAATCTTTATGATGTAACTCCTTCAATCCTTGCTTTACTGCTTTCAGCTTAGTCCACACCTTGAACATGGCTCCACCCCTTGGACAGGACACATCCCATCCCTTTTTAACTACATCAAGGAACAGAACATGATCAGCCATATAGTTAAAAAATTTAAAGGGTCTACTCCCCCCTCCCATATGAATATTGCAAGACATAACCAGAGGTGAGTGATCAAATATTCCTGGAGGCAAATAATCCACCACAGCATCAACAAACTTAGAATGCCACAAAGCATTAGCAATGGCCCTATCTATTCTGAAACAGATTCTCAAGTTACCTTGCCCCTTATTGCTCCAAGAATAGTAACTCCCACAACTCTTAAGCTCAGCCAACCCTGCAGCATCCATACATCTATCAAAATCCTTAGTTTCCCCTTCTGTAACTGCATTGCCATTTACTCTATCAGCAGCTAATAAAACTGCATTGAAATCCCCCATGACAAGCCAAGGACAATTAACAGTACTACTGAAAGTAGTGATCTCTCTCCACATTGGTCTTCTAGTATCAACAGAGTGCAAACCATACACAGCTGAAAATAAAGCATCAAACAATCCATTCTTAGTAGCAACATGACAGTGAACACAAAATTCAGTTTTTTGGATAAGCTGAACTGACACCAATGCATGCTTCCAACCAATCCATATCCTTCCCCTAGGAGAGTGCTCATAATTCATAATCCACTGCCACCTAACCCCTATTTTCTTCTTGATTTTACAACTATTCTTCTCCTGAACTTTAGTTTCTAACAAAGCTACAACACTAATGTTATTACTAGCTAAAAACTTCTTTATTTCAACTACTTTAATGGGATCATTCAATCCCCTCACATTCCAGGTACTAATATTCATGGTGGATCAATTGGGAATTCCACTCCATCACTACCAGCAACCAATTCCTCCCCATTCAAATGGACTTCAGCAAGCCCCACAGTCTGAGCTGGAGTTCTAATATCTCTTCTTCTCCTTGAAACAACTCTCCACCCTTCATCAAGCACTGGAGCAATTGGAGTAAAAGGCTTATCATAAACAGATAACTCTCCATTCTCCCCATCATCCTCTTGTATAGCATCATTAGCAGTCAACTCATCAGTAGTTTGTGGTTCAACATTTGGTTGCACTGCTTTAGGTTTCCACACCTTCACAACCTTCTTTCTCTGAACATCAGCTGGCCTAAATCTTGTGGTATTGACTCTTGTCTGAGTACAGTCATGCCCCACAATCTTACACTTCTAGCAATAAGGTGGTAGCCATTCAAACTCAACCACCTGTTTAACAATGTTACCCATAGGGTCCTGAATCTGCACAGATTTAGGCAAGTCACCAGTTACATCCACCTCAATAAGAATTCGAGCAAATGAAATTCTTTGCTGTTTAGAAGTACATTCATCAGCATATAGAGGATCTCCAAGCAAACTCCCTATTCTTCTCAATGAATCACCCCCCCCAACAGCTCAATGGTAAGTTAGGCAACCTAATCCACACTGGTACTACCCTCAATATTTCCTCCTGGAAATTAAAACTTGCTGTCCAAGGTTTAACAATCATAGGTTTGCCAAAGAACATATGAGGACCAGCCACCAGAACTGATTCCTTATCCTTCTTTGACTGGAATCTGATTACAAAATAGCCCTCATCATGGAGGAAAATCTGAGGTTTACCCACTTGGTGCCATTCTTTTGCAATGAATCTCAAAATAGACCCAATCGAAGGTTTTTCCCCAACTACATACATGACAACTGCATTTCCCCATAGATAATTCATTTTTTGTATCTCATGCTTATCAAGTACAGCTATGGGTTTACCATCACAGACTGTGGGAGCAATAAAATTCAACGCAAAACCTTTAGAAGGGAGTGAACTACCTTTAAATAGACTCACCCATGGTTTTGGTTCCATATCCAATCGCCTTTGAGCTGGCTGCGCACCATTCATCTCACACTCTGTTTCTGTACGGACATCCTCTGTTTTCTGGGCTGGATCTACACCTGGGTTCTCCTTCATCACACTCTGGTGGTGCATTTCCTTGAGTGCAGCATTAACACTTCTCACCAGGAGGTCCACCCTATCCTTTCCCACCACCATTCGATGGCTATCTTCGTAAAACTCTTCCAGAGCTTCAACCAGCTATGGCGGTTGATGAGTTAAAAAGTGATACCGCAAGTGCACGGTGTCTGTTGTTAGCAGATACTTAGCAAATACGGGTCGATCCCACAGGGAGACAAGTTCTATTATTTTTGCCCAATTATACGAACTATTTCAATAACGAAAGTTGAGTTTGAGTATTAACTACTAAAGCTAAAGCAATAATAAAAATGCGTAATTTATCAATGAATTAAAGGTCTAGGGCGTCTGTTCGGTTCACCATGCTTATACCAATCCAATAACACAATTCAATTCGACAACGAATAAACTAGACCGAGTAATTAAAGTACATGCTAATCCTACGGTCGGGTCTTAACACTTTCAATTCAACATATGCAGTACGATCGCTAACATAATCAGAATTGCCAATTGCACAAAGCCTCTAAAAACACGATCTTTCGATTCTAATTCCTATTAGCTAGATAAT
This sequence comes from Spinacia oleracea, assembly GCF_020520425.1. Lineage (NCBI taxonomy): Eukaryota > Viridiplantae > Streptophyta > Magnoliopsida > Caryophyllales > Amaranthaceae > Spinacia > Spinacia oleracea. Next base: position 85,256,423 of record NC_079491.1, read on the forward strand.
TAATCCATGAAATTGGCCGATAACATGAATCAACGATTAAGAACAAATCATTTGGAATTACTCAATCATAATCTATAAATTAACGAACTTTAATGCATAACGATTATGGTATAAACATGGCTTCCCTTACTTAGCCCTAGAAAAAGACTACTCGCTCATAATTAATTTAACAATCATGAAACGAATAATAATAATGGAATTCATAATCAACGAACGAATTAATCTAAGGAACGAAAAATAATAATTTTGAATTAGAGAAGAAGAAATTATGAAATTACCTTAGATTGATGAATGAATGAATTCCGAAAAAAAACGTTCGACAATGAAAAGAGAAAAATAAATAAACGTTCAAAGAATTCTAAGAAAAATAACATAAGAGCCCTAGGAATATAATTCCCTTCAATATTTATAGGCTTCCTATTTCTGAAATAATAATAAATAAATAAATGAGAAAATAAAAATAGAAGTCGTCAACGATTGGTCGATGGCATGAGAGACATACACAATATGGATTCGTCGGCCTGGACGCACTGTGGGCGCAGCACTTCGCTGTGGGCAAGCCAGCAACTGCTTAGTGAAGCGTGAGTGAGATGTGGGCGCAGCAACCCTTGCTGTGGGCGCATCACTTCTTGCTGTGGGCGCAGCACTTCGCTGTGGGCGCAGCACTTCGCTGTGAGCATGGCAGACGATGTTTAGTGAAGCGACGGGGTGCTGCGGGCTGGGTGCGGCCACAAAGCTCTAGATATGGGCATAAAGCACTTCGATGTGGCCACATTGCACGATTCAAGTACGATGTTGCGATGATGCTTCCCACATTACCAAGATTTTATGGCGAGCATCATAAACTAGCTTCATGTCATCCAAAATAACGAATTGCCTCGATGGCCGAATAACTCAAGCTAAGTGAACCGGAACTTCGGCAAATCATTTCCGAAAACTTCATTTTCCGATCAAACACGACGTTTTCAATACGAACCATCCGATAGCCATTCGACCCACCTCTAAATCTCCAGAAACATCCAAATGATTGTAAAATCACCTGAAATATCAAAGAAAACACAAACGGAGCGTAATAGAGTATGATAACGACGACTTATGCAATAATGACTCTAAATGCAACAAAAATGAGAGAAATGCCTAGAAATGCAACCTAAATGAGCCTAAAATACCCTATATAAATATGATTCATCAAATTCCCCCAAGCTAAACTGTTGCTTGTCCCCAAGCAACACTAGACCGAACACAGAGAAATGAGACGCACATGACTTTCATTGAACCTGAACAAACCTACTCAACTCTCGGGCAAACAATCAAACAAAGTTATTAAGACAGAAATTTAGCTCGGATACAAATAGAACCACAAAGCATCATGATCCACAGTTGAAACAACCAAGCTTAGCCACAAACCGTTCTCAATCAAGCTAGTCGTCGCCGCATACCTTGTAGAATATGAATATATGATGCAACGCGGGGTAAGATGACAATAGCAAGAAACAATTTTCGCTCATTCACAAAACAAACATGCCGATCAAGAGGTCTTTATAATAAGCTTGTAATAGGGCTAGGTGAAAAGGAAGGGTAGGATATAATTTGGGAAAAAGTGAGAGTAAAGTCCAACTTGGGGAGCAAATGTGAACTATATGCGTCGGCGTGATAATGCCGAAAATCCAACTCCATCGAACCATGAAACCCGAACAATCAACCAAGTTATATATAACCAAGGGGAAAAAAACATAATATAATGTCAATTTCTTTGTTCAATCCCCTTTCCTTGCCTTCAAACTATATACAAAAAACGAAAAACATATTTTTGATTTTTCTTTGATATTTCTATTTTTTTTTTCTTTTTTTTTTCTTTTCTTTTTTTTTTCTTTTTTTTTTTCTTTCTTTTTTTTTTTTTTTTTTTTTTTTTTTTTTTTTTTTTGAAAATGAAACTTAAAGAATGAAAATCGAAAGTACATAAATAAATCTAATGCTAACTGCTACAAGCTTGGGTGCCGACAATAATATACATCATTTCCGAACCACAGATCCAAACATAGCCTCGAACCACGAACTATTGGCTTAGTGTGCCAATCAATCAACATCAACGAAACCATTACGAACACCGAAGCTCCCCCAAGCTAGACTCGGGACAAGTAACCAACGGGCTAATAGGGCTCAATTTGTGGAGTTAAAACAATAAACGGACAAGGCTACAACATGGGTATGAAAGGCAGGAACTGATGTTTCTAAATTCGTCCGAAGGCTTCCTAAGAGAATGGCCTCTGTCATACGCGGCATGCGTGAGTTGCAACTAAACTACTAATGAATCTCAAGCCAAAATCATACGATAACAAGTCACATCAATCACACAAACACATAGTAAGGTGACCTACAAGATAATTGGCTAGCTATTCTTGATACGAGACCAACATCTTACCGCATACCATTCAATTGGTTCACACAATGCCAAGCAGTTATCAATGTATAGCACAACCGACTGAATCTCAGAATCATAGCTAAGTTCAAGAGAAGCTCCAGAGAGTCAAATAAAGTTCGAACATGGTTTGAAAGTCAAATTCACTTTGCAGGGTATAAGGAAATATGAATGCAATGCAAGTAAAGAAAAACAACTAAACTAAACAATAATACTAGGAAAGCAGTACATTTTTTTTCGTTGCACGTAAACTCCCACCCCTAATGGATGGTACAAAGCGTACAACACCTACAAAAAAGAAAATAATAAAGCTATACTAGAAAGCAATAAAGATAGATATCCCTCCCCCAAGCTAGAATGAACACAGTGTCCCTACGGTGTACACATAAAACAATGGAAAAAGGAGAGGGATAGCTCACTCAGCATGAGCATCATCTACCGAAGCTGGTCCAGTAGTGGTGTTAACGGGTGCAGCGGTGGAGCCAGAAGCTGCAACCTGTTGACGAAGAGTGGAGACCTCTGAATCTAGAGCTGTGAATCTCTGCCCAAGGGTATCAAAACAACGAATAACATCAGAGGCAAATGTATCAAAGGTGGTGAGAAACTTACGAAACTCCCCAAGTGGCACGGGGGTAGAGTCCGATGGAGGAAGGTCGGTGGCGACGGACAATGCTGCAACACTCCTAGGGTGTACCAGAGCCAAAGAAATGGAACGATCGATGGGAACAAGTGGAGTAGTCGGCTCGAGCAAGGGAGCAGAAACAGAAGGCCTTGTTATCCGTGGTGCAACACCTTTCCCGAGGTGCGGGTCAGGACCAAACAACCAAGAGTTAGGTTGATCCAAACGAGCTCGGGGGTGTGGCAAAAAGGCATGTTGAATTCTTTCAGATTTTGGTTCAAGTCCCTTCACAAACCATGCATATTTAGAATCATCATGAACTTTCAACCAGTCAAATCTTTTCATAGCAACAAGGTCGATGAGGTTAGTAGAGGGAGACTTCCGCTTCCCTTTCAAGTTGATTTTTAGTTTGGTGGCAAGAACTGTCACAAAAGCACCCAAGGTTATGCTGCCACCGGCTTTAAGCCTCTCGGTAAGGAACGCCTGCATTAGGAATTTGCCAAAGTTCAATTGACCCATGGTCTCTACATCCCCACGAAGGAACCACCAAATCAACTTCAAATCTTGATCTGTGGGTTGACCCTTTTCACCTTTCGGGTGAAGCACTTGTAGTAAAAACCTGTGAAAGAGTCGGATGGCAGGATTCACTATAGATAATGCTCGGCTATGCCCCACTCTCCAATCATCCCAACCTGTTAGTTCCTCCCAAAAGGAGCCTTTGTCAAAATAACCATCTTCCCAGTCCGCATCAAACTCGCCAAATTCATCCGGGCCAATATCACCATCCTTTGGCCACCCGAAAACATTGTTGAACTCGCTCTAAGACATAACTCTTTTCACACCACCTAGATAAAAAAACGACATCACCTTCACCCGAACCAACAACAAAGGAGGACAGGAACTCATATGTCAATTCCGGATAAGTATCATATTGCATATTCAACACCTTGGTCCATCCATATTTTCTTGCAATCCCTTGAAGGCAATCATCAACACCAATTAATTTTGCATCTTTCGGTGAGTATAAAAGAGTAGGTTTTACCGGCTTCTTTTGCAAATCAATGCAAAAGGCTTGTTGCCTTTCGCTAAGCCAAGGGAATGTGAATTGATGAGACGATGGAGGAGGGGTGGGGTCATTTGTAGGGGGTGACGGTGGGGGTGTAGTGGAAGTGGATGCACGATGCTTGGATTTGTCTTGAGATTTGGGTGCGGGTTTAGGCTTTGATGTGGGCTTCTTTTTTTCAATAGATTTCTTAGGCTCAAGGGCGGTGGAATTCGCCTTAGCCTTTGGTATATTTCTTTTGGTAGGGATCATGATGCGAACTCCAATTCACCAAAGACAACAATGTCGAAGCAACCACAACACAAGTTCACCAAATTCAAGCATAAAATTCACCAATTCTAATCCACAATTGTGACAAGAACAACCAAGTATTCAATCAATTATTATCAATGAACAATTTGCCACAATAAACTCATAATAATCAATCAATTTTATTCTCCAACACCAACAATGAAGCAACAAGATCTCCCAAATATGGCAAAGTAGAGGCAAAAGTGAAATTAATTGGAGAAAAATTTTCACTTACACCAATTCCAAGCTTTGAATTCAATTAGATGATTGAAAACCAATTGTGGTATGCTCCAATAATGCCCAAATGTCACCCAATTGCATCAATTAACAAGATAGCAAAAACCCCCAAATTGATTTCAAAAAGTAGGGTTTGAAATTCATGAACCAAATATTATTGAAGGTGGGCTAGGTGTGGGGTGAAAGGGGGGCTGGTGGTGCGAAGGTGCGCCGACCACCGTGTTGCAGGCGGCCGGCGACGGGTGTTGGGCGGGGACGAATGGTAGGGAGGGTGGAGGGGTCGCGGGTTCGAAGGTGGAGAGAGAGAGAGTGGATGGGGTGAGCTGGTTATATTTGTTATATGTGAGAGGGAGTATGGGATGCGGGCTAGCTGTGGGCTGGTTGCGGGCGCAGGCAGGGGAATGGGCGCCTTGCGCTGCGGCCACAACATTTTGCTGCGAGCACGGCAGTCACGGGCGAGGGGAGTGAGCTGCGAGCTGGCTGCGACCAAGTGATGCGCCCACAGCGAGGAGTTCCTTGCGCTGCGGCCACAGCTTGATGCTGCGAGCAAGGCAGGCACGGCAAGGGATGAGGGGTGGTTATCCGCGAGCGCAGCAGGAGAACGCAGCGAGGAGGGGGGTGAGCTGCGGCCACAGCATTTTGCTGCGACCACGGCAGTCACGAGCGAGGATGGAGTGAGCTGACTGCGAGCTAGCTGCGCCCACAGCGAGGAGGATGCGCGTACGATGCTTGTTGTCACTTGCTCCTTGCGTGGCTTATCGATGCATCGAAACTCCCGAATTACCTGAATTGAACACTTAAAACTTGATCTCGTGCCTACAAAACCTTCAAAATAGACCCAAACATCACTAGACACAAATGTTAGTTTCGTTAGTAAAGTTAAACAAACAAAATAAATAAATAAAAACGATGAACGAAAAATTAAACTAAAAATAAAGTAAACTAAAAAAAAATTAAATTAACCAAATAAATGAATAAAATAAAAATAAATAAATAAAATAGAAATAATTGAAACAAAAAAAAAAAAAAAATTAAAATGAGGGAGAGTTAGAGATCGGGTTGCCTCCCGATAAGCGCTCGTTTTAAGTCATTAGCTTGACTCCAAACCTCAAAAATCAAGTGTCGATGGGAGGATCGGAGAGATAGATCGTCTCCAATTTTCCGATAAACGCTCCTTCAGTGTATAGCTTCAACCGTTGACCGTTTACTTTGAATTTGGTGCCATTGTCACTAGCGACCTCAATAGCTCCATGTTCCTTGACGTCGGTGACAATAAAGGGTCCGGACCATCTAGACTTAAGCTTTCCTGGGAAAAGCCGTAATCGTGAATTATAAAGCAAGACCTTATCACCGATGTTGAACTCTCGTTTCTGGATCATCTTATCATGAAACTTCTTCGTTTGCTCCTTATAGAGCCTATGATTCTCGTAAGCTTCAAACCGAAGTTCATCTAGCTCATTCAATTGAAGAAGTCTCGCTTCACCGGCCGCTTCTAAATCCATATTGATCTCCTTGACGGCCCAATTAGAGAGATATTCCATTTCAACTGGTAAATGACAAGCTTTGCCATACACCAACCGATACGGAGTTGTCCCTAACAGAGTCTTGTAGGCCGTGCGCAACGCCCACAATGTGTCATCCAACTTCAACGACCAATCCTTTCGAGACTTGTTGACCACTTTTTCGAGAATTCTCTTGATCTGTCGATTAGAAACTTCGACTTGGCCATTCGTTTGAGGATGATAAGCCATGCCAACCTTTTGAGTAACTCCGTGCTTCTTCAGAAGAGCCTTGAAAGTCCGTTGATGAAAATGTGAACCCCCATCACTAATCACGACCCTTGGGACTCCGAAGCGCGGAAAGATGATTTTCTTGAAAAGCTTCTTTACGACGTTAGAGTCGTTGGTTGGCGATGCAATAGCTTCCACCCACTTTGTAACATAATCAACGGCAACCAAAATGTACCGATTCCCACATGAAGAAGGGAACGGCCCCATAAAATCAATGCCCCATACATCGAATGGCTCAACCTCAAGAATTCCGGTTTGTGGTAGCTCTTGCCTTTTCGAAACGTTGCCCGTTCGTTGACATTCGTCACATGCATTGCAAAAGAAACGAGCATCCTTGAATATAGAAGGCCAATAGAAACCACTTTGAAGAGTTCGATGGGCGGTCGGAATAGCACCAAGATGACCACTAGAAGGTAAACTGTGGCAATGCTTAAGAACCCCGTGGGTATCCCAATCCGCTACACACCTACGAAACATACCATCGGCGCACTTCCGATACAAATGTGGATCGTCCCAAAAATACCGCTTAGCATCATGGTAGAATCTCTTACGTTGTTGATATGTCAACTCCGGAGGATGGGAGCCACCAACACAACAGTTTGCGATGTCCGCATACCATGGGGATTGAGTAGACACAGAGAATAGATGATCGTCAGGAAACGAATCATTGATAGGCCCGTCTGTGGTAGATTGAAATTTCAACCGAGAGAGATGATCTGCAACAACATTCTCTGCACCCTTCTTATCCCGAATCTCCAAATCAAATTCCTGGAGAAGAAGAATCCATCGAATAAGTCTCGGTTTGGCCTCTTTCTTGGCCAACAAATACTTCAGGGCGGCATGATCAGTGTGTAAAATGACTTTCGAACCAACAAGATACGTCCGAAATTTGTCAAGAGCATAAACAACCGCAAGGAGCTCTTTCTCAGTAGTAGCATAATTCATCTGAGCTCCATCCAAGGTTTTGCTTGCATAATAGATGGCATGCAACACCTTGTTCTTTCTTTGGCCAAGCACTGCTCCAACAGCATAATCACTCGCATCACACATAATTTCGAACGGCAAATCCCAATCCGGAGGCTGAATGATTGGAGCAGTTATCAATGCTTTCTTAATCCTGTCGAAAGACTCCAAACAAGCATCAACGAACTCAAATGTGGCATCCTTGAGCAATAATTGAGTGAGGGGTTTCGCAATTTTAGAAAAATCTTTTATGAAACGGCGATAGAAACCCGCATGACCGAGAAAACTCCTCACTCCCTTGACATTCACAGGAGGGGGAAGTTTCTCAATCACCTCAATCTTTGCTCGGTCAACTTGGATGCCACGCTCAGAAATAAGATGACCAAGTACCACTCCTTCATTGACCATAAAGTGACACTTTTCCCAGTTCAATACCAAATTCACCTCAGAACAACGTTTAAGCACTTTAGAAAGATTATGCAAACATACATCAAAGTCAGAACCATAAACACTAAAATCATCCATAAATACCTCCATGATATCCTCGATGAAGTCAGAAAAAATGGCCATCATACACCTTTGAAATGTAGCAGGGGCGTTGCACAAGCCAAACAGCATTCTGCGGTATGCAAAAGTTCCATATGGACAGGTGAACGTCGTCTTCTCCTGGTCATCCGGGTGAATGGGAATCTGAAAGAAACCTGAATATCCATCCAAATAACAGAAAAAGTTGTGTTTTGCTAATCTTTCTAGCATCTGGTCAATAAAGGGGAGGGGAAAGTGATCCTTCAAGGTGGCCGTATTCAACATTCTATAATCTATACACATACGCCAACCTGTGACAACACGAGTAGGGATAAGCTCATCCTTATCATTCTTAACGACCGTTGTCCCCCCCTTCTTAGGAACGACTTGCACCGGGCTCACCCATTTAGAATCTGAAATGGGATAGATGATGCCCGCATCAAGTAGTTTCACTACCTCTTTTCTCACCACATCTTGCATATTAAGATTCAAACGACGTTGTGGTTGGATGCGAGGGCGGTGATCTGCTTCCAAATTAATTCTATGCATACAAAAGTCAGGACTAATGCCCTTGAGATCGTCAATGCTATACCCGATTGCCTTTTTGTGCATACGGAGCACGGTCAGAAGCTTAGAAAGCTGGCTATCATCGAGTGCAGCATTAACGATCACAGGGAAATCCTCATTATCATCAAGAAATGCATATTTAAGGTGGGATGGTAACGGTTTTAGTTCTACTTTCGTTACCTGTGGCTCGGAAATAGAGCAAACAGTTTCTAATACCTCAAAACCATCGACCTTCTCAGCTTCACTTCCATCTAAATCCGAGATCAAGGAATCAATCTCACAATCTCCTTCTCCTTTTCGGGCCTCCAAGGTGAGAGTCGCCAGCAATAGATCATCATACAACATTCTAGGAATGTTGTCTAGAGAAATTTCTTCTGCAATATCAATCCTGCAACAAGTATTCTCAAGCATAGGAGACTTCACAGCATTGGTTATATTAAAAGTAACAGTATCATCACCAACACTCAAAGTAAGAGACCCAGACTTGACATCAATGACAGCACCTGCAGTACATAAAAATGGCCTACCCAAAATTATGGGAATTTGACTATCTTCCTCCATATCTAGCACTACAAAATCAACATGAATGTAGAATTTCCCCACCCGGACAGGAAAATCCTCCAAAATACCCAAGGGATACTTTATAGAACGATCTGCCATTTGCAACGTGATTTGTGTGCATTTTAGTTTTCCCATATTCAACCTATTACAGACAGAAAGGGGCATGACAGACACACTTGCACCTAAATCACACAATGCTTTATCAATGAACAATGCACCTACATGACAGGGGATGGAAAAACTACCCGGATCCTTAAGTTTGGGTGGAGACTTATTTTGCAATATCGCACTACACTCTTCAGTTAGAGCGACTCTCTCCACACCACCATAATCCCTTTTCTTAGTGATCATCTCTTTCAAAAATTTTGCATAAACAGGAACTTGAGATATTAAATCAGTAAAAGGGACCGTTACCTCAAGATTCTTGACCATTGCCAAGAACTTACCAAGCTGTTGATCGACCTTAGTTTTCTGCATCCGGTGAGGGAAAGGTAACTTAGGCACAATAGGGAGAGAATCAGAAATCTTCACTTTCCCCTTATTTGCACCAACATCATCAGCATTATCAACTTCCATGACTCGAGGCTCTGCATCAGTTGCTTTCCCTGGTCCATCTGTGTTCCCCTTAGCAAGAGTTGCATCATCAGTGGGCATCGGGGGTCCATTATATTTAGTGCCACTTCTAAGAATGATAGCATTGGCACTTTCTCTGTTCTGGGGCGGAGTAGGTTGCCCTGGTAGTGTACCCGGTTGCCTTTGAGATAGAGTGTCAGCAAGTTGGGCAACTTGATTCTCCAACATTCTATTCTGATTCTTCAACTCTTTGATGCTTTCATCATGGTTCTTTTGAGCTATCTCTGCGGTCTTCTGCATATTTGCAATGAGCTTATACAGATCACCCATGTTAGGCTCTAGAGTAGCACTGCTTTGAGGGGTTTGTTGATATCCTTGATGCGGGGGCCTATTAAACCCCGGGGGAGCATTATGTGAGGCTCCTTGTTGAAATGAAGGCCTAGCAACATGTGGTTGAGGTGGATGGAACTGTGGTTGCGACCATTGTTGCTGGGGTTGAGGATTCTGAACATTGTTGCCCCGATATGAGAAATTTGGATGATTCCTCCAACCCAGATTAAATGAATTGGAGTATGGGTCATTGGGTTGTCTCTGTTGAAAAGCATTCACTTGCTCCAATTGCGTAGTATCCTGTAAACTATAAGAGCACTCATGACCAAAGTGACCTTGGATGCCACATACTTCGCAGTAAGAAGTTGTCACTGGAGCTACACTAGACATAGCATTGATACTCATTGGGGGTGTACTAGACTGAGGAGCCTTCAAAGAATCGATCTTCAGGTTCAAGGCTGCCACTTGTGAGGACAATAGAGCATAAGCATCGACATCCAATTTTCCCTTCTTAGATGTGGATCTGGTGGTGCTGTAATGGTTGGCAGCTAAATTGGCAAGAAAATCATAACCTGCATCCACTTCTTTGTCAAGAAAAACACCCCCAACAGCAGAATCAACCGTGTTCTTTGTTTCATCTTGCAAACCATGGTAGAAAATCTGAACCAAGAACCATTTTTCAATGTTGTGATGCGGACACGACCGCTGCAAAGCGTTGAATCTATCCCAGGCTTCTCGAAGTGATTCACCAGGTTCTTGAGTGAATGTAGTCAGCTTATGCCTTATTTCAGCAGTCTTGGTGGGTGGAAAGAATTCTTCTAGAAAGGCCTGTGAAATAGCACTCCACTCTGTCTCCTTGACATCATTCAACCATGTCTGAGCCTTATCACGAAGGCTAAAACCAAACAACATGACTTTCAATTGGTCTTGAGTGACCCCTTGATGCTTGATAGTACCACACAGTTGGTTGAACCTCTGCAAATGGTTGGTGGGTTCCACAGATGGATGGCCACCAAATTGACTTTGTGAGACCATGGAGATTAGAGCGGGCTTGATCTCAAAGTTGACTGCATCAATAGTTGGCATTGTGAGCCCAGTCGGAACACTATTCGAGGAAGGAACCCCATATGATTTCAGGGATTTAGACATCGTGTGACTCGGTGGAGTCTGTGAGTCTAGGGACCCTGACTGCTTCTTCTTTTTCTGTTGCTTTTTTAGGTGACGAAGGGTCTTTCCAAGATCGGGATCGGGAGGAACCAAGGTACCCGTTCTGGCAGACCTGGGCATAAACAACAACGAAAGAAAACGCAGTGAGATTTGCCTCAATTGGAACTGAGAGTTCCAATGAGACAATGGAAACAGTTCAAATAATCAAACTAAAACTAATAGAATATAGCCGTCTCCCCGGCAACGGCGCCAAAAACTTGATGAGTTAAAAAGTGATACCGCAAGTGCACGGTGTCTGTTGTTAGCAGATACTTAGCAAATACGGGTCGATCCCACAGGGAGACAAGTTCTATTAGTTTTTGCCCAATTATACGAACTATTTCAATAACGAAAGTTGAGTTTGAGTATTAACTACTAAAGCTAAAGCAATAATAAAAATGCGTAATTTATCAATGAATTAAAGGTCTAGGGCGTCTGTTTGGTTCACCATGCTTATACCAATCCAATAACACAATTCAATTCGACAACGAATAAACTAGACCAAGTAATTAAAGTACATGCTAATCCTACGGTCGGGTCTTAACACTTTAAATTCAACATATGCAGTACGATCGCTAACATAATCAGAATTGCCAATTGCACAAAGCCTCTAAAAACACGATCTTTCGATTCTAATTCCTATTAGCTAGATAATTAATCCATGAAATTGGCCGATAACATGAATCAACGATTAAGAACAAATCAATTGGAATTACTCAATCATAATCTATAAAATAACGAACTTTAATGCATAACGATTATGGTATAAACATGGCTTCCCTTACTTAGCCCTAGAAAAAGACTACTCGCTCATAATTAATTTAACAATCATGAAACGAATAATAATAATGGAATTCATAATCAACGAACGAATTAATCTAAGGAACGAAAAATAATAAATTTGAATTAGAGAAGAAGAAATTATGAAATTACCTTAGATTGATGAATGAATGAATTCCGAAAAAAAAACGTTCGACAATGAAAAGAGAAAAATAAATAAACGTTCAAAGAATTCTAAGAAAAATAACATAAGAGCCCTAGGAATATAATTCCCTTCAATATTTATAGGCTTCCTATTTCTGAAATAATAATAAATAAATAAATGAGAAAATAAAAATAGAAGTCGTCAACGATTGGTCGATGGCATGAGAGACATACACAATATGGATTCGTCGGCCTGGACGCACTGTGGGCGCAGCACTTCGCTGTGGGCAAGCCAGCAACTGCTTAGTGAAGCGTGAGTGAGATGTGGGCGCAGCAACCCTTGCTGTGGGCGCATCACTTCTTGCTGTGGGCGCAGCACTTCGCTGTGGGCGCAGCACTTCGCTGTGAGCATGGCAGACGATGTTTAGTGAAGCGACGGGGTGCTGCGGGCTGGGTGCGGCCACAAAGCTCTAGATATGGGCATAAAGCACTTCGATGTGGCCACATTGCACGATTCAAGTACGATGTTGCGATGATGCTTCCCACATTACCAAGATTTTATGGCGAGCATCAGAAACTAGCTTCATGTCATCCAAAATAACGAATTGCCTCGATGGCCGAATAACTCAAGCTAAGTGAACCGGAACTTCCGCAAATCATTTCCGAAAACTTCATTTTCCGATCAAACACGACGTTTTCAATACGAACCATCCGATAGCCATTCGACCCACCTCTAAATCTCCAGAAACATCCAAATGATTGTAAAATCACCTGAAATATCAAAGAAAACACAAACGGAGCGTAATAGAGTATGATAACGACGACTTATGCAATAATGACTCTAAATGCAACAAAAATGAGAGAAATGCCTAGAAATGCAACCTAAATGAGCCTAAAATACCCTATATAAATATGATTCATCAGCGGTCGATTTACATCAGTACGCACTGACCGCGACCAACCAGCCGAGTCCTGGTAAGCTTGAGAGTTGTCTAGACGTTCCATCGACGGTAGCACATGGTCAGAATGAGGCAGCGTAACTGGTGTCACCAGACCCGCACTAACCCGAGGTTCATCAGGAATGGGTATTTGTTTTCTGAGTTGGTTCTGGTTCTTAGGCCTCGAAACTTCTTGATGAAGAAGAGAAGAGGCTTCCTCATTCACATGAGCAATCTCAAGCTTCTGCGTTTTCTTCTTCCTCGCCATTTTCAAGATTGGCGCACGTTAGTAAGGGAACCTTAACGTACACCACACCATGAGAGAGAAGAGAGAAGAAGTTTTTGTCAAAAATTTTCAATTTTAACAAATTTTATGGTGGTTTTTAAGCATAGGTTCCTAATTAAATTGCTAATTAATTATGAAAATAAAATCAAATTCTAAATTATTCGAATGTAAACAAATTAATTACAATTACAAATTAGGTTGTATAATTAACAAGCTTAGGCATTAAAATTGTTAAACATATACAGTAGGTCAATCATTTATTCAAGATTTATAAACAAGATTCGCAAATATTAAATTTAACATCCTAAAAATTATAAATTTTGCGTTCGAAAAACTAAAACCTCCGAAAAGTCATAGTTAGGCTTCGAATTTGGGAATTCTAGGTTCGACATCAAATCTTAGATTTTAGTCAAAATTTTAAAACGTCGTTTACATGCGAAATTCACTATAAAATTATACGATTCCGACCATTATTGACTAAACTGCTGAAAATCCTGCGAACATATAAGTAAATAATCACACGAATTTGCAATTAATTACAAAAATCGAAATTAATCACCCCTTTAATTCATTGCAAATTTATAAAATTTAACCATGTTAACTATAATTGATTATGGAATTAATTAGAGGCTCGTGATACCACTGTTAGGTTATGACAAATATAAAACATATATTTCATGTGGAAAAACCATAAAGCCAGGAATCCAAATAATTGCCACATAGTCAATTAGCATAATTTAGGATACATACATGTGACGCGTGCCTTCCCTAGCTGGTCCCGAACCGAACAAGAACAAGTTTCGGACTCCAAGTGTCGTCCCTCCGTAGATAGTCCACAACACGTTCGGATCCGCCTTAGATTCAATTAACAAGAATATAGTCTAAGGTTTTAATGTTGTTCGTACTTAATTATTTGGCAAATTATTAATCTTAGTTTCAATCTTAAAACTATATGAATACTTGAGAATATGATGTATAAATTGTGATTATTAATCACCTATTTATAGGGTGGGATTATCTGAACCAGAAACTTACTAGGATTCAATTTATCTGATTCAATTAGAATTAGACTTAAATTAAACCTTTGTTTTTAGTGTTTAGTTAAACAACTAACTCTAGTAGTTTTAGGAAAATAATCAAACCGGACAAATCCTAAACGCCTAAGGATTCGAAGCATGCACGAACACATCGACACGCACGAACACTCCACAAGGGGCGCTGTCCGCGCGCGCGGGTTGGCTCGGCCCAGCAGCGCTGGTACGCGGCCCACGATGGGCGTGCCAACCTGCTGCCTCGCCTTGGCTGGGCTTGGCCTTGCCTTGTGCTCGGCTAGGCCTTGCCTTGGTGGGGCGGGCTGTTGCTGTGCTTGCTTGCCTTCCGCGGGCTTCGCTAGGCGCGGGCCTAGCTTCGTGCTTGGCCTTGCGTCTAGCAAGCTCGTCCGATGTTTATTTCGTACGCCGCGCTTCCGATTTATTTTTCGATTCCGGAATTCATTTACGATTCGAACAATATTTAATATTTCCGATTCCGGAATTAATTTCCGTTTCGAACAAATATTTATTATTTCCGATTCCGTTATTTATTTCCAATTCCGATAATATTTCCGATTTCGGCAATATTTCTGTTTCCGGCAATATTTCCAATTCTGACTGAAGGAAATAATGCCCTTGGTCCAAGTATGCATTCTATGTTAAGTCTAATAAGTGCGGTTCAGTATTAATTAACAAGTTAATAAATTCAGTGAGATCAAGTGAGCTGAATGCCTAGCTAGAGGCCGCTTCAGTTCAAGTGGAATTAATGATATTAATCCACAGCTTACTCTTGACTGAACCCGTAGGGTCACACAAATAGTGCGTAAACGGATCAAGTATTTAATGGCATTAAATACTCCATCTATGGATATTCGGAATTGACGGATCTTGGTTTCAGTGGGAGCTGAGATCGTCACAAGCAAGAAATGAATACTCCGGAAACGATGATATTGCCGGAAACGGAAATATGGATCGTATCGGAAATATAAATATTATCCAAGTCGTAGATGTTGCCGGAAACGGAAACATGGTACGTATCGGAAATGGAAATATTGCCGGAATCCGAAATATTCCCGGAAACGGAAATATTGTCAGAATCGGAAATATTATCGGAATCGGAAAATAGTTCCGGAAACAGAAATATTAAATATTTGTTCGAAACGGAAATTAATTCCGGAATCGGAAATATTAAATATTGTTCGTATCGGAAATGAATTCCGGAACCGGGAATTTAATCGGAAGCGTATCGTACGAATAAGCATCGGACGAGGCCTGCCGGACGAAGGCCCAGCACGAAGCCAGGCCATCGCCCAGCAAGCCAAGCGCGCCACACAAACAGCCAAGGCCACGCCAGGCCCAACGCAAGGCCAGGCCCAGCAGGCCGTGGCAGCGCGCGCAGCGCGCGCAGCAATGGGCTGCGAGCTGTGCTGCTGCTCGCGTGGGCTTGCGGCTCGCGTGGGCCGAGCAGCCGTGTGGGCTGTGCGCGGGCATGGCCTGCACGCTCGTAGGTCATGCTCGTGTAGAGTTTGTGTTCACATACGAAACCTAAATTGTATAGGATTTGTTTGATGAATAAATTCCTAATCCTAAAAGGATAAATATTAATTAATTAGAGTCCTACTAGGATTCTAGTTTAACTAATTAGTATCCTAATAGGATTCCAGTTCCTTTTCCATACCTCTATAAATAAGGGCCTAGGGTCATTATTTGCAGGAACGATTGAAGTATTCAAAGGGTAAGTTTTTGAAATAAAATTAGCCATACACTTGCAAACACTAGCCGAAAATCCTAGCAACCTTAAGGGCGATTCTAGTTGGTCTAACTTGAGGCGGATCCGGACGTATTGTGGACTATCTACGGAGGGACGACATTTGGAGTCCTAAAGACTTGTTCTTGTTCGGTTCGGGCGCAGTTAGGGAAGGCACGCTACAACATGTATGCATCAATACTATGCTAAATGATTATGTGAATATAATATGCTTTCCTGGCTTTATGGTTTTTCCGCATGATTTATGAATTGTCATATGTATCATAACCTAACAGTGGTATCACGAGCCTCTTATTATTTTCATAATCTAAATTGCATGACCATGGTTAAATATTACAAATTTGCAAGAATTAAAAGGGGTGATTAATTTTCGTAATTGTTAATTAATTGCAAATTGCGTTTATTTAATTATACGTACGCAGTTTTTCGGCAGTTTCTTCGTTACTCATCCAAATCGAGTGATTTTTGTGTCAATTCTGCATGTAAAAGGCATTCTAAAATTTTGACAAAAACAGTATTTTTCGGCCGAACCCAGAATTCTCAAATTCGAAGCCTAACTATGAATTTTCGGAGGTTTTAGTTTTTCGAATGCAAAATTTCGTAAATTTAAAATGTTAAATTAAATATTTGCGATTCTTGTTGATAAATCTTGAATTTTTGATTGACCTACTGTATATGTTTAACAAGTTTGAATGCCTAGCCTTGTTAATTATGCAATCTAATTTGTAATTATGATTAATTTGTTGAAAATTGGAATAATTTAGAATTAATTTGATTTTCATAATTAGTTATAATTTAATTAGAAACCTATGATTAAAAACCACCATAAAAATTGTAAATTTTTGTTAAATTTTAAATTTTTATGACCTATACTTGAATCCAAGTTAATCGGAAATCAATTAAATAATAAATTTTTGATTTTTCGCCCTAAAATTATGAAATTAATATTATTTATTAATTTGTCATTAATTTTGAATATAAATTTTTTATTTTTATGCGATTCGCTCATATAACTTGCATGCACAAAGCAATGGACGCTACGTGTTACCCTTAAGGGGTGTTGTATAGTGCGGGCATGCGACGACGAGCAAGGGAGCTCGTCGCCCATGCGGTACGAATGCAGCGAGCAAGGGCATGGTGCACGAGCACAAGGCAGCAGCCCTGCCTTGTGTCGTGGGCTGTGAGCTATGGGCGCATGGGCAAGGGCGAAAGCAAGGCACGAGCAGTCGCGTGTGGGCAGCAAGCGAGCTGCGCCACAGCGCGCACTGCCTCGCGCAAGCGTGCGGAGCCTCGCGAGCAGCGAGCGCAAGCTCGCGTGCCACGAGCGCTACGCCCAGCGTCGATCGCTCGCGCGCAGCGAGCGCCAGCTCGCATGCCGCTTCCTCGTTCGATGAGCGCAAGCTCGCGTGCGAGAAAGGCAGGCGCGCAGCGAGCGATGGCTCGCAAGGATCGAGCGCTGGCAAGCGAGCGCAGCGAGCGATGGCTCGCATGCATCGAGCGCTGGCGCGCGCAGCGAGCACTGGCTCGCGTGTTCGATTGATGCCTTGCGATGGGGAGCAGCAGCGATGCGACGCAGCGCATTGGCTGCGCGCACATGGCCAGCGATGGCTGTGTGCGTGTGGCCCATGGGCGTGCATTGCGTGGGGTTGTTGCGTTGCGATTAGATCGTTTTGAAATTTTAATTTGAAATTTTCAGTTTTGCGTAATTTTAATTAATTTTAAAATTAATAATTTAAATTGTTTTCTTGGATTTTAATTTTGAATATGGTAATTATAATAAATTTTATTTATTCTAATTATTTTACTAAAATTAAAATCATGAATTAATTTAAATACGACTGAAATTAAATTAAATTTTGGATTCAATTATAAATTTATATGAGCTTTAAATTTTAATTAAATTTGTATGTTTCCGGTTAGACTAGAAATACATTTTTATGTTTAAAATTAGTAAAGCATATGAATTTATTGGTTTGAGTGGGAGCTCCTTTTAGTCATATACTCTTGATTAGGTCTACAAATCCTTAAGGTTAAAACAACTTGATTAGAATTAATATGGACTGAATAATTTGTAGATTATTGGTGCCCTTGATTAATTGCTGCAAATGTTTATGTGATGCATAATGTGTTTTACTAACCAGCTATGTGGGCCATTCATGTTAATGAATGGGTGAATGGTATATATTGTATATGTACTGTTTTGCAGGTTATGAAGTGACTAGTATGGCCCAAATAGGATAGAAAATATGGTCTGCGTACCATTAATTTGAATGTAATTGGTCTAAAGTACCAAAGTTGTTTTTCAATTCAAATATGGTCTGCGTACCATCAAATAGTTGTAATTAGTTTTAATTATAGCTTATCCTATTTGAAGAAAATGGTGCCTCCCACGGAGATTTTCAAGACTAACTTTGAAGTTAAAACTTCAAGATGAAGTCGGGCCATACTAGATCACATTTATCTTATGCATGCTTTAAGTTATTTATTGCTTTAAATATGTCTTAAATATGCATGAGATCAAAGCTTGATTATGTTGCATGATTAAGGATTTTAGTTCACTTAAAATCTAACCAACATAGTAAGAGCCTTAAGTTCCAAACTTAAAAATTGAGTTAAAAGGTGCCATGCCAAAATATACACTTGCTTGGATATCCTTTACATCAATCTAGTAATAGTTTTCGCTCAGCGAGGTGTTACTTATTGGTCCTAAAGGGGCAAGGTACACAAATAATTGTGAGTACATGTTAGTTTTGGTGAAACTCAACGATATAAGTAAGGAGTCCTTTTATGTCGTGGCAAAATCGATAGGTTTACCTAATAAGTTCTTAGACGTACCTATCAACCAAAAATAGTTTCTAGACTATTAGCAAAAGGCTTTTTCTTACCTAAGATGTTTTAGGATTAATTCGACAAACTGTGCTTAATTCTTCAATGATTTTAGGATCTTGGAATCTTTTTATTCACACCTGCCGGAACAATAAATTCGAATAAAATGCTAATAACTTGTTGAAATTGTATGATTGCTTTAATTTTCAAGTTATTACTCATGATAAATGTTTAGACTTTGCATGCTTCAATGTATGTTTTAATTATTGTTTATAATTAAATATCTTGCACTGCAGTAAATCCTTTTAGAAAGGTAACAGTAAATTTCCTCGATTGGTAATGAATCCAAGAACGATTCACGGAAATGAGAGAAAATGAGCAATTTAAAATGTACGTTTCTTTTAGCGACTTTTATGGTTGTTTTCGAATATCAAAATCGAATGGCAAACCAATTGGTGCTTGTGAATTCAAAATACAATGTAGTTTTGAGATCATAAAGCATTGAGTTTAAACGCTCAGCTTTACCAATGGTTAACAACCTAAAATATTTTTTCCATTTAATTCTCGAATGAGTCTAGTCCCTAGACATTCGAGTAGATCGATGCTTAGAGAACTTTAGAAGCTTCTAGTAAGATCATCTAGTTGAAACAAAATATTCAACATAAATTAAAATGGTAAAGAACCTTGTTGGTGACATTGGACATGTCTAACAAAGTATAAAAGTCAACACTAAAGAATTCAATTCTTAAGACTATAAGAAAGGGTACAAGAAATAGGAAAACAAAGGAACAGATGACAGGAATTTACAATTCCGTTTCTACCTATAAGTTTATGTTTAAAGAGAAGTGACCTAGGAATCAAACTTCCTTGGTATCATATACCGCTTGAGGTTCTTACTTCGGTAATAACTCAAATAATGGAAGCTAGGCTACACTAATGGCCTACAAGTGGGAAATGAAGCATGGCAATGCTACATTAGCTGTAGGGTCATCTAGGTTGTTTTAAGTCCTTTCAAGGCTGGAACTAAATGGCTATTTTGTTCCATAATCAACATACCTAAATTTCTGCTTCAAACACAAAAAGACTCACATTCAGAAGAACAAAAACAATTCTTGTTTGTTTGTTTATTTGAATGAAATGGTCATTTACGGGTTGAGTCAATTTGCTTGATTAAAAAAACAACTCTTTAACAATAAAAACTTTACTAGGTTCAAATCAAACCCTTGATTTGAGTTCCACTAATCTTTGGCATTGTTGCTTAGACCATGTCAACAAGTTAACATTCACAAGCTCTATTTTAATGGACTTTTGAAAGTTGGTTGATTTCTAGATCAACTTAAGACAAGCTAGTCTTACTTGTTGAAAGTAACAAAGAATATGAACTATTGTTAGAACGCCTAGACGATAGAGTTCAAAGATAAAGAAAGGTTTTATGACTTTATTATTTCACATGGATTTGAGTGAATATAGGTTTATTTACTCAAATGTGATATAAGTTGAATCTGTTTGGCTAGTTCAAAGATTCAGAAGTATAAAATCCACTTGGCAAGAAATCATAAAGATCTAGGTTAGATCATGTTGATGATTACTTGAGACCAAATATGATCATCAATGATTGTGTGTTGTAATTTCACAATCTAGGTCCATAAGATATGGCATATCTTAGTTGGAATAATCGAAGTCAATTAGTACTTGATTCGATCAATGATGGATCATAAAGACTTTTCCTATAATTTCTAAAACAAAATGCTCAACTACCACCAAACTAAACAAAATTCGTCAAAGCTATTGAAAAGTGATTTCAAAATATCTTTTCATAATATATCTAAAGAGTTCCTAAACTCAGTGGGAGCTTAGTGTTTATTATTCAACAAACTAAGGCCCCAAGTATAGATATATGTTTCATTGTGATTTATTCAAATGAGACACAAGGGTATTGTTTCTACCACGAATTTTTGAGAACATAATGTTTGTTTGCTCGAAATGATGTCCTTTTGGAGATTCGTTTCCAAAATGACAAGTGGGAGAAAATAGACCTCGAAAGTCTTCGAGGCGAACAACAAACATAGACGGACATTCTGGAGGATTTTTGAAGTTCTTTAGAAAATCCGAACACGTATTCTTTAAGGACTTTAGAAGTGGCTTTAAAGAATAGACATCTCTTAGAAGACTTTACAAGTGCTTCAAGGAGAACAAAATATTCAAAGGACTCTCAAAGTGCCTGTTGATATTCTATTGTTTGATACCCAAGTAGGCATAGAGTTCAGGTCAATGAAACTATGAGATTCTTCTATTAATAGTGAAGAAACCTACAACTTGCAGTCAAACTATTAATGAGTTTGTGACCTGTAAGAAATCTATGACGAAACCCAGATTCCCTAAAATGGTTAGAGGCCATATATAGACTCAAATGTTTTAGATGGTTAAAGGCCATAAAACATAACCAATGTTTTGATGACAAAATTGAAATTTTGTTGATTTGCAAGAATAGTTTCACACCTATTGGTTGCAAGTTTGTTTTAAGGATAAAAACCATCAAACATGGAATTGTGTTCACACACAAAGCTAGATTAGTTGCTAAAGGTTACAAGCAAATTCATGGCATGGGTTGTGTTGAAACCTCATGCATAATCGTAATGCTCAAGTCTATAACTCAAGCAATGATTGCATATTGGTACACACGACAATTGGATGACAAAACGTATTCCTCAATCAAATGTTGGAAGAAAACTATGTACATGGCATGTCATAGGATTTGTGGATCCAAATAAATGCTTGAAAAGGAATGCTAACTTATGAAATCTAAGTACAGATTTAAGCAAGCAATTGGGAATCGGAACTGTATTTTAGTGAAGCTAATAAGCATTTTAGTTTCATAAAATATACATGATTCTTATAGATATATAAGAAGTTTAGTGGGAGTACGTAAAACTTATTTGGTCCTATGTGTATCACACATATCTCTCTATTATGAAATAACATTCAAATGCTAATGACTTAGGTTTGAAATTATTCATCAATGATGGACCAAGGCGAAACTTAGTACATACTGGGTATTAAGATCTATTTACAAAGATCTTATGATATTGTTTAGTAATGGCATTTACTAAATCAAACACGAAAGACTCCATTGGAGATATTCGATCCATATGAATAAATCTAAGTAATGAATGTTTGAACTATGTATAAGCATTTACTAAGTTAAACATCAAAGAATCTAATGAGATTCTTCACCTATATTATATGTCAAAGAATTTAGTTGGATTCAGTATCTACTGTAACTGAATGAGCTAAAGTTACATGAATAGAATTCAATTGGGAATTATTCTGCAAAAGAATTTATCATGTATATAATATAATATGAGGATCGCCAAAAACGTATCGTATGACTTTAGGCATGACGAACATATACCAATCTCTATTGATCTAAGTGAAGATCAACTAGATTGAGATCAAGAACACTTATGGTACTTGAAAAGGTACATAGGAATAGTTCTTGATTCAAGGAAATAAAGATATGCTAAATATTGATGCTACACGCATAAACACTGGCAAAGGATCAAGAAAGACCCTTTGGAGTTAACCATTCACAAGGACGAGCTAAAGAGCATCGTGTTTTGAAATGGCAACATGGATTGAAGACCATGAGTTGTTGCGTGGGAAATTAAAATAATAATTTCTATGTTCTAAGATATAGTTGGAGAGTCTTCCACATATCTGTGAACTGCTTGGATAAGTAGATCCAAACAAAGCATCACTAGCAACCTATACAGTTGAAGTAAAAGTAATTATTGCCTAAGAAGCAATAAAATAGAGTTGTTTATATGAGTTCTTCATTGAACTTGGGAAGATCACATGTCTGTTGACTTAATGGTTCTTCATTGCAAAATACGTAGAACCACTAATGTAGCAAGAAAGACTAGATCACAAAATAAACATACTCAAAAGTTCTTATCATCATATCTCGAAGAACATTCGATGAAAAGGATGTTAAGATTGGCAAAGCGTGATAACTAAACCTATGCAACAAGTGAGAAGCAACACTCACGTTGTAGCACTGGAAATCAAGCATAGCTTTGAATTCCATGAACTGTTTTAAAGATGGGTTTGAGGCCCATGGTTGTAAAACAATGGGGTTGAACATTTATCATATATGAAATATATTTTCATATTCCATTTAATCTTGGTTTAGTATTAAATGATGAGTCCCTTCAATTTGACGATATATTCAAGATAGACTGTCAGGACCAGTCCTGTGACTAAGAAATGTCTATCAAGTGAACTTGAATGTCAAAGGTTGAAAATGGTCCCTAGTCGGAGTTTTATATAAAATTGGACGCATAGAAAACGTTAGACGATTAGAATGCAAGATGACTAGTAGTTCTGTTTCTTGAACTATGTGGACATGGCAATGTCATAATCATTTGCATAGATACTTACTTTGGGAATACTAGTATCGGACAAGACCTATGAAACTTTACTGTAAGAGATGAAAATCTGTCATAAGTAAATTTCATTAAAATTATTAGACACTAAATCCTCAATACCTGAGTGATTTGATTTTACTTGTTTGAGAACTGGTTGCTTTGACGTTGACCAACCGTCGCACTGTAAAAGGAGGCTATAAAGGAAACGCTCAGGTAATCACCTATCAAACGAAGTCTAATCTCAAGATCGCAAGATTGGGATTGTCCTCCCATAAATCGGGATGAGATGCTTAAAATTTGTACAAGGCCACTCGGAGAGCTAGAAACTGTGAAATGCATGGCCGTGCTCGGATGAATCATAGGCTATGATTATCTGTTTATTTGATCAGTTGAACTCTTAAACCGAGGAACACCTCTGGACATAATAAGGATGACAACTCTTGTTAGGTTATGATACATATGACAATTCATAAATCATGCGGAAAAACCATAAAGCCAGGAAGGCATATTATTTACACATAATCATTTAGCATAGTTTAGATGCATACTTTTTGTTGCGTGCCTTCCCTAGCTGCGCCCGAACCGAACAAGAACAAGTCTTTAGGACTCCAAGTGTCGTCCCTCCGTAGATAGTCCACAGCACGTCCGGATCCGCCTTAAGCTTGACCAACTAGGATCGCCCTTAAGGTACTTAGAATTTTCGGCACTTATAGGCAATTGTGTTACTGAATTTTTGCTCTCAAAAATTACTTTGAATACTTGAATACTCGATATAAATTGTGAGCATTGATCACCTATTTATAGGGCATGGGTATCGGATATTAGAATCCTACTAGGAAACGATTTAGTGAATCTGAATTAATCTAAAATTCAATCACTTAATTTATCTAGTAGACTTAGGAATCAATCTTATACGAATCCTAACCGATCAAGGTTTCATACGCAAGCACAAACACACACGCAGGCGCAGCAGCCCACGAGGGGCGCCTTGCGTGCGCACGCGCTGAGCCCAGGCCCAGCAAGTGCTCGCAGCCCACGAGGGGCGCGCGCCTGCTGGCCTTGCTCTCGCGTTTGGGCTTTGCTTGCTTTGGTCGCGCGCGGGCTTTTCTAGGCGTTGGGCCTAGCTTCGTGCTAGGCCTTGCGTCTAGCAAGCTCGTCCGATGTTTATTCGTACGACACGCTTTCGATTAAATTCCCGGTTCCGGAATTCATTTTCGATACGAACAATATTTAATATTTCCGATTCCGGAATCAATTTCCGTTTCGAACAAATATTTAATATTTCCGTTTCCGGAATTTATTTTCCGATTCCTATAATATTTCCGATTCTGACAATATTTCCGTTTCCGGCAATATTTCCGATTCCGTCAATATTTCCATTTCCGGTAATATTTTCCGATACATACCATGTTTCCGTTTCCGGCAACATCTACGACTTGGATAATATTTATATTTCCGATACGATCCATATTTCCGTTTCCGGCAATATCATCGTCTCCGGAGTATTCATTTCTTGCCTGTGACGATCTCAGCTCCCACTGAAACCAAGATCCGTCGATTCCGAATATCCATAGATGGAGTATTTAATGCTATTAAATACTTGATCCGTTTACGTACTATTTGTGTGACCCTACGGGTTCAGTCAAGAGTAAGCTGTGGATTAATATCATTAATTCCACTTGAACTGAAGCGGCCTCTAGCTAGGCATTCAGCTCACTTGATCTCACTGAATTATTAACTTGTTAATTAATACTGAACCGCATTTATTAGACTTAACATAGAATGCATACTTGGACCAAGGGCATTATTTCCTTCAGTCTCCCACTTGTCCTTAGGGACAAGTGTGCATTTCCTAATTCCTTTGTCGCTCGATGCTTGCTCTTGAACATAAGGTAAGAGTTGTCATCCTTATTATGTCCAGAGGTGTTCCTCGGTTTCAGAGTTCAACTGATCAAATAAACAGATAATCATAGCCTATGATTCATCCGAGCACGGCCATGCATTTCACAGTTTCTAGCTCTCCGAGTGGCCTTGTACAACTTTTAAGCATCTCATCCCGATTTATGGGAGGACAATCCCAATCTTGCGATCTTGAGATTAGACTTCGTTTGATAGGTGATTACCTGAGCGTTGCCTTTATAGCCTCCTTTTACGGTGCGACGGTTGGTCAACGTCAAAGCAACCAGTTCTCAAACAAGTAATCTCAAATCACTCAGGTATTGAGGATTTAGTGTCTAATAATTTTAATGAAATTTACTTATGACAGATTTTCATCTTTTACAGTAAAGTTTCATAGGTCTTGTCCGATACTAGTCTTCCCAAAGTAAGTATCTATGCAAATGATTATGACATTGCCATGTCCACATAGTTCAAGAAACAGAACTACTAGTCATCTTGCATTCTAATCGTCTAACGTTTTCAATGCGTCCAATTTTATAGAAAACTCCGACTAGGGACCATTTTTCAACCTTTGACATTCAAGTTCACTTGATAGACATTTCTTAGTCACAGGACTGGTCCTGACAGTCTATCTTGAATATATCGTCAAATTGAAGGGACTCATCATTTAATAGACCACAAATTAAATGGAAAAATGAATTCTTTTCATTTATTGTGAATGATTAACCAATAATGTTTTACAAAGATTTAAACTCTAAAACTTTAAAACATTAAATAGGGACATCAAAGCCATTCTCCAATATGCTTGATTCCCATAGCTGCAGTGTGTGAGTTGTGCTTCACCTGCATAAGAGGTTTAGTCAATGGATCTGATATGTTGTCATCAGTTCCAATCTTGTTTATCTCGACTTCTTTTCTTTCAACGAACTCTCGTAGAAGGTGAAATCTACGAAGTACATGCTTGACTCTCTGGTGGTGTCTAGGTTCCTTTGCCTGTGCAATAGCTCCGTTATTATCACAATACAGGGCTATTGGTCCTTTAATAGAGGGGACTACACCAAGTTCACCTATGAACTTCCTTAGCCATATAGCTTCCTTTGCTGCTTCATGTGCAGCAATGTACTCCGCTTCAGTTGTAGAATCCGCAATGGTGCTTTGCTTAGCACTTTTCCAGCTTACTGCACCCCCGTTGAGGCAGAAGACAAACCCAGACTGTGATCTGAAATCATCTTTGTCGGTTTGGAAACTTGCGTTCGTATAGCCTTTAACAATTAATTCATCATCTCCACCATAGACCAGGAAGTCATCTTTGTGCCTTTTCAGGTACTTCAGAATATTCTTGGCAGCAGTCCAATGCGCCTCTCCTGGGTCTGACTGGTATCTGCTCGTAGCACTGAGTGCATACGCAACATCCGGGCGTGTACATATCATAGCATACATTATTGAACCAATCAATGATGCATATGGAATCCCATTCATTCGTCTACGCTCATCAAGTGTTTTTGGGCACTGAGTCTTGCTTAGAGTTATTCCATGAGACATGGGTAGGTAGCCTCGCTTGGAGTCCGCCATCTTGAACCTATCAAGCACCTTATTGATATAAGTGCTTTGACTAAGTCCAATCATCCTTTTAGATCTATCTCTGTAAATCTTGATGCCCAATATGTACTGTGCTTCTCCTAGATCTTTCATCGAAAAAACATTTCCCAAGCCAAATCTTGACAGAGTTCAACATAGGAATGTCATTTCCGATAAGTAATATGTCGTCGACATATAATACTAGGAAAGCAATTTTGCTCCCACTGACCTTCTTGTATACACAAGATTCGTCTGCGTTCTTGATGAAACCAAAGTCACTTACTGCTTCATCAAAACGTATATTCCAGCTCCAGGATGCCTGCTTCAATCCGTAGATTGACTTCTTTAGCTTGCATACCTTTTTAGCATTCTTTGGATCCTCAAAACCTTCAGGCTGTGTCATAAACACAGTTTCTGTTAAAACGCCGTTTAAGAAAGCAGTTTTGACATCCATCTGCTATATTTCGTAATCGTAATATGCAGCGATTGCTAACATTATCCGAATAGACTTTAGCATTGCAACTAGTGAAAAGGTTTCATCGTAATCCACACCGTGGACTTGCCTGTAACTTTTGCAACCAATCTAGCTTTGAAAACTTCAAGTTTCCCATCCTTGTCCTTTTTCAGTTTGAAAACCCATTTGCTTCCAATGGCTTGGTAGCCATCTGGCAAATCGACCAAATCCCATACTTGGTTTTCAGACATGGAGTCTAATTCAGATTGCATGGCTTCTTGCCATTGCTTGGAGCTAGGGCTCGTCATAGCTTGTTTGTAAGTCGCAGGTTCATCACTTTCAAGTAATAGAACGTCATAGCTCTCGTTCGTCAAAATACCTAAGTACCTTTCCGGTTGAGATCTATATCTTTGCGATCTACGCGGGGTAACATTTCTAGATTGACCATGATTCTCACCAGATTCTTCTAAAGATCTCTGAGTTTCATCCTGAATGTCATTTTGAGCATTCTCTAGAGTTTGTTGTTCGACTCGAATTTCTTCGAGGTCTATTTTTCTCCCACTTGTCATTTTGGAAATGTGATCTTTCTCCAAAAAGACACCATCTCGAGCAACAAACACCTTGTTCTCAGATGTATTGTAGAAGTAATACCCCTTTGTTTCCTTTGGATAGCCCACAAGGATACATTTGTCAGATTTTGGATGAAGTTTGTCTGAAATTAATCGTTTGACGTATACTTCACATCCCCAAATATTAAGAAAAGACACATTTGGAGGCTTTCCAAACCATAACTCATATGGAGTCTTTTCAACAGCTTTAGACGGAACTCTATTTATAGTGAGTGCAGCTGTATTTAGTGCATGTCCCCAAAATTCTAATGGAAGTTTGGCCTGACCCATCATTAACCTGACCATGTCTAGCAAGGTTCTGTTCCTCCGTTCCGACACACCGTTCCATTGTGGTGTTCCAGGAGGAGTCAATTATGATAGAATTCCACATTCTTTCAGATGGTCATCAAATTCATAGCTCAGATATTCACCGCCTCTATCAGATCGCAGTGCCTTAATCTTCTTGCCTAATTGATTCTCTACTTCACTCTGAAATTCCTTGAATTTGTCAAAGGATTCAGACTTATGCTTCATTAGGTAGACATAACCATATCTACTGAAGTCATCAGTGAAAGTGATAAAGTAGCTGAAACCACCTCTAGCATTTGTACTCATTGGTCCACATACATCTGTATGGATTAAACCCAATAGTTCATTTTCTCTTTCTTCAACTTTAGAGAAAGGTTGCTTTGTCATTTTGCCAAGTAAACATGATTCGCATTTACCATAATCCTCTAAGTCAAATGGTTCTAGAATTCCTTCCTTTTGAAGTCTTTCTAAGCGTTTCAAGTTTATATGGCCTAATCGACAATGCCACAGATAGGTGATATCTGAATCATCCTTTTTGGCCTTTTTGGTATTTATGTTATATACTTGTTTGTCGTGATCTAATAAATAAAGTCCATTGACTAATCTAGCAGATCCATAAAACATCTCTTTAAAATAAAACGAACAACTATTGTCTTTTATTAAAAAGGAAAATCCCTTAGCATCTAAGCAAGAAACTGAAATGATGTTTTTAGTAAGACTTGGAACATGGAAACACTCTTCCAGTTCCAAAGCTAGCCCGGAGGGCAACGACAAATAATAAGTTCCTACAGCTAATGCAGCAATCCGTGCTCCATTTCCCACTCGTAGGTCGACTTCACCCTTGCTTAACTTTCTACTTCTTCTTAGTCCCTGTGGATTGGAACATAAGTGTGAGCCACAACCTGTATCAAATACCCAAGAAGTTTAATTATCAAGTATACAGTCTATAACGAAAATACCTGAAGATGGAACGACTGTTTCGTTCTTCTTATCTTCCTTTAGCTTTGGACATTCTCTTTTGTAATGGCTTATTCCATCACAATAAAGACAGCTTGATGTGGACTTGTCCTGCTTTGATTTAGCATCGCCCTTGGACTTTCCACTTTTCTTGAACGATCTCCTTCTAGCCTTGAGTAAATCTTTGGCTTCGCAGTCCAGTATTATTTCAGCCTTTCTGACAAGGTGAACAAATTCTGCAACTGTTTCTTCTCTTGGTTCACTTAGGTATAGTTGCTTGAAGCGACCAAACCCACTGTGTAGTGAATTGAGCAAGATAGAGACTGCCATCCTTTCGCTTATTGGTGTTCCTAGTAGACTTAGGCGATCAAAGTATGAACGCATAAGATCCACATGGAACCTCAGTGGGACGCCTACCCTCTGTTTAGTGCGAAGGAGCTGAACATGTGTTTCTTGGACTTCCATCCTATAACACCTGTTGGGAGAACTAACCTTTAGAACAGACATTAATTCAATCAACTCATGGACGTTCAGGTCCCTGTCCTCCGTGCTTCCACGACAGATATCCCTCAGATTCTTGATGAGCGTAAAAGGTTCATAGGCTACAAACCTTCTAGCCCAATCATCAGGGAAATTGTTCAGCATGAGACTCATAACCTTTTTGAGATCCGCATCCCAGGCGTAAAATCTCTCAGGGGTCATGTCTCTGGCATAGTAGCTTGGCATGGGATGTGATAGTACATACTCAAGTCCATTGAGTTTGACTATTTCAACTAGCTTAGCTTCCCATTCAAGAAAATTTGCCAGGTTCAGCTTGACCATAAGCTCAGAACCCATGATGATGTTTTGATTGTTGTTTGCCATATTAAAAACTACAATTGAAAAGAATAAACAAATAAATAACCATTCACAGTTTCTCTTAATAAACTTAAATTCTAGCATACATGCATAATTCAATGTTTATTAAGCATTTTATTCAAGTTATGTGTTCCGGCAGGTGTGAATAAAATGATTCCAAGATCCTAAAATCATTGAAGAACTAAGCACAGTTTGTCGACTTAATCCTAAAACATCTTAGGTAAGCCAAAGCCTTTTGCTAATAGTCTAGAAACTATTCTTGGTTGATAGGTACGTCTAAGAACTTATTAGGTAAACCTATCGATTTTGCCACGACATAAAAGGACTCCTTACTTATATCGTTGAGTTTCACCAAAACTAACATGTACTCACAATTATTTGTGTACCTTGCCCCTTTAGGACCAATAAGTAACACCTCGCTGAGCGAAAACTATTACTAGATTGATGTAAAGGATATCCAAGCAAGTGTATATTTTGGCATGGCACCTTTTAACTCAATTTTTAAGTTTGGAACTTAAGGCTCTTACTATGTTGGTTAGATTTTAAGTGAACTAAAATCCTTAATCATGCAACATAATCAAGCTTTTGATCTCATGCATTTTAAGACATATTTAAAAGCAATAAATAACTTAAAACATGCATAAGATAAATGTGATCTAGTATGGCCCGACTTCATCTTGAAGCTTTAACTTCAAAGTCCGTCTTGAAGATCTCCGTGGGAGGCACCACGCAAATTTTTGGCTATACCCGGGTACAGCCAAAGCTGGCTGTACCCCCATCCAAAACGATGTCGTTTTGTGTTGTTTAAAATGAACATTAATATACTGGTACAAAAATGAACATTTAATATTTCGAAAATGAACATTTATTTATTTATTTGGAATGAACATTTACTATTTTGGAAATGAACATTTATTTATTTATTTGGAAATAAACTACAAAAATGAACATTTACTATTTCGGAAATGAACATTTATTTATTTATTTGGAATGAACATTTACTATTTTGGAAATGAACATTTATTTATTTATTGGGAAATAAACAATATAGGCGCTTGTAAAAACATAAAAGACCAATGAAGTGAACAATTTCATTATGAACATTAACCATATATTTATTATGAACAAACCAATAAACAAGAAAGAACAAATAATTCAACAAAAAAGAACAAACAATATAAAAAAGAACATAAAATTCCAGAAAAAAGAACAGCCAATACTAAAATTATGAACAATTTTATGATGAATTTTAAAGCCAACATGAAAGAACAAACAATACAACAAGAAAGAAAAAATACTGGTACAAAAATGAACATTTACTATTTCGGAAATGAACATTTATTTATTTATTTGGAATGAACATTTACTATTTTGGAAATGAACATTTATTTATTTATTTGGAAATAAACTACAAAAATGAACATTTACTATTTCGGAAATGAACATTTACTATTTCGGAATTGAACATTTATTTATTTATTTGGAATGAACATTTACTATTTTGAAAATGAACATTTATTTATTTATTTGGAAATAAACTACAAAAATGAACATTTACTATTTCGGAAATGAACATTTACTATTTCGGAATTGAACATTTATTTATTTATTTGGAATGAACATTTACTATTTTGAAAATGAACATTTATTTATTTATTTGGAAATAAACAATATAGGCGCTTGTAAAAACATAAAAGACCAATGAAGTGAAAATTTTCATTATGAACATTAACCATATATTTATTGTGAACAAACAAATAAACAAGAAAGAACAAATAATTCAACATAAAAGAACAAACAATATAAAAAAGAACATAAAATTCCAGAAAAAAGAACAAACAATACAACAATTATGAACAATTTTATGATGAATTTTAAAGCCAACATGAAAGAACAAACAATACAACAATAAGTTTGATGAATGAATTTAAAAAACAACAAGAAAGAACAAACAGTACATTAAGAAAGAACAAACAATACAAGAAGAAAGAGTAAAAGATTAATGAAGAGTTTAATTATGAACATTAACGTACCATATGATTATTATAAACAAACAAATAAACAAGAAAGAACAAACAATATAAAAAAGAACATAAAATTCAAAGAACAAACAATACAAAAAGAAAGAATAAAAGATTAATGAAGAGTTTAATTATGAACATTAACCATATGATTATTATAAACAAACAAATAAACAAGAAAGAACAAACAATATAAAAAAGAACATAAAATTCCAGAAGAAAGAACAAAATATACAACAATTATGAAATTTTGATGATGAATTTAAAAAACAACATGAAAGAACAAACAGTACAACAAGAAAGAACAAACAGTACAATAAGAATGAACAAACAGTACAATAAAAAAGAACAAACAGTCGACAAGAATGAACAAACAATATTGAGCGTGTCGTTTTTGGGGGGTACAGCCAGAGCTGGCTGTACCCGGGTACAGCAGTTAGCGATTAGGAGGCACCATTTTCTTCAAATAGGATAAGCTATAATTAAAACTAATTACAACTATTTGATGGTACGCAGACCATATTTGAATTGAAAAACAACTTTGGTACTTTAGACCAATTACATTCAAATTAATGGTACGCAGACCATATTTTCTATCCTATTTGGGCCATACTAGTCACTTCATAACCTGCAAAACAGTACATATACAATATATACCATTCACCCATTCATTATCATGAATGGCCCACATAGCTGGTTAGTAAAACACATTATGCATCACATAAACATTTGCAGCAATTAATCAAGGGCACCAATAATCTACAAATTATTCAGTCCTTATTAATTCTAATCAAGTTGTTTTAACCTTAAGGATTTGTAGACCTAATCAAGAGTTTATGACTAAAAAGGGCTCCCACTTAAACCAATAAATTCATATGCTTTACTAATTTTAAACATAAAAATGTATTTTTAGTCTAACCGGAAACATACAAATTTAATTAAAATTTAAAGCTCATATAAATTTATAATTGAATCCAAAAAGTTTAACTTAATTTCAGTCGTATTTAAATTAATTCATGATTTTAATTTTAGTAAAATAATTAGAATAAATAAAATTTATTATAATTACAATATTCAAAATTAAAATCCAAGAAAATAATTTAAATTATCAATTTTAAAATTAATTAAAATTACGTAAACTGAAAATTTCAAATTAAAAATTTCAAAACGATCTAATCGCAACGCAACAATCCCACGCATCGCACGCCCATGGGCCACACGCACACAGCCATCGCTGGCCATGTGCGCGTAGCCCATGCGCTGCCTCGCATCGCTGCTGCTCACCATCGCAAGGCATCACGCGAGCTGGTGCTCGCTGCGCGCGCCAGCGCTGGACGCACGAGCATGCTGCCGCAGCCCATCGCTGGGCGCAGTGCTCGTCGCACGTCGCAACACGCACCCGCACGCCATCGCTGGGCGCAGCGCTAGTCGCACGCACAACAAGCACTCGCACGCCATCGCTGGGCGCAGCGCTCGTCGCACGCACAACAAGCACTCGCACGCCATCGTTGGGCGCAGCGCTCGTCGCACGCACAATAGCGCTCGCTGCGCGCGAGCGATCGATGCTTGGCGCAGCACTCGTGGCACGCGAGCTTACGCTCGCTGCGCGCGAGGCTCCGCACGCTTGCGCGAGGCAGTGCGCGCTGTGGCGCAGCTCGCTTGCTGCCCACACGCGACTGCTCGTGCCTTGCTCTCGCCCTCGCCCATTCGCCCATTGCACACAGCCCACGACACAAGGCAGGGCTGCTGCCTTGTGCTCATGCACCATGGCCTTGCTCATTGCATTCGTACCGCATGGGCGACGAGCTCCCTTGCTCGTCGTCACATGCCCGCACTATACAACACCCCTTAAGGGTAACACGTAGCGTCCATTGCTTTGTGCGTGCAAGTTATATGAGCGAATCGCATAAAAATTTAAAATTTATATTCAAAATTAATGACAAATTAATAAGTAATATTAAATTCATAATTTTAGGGCGAAAAATCGAAAATTTATTATTCAATTGATTTCCGATTAACATGGATTCAAGTCTAGGTCATAAAAATTTAAAACTTAACATAAATTTACAATTTTTATGGTGGTTTTTTATCATAGGTATCTAATTAAATTATAACTAATTATGAAAATCAAATTAATTCTAAATTATTCTAATTTTCAACAAATTAATCATAATTACAAATTAGATTGCATAATTAACAAGGCTAGGCATTCAAACTTGTTAAACATATACAGTATGTCAATCAAAAATTCAAGATTTATCAACAAGAATCGCAAATATTTAATTTAACATCTTAAATTTACGAAATTTTGCATTCGAAAAACTAAAACTTCCGAAAAGTCATAGTTAGGCTTCGAATTTGAGAATTCTGGGTTCGGCCGAAAATTACTATTTTTGTCAAAATTTTAGAATGCCTTTTACATACGGAATTGACACAAAAATCACTCGATTTGGATGAGTAACGAAGAAACTGCCGAAAAACTGCGTACGTATAATTAAATAAACGCAATTTGCAATTAATTAACAATTACGAAAATTAATCACCCCTTTTAATTCTTGCAAATTTGTAATATTTAACCATGTTCATGCAATTTAGATTATGAAAATAATAAGAGGCTCGTGATACCACTGTTAGGTTATGATACATATGACAATTCATAAATCATGCGGAAAAACCATAAAGCCAGGAAAGCATATTATTTACACATAATCATTTAGCATAGTTTAGATGCATACTCTTTGTTGCGTGCCTTCCCTAGCTGCGCCCGAACCGAACAAGAACAAGTCTTTAGGACTCCAAGTGTCGTCCCTCCGTAGATAGTCCACAGCACGTCCGGATCCGCCTTAAGCTTGACCAACTAGGATCGCCCTTAAGGTACTTAGAATTTTCGGCACTTATAGGCAATTGTGTGACTGAATTTTTGCTCTCAAAAATTACTTTGAATACTTGAATACTCGATATAAATTGTGAGCATTGATCACCTATTTATAGGACATGGGTATCGGATATTAGAATCCTACTAGGAAACGATTTAGTGAATCTGAATTAATCTAAAATTCAATCACTTAATTTATCTAGTAGACTTAGGAATCAATCTTATACGAATCCTAACCGATCAAGGTTTCGTACGCAAGCACAAACACACACGCAGGCGCAGCAGCCCACGAGGGTCGCCTTGCGTGCGCGCGCGCTGAGCCCAGGCCCAGCAAGTGCTCGCTGCCCACGAGGGGCGCGCGCCTGCTGGCCTTGCTCTCGCGTTTGGGCTTTGCTTGCTTTGGTCGCGCGCGGGCTTTGCTAGGCGTTGGGCCTAGCTTCGTGCTAGGCCTTGCGTCTAGCAAGCTCGTCGGATGTTTATTCGTACGACACGCTTCCGATTAAATTCCCGGTTCCGGAATTCATTTACGATACGAACAATATTTAATATTTCTGATTCCGGAATCAATTTCCGTTTCGAACAAATATTTAATATTTCCGTTTTCGGAATTTATTTTCCGATTCCGATAATATTTCCGATTCTGACAATATTTCCGTTTCCGGCAATATTTCCGATTCCGGCAATATTTCCATTTCCGATAATATTTTCCGATACGTACCATGTTTCCGTTTCCGGCAACATCTACGACTTGGATAATATTTATATTTCCGATACGATCCATATTTCCGTTTCCGGCAATATCATCGTCTCCGGAGTATTCATTTCTTGCCTGTGACGATCTCAGCTCCCACTGAAACCAAGATCCGTCGATTCCGAATATCCATAGATGGAGTATTTAATGCCATTAAATACTTGATCCGTTTACGTACTATTTGTGTGACCCTACGGGTTCAGTCAAGAGTAAGCTGTGGATTAATATCATTAATTCCACTTGAACTGAAGCGGCCTCTAGCTAGGCATTCAGCTCACTTGATCTCACTGAATTATTAACTTGTTAATTAATACTGAACCGCATTTATTAGACTTAACATTAAATGCATACTTGGTCCAAGGGCATTATTTCCTTCAACTCTTACCTTATGTTCAAGAGCAAGCATCGAGTGACAAAGGACTTAGGAAATGCACACTTGTCCCTAAGGACAAGTGGGAGACTGAAGGAAATAATGCCCTTGGTCCAAGTATGCATTCTATGTTAAGTCTAATAAGTGCGGTTCAGTATTAATTAACAAGTTAATAAATTCAGTGAGATCAAGTGAGCTGAATGCCTAGCTAGAGGTCACTTTAGTTCAAGTGGAATTAATGATATTAATCCACAGCTTACTCTTGACTGAACCCGTAGGGTCACACAAATAGTGCGTAAACGGATCAAGTATTTAATGGCATTAAATACTCCATCTATGGATATTCGGAATCGACGGATCTTGGTTTCAGTGGGAGCTGAGATCGTCACAAGCAAGAAATGAATACTGCGGAAACGATGATATTGCCGGAAACGGAAATATGGATCGTATCGGAAATATAAATATTATCCAAGTCGTAGATGTTGCCGGAAACGGAAACATGGTACGTATCGGAAAATATTATCGGAAACGGAAATATTGCCGGAATCGAAAATATTGCCGGAAACGGAAATATTGTCAGAATCAGAAATATTATCGGAATCGGAAAATAGTTCCGGAAACGGAAATATTAAATATTTGTTCGAAACGGAAATTAATTCCGGAATCGGAAATATTAAATATTGTTCGTATCGGAAATGAATTCCGGAACCGGGAATTTAATCGGAAGCGTATCGTACGAATAAACATCGGACGAGGCCTGCCGGACGAAGGCCCAACACGAAGCCAGGCCATCGCCCAGCAAGCCAAGCGCCACACAAACAGCCAAGGCCACGCCAGGCCCAGCGCAAGGCCAGGCCCAGCAGGCCGTGGCAGCGCGCGCAGCGTGCGCAGCAATGGGCTGCGAATTGTGCTGCTGCTCGCGTGGGCTTGCGGCTCGCGTGGCCGAGCAGCCGTGTGGGCTGTGCGCGGGCATGGCCTGCTCGCTCGTAGGTCATGCTCGTGTAGAGTTTGTGTTCACATACGAAACCTAAATTGTATAGGATTTGTTTGATGATTAAATTCCTAATCCTAAAAGGATAAATATTAATTAATTAGAGTCCTACTAGGATTCTAGTTTAACTAATTAGTATCCTAATAGGATTCCAGTTCCTTTTCCATACCTCTATAAATAAGGGCCTAGGGTCATTATTTGAAGGAACGATTGAAGTATTCAAAGGGTAAGTTTTTGAAATTAAATTAGCCATACACTTGCAAACACTAGCCGAAAATCCTAGCAACCTTAAGGGCGATTCTAGTTGGTCTAACTTGAGGCGGATCCGGACGTACTGTGGACTATCTAAGGAGGGACGACATTTGGAGTCCTAAAGACTTGTTCTTGTTCGGTTCGGGCGCAGCTAGGGAAGGCACGCTACAACATGTATGCATCAATGCTATGCTAAATGATTATGTGAATATAATATGCTTTCCTGGCTTTATGGTTTTTCCGCATGATTTATGAATTGTCATATGTATCATAACCTAACACTGACAATATTTCCATTTCCGATAATATTTTCCGATACGTACCATGTTTACGTTTCCGGCAACATCTACGACTTAGATAATATTTATATTTCCGATACGATCCATATTTCCGTTTCCGACAATATCATCGTTTCGGGAGTATTCATAATTTGCCTTTTGATGATTTTAGCTCCCACTGGAACCGAGATGCGTCGATTCCGAATATCCATAAATGGAGTATTTAATTCACCAAAATAATTGATCAGTTCACATACTATTTGTGTGACCCTACGAGTTCAGTCAAGAGTAAGCTGTGGATTAATATTATTAATTCCACTTGAACTAAAGCGGCCTCTAGTTACGCATACAGTTCACTTGATCTCACTGAATTATTAACCTGCATAATTAATTAATACTGAACCGCATTTATTAGACTTATCATTTAATGCATAGTTGGACCAAGGACATTATTTCCTTCAGTGGCCTAAACTAAAAGGTGACACATGGCCTTCGTATGATAAAATGGACACCTAAGAAATGTCTTATTGAGAAAATAGACTGTTGGCCCAAAAGGCAGGCCCAACTCAGAAAGGCACCCTCAGCCCTTGAAAACATCCTCTAAAGGACACATGTCCTAATCTCAGAGGTCATCTAATCATGCAGCTAGGGTTTAGGGATCAATTCCCAAGAAACCCTAGCCCTATAAATATCTTAGATCCTAAGGTAATGGGGCATTCAATTCATTTCCACCTACCTTAAACTATCTTTGCTCTGCCTTCTCTCTACAAATTACTTCTCTCTCCAGCCAATACTTACTTAGCAATCGGAGGGAATATTCCTACGGGAATATTCTTGTTTTGCAGGTCCAACACATATTTGATACCTCCGCGGAACGCATGACACGTCATCACCACAAAAGATCCCACAACAATTATATTTATGTTATTCAAATTTCCATTTTAAAGATATTGTTGGTGTAAACTGTCCTCAGTCCACACCACACTTCACTGCATCAAAGGAAGCAAGGAACCGCAGCTGCACCAAGACTTCTAGAAGCAAATGACATCAGCCCGATGACATCAGCTCTAACAACTCTTCCTAGAATTTAGGGAATTAGTTAGAGGTCTGTTTGTTAGCTAACATGTAATAAAGCCTACTGATCTTTGTAAGAGATCATTGTAGCTGCTGAGCTGTACGTATATTTATTTGTATTTATATTTCATTCATTTATACATTTGCATTCATCTGATTGGTTGAGATGTTAGGTTATGATACATATGACAATTCATAAATCATGCGGAAAAACCATAAACCCAGGAAAACATATTATTTACACATAATCATTTAGCATAGATTAGATGCATACTCTTTGTTGCGTGCCTTCCCTAGCTGCGCCCGAACCGAACAAGAACAAGTCTTCAGGACTCCAAGTGTCGTCCCTCCGTAGATAGTCCACAGCACGTCCGGATCCGCCTTAAGATTGACCAACTAGAATCGCCCTTAAGGTACTATTATTTTCGGCACTTTATAGGCAAATGTGTGACTGAATTTTTCTCTCAAAAACTCACTTTGAATACTTTGAAACTTGTGTTATAAATTGTGAGCCCTAGCCTCATATTTATAGCGGTATGGAAAGGGAATCGAAATCCTATTCAGATACAAATTAATTAAACCTAGAATCCTACAAGAACTCTAATTTAATTAATTTGTCAAATAGAATTAGGAATTTAATCATTAACCGAACTCTGCATGTTTTAGGAAACGTGCACGAACACAAACACTTGCACACACACGCACGGCAGCCACGATGGGCCCCATGCGTGCGCGCGAGCAGCAGCCCACTCAGCGCCCGCGCGCGCTGCGCGCTGCGCGTGCTGTGCGCGCTGTGCGCGCTGCGCGCTGCGCGCAGCCTGCTGGGCCTGGCGTTGCTGTTTGTGCGGCGCGCTTGGCTTGCTGGGCGATGGCCTGGCTTCGTGCTGGGCCTCGTCCGGCAGGCCTCGTCCGATGCTTATTCGTACGATGCGCTTCCGATTAAATTTTCCGATTCCGGAATTCATTTCCGATACGAACAATATTTAATATTTCCGATTCCGGAATTAATTTCCGTTTCGAACAAATATTTAATATTTCCGTTTCCGGAATTATTTTCCGATTCCGGTAATATTTCCGATTCTGACAATATTTCCGTTTCCGGCAATATTTCCGATTCTGGCAATATTTCCATTTCCGATAATATTTTCCGACACGTACCATATTTCCGTTTCCGGCAACATCTACGACTTGGATAATATTTATATTTCCGATACGATCCATATTTCCGTTTCCGGCAATATCATCGTTTCCGGAGTATTCATTCCTTGCCTGTGACGATCTCAGCTCCCACTGAAACCAAGATCCGTCGGTTCCGAATATTCATAGATGGAGTATTTAATGCTATTAAATACTTGATCCGTTTACGTACTATTTGTGTGACCCTACGGGTTCAGTCAAGAGTAAGCTGTGGATTAATATCATTAATTCCACTTGAACTGAAGCGGCCTCTAGCTAGGCATTCAGCTCACTTGATCTCACTGAATTATTAACTTGTTAATTAATACTGAACCGCATTTATTAGACTTAACATAGAATGCATACTTGGACCAAGGGCATTATTTCCTTCAGTCTCCCACTTGTCCTTAGGGACAAGTGTGCATTTCCTAATTCCTTTGTCGCTCGATGCTTGCTCTTGAACATAAGGTAAGAGTTGTCATCCTTATTATGTCCAGAGGTGTTCCTCGGTTTCAGAGTTCAACTGATCAAATAAACAGATAATCATAGCCTATGATTCATCCGAGCACGGCCATGCATTTCACAGTTTCTAGCTCTCCGAGTGGCCTTGTACAACTTTTAAGCATCTCATCCCGATTTATGGGAGGACAATCCCAATCTTGCGATCTTGAGATTAGACTTCGTTTGATAGGTGATTACCTGAGCGTTGCCTTTATAGCCTCCTTTTACGGTGCGACGGTTGGTCAACGTCAAAGCAACCAGTTCTCAAACAAGTAATCTCAAATCACTCAGGTATTGAGGATTTAGTGTCTAATAATTTAATGAAATTTACTTATGACAGACTTTCATCTCTTACAGTAAAGTTTCATAGGTCTCGTCCGATACTAGTCTTCCCAAAGTAAGTATCTATGCAAATGATTATGGCATTGCCATGTCCACATAGTTCAAGAAACAGAACTACTAGTCATCTTGCATTCTAATCGTCTAACGTTTTCTATGCGTCCAATTTTATAGAAAACTCCGATTAGGGACCATTTTCAACCTTTGACATTCAAGTTCACTTGATAGACATTTCTTAGTCACAGGATTGGTCCTGACAGTCTATCTTGAATATATCGTCAAATTGAAGGGACTCATCATTTAATAAACCACAAATTAAATGGAAAAATGAATTCTTTTCATTTATTGTGAATGATTAACCAATAATGTTTTACAAAGATTTAAACTCTAAAACTTTAAAACATTAAACAAAGACATCAAAGCCATTCTCCAATATGCTTGATTCCCATAGCTGCAGTGTGCGAGTTGTGCTTCGCCTGCGGCAGAGGTTTAGTTAATGGATCTGATATGTTGTAATCAGTTCCAATTTTGCTTATCTCGACTTCTTTTCTTTCAACGAACTCTCGTAGAAGGTGAAATCTACGAAGTACATGCTTGACTCTCTGGTGGTGTCTAGGCTCTTTTGCCTGTGCAATAGCTCCGTTATTATCACAATACAGGGCTATTGGTCCTTTAATGGAGGGGACTACACCAAGTTCTCCTATGAACTTCCTTAGCCATATAGCTTCCTTTGCTGCTTCATGTGCAGCAATGTACTCCGCTTCAGTTGTAGAATCCGCAATGGTGCTTTGCTTAGCACTTTTCCAGCTTACTGCTCCTCCGTTGAGGCAGAAGACAAACCCAGACTGTGATCTGAAATCATCTTTGTCGGTTTGGAAACTTGCGTCCGTATAGCCTTTAACAATTAATTCATCATCTCCACCATAGACCAGGAAGTCATCTTTGTGCCTTTTCAGGTACTTCAGAATGTTCTTGGCAGCAGTCCAATGCGCCTCTCCTGGGTCTGACTGGTATCTGCTCGTAGCACTGAGTGCGTACGCAACATCCGGGCGTGTACATATCATAGCATACATTATTGAACCAATCAATGATGCATATGGAATCCCATTCATTCGTCTACGCTCATCAAGTGTTTTTGGGCACTGAGTCTTGCTTAGAGTCATTCCATGAGACATGGGTAGGTAGCCTCGCTTGGAGTCCGCCATCTTGAACCTATCAAGCACCTTATTGATATAAGTGCTTTGACTAAGTCCAATCATCTTTTTAGATCTATCTTTGTAAATCTTGATGCCCAATATGTACTGTGCTTCTCCTAGATCCTTCATCGAAAAACATTTCCCAAGCCAAATCTTGACAGAGTTCAACATAGGAATGTCATTTCCGATAAGAAATATGTCGTCGACATATAATACTAGGAAAGCAATTTTGCTCCCACTGACATTCTTGTATACACAAGATTCGTCCGCGTTCTTGATGAAACCAAAGTCACTGACTGCTTCATCAAAACGTATATTCCAGCTCCTGGATGCCTGCTTCAATCCGTAGATTGACTTCTTTAGCTTGCATACCTTTTTAGCATTCTTTGGATCCTCAAAACCTTCAGGCTGTTAAAGCAAATCGACCAAGAACTGGTGAAAAGGTTTCATCGTAATCCACACCGTGGACTTGCCTGTAACCTTTTGCAACCAATCTAGCTTTGAAAACTTGGTTTAAGAAAGCAGTTTTGACATCCATCTGCCATATTTCGTAATCGTAATATGCAGCGATTGCTAACATTATTCGAATAGACTTTAGCATTGCAACTGGTGAAAAGGTTTCATCGTAATCCACACCGTGGACTTGCCTGTAACCTTTTGCAACCAATCTAGCTTTGAAAACTTCAAGTTTCCCATCCTTGTCCTTTTTCAGTTTGAAAACCCATTTGCTTCCAATGGCTTGGTAGCCATCTGGCAAATCGACCAAATCCCATACTTGGTTTTCAGACATGGAGTCTAATTCAGATTGCATGGCTTCTTGCCATTGCTTGGAGCTAGGGCTCGTCATAGCTTGCTTGTAAGTCGCAGTTTCATCACTTTCAAGTAATAGAACGTCATAGCTCTCGTTCGTCAAAATACCTAAGTACCTTTCCGGTTGAGATCTATATCTTTGCGATCTACGCGGGGTAACATTTCTAGATTGACCATGATTCTCACCAGATTCTTCTAAAGATCTCTGAGTTTCATCTCTGAGTTTCATCCTGAATGTCATCTTGAGCATTCTCTAGAGTTTGTTGTTCGACTCGAATTTCTTCGAGGTCTATTTTTCTCCCACTTGTCATTTTGGAAATGTGATCCTTCTCCAAAAAGACACCATCTCGAGCAACAAACACTTTGTTCTCAGATGTATTGTAGAAGTAATACCCCTTTGTTTCCTTTGGATAGCCCACAAGGATACACTTGTCAGATTTTGGATGAAGTTTGTCTGAAATTAATCGTTTGACGTATACTTCACATCCCCAAATCTTAAGAAAAGACACATTTGGAGGCTTTCCAAACCATAATTCGTATGGAGTCTTTTCGACAGCTTTAGACGGAGCTCTATTTATAGTGAGTGCAGCTGTATTTAGTGCATGTCCCCAAAATTCTAATGGAAGTTCGGCCTGACCCATCATTGACCTGACCATGTCTAGCCAGGTTCTGTTCCTCCATTCTGACACACCGTTCCATTGTGGTGTTCCAGGAGGAGTCAATTCTGATAGAATTCCACATTCTTTCAGATGGTCATCAAATTCATAGCTCAGATATTCACCGCCTCTATCAGACCGCAGTGCCTTAATCTTCTTGCCTAATTGATTCTCTACTTCACTCTGAAATTCCTTGAATTTGTCAAAGGATTCAGACTTATGCTTCATTAGGTAGACATAACCATACCTACTGAAGTCATCAGTGAAAGTGATATAGTAGCTGAAACCACCTCTAGCATTTGTACTCATTGGTCCACATACATCTGTATAGATTAAACCCAATAGTTCATTTGCTCTTTCTCCAACTTTAGAGAAAGGTTGCTTCGTCATTTTGCCAAGTAAACATGATTCGCATTTACCATAATCCTCTAAGTCAAATGGTTCTAGAATTCCTTCCCTTTGAAGTCTTTCTACGCGTTTCAAGTTTATATGGCCTAATCGACAATGCCACAGATAGGTGAGATCTGAATCATCCTTTTTGGCCTTTTTGGTATTTATGTTATATACTTGTTTGTCGTGATCTAATAAATAAAGTCCATTGACTAATCTAGCAGATCCATAAAACATCTCTTTAAAATAAAACGAACAACTATTGTCTTTTATTATAAAGGAAAATCCCTTAGCATCTAAGCAAGAAACTGAAATGATGTTTTTAGTAAGACTTGGAACATGGAAACATTCTTCCAGTTCCAAAACTAGCCCGGAGGGCAACGACAAATAGTAAGTTCCTACAGCTAATGCAGCAATCCGTGCTCCATTTCCCACTCGTAGGTCGACTTCACCCTTGCTTAACTTTCTACTTCTTCTTAGTCCCTGTGGATTGGAACATAAGTGTGAGCCACAACCTGTATCTAATACCCAAGAAGTTGAATTAGCAAGTATACAGTCTATAACGAAAATACCTGA
Source organism: Spinacia oleracea (assembly GCF_020520425.1). Taxonomy (NCBI): domain Eukaryota; kingdom Viridiplantae; phylum Streptophyta; class Magnoliopsida; order Caryophyllales; family Amaranthaceae; genus Spinacia; species Spinacia oleracea. Next base: position 85,300,686 of record NC_079491.1, read on the forward strand.
AGATGGAACGACTGTTCCGTTCTTCTGATCTTCCTTTAGCTTCAAGCAATCTCTCTTCCAATGCCCCTTCTTCTTGCAGTAGAAGCATTCGGATTCAGAAGTGGGTTGACTGACCTTTCTCTTTGCAGATTTGGCGCCAGTTTGCTTAGTTGGGCTGGCTTTGTTGCCACCTTTCTTAGCATTCCTCTTCTTTCCAGATTTCTTGAACTTGCCCCCACGCACCATAAGCACATCCTGCTTATCACTTTTGAGCGTCTTTTCAGCGGTCTTCAGCATACCGTGAAGCTCAGTGAGCGTTTTGTCCAGACTATTCATACTGTAGTTCAGTTTGAACTGATCATACCCGCTATGAAGAGAATGGAGGATGGTGTCTATAGCCATTTCCTGAGAAAATTGCTGATCCAGCCGACTCATATTCTCAATGAGTCCAATCATTTTGAGAACATGTGGACTTACGGGCTCGCCTTTCTTAAGCTTGGTCTCAAGAATTTGCCTATGAGTCTCGAATCTTTCGACTCGAGCCAGATCTTGGAACATGTTCTTCAACTCACTGATGATTGTGAAAGCATCTGAGTTGATGAACGTTTTCTGCAGATCCGCACTCATGGTGGCGAGCATTAGACATTTCACATCCTTGTTGGCATCAATCCAACGATTGAGGGCTGCCTGAGTGACCCCGTCGCCTGCAGCTTCGGGCATCGCCTCATCTAGGACATACTCCTTTTCTTCCTGCATAAGAACTATTTGCAAGTTCCTTTGCCAGTCAAGGAAGTTTTTCCCGTTCAACTTCTCCTTTTCGAGAATTGATCGAATGTTGAATGAATTGTTGTTTGCCATATTAAAAACTACAATTGAAAAGAATAAACAAATAAATAACCATTCACAGTTTCTCTTAATAAACTTAAATTCTAGCATACATGCATAATTCAATGTTTATTAAGCATTTTATTCAATTTATGTGTTCCGGCAGGTGTGAATAAAATGATTCCAAGATCCTAAAATCATTGAAGAACTAAGCACAGTTTGTCGACTTAATCCTAGAACATCTTAGGTAAGCAAAAGCCTTTTGCTAATAGTCTAGAAACTATTCTTGGTTGATAGGTACGTCTAAGAACTTATTAGGTAAACCTATCGAATTTGCCACGACATAAAAGGACTCCTTACTTATATCGTTGAGTTTCACCAAAACTAACATGTACTCACAATTATTTGTGTACCTTGCCCCTTTAGGACCAATAAGTAACACCTCGCTGAGCGAAAACTATTACTAGATTGATGTAAAGGATATCCAAGCAAGTGTATATTTTGGCATGGCACCTTTTAACTCAATTTTTTAAGTTTGGAACTTAAGGCTCTTACTATGTTGGTTAGATTTTAAGTGAACTAAAATCCTTAATCATGCAACATAATCAAGCTTTTGATCTCATGCATTTTAAGACATATTTAAAACAATAAATAACTTAAAACATGCATAAGATATTTGTGATCTAGTATGGCCCGACTTCATCTTGAAGCTTTGACTTCAAAGTCCGTCTTGAAAATCTCCGTGGGAGGCACCATTTTCTTCAAATAGGTTAAGCTATAACTAATTACAACTATTTGATGGTTCGCAGACCATATTTGAATTGAAAAATAACTTTGGTACTTTAGACCAATTACATTCAAATTAATGGTACGCAGACCATATTTTCTATCCTATTTGGGCCATACTAGTCACTTCATAACCTGCAAAACAGTACATATACAATATATACCATTCACCCATTCATTATCATGAATGGCCCACATAGCTGGTTAGTAAAACACATTATGCATCACGTAAACATTTGCAGCAATTAATCAAGGGCACCAATAATCTACCAATTATTCAGTCCTTATTAATTCTAATCAAGTTGTTTTAACCTTAAGGATTTGTAGACCTAATCAAGAGTTTATGACTAAAAAGCGCTCCCACTTAAACCAATAAATTCATATGCTTTACCAATTTTAAACATAAAAATGTATTTCTAGTCTAACCGGAAACATACAAATTTAATTAAAATTTAAAGCTCATATAAATTTATAATTGAATCCAAAAAGTTTAATTTAATTTCAGTCGCATTTAAATTAATTCATGATTTTAATTTTAGTAAAATAATTAGAATAAATAACATTTATTATAATTATAATATTCAAAATTAAAATCCAAGAAAATAATTTAAATTATTAATTTTAAAATTAATTAAAATTACGTGAACTGAAATTTTCAAATTAAACATTCAAAACGATCTAATCGTAACGCAAACACCCTACGCGTTGCACGCCCATGGGCCGCACGCACACAGCCATTGCTGGCCATGCGCGCGCAGCCCATGCGCTCGTCGCATAGCTGCTGCATCCCTATCGCAAGCCTCCGCACGCATTGGTGCTCGCTGCGCGCGCCAGCGCTCATCGCACGCGAGCTATCGCTCGCAGTGCGCGCGCGACATCGCTCGCTGGGCGCGCGAGCCATCGCTCGCTGGGCGCGCGACATCGCTCGCTGGGCGGGCGACATCGCTCGCTGGGCGGGCGACATCGCTCGCTGGGCGGGCGACATCGCTCGCTGGGCGGGCGACATCGCTCGCTGAGCGCGCGAGCAATGCTAGGCGCAGCGCTCGTGGCACGCGAGCTTGCGCTCGCTGCGCGCGAGGCTGCGCGCTCTTGTGCGAGGCAGCGCGCGTTGTGGCGCAGCTCGCTTGCTGCCCACACGCGACTGCCTTGGCTCGCCCTACGCCCATGCCCATTCGTCCATTGGTCGTGGCACACGACACAAGGCAGGGCTGCTGCCTTGTGCTCGTGCACTACGCCCTTGCTCATTGCATTCGTGCCGCACGGGCGACGAGCTCCCTTGCTCGTCGTCGCATGCCCGCATTATACAACACCCCTTAAGGGTAACACGAAGCGTCCATTGCTTCGTGCGTGCAAGTTATATGAACGAATCGCATAAAAATTTAAAATTTATATTTAAAATTAATGACAAATTAATAAATAATATTAATTTCATAATTTTAGGGCGAAAAATCGAAAATTTATTATCCAAATGATTTCCGATTGTTATGGATTCAAGTCTAGGTCATAAAAATTTAAAATTTATCGTAAATTTACAATTTTTATGGTGGTTTTTAATCATAGGTTTCTAATTAAATTACAATTAATTATGAAAATCAAATTAATTCTAAATTATTCTAATTTTCAACAAATTAATCATAATTACAAATTAGATTGCATAATTAACAAGATTAGGCATTCAAACTTGTTAAACATATGCAGTAGGTCAATCAAAAATTCAAGATTTATCAACAAGAATCGCAAATATTTAATTTAACATCTTAAATTTACGAAATTTTGCATTCGAAAAACTAAAACCTTCGAAAAGTCATAGTTAGGCTTCGAATTTGAGAATTCTGGGTTCGGCAGAAAAATATTATTTTTGTCAAAATTTTAGAATGCCTTTTACATGCGGAATTGACACAAAAATCACTCAATTCGGATGAGTAACGAAGAAACTGCCGAAAAACTGCGTACGTATAATTAAATAAACGCAATTTGCAATTAATTAACAATTACGAAAATTAATCACCCCTTTTAATTCTTGCAAATTTGTAATATTTAACCATGTTCATGCAATTTAGATTATGAAAATAATAAGGGGCTCGTGATACCACTGTTAGGTTATGATACATATGACAATTCATAAATCATGCGGAAAACCATAAACCCAGGAAAACATATTATTTACACATAATCATTTAGCATAGATTAGATGCATACTCTTTGTTGCGTGCCTTCCCTAGCTGCGCCCGAACCGAACAAGAACAAGTCTTCAGGACTCCAAGTGTCGTCCCTCCGTAGATAGTCCACAGCACGTCCGGATCCGCCTTAAGATTGACCAACTAGAATCGCCCTTAAGGTACTATTATTTTCGGCACTTTATAGGCAAATGTGTGACTGAATTTTTCTCTCAAAAACTCACTTTGAATACTTTGAAACTTGTGTTATAAATTGTGAGCCCTAGCCTCATATTTATAGCGGTATGGAAAGGGAATCGAAATCCTATTCAGATACAAATTAATTAAACCTAGAATCCTACAAGAACTCTAATTTAATTAATTTGTCAAATAGAATTAGGAATTTAATCATTAACCGAACTCTGCATGTTTTAGGAAACGTGCACGAACACAAACACTTGCACACACACGCACGGCAGCCACGATGGGCCCCATGCGTGCGCGCGAGCAGCAGCCCACTCAGCGCCCGCGCGCGCTGCGCGTGCTGTGCGCGCTGCGCGCTGCGCGCAGCCTGCTGGGCCTGGCCTTGCGCTGGGCCTGGCGTTGCTGTTTGTGCGGCGCGCTTGGCTTGCTGGGCGATGGCCTGGCTTCGTGCTGGGCCTCGTCCGGCAGGCCTCGTCCGATGCTTATTCGTACGATGCGCTTCCGATTAAATTTTCCGATTCCGGAATTCATTTCCGATACGAACAATATTTAATATTTCCGATTCCGGAATTAATTTCCGTTTCGAACAAATATTTAATATTTCCGTTTCCGGAATTATTTTCCGATTCCGGTAATATTTCCGATTCTGACAATATTTCCGTTTCCGGCAATATTTCCGATTCTGGCAATATTTCCATTTCCGATAATATTTTCCGACACGTACCATGTTTCCGTTTCCGGCAACATCTACGACTTGGATAATATTTATATTTCCGATACGATCCATATTTCCGTTTCCGGCAATATCATCGTTTCCGGAGTATTCATTCCTTGCCTGTGACGATCTCAACTCCCACTGAAACCAAGATCCGTCGGTTCCGAATATTCATAGATGGAGTATTTAATGCTATTAAATACTTGATCCGTTTACGTACTATTTGTGTGACCCTACGGGTTCAGTCAAGAGTAAGCTGTGGATTAATATCATTAATTCCACTTGAACTGAAGCGGCCTCTAGCTAGGCATTCAGCTCACTTGATCTCACTGAATTATTAACTTGTTAATTAATACTGAACCGCATTTATTAGACTTAACATAGAATGCATACTTGGACCAAGGGCATTATTTCCTTCATGAGACACCTCACCAATCAGACTGTATTCACAGTTCTAATACTTGCTGTAATGAGTTCAATTCAATAAGAAATCATTCTCTCTCTTTTCTCTTTAGCACAATTCTCTCTTATTCTGCTGATATTCAGCAATGAGTTCATTCTAAACCATGAACTCTAACAGATATACAACACGTTTTTCCCCCTTATTTATTTGTATTTATATTTCATTCATTTAATACAAAATTTGCTATTTCCTTTTGTGTAATGATTATTTTTCCTTTTATTGCTAATTTGAATTCTCCATTTTTGTCTTGCTTGATTAATGCTTGATCGAAGCATTAAAGTTGTGAATTGATTAGTTGTCTTTTGAGTGGGTATGACGTGGCCATTGACGTGGCATAGGTGAGAAGGAAGTGTTGGGGATTTCCTCAACTCTCATTAACCATCACTCTGCTTTAATTATATAGATTGGACAAATAGATTTTTTTCAAATAAAATAAGTTAAATAGAACAAAACCTTAATTTGGAAGCTTGAGTGTCCTTATCATTAAAAAAAAATGGTGCAGGACCATCCATGATCCAACAAGAAAAGTCCACAGAGTTATGGTTGAAGGTGTGTTTGGGCCGAAGTTATAGTATTTATAATAACAATTTGGATAAAAGTACAATTGAATATCAAAGTCAAGATGGCCGAGTTGGTCTAAGGCGCCAGTTTCAGGTACTGGTCCGAAAGGGCATGGGTTCGAATCCCATTCTTGACATATTTTGTTCATGTTTTGGGACGTGGGTAAGTGGGTTTTAAGTTTTAACATCTATGTGTGCCAAAGCTGCAATGCATATTAGGGTTCTGTGCAGGATCTGAATATATGAATTTGATGCTTGGTCATAATATTTGAGGGGGTTAAGATGATTTATTTGTTTGTTCCACTATCTACTTGTTTCTGAGGGTTGTAGACTGATTATATTATTGTTTGATTCCATAACCATCCAACCGAACACACACACAAGCTCACGAATAAACGACTGTCTGGCTTTGAATTGAAAGCTTATATAACTAAGATCCACCTTCTTTTATATATTTAGACTGAATGAGATGTTGATTATAAAATTCGAGCGAGTATATTTCCCCAAAAGTCAATATGGGGATGCTTCTTTGACTGTAAGTTCCGGAATTTTTTCCAGATGCACAAGCCCTTGATGATCGATTAAAGGTGTTCATATATCTTTTGTCCGTTGAACACAATTACATTGTATTTTTTTTCCATAGATGTGGATTTAGTGCTTTTACATTGTACTAGGAATTGGACCAGCGTGCGGATGCCCGTAAAAAAATGATAAATTTTTATTTGTGGAGAAGGGAGTGCCAACTATGTAATAATACATAACGTCGCAGTTACCTTTTGAACACGAGAGTGTACTAAAAACAACTAAATAAAATTGTATTTGCGATGTCTGTACTTTTTATTACTACGTAACTAGTTTTTGAGCCCGTTCATAGAACGGACAGTTATATAGTGGTTGTTTATCGTCTTTTAAAGTTATAATTTTATTGACGACTTCGAATTTCGGTGCAAATATATCATTTAAATATTGGTGGAATTTGAAAGTCGGAAGAATATATAGAATAATTGGTGAATTAATTTCGAGTATTAAAAGGGGGGAGATGGAGTGGAAGATATTAAATGAATATATTGGACTATTGGTGAACTTGATGTATAATGAGAAACATTATCTGATCTGAACTTATTTTTTCCGATCTGATCTGGACTTATTTTTTCTGATCTGGTCTGGTCTGATCTGAATTGATCTTGTAATCCTCCTACTTTGCTTTAAAAGGATTCAATGTACTACTTATATCACCAAGGTGCACCTTTCTTTTAGGAAGCCCATGTGCTAAGAAACTTCACAGTTAGCGTGCTTGGCTGGGAGTAGTCTCAGGATGGGTGACCTCCTGGAACTTTTTTCGGGGTGCGCATGAGTGAGAACAAAATGCACCGGAAGAACTAGTAGTGGTATGTGGGGCGAATTGTTGGTCCAAGATATGCTCATTACGTGACAATCAGCTCCGCCCTAATTAAGGGTTGGGGTGTTAGAGATCTAATATGATTTTTCATAATTAAGATTTAAATAACAAAAACTACAATTATTAACAATAAACGGTTTACATGAAATTGTTTTTTTATTAAAAATTATAATATTGTTATAATTACAAAGTATTTATTTGACTTTAGCCATTATTTAACTATTCCATACTCCATCCATCCCAAAATTATATTCCTGTTTTCTAAATCAGGCGTCCCAAAATTATAGTCCTGTTTTTTATTTTGGCTACTAAGGTCCCCACTTTCTCATGTACTATATTAATTAAAAATGTATTGAAAACCCCACCCATGTACTACATTGCACTTTCCTATTGTTAGGTTATGATACATATGAATAAACATAAATCATGCGGAAAAACCATAAAGCCAGGAAACATATTATTTACACATAATCATATAGCATAATTTAGGTGCATACACTTTGTAGCGTGCCCTCCCTAGCTGCGCCAGAACCGAACAAGAACAAGTCTTTAGGACTCCAAGTGTCGTCCCTCCGTAGATAGTCCACAGCACGTCCGGATCCGCCTTAAGATTGACCAACTAGAATCGCCCATAAGGTACTATAATTTTCGGCAATTATGGGCAAGAATTTGACTGAATTTTTGCTCTCAAAAATCACTTTGAATACTTCAAAACTCGTTATAAATTGTGAACCCAGGCCACATATTTATAGGGGTATGGAAAGAGAATTGGAATCCTACTAGGATACGAATTAATTAAATTAGAATCCTAGTAGAACTCTTATTTAATTAATTTATCTTTTAGGATTAGGAATTTAATCATTAAATGAATCCTATACGCTTTAGGTTTCGTATGTGAACACAAACACACACACACGCACGCACAGCAGCCCACGAGGGGCGCAATGTGCGCGCGCGCGCAGCCCACGAGCACTCGCAGCCCACTGCCACGAAGCCCACATGCTGCCGCAGCCTTGGCGCGCGCTGGGCCTGCCTTGCGGTGGGCCTGGCGCAGCCTTGGCTGGTGCGTTGTGGCGCGCGTTTCTCTTGCTGGACGTGGGCCTGGCTTGGTGCTGGGCCTTCGTCTAGCAAGCTCGTCCGATGCTTATTCGTACGACGCGCTTCCGATTAATTTCCCGATTCCGGATTTCATTTCCGATACGAACAATATTTAACATTTCCGATTCCGGAATTAATTTCCGTTTCGAACAAATATTTAATATTTCCGTTTCCGGAATTATTTTCCGATTCCGATAATATTTCCGATTCAGACAATATTTCCGTTTCCGGCAATATTTCCGATTCCGGCAATATTTCCATTTTCATTAAAATTTTCCGATACGTACCACGTTTCCGTTTCCGGCAACATCTACGACTTGGATAATATTTATATTTCCGATACGATCCATATTTCCGTTTCCGGCAATATCATCGTTTCCGGAGTATTCATTTCTTGCTTGTGACAATCTCAGCTCCCACTGAAACCAAGATCCGTCGATTCCGAATATCCATAGATGGAGTATTTAATGCCATTAAATACTTGATCCGTTTACGTACTATTTGTGTGACCGTACGGGTTCAGTCAAGAGTAAGCTGTGGATTAATATAATTAATTCCACTTGAACTGAAGCGGCCTCTAGCTAGGCATTCAGCTCACTTGATCTCACTGAATTATTAACTTGTTAATTAATACTGAACCGAATTTATTAGACTTAATATTATATGCATACTTGGACCAAGGACACTATTTCCTTCAGTCTCCCACTTGTCCTTAAGGACAAGTGTGCATTTCCTAATTCATTTGTCGCTCGATGCTTGCTCTTGAACATAAGGTAAGAGTTGTCATCCTTATTATGTCCAGAGGTGTTTCTCGGTTTCAGAGTTCAACTGATAAAATAAACAGATAATCATAGCCTATGATTCATCCGAGCACGGCCATGCATTTTACAGTTTCTAGCTCTCCGAGTGGCCTTGTACAACTTTTAAGCATCTCATCCCGATTTATGGGAGGACAATCCCAATCTTGCGATTTTGAGATTAGACTTCGTTTGATAGGTGATTACCTGAGCGTTGCCTTTATAGCCTCCTTTTAAGGTGCGACGGTTGGTCAACGTCAAAGTAACCAGTTCTCAAACAAGTAATCTCAAATGACTCAGGTATTGAGGATTTAGTGTCTAATAATTTTAATGAAATTTACTTATGACAGATTTTCATCTCTTACAGTAAAGTTTCATAGGTCTGTCCGATACTAGTCTTCCCAAAGTAAGTATCTATGCAAATGGTTATGACATTGCCATGTCCACATAGTTCAAGAAACAGAACTACTAGTCATCTTGCATTCTAGTCGTCTAACGTTTTCTATGCGTCCAATTGTATAGAAAACTCTGACCAGGGACCATTTTCAACTTTTGACATTCAAGTTCACTTGATAGACATTTCTTAGTCACAGGACTGGTCCTGACAGTCTATCTTGAATATTTCGTCAAATTGAAGGGACTCATCATTTAATAAACCACAAATTAAATGGAAAAATGAATTCTTTTCATTTATTGTGAATGATTAACCAATAATGTTTTACAAATAATTAAACTCTAAAACTTTTAAAACATTAAACCAGGACATCAAAGCCATCCTCCAATATGCTTGATTCCCATAGCTGCAGTGTGCGAGTTGTGCTTCGCCTGCGGCAGAGGTTTAGTCAATGGATCTGATATGTTGTCATCAGTTCCAATCTTGCTTATCTCGACTTCTTTTCTTTCAACGAACTCTCGTAGAAGGTGAAATCTACGAAGTACATGCTTGACTCTTTGGTGGTGTCTAGGCTCCTTTGCCTGTGCAATAGCTCCGTTATTATCACAATACAGGGCTATTGGTCCTTTAATGGAGGGGACTACACCAAGTTCACCTATGAACTTCCTTAGCCATATAGCTTCCTTTGCTGCTTCATGTGCAGCAATGTACTCCGCTTCAGTTGTAGAATCCGCAATGGTGCTTTGCTTAGCACTTTTCCAGCTTACTGCACCTCCGTTGAGGCAGAAGACAAACCCAGACTGTGATCTGAAATCATCTTTGTCGGTTTGGAAACTTGCGTCCGTATAGCCTTTAACAATTAATTCATCATCTCCACCATAGACCAGGAAGTCATCTTTGTGCCTTTTCAGGTACTTCAGAATATTCTTGGCAACAGTCCAATGTGCCTCTCCTGGGTCTGACTGGTATCTGCTCGTAGCACTGAGTGCGTACTCAACATCCGGGCGTGTACATATCATAGCATACATTATTGAACCAATCAATGATGCATATGGAATCCCATTCATTCGTCTACGCTCATCAAGTGTTTTTGGGCACTGAGTCTTGCTTAGAGTCATTCCATGAGACATGGGTAGGTAGCCTCGCTTGGAGTCTGCCATCTTGAACCTATCAAGTACTTTATTGATATAAGTGCTTTGACTAAGTCCAATCATCCTTTTAGATCTATCTCTGTAAATCTTGATGCCCAATATGTACTGTGCTTCTCCTAGATCCTTCATCGAAAAACATTTCCCAAGCCAAATCTTGACAGAATTCTGAAGGAAATAATGCCCTTGGTCCAAGTATGCATATAATATTAAGTCTAATAAATGCGGTTCAGTATTAATTAACAAGTTAATAATTCAGTGAGATCAAGTGAGCTGAATGCCTAGCTAGAGGCCGCTTCAGTTCAAGTGGAATTAATAATATTAATCCACAGCTTACTCTTGACTAAACCCGTAGGGTCACACAAATAGTACGTAAACGTATCAAGTATTTAATGGCATTAAATACTCCATCTATGGATATTCGGAATCGACGGATCTCGGTTTCAGTGGGAGCTAAGATCGTCAAAGGCAAGCAAATGAATACTCCGGAAACGATGACGTTGCCGGAAATGGAAATATGGATCGTATCGGAAATATAAATATTATCCAAGTCGTAGATGTTGCCGGAAACGGAAACATGGTACGTATCGGAAAATATTAATGGAAATGGAAATATTGCCGGAATCAGAAATATTGCCGGAAACGGAAATATTAAATATTTGTTCGAAACGGAAATTAATTCCGGAATCGGAAATATTAAATATTGTTCGTATCGGAAATGAATTCCGGAACCGGGAATTTAATCGGAAGCGCATCGTACGAATTAGCATCGGACGAGGCTTGCTAGACGAAGGCCCAACACGAAGCCCGGCCCGCGCCCAGCAAGCCAAGCGCCCAAACACGGAGCTGCCACAGCCTCGCCAGGCCCAGCGCAAGGCCAGGCCCAGCAAGGCCATAGGCGCGCGCGGGTTTACGCTCGTGGGCTGCGAGGCAGCGCCTGCTCGTGTGGGCCGCAAGGCCTGCGCGGGTGCATGCGTTCCTCGTGGTCGTGCAACACTCGTGTTCGTAACGAATCCTAATCCTATTGGAATTCGTGCATTGATTAAATCCTAATCCTAATCCTAAGAGATTAAATTTATTATTTAGAGTTCTAATAGGATTCTAATTAATAAATCCATATCCTAGTAGGATTATAATTCCTTTCCATAAACTCTATAAATATAGGCCTAGGGTCATAATTTTAGGCACGATTTTTCAATAAGTATTCATACAATATAACAGTGGTATCAAGAGCCTCTTATTATTTTCATAATCTAAATTGCATGAACATGGTTAAATTTTACAAATTTGCAAAGAATTAAAGGGGTGATTAATTTTCGTAATTAATTGCAAATTGTGTTTATTTAATTATATGTACGCAGTTTTTCGGCAGTTTCTTCGTTACTCATCCAAATCGAGTGATTTTTGTGTCAATTCCGCATGTAAAAGGCATTCTAAAATTTTGACAAAATTAGTATTTTTCGGCCGAACCCAGAATTCCCAAATTCGAAGCCTAACTATGACTTTTCGGAGGTTTTAGTTTTTCGAACGCAAAAGTTTGTAAATTTAAGATGTTAAATTAAGTATTTGCGATTCTTGTTGATAAATCTTGAGTTTTTGATTGACCTACTGTATATGTTTAACAATTATGAATGCCTAGACTTGTTAATTATACAACCTAATTTGTAATTATGATTAATTTGTTGAAATTCGAATAATTTAGAATTGATTTGATTTTCATGATTAATTAATAATTTAATTAGGTACGAATGATTAAAATCCACCATAAAAATTGTTAATTTATGTTAAATTTTAATTTTATGACCTAGATTTGAATCCATGTTAATCGGAAATTAATTGATTAATAAATTTTCGATTTTTCGCCCTAAAATTATGAAATTAATATGATTTATTAATTTGTCATTAATTTTGGAAATAAAAGTTTTAATTTTTATGCAATTCGCTCATAAAACTTGCACGCACAAAGCAATGGACGCTACGTGTTACCCTTAAGGGGTGTTGTATAGTGCGGGCATGTGACGACGAGCAAGGGAGCTCGTCGCCCATGCGGTACGATGCAACGAGCAAGAGCTATGGTACACGAGCACAAGGCAGCACGCTTCCCTATGTCGAGTGTTGTGCGCATATGGGCGAGTGGGCAAGGGCGAAGGGCCAAGGCGCAAGCCATCGGGCATACGCGTGTGGGCAGCAAGCGTGCTGCGCCACAGCGCGCGCTGCCACGCCCAGCAAGCAAGCAGACGCGAGGCAAGCAGGCGCGACGAGCGAGCGGGCGCGCGCAGCGTGGCCTGCACGGCTGCATTGCGTGTGGCCTGCTTGCGTATTGCTACACGAACACTCGACAGGGCTTGGGCGCAAGCCCAAGTGATCGTCGTGTTACGATTGTCGCGTTTGAAATTTTAATTTGAGTTTTTCAGTTCAAGTAATTTTAATTAATTTTAAAATTAATAATTTAAATTGTTTTCTTGGATTTTAATTTTGAATATTATAATTATTATAAATTTTAATTTATTCTAATTATTTTACTAAAATTAAAACCTTGAATTAATTTAAATTCGACTGAATATAAATTAAATAAGTGGATTCAATTATAAATTTATATGAGCTTCAAATTTTAATTAAATTTGTATGTTTCCGGTTAGACTAGAAATACATTTTTATGTTTAAAATTAGTAAAGCATATGAATTTATTGGTTTAAGTGGGAGCAATTTTAGTCATAAACTCTTGATTAGGTCTACAGATCCTTTAAGGTTAAAACAACTTGATTAGAATTAATAAGGACTGAATAATTGGTAGATTATTGGTGCCCTTGATTAATTGCTGCAAATAATTATGTGATGCATAACATGTGTTTTACTAGCCAGCTATGTGGGCCATTCATGATAATGAATGGGTGAATGGTATATATTGTATATGTACTGTTTTGCAGGTTATGAAGTGACTAGTATGGCCCAAATAGGATAGAAAATAGGGTATGCGTACCATTAATTTGAATGTAATTGGTCTAATGCACCAAAGTTTGTTTTTCAATTCAAATATGGTCTGCGTACCATCAAATAGTTGTAATTAGTTTAATTATAGCTGATCTTATTTGAAGAAAATGGCGCCTCCCATGGTGAAATTCAAGACGGAGTTTCCAATCCATTTTCAAGACGGACTTTGAAGTTGAAGCTTCAAGATGAAGTCGGGCCATACTAGATCACATTAATTATCTTATGCATGCTTTAAGTTATTTATTGCTCTTAAATATGTCTTAATTATGCATGAGATTGTGGCTTGATTATGTTGCATGATTAAGGATTTTAGTTCACTTAAAATCTAACCAACATAGTAAGAGCCTTAAGTTCCAAACTTTACAAATTGAGTTAAAAGGTGCCATGCCAAAATAACACTTACTTGGATAACCTTTACATCAATCTAGTAATAGTTTTACGCTCAGCGAGGTGTTACTTATTGATCCTAAAGGGGTAAGGTACACAAATAATTGTGAGTACATGTTAGTTTTGGTGAAACTCAACGATATAAGTAAGGAGTCCTTTTATGTCGTGGCCAATTCGATAGGTTTACCTAATAAGATGTTAGACGTACACTAGTAGAAAAAACCCCTGTTGCAACCCCCTTGTTGCAGCGTACAAGTATTAATACGCTTCAACAACCAGTCGGTCAACGCGGGTCAAACTTTTTAAAGGGTTATCGCAGCGTACATTTTTATTGTTCGCTGCGAAATAGTTTATTGCAGTTTACAAAATTAAAGCCCGCATCAATATACAGACTCTGTTGCAGCATACATGCGATTGTACCCTGCAACAGGTCCTGATCCGTGTTTCAAAATACATTAGCTCATTTCTCAAAATTTGCTGCGGGCTCCGTGTTTCAAAATACTGCAATTCAAAATACTCCAAAATATCTCAAAATTTTAGAACTCATTTCCTTGCGCTCAACTCCAACTCTCCAAACATCTCCCAATTTTTTGCCGTCGCCGTCAAACTCCAACCCTTGTTCGGCCCTGCGTCGCCGTCGAAATCCGCCCTTGCTCGGCCCTGCGTCGCTGTCCTCTCCGGTGGGTGTCTGTTCTCGCCTCATCTCCCCCGTCGCTGTCCTCTCCGATGGGTGACTTTCCAATTGCTGAAAACTCGGTCAGCTTGGTCGGCTGGGGGTTCAGCGTCCCCCCGTCGCGTCCTGGTTCCGGTGCTTGCTCGGCCGTTACTCTCCTTGCCACAACCAGTAAGTAATTATCTTCCTAGCTGTAATTTTGTTTTTAGATTAGGGTTTTGTTCAATTTATATTTTTTTTTTGATTTTTTTTTTGGTTGTTGTTGAATTCGTTTTTAGCAATTCACATGATAACGTTTACACTTTCCAGCATAAAAAAATTACTCATCCCGTCAACCACAATGTTTGCCCAACATCTTGCTCATCTCGGCGAACACTGTGGGACAAATTATGGGTGTGAAAATAGTGATGAAAAGCAAAGGTGCATGCTTGATCTGTAAACTTGTAGTAGTTTCCCCAGTAGCTAGAAATCAACAACATCCAGAGTCTCTGATTGTAATCGAATGGTGTACCCTTTTGTCGTTGAGGTGGATGGCTCATCCTATTGTGGGTGCGTTGGGTGCTATTACAAGCTAGGATATATACTCATATGTTCACTATTTCTGCCTTTGTTTTCCAAGAGTAACTTGTCAGTTCTGTATGTAAATCTTTAGAGAAGTTCCACACGGTGATTGAAGAATGTGGATAGTTAAGATGATGTTCACCCACCCTGCTCTGCTACGAAAGCCTGAAAAATGAAAGATACATGCAGGCATGTCAGCTTAGGGCTAGACTGATATGTAACTGTTGAGGATAACTTGTACATGTTGAGCTTTCCGGTCACATTTACTGAAAACGTAAAACAGACAATCAATTAAACATGCCCTCTTACTTTTAGCAAAATAATCAAACAAATTGTTTGCTTGGGTATCAACTCATTCCAATTTCCTTGCGTCTCTTCCTCCTATAGAAGCCAACGAGCACGAGCACGAGTTGAGACACAAAGCCAACAGTGGCCTCAAGATTGTTGTTGAACTTTGTGGTGAGCTAAAACTGATTAATTGTGCATAATAATTTATAGTAGCAGTAATTGAACTATTTTGGTCGCTGATCTCAAAAGAGGTTAAGGCTAATCACCCAAAGATTATCAGGTGAATTTCCTGGTTATATGATTCAAACTGCAATCCTTTCTAGGTCATTAATTCTCAAGCATCGATCCCTTGTTTCTTAATTTCAGCTTGCTGGGGTTGTTGCGGTTGAAGTCACAGGAGGGCCAACCATCGACTTTGTTCCAGGAAGAATGGTTTGTGCTTCCTATACATTCATGATTGTTATATTCTTGTTCGTTATTGTATAACAATAGTACCTGATTATCGATGTTATACCAGGATTGCGCAGATTCTCCTGATGAAGGACGCCTTCCTGATGCAAATCAAGGTACGTACGTATTCTACCCTCTCATCAGTAATATGACAGTTTAGTAGTACATGTTACTAACAACATAAAATGGGTTGCAGGTGCCGGACATTTGAGAGAAATCTTTTACAGAATGGGGCTTTCTGACAAGGATATTGTCGCGCTCTCAGGAGGCCACACTCTGGTAAACTACATACCTTAGCTTGGACAAGATTACAACAATGCTAGGACTAACCTAAACTAGTCATACATGACTTGTGTGCTACCTTCGCCGAGTATAGTCGTCGTATACTCTAGAGCTGCTGAAATTTTGCCCCACTCATAGTGGAACAATTACATGAGATGAACTTTGAGGGATTTTAAAAGATATAAACTTCATATATAATGTGAGATTTAGATTTCAAGTAGACCTTAAATCGCCCTGTGATTATTTTTTTACGCAATTTTTGCCCCTCCTGTTTAATTTTTTGCTTTTATAGTTTGATTATCCCATATTTACATGATTTTATTGTCTACTACAGTGTTAGATTTTTGAGAACAAGATGTATTGATAGTTGTCGTAATTTATAAAATACTAGTTATTCTTTGACATCTCTTTATGTCAGCATTTCCATGCAATTATAAGCATTGTATTCCTTTTCACTTTGTTGCTTGATATTTTAAGTCTGTGAATTGGTACAGGTATATTTATCACCATTTGATGTGACATGAAGTAGAGATGCAGGTGGTTTGAAATACTTTGCCTCGTCGATTTGGCGCTCCAGGTCTTCCAGAGTTGAATGCATCTCAGGTATTATATTCTTGTGTTTAAGATTGTTCTTGTAGGGTACTAACTTATGCGGTATACTACTCTTAATAATAACCTTCTCTATTACATCCAGTGTGTATATTATGTGGTTTGTTAATTGTTTCTAATTTACTTTGGATTTTGATTTCTAGCTACAATAATCGGGAAATTATGGAGGTTGCTCAAGTACTGCTTTATTTCGGAGTTGAACAAATCATCTATGTTTCTGAAATGACCCACTGCTAAATAAAGGTTTTTATTCTTAACTATACCACTTCAAAGCACTATTTCTTTTCAGAGTTTCTGATTCAAGCACATTCTAGCTCTTATTCTCAAACACCTAATACAGCTTAAGATTCAGAAATGTTTCACGGTAATACATCTGAGCTTAATAGAAGTATCAACATAAATTAAGAGATTATGTTCTGAAATAGATAGTTGCTCTTATGTTCTGATCCTGCGCCCGTACTGCTCATAAGCGCTATTTATAGAAGAACAAAAAAGTGAAAAACAATATGAAGCTATTAAAGTGAAGTACATAACTGAAACATATGAGCTAATTAATCTTATACCACTACAAGAAAATTTGGATACAGAGGCAACACCTTGAGGCAATTCATTTTTTATGGCCTCTAAAAGTGCCTTTTAGCATTAGTTAATTATGATAGCCTCTAAAAGTTATTTTTAGGGTCGGTGAAATTTAGCCTGCCCCTAAAAGTACTTTTTAGCATTAATAAAGTATTGGTTGCTCCTAAAAAGTTTCTTTAACATCAAAAGAAATTAAGTTGACCCTAAAAAGTACCTTTTTGCATTAATGGAATAATAGTTGCCTCTAAAACTGTTTTTTAGCGTCAATGAAATTTACGTTGCCCCTAAAAAGTACTTTTTAGCATTAATGAATTAATGGTTGCCTCTAAAACATTTTTTTAGCATCAGAAAATAATAGTTGCCTCTATAACCTTTTTTTTTTAGCATCAATGAAATTTAAGTTGCCTCTAAAAAGTACTTTTTAGCATTAACGAAATAATGGTTGCCTCTAAAACATTTTCTTTAGCATCAGAAAATAATGGTTACCTCTAAAACATTATTTTTAGCATAAGAAAATAATGGTTGCCTCTAAAACTTATGTTTTAGCATCAATTAAAATTTTGTTGCCCATAAAAAGTACTACCTCCATTTCAGAAAGTTCTTTACGCTTTGGAAAATGTGTCCAAAGTATAAAAAATTTGACCGTAAATTCTCACCATTATATACATCAAAACGTTACATGTAAGATCTTGTTATATTGGTCTCGGGATATATTTTCAGAATATCAAATTTTTATAATTTTTTCACATACGAAATTGGATATATTAGTAGTTAAATATTGCATTGAAGTCCGTGCAAATAGTAACTGTAAAGATCTTTTTGAAACGGAGGTAGTACTATTTAACATTAATGAAATAATGTTTGCCTCTAAAACATTTTTTTAGCATAAGAAAATAATAGTTGTCTCTATTACTTCTTTTTAACATCAGTTAAATTTTAGTTGCCCCTAAAATGTACTTTTTAGCATTATTAAAATAATGTTTGCCTCAAAAACCTTTTTTTTAGCATCAGTAAAAGTGAAATTTTTATCCCTAAAAAATATTTTTTAGCATTAATGAAGTAATGGTTGCCTCTAAAAATTATTTTAACATCAGTGAAATTTTAATTGTCCCTAAATTATTTTTTTAGCTTTAATAAAATAACTCATTTTAACCCCGTGCGATGCACGGATATTTCTTGTTATTTCAATATTGCTCACCAACCTATTATACTACACGCCCCCTCAAAAAAATAAGGGTTCCATAAACTTAATTGTAAATATACAAGTGATACATATATACAAAGTACTCGGCATGTCTTAAGCCGACCATTAATAAAACATCGATTTATCTACATCCGTAAATTTATATCTCCACTTTGAGGTACAATGGTAAGCTTAGTTTGTATAGCTTGTCAGTTCACATAGAATTTTAATCTACTACCTTTTCAGGTAGTTAAAAACTTTACACCACAATGTTTAGCTAGTAGCTTGATATTCAAATGTGTCGCACTTGTCAATCAACCATCATCGGATTTTTTCAAGCAAATTATTAGCTTGGCTGAACAAATTTCCTATTTCAACTTCAATGGTCACGTTGTTTGAGACTTCTAAAAACGCAAATTTCTAGCTACAACCAGATGCTCTAATAATTTCTAGACTACTACTATCTACTACTACAATTATGGATGTCCTCATAATTAAATTTTAAAGATTTAGTTGTAGGTTCCTGAAGTTGCATGATATGGTTCATCTCCTGCTTTCCTGGCGTGTAATACCAGCAAGTTGATCAGCTAGCTTGTTCCTTTTCCTACCCTCCAAATAAAAGTGAATATCTGAGAAGTGTTGCCTCAGTGCGCTGCCCTGCAATCATAAGGATATCTCTGAGAACTTGCTTCTGCTATATGAGGAATCAATGCAGGTTGATCAATTTCCTGAAGGCGACATACATTTAAAAGTTTGGTCAATAGCAAGAAAATAACACATTCCAGCATTAAATGACAGAATCGTGACAAAAAGCCAAAAGAAAATGAGGTTTATACATTAAAACCCAGCCATAAGGACAGCTAATCCACAAATTAGCTCTCTCAATGAACACAATAACAGGAATTCTCTTGCTAATGTAATCCATAAATTCACTGAAAATAAGAGTTAGGGGCAAACAACAATAACAAGAACAAAATTGTAAGTCCCATTGCACGTAACATGTAGGGAGGAATATTATACACTGTATTGCTCTTACACCAGAGTAGCAAAGCAACTGCCAACTATTAAACAGTTGCCTTGCATTATTATATTGACAGGGAAGTCTGCATATGAATTCGACAGCTAGGTTGAATCATCAAGCAATTCACACTTCTGCATAAACCACCTGCAATCATAAATAACATTAGCAAGCTCCGTAACAGGAGGTTCAATTTGGTTCAAACCCAATGCCCCTTTATAATCTTAAGAAATAATTATATGCCCCCATCCTTTCTCTTGAGCAAGAACTAAACTCATTCGAATGGTATGGATTTCAGCTGCCAACACTGACCCACACAATTTTTTCTGTTTAGCCCCTAAGGCCCATGTCCCTTCATGATCTTGTGAAATGCCTGCAATTCAAGTTAGCCAAGAAGACTCGTCCCAGAAAATATATTCATTAATATTTTTCTCAAGTATTCCTACTTATGCAGGCTCTGTCCCAAAAAAAAAAAAACTTATGTAGACTCTATCATTTCTTTACAGAATCAGCACCAGTACGTAAATTGGATGATGAAATGTGGGTTTCGGCTGGACACTGGCTGAGCAAAGCATCCTATCCAACATGCAGGGCAACAAGTTGTTTTAGGAAAGGCTGCAAGGCTAAGTCTACAGAACATTCTCAAATCTCTTTTTCAGGTAATCCCTTTCCCGTCTACAAACAATTATCAGATCCTTTTTTTAATGAAAAAGAAACCAAAAGAAAAAAGAAGAGAGAACTCATACATTATCAGTCTAAACCCAATGGGAGAAGGCCCTACTAGCCTAACTTCCAGTGAAAAGATCTGAGGAACAACATGAAATGCTAATAATTGCATTACATTATTCAGACCCAATGTTCCCATTATACAAGGCAACTTTATTGATGTGGAAGGAAATGTATTCAAACCTACATTCTAAATATTGAAGGGACTCAGGGAGAATAGATGTCAACCGGTTGGCAAAATAACCTATCAAATTCTCTGAATGTATCTGAATAACCATCAGATTTTGCAAATTAAACAAATTATGAGAACAAATTTGACTTAATTCGAACAATTTCCATGAAAAAAGAACCACGATTAAATTGACTGACTATCAAAGTATCAATCAATTGGTGAAAAAAAGGAATTTAAAGAATATGTTTTTTTGGGAGCGAAAAGACTGGGGTGAAAGAGTGAGATCCGTGCAGAGTAAGAGAAGAATGGGAGTTGAGAGAAGGGATCGAAGAGAGATAGAGATTCCATTGTTATCAAAACGTGGAGAGTATAAAAAAATCTAAGCATAAGACAAGTACAAGCTCAATTGCACTTGGGCATATGGAAACGAAAAATAAATTCAGTCTGTAGAATTTTGAGAAAGACCGAACCGTACAATTGCAGAGAGATCATACCAGGAATTGGTTAAAAATGTTGAAAACTTTGTAGTGGTGTAGAAACTTGATTTCAATTCAAATGAAGCAACCTACGTACAACTGGGAATTTACTCTTTTAGATCAACTGAATGCAATTTCAACAGCCACAAACAATTCTTAATAAGACTGCTACCTCGAAAATGCTTGAGTTTCAAATCTAAACACAAAACAAGTGCATCTGTTTTAATCTAATTTTAACACAGGACACATCAACACATTAAGTTAATAGTGAGATTTGAACCTTTGGTCCTTTACATACTTATAAACCTGACCACTATAAACATGAAAGTGTAACGTAAAAGGGACAAATGTATACCTCACCTTCCTAGTTTAAAGGATAAGAGTACACCTTTTATAATTCAGATTTATAAATGAAAAGAATAGAAAGTCATACTCAAATAAGCCTAAACGGGTAGCGAGCTTTATAAAATTTAACAAGTTAGATAATACTTCCTTCATACCTTAACCAACACCACACTACTGCAGCTTCCAGGCAAACACACTAATTTAACTAAAGTTGACTTGATTTGCTATTGATCTAAATTATACCAAAAACAACATGCTGCAGCCTACAGATAACTGAACCAGGTCTGCACTTCTAACATCACAACAATTAACAAGTTGTAACACAGAACATCAAAGAATAGAACAATCACAAATTTAAAAAATTGAAGAAATTAAAAACAGAACATCATTCAGAATCCTTAACAGATGATTCTCAACTATTGTCATTTAATTCGATGAAATTAAAATCAAAACCCTGACAAAAAAACCCACAAAACAAAAATAGGAATTGGAAGAGAGAGAAAGGAAGAAGGTCTTGCAGTAACTAGATGATCTACAATGTTCAACAGATCAACAAGACTGGAATGGACTTGCCTCGATTTTCTTGGTCCCTAAGATGACATCTACTCAGATAAAGTCATCACTGGCAAACAGGGTATGGTCACCTTCAAATTCTGACAACGCATAGCTTGTGTGATCTATATCCATAGCCGCGGAATCCTACAGCCATACAAAAATCAAATCAGGAAGAAAGTGGTAGATTGCTCGATAAACAAAAACACAAACACACAAAATAAGATGCACTCGCTTATTTGTAGGTTCAAACGGATAGCGAAAAGTTAATCAATGCACTTATATCTTGCACTGAAGCTATCTAAAAAACACAAAACCTAAATGCAATCAACAAAAGAAAAATGATTTTTAGGGGAACTGATAAGAATACTTTACAAGGTTGAAGAAACTAATACAATGTATACAAAAAACTCAGCAAAACCCTAGAAATTGGGGGAAGGAAGAATTTGAGAAATAATTCAATAAACTAAGACGACAAACCAACAAATTTACCAAATTGGGGATGCATTGAAAAAATTATTCAAACTTTTAAAAGAATCCTAAATAAACCCTAGAAATTTTGGGGAAATAATTAAGGCGCAGGGGTAAAGGAGAAAATTGCCTGAGGAACTTTGAGACGCCTTACGAGCGGATTAGATTAATGATTTCCCGCCAATGGAACGCAAGTCAACGTTACTGAGCTCGGATTCCAAGGAATTAACGGTGAAGAAATCACCGTTGATGGCGGAATGAAGGGTGCTGATTGCTCGGACTTGCCGAGGTTGACATCGTTAAAACACCAGTGAATTTGGCATTGCTAGTCCATGGAACTGATTAATTGGAATGGATTTGTGGAGCAGGGAGTTCAGCCAATGAAGAGTAGGGATCGAAGGTTGGAAGAAGTTGAAGGATAGTGGGAATCTGTCCGCTCATTATTTTTCTTTTCTTTTTTCTAAATTTTTCACGAGAGAGGTAACCTGCCATTTCCAAAATTTATGAGATGTGCAGAAGCACGCCATTCTCAATTTATTCCCGCTTTTACGAAATCTAGCATTTTGTTTTTTAGATTTTTAAAAATTGAAAATTTAAAAGATAAGTGTTTATAGTTAAGTGTGAGATAAATACGTGAGTATTCGATTTTAAAATCGGAAAGGACTGAATTGGGTATTCGGTCTTTCGAGTTGTTTACTATGATATAAACTTATAATCTATAAAGAGTATTATGTTATGTTTAATATTTAATCGAAAAATCAAATGTAACTGATTTAAACAAATGAATCTTATTCGATATGACATATGGAGTTAAGTATTTAATCGAGTCATAAAGCATTACTTTATCTTAACTAATAAGTAAGTTATATATTTTGTTATTTTCTTTGTTGTTATGTTGTTTGAACTTGTTTAGACTCAAATTTATATAATTCTATGTCAGTTGGGCTCGGACGACTATGTTTTAATTTGTTAAAAAAATTGATCTAATTCGAGGTACATTATAACTAAGGGTAAAACTATATGACCTTATTGGCATGATTGAAACTTAATTATAGGAACTGATTGGACTCGATAAGTCATGCAGATTGCAAGAGAGCAAAACTATAAGACCTTGTTCATTACAGAACCGAACCAAACATGTGGTATTATGAATCAAGTTGAAACCTATATTTTGTTGCTCGAAAAAAAAATATTTGGAAGCTCAACGTTCTCCAAACGTTTTGGAAACGCGGAACGGAAAAACGTTTTTGACAGTGAACCTATAGAGCAGGCACAATGACAGTCATTGATTTGCATATTATTGCAATTTTTCCTACTGTTTTAAGTTTCCAATAGTACAAGACTTATAATTCTCCAACCCTACAATTTTCACCAGATGAATGTTTCCAACATCAGTATAGAAAATTGACAAGTTTGTTATGCATCGGATCATGTTAGTCTGGGTAGTAATTATATAGTCACTAGTAGAAAAATCTATGAGTGTAGCTCATTTAGTAAAATGGTAGCACTTGATGCACTTTAAAGAAAAATTAAAAATACATTTTCAAAAGTGCAGCTCACTTTAAAAAATTGGCAGCACTTGAATTCAAGTGCGGACTTTGATCTCAAGTAGGGATGGCAGTCACATCCGAATCCGAACCGAGTCCGACCTGATATGGAGGAAAAAATTCGACCCGAATCCGAAAAAAAGAAGTCCGAATATGAATCCGATTAAAAAAATCCAAATGGATATAAAATATGCAGAGACTCCGACCCGAGTCTGAATCCGAGTCCAAATCCGACCCGAAACTATTTCAATGTGTACTATTTTTCATACATAACTTTTTTAAAAAGGGAATTTCTCAATTTAATCTAATATATTTAATTAAATCGTGTATATTTGTAATTTATTTCTTTTATAGAGAGCGACATTGAAGAAATTTCACAGCATACACACTCACCCTTCTTTGTCGCGACGCCCTCCTCTGTCGTGACGTCGCTGCTCTCTGCTCTTCCTCCTCCCCCCACCGCCACCGCGCTCTGCTCTCCCCCTTTCGCTTCAAGGTTTGTAATTTAAAACCTAACTTTTATTGATTTGCATTAGTTTCAATTTTACCCTAAAACCCTAAACCGGAACTTAACTGAACTTATTGGAACTGATTAAACTTTTTATGATTTATCTGAACTAAGCTAATTGGACCTATTTATACATGCTTGCAATAGAGTAAACTATAGAGTTAGAGTAAACTTGTTGGCATTATATTGTTGAAATTTATTAAAATTTATTTACCTGGTAGAACCTTATTTTAACTTTGTCTGAATTTATTATTGAACGTATTACTACACCTTCCCTATGCACAGGTTATGCTACATATATAAGAGGTATCGTGCATAATATTTTAAAACAAAGCTTGTTTGTGCTGCATACATAAGAGTTGTATAACTTATAGAGTTATTAGCTTATAAATCTCGAACTCTTTTTATACTTACATTTATAAGTTGCACTTAGTTTAATTGTTATAACTAACTAATTAAGTAGTAACCAAGTTTATTCCAATGACTTAAGGTTTTACATTTTAAAGCTTCAAGGACGAAACTTGTTCGATCTAAGGTGGTAAAGTGTAATAGCGAAGATTTTGAGCAGCTTTTAACTTGATGTTTAAGGCTAATTAAATATTGTCTTAATGTTTGTCTCAAAATTTCTTTCTAAACGAATTTGAGCTTATGGTTTCGAAGTTTTAAAAATTAGTTAGTGAATTTGGAAATTTTATTATTAACTCTTAACATAGTTTTTGAAATTTAAATATTGAGTTTTACCTCAGATAAATTTGTGGAAATTAATTCGCTTAATGATTTCGAATTTTGTTATTCTAAAACAAATTATTTAAATCCAAGGATTAAGTGAGAATTAAATTTTTTAAAAATAAAATTAGTGAAATATATTTATTCTCGTAAGTATATTTTATTTAAATAAACATTTTCTATATTAATTAATTTGGCTTTGTATAATTCAGATCAAGCTAAATATGTCTTTAAAAAAAAACTGAACTTTTATTTCATTTATAAAACCAAATTATTTTCAACATGCCAAGTTGCGAACACATTTTCCCTGTCAAATGTTCCATTATTTTTCCTAATAAACCTTTAATTCTCGTGTTCTAAAACCATTTTCCAGAAACATTTTTCGGGAAATCACCTTCCTCTCACTCCTCTACCTCTCTCCCCGATTCACCTCCCGTTCCCCTCCCATTCAATTTTCTCTCTCCTCTGTGTCACCATGCCAGGACGGATGTATCCCCGCCTCCCCTTCTGGCTGGTCGCCGCTGATGCAGGTGTTGTTGTTGGTGTTGCTTCGCTCTCGTTCTCGTTCCCAGTACCGCCGACGATGGTGGTCTCGAATTTCCGTCTTCAACAACCCATCACTCAATTAGGTAATCATCTTTAATCCTGCTCACTGATTTGTGGTATTGAAAAAGAAAACCCTAATTTACAATTCCCTAAGTCAATCGATTTTCTCTCTCCTCTAGTGGTGGTGCGTCGGCCTCCTCCACCGCCAGCGTTGTCCTATTTCCGACGATTCTGCCTTGGTTGTTGATTGATGTTTCCATGCCTCAACTCCTCACCTCTCCTACATCACATCTCTGCTTCGTAGACTCCTCCTCGACGGAGGCACCCCGTTGTCTCGTTGGTGCGGTCACTGCTGATGTTGAAATTTTTGTTGTCGTTCATTGTTGTTACTGCTGCTGATGTTGTTATTGTTGTTGTTGTTGGCTCTAGTTGTTGGACTCTTGTGTTGCTACTTCTCTGCCTCTTGTTTTTTCTCAAGGGTACAACTCTAGCCCAACTCTTCTTTATCAGCCTAATCAGATTATAATAGTTTAGTCATTGATTTATTATTTTGATTACATAGAAATGTTTTTGATTATTGAATTAATGTTTTCGATTATCGCATTAAGCCGATTTTGATAATGTAATTGAGTAATTCAAAATAATGCTTCCTTATACAAGGAAGGGTTTTTAAATGGAAATACGATTGCGTTTTCCAAATTGATTTTACTAATGAAATAAATATTAAAATTATGATTTCAATCATAATCCATGCCTAGCAATCCATTTCATCTTCTTAAAGTAGGATATGTGCCATATTGATTTTAAACTAAATTTTTGAAGATCGTTTAAGGTTTTAGAAGGAACTCATTTAAGTTTAGGGGTAGTTTAGAATCAAATTTCGAAAGGTTCAGTAAGAAGATTTCTAAGAAGAGCTTACTTAGCTTTAATTCGATTTAAGTGAATAGATGATTAATTCGTGCCTCTACTTGCGGAGGTAAATTCTTTGGAGAGAAATGATTAAGGAGAATATAATTTGTGGAGTTAAGCTCAGATTGATGATCGAAAGAATCAAATCCTTAAGGTATTAATTTTTCAATAAAATGTCTTAAATGGGTGGCGAAGTGTATTGATTTTAGGTTAATGCTGATATTGTACGAATAATTAGTGTTATCTCTTGCGATGTATTTGTTTGTGTCTTGTAGGTTACCAGTTGAAATGATATGGATAAGCTACTTTCTTATTTTTATGTTTTGTACTCCGTAGTTTACTAGTTATGTTATTTGGGTATTTGTTTTGGTTTAATGGGTGATTGGTTGATGCAATTGTTGAGCAGAAATGGGTGAGGACCAAAAGTTGTACCAGAGCCGGTCTTGAAATGGTAGAAGATGGAGGCAGAATGGGAATATAGCGGACTATTGATGATATGAGTGGGCACCTCCTCCCTCCAGTGATTTTTCTTGTAGTTGATGATATTGCCTCTGGTAAATTCACATATCCCATTTTCTATTTTTGGGTTACTATTGTTAGTCTTTGATGATTCTCTATTGGTTTGTTTAATTGTTGATTCTGTTTCAAATCTTACAAATTCTAATGTAGGGCCTTAAATGTAAGTTTCTTTAGTGAGTTGTTGAGTTGAGGTGCCACTTTCTTTGTCTCTCTCTTATTTTAACTTGTTTATTAGGTAAAAATTGGACTTTAAAGCTTGCTAAAAGAATAGTGGCACTTATCCTCTTTATGTACATTTTCTTGTTACTAAAAGAATAGTCGATTTACTGATGCAACAATGTGATATTTGAGTAAGCAGATTTTAGAGATAAATTTTACTGATGTACTAGTGCAACAATGTGAATTTGAGTTGGCAGTTTTTAGTCTTTTGTTCATACAGTAAATGCTGAATTACATGATTTTCCTTTTTAATATTATGATCTATGCTTGAATTTTATTTTTTGTTTATAACTACTGCTGATCTGTTGCTTGGTCTTGTTGTTGTATGTTTTCTTCAGCGGGCTTGGATGTGTCTCATCTGAGCCTGAATTGCAGAACTGGGCTGATGTGCTAATGTGCTTGTGTTGTGCTGCTCCTGGTGCTCTGTTGCTGTTCTGATGTCATTTTGGTACTGATGTTCTATTCTGCTTTGGTCTGCCCCTACCTGCACTTTGTTGTGTGATCTGTAGTCTGTTTTGCACATTATTGTTGTTCAAGCCGGTGGCCGCGTATCTGAAGATCATACAGCAGGGTGCAATCAGTTTGTACAAAGCTATTTTAGATCAATGTTGTCTTGTTTTGGCTTTGCTAGTTTTTTTCCCTTTTTTTTGGGTATGGCCCGTATGGGTTGTATAGTTTGGTTGGATAGCTTATTTGTTTTGTAGTTTTTGGCTTCAAAGTTGTTAAGACGCCTAGTGTATTTTATTTGGTTGAGCTTTTACAAAAATTATTTCACATTTGGTTAATAAAAGTTTACTATTTTCCAAAATGATCAGGCTTGTAAATGTACAAATAATAAGCTATATTATTTGCAGTGCCTCTAAAAACCTTTCATGGCGGTCTTAAATTGCATTTAAATATCATTATTTGACAAAAATGTTGCCTTTAATTATATTTTGAGGCAAAATTATGTAGTTGCCCCTAATATATGTGGTTTTCAGAAGTAATTATTTATATTGCCTCTAATAATATTTTGAGACAAATTATATGGTTGCCCCAAAATATATGAGTTTTAAAAGCAAAATTTATATTGTCGCTAATTATATTTCGAGGCAAGATTGTATGGTTGCTTCTAAATATATGTGGTTTTTAGAAGCAACTTTTATATTGACTCTAATTGTATTTCGAGGAAAGATTATATGGTTGCCTCTAAATATATGTACTTTTGGAAACAACACATTATATTGCCTCTAAAAGCACCTTTAGAGGCAACCACTAATTAGCGACGGACTTATTAGAGGCATCCATATTTGCTTCAAAAACTCATTAGATGCTAAATCCCCATTTTTAGAGGCAGACTTCCCTATGTATCCGATTTTTCTAGTAGTGTACTTCAGGCCACCTAAGAACCTAAGGACTTTCGTTCCCAATTTTGAACTAAATAATCTAAGGACTCATTTCAAACTTATTACATGATTAATATGCTTAGTTTTAAGTTTTCAATACTCGTTCCAATCGATTTATGCACATTTAAGGATCATTGGATCGTTATAGGTCATATTTAGGCTAAAATGACATTTTCGCTCCCAACTTTGAACTAACGAACTTAAGAACTCATTTCAAATTCACTACATGATTCATATGATTAGTTTTAACTTTTCAAGACTCAATCCAATCTATTTATGCACATTTGAGACTTGTTTGGCCATTATAGGTCATATTTAGGCTAAAATGACATTTTCGCTCACAACTTTGAACTAACGAACCTAAGGCCTCACTTCCAACTTATTACATGATTAATATGATTATTGTAAGTTTTCAAGACTCAATCCAATCGATTTATGCACATTTGAGACTTGTTTGGTCGTTATAGGTCATATTTAGGCTAAAATGAGGCATTTTCGCTCCCAACTTTGAACTAACGAACCTAAGAACTCATTTCAAACTTACTACATGATTTATATGATTAGTTTTAACTTTCCAAGACTCAATCCAATCTATTTATGCACATTTGAGACTTGTTTGACCATTATAGGTCATATCTAGGCTAATATGACATTTTCGCTCCCAACTTTGAACTAACGAACATAAAAACTCATTTCAAACTTACTACATGATTCATATGATTATTTTTAACTTTTCAAGACTCAATCCAATCTATATTCGCACATTCGAGACTTGTTTTGCCGTTATTGGTCATATTTAAGCTAAAATGACATTTTCGCTCACAACTTTGTACTAACGAACTTAAGAACTCATTTCAAACTTATTACATGATTCATAAGATTAGTTTTAAGTTTCCAAGACTCAATCCAGTCTATTTATGCACATTTGAGACTTGTTTGGTCGTTATAGGTCATATTTATGCTAAAATAAAGCATTTTCGCTCCCAATTTTGAACTAAATAACCTAAGGACTCATTTCAAACTTATTACATGATCAATATGCTTAATTTTAAGTTTTCAATACTCGTTCCAATCGATTTATGCACATTTAAGGATCATTGGATCGTTATAGGTCATATTTAGGCTAAAATGACATTTTCGCCAGAACATGCTAATAAATATGACTTTTGAATGTGCTGTTACAAACTTTGCAAAAAATTATGAGTAACAGATGTCATTATGATTCGGCTATTTAATGGTTTGATATCTATAAGCTGAATCCTAATGAAATGCATAGCCTTTATGCCCTAAGGTACCTAGGTGATTTCAGTAGTTCACACTCTCACAGCCTTCATTAGCTCCACGCTTTATTACTGCTACTCTTGATAAGTCACTCAGTCCAAACTTAAGATGATTAATGATCTCTCAAATTTGCAGTCATATAAACTCCTTTACCTTATCAAAGAGTACTCCATCAATGTGGAGGGTGATACTTTGAGCTTAACTTTTTCTCCCTCGTCCAATTACCTATCCCTTGTATATTTATTGCAGATATTCTTGAGTCTTGATTGTTTAGGAATGTACGAAGTTAATCAGGGTTTGTCTTTTAGGATACCTCTCCCAAACCTATCTTGTAGAGGTGTATTATAGATGAGTGAGTCATAAATCTTTCTTGTTTCTCATTCTGGGTCTGTTATTGGAAGACATTTTTGCGAGCTACTGAAATGTTTACTGGCTCGGTCATTTTTAACAGCTAGAAGCTGTTCTAAAAGTTCTATTATAATGGCTTGAACATCGAATGAAAAGGTAGTTGGAAAAGTTACTTGAACATATTGGTTTTTCTTCTACACTTAGGTGTTAGAGGTTAACTATCAAATTACTGTTTGTTAAAAACAGCTGCTGCATTTGTTTAAAAAAAGAACCATGTCCTAGTCAAAGACTACTTCTAAAAGCTACATTTGTAGCTTATCTTAAACGCTATCTTAACCTTTAAAAGTTGCTTCAAAGCACTGCCCAACGACCTTCAGTAGAGTTGTGGCACGATCAAAACTTAGTTTAGGTTTCTTTTGGAAAACGCTATCTTAGTTTTAAAAGGAACAAGGCACACCAAGATGCACAGGGATGCACTGATCTGTACTGATTTGTGCTGCTGCATTGATCAGTTCTGCTGCTGCTGCACGGATCGGTGATGTTGCTGCCGCTGCACTGATCGGTGCTGCTGATGCCGCACTGATCTGCTGCCTACATGCGCGATCTGCTGCTGCTGCACTAGTGCTGATCTGCTACACGTACTGATCTCCTACAAGGGAATTGAAATGTGATAAAATGATAGTCAATACAATAAAATAAAATAAAAGGGAATGCAAGTTGTTTATTTAAGATGTAACGAATTTGAAATTGATTGAAGAAAAGTCTTATCAATATAATATTAAATATTGCATAAATTTATCAATGTGATTAGTATATGAACTGATGGAATGGAAATGAGCTAGCAATATTTGTTTGTGATGTCTTAATTGACATGTGTATTTGGAATTAATGATTGGCACGTACTGTACAACTTTGTACCTTATTGCACAATGTTTTGCAACATAATTGTTGATATATTAATGTTAGTTATATTAGTATAACTTGTATTTGGTAAGATTTAGTACATTTTGATATGTTGTAATTTAATTATATAGGGGTGCTCCTCCCAAATTTAAAATCAAACATCGGAAATTCAGAAAATTTATATATATATATATATATATATATATATATATATATATATATATATATATATATATATATTTATATTTATATATATATATATATATAAAAACTAATGGAATACTACGTAAATTGTTAGGCACTAACTTAATTGACTTAAATGACATTTCCGCTCCCAACTTTGAACTAAAAAACCTAAGGACTCATTTGATTCTTATTACATGACTAATATGCATAGTTTTAACTTTCTAAAACTCATTCGAATCTACAGGTCATATTTAGAGCTAAAATGACATTTCCGCTCCCAACTTTGAACTAAAGAACATAAGGACTCATTTGATTCTTATTACATGATTAATATGCATAGTTTTAACTTTCTAAAACTTATTCGAATCTATTTATGCACATTTCAAGACCATTGGCTGGTTATAGGTCATATTTAGGCTAAAATGACATTTCCGCTCCCAGCTTTGAACTAAAGAACCTAAGGAATCGTTTGATTCTTATTACATGACTAATATGCATAGTTTTAACTTTCTAAAACTAATTCGAATCTATTTATGCACATTTAAGGGTCATTGGGTCGTTATAGGTCATATTTAGAGCTAAAATGACATTTCCGCTCCCAACTTTGAACTAAAGAACATAAGGACTCATTTGATTCTTATTACATGATTAATATGCATAGTTTTAACTCTCCAAAACTCATTGCAATCTATTTATGCACATTTAAGACTCACTGGATCGTTATAGGTCATATTTAGAGCTAAAATAATATTTTCGCTCCCAACTTTGAACTAAAGAACCTAAGGATAAATTTGATTCTTATTACATGACTAAAATGCATAGATTTAACTTTCTAAAACTCATTCGAAACTATTTATGCACATTTAAGGCTCATTGGGTCGTTATAGGTCATATTTAGGCTAAAATGACATTTCTGCTCCCAACTTTGAACTAAAGAACATAAGGACTCATTTGATTCTTATGACATGACTAATATGCATAGTTTTAACTTTCTAAAACTTATTTGAATCTATTTATGCACATTTAAAGATCATTGGGTCGTTATAGACTTATAGGTCATATTTAGGCTAAAATAACATTTCCGCTCCCAACTTTGAACTAAAGAACCTAAGGATACATTTGATTCTTATTACATGACTAATATGCATAGTTTTAACTTTCTAAAACTCATTCGAACCTATTTATGCACATTTAAGGCTCGTTGGGTCGTTATAGGTCATATTTTGAGCTAAAATGACATTTCCGCTCCCAACTTTGGGTCGTTATAGGTAATCAATTATTTTTTCTTACTCTTAATTGATTCGTATTCTAGACTATTAGTACATTGTCATTAGTTGCTTGAATGTTAAAATGTGACATTTCATTTGCATTTAATCGATCTAATGCTCCCATCAAAATTTTGTTTTTGTAAAGGTCTATTCTCCGAAGACTGCGCCTTATGCTAGTGAGGAAAATGATGTGGTTCCTGAGCAATGGGCTAAGTTTTATACCAGCATGTATTTATTATTGATCTGAGGACGCTTGATCGAGTTGGTTTAGATGTTACAGAACAATTTTTTATGTTGAAATGTATGCGTACGTTGAAATTGGAACGTACATGTATTTATTTAAATGTATATATATGGTACGTGCACTTTGGTTTTGGGATATATATACAAAACACCAGTTATTGTTTTTATATTTGTCATACAGGTTGCGATATTCTATTATTGTTGTGACAGGTTTCTATATTTGGTGCAAGGCACTCTAGGTATCCCTAAACAAAACTAAAATAAAACTAAAATTTTCCCGCCAAAAGTGCTTTGTTGCAGCGTATATATATATATATATATATATATATATATATATATATATATATATATATATATATATATATATATATATATATATATATATATATATATATATATATATATATATATATATATATATATGTACGCTGCAACAAGGGTGAAAAATTTGGCAAAATTTCAGACTTGTTGCAGTGTACAAATAGATGTACCCTGCAACAGGTGGGGTCTTTTGCAGCGCACATGAATTTGTCCGCTGCAAAAGACCCATATTTTTGCCACAATTTTGCGACTTGTTGCAGCGTACATGCAAATGTACGCTGCAAAAAAGTTGCAACAAGTCAATACTTGTTGCAGGCCCCCCAGTTGCAGCATACGATGTACGCTGCAACAGGGGTCTAAAAGCCCGCTGCAATAAGAGTTTTTTCTACTAGTGGTACCTATCAACCAAGTGTAGTTTCTAGACTATTAGCAAAAGGCTTTTGCTTACCTAAAATATTTTAGAATTGAGTCAAAATACATAATGTGCTTAATTCTTCAATGATTTTAGGGTCTTGGAATCATTTTATTCACACCTGCCGGAACAATAAATTCGAATAAAATGCTAATGACTTGTTTAAATTGCATGAATGCTTTAATTTTCAAGTTATTACTCATGATAAATGTTTAGACTTTGCATGCTTCAATGTATGTTTTAATTATTGTTTCTAATTAAATATCTTGCACTGCAATAAATCCTTTTAGAAAGGTAACAGTAAATTTCCTCGATTGGTAGTGAATCCAAGAACGATTCACGGAAATGAGAGAAAATGAGCAATATAAAATGTACGTTTCTTATAGAGACTTTTATGGTTGTTTTCGAGTATCAAAGTCGAATGGCAAACCGATTGGTGCTTCTGAATTCAAAAATACAATGTAGTTTTGAGATCATAAAGCATTGAGTTTAAACACTCAGCTTAACCAATGGTTAACAACCTAATATCTTTGTCCATTTAATTCTTGAATGAGTCTAGTCCCTAGACATTCGAATAGATCGAGGCTTAGAGAACTTTAGAAGCTTCTCGTAAGATCATCTAGTTGAAACTTAATATTCAACATAAAATGGTAAGAACCTTGTTGGAGTGACATTGGACATGTCTAACAAAGTATAAAAGTCAACACTAGAGAATTCAATTCTTAAGACTATAAGAAATGGTACAAGAAATAGGAAAACAAGGAACAAATGAAAGGAATTTACAATTCTGTTTCTACCTATAAGTTTATGTTTAAAGAGAAGTGACCTAGCAATCAAACTTCCTTGGTATCATATACCGCTTGAGGTTTTTACTTCGGTGATAACTCAAACAATGGAAGCTAGGCTACACAATTGACCTACAAGTGGGAAATAAAGCATGGCAATGCTACATTAGTTGTAGGGTCATCTAGTTTGTTTTAAGTCCTTTCAAAGGTTGGAACTTAATGGCTATTATGTTTCACAATCAGCATACCTAAATTTCTGTTTTCAAACACAGAAAGACTCACATTTAGAAGAACAAAAACAATGTTTGTTTGTTTATTTGAATGAAATGGTCATTTACGGGATGAGTCAATATGTTTGATTAAAACAAACAACTCTTTAACAATAAAAACTTTACTAGGTTCAAATCAAACCCTTGATTTGAGTTCCACTAATCTTTGACATTGTTGCTTAGACCATATCAACAAGTTAACATTCATAAGCTCTATTTTGATGGACTTTTGAAAGTTGATTGATTTCTAGATCAATTCAAGACAAGCTAGTCTTACTTGTTGAAAGTAACAAAAGATATGAACTATTGTTAGAACGCCTAGACGATAGAGTTCAAAGCTAAAGAAAGGTTTTATGACTTTATTATTTCACATAGATTTGAGTGAATATAGGTTTATTTACTCAATGTGATATAAGTTTGAATATGTTTGGCTAGCTCAAAGATTCAGAAGTATAAATCCCACTTGGTAAGAAATCATAAAGATCTAGGATAGATCATGTTAATGATTGCTTGAGACCAAAAATGATCATCAATGATTGTGTATTGTAATTTCACAATCTAGCTCCATGAGATATGGCATATCTAAGTGGAATGATCGAAGTGAATTAGTACTTGATTCGATCAATGAAGAATCATAAAAACTTTTCCTATAATTTCTAAAAAAAATGCTCAACTACCACCAAACTAAACCAAATTCGTCAAAGCTATTGAAAAGTAATTTCAGAATATCTTTTCATAATT
The DNA here is from genome assembly GCF_020520425.1 of Spinacia oleracea. Lineage (NCBI taxonomy): Eukaryota > Viridiplantae > Streptophyta > Magnoliopsida > Caryophyllales > Amaranthaceae > Spinacia > Spinacia oleracea. Next base: position 85,336,089 of record NC_079491.1, read on the forward strand.
ATATATCTAAAGAGTTGCTAAACTCAGTGGGAGCTTCGTGTTTGTTATTCAACAAACTAAGGCCCAAGTATAGATATATGTTTCATTGTGATTTATTCAAATGAGACACAAGGGTATTGTTTCTACCACGAATTTTTGAGAACATAATGTTTGTTTGCTCGAAATGATGTCCTTTTGGAGATTCGTTTCCAAAATGACAAGTGGGAGAAAATAGACCTCGAAAGTCTTCGAGGCGAACAACAAACATAAACGGACATTCCGGAGGCTTTTCGAAGTTCTTCAGAAAATCCGAACACTTATTCTTAAGGACTTTAGAAGTAGCTTTAAAGAATAGACATCTCTTAGAAGACTTTACAAGTGCTTCAAGGAGAATAGAATATTCAAAGGACTTTCAAGTGGCTATTGATATTCTATTGTTTGATGTTCTATACCCAAGTAGGCATAGAATTCAAGTCACTGAAACTATGAGATTCTTCTATTAGATAGTGAAGAAACCTACAACTTGCAGTCAAATTATTATCATGTAGATTAATGAGTTTGTGACCTGTAAGAAAGCTATGACGAAACCCAGATTCCCTAAAATTGTTAGAGGCCATATATAGACTCAAATGTTTTAAATGGTTAGAGGCCATAAAACATACTCAATGTTTTGATGACAAAATTGAAATTTTGTTGATTTGCAAGAATAGTTTCACACCTATTGGTTGCAAGTTTGTTTTAAGGATAAAAACCATCAAACATGAAATTGTGTTCACACACAAAGCTAGATTAGTTGCTAAAGGTAACAAGCAAATTCACGGTGTGGATTCTGTTGAAACCTCATGCAAAATCGTAATGCTTAAGTCTATAATTCAAGCAATGATTGCATATTGGTACATATGGCAATTGGATGACAAAACGTATTCCTCAATCAAATGTTGGAAGAAAACTGTGTACATGGCATGTCATAGGATTTGTGGATCCAAATAATGCTTGAAATCACTAGTGGAAAAAACCCCTGTTGTAGCCCCCTTGTTGAAGGGGGCATACATAAGCGCCCCTCAATAACCACTTAGTCAACGCGGGTCAAATATTTTACTAACAAGTTGGGGCGGGCTTTTATGGTGTTCGCTTCTATAGAACCTGTTGAAGGGGGCTTTTAATTGCCCGCCTCAATAGACACTAGTCTAAAGGGGCGGGCTTATGTATGTTCGCTTCAACAGGGCTTCACAACATTTAAAACAATTAAACCTCCTCACCGCCAAACAGATGAGATCTACGTATACTTCAAATCTCGATCTATTGCAACGCATCTGAAGGCGATTCGCACCGCTCCTCACCGCGCGGTGTAGGTTCCTGAATTCCCGGCCAGTTCCCGCTTCTCACTGTCGCCACCACTACCACTACCACTTTATTCGCGTCTTCCATAATACTCGCCCCCGACTGCGGTCCTCCATATCTCTCTCACCTCTGTCTCTCTTCTTTTTTAAGGTTAGTTTATAACTTTTTTTATTCCTGTTTTGTTTGATCTTGAAATTTAGTTTCACTTAATTAGTTGAGCATAATGAGTTGATTCTGCAGAAAATTTAGGCTAATGTTACAGTTATTGGATGAATGTACAAATTAGGGTTTGATATTTGTGGTTTTTTAGTTCAATTGTTAGTAATATGTTCAATTGGGACTTTTTTCCAATTTGTGGTTGACACCTCTGTGGTGAATTTAGAATGTGAACAATAGGGGATTATACAAAACTATAAAATGTTGTTAGTTTAGCAAAAGTACCTTAGTTTTTGCACACTAATTTTGCCGCTATACTTGTGATAATTTGACCTTTTCTTGGCAAAAACATGCAAAGTCTTCGAAAAATGGCAAATAGCTAGTTTTCTACTGTATTGGCACTCGTAGAGAAGTCAAATAACATAATCTTCTGTTGATGTTCTGATTCTGGATAACCCCATGGATATCAAATTACTAATATGTAATATGTACATATCATATATTGAAATGCTAATTGCAATATCTTTTTACATCTTTCTATAATAGGTGTGGAGTCTACAGCAAATAAGAAATCGTGGTTGGGTTCCTTGGAGGAGCCAAACAGCTCTTTGAAGGTAAGAACATCAACATCATATTCAATTTTGGTGTTATGACAGACTCACTATGATTATTTCTTTTATGTGTATTCTTAACTTAATTAGCAATTACTCCCTATGTCAATAACTATTAACACTTCTCTTTCTTTGGTCTTTTTGAAATAAGTTTTAACATTTCTTTTTGGTAAGTACCTTAGTGGTGTCTCTCTGTGTCTCTCCGGATCACATGGGCAAAGATTCTCGTATGATTACATAAGTTTCATTCTTCATGTTAAACTTGTCAGATGGAAGGAGTACCCTTTTCTGTTCAACTCGAACTTGAGGACTTCTGAATTATGAGGATCTTATATCTTTTCTTCTTTTCGACACCCTTTTGGTAGTATTGGTGCTTAGTGTAGTGCAAAAGGAACTGAGGTTAATGTGAAACATTGGAAGGGAAAAGTTAGATTGCCAGTTTACAACTTTTTGTTACTTCTCTAGAGGCACTGCAGAAAACTTTTTGCAGTTTGTTTTTCCATTTACTTATGCACAAGATTCAGAACCTGTGGATCAAGAAATTTGTGCGAAATATAGAGTATGATAGAGTTTAACAGTGTTCTTTCAATGTTTGCTCTATACTTGAAGTTGGTAGAAATTTAGGGAGTCACTAATATTCGGGTCCAATTTGCTAGGAAGAATTGGTGCTCCTTTCCTTTGTAGTTCTGAACCTGTTTTGTGTGGAAACTGGCAAAAACATTACGGAGTAGAATTTAGAAACATCTAGAATTTATTGCGTGTGATAGTCTGTGCTTCTGGTTTGCACAAGTATTGCTCATGCTCATTTTCTGCGACTATGCTGTAGGATTTGAGCCTCTGCCCTTTAACAGATAGTCTGTGCTTCTGGTTTGCACAAGTATTTCATATTTTTAATGTCAGTCTTAATTAAGTATGTCGTATGAGGAACATTTGTAGGAACTAGTCACACATCACCTCCATATAGTTTGCTTTCCTGAGTTGTTCACCAATTAATGATTTGGTCTTGAAGTTACTCAGCAAGAAAAGAAGTAGCAACTGAACAAATGATCCTGAATCTATATTGTATAAAGCAGTTCCGTTCATCGGTGTGGTCGTGAAATATTAAAGCAGAAACCAAGTTAACTTAGAATATACACCTGTAGGTTCAAAATTCGCAAAGCTGAAAAAATGATCCTGAATCTATATTGTATAAAGCTAGATTACTTAGACTGTATACATGTAGCTTCAAAATTTGCTTCAGCATATTCTGACCACTAGAACCCTTTAACTGATCTGAACACATGCGCTGCTCAACATCTACTCTTAATTCTGATTCCTACTGACTTTGTCAAATCTGAGTCATCTTGCAGATTGGCATTCTTACAGTGTTATCTTTCAAAACAACTGCTTAGATGCATTTGTAGTTTCTAGCAGTTTTGTTATGATCCTCAAAACTTCTAGAACTTGGTTTAGCAATTTCATATACTTTTTGGTAAAAACAAGAACACTTTCAATAAATCTTGACAGATGTATGGTAGAAGTTTTCACTATGTAAAAACCCTTGACAGTTGATACATTGATTCAATGAGTTGATCTTGCTTTCGTTTTTTCTTATGCAGTATGAATTTAAATGGATGGGAAGGCATGCTATTCATAGGAATCAATGCTGCTATAGGGTAATGCTTCTCTGTATATTCCTTAAACCACTTAACTGTACTCTACAACTACGAAGCATCCTTGTGATTGTACTACATACTAACTACTAGTACTAAGTAGCATTAAACATTCTAAAACTGTCTTTAAACATTTCAGAGTTCGAGTATCCAACGAGCTTGGATCAGGAAATGCAAGAGCGGCCAAGTATTCCGTGATAGTCATTGTTTCTCAGTCCCTCTACATAGGTCTTCTTCTAATGTGAGCTGTCATGCTCACCAGGAACCATTTTGCTGTGATATTTACAGAAAGTAAAGATATGCAAAACGTTGTTGCTCATTTAGCCTATCTTCTGGGCATTACCATGGTGCTTAACAGTGTCCAGCCAGTCATATCAGGTATTATTTTGATCAATATTCAACATCAAATATAACTGATCATGGTTTAACAGGTTCAAGTATAATTTTGTTGATTATAGGTGTCGCGGTTGGAGGAGGGTGGCAGGCCTTAGTTGCTTACGTAAACCTGTTTTCCTACTATGTTATTGGACTTCCTCTGGGATATTTCCTCGGCTATAAGACTCCCTTAGGTGTGGAGGTAATTATTACCTATATATATTCTCAATCAAAATACATTATTTTCTGTACAACTCTGTCATCGAAATTGTTTTAAACTAATAATACATTTGATTTTATTAAGTGATAAACTTTATCAGTTCATTTTTATGGAACACTGATTGATAGGGTGTTGTGCTGCAATATGCATGGTATTTGGATAGGAATGATAATCGGAACTAGTCTTCAGACATTTATCCTTGTTTACATAGTTTACCAAACAAACTGGAATAAAGAGGTGAGTTTCTTTAATTATTGGTACAATAATACATGTCATTTTTCCTATAAGTAAAACAACGATGTGTGATTACTTTAATAATCCACAAGCCACCAAGTCGACTATTGATAATCAAGGCTGGGTGCATACAGGAGATCTTGCGTACTTCGATGATGAAGGGCAGCTTTATGTGGTTGACATGATGAAAGAGCTCATCAAATACAAGGGTTTTCAGGTGCAACTATATCTTTTTATGCTTCAATGGAATGTAAATATAATATCGTGAGTGTAAACTTTGGTACTCTATAGCTCATATATTTTCCTTCCATCTTGCAGGGATCGAGTTGATTGGAAGAAAGTCAACACGGCCTTAATTAAGGTTTGTAATGCATGATCTAAAAGGAGCTTAGTGGCCGGATTAGAGAAATTTGTTTGACTAGCTCTCTAGCCTTTTGTCTTTATTTGTTAATATTAGTTTTAATTTGTTAGACTAGCTAGCTAGGTGTTTAAAAATTGTAAACGTACGTACTATACGCTTTTCTCTATTGGGTTAATATAAATGAAGTTAATTTAATGATTTATTTATCAAAAATAAGCAGATTCATACCATTGCTATTCTGGTGTTGATTGGTGTACATGTTTCAATACTCAATGGTGTTTATATATAGATTTGATTATTGCCACGTATTTTATATTTTAAAAGAATTTGAAAAAAAAAAATTAATGTTGTTGAAGGGGGATTTTAATGTACGCCTCAACAACATATGATTTTATGGCGCAAATGTACAGATATTGGCGCAAAAATACAGGTCTGTTGTGGGGGGCATTTAAGAAGTGAGCCTCAACAGAGGTGGCTGTTGAGGCGGGCTTTGGTAATGCCCCCCACAACAGGTCCTCATTTTTACCTTTGGTTTTGGGCTGTTGAGGCGGGCTTTTGAAAGCCCCCCACAACAGATCACCTGTTGAGGCGAACAAAGCCCACCTCAACAGCTAAGTGAGCTGTTGAAGCCACGTCTCTCGAAGCGGGTCATGTTCGCCTCAATTAGCCCAAAATGCCCCCCTCAACAGGTATTTTTTCCACTAGTGAATGAATGCTGGCTTATGAAATCTAAGTACAGATTTAAGCAAGCAATTGGGAATTGGAATTGTATTTTAGTGAAGCTAATAAGTATTTTAGTTTCATAAAATGTACATGATTCTTATAGATATATAAGAAGTTTAGTGGGAGTACATAAAACTTAATTGGTCCTATGTGTATCATACACATATCTCTCTATTATGAAATAACATTCAAATGCTAATGACTTAGATTTGAAAATTATTCATCAATGACGGACCAAGGCGAAACTTAGTGCATAATGGGTATTAAGATCCATTCACAAAGATCTTATAATATTGTTCTGGATTAAGTAATGACATTTACTAAATTAAACACGAAAGACTCCATTGGAGACATTCGACCCCATATGAATAAATCTAAGTAATGGATGTTTGAACTATGTATAAGCATTTACTAAGTTAAACATCAAAGAGTCTAAATATATTATATGTCAAAGAATTTAGCTGGATTTAGTATCTACTGAAACTAGAATGAGCTAATGAAGGAAATAATGCCCTTGGTCCAAGTATGCATTCTATGTTAAGTCTAATAAATGCGGTTCAGTATTAATTAACAAGTTAATAATTCAGTGAGATCAAGTGAGCTGAATGCCTAGCTAGAGGCCGCTTCAGTTCAAGTGGAATTAATGATATTAATCCACAGCTTACTCTTGACTGAACCCGTAGGGTCACACAAATAGTACGTAAACGGATCAAGTATTTAATGGCATTAAATACTCCATCTATGGATATTCGGAATCGACAGATCTTGGTTTCAGTGGGAGCTGAGATCGTCACAGGCAAGAAATGAATACTCCGGAAACGATGATATTGCCGGAAACGGAAATATGGATCGTATCGGAAATATAAATATTATCCAAGTCGTAGATGTTGCCGGAAACGGAAACATGGTACGTATCGGAAAATATTATCGGAAATGGAAATATTGCCGGAATCGGAAATATTGCCGGAAACGGAAATATTGTCAGAATCGGAAATATTATCGGAATCGGAAAATAATTCTGGAAACAGAAAATAAATATTTGTTCGAAACGGAAATTAATTCCGGAATCGGAAATATTAAATATTGTTCGTATCGGAAATGAATTCCGGAATCGAGAATTTAATCGAAAGCGTATCGTACGAATTAGCATCGGACGAGGCCTGCCAGACGAAGGCCCAGCACGAAGCCGGGCCATCGCCCAGCAAGCCAAGCGCAACAACCACACGCCAAGCATGCGACCAGGCCCAGCGCAAAAGCCAGGCCCAGCCGAAGCTTGGGCGCGCGCGCGGGGCTGCGACGAGTGGGCTGGCGCTGTGCGTGGGCCGCAAGGCCTGCGTGCGGTGCTAGCGTATTACTCGAAGTGTGTTACTCGAATCCTAAGGCTACCGGGATTCATCATATGATTAAATCTAATCCTAAAAGATTTAGTTTATTTAATTAGAGTCCTAGTAGGATTATAATTAAATAAATTAGTATCCTAATAGGATTCCAAATCCTTTTCCATAACTCTATAAATAGGTGCCTAGGGTCACATATTTACAACGAGTTTTTTAAGTATTCAAAGTGAGTTTTTGAGAGAAAAATTCAGTCACACATTTTGCCTAAAAGTGCCGAAAATAATAGTGCCTTAAGGGCGATTCTAGTTGGTCAATCTTAAGGCGGATCCGGACGTGCTGTGGACTATCTACGGAGGGACGACACTTGAAGTCCTAAAGACATGTTCTTGTTCGGTTCGGGCGCAGCTAGGGAAGGCACGCAACAAAGAGTATGCATCTAAACTATGCTAAATGATTATGTGTAAATAATATGTATTCCTGGCTTTATGGTTTTTCCGCATGATTTATGAATTGTCATATGTATCATAACCTAACAGTGGTATCACGAGCCTCTTATTATTTTCATAATCTAAATTGCATGAACATGGTTAAATATTACAAATTTGCAAGAATTAAAAGGGGTGATTAATTTTCGTAATTGTTAATTAATTGCAAATTGCGTTTATTTAATTATACGTACGCAGTTTTTCGGCAGTTTCTTCGTTACTCATCCAAATCGAGTGATTTTTGTGTCAATTCCGCATGTAAAAGGCATTCTAAAACTTTGACAAAAATAGTACTTTTCGGCCGAACCCAGAATTCTCAAATTCGAAGCCTAACTATGACTTTTCGAAGGTTTTAGTTTTTCGAATGCAAAATTTCGTAAATTTAAGATGTTAAATTAAATATTTGCGATTCTTGTTGATAAATCTTGAATTTTTGATTGACCTACTGTATATGTTTAACAAGTTTGAATGCCTAGCCTTGTTAATTATGCAATCTAATTTGTAATTATGATTAATTTGTTGAAAATTAGAATAATTTAGAATTAATTTGATTTTCATAATTAATTATAATTTAATTAGATACCTATGATTAAAAACCACCATAAAAATTGTAAATTTATGATAAAATTTTAAATTTTTATGACCTAGACTTGAATCCATGTTAATCGGAAATCAATTGAATAATAAATTTTTCGATTTTTCGCCCTAAAATTTTGAAATTAATATTATTTATTAATTTGTCATTAATTTTAAATATAAATTTTTTAAATTTTATGCGATTCGTTCATATAACTTGCACGCACAAAGCAATGGACGCTACGTGTTACCCTTAAGGGGTGTTGTATAGTGCGGGCATGTGACGACGAGCAAGGGAGCTCGTCGCCCATGCGGCACGAATGCAATGAGCAAGGCCATGGTGCACGAGCACAAGGCAGCAGCCCTGCCTTGTGTCGTGGGCTATGAGCAATGGACGAATGGGCATGGGCGAAAGCAAGGCACGGCAGTTGCGTGTGGGCAGCAAGCGAGCTGCGCCACAGCGCGCACTGCCTCGCGCAAAGCGTGCGGAGCCTCGCGCGCAACAAGCGCAAGCTCGCGTGCCACGAGTGCTCCGCCCAGCGTCGATGCCTCGCACAGCGAGCGTTGGCTCGCATGCAGCGGGCGCTGGCGAGCGCGCACAGCGAGCGCTGGCGAGCGAGCGCAGCGAGCGATGGCTCGCGTGCATCGAGCGCTGGCGCGCGCGCAGCGAGCACCAGCTCGCGCGATGGCTTGCGAAGGATAGCAGCAGCAGCTATGCGACGCAGCGCATGGGCTGCGCGCACATGGCCAACGATGGCTGTGTGCGTGTGGCCCATGGGCGTACGTTGCGTAGGGTGTTTGCGTTGCGATTAGATCGTTTTGAAATTTTAATTTGAAATTTTCAGTTTACGTAATTTTAATTAATTTTAAAATTAATAATTTAAATTATTTTCTTGGATTTTAATTTTGAATATTGTAATTATAATAAATTTTATTTATTCTAATTATTTTACTAAAATTAAAATCATGAATTAATTTAAATACGACTGAAATTAAATTAAACTTTTTGGATTCAATTATAAATTTATATGAGCTTTAAATTTTAATTAAAATTGTATGTTTCCGGTTAGACTAGAAATACATTTTTATGTTTAAAATTAGTAAAGCATATGAATTTATTGGTTTAAGTGGGAGCCCTTTTAGTCACAAACTCTTGATTAGGTCTACAAATCCTTAAGGTTAAAACAACTTGATTAGAATTAATAAGGACTGAATAATTGGTAGATTATTGGTGCCCTTGATTAATTGCTGCAAATGTTTACGTGATGCATAATGTGTTTTACTAACCAGCTATGTGGGCCATTCATGATAATGAATGGATGAATGGTATATATTGTATATGTACTGTTTTGCAGGTTATGAAGTGACTAGTATGGCCCAAATAGGATAGAGAATATGGTCTGCGTACCATTAATTTGAATGTAATTGGTCTAAAGTACCAAAGTTGTTTTTCAATTCAAATCTGGTATGCGTACCATCAAATAGTTGTAATTAGTTTTAATTATAGCTTATCCTATTTGAAGAAAATGGTGCCTCCCACGGAGATTTTCAAGACGGAATTTGAAGTTAAAGCTTTAAGATGAAGTCGGGCCATACTAGATCACATTTATCTTATGCATGCTTTAAGTTATTTATTGCTTTAAATATGTCTTAATTATGCATGAGATTGTGGCTTGATTATGTTGCATGATTAAGGATTTTAGTTCACTTAAAATCTAACCAACATAGTAAGAGCCTTAAGTTCCAAACTTAAAAATTGAGTTAAAAGGTGCCATGTCAAAATATACACTTGCTTGGATATCCTTTACATCAATCTAGTAATAGTTTTCGCTCAGCGAGGTGTTACTTATTGGTCCTAAAGGGGCAAGGTACACAAATAATTGTGAGTACATGTTAGTTTTGGTGAAACTCAACGATATAAGTAAGGAGTCCTTTTATGTCGTGGAAAAATCGATAGGTGTACCTAATAAGTTCTTAGACGTGCCTATCAACCAAGAATAGTTTCTAGACTATTAGCAAAAGGTTTTTGCTTACCTAAAATGTTTTTAGAATTAAGTCGACAAACTGTGCTTAATTCTTCAATGATTTTAGGGTCTTGGAATCATTTTATTCACACCTGCCGGAACAATAAATTCGAATAAAATGCTAATAACTTGTTTAAATTGCATGATTGCTTTAATTTTCAAGTTATTACTCATGATAAATGTTTAGACTTTGCATGCTTCAATGAATGTTTTAATTATTGTTTATAATTAAATATCTTGCACTGCAGTAAACCCTTTTAGAAAGGTAACAGTAAATTTCCTCGATTGGTAGTGAATCCAAGAACGATTCACGGAAATGAGAGAAAATGAGCAATTTAAAATGTACGTTTCTTTTCGCGAGTTTTATGGTTGTTTTCGAATATCAAAATCGAATGGCAAACCAATTGGTGCTTGTGAATTCAAAATACAATGTAGTTTTGAGATCATAAAGCATTGAGTTTAAACGCTCAGCTTTACCAATGGTTAACAACCTAAAATCTTTTTTCCATTTAATTCTCGAATGAGTCTAGTCCCTAGACATTCGAATAGATCGATGCTTAGAGAACTTTAGAAGCTTCTGGTAAGATCATCTAGTTGAAACAAAATATTCAACATAAATTAAAATGGTAAAGAACCTTGTTGGTGACATTGGACATGTCCAACAAAGTATAAAAGTCAACACTAAAGAATTCAATTCTTAAGACTATAAGAAAGGGTACAAGAAATAGGAAAACAAAGGAACAAATGAAAGGAATTTACGATTCCGTTTCTACCTATAAGTTTATGTTTAAAGAGAAGTGACCTAGCAATCAAACTTCCTTGGTATCATATACCACTTGAGGTTCTTACTTCGGTAATAACTCAAACAATGGAAGCTAGGAAACACTAATGACCTACAAGTGGGAAATGAAGCATGGCAATGCTACATTAGTTGTAGGGTCATCTAGTTTGTTTTAAGTCCTTTCAAAGGCTGGAACTTAATGGCTATTTTGTTCCATAATCAGCATACCTAAATTTCTGCTTCAAACACAGAAAGACTCACATTCAGAAGAACAAAAACAATGCTTGTTTGTTTGTTTATTTGAATGAAATGGTCAATTACAGGTTTAGTCAATATGCTTGATTAAAACAAACAACTCTTTAAAGAACTTTACTAGGTTCAAATCAACCCCTTGATTTGAGTTACACTAATCTTTGGCATTGTTGCTTAGACCATATCAACAAGTTAACATTCAAAAGCTCTATTTTGATGGACTTTTGAAAGTTCTTTGATTTCTAAATCAATTTAAGACAACTAGTCTTACTTGTTGAAAGTAACAAAAGATATGAACTATTGTTAGAACGCCTAGACAATAGAGTTCAAAGCTAAAGAAAGGTTTTATGACTTTATTATTTCACACAGATTTGAGTGAATATAGGTTTATTTACTCAATGTGATATAAGTTTGAATCTGTTTGGCTAGTTCAAAGATTCAGAAGTATAAATCCCACTTGGTAAGAAATCATAAAGATCTAGGTTAGATCATTTTGATGATTACTTAAATCAAGAATGATCATCAATGATTGTGTAGTAAAATTCACAATCTAGCTCCATAAGATATGGCATATCTAAGTTGGAATGATCGAAGTCGATTAGTACTTGATTCGATCAATGATTGATCATAAAGACTTTTCCTTTAATTTCTAAAACAAAATGCTCAACTACCACCAAACTAAACTAAATTCGTCAAAGCTATAGAAAAGTAATTTCAGAATATCTTTTCGATAATATATATCTAGAGAGTTGCTAAACTCAGTGGGAGCTTAGTGTTTGTTATTCAACAAACTAAGGCCCAAGTATAGATATATGTTTCATTGTGATTTATTCAAATGAGACACAAGGGTATTGTTTCTACCACGAATTTTTGAGAACATATTGTTTGTTTACTCGAAATGATGTCCTTTTGGAGATTCGTTTCCAAAATGACAAGTGGGAGAAAATAGACCTCGAAAGTCTTCGAGGCGAACAACAAACATAAAACGGAGATCCCGGAGGCTTTTCGGAGTTCTTTAGAAAATCCGAACACGTATTCTTTAAGGACTTTAGAAGTGGCTTTAAAGAATAGACATCTCTTAGAAGACTTTACAAGTGCTTCAAGGAGAACAGAATATTCAAAGGACTTTTAAGTGGCTATTGATATTCTGTTGTTTGATGTTCTATACCCTTGTAGGCATAGAGTTCAAGTCACTGAAACTATGAGATTCTTTTATTAGATAGTGAAGAAACATGGAGTTCAGGTCACTGAAACTATGCAATTCTTCTATTAGATAGTGAAGAAACCTACAACTTGCAGTCAAACTATTATCATGTAGATTAATGAGTTTGTGACTTGTAAGAAAGCTATGACGAAACCCAGATTCCCTAAAATGGTTAGAGGCCATATATAGACTCAAATATTTTAAATGGTTAGAGGCCATAAAACATACTCAATGTTTTGATGACAAAATTGATATTTTGTTGATTTGCAAGAATAGTTTCACACCTATTGGTTGCAAGTTTGTTTTAAGGATAAAAACCATCAAACATGGAATTGTGTTCACACACAAAGCTAGATTAGTTGCTAAAGGTTACAAGAAAATTCATGGCATAGATTGTGTTGAAACCTCATGCATAATCGTAATGCTCAAGTCTATAATTCAAGCAATGATTGCATATTGGTACATATAGCAATTGGATGACAAAACGTATTCCTCAATCAAATGTTGGAATAAACTATGTACATGGTATGTCATAGGATTTGTGGATCCAAATAAATGCTTGAAAAAGAAAGCTAGCTTATAGAATCTAAGTACAGAACTACAGATTTAAGCAAGCAATTGGGAATTGGAATTGTATTTTAGTGAAGCTAATAAGTATTTTAGTTTCATAAAATGTACATGATTCTTATAGATATATAAGAAATTTAGTGGGAGTACATAAAACTTAATTGGTCCTATGTGTATCACACACATATCTCTCTATTGTGAAATAACATTCAAATGCTAATGACATAGATTTGAAATTATTCATCAATGATGGACCAAGGCGAAACTTAGTACATACTGGGTATTAAGATCTATTTACAAAGATCTTATGATATTGTTTAGTAATGGCATTTACTAAATCAAACACGAAAGACTCCATTGGAGATATTCGATCCATATGAATAAATCTAAGTAATGAATGTTTGAACTATGTATAAGCGTTTACTAAGTTAAACATCAAAGGATCTAAGTGAGATTCTTAACCTATATTATATATCAATGAATTTAGCTGGATTCAGTATCTACTGAAATTGAATGAGCTAAAGTTACATGAATAGAATTCAATTGGGAATTATTATGCAAAAGAATTTATCATGTATGATATAATATGAGGATCGCCAAAAACGTATCGTATGACTTTAGGCATGACGAACATATACCAATCTCTATTGATCTAAGTGAAGATCAACTAGATTGAGATCAAGAATACTTATGGTACTTGAAAAGGTACATAGGAATAGTTCTTGATTCAAGGAAATAAAGATATGCTAAATATTGATGCTACACGCATAAACACTGGCAAAGGATCAAGCAAGACCCTTTGGAGTTAACCATTGATAAGGACGAGCTATAGAGCATCGTGTTTTGAAATGGAAACATGGATTGGAGACCATGAGTTGTTGCGTGGGATATTGAAATATTAATTTCTATGTTCTAAGATACAGCTGGAAAGTATTCCACATATCTTTGAACTGCTTGGATAAGCAAATCCAAACAAAGCATCACTAGCAACCTATACAGTTGAAGTAAAAGTAATTATTGCCTAAGAAGCAATGAAATAGGGTTTGTTTAAGTTAAAGAGTTCTTCACTGAACTTGGGTAGATCACATGTCTGTTGACTTAATAGTTCTTCATTGCAAAATGTGTAGAACCACTATTGTAGCAAGAAAGACTAGATCACAAAATAAACATACTCAAAAGATCTTATCATCTATCTCGAAGAACATTCGATGAAAAGGATATTAAGATTGGCAAAGCATGATAACTAAACCTATGCAACAAGTGAGAAGCAACACTTACATTGTAGCACTGGAAATCAAGCATAGCTTTGAAATTCCATGAACTGTTTTAGAAGATGGGTTTGAGGCCCATGGTTGTAAAACATTGGGGTTGAACATTTATCATATATGAAATGTATTTTCATATTCCATTTAATCTTGGTTTAGTATTAAATGATGAGTCCCTTCAATTTGATGATATATTCAAGATAGACTGTCAGGACCAGTCCTGTGACTAAGAAATGTCTATCAAGTGAACTTGAATGTCAAAGGTTGAAAATGGTCCCTAGTCGGAGTTTTCTATAAAATTGGACTCATAGAAAACGTTAGACGATTAGAATGCAAGATGACTAGTAGTTCTGTTTCTTGAACTATGTGGACATGGCAATGTCATAATCATTTGCATAGATACTTACTTTGGGAAGACTAGTATCGGACAAGACCTATGAAACTTTACTGTAAGAGATGAAAATCTGTCATAAGTAAATTTCATTAAAATTATTAGACACTTAATCCTCAATACTTGAGTGATTTGAGATTACTTGTTTGAGAACTGGTTGCTTTGATGTTGACCAACCGTCGCACCGTAAAAGGAGGCTATAAAGGCAACGCTCAGGTAATCACCTATCAAACGAAGTCTAATCTCAAGATCGCAAGATTGGGATTGTCCTCCCATAAATCGGGATGAGATGCTTAAAAGTTGTACAAGGCCACTCGGAGAGCTAGAAACTGTAAAATGCATGGCCGTGCTCGGATGAATCATAGGCTATGATTATCTGTTTATTTGATCAGTTGAACTCTGAAACCGAGGAACACCTCTGGACATAATAAGGATGACAACTCTTACCTTATGTTCAAGAGCAAGCATCGAGCGACAAAGGAATTAGGAAATGCACACTTGTCCCTAAGGACAAGTGGGAGACTAAAGGAAATAATGCCCTTGGTCCAAGTATGCATTCTATGTTAAGTCTAATAAATGCGGTTCAGTATTAATTAACAAGTTAATAATTCAGTGAGATCAAGTGAGCTGAATGCCTAGCTAGAGGCCGCTTCAGTTCAAGTGGAATTAATGATATTAATCCACAGCTTACTCTTGACTGAACCCGTAGGGTCACACAAATAGTACGTAAACGGATCAAGTATTTAATGGCATTAAATACTCCATCTATGGATATTCGGAATCGACAGATCTTGGTTTCAGTGGGAGCTGAGATCGTCACAGGCAAGAAATGAATACTCCGGAAACGATGATATTGCCGGAAACGGAAATATGGATCGTATCGGAAATATAAATATTATCCAAGTCGTAGATGTTTCCGGAAACGGAAACATGGTACGTATCGGAAAATATTATCGGAAATGGAAATATTGCCGGAATCGGAAATATTGTCGGAAACGGAAATATTGTCAGAATCGGAAATATTATCGGAATCGGAAAATAATTCCGGAAACGGAAATATTAAATATTTGTTCGAAACGGAAATTAATTCCGGAATCAAAAATATTAAATATTGTTCGTATCGGAAATGAATTCCGGAATCGAGAATTTAATCGGAAGCGTATCGTACGGATTAGCATCGGACGAGGCCTGCCAGACGAAGGCCCAGCACGAAGCCGGGCCATCGCCCAGCAAGCCAAGCGCAACAACCACACGCCAAGCATGCGACCAGGCCCAGCGCAAAAGCGAGGCCCAGCCGAAGCTTGGGCGCGCGCGCGGGGCTGCGACGAGTGGGCTGGCGCTGTGCGTGGGCCGCAAGGCCTGCGTGCGGTGCTAGCGTATTACTCGAAGTGTGTTACTCGAATCCTAAGGCTACCGGGATTCATGATATGATTAAATCTAATCCTAAAAGATTTAGTTAATTTAATTAGAGTCCTAGTAGGATTATAATTAAATAAATTAGTATCCTAATAGGATTCCAAATCCTTTTCCATAACTCTATAAATAGGTGCCTAGGGTCACATATTTACAACGAGTTTTTTAAGTATTCAAAGTGAGTTTTTGAGAGAAAAATTCAGTCACACATTTTGCCTAAAAGTGCCGAAAATAATAGTGCCTTAAGGGCGATTTTAGTTGGTCAATCTTAAGGCGGATCCGGACGTGCTGTGGACTATCTACGGAAGGACGACACTTGGAGTCCTAAAGACTTGTTCTTGTTCGGTTCGGGCGCAGCTAGGGAAGGCACGCAACAAAGAGTATGCATCTAAACTATGCTAAATGATTATGTGTAAATAATATGTATTCCTGGCTTTATGGTTTTTCCGCATGATTTATGAATTGTCATATGTATCATAACCTAACAGCTAAAGGTACATGAATAGAATTAAATTGGGAATTATTCTGCAAACGAATTTATCATGTGTGATATAATATGAGGATCGCCAAAAATGTGTCGTATGGCTTTAAGCATGACGAACATATACCAATCTCTATTGATCTAAGTAAAGATCAACTAGATTGAGATCAAGAAAAACTCATGGTACTTGAAAAGGGACATAAGAGTAGCTCTTGATTCAAGGAAATAAAGATATTCTAAATATTGATGCTGCACGCATAAACACTGACAGAGGATCAAGCAAGATTCCTTTGGAGTTAACCATTGACAAGGACGAGCTAAAGAGCATCGTGTTTTGAAATGGCAACATGGATTGGAGACCATGAGTTGTTGTGTGGGAAATTAAAATAATAATTTCTATGTTCTAAGATACAGCTGGAAAGTCGTCCACATCTCCGTGAACTGCTTGGATAGGTAAATCCAAACAAAGTATCACTGGCAACCTATACAATTGAAGTAAAAGTACTTATTGCCTAAGAAGCAATGAAACAGTGTTGTTTACATAAAGAGTTCTTCACTGAACTTGGGTAGATCACATGTCTGTTGACTTAATGGTTCTTCATTGCAAAATGCGTAGAACCACTATTGAAGTAAGAAAGACTAGATCACACAATAAACAAACTCTCTTATCATCCTATCTCAAAGAACATTCGATGAAAAGGATATAAAGATTGGCAAAGCATGATAACTAAACCTATGCAACAAGTGAGAGGCAACACTCACATTGTAGCACTGGAAATCAAGCATAGCTTTAAATTCCATGAACTGTTTTAAAAATGGGTTTGAGGCCCATGGTTGTAAAACATTGGGGTTTGTAGACACCTACTTTTGTCCCCATTCCCGCAAGGGAAAGGTTCGATGATGAAAGCATAAAAACTCCACTTGACAACGCATCTCCTATAAAATAAACGAATCTCGATTCCCCATTTCACCCGAAACCTGCTATTTATGGAAACCTGCTAAAAATAGTAACTGCCGTAAAAGGTAGCGTCTAAAAGTGGCAAATCATAAAAGATAGAAACCTGGCAGAATTAGGTGTTGCATTCCAACATAAATCCTGAATGAGATAGAAAACTGCGAGAATCCTATTCTTAATAGGATTCGGAAATAGGAGTTACGTATTAATTAAAATCCTAACGAACCTAGAGTTCGTAACGGGCCCAGACGCATTCCGTCATAAAATTGATACGCGCTAAAAGACTCGAATTAATCTCAAACTCTACGGATTTTAGGAATCCGAATCTGACTAAACAAAACTGCCCAGACCCTATTTTCAACGCCTGGCTCTGGGCGCCGAAATCTTCGGCGCCCAGGCCTGGGCGCTGAAAGTACCTGGGTACGTTTCTTTTCCTGATTCTTTGCGGATTAGAACTCTGCAATTCTATCTTTCCACGAACTCTTCCTGTAATACCCCGAAATTTTAACTCGATTTATTAAAATTAAAAATATTTATTAACTTAATTTCGTTTTTAATTAAATTACGAATAATCGAATTTCGTTATTTTAATCGTTTTTACGAATTATTTTAAACGACAAATTTATAGACTGAAATTATTTATTTTCGTTAACGATAATTTATTTATTTTTAAGGAATTATTTTAATTAAACATTTTATTATAAATTCTGAATTTTTGCCAAATATTGTGAAATCATTAAAAAAAAAAAAAAAAAAAAAAAAAAAAAAAAAAAAAAAAAAAAATGAAATTGTCAGCTTTATTTTTCTTGCTCCCCACGCTCAAACCAGGAAGTCAATACTTCCTTCCTTTCCCTCAATTCAGTCCAAATTCAATCCTTGGACCCCAAGTATAGCTACTTACAAATTCAGAATTTGTGATGGAATTTCAACAACAAAACACCTTTTCAATTCCAATCTCCCTCTTTGATTTTTTTTCTGTGATTTGAACCAACCACCACCATCAACCACCGTCTGCCACCACCGTCCACCATCTCCACCATCACCTACCACCAACACAGCAACCACCTTCGACCACCACACCTCCCTCACCCTTTCCCTTCCACCACACGCACCCCCTGCCCTCTCCCCTGCTTCCTCTTTCCCCTCCTTCGGCGCGCCACCAGCGTCGCAACCACCACACCACCAGCACCACCTTATCCCTCCGATAACCACCAGCAACCGCACCAAAACACCGAGCCACCCAGCCACCTCCCTCCTCCTTCTCCTCCTCCTCGTTCGTTCCCTTCCCCCTCCCCTGTTCGCAAATCACCACCCCCATCCCCTTACCTGCTCCGCCGCGAACCACCGCCCACCATCACCGTCGCGTCAGACCGCGTCGCCTAGCCAGCCACCTCCCTCCCCTTCCCTGTGTCGTGCATCCCCCTCCCCTCTTCCCCTGTTTCTCTCGCCTCCCCCCCCCTTCCCCTGTTTCTCTCGTGCCTCAACCCAAAAACCCCAAACAAAATAAAATCAGATTCTTTGGCCTTGTTTTATCCTCCTCAAACCCCTTATTTAATTGGGCCAACTAACCATTTGGGCCTTTGGTAAGACCAATCTGAATTTTCAGATTTTAAATTTAGCAATATTTATGTTTTAATAGTTTTTATGATATAATTATTTACTAATAAATTGATTTTATTTCCAGGTTTAATTATCAAATATCGATTTTACTAAAATAAATTACTTAGCCTGAATTAACAAAAAACGGAATTTTAACATTATTTACATGAAAATCAATTATAAAATATATATGTGTTTTAAGTAAAAATTCAATTAATTATAATTTCGAAACTATATTTTATTAAAATTCGTTATAAAATTTATGATTTATAAAATATTAATTTTATAATTATTCATCGATCTAGTAGTAATTCAGTAAATTCCTATTTTGAAAGAAACTGGACTCGGAGCTCAGGACGAACGAACCAACGAAAACCCTTAGCAAATCGCGGAAGTGAGGTAACGGCTATTGCTAGTACCCGCAATCCCCTTGTAAATGTATTATGAAATTATGACGTTATGGTTGAATTTATGAATTAAATGTTTTGATGTGTTTTATGGATTGTGGGATGAAATATGATTTGTTTGAATTGTTTATTATAATATGATTTGATTGAGTTTTCTCATAAAATTATGTTTATGCAATGCTTTGAAAGAAATAATATGTTTATTGATCCCAGGATCAAAATGATGATTTATGAGCTAAATGAGTTATGTTATTTCGAACTGAAATACAAGCCAAGGCTTGGTAAAATTATACAAAACATGATAAATGAAAGTGAAATACCTGGTTTGTCTGGCGGTATATAAACTACCATCTTCCTATCTATCGGTCATGCATGCACCACGGACACCTGTCCACCCATGGATTACGAGCCCAGGCTCCCATGGTTTATGAGCCCAGGCTCAGGGCCCAGGCCCCATGTTACGATGAGCCCAGGCTCTTATGGGCCCAGGCCCGGTGGAGAATTCCTTCACGGTTCGTACTTGCCGACAACTAGCATGTTAAATTGCAAAGTTTATGAATGAAGCGAATAGGATGTTTTATTAAATGTTTTACTTATTCTATTCTCCCTGTGTTATTAAATAAAATGAATTGAAATGAATTTACGCTGCTAGAATGGTTCGTTACTGAGTCTTCGGCTCACCGTTTTGTTTTCCGTTTTAGGTACTGCGGGGGATGATGGACACGAGTAGTGGCGAGGAGTTTCACTTTATTATCATCCACCTAGTTTATGCTTACAGTTTTAATAGTTTAATAGTTTTAATTAAAGACTCTTAGTAAGTTATGTAGTTTCATTTTAATAATATTAAAGGATTATTATATATATATTTTGGAGTATTTAAAGGCTTATGATTGATGTTTGCCTTGTAATTTCCGAAAAGGAAGTTACGGCAGGTAATGTCCCGACCAATTAGGTTAATTCCGCTGCTAATTATGCTTTAAATTATTGAATTAGAGGTCGGGGCGTTACAGTTTGGTATCAAGAGCAAAGGTTCTGGACCATAAGTGCTAAACCTTACGGGTTTTGGCACGAATAGAATTCATTAGGCTTTAAGTGATGAATTTTAAGGAATGAGTTAAAAAGAATGTTCTAAAATCTTGCTAGGTTAAAATGAATAGGAGTGTGAGTGTAGGAACGGGATCAAAGGGTTTATTTTATATTATTATTCCGCTTCAATCTGATAAGATATGTTATGCAGAATGTCGACCATTGATGCTATCAACGATGTTACCAACGGAGCTCGCAACGAGCATCATGTTCACGATGATAACGACATTACTCACGAGGAGTATGTCCATGTTAATGGCCATGAGGAAAGGATGGAACGATTGGAAAATGTGAGTGCAATGTTGGCCGAATTAGTCCATGATTCTCGGAAAAAGAAAGATGTTAGTGGGAACGAGAGCGCAACGATGTTCAAGAACTTTTCGTCGCTTAACCCACCGTCCTATGATGGCAAGCCCGATCCAGTTGAGTTCGAGGATTGGATAAGTCGCATTGATCAGTTGTTTGAAACCCTGCAATGCCCTGAGAAATGGAGAGTTGATTTCGCAGTGTTCTACTTGACGAGTCAAGCAGGATTATGGTGGAAAGTTAACAAGGAACGAAAGAATGGGCCTGGATTTGGTTGGAATGAGCTACAAAAGTTAATGAGAGACAAGTTTTATCCACCATCCCTGAGGAAACAAAAAGAAGATGAATTTCTACACTTGCAACAAGGAACAATGAGCGTATTGGAATACGCAAATAAGTTCATGGAGTTGTCAAGGTTTGCACCAGACCTGGTGTCGACAGAGCAGTCCAGGATGAACCGTTTCGAGCGAGGTCTGCACCTTAAGTACCAGGATAGGTTGTCCACCCAGAGGTTTACTTCATACCAGGATATGGTTGATATCGCAGCTAATGTAGAGAGAGTGGTACTGCTTCGAGAAGCGAAGAATGTTGGGTATAAAAGGAGAAATGAAAACCAAAGTCAAGGAGGAGCAAAGAAGCCTAACCAAGGCTACCAGGGAAATCAAAGGAGGAATGATGTTGGAAACAAAGGACAAGGTTATCGTGGAAACCAGAATAATAGGGCGCAAGAATGTGCCAAGTGTGGGAGAAGAGGCCACATCGAGAGTGAATGCCGTGTAGGATCGAACACTTGTTTTCGATGTGGGATCCATGATCATTACATCAGAGATTGTCCAAAGCAGGTAACCCCAACCACGAGAGGACCAGTTTCAACTAACAACGATCGTGGTCGGAACAACAACAACACAGGAGGTTCAAACCGCAACCCACCCCGACCACCGCCAGCTGGAAGAGTTTTTGTGATGAGACAGGATGAGGCAGATGAGAATGATAATGTTATCACCGGTACCTTCTCTATCCATTCTTTAGCAGCCCATGTTCTTTTGATTCTGGAGCTTCACATTCCTTTATTGCTCCATTGTTTGCAAAGTATTTAAATTTGAAACCATGTTGCGACTTTCATGCTATGAGTGTTTCCCTTCCTAGTGGAGAAATTGTGAAATGTAGAACCATGTATAAGGATTGCCCTATTATAATAAAGAAAGTTGAGTTTCGAGCAGACTTAATAGCTTTTGACCTATCTGAATTTGATGTAATCTTGGGAATGAATTGGTTGACTAAGTATAAAGCTAACCTTAATTGTTCGAGGCAAAGTGTGACCCTTATAACGCCAGATGGAGATAGAGTTTCATTCCATAAGTTAGTAAGAAAACCAACGATTCAAATTGTCCATGCTTTGAGAGCACATAAAATGATTGAGAGTGGTTTATCTGGTTATCTGTGCAGTGTTATTGACTTAAATACCTCTGGACCTTCCATTACCGACATACCTGTTGTTTGTGAGTACCCACATATTTTTCCAGAAGAAATACCTAGTATGCCCCCACCAAGAGAATTAGATTTCAGCATTGAATTAATTCCGGGATCCACCCCTATTTCTAAGGCACCATATAGAATGGCACCAGCTGAGTTACAAGAATTAAAGAAACAATTAGATGAGTTACTTGAAAAAGGATATATTCGACCTAGTGTTTCACCTTGGGGAGCCCCTGTCTTGTTTGTGAAGAAAAAGGACGGAACTATGAGGTTATGCATAGATTATCGAGAGTTAAACAAGATTACCATTAAGAATAAGTATCCCTTACCCCGTATTGATGATTTGTTTGACCAACTTCGAGGTGCAAAAGTGTTTTCTAAGATTGATTTGAGGTCAGGTTACCATCAACTTTGAATTAAACACGAGGACATTCCAAAGACAGCCTTTAGAACTAGATATGGTCACTATGAGTTTGTTGTGATGCCTTTTGGATTAACCAATGCGCCAGCTGTATTTATGGATTTGATGAACCGTATTTTTAAACCATACCTTGATAAGTTTGTAGTTGTTTTCATTGATGATATTTTGATATATTCTAAGAATAATGAGGAACACGAAGAGCATCTGAGAAAAGTGTTAGACATGTTGATCGAAAACCAGTTATATGCTAAGTTGTCGAAATGTGAATTCTGGCTTAAGGAAATATCATTTTTAGGACATATTATCTCTGAGAAAGGTGTATCTGTTGATCCTGAGAAAATAAAAGCAATTGTGGAATGGCCTAGACCAACTAATGTACCCGAAGTACGGAGTTTTATGGGTTTAGCTGGATACTATCGAAGATTCGTTCAAGATTTCTCTAAGGTTGCCTTGCCCATAACCCGATTAGTTAGAAAGAATACCAAATTTGTGTGGAATGATGACTGTGAATGTGCATTTCAAGAACTTAAGAAACGTCTCACCACTGCCCCTATTCTTACCCTTCCATCTGGAACTGACGGATTTGTAATCTATAGTGATGCTTCCAAGAATGGGTTAGGATGTGTCTTAATGCAAAACGGCAAGGTTATAGCTTATGCTTCACGCCAACTCAAAGTCCATGAACAAAACTACCCTACCCATGACCTTGAACTTGCAGCTGTTGTTTTCGCCCTTAAGATTTGGAGACATTATTTGTATGGAATTTCGTGTCAAATTTTCACCGACCATAAGAGTCTTAAGTATATTTTCACCCAAAAAGAACTCAATATGAGGCAGCGTAGGTGGTTAGAACTTCTTAAAGATTATGACCTTGATATTCAATACCATCCCGGAAAGGCTAACGTTGTTGCAGATGCATTAAGTCGGAAGTCTCACCTAAATTCTATCCCAACTTTTTCCCGAGTCAACCGAGATGATCTACAAAAGATGGAAATTGAGTTTATCAAAGGAAATGCTTGCTTGAATGTGTTGGTAATGAAGCCAACTTTGATTGATGAGATTAAGGAAGCGCAATGTAAGGACTTGCAATTAGAAAGAATAAGGAGTGAAGTGGAAAATGGGAAGTCACCTGGTTTTGTCATTCAAGAGGATGGCACGTTGAGGTTTCAGGGAAGATTATGTGTGCCTAATGATGAGAAGTTGAAAAAGAGAATCTTAGAAGAAGCTCATAGTTCACCATACTCGATTCACCCTGGAGGAAATAAGATGTATAAGGATTTAAGGCAAGTGTATTGGTGGAGCAACATGAAGCAAGAAGTGGCAGAGTATGTGGCTAGATGTTTGACATGTCAGAGAATCAAGATCGAGCATCAAAGACCAGCAGGTTTGTTGCAACCTCTAGATGTGCCAGAATGGAAATGGGATTCAGTTTCAATGGATTTTATCATAGGATTACCAAGATCAACCAAGGGAATGAATGCTATTTGGGTCATTGTTGATCGATTAACAAAGTCAGCGCATTTCTTAGCCATGAAGAACAACTCGAGTTTGGATCAACTTGCTGAACTATATGTGAACACCATTGTGCGGTTGCATGGAGTGCCTAGTTCGATCGTTTCTGATCGTGATACGAGGTATCAATCAACCTATTGGAAAGAATTGCAGAAAGTTCTTGGGACGAAACTTAACTTCAGTACCGCATTTCACCCAACGACTGATGGACAAACAGAACGTACCAATCAAATTGTCGAGGATATGTTGAGAGCATGTATTTTGGATTTTCAAGGAACCTGGGAGAAGTTTCTACCTATGGTTGAATTTTCGTACAACAACAGTTATCAGGCCACTATTGGTATGGCACCTTACGAAGCACTTTATGGAAGGAAATGTCGAACACCATTATGTTGGAGTGATATCGATGAAGCACGTGTTATAGGACCAGAATTGATTCAAGAAACTACTGACAAGATTCGTTTAATCCAATCAAGAATGATGGCAGCGCAAAGTAGGCAAAAGAGTTATGCGGACCAACGAAGAAGACCACTAGAGTTTGAGGTTGGAGATCACGTGTTCTTGAAAATTTCGCCAACGAAAGGAATAATGAGATTTGGTCAAACAGGGAAGTTGAGCCCAAGATACATCGGGCCATATGAGATATTAGAAAGAATAGGTGCAGTAGCATATCGACTAGCTTTACCAACCGAATTGGAAAAAGTGCATAATGTGTTCCACGTGTCGATGTTAAGAAAATATGTTCCTGATCCTAGCCATGTGATTACGCACGAACCCTTGATGTTGCGAAATGATTTGACTTACGAGGAGAAACCAATTGAAATTCTAGAACGAAGAGAGAAACGACTTAGAAGCAAAGTAATTCCAATGGTTAAAGTCTTGTGGGCCAATCACTTGACATCTGAAGCTACATGGGAAGTCGAAGCGCAAATGAGATCGAAATATCCCCAGTTATTCGTTTAGAAACGATAAGATGTATGAATTTTAAATATGCTATTTGAATGATTATGTTATAGTATTATTCCACCATGTTTGTCTAGCGAATAGAACGATTAAGTAGGAAGTATATGATTCTATGAATGGCTAGTTCGACTGAGCTCCAGTTTCGAGGACGAAACTTTTTCTAAGGGGGTAAGGATGTAATACCCCGAAATTTGACTCGATTTATTAAAATTAAAAATATTTATTAACTTAATTTCGTTTTTAATTAAATTACGAATAATCGAATTTCGTTATTTTAATCGTTTTTACGAATTATTTTAAACGACAAATTTATAGACTGAAATTATTTATTTTCGTTAACGATAATTTATTTATTTTTAAGGAATTATTTTAATTAAACATTTTATTATAAATTCTGAATTTTTGCCAAATATTGTGAAATCATTAAAAAAAAAAAAAAAAAAAAAAAAAAAAAATGAAATTGTCAGCTTTATTTTTCTTGCTCCCCACGCTCAAACCAGGAAGTCAATACTTCCTTCCTTTCCCTCAATTCAGTCCAAATTCAATCCTTGGACCCCAAGTATAGCTACTTACAAATTCAGAATTTGTGATGGAATTTCAACAACAAAACACCTTTTCAATTCCAATCTCCCTCTTTGATTTTTTTTCTGTGATTTGAACCAACCACCACCATCAACCACCGTCTGCCACCACCGTCCACCATCTCCACCATCACCTACCACCAACACAGCAACCACCTTCGACCACCACACCTCCCTCACCCTTTCCCTTCCACCACACGCACCCCCTGCCCTCTCCCCTGCTTCCTCTTTCCCCTCCTTCGGCGCGCCACCAGCGTCGCAACCACCACACCACCAGCACCACCTTATCCCTCCGATAACCACCAGCAACCGCACCAAAACACCAAGCCACCCAGCCACCTCCCTCCTCCTTCTCCTCCTCCTCGTTCGTTCCCTTCCCCCTCCCCTGTTCGCAAATCACCACCCCCATCCCCTTACCTGCTCCGCCGCGAACCACCGCCCACCATCACCGTCGCGTCAGACCGCGTCGCCTAGCCAGCCACCTCCCTCCCCTTCCCTGTGTCGTGCATCCCCCTCCCCTCTTCCCCTGTTTCTCTCGCCTCCCCCCCCCCCCTTCCCCTGTTTCTCTCGTGCCTCAACCCAAAAACCCCAAACAAAATAAAATCAGATTCTTTGGCCTTGTTTTATCCTCCTCAAACCCCTTATTTAATTGGGCCAACTAACCATTTGGGCCTTTGGTAAGACCAATCTGAATTTTCAGATTTTAAATTTAGCAATATTTATGTTTTAATAGTTTTTATGATATAATTATTTACTAATAAATTGATTTTATTTCCAGGTTTAATTATCAAATATCGATTTTACTAAAATAAATTACTTAGCCTGAATTAACAAAAAACGGAATTTTAACATTATTTACATGAAAATCAATTATAAAATATATATGTGTTTTAAGTAAAAATTCAATTAATTATAATTTCGAAACTATATTTTATTAAAATTCGTTATAAAATTTATGATTTATAAAATATTAATTTTATAATTATTCATCGATCTAGTACTAATTCAGTAAATTCCTATTTTGAAAGAAACTGGACTCGGAGCTCAGGACGAACGAACCAACGAAAACCCTTAGCAAATCGCGGAAGTGAGGTAACGGCTATTGCTAGTACCCGCAATCCCCTTGTAAATGTATTATGAAATTATGACGTTATGGTTGAATTTATGAATTAAATGTTTTGATGTGTTTTATGGATTGTGGGATGAAATATGATTTGTTTGAATTGTTTATTATAATATGATTTGATTGAGTTTTCTCATAAAATTATGTTTATGCAATGCTTTGAAAGAAATAATATGTTTATTGATCCCAGGATCAAAATGATGATTTATGAGCTAAATGAGTTATGTTATTTCGAACTGAAATACAAGCCAAGGCTTGGTAAAATTATACAAAACATGATAAATGAAAGTGAAATACCTGGTTTTTCTGGCGGTATATAAACTACCATCTTCCTATCTATCGGTCATGCATGCACCACGGACACCTGTCCACCCATGGATTACGAGCCCAGGCTCCCATGGTTTATGAGCCCAGGCTCAGGGCCCAGGCCCCATGTTACGATGAGCCCAGGCTCTTATGGGCCCAGGCCCGGTGGAGAATTCCTTCACGGTTCGTACTTGCCGACAACTAGCATGTTAAATTGCAAAGTTTATGAATGAAGCGAATAGGATGTTTTATTAAATGTTTTACTTATTCTATTCTCCCTGTGTTATTAAATAAAATGAATTGAAATGAATTTACGCTGCTAGAATGGTTCGTTACTGAGTCTTCGGCTCACCGTTTTGTTTTCCGTTTTAGGTACTGCGGGGGATGATGGACACGAGTAGTGGCGAGGAGTTTCACTTTATTATCATCCACCTAGTTTATGCTTACAGTTTTAATAGTTTAATAGTTTTAATTAAAGACTCTTAGTAAGTTATGTAGTTTCATTTTAATAATATTAAAGGATTATTATATATATATTTTGGAGTATTTAAAGGCTTATGATTGATGTTTGCCTTGTAATTTCCGAAAAGGAAGTTACGGCAGGTAATGTCCCGACCAATTAGGTTAATTCCGCTGCTAATTATGCTTTAAATTATTGAATTAGAGGTCGGGGCGTTACAGTTCCCTATAAATAGGCCCCTAGTTTTGACGTGAAACGACACACAACAACACATAATATATTCTGAGTATTGACTCTAAACCCCTTAGCCTAAGCCTCTCGCTGCGAAACTGTTCACGCGTTCTGTCGCAATCGATCCATAAATCGAACATAACGTATCATGTCCCATAATCGAGATTCGTTAAATAAAAAGGAGAAATAGCAAAGTCAAAGTGGTTAGTTTTCTGAGAACCGTGACGCACCTCTCAAGGGTGCGTCGTAATGTGTCCCTTTTCGATGATTTAACTGCTTTCCTCGCCCTTTTTATGAACTGTTAAACTAACCTAATATGATTGTTCTATCACGCCTAACAAATATAATATTTTTGGGAAATCGGATTATCATGCTAGGTCCCTTAATGCTATTTAAATCAGATAATCACGATCGAATTAGTATTATATGTTGCATATTGCTAAAATCAATTCAGATTAGTTTAATAGTTAACGCATGTCCCTTCAATTATTTATGCTGAGCTAGTAAGGATATCCTGCCTCTGGAGTTATCGACGAGCGAATTACTCCTCTCGGTAGTTACAGTCCCCCGAACCCTCAATCTCTACCTTGCGGGTGTATATTGAGAGATCCCCACACCAGGGATCACAAGGGAACCTACGGCCGTCGTGGTCAAACATAATTGCACTCCCTTTATGTCACGATAACCGGGTTTTGTCAGTTTTTCTCATTGTGGTTAAAAACTGAATGGCGACTCCTATATTACTAGTCAATTGGGTGTATACTCACAGGAAATCCAATTACACTTGATTGAATAAAAATAATCGTCACACCCACGAGGGACAAGGTCACGCATTAGCCTCGCGCTTTTTCGACCCCCTCACAATGGCGACTCCACTGGGGATAGTGAAGGAAATACTCGTGCTCGTAGGTAATCAAAATAGCCGAAGGGTGAAACGATCCTACCCCGCGTTTATTTCCCCATCAAGTTGGGACGACCTGAAAATCAGCATATTAATGTGAACGGGATAAACATCATAACGAATCTCGGCTCCCTCGGGAGTTGGGACTAAGGATACCTTTTTTCGCCAATAGGGGGGTGCATACGCCGCGCATGTTTCCCACTCGGTACTTGTGCAGGTAGTACACCTATCCCGAACCCAATCGCTCGCCCATTAGGTCCCTCTCGCCTGCATGCCCCCTTGGCTTGCACTTGCGGGTTGGCCTCTTGAGCGAAATTCGTCTGTTAAAGACACTACCTCGACCGGGACATGTGTTGGATATACGATAGAAGCGGTACCAAGCCAGGCGCAAATAAACTACCCATAGAAGCCTATCATAAACTACGTGGCATATTTAATTTTCAAATCCATGCTTGTAATGTAGTTATGTGTAGCGAAATATGTGATTGTGTGTGAAAAACTATCCTAGAAAACCAATGACCTTAAAAATTGCCCAAACATTCATAGACTAATTTGCCAAAGAGTTATACCGAAGCACGTGTTCTGCAAACCCGAATGATCGCCACAAAATAAGCGACGCTCGGGATGGCCTATAACGAATCCCACAAACGCTGTTACGCGTAAAGAGCGTTATTAGGCAATCACGCAAATCGAAGTCGCATAAACAGAAAACAGAAAACGAGAACCAGCCAGGGACGCATTTTCAACGCCCCTGGCTGGGCGCCAGAATTTCTCACGCCCCTAGCTGGGCGCTGAAGTTGCTGCTTGACCTTCTGGTCAGGCGCAGCAGCTTCGGTGCCCGCACGAAAGGAAAATACGTAGCAAAAAATGTTCATAAAAAGAATTGCTACGAGGGCGTGAGAAAAGCACTCGATTTCAACGGCGACTTGCGAAAAATTAATAACTCTTTGCGTCGTTGTTAGGCCTCCTACGACGGCAAGGCTCGACACTAAAAGTCGACCATGCAAATAAACGTGAATGTCACACGGGCAGAGATTTTCAAAAACATGAAGAGTTCAAAGTGCACACATAACAGTCTAAATATACTAGTCCGACTTAAGGGTAGTCATAGAATGCCTAAAAAAAACCGACTCACGAAACAAACTAATGTGTCTCCTACTCCACAATGCAGGGCCCCTGAGTACTTGCCCGTGATAGCCATCAAGAAACACGATGGAAGAAGCATATCCTGAACATCTGTACCTAGAGGTCGCACAAACCCAAGAGATGCATGCTCTGGGACACGAACCTTTACGTTCTCAAAGGCCACTCGCCCCAAAGAACCATGCTATGCCAAAAACGCTCCCCAACTCACATGCTTTCGGGCTATTGTTTGGGTTAGAAAAGAAAAGAGCGAAGAAAGAAACAGAAATTATGGCACTAGCTCTCCAAGATGAAGTGTTCGATCCTACTAAGTTGATCGCTCCATCACCCTCAAAAGATGACCAAATCCAACGAGGGTGGCGCAAGACTTTCAAATGGACTAATGCTCGTGGGATAAAGTTCAAGATATCTGCGAGAGAGGGTCCGATGTACGAAGAATTAGAGTCTGAATCCGAGTCTGACTCCGAGTCCGAACCTAGCAAAATTGTAACCCCTCCCAAAAATAGTTTAGACCCGGAAATCTCTACTCCGGGAGATCTTTATGATGTAATGCTTCATGACTTTAATAAGATAAACAAAACTTTTGAGTATGTGCCGCTTAAAAATCAGAGTAATAATGCAGAATGTCTCGCCACTAATGAGCACGAAAAAGAGCCAGAAGAGGAATATACCGAACTAATAAAAGCTGTAAATGAGCAAGAACTCAAAACTCCTATAATTGAAGACACAGAATCGGTAAATATTGGAACAGAAGAAAATCCTAAAATTATTAAAATTGGCCTCACCTTAACTCCCACTGAAAAGGCCGATCTAATCTCCACTCTGCGGGAATTCGAGGGTGTCTTTGCTTGGTCCTACAAAGACATGCCGGGAATAGATCGAGAAATCGCTGAGCATAAAATTCCGCTAGATCCCAAAATGACGCCAGTAAAACAAAAGCTACGGCGGCTCAAACCAGAGATAGCCTTGAAAATAAAAGAAGAAGTCACTAAACAATTAGACGCCGGCTTTATAAAAGTCTCCAACTACCCAGAATGGGTGGCCAATATTGTCCCTGTAGCTAAAAAAGATGGACGAGTGCGAATGTGCGTAGACTTTCGAGACCTCAACAAAGCCAGTCCTAAAGATGACTTTCCCCTACCTCACATTGACATACTAATAGACAATACCGCAGAACACGCGCCCCTCTCCTTTATGGACGGGTACGCCGGATATAACCAAATACTCATGGCAGAAGAAGACATGGAAAAAACAACTTTCATTACCCCTTGGGGAACATATTGTTACACTGTAATGCCCTTTGGTTTGAAAAACGCGGGGGCCACCTATCAAAGAACAGCCACCACGTTACTCCATGACATGATACATAAAGAAATCGAGGTCTACATGGACGATATGATCGTAAAATCTAAAGACCGGCGCGGTCACCTCCCGGCACTTAAAAAGTTCTTCACCCGAATCTTGAAATATAACATGAGACTAAATTCACAAAAATGCGTGTTCGGGGTAACCTCGGGAAAATTTCTAGGATATGTTGTTAGTACGCGAGGAATCGAGATTGACCCATCTAAGATCAAAGCCATTACCGAAATGCCCCCACCAAAAACTGAAAAACAGATAAGGGGCTTCCTAGGAAAGCTGCAATACATTAGTAGGTTCATTTCCAAGCTTACTTTGACTTGTGAGCCAATATTCAAAAAATTAAGAAAAGAAGAAAAGGCCGAATGGGATGAACAATGCCAAACTGCCTTCGATAAAATCAAAGAATACATAAGCAAGCCACCCGTCCTCTCCCCACCTTTGCCTGGAATCCCTTTACGCCTAACCGTCACGGATACTGCAGCAGGAGCTATGCTCTCACAATGTGTACATGGATCCGAGCGAGCCATTTACTACTTGAGCAAGAAGTTCATACAGTACGAGACGAGATACACAAAACTTGAGAAAACCTGTCTCGCCCTCGTCTGGGCTTCCAAAAAACTCCGGCATTACCTATTGGCCCACACTGTTCATATAGTGTCACAACTAGATCCCTTAAAATACGTGTTCGAAAAGCCCGCCCTGAGTGGTCGCCTGTCCAGGTGGCTAGTCATGCTCTTAGAATTCGACCTAAAATTCATGCTGAAAAAAACAATCAAAGGAAGAGCGGTAGCCGAATTCCTAGCCGAACATGCCACGAATGAGGAAACCCCGGAAGCTTACCTCCTCCCCGACGAGGAACTTCTGATGATACAAGACGACTATTGGACACTATACTTCGATGGCGCGTCCAACCAAAAAGGATGCGGTGTCGGAGTTCTCCTAGTCAGTCTCGAAGGAGCCCATATACCAATTTCCGTCAAACTTGACTTCGAGGCCACAAACAATGCCGCCGAATACGAGGCCTACATAGTTGGGCTAGAGGCCGCAATTAGCCTCGGAGTCAAATACCTACAAGTCTTCGGGGATTCTTCCCTAATAATCAACCATATATCCAAAAGATGGAAGGTCCGCAGCACTAGTCTCTCAAAATATCAAGCTCACTTGGACCAAATAGTCGAGCAATTTGAAAAAATCGAGTATACGTACTTGCCAAGAGACGACAACCAATTCGCGGATGCACTAGCGAAGCTAGCTTCAATGCTCAACATCCCGAATGAATGGGACGGAATGACCCTTCGGGTCGAGCGAAGGAAAGAGCCGGCTTATTGTTGTGCCATAGACTCCGAACCTGAAAACACCGAGGAAGAACCATGGTACACGGACATCCTTCGTTACAAAACAAGTGGGGAATTCCCCCCAAACACTTCCCCGCGAGCATAAAACGCCCTGCGCCTCCTCGCTTCACAATATAGCATAATTCTGGGAGAACTGTACAAATACACGCCGAATAAAATCAAGTTACTTTGTGTCCATCAAAACCAAGCCCAAAGACTAATGGAAGAATACCATAACGGCGTGTGCAGACCCCATATGAACGGAAAAATGCTATCCCGAAAAATATCCCGCTCAGGGTACTATTGGACCACTATGGAAACCGATTGCCATCACTTTGTAAAAACTTGCCCAAAATGCCAAATCTTCAGTAACCTTAACCATTTACCTCCCTCAGAACTATACACCTTCACTTCTCCATGGCCCTTTTCCACCTGGGGTATAGATATAATCGGCAAGGTAACACCAACAGGCGTAGGGGGACACGAGTACGTTTTAGTTGCAATTGATTACTTCACTAAATGGGTAGAGGCAGTCTCCTATGCAAAGTTAACAGCCAAACATGTCGCCCGATTCCTAGAAAAGAACATATTCTGTCGATACGGGGTTCCACATGAAATCATAAGTGACCAAGGTTCCCACTTCAGGGCCGAAGTCCAAGACCTGCTCAAAAAATATAATGTCAAACACCATAAATCCTCTCCCTACAGGCCGCAAATGAACGGCGCGGTAGAGGCGGCCAACAAAAATATTAAAGTCATAATCGAAAAAATGGCCGAAAATTATAAGGATTGGCCCAACAAATTACACTTCGCATTATGGGGCTATCGAACCTTAATCCGCACCTCCATTGGAGTAACACCCTACTCCTTGGTATACGGAATGGAAGCAGTCCAACCGGTCGAGTTGGAGATTCCCTCCCTCCGGATCGTCATAGAAAGCAAGCTACCCGAAGCTGATTGGGTTCAAGCTAGGTACGACGAACTCGTCCTTTTAGACGAACGGAGGTTGAGAGCTCTACATCACGTGCAAGTGTATCAAAAGCGCATCGCAAGGCAATTCAACAAAAGAGTCAAACCTCGAAACATCAAAGAAGGCGATTTTGTATTAAAAGAAGTCCGCGCACCTACTACGGACCCTCGAGGAAAATTCCGGCCTAACTGGACAGGACCATATTTTGTAAAGACCATCCTACCTGGCGGAGCAGTCCAACTAGCCGACATAGATGGAGCGGAATTCGCTAACCTCACGAACTTAGACCAATTGAAAAAGTACTATATTTAATAAAATTCCGTCTGGAGTTAAGGCATCTAATAAAACACATTAAAACTCATAAGCAAACATTCTGCGCATTACTCTAAACAAACGGCATAAAACTCGATAAAGTAGAAAAAGCGAAGGGCAAAACTTCAACGCCCAGGACTGGGCGCTGTTATTTCTAACGCCCAGGCCTGGGCGCCGATATTTCCTTCGCCCTAAATCGGGCGTTGTTCTCTCTTGCCACCTTCCCTCCCGCTTCTACAAAGTGTTCGTACTCCTTTTTCTAACCCTCAAAAGAACCACGAACACTTGGGGGGGGGGGGGGAAGCAGACGAGTAATGAACACCCTTTCAAAAAGTTTTTTTTTAAAAAAAGCTAGAACTACGCGCGACCTGATTCTGACAAGATACGTAGGCAATCCTTCTCAAGGATTCGGTCCAATAAAAAATTATAAAATAATAAAGTCATGCAACGCATCAAGAAGAAAAGATATCGCAAAGGGCACTTTACCCTAACCCATGCACGGGCAAGACCAAATAAAATGAAAAAGCCACAAGAGTTTCCAGGAACAAGCCCAACAAAGGAGTATGACACGAGTCGGCAAAAAAAACAAAAATAGTGAACATGCATATGTAATACCCCAAGTAGTCGGTTAGTCTAAAAATATATGTGCACTCTTATATGAACTCATTATTTTTACGAAAGTCTTTTCCTTTAAAAATTCGTCGTTGGTTTAGGAAGCTAATATTGCTATAATATGTTAAAACAAAGCCCACGGAAGGCTCAAAACATTCTTGCACCAAAAATCCCAAAAAATATATATATACATGCGGAACACAAGAATGAATATGTATAAAACAGAAGGTAAGCCTAAGACTCGTCATCGGCTCCATGTCTCCAAGCCTCGCCGGTCCATCCCCTCCACTCCCCGTGGTATGAGGGACCCCAGCGAGAGTCACCCCAAAAATGAGGTTGCGACTGCAACTCGGGGCTAGGCTCTCGGGCCACCGACACGGAACGCCGCCTACGCTCCGGCTCGGACCTCTCCCCGGAAGAACTCACCCCCGCGTCAGAATGGCGATGCCATAGGGGCGAGTGTTGTGCTCTCTCTCTCTCGCGACGACCGTGTCCCCCGCCCGAGGGACCCGCGTCGTCGGCCCCAGTACGCCCAGTAGCCGTCTGCAAAAAGAGACAAAAAAGAGAGTGAATAACCGAAAGCCAAACCAAAGGTACATATCAAAAGAAAAAAAGAGAGGGCACATTACCCGAGTATAGTGGGGGCTCCTGCAAGAAAGTGCAGACCGAGCTCGAACCAACGCGGACTTCAACCGGTTGATCACCCCCACCATCGCATTGGCCGTACGGGCCGGAACCTAAAACAAGAATGTCAGTAAAAGAAGAAAGAAAAAATATAAAGAAGAGTACACAAATGAAAGGTGCATACCGCCTCTACTCCCTCAGGGAGCGGAGCATGGAAAACCCGGTCTTCCGGGAAAGTCTCCACAATCTCGGATCCACTCTCTCCGGTATACGAGATCCGAGCATCGGGAAGCACCCATCCCCCCAACAAAGGGTCAAGACCCTCCTGCACAAAACACAGTAGGCATAAACACATGGGCACGAACATGAAAACACTAAAATCAATACAAAGAGAGGAGGCAACTTACAGCGCCAGGCTCCGGGAGACGAAGAGAATCCTGGATAAACTGGTAATAGCTAGCTCCCTCTATCACCAACTCTGTCGCCGGCACACCAGTCCTCGAGTGGACCCTCCACGACTCGCTTATCGAGCGAGTAGACAGCATGGTCGTAGGCGGAGGCCTGGGCACCGAAAAAACCCCGACCGTCTGCATACGTACCCGCTCTCCCAGGTACCAGACAGGGTCCCGGCGGCCAACGAACAAGACCCACATCTGGCTCAAGGCATAACTCTCCCTGACCGAAGCATGGGTACCCCTAAAAGAGAGCCATGGGGTCCAAACCACCTGTTTTCGTACAAAACGCAGTCAGATCTCGCACATGAAAAGAATGACGAAATACGAGATAGAGGATAAGATTCTGTACATGCTCAGGGTTCCCGTCCCGGATAAGATCCCACACGGTATCGGGCGGCGGACGCACTGTCAGCTTCTTCTTCCAACCCCAGCAGCAACCGGCAGGGAACTCCAAAGGCCTCTGCCCCTTTCGGGGAGCCAGCCAGGGTAAGTGCTCAAAGGCCCACAGCTGCAAAAGAAAAGGATGACAAAACGTTAAAAAAAAGAGAGGCCGGGTAAAAGCGAGAAAAACAAAAGAAAGTCTAGACACATACCTCGATCAAACGCGACACTCCCGCTAATGTAATCAAAAAGTGACGTATACTCGGGTCCGAGACGCGCACCGACAAACTCATCTGGCCGACAAGCGTCGCATAGCCCAAATCGCCCCAGCGATAGTCACCCAGTGTAGACACGTCCTCCACCATGCCTATCCACCTCGGGTCAAAGGTGTCAGTCGGACCCGATAGAAAAGTGGAAGTAATAAAATGGAGGTAGAACAGCCGAGCCTGTCTCGAAGGCGACTCCTCTACCCCGTGCTCCAAAGCCCACATCAGGTCAGCGAAAGGTATCCCACGGGGCTGGTACGAAGGTAACCTACTACCCATCCATGAGCCCAGGAGCCTGGTACCCTCAACAACAGTCGGCGATGGGCCGTCCGACCTCAGACGAACGGGGTTCCCTGTAAAGGTCAAACCCGTCAAAGCTGTGTAGTCCTCAGGAGTGATCGTTATCTCGCCCCAAGGAAAATGGAAGGTGTTGGTGGTATCCCACCACCACCTCATGAACGACCGCAGAAAGGACAGGGAGATGTTGAGCCGCAGTATCTCCCAGAAGGTCTCAACCACCGGAAACAGTGGGCTCGCCCTCACCAAGGCCTGGGCGTCCGAGCTCAGATAGCTAAAA
Organism: Spinacia oleracea; assembly: GCF_020520425.1. Taxonomy (NCBI): domain Eukaryota; kingdom Viridiplantae; phylum Streptophyta; class Magnoliopsida; order Caryophyllales; family Amaranthaceae; genus Spinacia; species Spinacia oleracea. The sequence goes on from NC_079491.1 coordinate 85,372,880, forward strand.
ACGGTCTCACTCGTCGCGGTGCCATAGCCGCGAACCGTAGTCTCTCTCCTCGCGTGAAGGCGGGAAGTCACATGGTGCTCTAGGTCGTAGTGCAGATCACGACCATCGTAAAGCTCAGGGCCCACCCATAGGGGACCCGGGCCAGTCGACTGACGCGTCATGCCACGCACCTCGTGGCCACCAGGAGGGGGTAACGACTCGTCAGACATGGTGATCAACAATACAACAAGGCATTATACCTTTGACAAAATCGACACTCATACCGATCCCTAAAAAGAGTGCATTTCACTCATGAAATGGAGTCATACAATTTTTGTTCCCTAAAAAACATGATACTAAGTTCATACTTAGCAAAATTCCCTAAGTAAAAATTAACTCCGGCAAAATCAAAATTCTCCCATAATTTGTCATTCATAAATTATGAGGAACGCAAGCAATATACCAAGAACACCTACATTATAAGAAAATACTAGATTCGTAGGTATACTTGGGGGCTAGCATGAAAATGCCCAAATTCAACAAAAATCAACATACTTGCAAAAATTAACATGCACAAACTAATTAACATGTTATGTGGAACATTTCCAACTATCTAATTGGAGAGAAGGGGCAAAAAATCAAAAACCCCCAAATCAATTTCATGCACGAAAATACTTGACAAAAATACTGAAATTGACAGAAAAGCTCACAATTATTGAAAATTACTTACATTGGGAAGATTGGGAAGTAATTTGGAGTAGAATTCGTGAAGGAAAGTAAACAAAACGAGCAAAAATTAGTAGAGAGAAGTGAAGAAGTTTGAGCGAAAATGGTGGAAATGGGAAAGGAAGGAGACGGTCCGCGAATTTAAAGACCAGTCCCCCTTTCGCATTTTCAACGCCCAGCTCTGGGCGTTAGAAATTCTCGCGCCCAGGCCTGGGCGCTGAAAATGCTTCCCAGACAGCGAATATTCGCTGTCGGGCACGCGTACTCCCCTATTTTGTGTAAAGATATACGTTATCTTATTTCTATCCCAAAAAAGAAAAAAGACGGTATTTTGAAAAAAATAATAATAAATAAAAAATAATAAAATAAAATATCGTTAAACAAAAATATACACAATGTGGACCCACTTATAGGACACATCTAATCAGGAAATATTACAACCCACCAACAGGTTGTAATCACAAAAGCCCTTCTACATAGGCAAAATAAGAAATTCAAAATGGGCTCGCCCACCCTCAGCGGGCGGGGTCTGCGTCACTAGCCGCGCAGGTCCTCAATTTTCGAAGAATAAAAGTCTTCAAATTTAAAATAGGCTCGCCATCTTCAGCCGGCGGGGTCTACGGCGCAAACCACGTAGGTCCTTATTTTCAAAAAAAACAAAATAAAATTTCAAACAGATTCGTCCACTTCTATCGGACGGGGGGTCCACCCTCAGCGGACAGGCTCGCCATCTTCAGCCGGCGGGGTCTACGTCACAAACCGCGTAGGTCCTTATTTTCAAAAAACAGATTCGTCCACTTCTATCGGACGGGGGGTCCACCCTCAGCGGACAGGCTCGCCATCTTCAGCCGGCGGGGTCTACGTCACAAACCGCGTCGGTCCTTATTTTCAAAAACATCAAACAGATTCGTCCACTTCTATCGGACGGGGGGTCCACCCTCAGAGGACAGGCTCGCCCACCTTCAGCGGGCGGGGTCTGCGTCACTAACAGCGCAGGTCCTTAATCACGATCGAATTAGTACTATATGTTGCATATCGCTAAAATCAATTCAGATTAGTTTAATAGTTAACGCATGTCCCTTCAATTATTTATGCTGAGTTAGTAAGGATATCCTTCCTCTGTAGTTATCGACAAGCGAAGTACTCCTCTCGGTAGTTACAGTCCCCCGAACCCTCAATCTCTACCTTGCGGGTGTATATTGAGAGATCCCCACACCAGGGATCACAAGGGAACCTACGGCCGTCGTGGTCAAACATAATTGCACTCCCTTTATGTCACGATAACCGGGTTTTGTCAGTTTTTCTCATTGTCGTTAAAAACTGAATGGCGACTCCTATATTACTAGTCAATTGGGTGTATACTCACAGGAAATCCAATTACACTTGATTGAATAAAAAGAATCATCACACCCACGAGGGACAAGGTCACGCATTAGCCTCGCGCTTTTTCGACCCCCTCACAGTGGCGACTCCACTGGGGATAGTGAAGGAAATACTCGTGCTTGTAGGTAATCAAAATAGCCGAAGGGTGAAACGATCCTACCCCGCGTTAATTTCCCCATCAAGTTGGGACGACCTGAAAATCAGCATATTAATGTGAACGAACAGAACATCATAACGAATCTCGGCTCCCTCGGGAGTTGGGACTAAGGATACCTTTTTTCGCCAATAGGGGGGTGCATACGCCGCGCATGTTTCCCACTTGGTACTTGTGCAGGTAGTACACCTATCCCGAACCCAATCGCTCGCCCATTAGGTCCCTCTCGCCTGCATGCCCCCTTGGCTTGCACTTGCGGGTTGGCCTCTTGAGCGAAATTCGTCTGTTGAAGACACTACCTCGATCGGGGCATGTGTTGGATCTACGATAGAAGCGGTACCAAGCCAGGCGCAAATAAACTACCCATAGAAGCCTATCATAAACTACGTGGCATATTTAATTTTCAAATCCATGTTTGTAATGTAGTTATGTGTAGCGAAATATGTGATTGTGTGTGACAAACTATCCTAGAAAACCAACGACCTTAAAAACTGCCCAAACATTCATAGACTAATTGGCCAAAGAGTTATACCGAAACACGTGTTCCGCAAACCCGAATGATCGCCACAAAATAAGCGACGCTCGGGATGGCCTGTGACGAATCCCACAAACGCTGTTACGCGTAAAGGACGTTATTAGGCAAGCACGCAAATCGAAGTCGCATAAACAGAAGACAGAAAACGAGAACAAGCTAGGGACGAATTTTCAACGCCCCTGGCTGGGCACCAGAATTTCTCACGCCCCTTGCTGGGCGCTGAAGTTGCTGCTTGGCCTTCTGGTCAGGCGCAGCAGCCTCGGTGCCCGAACAAAAGGAAAATACGTAGCAAAAAACAATGTTCATCAAACGGATTGCTACGAGGGCATAAGAAAAGCACTCGATTTCAAAAAGCGACTCGTGAAAAAATAACTCTTTGTGTCGTTGTTGGGCCTCCTACGACGGTAATGCTCGGCACCAAAACCGAACATGCTAACAACTATGAATGTCACTCGGGCAAGTGTTTCGAAAATCCAAAGAATGACCAAAATAAAAAAAAAACCAAAAAGTGTACCGACAAAAGAAAAGGTGAAAAACCAACTTAGAGAGTCGAAGTCTAGACTAAGTGATGCTAGAAACTTTAGGAACCTAAACTTTAGCTTATCTTATGCCTAGGACTGGTCCTGCCATTTGGTGCCGATCAGGGAATCAACGGTTAGTGCGTCTCGAAGATACATCGCCAACACCAGGTTTAGTAACTCCAAGCTCCGTCCATCGTCCCTCATTTCAAGGATCTCCGCTTCCCCAACCTCGATTCGCACCTTCAAACATTTCCATCGAAGATTTGCGAGACCAGATGGTCCAGATGACCCAACTTATGGGTCAACTGAAAATGGAAAATGAAGCTTTAGCGGCTGCACAAGCCAAAAATGACCTCGAAAACGAGAAGAGGATTGAAAAAATGGTCCTACAGCAAACCATGGGGAGCAAATACTTCTCCCTCGATCCTGAACCTTTTCCTGGCAAATTACCAGAAAAGTTCAGTTCATCTGACTTACCAAAGTTCAAGGCCACGGACAACCCCCGTGATCATCTACTGAGCTTTGTGAATACCATGAACTTGAAAGGCGTGGACAAGTCCATGTACTTACCTGCCTTTCCTTTGTCCTTGGAACCTGTGCCGCTCAAATGGTACTATCACCAGGACCCTAAGCTCTTCCCCACTTGGAAAGACTTTGTCAATGTCTTCATGAAGCAATACTCGTCGAACATGGATTTCCAAGTCACCATGCGCGAGCTGGAAGTTCTCTTCCAAAAGAAAAATGAGGGTTTCACAACCTACTTTGCTAGATGGAGGGACCAGGCGGCCCAGCTAATCAATAGGCCTCCCGAAACAGAATTGGTCCAAAAATTCATTGACAACCTGGACCCGGCTTACAGACAACACCTTAGGTACCTGGGACTCGACACTTTCAAAAGAGTTTATGATGTGGGAATAAAGATCGAGGACGACCTCGCCAAAACCATACAGAGCAAACCCACATATAAGACCAACACCTATAATCGGGGTAACACACCCCAAGCCCAAGAAGTCCATGCTGTTGAAGAGGCTCCCGCCCGAAGAAACCCTGTAAGATGGGTCCGAGACCGAAAGTTTGCCCCACTCGGGTCAACTTTGGTACAAGCCTTTGAAAGACTAACCAATCAAGGAAAGTTGAGACCTATAGGCCCCACCCGTGACCCTTCTGTCAAAAACAAATATTGGGTCGAAGGTACTTACTGCAAATTCCATCAAGGAAATGGGCATGATACTGAAAACTGCTGGACTCTAAAACATACGATCCAGGACATGATAGAGGATGAAGTGATACCTCTCCCTAACGTTGGCAAACCCAACAACAACAAGAGCCCACTCGGCTCTTGTCACATCTCTCTCGACCAACCAGAGAATTTCGACCCCACGGTGTATATTACACCTCAAGTTGCACCACTCGCCGTGGTCCCTATGGATCGAATCGAGAGGGAAGTGTGCGGTGTGTGGAACGATGATGCTGAAGATATTTACCTATCTCAAGTCTCGGGCCAGGACTTCTTCACTGAAACTTGGCCCGGGTATGCTCTCATTGACACCACCCCTCAGGAGCCCGAGGTCGACAACCTCACTCGATCCGGAAGAATATACCAACCGGACATTCACCCACTTCCCATGGACGACGTCCCGGTTAGGCAAACTCCTGAGAATGGACGGCACGCCACCGTCGCGGAAGTCATTGAAAATCCTCTCCTGAAACAACTAAAAAAAAAACCAAGGCTGAGATTACCACCTGGGATCTTATGTGTACTTCAAAGGAACATCGCGAAAAGCTTATTCGCTCACTTGACCTCATCTCAGTAGCTACAGATATCACACCTGACTCATTGGTTAGCCATGTCACGAGAGATGCCGGAGAAAAGGCCATAGTTTTCACTGATAAAGACTTACCCAAAGAGGGGGGTTCTCACAATAAAGCCCTTTACCTACTGGTTGGATGCAAAGGACAAAACATCCCCCTAGCACTCGTAGATAATGGTTCGGCGGTTAATGTCTACCCATTGCGAACCGCCCATTGCTTGGGGCTAGGAAGCGATGACTTCCAAACCTCCACGCAAGGGGTACGAGCTTATGATAACTCCCGAAGGCCTGTATTGGGGAAAATCAACCTTACCATACAAACCTGGCCTGTTGCACGCACCACGGAGTTTCAAATAATCGACATCAAGCCCACTTTCAACCTCCTCTTGGGGCGACCTTGGCTCCATGACTTAGGAGGTGTGGCTTCCACCTTGCACCAAATGGTTAAACTTAACCATAACGGGGTAATACTAGAAATCCGCGCCCCTCCTCTTGACGTCAGTTGTACTATGGTTGGAACGGCTGAAACTGCAGACGACCTTTATGGGTTTCAAATGGAAGAAACAATCCACTTCATTGAAGATTATGATCCAGCATTCCTAGATCCGCATGCATCCCGAGTCATCCCTAGAATGCTGTTAGCTCAAGGCTATTTTCCAGGAACCCCATTGGGCATAAGGAAGAAGGAATGCACATTCCATCATTTTCCCGACAAATCTACTCCCTTTGGCTTAGGTTATGAACCAACGGAGGAAGATATTGCTGACCGCCTATCTAGGCTACGCCTTAACAAAACCAAACAAACCACCCTCCTTCCCCCATATCAAAGGACCCTTAACGGGATGTTCATTCGGGAAGGAGAAGAACACCCATGCTGTGATTTCCCTGAACCCTTCGTTCAGGATGGCTTGCTAAAACCCGGATTTGAAATTTTCCATGACTGCCACACCTTGGATGAGGCACCCCACCTCGCCAAGGCTAAAACAGCTGAAATATTGGACAACCAGGCTCTATGGACATTGTTTAACGAATCGAGGCCTATGGAGGACGAGACTGTGATGACTACCCTAGCTTTACAAGATGAAGGTTTCGATCCAACCCGGTTAATCTCTCCTGCATCAACACTAGAAGAGGTCGAGAACGGATGGGTGAAGACATATCAGTAGGTCAACACAAAAGGAATAGAATTCAAGATGAGTACCGGTGAAGGACCGAAGTTTTATGAGACTAAACCCCAGGCTTGAGCCATATAGAGCACCATTAGTAAAAAGCGCCTAGTAGTTCTTTAGATTGATAGAAAAAAATAATAGAGACTTAAGATGGTCCTAAGGCCCCTTAGAATATGGGTCAGTTTTATTTCAGTGTGTTTTCCTTACTTTCCGAATCAATAAAGGCGTAATATTTCTCCTAAAATTTTATTCTAACACTAAATAGACACCAAATGTACTTGCAAAATACAAAAATAAAGAAACGGCCCACTCTAGGCCCAACAAACAAAGCCCACTCGATTTTGAAATAGTGCCATGGGAACCAATTCCCGAAACCCACAAAATAAACCACACTATCCCATTCATATCCTCAAAACCTAAAAAGCCAACCAATGTCATATAAGAGCCAACCCATGCAACCCAAAATCAAAGGAAATCAAAAAAATTAAAACAATGCAAATGTTAAAAAAAAAAACAGATTCATAAACATAGATTCCATCATACCCTTCACTAAACAACCCACCTCCAAAGCCTACACAAATATCTTCATAAAATCCGCACCCTAACTCCATTTTTAAAACTGTTTTGAGTCATCAATAGAAAAAATTAATCTGGACAAAAGTGCATTTCACGCTAACAGTCAAAAAAGCCTCCAGAATAGCCTCAAAATTAACTTTAACTACGAAGCAAAATATCAAGGCACAAAAAAAAAGGAAATAGAAATAAACGCAAGAACATGTGAAGCAAAGCGTCAAAAACTGACCGCCCAAGTCATTTTCAGCGCCCAGGACTGGGCGCCGAAATTTCTGACGCCCCAGCCTGGGCGTTGAAACTCTGCCTGCCAAAAGTTTTCTTTTTGAAAATGCTCGTCATTTTATCCGCACACAACGGAAAAATAACGAACACTTGGGGGGTACAGTACGTATCCAAATAGGTTTACCAAGAATATAGCTATACAAATTGGTCGAATTTTACGCAACCTATGGCAAAAAAACGGCAGATGAAAATAATGGCAAATACTTCACTCATTTGACTAATTAAGTAATATGTTTCCACTTCAGGACATATCTACCGAAATCCGGCATACTAGAACTTATTCTAAAGCTAGAACTACGCGCGACCTGATTCTGACAAGATACGTAGGCAATCCTTACCAAGGATTCGGTCCAAATAATCAAAAAAATAAATATTCTTTGTGTAAAGAAGTGTTAGACATATAACAGAGGAGAAACAAAATTAAATGAAAACTAAAAATACGCCTTTATTAAAATATAATAAGATGGAAAACAGAGTGCTAAAAATAAAAAACAAACACAACTGAAATAAATAAAGGGCACCTACACCCTAGCAAGAACTACACTACTCTAGTTCTTCCGGATCATCAAATAAAGTCTTGTAGAGAGCAATGTTCGCAGGATCCACCCCCACAGTCTTCTACGCTGCCCCAATATCAATCTCCATAAGAACCGGCTCCTGGACACTAACTTCCAAATATGTCAAGGCTTCAGAAACATTCTCGATTATAGCCCGCTCATCCTCGAAGGCACAGGCAATGGTGGGAGAAGGAGTACTATCATCAACTGGACTAGCCACTGTTTCTACAGGCGGCTGAGCCTTCCTAACCCATACATTGTTCCGGCGACGATCTTCGCGAGAGCTTGCATTTCTTTTAACAACAGCAGGCCCCTTCATGTTAGGCATCTTTTTAGGCCTGAAACTGGAACGGGGAGGAACTTCCTTTCGCTTTCGATCAGGACGAGCTTTCACAGTCTTAAAACTATAGGTACGAGGTTTGGCAGAATCAAGACCCGTGTTTGTGAAAAGGCCGCTACCTTAGGTGGTACCGTATCAGAAAAGGGGATAGTCTGCCTTAAACCATATTGGCGCATGACTAGGTAAGGGAAAATATAAATGGGACGAGATAGCCCCAACAAAGAAACATAAACCGATACATCAGACCCCCCTGTCATAGTAGTCAAACCCCACCATGATACCACCCACTTAACAGAACAAATGCCATAAGTAAAAAAGGAGGTCCATTCGGCCTCGTCCTGGCCTTGGTGCAAGTATTTTCGGTTACCCAAAGCTATAGGGCGATAATGTTTAGGATCGGCAGGAGCTTCCAAAAGTCTAAGCCGTTCCGCAAGCCAAATCTGCAAAAACAGGTACGAGCGAATCAAAAGAATGAAAAGAAAAAACCATATCCTGGGGCGCAGTTTCAACGCCCAGGACCAGGCGCCGAATATTCCAGCGCCCAGCCCTGGGCGCTGAAACTCAGCCCCAGGCAAAAGAAATATATGCAAATGGGACGTGTATGCGCGCAAAGAAAAAAATCGATTACCTGCAGCAATAGGGGGCTTCCCTTAAAATGTTCGTATTTGGCATCCTTCTTCAGCTCATCCGCACTCAGCAAAGTCTCGGCAACCCCAACTAACGGCATGATAGAATAGCAACTTTCCATCTGGCTAATCAAGGGGATCAACCTTATGTCACCGAACTCACCATTGTTATTCGACAGCAAATAATGACTCAACAAGAAAAATACAAGGGCTCGAATATTCAATTTCTGTTCGGTCCTATTCTTACTAGGCCTAAAATGATGTTTTACAAGTTTTGCCAAGTTAACCTTATCGTCTACAACAATTTCAGCAAACATGTTATCATCTAGCCCTAGGAAAGCCCTTATGGTTGTTTTACCCTCTTCAACGGTGCCAGGGGTAACAGGAGTAGCATTAGTAGGATAACCAAGGATCGCAGCAAATTCATCGGGCAAAGGACATATTTCATTGCCCCGAAAGGAAAAAACATGATGATCGGAGTCCCAAAAGCTTAGGGCAGCATGCAGAAAATTATAATCAATATTAATTTGTTGTAAGCCTAAAAGTGCCTCTAAGTGGTATTCTTTTAACAAAGCTTTTTCTGTGGGAGTAAGGGCCCGTAGCCAACGCCTAACAGTTCGTTGGAGTGAGAAAGTAGGGATCGACATGGCAAAAGCAGTAAATAATTAGAGCACAGCAAAAGAGAGAAAGAATTTGAGAGTGATGGAAAATAAGAGCGTATCTAGCCCCTATATATAGCTGAACGCACCCCATGAAATCCTGATCCCATCCGGAAACGTGTTAGGAAATCCGAAAATCAAATATTACCAGGAAAGGACTTTCAGCGCCCACGGCTGGGCGCCGAAATGTTTAACGCCTGGCCTTGGGCGCTGAAAATGCAGCCCAAGGCCCAGATTTCACAAAACACGGAACAGGAAAGGACTTAAGACCGTGTTGCTAAACACGAGGCCCTATTGCAAGTAGGATCAAGCCCAAAGCACCTTTAGCTCCCAAATAAGCAAGAAAAAATAATGACATTAAAACTTGGTCGAAACTTAGACTCGTCTCAGGAAATGCTTATGTACACTTTCAAAAAAAGCAAGTTAAATATCATGGTCATTCTTCGAAACACCAAAAATATGTGTCGTCAAGTCATTGGTTTTCCAAATAAAAAATGTTTGTCTGTCAAAGGGTTAATCCGGGCCAAGCTAAAACCGGATGTCGCCTGAAAACTAAAGTCGCACTCCACGGCTTCGCTAAAGTAGCACACTACTATAGAAGGTCGCTCGCACATACGAGCATGACCCCAAACATGATTACAAGATGCGAAAAACAACCGACAAGCCCAGTGCTAGGGGGCTCGCGAAAAAAATAGACTCCAACGAAGAGCGCGCGATCAAAATCACATTCCCAGACTGCGCCATACACCATATCATGTTTGGATATCTCAAAAAATATATATTGTTAAACAAAAATATACACAGATTGGACCCACTTATAGGACACATCTAATCAGGAAATATTACGACCCACCAACAGGTTGTAATCACAAAGCCCTTCTACATAGGCAAAATAAGAAATTCAAAATAGGCTCGCCCACCCTCAGCGGGCGGGGTCTGCGTCACTAGCCGCGCAGGTCCTCAGTTTTCGAAAGAAATAAAATCTTCAAATTTAAAATAGGCTCGCCATCTTCAGCCGGCGGGGTCTACGACGCAAACCACGTAGGTCCTTATTTTCAAAAAAGCAAAATAAATTTCAAAACAAATTCATCCACTTCTATCGGACGGGGCGTCCACCCTCAGCGGACAGGCTCGCCATCTTCAGCCGGCGGGGTCTACGTCACAAACCGCGTAGGTCCTTGTTTTCAAAAACATTAAAACAGATTCGTCCACTTCTATCGGACGGGGCGTCCACCCTCAGCGGACAGGCTCGCCCACCTTCAGCGGGCAGGGTCTCCGTCACTAACCGCGCAGGTCCTTAGTCGCTGCAGCGATAACCTCTTTCGGTTTTCCCTTTTTCCAAAAATTAAAGGATTGGTTTTCCGTTTTTCCAAAAAAGAACGATGTGCTGGATTTTCCTTCGTTTTACGTCCTATAAAAACAAGGTGGTTTTCTCGTTTAGCTAGCCCTGAAAATGAGAATCTTTAAAAACGTTTTACCTCGTGATTGGGCTTGGCCAGGCCCTATTACACTTTACAGCTTTAATTTCGAAAACATCTGTAGCTACTCCCAATGACAAAGTGAGGGAGTTTTTACGCACCTTTAGATCCTTCCAATGACAAAGTGAGGAAGTTTCTATACTAACAGTTGACAAATCCCAATGACACGTGAGGGATATGTCGACACTTCAAGTGATGACCCTTAAGTCAAATGTTATCACTCGGGGGCTCGTGAGACCCTCGCAAAACAGGTCACATACACCATGGCTTGTATGACGCACTCCGTCTAATACTTTGACCATCGTCTTACTCCAAGACTCAGTCAAAGTGGGGGCTAACTGTAGACACCTACTTTTGTCCCCGTTCCCGCAAGGGAAAGGTTCGATGATGAAAGCGTAAATCTCCACTTGACAACGCATCTCCTATAAAATAAACGAGTCTCGATTCCCCATTTCATTTCACCCGAAACCTGCTATTTATGGAAAACCTGCTAAAAATAGTAACTGCCGTAAAAGGTAGCTTCTAAAAGTGGCAAATCGTAAAAGATAGAAACTTGTCAGAATTAGGTGTTGCATTCCAACATAAATCCTAAATGAGATGGAAAACTGCGAGAATCCTATTCCTAATATGATTCAGAAATAAGAGTTACGTATTAATTAAAATCCTAACGAGCCTAGAGTTCGTAACGGGCCCAGACGCATTCCGTCATAAAATTAATACGTGCTAAAAGACTCGAATTAATCTCAAACTCTACGGATTTCAGAAATCCGAATCTGACTAAAGAAAACAGCCCAGACCCTATTTTCAACGCCTGGTTCTGGGCGCCGAAATCTTCGGCGCCCAGGCCTGGGCGCTGAAAGTACCTGGGTACGTGTTTTTTCCTAATTCTTTGTGGATTAGAACTCTGCAATTCTATCTTTCCACGAACTCTTCCCTATAAATAGGCCCCTAGATTCGACGTGAAAGAACACACAACAACACACAATTATATTATGAGTATTGACTCCAACCCTTAGCCTAAGCCTCTCGCTGCGAAACTGTTCACGCGTTCTATCGCAATCGATCCATAAATCGAACAGAACGTATCCTGTCCCATAATTGAGATTCGTTAAATAAAAAGGAGAAATAGCAAAGTCAAAGTGGTTAGTTTTCTGAGAACCGTGACGCACCTCTCAAGGGTGCGTCGTAATGTATCCCTTTTCGATGATTTAACTGCTTTCCTCGCCCTTTTTATGAACTGTTAAACTAACCTAATCTGATTGTTCTATCACGCCTAACAAATATAATATTTTTGGGTAATCGGATTATCATGCTAGGTCCCTTAATGCTATTTAAATCAGATAATCACGATCGAATTAGTACTATATGTTGCATATCGCTAAAATTAATTCAGATTAGTTTAATAGTTAACGCATGTCCCTTCAATTATTTATGCTGAGCTAGTAAGGATATCCTGCCTCTGGAGTTATCGACGAGCGAAGTACTCCTCTCGGTAGTTACAGTACCCCGAACCCTCAATCTCTACCTTGCGGGTGTATATTGAGAGATCCCCACACCAGGGATCACAAGGGAACCTACGGTTGTCGTGGTCAAACATAATTGCACTCCCTTTATGTCACGATAACCGGGTTTTGTCAGTTTTTCTCATTGTCGTTAAAAACTAAATGGCGACTCCTATATTACTAGTCAATTGGGTGTATACTCACAGGAAATCCAATTACACTTGATTGAATAAAAAGAATCGTCACACCCCGAGGGATAAGGTCACGCATTAGCCTCGCGCTTTTTCGACCCCCTCACAGCAGGATTCGCTTCTTCAGCTTTCAGGTGTTGATGGTCCGGGGCCGGCCTTTGATGATGCTCTTGGTCTTTTCAATAGGACCGTGGAGACCAACCTTATGAGTAGCCCTAGTGAGATCGTTGCCCCCACACTCATGAAGAAATTGGCAGACAGATATTTCACGAAGGTTACTGCTGATTCGGAATCCGCCTACTCCTTATCTTCACGTCATGTTGCCCTATGGAAATCACAGCAGGGGGATCACTCCTCAGCTTGGTTGCGGGCAGTCCCCATCTCGGGGTTAGGCCAGACTATGAACGGTAAGACTTATCGTTCGGTTCTTTGCTATCGGTTGGGTATTCCGTTGTTCTTTGATTCGACGCCGTGTTCTGCTTGCTCTCGGGTTTTCGATGGGGACATTTATGGGGATCATGCCGTGTCTTGTGCTGAGATTGTGGGTATTAAACATCGACATAATGTTGTTCGTGATACCCTTTTGGATATTTGCTATCGGTCGGGGATTTCTGCTCGCAAGGAGGTTGATGTTGGGCTGACTAGTGACAGTGATGGAGCTCTTTGTCCTGCAGATATATTGCTTTATTCATGGGATGGCGGTCTAGATGTGTGTGTTGACTTGACTGGGTCTTCCCCTATGACGCAATCTGGGTTGTCAGACTTCGTTCCAGGTCGGGTTGTGGCGGTTGCAGCGCAGCGGAAGCAGGATAAGTATGCGGCACGTTGTAGGGCTTTGGGTTACAGTTTCTTTCCTTTTTCCTTCTCTTCTTTTGGGGAATTAGAGAAAGGGGTTGTTTCGTTGCTGAAGCGGGTCCAGACGTACTCCAAGGCTCAAGACATTGGGGCACGGGCAGTTGCCCACATTTTCAGCAGGATTGGGTTCGCCATAGCTAGAGCAGTGGGGGCCCAGATTGTATCTCGGCTCCCCTCCAACTTCTTGTAGTTTACTTGATCTTTGTAGCTTGTTAAGCTTGTAACGTTTTGGTGTTTTCCTATAATAATAATAATAATAATAATAATAATAATAATAATAATAATAATAATAATAATAATAATAATAATAATAATAATAATAATAATAATAATAATAATAATAATAATAATAATAATAATAATAATAATAATAATAATAATAATAATAATAATAATAATAATAATAATAATAATAATAATAATAATAATAATAATAATAATAATAATAATAATAATATGCTGTTCACTGTTCTAGAAAAGTGGGTGTGAAGTTCAAGCATAATTTGGTGGGTGATATTCTGTTTGATATTTGCTCCAAATTCGGGATCGTGGTGCGTAAGGAGGCACCCATGAGATTCCTTTCAGAGGATGGGAATGATCTTAGGCCCGCATACCTTTTACTATTTAATTGGTACCGGGGTAAGGATCCATGTTTGGATGTGACTGACATCTCTCCCTTTGCTGGTATTGGTATGGGTTCTTGGGCTCCTGAGATGGCCTTGCACAATGCCGTGGAGAAGAAAAAGAGGAAGTATGCATCCAAATGTGAGGAGAACAGTTACAAATTCATCCCATTTGCTTTCTCTATGTTTGGGGGTTTGGATAAGGATATGGACACACTTTCGCGTATCAAGTCTCTCTCTATTAGTCACTCTAATAATGTTAAAAGTGGTGCATTTATCTTTCATAGATTGAGTTTTTGCATTCAGAAAGGGGTGGGATCACAACTTGTTTCTAGACTCCTATCCAACTTTATGTAATATGTTAACACGGTAGTAATATTAATAGTAATAGTAATAATAATAATAATGATGATAATAATAATAATAATAATAATAATAATAATAATAATAATAATAATAATAATAATAATAATAATAATAATAATAATAATAATAATAATAATAATAATAATAATAATAATAATAATAATAATGATAATAATACCTTGGGGCATGGTATTTGGATGACGGCACTATTATTGGTGACACCTTGGTGGTTGGGAAGGTTCTGCATATGATTATGGAGGCAGGGCCTTGTCTCGGATTACATCTTAACGTGGAGAAGACTGAAGTTTTCTGGCCTACAGAGGACCCTCGTAGCAGGCTTGTGGGGGTCTTTCCCGTTGATATTGCTCGTCCTTGTATGGTGTTAAGTTGCTTGGGGGTCCCGCTAGTTCCGATTCAGTTTTTAGTGGTGAGCTTGTGATGCAGAGGGTAACCAAGACCATTGGGCTTATGGATAAGGTTGCTCAGCTTGATGATCCTCAGTGTGAGTTGTTGTTACTTAGGGCATGTACTGGAGTTTCTAAACTCTACTTTGCTTTGCGTACTTGTCCTCCTGGTATCTTTGAGGTGGCTCAGCGCTCTTTCGATGAGGCTCTTCGTTCTTCCTTGGAGCGTATTGTTACTGCTTCGGGGCCTGGCTTTGGTGATTGGCAGTGGCGTCTTGCCACCTTACCTTTTTCCTTTGGCGGACTTGGTGTCTATTCCGCAGGTGATGTTCGTCATTATGCTTTTCTTGCTTCTCGTTTGCAATCTTCTGGTTTGCAGTCACAGCTTCTTCGGCATGCTGGTATTGTTGGTCTTGGTCGAGCATTTGAGGATGCGTTGAGTCTATATAATAGAACGGTGGAGTATGACATCCTGAGTAACCCTAGTGAGGTCGATGCCCCTAAACTCATGAAGAAACTGGCCGATATATACTTCACAAAGGTTACTGCATCTGCAGAATCCACCTTCTCTTTATCTTCTCGACAGTTGGCGTTGTGGAAATCGCAGCAGGGAGATCACACCTCTGCTTGGCTTCGTGCGGTCCCCATATCAGGTTTGGGACAGACGATGAATGCTAAGGCTTACCGATGTGTGTTGTGTTACCGGTTGGGGGTTCCTTTGTTCTTTGTTACGGCGCCATGTTCTGCTTGTTCCAGGGTCTTTGCGGGAGACATCTTTGGTGATCATGCGGTGTCATGTGCCAGCATCGTGGGTATTAAACATCGGCATAATGTGGTTCGGGATACCCTTGTTGACGTTTGTTATCGCTCTGGGATTTCGGCGCGGAAAGAGGTTGATGTTGGTCTATCTGAAGGGAACGATGTGGCACTCCGACCAGCAGATGTGTTGCTCTACTCTTGGGATCGTGGTTGTGATGTGTGTGTCGACTTGACGGGATCATCCCCTTTGACACTGTCTGGGTTGGCTGGATTTGTCCCGGGCCGGGTTGTGGCTGATGCGGCTCTTCGGAAACGGGCCAAGTACGAATCACGTTGTAGGGCCATTGGTTATGGATTGCTTCCGTTCTCTTTCTCTTCTTTGGGGGAGCTTGATAAGGATGCTGTAGTGTTGCCGAAGCGGATCCAGAAGTTTTCTAGGACTCAGGACATTGGGGCTCGTGCTGCTGCTCATATTTTCACTAGGATAGGCTTTGCTATAGCAAGAGGAGTGGGGGCCCAGATTGTATCTCGGCTTCCCACTAACTATTTGTAAATTATTTGACTTTGTTGGCATTTGATTTGTTATAATAATATTAATAATAATAATAATAATAATAATAATAATAATAATAATAAAAGTTGACGTTTCCTCTTGAAACGGACGATTAGGGCAGGGGTTGGTTTCGAATTCTCGGCCAACGACGGGGTTACTCCGGCCATCTCGCCGGCCTCGGCGTCAGGGGGTGTGTTTCGTCAGGTGGGTCCTTCGTCAGGTGCGTTTCTTTTCGTTTGTGCGGCGGTTCCGGGTGTTGTGCGGCGGTTTTACAGGTACGTCAAGGGGTTTGTGTGCGGTGTTTTTGCACTGTTGTGTGGCGGTTCATCAGGTCCGTGGTGTTTCAGCGCTGTTCAGTGGTGGTCGGCGGTGGTGTGTCGCTGGTTCAACGGTGTACGGGGTTGTGTTTGAGAGGCTGTGTGGTTTGAAATTGCGACTTGTTGAGTGTTGTGGTTCGACGGCAGGCAGCAGTGAGTCTTGGGCATCTCAGGCGACATCTCAGGCGAGTATTTTTGGAGATTCAGGCAGGCTTATACGGCAGTTTCGGGGCAGTTTATGATCAATTTCCGGCGACGTTATTGTCTTGGTATTGTTGTTCGTGAGTGTTTCTGGCAGTTTGTGTTGGTCGTGAGTGTTTCTGGGCAGGTAGTTGTGGGTTTTGCGGTCCTTCTCGGGGTTCAATTGCGGTTCAGGTGCTGTGCCATTCCATACGGTTAAAGTGCTTTGATATGGCGGCTTCCGTTGAGAAGTTTCATTGCCCTTTTGTAGGTCTTAGCGGGTGCCAGGATGGAGGTGGGCGTGGTTTGGTGAGGAGTTCTCTGATCACTCACTTACGGGATCGTCATTGTTGCTCTGGAGTGCGGGATGTAACCCATCATTCCCTTACTACCAGTTTGCAGGTTTTTTCTACGGCTGAGGTGACCTTTCGTCGTATGGGAATTTGGCTATGTGGATATTGTTTCAAGACGCATACTCATCGTATTAGGTGTCGGCATGGCAGTGGTTCTAGTACTGTTTTTGTGGACCCACCTGATTCCGGGGATGGTACTATTCGTTTTATTCTCTATGGTATTCAAAAACCGCAAGCTCCTACTTCCGAGCTGCCTACCTCTGATGCGCTTCGAGAACATCATTTTTCTTTTGATGTTGCTCTTCTAGAGACTTTATTGTCTAAGCGGTTGCGTTCTGTGAAATCCATCCACCCTAAATGTCGTTTGGGTTTTTCGCGAGTTCTAAAAGGGGCGCTTGATAAGGTGATTTTGAGACCAGATGACATTGCTTGTTGGGTTCAGTTGCTCGTGTTACCTCTTTGTGTCCTGAAGACTTTTTCTCCGCGAAGTAATCGTGAGTGTTCCTCCGGTGTTAGGCGGTGACTACAGGAAGAGTGTATCACCTCTGCTATTCGTTCTTGGGGTGTGTCTGGTGGTTCTGAGAAACTTGTCGTAGACACTTTGGCTAGCGTGTCTCCCCTTCTATTGGATGTTGTCGAAGACCATGATTTGGCGGACCGTAATATTAAGCAATGTAAGAGAAAGATTTCTGACGGTCACTACACTGCTGCCGTTAGAGTTTTTTCGTCCTCAGGTCTTGCCCCTTACAGTGATGCTACTCTTGCAGATTTGCAAGCAAAGCACCCTTCAGTTCCGGTCCCTACCTTACCGGATATCCCTGTTGATCATCACCTTACTGCTTCCTCCGCTGTTGTGTTGGAGCAGATTAGGGGCTTTCCGCGTGGTACTTCGTGCGGTAGAGATGGCTTTCGTGCTCAACACCTTTTGGATTCCTTGGGTGGTGCTGCTGTAGCTGTTTCTGATGAGTTGGTGGACTCTATCACTCAGGTAGTTAATCTATTTCTTGCTGGAAAGTGTCCTGCTGAGCTTGGTGGATATATTGCTAGTTCTCCTCTTTCGCCACTTATTAAGCCTGGTGGTGGTATTCGTCCTATTGTTGTGGGCACTATTTGGAGGCGCCTTGTTTCTAAGGTCGGGGCTGCTGTGATTGGTCCGCGTTTAGGGAACTACTTAGGAGGGCTTCAGTTTGGAGTTGGGGTTCCAGCAGGCGGTGAGGACATTCTCCATGCTGTCAATCGTTTGGTTGAGGCTCGTGGGGCCGATGTTGGCCTCTCTATGTTATTGGTGGATTTTCAGAATGCATTCAATTTGGTTGATCGATCCGCTTTGTTGCGTGAGGTTCGGATTCATTGTCTTTCTCTTTCGCGTTGGGTTGAATTCTGCTACTCTTCTCCAGCGCGGTTGTATTACGGGGAGCATACCTTGTGGTCTTGTCAAGGTGTGCAGCAAGGGGATCCTCTCGGCCCTTTGTTATTTTCTTTGGTTCTACATCCATTGGTGTGTCGAATCAGAGACTCTTTTGATCTATCTCTTCAGGCTTGGTACTTGGACGATGGCACTATCGTTGGTGACACTTTGGTGGTTGGAAAGGTCTTGGAGTTTATTTCGGAGGAGGGTCCTCATTTAGGTCTCCATGTTAATGTTGAGAAGACAGAGGTTTTCTGGCCTTCGGAGGATCCACGCAGTCGTCTAGAGGGTGTCTTTCCTACGGATATTGCTCGTCCTGCGCTTGGTGTTAAGTTGCTTGGTGGTCCAGTCAGTACGGATTCCTCTTTTTGTAAGGAGTTGGTTTCGCGACGGGTGTCGAAGACTGTTGTGTTCATGGATGCTGTAGCTAAGCTTAATGATCCCCAGTTTGAGTTGTTGCTTCTTCGTGCGTGCACTGGAGTTTCTAAACTCTACTTTGCTATGCGCACTTGTCCGCCTCATCTTTTTGAAGCGGCCCAATTATCTTTTGATGTGGCTCTTTGGGCTTCTTTAGAACGTATCGTGACTGCTTCGGGACCTGGGTTCGGCGACTGGCAATGGCGTCTTGCTACCTTGCCTTATTCTTATGGAGGATTGGGTGTTTATTCAGCTGGTGATGTTCGGCATTATGCTTTTCTTGCATCCCGTTTGCAGTCTTCTGGTTTGCAGGATTTTCTTCTTCGGCTTTCAGGTGTTGATGGTCCAGGGTCGGCCTTTGATGATGCTCTTGGTCTTTTCAATAGGACCGTGGTGACCGACCTTATGAGTAGCCCTAGTGAGATCGCTGCCCCCACTCTCATGAAGAAATTGGCAGACATATATTTCACGAAGGTTACTGCTGATGCGGAATCCGACTACTCCTTATCTTCGCGTCATGTTGCCCTTTGGAAATCACAGCAGAGGGATCACTCCTCAGCTTGGTTGCGGGAAGTCCCCATCTCGGGTTTAGGCCAGACTATGAACGGTAAGACTTATCGTTCGGTTCTTTGCTATCGGTTGGGTATTCCGTTGTTCTCTGATTCGACGCCGTGTTCTGCTTGCTCTCGGGTTTTCGATGGGGACATTTATGGGGATCACGCCGTGTCTTGTGCTGGGATTGTGGGTATTAAATATCGACATAATGTTGTTCGTGATACCCTTTTGGATATTTGCTATCGGTCGGGGATTTCTGCTCGCAAGGAGGTTGATGTTGGCCTGACTAGTGAGAGTGATGGAGCTCTTCGTCCTGCAGATATATTGCTTTATTCTTGGGATGGCGGTGTAGATGTGTGTGTTGACTTGACTGGGTCTTCCCCTATGACGCAATCTGGGTTGTCAGACTTCGTTCCAGGTCGGGTTGTGGCGGTTGCTGCGCAGCGGAAGCAGGCTAAGTACGCGGCACGTTGTAGGGCTTTGGGTTACGGTTTCTTTCCTTTTTCCTTCTCTTCTTTTGGGGAATTAGAGAAAGGGGCTCTTTCGTTGCTGAAGCGGGTCCAGACATACTCCAGGGCTCAAGACATTGGGGCACGGGCAGCTGCCCACATTTTCAGCAGGATCGGATTCGCTATAGCTAGAGGAGTGGGGGCCCAGATTGTATCTTGGCTACCCACCAACTTCTTGTAGTTTACTTTATCTTTGTAGCTTGTTAAGCTTGTAACGTTTTGGTGGTTTCCCATAATAATAATAATAATAATAATAATAATAATAATAATAATAATAATAATAATAATAATAATAATAATAATAATAATAATAATAATAATAATACAATAATAATAATAATAATAATAATAATAATAATAATAATAATAATAATAATAATAATAATAATAATAATAATAATAATAATAATAATAATAATAATAATAATAATAATTGTTGTTGTGGGAACTTTGTTGGTGATGTCGTGTCACCCTTTTCTCGGAGGTATCAAGTATGCGCTGGCACGATCTTTCTACAACCTGCAAAAATCAGAATATTCCCGTAGGAATATTCCCTCCGATGCCTAAGTAAATATTGAATAGAGAGAGAAGTAATTTGTAGAGAGAAGGCAGAGCAGAATAGTTTAAGGTAGGTAGGAATTAATTGATTGCCCCATTTACATTGGGATTTAATATATATAGGGCTAGGGTTTTTGGGGAGTGTTCCAAAAACCCTAGCCATATGATTGGCTGACCTCAGAGATGAGGACATGTGTCCTTGTCTGATATTTTTGGAAAAATGGCTTAAGGCGCCTTTTTAAGTACGTGTGCCTCTACAGCGATTTTGGGCCTTTATGCTTTGCTTTTTAGAGATGACTTGTTTTGACATATGCATTTTTCCAGCAAGCATAAGCCATGTGTTGCCCCTTGGTAGGTACAGATAGAGCCGCCATTTATAAGGCCACATCATTTGCCCCTCAAGGAGGGTGCTCTACATTTTTAGAGTATTCTCCTTGATATAGGTGTGTGCCACGTGTTATCACCTACTGTGCTTCAGTTTTTGAAAAACCAAGGTGGGGATTTATTTTCCTCTTTCATTTCCCTTCTGACGATTGAGAGTTTTTAGAGAGAGAAAGAGTTTTTTCAAGAGGATTTTCTCGCAGGAGCTGAGGGTGTTCTTGACTGCTGTCCCTCATCTTTTGTTCTTGGGGATCAACTAGTTCGACAGAAATTTTCACCCGTTTTGATTACTTACAGGTATTTTCTTGGCTATTTTTCTTGTTTTTCATGGTTGTTTAAATTTTACTGAGTTTCCACTTCTTGGGGAGGCGTTTTTGCTACAGTCGCGTTCCTTTTGTATTTGGACGACATCATCGCTCATTTTCTTCTCTTTTTAAGTTGGACGTCCCGTTACTTATGCAGGGCGACATGACATGTATTAGGCAAACGGGTAATGTGGGTGCATGGGGAGCACCCCGAGAACGGGAAAGCCGAGTTTCTCTTTTGAACCCC
Organism: Spinacia oleracea; assembly: GCF_020520425.1. NCBI lineage: Eukaryota > Viridiplantae > Streptophyta > Magnoliopsida > Caryophyllales > Amaranthaceae > Spinacia > Spinacia oleracea. The sequence goes on from NC_079491.1 coordinate 85,394,156, forward strand.
TCTCACGTGACTAGGAGGGGAGCTAGTTCTTCGCATCATTCTGGGAGAGGAGGTGCCAAGGCGGCCCGTTCTCCAAGGAGGCGTAAGAGTGTGGCTTGCCGTCCTCCAATCCAAAGAGAGGACTTTGAGGATGATTCTTCTAGTTCCTTGGACGAGGAGGCCGCCAGGCATCCTCTTCCCATGGTGCCTTTGAAAGAGGATGTGGATTTATTTCCTTCTGGAATTTTTCCAAGTAGGAAGTGGCTTAGATACTTGAGGGAGCAGGGACGTGACTTTGAGCGTTTCCTTTTGTTACCTCGTGGTTTTAGCTTCAAACGTCCTGATTCTCATAGTATGGTAGATCGTCTGTCCTCGGTTGAGGTTGCTGTCTACACAGCTGCTTTTCGGTTAGGCCTTAGGTTTCCTTTGCATCCGTTTGTTCTAGCTGTTTTGGACGGGTACGAGATAGGACATGCCCATCTGACCCCTAATTCTTGGGCGAATGTTTTTGGCTTTATTGCCAAATGTGCATTTAGTGACGTCTTCCCTTCCTTTTCGTCCTTCGTTAGGCTGGTAGATATTTCACCCTCCTCCCGTTCTCCTCAGGGATGGTTTACCCTCTACAGTCGCAGAGGTTATAAGATGGTGGTAGGTAAGTCATCCAATTGGGTGTGGTGGAGGACTAAGTGGTCCATTATCCGAGTGGAGGACCTTGCCCTTTCAAGGCGTCTTAGTATCTGGAGTTATAGGTCGCGTTTTATTTCCGAGACTGAGGCTTTTCCTTGTCTTCTTTCGAAGGAATGGAGACTTGTGAAGCCTTTATTTCAAGCAGAGATGTATAAAATGTCTTCCAAGAGTCATGGCTGGGTACCCAACAGTTGGCTTCCACACGTAAGCCAGTTTACGAATAGGGTTTTTCATGCGGCCGTTGTCCCGTGTCCGTATTTGTGCAGAGGTATCTTCCTATTTATGTGAGTGGTGTAGGTAACTCCTTTTTTCCTTTGCTGACCTCCTTGGTTTGTGCAGAGTTTATTATGGGTCGTTTGTCCCAAGATGACAAGGGGGTAATGAAGATGCCCGAGTGGCTATCCCAGGTTTATACTGACGAGGTTCTTAAAGTTGTGGAGGCTACAAAGAAAGTGTCTTCAAAGAAGTCTGACGAGGCTGCTTCTAGTGACCTCCTCAAGTTACATCCGATTTGCTTAGTTACGTGCTAAGCAGATTTTAGTTATGCTGATTTGTGCTCTCTTGCCTATTGGCACCTACTGCATCTGTTACAGGGAAGCGTTCAGCTCCCTCTTCGACCGCTCCCAAGGCAAGCGTCCTTTTTTCAATAAGAAAGGGAGCGGGGATAACGCCATGATGCTTGGGCTGGAGCCGACAACACCTCCCGTTATGGACGCGGGGGCCTCTTCCCCCCATCTAGAAGATCCCTCCGCAGCCAATGCATCCAATGAGTCTACTCCGGTGGTGACAGGAGGTTGGGGGCCTAGAGGCCAAGGAGGCATCTGCTAAGGCGGCGGTGATTGCTGGTCCTGTTGTTGATCTATCGCCTAGGAAGAAGACAAGCAGGGAGTCAGGTGGCCCTTCTCCTTCCAAGGATAAAGCAGTGCCCCAATCTCCTCCGACAACGACTCCAGGTAAATTTTGCAGTGAACGGAGCGTCTTGTCTATATTTAGTAGTTTCTTGCTAATGCTCGTTTTATATGCCAATGAAGCTGGCTTTGATCTTCAGTGGATGAGGAAGGTCGAGGTGGCACAGATTCCCCCTTCCAGCGGCTTTAGCTCGGAGGAGAAGGATAAAATTCTTTCCTCCGTTTATGCGGCAATCCCTACGGAGTATGTGAGATCTGTTCCAGGGATTGGAGAAGGGTTATTTGGGGCCATGTAGTCCCTTGTGCTGGATGTGAGTCTTTAGAGACCTCTTTTTCTCTCAACTGTTTTTTCGGGTTCCTTTGACACCTTAAGTAACTGGTCAGTTTATTCTTTTGCTTGTATAGCTTTTCATCAGGTTCGTCGAGGCTCGGCAGTACCGTGTCGACATGCACCAGGAGCTGCTGGATCACAAGGATCAAATTGAGAATCACGACAAGTACACCGAGAAGAAGGCGAAGCTAATCCGTGATGAAATGGACGTGGCCATCAGGTTGCAGACTTCTGCTCTTCAGTTGGCCGAGGCAAATGCCCAAGCCTATGAGGCGAAGCTCAAGGAGCATGAGGGGAAGCTGGTCGAACTCAAGGCTGGGTATGCTGCTGTTTCTGAGCGGGTCGTCAACTTCTCCACAAAGGTGGATGCCCTAGAGAAGGAGCTTAATGCTACCCAAGATGAAGTGGATGCTATATTGGGAGAGGCCGCTTGTTCCTTCAAGCTTGGGGAGGAAGCCATCTTGGAGGATGCTAGGCAGGTTTGGGATCGGGAGATGGAGGGTAAGTATTTCTCCTGGTTTAGACGTCGGGTTTTGCACCAAATGGCCGTCCTAGAAGCTCAGTGCCTTGGACTTGATCCTCCTGAGTTCGTCAGTGATGGAGAAGAGGAGGACGTGGAGGAAGAGCATGTGAACTCCCCAACCGAGCAGGACGTCCAGGATGGTAGCTCGACTGCTTCTCATCCCTAGAGTTTTTTCTTGATTTGTTGTTGTTTTCATAGCGCCGTGAGCGCTTATATTAACATTGGTCCCCTTTGGCACTTTTTATTTGGCTTTTCTGCGCTATGGGCGCATGTATTAATTATTATAATTTTTTTTTTTGGCAAATAATATTGATTATATTACCAAAGTAAGGAGTACACCCAATCACAAAGATCAACACTAAGTTCCCAACAACATGGGAACACTACAACCAAACTCAAAGCCCAGCAGGCACAAACTAAGTTCTACAAGCCACACAAAACAAGATTCTACTTACAACTGTTTCTATAGAATCATAATGACTGCTAAACACACCAGAGTTCCTCTGAATCCACACAGCATAAATAGTCTCAATGAAGGCAATACTACACAGTCTGGATTTTGCTTTTGTGCTCCTGCTCTGCACAGCTGCCCATCTAACCTCATCATCCCAGTTCTGGACAGTTCTCTGTATACTCAACTGGGTAAGAACTGTACTCCAAATCTCCTTTGAGTACTGACACTCAAAGAACAAGTGTGTCAACTTCTCTTCATGCACCTGACAAAATTCACAGCCACCACTGATGTCTATGTCCCAACTAATCAATCTGTCTTTGGTGGGCAGTCTGTTTTGTAATGCTAACCAAGTGATGAAAGTCCCTTTAGGACTAGCCTTGCTGTTGCAAGTGATTCTCTTCCAATGCACATGACTGGCACCACTCTGAAGGTGCTTATACATTTTACTGATCTTGAATTTACCAGCATGGATAAACTGATTCACCCCTCCTACTTGCATTAGAACATCTCTATACTGCCAAATCTTCCTTAAGGACCAAGTTAGCCCAGGTGGGATGGGCATGGTCCAAAAGTCCAGCTGTTTCACATAGTAAGTGTGGATCCACTTCACCCATAATCTGTCTTGTTTCATAGATAAAGCCCAGGAGTGTTTCAGTACAACAGCGTTATTCCATATTGTTAAATCTTTTAGATTCCACCCACCACAACTCTTAGGTAGGCACATGTGATCCCAAGAAACTGGAGCCTTTTTTGAGCCAATATCTGAACCTGTCCATAGAAAGCACCTGCATATACTTTGGATTTCCTTCATAACTTTCTTGGGCATTACAAATATCTGGCACCGGTAGAGTTGCATTCCAAATAAAACTGATTTAACAAGTTGTAAATTTCCTGCATAGGACAAGAATCTTGCAGACCAGCTCTTAATTCAAGCAAATGTTTTCTCAATAAGAGGCTTGCAGTAAGAGAAGCTCAACTTTCTAGTTGTCAAGGGTACCCCTAAATACCTAAAGGGGAAAACACCTTTCTGAATGCCAATTGTAGTAGCAATCTGGTTAGAAACATCTTCAGAAACACCAGGTGTATAGACTTCACTCTTATGCAGGTTAGCACTGAGACCAGAAGCATTTGAAAACTTGGTAAAAGCTCCAAATAGAGCAGTAACAGAAGGCACATCTGCTCTGGCAAACATGTCAGCAAACATCATGTGAGTGATCTACAATTTCTTACATCTTGGGTGATAATTAAACTCCTTTTTTGAACTCATGGCAGCCAAACATCTTGATAAGTATTCCATACCCAGGGCAACAAGATAGGGTGACATTGGATCCCCTTGCCTCAACCCCTTTTTTGCAGGAATAGGAAGGGTAGGGAATCCATTCACAAGAATAGAATAGGAGACAGTTCCTAAACATTCCATGACCCATGTAATAAAAATATCAGGGAATCCTAATTCATGCATCATTGCCTTCAGGAAGGGCCATTCCAGAGAATCATAAGCCTTCTTGAGGTCCACCTTTATCATACATCTAGGGGAGATGTATTTTCTTGAATAGCATTTCACCAGTTCAGAAGCCAGTAGGATATTATCTGCAATGTTCCTACCAGGAATTAAGCCAGCCTGGGAATCATTCATCACTTCACCAATTATTTACTGTATTCTGTGTGTTAAGATTTTTGAAATTAGCTTGTAGACAATGGTGCAACATGAAATAGGCCTGAAATCTTTAATACTTGTAGCATTGTGAATTTTTGGAATTAGAGTAACAACAGTGTTGTTAGTTTGTTTCAGAAGTTTCCCTGTGGAGAAGAACTCCTGAACAGCCAAATAAATGTCATATTTAATGATGCTCCAAGATTCTTTCAAAAAGAAACTGTTAAACCCATCTAAGCCAGGTGCTTTATTGCTGTCAATCCCTTTCAGTGCCATATCAATCTCAGCGCGCAGTTGAGACAGGAAGAACTAAAGATTGAGCTGAAGCTGCAGAGAGTTTCTTGCCCTGTCTCACCACTGTAACATCAATGCCCTCCAAAGTGTCTGCAGCAGAACCAATAAGACCATGGTAGAAAGCTTTAATCTCTTCTTTAATCTCTGCAGCAGTGGTAAGCTTCCTCCCATTAGCATCATAAAGAATATCGATCAATACTGTTTCTAGCATATCTCTCCTTTACTGCTGTGAAGAAAAACTTAGTATTTGAATCACCAGTTTTCAACCACTGGATTCTTGACTTCTGTTTGAGGGCTCCTTCATGGATACTCAGAAACTTTTTAAGTTTAACAATGCACTCTTTTTCAGTCAACTAAAGGTCAATATCACTAGGGGAAGCAGCTAACTGCGATTGAGTCTCATCTAGCTCCCTCCTAATGCCATCCATTCTATCATCTAGCCTAGGAAATTCTTTCCTATGCAGAGTTTTCAGACCCTGCTTGATGATTTTCAGTTTGTGCCACACTTGAAACATAGCAGTTCCAGAAACAGCAGAGCTCCGTCCTTCTTGCACAATCTGATGGAAATTAGGGTGATCAGTCATGTAGTTGAAAAACTTAAATGGCCTACTTCCCCTTTGTCTCACCACCTTACAATCAGCAGAAGAGGGGAGTGGTCTGATAAACTAGGGTTCAGATAATCCACACACACATCTGGACATTTAGTGTGCCAGTTGCCACACCCAAAGGCCCAATCAATTCTGGAGTGTATTCTGAAATCACCTTGACCTTTACTGTTCCAGGAAAAGAAATTTCCACAACTTTTGAGCTCAATCAGCCTTGTTGAAGCAATACAAGCATCAAAATCTCTTGTTTCTGCATCAGATACCTGACTACCATGAATTCTATCACCTGCATGAAGCACTGAGTTGAAATCACCCGTGACAAAACAAGGGTGCATCACACTTGTTCCAACTTGAGTCAAGGTGGACCAAAGTGGCCTCCTGTGATCAATTGTATGCAAACCATACACAGCAGTGAATTGAGCAGTAAAATTCCCATCTTTTGCAACTAGCTCACCATGAATTACCTGATCAGATTTTAAGTTCATAGTAAAGGTAACCTCACTATGCCTCTACCCAATCCAAATTCTACCCTTAGGAGAGTAGGAATAGTTCATTTTCCACTTCCAACAAGCTCCCATTTTATTCTGAATCTTGCTAGCTTTATTTTCCCAAACTCTAGTTTCTAATAGAGCAATAACACTAATTTTATTGACTTCCAGCAATCTCCTAACCTCCACCACTTTATTAGGATCATTTAGACTCCTAACATTCCAAGTACAGACAATCATGGTGGATACCTGTTTCCTTCCTCAACCTCTGCATCCTCACCCCCTCCTCTAAAGAAAATCCTTCCACTACATCAACTACTTTTGGGACCTGAGCCAATCCCAAAGCATGATCATAGCTTTTAGGTTCTCTCCTTCTCCTGGACACCACTCTCCATCCATCATCTTGAACACCACTCTCCTGGGCCTGATACAAAAGGGTAGCAGTAATCAACCCTGGGTTGATCTCTTCAGAAACAGCAGGTTCAGGGATATGAACAGAAGCATTCACCACCTTCTTTGGCTTCCAAACCTTAGTCACCTTCTTCTGCATAGGTTGTGCATGAGTAACAGGCTGGTATCTTGTTTGACCTTTTTTAACTGAACAATCACGCCCAATTATGTTACACTCCTTGCAAAAAGGTGGAAGCCATTCATACTCCACTATCTGATTAAAGGTTCTACCACAAGAGTCCTGTATTTGAACAAACTTGGTAACATTTTTAGTAACATCAACCTCAATTAAAAGTGTAGCAAAAGAAATCCTCAACTGCTTAGATGTACACTCATCAGCAAATAAAGGAACCCCGACAAGGCTCCCAATCCTACTAAGAGAGTCCATGCCCCAACAACTCAAAGGCAAGTTAGGGAACTTCACCCAAACTGGAATTACCCTGAGAATTTCCTCTTGGAAATTAAAATCTGATGACCATGGTTTAGTGATCATAGGTCTACCAAAGAATGTGTGAGGTCCAGCAACCAATACCTCATCTCTATCTCTTTTTGAGCAGAATTTAACCACAAAATAACCCTCATCATGTAGGAAAACATGAGGTTTACCAATATGACCCCATTCCTTATCAATATATCTAATCACTTCCACAATGGAGGGTTTATCACCAACAACATACATAATCAACGCACAGTCCCAAATAGCAGCCATTGTACTTATATCAACCTTGTCAAGCATAGCAACAAGAGTACCTTCCAAAATTGTGGGAGCAATAAAGGAGAGGGTGTTACCTTTGCCAGTGAGTTGCGGCCCTCGAAACAAGTTCACCCAAGGTGATTTTGGGTCAATACTGGTGTGCTGCTGGTCTAGTGGTGGCCTAGGTCCATCCCCTCCAAGTTCTCCATGGTTACAATCATGCTCTGTTTCAGAGGATTCAAGATCCCCTTTCCCTTCGAGCGTTTCCGTACCGTTTGTCAAACCCAGCACAACATTAATATTTCTTACCATTTCCTTCACCTTTTCCAGTGCAGAGCCACCCAATCTCCCACCCCCCTGTACTCCCTCCATACCTCACACAATCTCGGAGTGACTACCCCTGGATTCCAATTGTGCGAAGGAGAGTAGTTAATGGAAGCATGGTACGCCTCAATAGCTCTCTGAGTGTGTGGTGAATGTGGTCCAGCAGCTGGATGCGACGGAAATGGAGTTCTTATTACCGGCGGCACTCGAACTTCATCGCCATTGCTGGGTGTGGTGTTTCTCAACTGGTGCTGGTTCATCGGGCGCAAAGAGGCAGTATGGAGGAGTGCCGAAGCCTCCTCATTGATCTCACGAACTTCTTGTTTCTGATTCTTCTTCTTCCTCGCCATTTTCAATGGTGGGTGTACGATAGCAGATGACCTTATCGTGCGCTACACCATGGAAAGAGAGAGCAAAATATTTATCATTGACTTTGTTTTTCGTTGCGCATGTATTAATTATTGTGCCTTCTGTGCACTTTTGACTTCTTATGTCCTATGCCTTATTTTTATTCGAATCTTTGCGGACACATATTTTGGTTTGGAATGGGCCTTTTTACCCATATTTAGAAAGTAACCCCAGTGTTTTAGGTGATCAGCCTAATTGGGGCGCTAATCTAGTCCACTTCTCAGGCCGTCAACCAATTAGTATTTCCTGGCGCCGTCAGTGAGAAGGTGTCCTTGTTGATTGACTATCTTATTGAGTCAATATTTGCGGTTTACGTCTTTTATAGGTAAGAATTTCTATCCGTTGGACGTCTTATGGTGCCATATAGATAGTGAAAGTTCAAAGTTGATATCGTGAAAAATATAACTATTATAAATTTAGGTCACAATTGATTCAAATACTTCAACTGCTTTAGTTAACGAAATATTGACTGCTTTTGTTTGGCCTTTTACAAAGATTGGCCGTTTTGTTAGCTCTTATATGCTACATGCCTTTTTGTTGGCTCTTACATAATACCAGCCGTTTTGTTGGCCCTTACACAGTACTGGACTAGTCTATTGAGTGGGCTGAGATCTAACCACTTTCTTCTACCTTAACAGAGATACCTTCTTTAGCTGTTGGGGGACTCTCTTCGTGCTTTCTTTTGACTCCGGTTCTGGCCGACTCCTTCCTCCATGCGGACGGGTTGAGAGTGGTTAGATAGGAGTCTCGTGCTTGTTGCCGATCTCCATGAATAGTTCCTATCGAACGGTCGTCATATACGTACTTTAAAAGCATTAACTAGGTGGACAACCACATCTTTTATCTTTTTCAGAGTAGGGCATCCTAGAATGACATTGTATGCGGTTAGGTCTTTGACAATCAGGAAGTCCACATCCATTCTCCTTCCGTCGATGCGTCCCCCTATTCGTACAGGTAGGGTTATGATGCCTACGGGGTGTATAATGCTTCCCCCAAAGCCAATGATGGGATAGTGAATGCTTTCGATTGTCTTAGGATCATGAGCTACACGACTTAAGCACTCCATACTCATTACGTCAGACGAACTTCATGTATCTACAAGTATACGCTTTACTCTCATGTTGGAGATCTTGATTTTTATGACTAGTGGATCATCATGTGGAGTGGCTATGCGTCCTCCATCGGACTCACAGATTTCAATCCGGGGGAATAGGTCCATTGGTGACTATCCTGATAGCATTACTTGTCCCAATCGACAAGCATAGTCTTTTTTCCCCTCATGGTTGGTCCCCCGGAGGCAAGGCCTCCTGATATGACAGCTACGAACCCCACCTCAGTTTGATTTTCTTCTCCAGTTGAAACGAGTGATTTGTTCTTATTGTAATGGCTTTTTCCTGTGTCGTGAGTGTTCCTCTGCAGATAATTTTCAAGTGCCCTTTGGAAGCCAACCCGTCCTGATCCCTTTTCAGACTTCTACAGTCTTTGGTATCATGACCTATATCTTCGTGAAACTGAAAGTATAACTTGGGATCTTGACTCTCAGCGGGAGATTTCAATGGAAATGGCCGTTCTAGGTTGAATATGGTCCCTACATCTACCAAAATGGTAAGGAGATCCGTGTTATACTCAAAAAATTCCTTCTCTTGCGGCCGTCCCCTCTTTTGTCCAGTAGAGGTGGAGTCTTGTTCTTTAGATAGTGCCCAGGTGCCATTGACCCGTGTGATTTTCCAATCAGTTCTTTCTTTTTTCCGGGATGAGTCCGTTGCTTCCCCAGCCTTTCCGTCTTTGGACACACTACATATATCCATGGCATGTATAAATGCCTCGGCTTTGTCAAGGACTTCTGCCATCGTTCGTACGCTCTTCTTGACAAAATCAAATTTGAACGATCCCTTCTTTATGCCCCTGATGAAGTTATCGAAGGAGACGCCATCGAGCAGGTCTGGAATTTTTCCATCCTCCAGGTTGAAGCGTTTGACATATCTTCGCAAAGATTCATCTTTTCCCTGCTGAATGCGGCCTAGATGCACACTCGTCTTCCTTTCTTGCTTGTATGCCATAAACCTTGTGGAAAATAGTGTCTCTAGCTCATTGAAGGAGGCAATTGATCCCGCAGGTAGCCTTTCGAACCATTTGGATGCTACACCTTTGAGGGTGGCCTGAAAGTATTTGCAGCATGTAGCCTCATTGGTCCCTTGCACATACATATGGTGACGGTATGCAACTAAGTGCATATCCGGGTCAGAGGTGCCGTCATAGGCCTAAATGGTAGGAGTCTTAACTTTTGGCTCTTTGAGAGTGTTCATTATAGCCTCGCAGAAAGGAGTACTCATGTGCCTTAACGTCAGGTTATTCAATCCTTGTTGGATTTGATAAGTGGGTTCACGACGGTTGAAAGCCATTCAGTGACGCACTCCCATTATGGGAGAGGTTATCAGAGTTTACCCTCGAGTGGAGGGGTAGAAAGGACGGTCTTCCATGACGGGGGTCGATCCGGTGTCAGACAATTTGGACTCGACCTCATAGTGCTCTTGCCTGCTTATTGACGGGCGCAAGGTGGTGTATGGATTCACTCGGGAAACTGGACGGACTATTTGTTCTCGCCGAGTCGGAGGGGCTCGATTGCCACGGTCCCCGACCGGACGCTCTGCCAAAGGACTGACACCTCTGCTAGCTATTGGACGAGAACTTTCTCCCTCTCTCCAGACATTAGATCTGAGTGGCATTCTGCTTATCCGGTTGACGCCAAGGCTGAAAGGTCCTTGTGGGACTGTCTTTTCAGTATTAGTATTATAGATTAGCATGCTCCTTCGTATTTCGTCTTGCAGCGTGGTGCTCATATGCTGTTGAAAGGTTTGATTCAGCTGTTGCTGGAATCCGGCTATGATTTCTCGCAGCGTCCCTACTGAAACCGGCAAGTCCAGGTTTTCATCCAGAACGGTATCCTTTACACTGGGACTAAGATGTCCACCAGGAGGGGGTGCCTCGACGTCCGACTCCTCCTCAATGATTACTTCGGCTTCCTGGACTCGGCGAGGTGTGTTCCCGGCATTGGCAATTCAATTTGCTTCTTCTATATTGCGTTGGCTCCTTTCACGTGGACGCCTTTCTCCCAAGTTGTCATTATGCTCCTCACCGTTAGATTGCAGTTCCGCCATGATAATGTACCTCCCCACAGACGACGCAAAATGTTGTGGGAACTTTGTTGGTGATGTCGTGTCACCTTTTCTCCGGAGGTATCAAGTATGCGCTGGCACGATCTTCCTACAACCTGCAAAACCAGAATATTCCCGTAGGAATATTCCCTCCAATGCCTAAGTAAGTATTGGCTAGGGAAAAACGTAATTTGTAGAGAGAAGGCAGCGCAAAATAGTTTAAGGCAGGTAGGAATGAATTGATTGCCACTTTTACCGCCTTTCCCACTAACTATTTGTAAATTATTTGACTTTGTTAGCTTTTGATTTACAATAATAATAATAAAAATAATAAAAATAATAATAATAATAATAATAATAATAATAATAATAATAATAATAATAATAATAATAATAATAATAATCATCATCATTTGATCTCATCTGAACTGAACTTATTTTTTCAATATGATATGATTTGAACTTATTTTTTCTGATTTAATTTGATCTGCACTTATATTTTCTGATCTGATCTGATTAAATCAGAAATAAGTAATAAGGTCCTAAAAGAAGGTGAACTAAACAGAGCCTAAGTAGAAAAGGCGCTGAAGCTATAAACAATAAAAAGAAAAAATTCAATTTAATGGATGATAGGAGGGGATGACACGTGTCATCAAACAAACTATGGTTTCTCTTTTTAAATACTAGGTATAGATTGAGTAGGAAATAATTGTTGTGGTATTAAACTAAAGGTCAATTGGAAACAACCTCTCTATTATTCTATTTGTATAAGTTTATAAGTATTTCACAAGGGTAAAATGGCGTACATCTAATGTATTAAATATTTTGTTATATATATATATATATATATATATATATATATATATATATATATATATATATATATATATATATATATAACAAAATATTTAATACATTAGAACACTTTTTTCCGTAAGAACACTTTTTAGGTAAGAATACTTTCTGAACCGTTGGATGAAAATTAATATAACCGCTCAGATTTGATGATTATTAATGGCAAGTTTTGTAATTTTGCTTGAGATGTACTCTCCCCCTTTTTTTCGGATATTTCATGAGATACCCCCGAGGTTTGAGTTAATTCACCAGGTAACCTCGTTGTTTCAATAATCTACCAGGTACCCCTCAGGTTTCATTTTCTCGCATGACTTAACCCTGCCGTTAAGTGGCCGTTAGAAACTTTTTTTCACCAGGTACCCTCGTAATTTATTTCACCAGGTACCCCTGAGGTTTTTTAGGTTTTCACCAGGTGCCCTTGTGTTTTATGGTAATTTCACCAGATACCCCTGCTCACCAACAGCTAGATTTTTTAAAAAAAACTAGCCGTTGGTGAGCCTTCTCTATTTAAAGGGGGAGCAGCAGCAACTCTTCACTACAAATTTCTGATCTTCTCATTAACCAACTCATATTTTCCCTATTTCCCAACTCACTTTCAAATGAGCTCATATTCTCAATCCCAATCTTCATCTACTACGTATGAATCCTCATACGTTGTAGTTCCAAACAAAACATGCAACATATGTGGGAAAAAATTTGCAATAAGAAGTTCTGAAACAATGAAAAATCCTCAAAGACTATATTACAAGTGTGACTAATTATGTGACAACTTCAAGTGGTGCAAGGGAAGCATTGAGCAACCACTGCCAATCAGAAACAACAGAGGCACAAAGGAAGGAGAAATTGAAGAAAACAGAAGCTTGAATGAAGAAATTCACCAAATGAAGAAGAAACTCAAGCAACAAAAGAAATTAATGCATGAAACTATCAAAATTGGCATTGTAATGTTTTTTATTCTAGTATTTGTAATGAGAAAGTGAATGATGACATTTCATCAATAATATGATATTTCATTTCCGAATTAAGTAGCTTTACAAAAGTGTGCCCCCGACACGCAAAAACTTTAAGTGTAGCTTTACAAAAACTTGCTCCCATTGGCAAAAGATATACATGATAAGTTTAGCAAAAAGTTATGCATAAATCACAAAATCAAGTACGCTTCCTTTTTCCCTTACTTGATGCATTACGTTGTTGCTGTGAACTGGAAGCACCTTGATCTCCCCCTTGCTGTGAACCAGCTGCACCAGAACCAGTTGCACCAGCAGAACCAGAAGCACCACCAGCAGCAGCAGCAGCAGCAGCATCAGCCTTCTTTTGCTTTGCAGTGGCCCCACCTCTGCATGTCCTTGCATTGTGTCCCACCTCCTTGCACTTACCACACCTCACAGTGCTGTTTCTCTTTCCCCTTTTTGGATCATGTTTACCTATTTTTCTCAGTTTAGGGGGTCTACCTGATGCTCTCTTCATGGGTGGTGGGAGGATAATAGGAAGGTCAAAAGAAGGCCATTCGGTTGGGTCAGGCATGGGGTGTATGTGCTCTGAGTAAGTTAACTTGTATGATTTCCCTTTGAAGTAGTGAGACACAAAATCAGTAGCCTCAAGTCTTTGGTGGTAAATAACCCTAAGGCCATGTCTGCAAGGTATACCAGATATTTGCCATACTCCACAACCACAAGTCCTTGCATCAAACTTAATAGGGTATTTGACAGCCCCCTCTTTCACTTCATATTCCCCTCCCCCAGCAACTGTTACAGAACAAAACCTAGACTATTGACTCCTCTCTTCTAATACCCCAGCAGCATATTCAGTCAATTGGTTTGTTCCCATTTCTACAGCCTTGTCAAATCTAGACCCAATCTTCTTCATACACCAACTCCTAGCCTCTATTAGATCCAAGCATCCAAGCACAAACAAAATAAAGCAACAAAACAGAAAATGTATCAAAAAAAAGGACAGGGGTGGTGTAAAACATATGCAGCCACAGTGTAAAAAGAAGTAAAGACAGAACATTTACCTTCCATCAGAGTGTACACTGGCATGTCTCTAAAAGGCTTGGTACATCTGGGTCAAACTTGTGCCTTGACCACTGCTCTGGCACTTGGGACAGATAATCCACAGCCTTTGGATCAATTTTGGCAATCTTCTCCATTGCCTTGTTGTACACATATGGGTTGTATGCATTTGCAGCAACCTAGAAGGACTTATGGAAGGCAGTTCCATGCCAGCCAGCTTGTTTACAGTTGGAGTACAAGTGTTGGGCACACACTCTCCTTGTTGCTCTGGGGAACACTTCATAAACAGCACCATCCACACCCTATATCAGACACATAAACACTACATTAGACACATATACAATTCATTAGTAATTCAAAAAATCTAATTCACCAGATACCCCTGAGGTATCTTTGATTTTCACCAGATACCCCTGAGGTATCTTAAATTTTCACCAGATACCCCTGAGGTATCTGAGATTTTCACCAGATACCGCTGAGGTATATGAGATTTTCACTAGATACCTATGAAAAAGCAATAAATCTTACCCTCATTCTGTCACTTATGAAAGTCCAGTCCTCTCTGTGCACACCAAAGTTTCTGAACATTTCTCTCAAGCATCTGAAGAAGTATGCCCAAGTGTCTCCAGTTTCTCCATCAACAATCCCATAAGCAATTGGGAATATCTCATTGTTCCCATCTATGGCAATTGCAGTGAGCATTTGTCCCTTGTAGGTTCCACTGAGGTGAGCACCATCAATGCCAATGATTAGCCTACAACCTTAAAAAAACCCCTTGATCATGCAACCAAAAGAAAAGAAACATGACTTAAAGTGAGGGGTTGCACCAACAATCTACTTAGTCCATGTCACAAGAGCATAGCTTCCGGGATTTGTCCTCTTGATCATCTCTGCATAATCTGGCAGCAGACCATAGGACTCACTAAACCCCCCATGAATCAACTCCTTAGCCATGTTTCTTACCTTATACAACAACCTCAACTTCACTTCAATCCTAAACATCACCCTGCATCTTTCTTGTAGGCCCTCAACAGGATAGTCAGGATTAGATTTAATATCCTCCATGAGTTTCTTACACCACCACTCAGAACTAACCATGGGGTTAGCATCTAATCTGCCACACAGTTTGTGCTCCCCTGTCAAACTCTTAATTGCCCAACTAACCCCATCCATGAGCATAGATGCATGAATCCTCCAGTTGCATTGTTCTTGATAACACCTTGCTGTGAACCTCTTAGAATCATGCTTATCCGGAGTCAAAGCAAACCCTTCTTGGATACAGAAATCCCTTAACACCCCTAGGAAGTGTTCTTTGCTTGAGAAAATCATCCAAGGTTCCAGTTTAATCTCCCCATAAAGCATCTCACCCACAAGTTTTCCATTCTTGTACACCTTATCCAAAGGTGATTCCCCGTCTAATAAATCCTCAAAGGTCTTTTCACCCACATCCACTTCCAAAAGGTCTTCCTCCTCCACATCAGAATCCACAAACTGTGTCACATCATCATCTTCCCCCTCATCATATACAGAAAAGTCCTCATCCTCACTCTCCTCATCATCATCTTCTGGCATAGGACCATCACCCTCCCTGACTAGAATCTCCTCAGATTGTCCACCCCTCCTAAACATGCTACTGCTTCTGTTAGAACTCCTCTCCTTTGCTACAAATGTTCCAAGCCTCTTAGCACTACTTCTAGGAACCCTAAACCCTGTTTGTCTAGGTGGATGAGTTTTATGCTTCTTAGCAGTTGATTGTGGTTGAGGTTGTGGAGCAGGGTCAGTTTGAGGGGGTGGAGAAGGCTCTGTTTGAGGCTCTGTTTGTGGGGGTGAAAGGGGGGACTGAACAGGAGATCTTTGTGGAGATGAGGGATGGGTAGGTGATGTATGTGGTGGAGAAGAGGGATGGGTATGTGATGTGTGTGGTGGAGAGGGGTGGGAATGATCAGTTTGTGGTGGAGATGAGGGATGGGTAGGTGGTTGTGATTCAGGTGGTGGTTGTGACATCCCACTTACCATCTCCTCAGGTTGACTATAAACCCTATAATACTCAACACTCATGTCATCGCACGATATTATCGGGACCTCAACAGCCACAGTGTACCTCAACAACTCATCCTATTCTTGTTTTCTCAATAACTCTTCCTGCTCTCTCCTCAACTCCTCCTCCCTAGCCATCTGAATTTCCTCCTGCCTACATCTAAGAGATTCTTCTTCGGCTCGCTTCTCATCCTCCATTATTTTGATAAGTTTCCTATGAAGGAAATAATTCCCTTGGTCCAAGTATGCATTCTATGTTAAGTCTAATAAATGCGGTTCAGTATTAATTAACAAGTTAATAATTCAGTGAGATCAAGTGAGCTGAATGCCTAGCTAGAGGCCGCTTCAGTTCAAGTGGAATTAATGATATTAATCCACAGCTTACTCTTGACTGAACCCGTAGGGTCACACAAATAGTACGTAAACGGATCAAGTACTTAATGGCATTAGATACTCCACCTATGGATATTCGGAATCGACGGATCTTGGTTTCAGTGGGAGCTGAATCGTCACAGGCAAGAAATGAATACTCCGGAAACGATGATATTGCCGGAAACGGAAATATGGATCGTATCGGAAATATAAATATTATCCAAGTCGTAGATGTTGCCGGAAACGGAAACATGGTACGTATCGGAAAATATTATCGGAAATGGAAATATTGCCAGAATCGGAAATATTGCCGGAAACGGAAATATTGTCAGAATCAGAAATATTATCGGAATCGGAAAATAATTCCGGAAACGGAAATATTAAATATTTGTTCGAAACGGAAATTGATTCCGGAATCGGAAATATTAAATATTGTTCGTATCGGAAATGAATTCCGGAATCGGGAATTTAATCGGAAGCGTATCGTACGAATTAGCATCGGACGAGGCCCGCTAGACGAAGGCCCAGCACGAAGCCAGGCCGTCGCCCAGCGAGCCAACGCACACCAGCGCACGCCAAGCCTCGACCAGGCCCAGCGCAAGGCCAGGCCCAGCCAAGGCCTTAAGCGCGCGCGCGCGGAGCGCAGCAATGGGCCGAGCGCTGTGCGCCTAGCGTGGGCCGCAAGGCTTGCGCGGGTGTACGGTGCTCGTGCATTGCGTGTGCAGGAATCCTGAAGTAATCAGAATTCGAAGTGTGATTAAATCCTAAAACTATTAGATAATGATTATTTAATTAGAGTCGTAGTAGGGTTATAATTAAATAAATTAGTATCCTAATAGGATTCCAAAACCCTTTCCATAACTCTATAAATACGTGCCTAGGGTCACATATTTTAGTGAGATTATTCAAGTATTCAAAGTGAGTTTTTGAGAGAAAATTCAGACACATTTCTTACCTAAGAGTCCCGAAAATCTTTAGTACCCTAAGGGCGATTCTAGTTGGTCAATCTTAAGGCGGATCCGGACGTGCTGTGGACTATCTACGGAGGGACGACACTTGGAGTCCTAAAGACTTGTTCTTGTTCGGTTCGGGCGCAGCTAGGGAAGGCACGCAACAAAGAGTATGCATCTAAACTATGCTATATGATTATGTGTAAATAATATGTATTCCTGGCTAAATGGGTTTTTCCGCATGATTTATGAATTGTCATATGTATCATAACCTACCAGTGGTATCAGAAGCCCCTTATTATTTTCATAATCTAAATTGCATGAACATGGTTAAATATTACAAATTTGCATGAATTAAAAGGGGTGATTAATTTTCGTAATTGTTAATTAATTGCAAATTGCGTTTATTTAATTATACGTACGCAGTTTTTCGGCAGTTTCTTCGTTACTCATCCAAATCGAGTGATTTTTGTGTCAATTCCGCATGTAAAAGGCATTCTAAAATTTTGACAAAAATTGTAATTTTCTGCCGAACCCAGAATTCTCAAATTCGAAGCCTAACTATGACTTTTCGAAGGTTTTAGTTTTTCGAATGCAAAATTTCGTAAATTTAAGATGTTAAATTAAATATTTGCGATTCTTGTTGATAAATCTTGAATTTTTGATTGACCTACTGTATATGTTTAACAAGTTTGAATGCCTAGCCTTGTTAATTATGCAATCTAATTTGTAATTATGATTAATTTGTTAAAAATTAGAATAATTTAGAATTAATTTGATTTTCATAATTAATTATAATTTAATTAGAAACCTATGATTAAAAACCACCATAAAAATTGTAAATTTATGATAAATTTTAAATTTTTATGACCTAGGCTTGAATCCATAATAATCGGAAATCAATTGAATAATAAATTTTCGATTTTTTCGCCCTAAAATTATGAAATTAATATTATTTATTAATTTGTCATTAATTTTAAATATAAATTTTAAATTTTTTATGCGATTGGTTCATATAACTTGCACGCACAAAGCAATGGACGCTTCGTGTTACCCTTAAGGGGTGTTGTATAGTGCAGGCATGCGACGACGAGCAAGGGAGCTCGTCGCCCGTGCGGCACGAATGCAATGAGCAGGGGCATGGTGCACGAGCACAAGGCAGTAGCCCTGCTTTGTGTCGTGGACCACGAGCTATGGACGAATGGGCATGGGCGAAGGCAAGGCACGGCAGTCGCGTGTGGGCAGCAAGCGAGCTGCGCCACAACGCGCACTGCCTCGCGCGCAGCGAGCGCAAGCTCGCGTGCCACGAGCGCTGCGCCCAGCGTCGATCGCGCGCAGCGAGCAATTGCTCGCGCACAGCGAGCGATGGCTCGCGCACAGCGAGCGATGGCTCGCGCACAGCGAGCGATGGCTCGCGTGCATCGAGCGCTGGAGCGCGCGCAGCGAGCGCTGGCGAGCGCGCACAGCGAGCGATGGCTCGCGTGCATCGAGCGCTGGAGCGCGCGCAGCGAGCGCTGGCGAGCGCGCACAGCGAGCGATGGCTCGCGTGCATCGAGCGCTGGCGCGCGCGCAGCGAGCACCACTTGTGCGATGGCTTGCGATGGAAGATGCAGCAGCTATGCGACGAGCGCATGGGCTGCGCGCACATGGCTAGCGATGGCTGTGTGCGTGTGGCCCATGGGCGTGGGATGCGTAGGGTGTTTGCGTTGCGATTAGATCGTTTTGAATGTTTAATTTGAAATTTTTCAGTTTACGTAATTTTAATTAATTTTAAAATTAATAATTTAAATTATTTTCTTGGATTTTAATTTTGAATATTGTAATTATAATAAATTTTATTTATTCTAATTATTTTACTAAAATTAAAATCATGAATTAATTTAAATACTACTGAAATTAAATTAAACTTTTTGGATTCAATTATAAATTCATATGAGCTTTAAATTTTAATTAAATTTGTATGTTTCCGGTTAGACTAGAAATACATTTTTATGTTTAAAATTAGTAAAGCATATAAATTTATTGGTTTAAGTGGGAGCGCTTTTTAGTCATAAACTCTTGATTAGGTCTACGAATCCTTAAGGTTAAAACAACTTGATTAGAATTAATAAGGACTGAATAATTGGTAGATTATTGGTGCCCTTGATTAATTGCTGCAAATGTTTACGTGATGCATAATGTGTTTTACTAACCAGCTATGTGAGCCATTCATGATAATGAATGGGTGAATGGTATATATTGTATATGTACTGTTTTGCAGGTTATGAAGTGACTAGTATGGCCCAAATAGGATAGAAAATATGGTCTGCGTACCATTAATTTGAATGTAATTGGTCTAAAGTACCAAAATTGTTTTTCAATTCAAATATGGTATGTGTACCATCAAATAGTTGTAATTAGTTTTAATTATAGCTTATCCTATTTGAAGAAAATGGTGCCTCCCACGGAGATTTTCAAGACGGACTTTGAAGTCAAAGCTTCAAGATGAAGTCGGGCCATACTAGATCACCTTTATCTTATGCATGCTTTAAGTTATTTATTGCTTTAAATATGTCTTAATTATGCATAAGATTATGGCTTGATTATGTTGTATGATTAAGGATTTTAGTTAACTTAAAATCTAACCAACATAGTAAGAGCCTTAAGTTCCAAACTTAAAAATTGAGTTAAAAGGTGCCATGCCAAAATATACACTTGCTTGGATATCCTTTACATCAATCTAGTAATAGTTTTCGCTCAGCGAGGTGTTACTTATTGGTCCTAAAGGGGCAAGGTACACAAATAATTGTGAGTACATGTTAGTTTTGGTGAAACTCAACGATATAAGTAAGGAGTCCTTTTATGTCGTGGCAAAATCGATAGGTTTACCTAATAAGTTCTTAGACGTACCTATCAACCAAGAATAGTTTCTAGACTATTAGCAAAAGGCTTTTGCTTACCTAAGATGTTTTAGGATTAAGTCGACAAACTGTGCTTAGTTCTTCAATGATTTTAGGATCTTGGAATCATTTTATTCACACCTGCCGGAACAAATAACTTGAATAAAATGCTTAATAAACATTGAATTATGCATGTATGCTAGGATTTAAGTTTATTAAGAGAAACTGTGAATGGTTATTTATTTGTTTATTCTTTTCAATTGTAGTTTTTAATATGGCAAACAACAATTCATTCAACATTCGATCAATTCTCGAAAAGGAGAAGTTGAACGGGAAAAACTTCCTTGACTGGCAAAGGAACTTGCAAATAGTTCTTATGCAGGAAGAAAAGGAGTATGTCCTAGATGAGGCGATGCCCGAAGCCGCAGGCGACGGGGTCACTCAGGCAGCCCTCAATCGTTGGATTGATGCCAACAAGGATGTGAAATGTCTAATGCTCGCCACCATGAGTGCGGATCTGCAGAAAACGTTCATCAACTCAGATGCTTTCACAATCATCAGTGAATTGAAGAATATGTTCCAAGATCTGGCTCGAGTCGAAAGATTCGAGACTCATAGGCAAATTCTTGAGACCAAGCTTAAGAAAGGCGAGCCCGTAAGTCCACATGTTCTCAAAATGATTGGACTCATTGAGAATATGAGTCGGCTGGATCAGCAATTTTCTCAGGAAATGGCTATAGACACCATCCTCCATTCTCTTCATAGCGGGTATGATCAGTTCAAACTGAACTACAGTATGAATAGTCTGGACAAAACGCTCACTGAGCTTCACGGTATGCTGAAAACCGCTGAAAAGACGCTCAAAAGTGATAAGCAGGACGTGCTTATGGTGCGTGGGGGCAAGTTCAAGAAATCTGGAAAGAAGAGGAATGCTAAGAAAGGTGGCAACAAGGCCAGCCCAACTAAGCAAAATGGCGCCAAATCTGTAAAGAGGAAGGTCAGTCAACCCACTTCTGAATCCGAATGCTTCTACTGCAAGAAGAAGGGGCATTGGAAGAGAGATTGCTTGAAGCTAAAGGAAGATCAGAAGAACGGAACAGTCGTTCCATCTTCAGGTATTTTCGTTATAGACTGTATACTTGCTAATTCAACTTCTTGGGTATTAGATACAGGTTGTGGCTCACACTTATGTTCCAATCCACACGGACTAAGAAGAAGTAGAAAGTTAAGCAAGGGTGAAGTCGACCTACGAGTGGGAAATGGAGCACGGATTGCTGCATTAGCTGTAGGAACTTACTATTTGTCGTTGCCCTCCGGGCTAGTTTTGGAACTGGAAGAATGTTTCCATGTTCCAAGTCTTACTAAAAACATCATTTCAGTTTCTTGCTTAGATGCTAAGGGATTTTCCTTTTTAATAAAAGACAATAGTTGTTCGTTTTATTTTAAAGAGATGTTTTATGGATCTGCTAGATTAGTCAATGGACTTTATTTATTAGATCACGACAAACAAGTATATAACATAAATACCAAAAAGGCCAAAAAGGATGATTCAGATCTCACCTATCTGTGGCATTGTCGATTAGGCCATATAAACTTGAAACGCTTAGAAAGACTTCAAAAGGAAGGAATTCTAGAACCATTTGACTTAGAGGATTATGGTAAATGCGAATCATGTTTACTTGGCAAAATGACAAAGCAACCTTTCTCTAAAGTTGGAGAAAGAGCAAATGAACTATTGGGTTTAATCCATACAGATGTATGTGGACCAATGAGTACAAATGCTAGAGGTGGTTTCAGCTACTTTATCACTTTTACTGATGACTTCAGTAGGTATGGTTATGTCTACCTAATGAAGCATAAGTCTGAATCCTTTGACAAATTCAAGGAATTTCAGAGTGAAGTAGATAATCAATTAGGCAAGAAGATTAAGGCATTGCGGTCTGATAGAGGCGGTGAATATCTGAGCTATGAATTTGATGACCATCTGAAAGAATGTGGAATTCTATCAGAATTGACTCCTCCTGGAACACCACAATGGAACGGTGTGTCAGAACGGAGGAACAGAACCTTGCTAGACATGGTCAGGTCAATGATGGGTCAGGCCGAACTTCCATTAGAATTTTGGGGACATGCACTAAATACAACTGCACTCAATATAAATAGAGCTCCGTCTAAAGCTGTCGAAAAGACTCCATACGAATTATGGTTTGGAAAGCCTCCAAATGTGTCTTTTCTTAAGATTTGGGGATGTGAAGTATACGTCAAACGATTAATTTCAGACAAACTTCATCCAAAATCTGACAAATGTATCCTTGTGGGCTATCCAAAGGAAACAAAGGGGTATTACTTCTACAATACATGTGAGAACAAGGTGTTTGTTGCTCGAGATGGTGTCTTTTTTGAGAAAAATCACATTTCCAAAATGACAAGTGGGAGAAAAGTAGACCTCGATGAAATTCGAGTCGAACAACAAACTCTAGAGAATGCTCAAGATGACATTCAGGATGAAACTCAGAGATCTTTAGAAGAATCTGGTGAGAATCATGGTCAAACTAGAAATGTTACCCCGCGTAGATCGCAAAGATATAGATCTCAACCGGAAAGGTACTTAGGTATTCTGACGAACGAGAGCTATGACGTTCTATTACTTGAAAGTGATGAACCTGCGACTTACAAACAAGCTATGACGAGCCCTAGCTCCAAGCAATGGCAAGAAGCCATGCAATCTGAATTAGACTCCATGTCTGAAAACCAAGTATGGGATTTGGTCGATTTGCCAGATGGCTACCAAGCCATTGGAAGCAAACGGGTTTTCAAACTGAAAAAGGACAAGGATGGGAAACTTGAAGTTTTCAAAGCTAGATTGGTTGCAAAAGGTTACAGGCAAGTCCACGGTGTGGATTATGATGAAACCTTTTCACCAGTTGCAATGCTAAAGTCTATTCGGATAATGTTAGCAATCGCTGCATATTACGATTACGAAATATGGCAGATGGATGTCAAAACTGCTTTCTTAAACGGCGTTTTAACAGAAACTGTGTTTATGACACAGCCTGAAGGTTTTGAGGATCCAAAGAATGCTAAAAAGGTATGCAAGCTAAAGAAGTCAATCTACGGATTGAAGCAGGCATCCAGGAGCTGGAATATACGTTTTGATGAAGCAGTCAGTGACTTTGGTTTCATCAAGAACGCAGACGAATCTTGTGTATACAAGAAAGTCAGTGGGAGCAAAATTGCTTTCCTAGTATTATATGTCGACGACATATTACTTATCGGAAATGACATTCCTATGTTGAACTCTGTCAAGATTTGGCTTGGGAAATGTTTTTCGATGAAAGATCTAGGAGAAGCACAGTACATATTGGGCATCAAGATTTACAGAGATAGATCTAAAAGGATGATTGGACTTAGTCAAAGCACTTATATCAATAAGGTGCTTGATAGGTTCAAGATGGCAGACTCCAAGCGAGGCTACCTACCCATGTCTAATGGAATGACTCTAAGCAAGACTCAGTGCCCAAAAACACTTGATGAGCGTAGACGAATGAATGGGATTCCATATGCATCATTGATTGGTTCAATAATGTATGCTATGATATGTACACGCCCGGATGTTGCGTATGCACTCAGTGCTACGAGCAGATACCAGTCAGACCCAGGAGAGGCGCATTGGACTACTGCCAAGAACATTCTGAAGTACCTGAAAAGGCACAAAGATGACTTCCTGGTCTATGGTGGAGATGATGAATTAATTGTTAAAGGCTATACGGACGCAAGTTTCCAAACCGACAAAGATGATTTCAGATCATAGTCTGGGTTTGTCTTCTGCCTCAACGGAGGAGCAGTAAGCTGGAAAAGTGCTAAGCAAAGCACCATTGCGGGTTCTACAACAGAAGCGGAGTACATTGCTGCACATGAAGCAGCAAAAGAAGCTATATGGCTAAGGAAGTTCATAGGTGAACTTGGTGTAGTCCCCTCCATTAAAGGACCAATAGCCCTGTATTGTGACAATAACGGAGCTATTGCACAGGCAAAGGAGCCTAGACACCACCAGAGAGTCAAGCATGTACTTCGTAGATTTCACCTTCTACGAGAGTTCGGTGAAAGAAAAGAAGTCGAGATAAGCAAAATTGGAACTGATGACAACATATAAGATCCATTGACTAAACCTCTGCCGCAGGCGAAGCACAACTCGCACACTGCAGCTATGGGAATCAAGCATATTGGAGAATGGCTTTGATGTCTCTGTTTAATGTTTTAAAGTTTTAGAGTTTAAATCTTTGTAAAACATTATTGGTTAATCATTCACAATAAATGAAAAGAATTCATTTTTCCATTTAATTTGTGGTTTATTAAATGATGAGTCCCTTCAATTTGACGATATATTCAAGATAGACTGTCAGGACCAGTCCTGTGACTAAGAAATGTCTATCAAGTGAACTTGAATGTCAAAGGTTGAAGATGGTCCCTAGTCGGAGTTTTCTATAAAATTGGACGCATAGAAAACGTTAGACGATTAGAATGCAAGATGACCAGTAGTTCTGTTTCTTGAACTATGTGGACATGGCAATGTCATAATCATTTGCATAGATACTTACTTTGGGAAGACTAGTATCGGACAAGACCTATGAAACTTTACTGTAAGAGATGAAAATCTGTCATAAGTAAATTTCATTAAAATTATTAGACACTAAATCCTCAATACCTGAGTGATTTGAGATTACTTGTTTGAGAACTGGTTGCTTTGACGTTGACCAACCGTCGCACCGTAAAAGGAGGCTATAAAGGCAACGCTCAGGTAATCACCTATCAAACGAAGTCTAATCTCAAGATCGCAAGATTGGGATTGTCCTCCCATAAATCGGGATAAGATGCTTAAAAGTTGTACAAGGCCACTCGGAGAGCTAGAAACTATGAAATGCATGGCCGTGCTCGGATGAATCATAGGCTATGATTATCTGTTTATTTGATCAGTTGAACTCTGAAACCGAGAAACACCTCTGGACATAATAAGGATGACAACTCTTACCTTATGTTCAAGAGCAAGCATCGAGCGACAAAGGAATTAGGAAATGCACCCTTGTCCCTAAGGACAAGTGGGAGACTGAAGGAAATAATGCCCTTGGTCCAAGTATGCATTCTATGTTAAGTCTAATAAATGCGGTTCAGTATTAATTAACAAGTTAATAATTCAGTGAGATCAAGTGAGCTGAATGCCTAGCTAGAGGCCGCTTCAGTTCAAGTGGAATTAATGATATTAATCCACAGCTTACTCTTGACTGAACCCGTAGGGTCACACAAATAGTACGTAAACGGATCAAGTATTTAATGGCATTAGATACTCCATCTATGGATATTCGGAATCGACGGATCTTGGTTTCAGTGGGAGCTGAGATCGTCACAGGCAAGAAATGAATACTCCGGAAACGATGATATTGCCGGAAACGGAAATATGGATCGTATCGGAAATATAAATATTATCCAAGTCGTAGATGTTGCCGGAAACGGAAACATGGTACGTATCGGAAAATATTATCGGAAATGGAAATATTGCCAGAATCGAAAATATTGCCGGAAACGGAAATATTGTCAGAATCGGAAATATTATCGGAATCAGAAAATAATTCCGGAAACGGAAATACTAAATATTTGTTCGAAACGGAAATTGATTCCGGAATCGGAAATATTAAATATTGTTCGTATCGGAAATGAATTCCGGAATCGGGAATTTAATCGGAAGCGTATCGTACGAATTAGCATCGGACGAGGCCCGCTAGACGAAGGCCCAGCACGAAGCCAGGCCGTCGCCCAGCGAGCCAACGCACACGAGCGCACGCCAAGCCTCGACCAGGCCCAGCGCAAGGCCAGGCCCAGCCAAGGCCTTGGGCGCGCGCGCGCGGAGCGCAGCAATGGGCCGAGCGCTGTGCGCCTAGCGTGGGCCGCAAGGCTTGCTCGGGTGTACGGTGCTCCTGCATTGCGTGTGCAGGAATCCTGAAGTAATCAGAATTCGAAGTGTGATTAAATCCTAAAACTATTAGATAATGATTATTTAATTAGAGTCCTAGTAGGGTTATAATTAAATAAATTAGTATCCTAATAGGATTCCAAAACCCTTTCCATAACTCTATAAATACGTGCCTAGGGTCACATATTTTAGTGAGATTATTCAAGTATTCAAAGTGAGTTTTTGAGAGAAAATTCAGACACATTTCTTACCTAAGAGTGCCGAAAATCTTTAGTACCCTAAGGGCGATTCTAGTTGGTCAATCTTAAGGCGGATCCGGACGTGCTATGGACTATCTACGGAGGGACGACACTTGGAGTCCTAAAGACTTGTTCTTGTTCGGTTCGGGCGTAGCTAGGGAAGGCACGCAACAAAGAGTATGCATCTAAACTATGCTATATGATTATGTGTAAATAATATGTATTCCTGGCTAAATGGTTTTTCCGCATGATTTATGAATTGTCATATGTATCATAACCTAACATCCTAAACATAACCCTTTGGTCTAATGTTGATTCCTTACATAATACCTCTATAGTATCTGTTCCCCTAAACTCATCAAACATCAACTGAACATGACCATCTTCATATAACTCGATTGACTTGCCCGATTTAGGATTCTTATAATACAATCTAAAATTCCTAGACAAGAACACACCTTGCTTAACTGAATCCAAAAAAATACTCCTAAGAATCCCCATGAAATCAGTGGCACGAACATCCTCTATCCTAACATCAAAATCTGACCCATTATAGTGACACAACAACCACAATGCTCTCCTCATTCCTAAACAAACAATCGAACAATTACAGAATATTAACACAAGAATTAAAGCACAAATAAAACCCAATTATGCAACCCATAAATCATACCAGTTAACAACCCATTAATCAACTGAACAACATCAAATTTATCAACCCATAATCAACTGAACAACATCAAATTTATCAATATAAACCCAATCACAAAAAGTAAACCCTAACCCTAAAATTTTCGCAGTTCAATCAACCAAAATATGCAAATAAACAAAACGAACTAAAGAGAGTACCTTTTGAAGAAGAGAAACACTCAGATCACCCTTCCTTTGATTGATTACTTAGAAACGACCTTTTTGCTGATGAACTTGAAAAACCCGAAATTCTTGGAATTTCGGCTTCGGAGAGTGTGGATTGAAGTATGGAGACCCCAATTTATCGATTGCACACAATTTCCCCCAATATCTCCTCCAGAATCGTGAAATTTTTTTAGGGTTTGCGTGGTTTTTCGAGAGAAGAACAGAGGAAGAAGGAAGAAGAAAGGTTGGGGTTTTGAAATTTTGGAAACCTGGGTGTCTATGTCAGTTTCTTACAATTGCGCCAGAATAAGGGCAAAAGAGTCAAAGCACAGTAACGTCTACTTAACGCCGTTAGTCAGTTAGGGTCATTAAGGGTATCTCATGCGAGAAAATGAAACCTGAGGGGTACCTGGTAGATTACTGAAACAACGAGGGTACCTGGTGAATTAACTTAAACCTCGGGGGTATCTCATGAAATATCCGTTTTTTTTCTTCTATTCGGTGATTTACTTTCTCTCTCTAAAAAAATTTCGCTGGTTTCCCTCTCTCCCTTCTGCTCGCTCAGCCACCATCAATCGATCACATTCATCGCAATTTTCATTCAATTCTTCATCAAATGAATTCTTTTTTTCATGCGTTTTACTTTGATTACCGTATTGCGATTTCACTTTATTCGATTTTTCTCAATTCATCGATTCTATTCATCAATAGTTTTCCAGATTTTCAACTATTTTCCAAGGTATGTAAAGTAAAATTGAAATTATTTATTCTTTTCTTTGTTTATATTATTCTATTTAGCTGAATTCATCGTTTGTTTTTGTTTTTTGAATCATATTTTTGTTGATTTTTGTGTCGATTTCCTTTTGATTTATGGCTAATTAATGTTTAATATCCATTTGATTTCTGGCTTATTAATGTTTTTAGATTGATTCTATTTGATTTCATGTTTGTTTTTTGTTGTTGTTTTTGAAGGAAATATGTCCTTCACCTAAGGTGCATTAGTCCAATACCAAGGTTCAGAATAATTACGAACAATTAATTCAGTGAGATCAAGTGATCGAAACAGCTGGCTGGAGCAATGCTTCCGATCAGTGAGTTCTAATCTATATTAGGCTCACAGCTTACTCTTGACTGAACCTATAAGGTCACACCATTGGCATGTAACGGATCACCGTATTAAATGAATCGAAAATTCATAAAATAGCTTTTCGGGAAATTAGTTTGGAAAACGTAACTATACAATTAAACATTGGATCGTGAAATTGTATATCGTATTGCGTATATTAGTAAGCTAGGCGAAACGAATAATCGTATCGTACGACAATGGATCGTCAAGTACGAAATGATAAATAAATTGTTGAAGGATAATTTAATCGCAATACGAAAGCAACCCACGAGCCGGAACGCACAAGCGCAAGGCCCGTGGGCGCAACATACATGGCAATGCAGCGCTGGCCCATAGGCCTCGCTGCTGTGTGGCGCGCGCAGACAAAGAACAAGGCAAGCCACAACAGCTAGCGGCCCGCGGCCCAGCTAGCTGTGTGTACGCCTAATGCCCTTCGTGGGCTTGCTGGCCGGCCAATGGCCTTAGTCCTTGGTCGGTTGGCTTGCTTAAGGTTTATGTTATTTTAATAACCAAAATACATGTTTTTCAATACACAATTCATATTGTACACACAACCCTAGGAGAAAAGAGAAACCCTAATTCTCTCTTTGCCTCCATGAATGTGTTTTTCCCAACACCAAAAATATCTTGAGTGATGTTTAAGCCATTAATCTCGAGATGCATCTGAACGTGTCGGTGAACCAAGTAGAGGAACAAAATTTGGAGTTCTTGTTCGTGTTCGTGATTCGTTGAACTAGGGAAAACACGCTACAAACGTAAGTATTGCTTGATTTGTACTTTATACATGCTTCCTGGCTTTGGGGTTATTCCGCTATCATGTAATGTATTTAACTGTAAACCTCTACAGTGGTATCATGAGCTACATGTAATCAAAGTATTTTTCAGCATGTTTATATGTTTGTATTTTGTCGAACTTTTTTGCATATTTTCGTGAATTTTTTGAAATTTTCTGGATTATTGGATAAGTCGTAGAAAGTAATTCTGACTTCGTAATATGTCAGAAATTCGAATTTTATGACCCTAATCTGTTTGGAAACGGTGTTTTATGATTAAATCATGCGAACATAATCTCCAAAACAGGCAACGAAGTGCGATTCTTTGGGCGTTTTTGTTAATCAATGAATTAATTCGTTAAATTTGGAAATTTTTCAATTAATTGCTCGACCTAATGAACTCGGAATTAATTGAAATTTTTTCCTACTGTTCATGGGAATATTATAGACTCATGGTAATTTTTTCGTCCATGAGTATCAAGTATAAACTCAAATTTTATTTTTTCCTAATTTGTTGATTTTTAGATCGAAAATTATTTTTAATAATTGGTTAGATATGAAAATTTATTTAGGTGAGAAGGGGAATATGATTTCATATTTAAATGGAAGATTTATAAATTCATGGATTAAAATTTTGATTGGTTTCGTTAATTTTAATCATCACCTAAACCAAATTTGATAAAAATCTGAAATTTAAATGTTTTTGAACGATTTAAATGTTTTTGGATTGGATTATCAAAGTTATTCAAATTTTTGTTGATGTTCATCATTCGTTAAATTTGAATATTTGTTAGCCTAGATTTATTATATTTCATTAATTGGATTGTTTGAAATCACATAAATCGCCCATGTTAATTATTTTTCGTAACCTAAAACGATTGGAATTGTTGAAATTATGAAAATTTTATCATGCAAATTTTATTTCGTAACATTGAATTGGATTTTGATTTTCATTAGACGACCAAGCCACTCGATGGTAGCTGTCCATGTGCGGTGTGTGCGTGTGACTTGGCTTCGTGCCACGCTTTGAGCACACACAAGGCAACCAGACAAGGGCAGGGCTACAAGCCAGCGCTGGCACGCGCATCTGGCTTGGCTTGCTGCCTGCCGTGTGTGGAAGTGTGAAACGGGCTGGGCGAAGCCTACGGACGAGCTCATAGCATACAACACGCAAGGAACACGCACAAAGGCAAGCCATGGACGATGACCTGCAGTGCCTGCTTGGTGCGAAAAGGGTGTGGCTGCGCACAGAGCTGGACGAAGCCCTGGGGCGAGCTCGCGGCATGCCACACACTAAGGCCAGCAGCGCTAGGCCGAGGCATGGCACAACGACATAGGAAAGTAGGTAGCGGGCATGGGCGAGCAAGCCCATGCGCTGCTGCAGGGCATTCGTGCCTGCACGCTAGGCCTTGCGCCCTCGCGTGGATGTGATGCTACGATGGCACTGCACGTTGTTGGGCTGGGCACTCGTCTAGCCCACGATGCATCCGATTGTGCAATTTTGCTTCGTTTTATTTCAAGGCCCAAAATTTTGGGCTTTGGGCTCATTTTGCACGAAGGGGACAACGGTGGACTTTTTGTTTATTTTATTTTATTTGACTTGGGTCGTGCCGTGAGTTTAAATATTTAAAATTAAAGGTTCAAATTAAATATTGGTTTAAGTGGGAGCCGTTTAAGTGAAATTATTTAAAATAATTATTTTTAATTATTTTTCGTAGGGCACCATTATTTAATGAAAATAATTTTTGTTTAGAATAATTTTAAGGATTAATAATTTGGAATTGATTAATCTTTTAGGACGCGTTTACATGAACATGATTTTTTTATTAAATCATGTAAATACTTGCATATTTACTTGGGCCATTCGTTTTAGGACACAAATGGGTGAATGCATAGATATTATTTTATGTATTGCAGGTATTGAAGGTGACTAGTATGGCCAATCTACGATAGTTAAATACGGTATGCGTACCGTTCTATCTTTGAATGTAAAGTTTTAAATACGGTCAGCCTACCATTGATGTTTTGATGTAATATTTAGGTTATTATTATTTCAAGTTCTTCTAGATTATTTAGAACTTTAAGTTAGCTTTTGAATGAAGTTCAAGACGATGCCAAGCTGACAAGGAGAAGGGAAGATTGGATGCTTCATGACCAAGTTTTTAGGCCATACTAGTTCACCAAATTATTTATGCTTTTATATATTGAATGAATGTATATGATTGCATGAATGTTGTTTGTATGTTTGATTAGATTTTGTTCACTAAGTAATCAAACCAACATAGAAACAACTAGGTCCAAAGTAATATTGAGTTTATAATTGCCTTCCAAATCAAGCACTTACTAAAATCTAAGGACCTAAGATAGTAGGTTACCGCCAAAGCGAGGTGCTATTTTAGTAGACATAGATGGTAAGGCATCCCAAAGGAGCACATTGATTGTGGTTGCAACTCAAGCAACATTGGTACATGTTGTGGCAATGGGATAAATTATGGTATTAGTTTATTAACCAAGAGTAATTTGTAAGTTACTAGCATAGGTTTGCTTACCTAAAATCTTAAAAGACTTAAGACAAGCCAAAGCATGCTTAAGGATTTAAGACTTTTGGGGTCTTGGATTCGTTTCATTCATTACTGACCATGTTTTATTGCAATAATGAAATGTTTAATATCTTTAATGATTGCATGAATGCTTTTATTTCAAGTTATTAAAGTATGATAAATGTTTTCTTTGCTAGTTCATTTTGTAGAATTGTAAGTCTTCAACCTTATTGCGTTCGGATAATAGAACTACAATATTCCCTATATCGATTGGTAACTAATTTTGAGAGAAATTCTCAAAGGAAAGGAGACTAAGAGCGTATCTTGGATGCTATTTTTCTTATAGTGATCTTCATGGTTGTTTTCAAGATTAAACTTGAATGGTAGACCAATTGGACCTCATATATTAAAAATACTGGGTAGTTTTGGAACAATGAAGTATTGAGTTAAAGGCTCATGTATCACCAATGGTTAACAACCAATTTTCTTTTGATTCAATAATGAACTAGACTCATTGGATGCGGTCATTCAAAGTGAATAAAAGAAAGGGACTTTGTAGGCATATCAAAGTAAGAAGATCAAGAAAAGATTAAAATCTTTAGGACTATAAGAAAAGGTGCTAAAATGGATAGGAAACGGGAACAAAAGAAATGAATTCAAGATTCAATTTCTACCTAAAAGTTTGCGTTAAAGAGAAAGGAGTTAGCAAATAAACTCCTGTGGTATTAGATTACCGCTTGAGGCTCTAACTCTTGTTAAGACCTCAAATTCCGGGAGCTAAGTCTGGTTATTGACCTACAAGTGGGAAATGAAGCAAAGTTGTGCTAAATTAGTTGTAGGGTCATCATGTTTGTTTTAAAGTACTTCTAAAGGCTGGAACTTAATGGCATTATTTTCCATTAATCATCATAAACAATTTATGTTTGGACAACAGAAAGACTCACATTCAAAGTAAACAAAAACATTCATTGAGTGTTTATTTGAATGAAATGGTCATTTAAGGGCTGAGTCATATGATTGATTAATAAACAAACAAATCTCTTCACACTCAAACTTTAGAAGGTTCAAATCAAATTTTTTGATTTGTGTTCCACATATCTTTGGCAATGCCATATGACCATATCAACAAGACAACATTCTAAGATTCCATGGCATGGATTTTTGAAAGTTGACTACTTTAAGACACATGGGTCTCACTTGTTGAATATGACATATAAATGGACTATTGTTAGAAGGTTCAAGACAATACGTTCATAGACCAAAGATGGATATTATGACTTACCTATTTCACAAGAATTTGAGAAAATATGGATATATTTACTCAAAGTGAAATATGTGAAATGCTTCAATGCGATTCACAAAAGGGTGTAAAATCAACTTGGCAAGAATTTTGGAACATCTAGACTAGTTCAAGATGATGTTTACATGAGCCAAGAAAGATTATCTAGATTTTTTATATGGCATTATAACAATCGAAGCTTCATAAGAATATGGTATATCCAAATGGAGGATCGGAATCTATTCGATTAATGATAATCACGACTATTTTCCTATATGGTTTCTAAATGATACTCTTAAGTGACTATCACACTGAACAAAGTTGTCAAAGCTAAGGATAAGATGTCATAAGGATTGAACTTCGGTTTAGTACATCTTGTCAGTATATATATCTAGGGTTGTCAAACCCAGTGGGAGTTAGTGTTTACATCAACACAAACTCAAGAATAGATATATGTTTCTTTATGAGCGACTCATAGAAACAAAAGGTATTGATTCTACCACAAATTTGAGAACATATGGTTGTTTCTCTAGATAATGTCTTTTAGGAAAGCACCTTATTTCCAAAAATGCACGTGGGAGAAAAATGACCTCGAAGTGACCTCAAAAGACCATCGAGTCAAGCAACAAACAAATGTAGGATACTTAGGAGTCTTTGGAAAAGCTCCGTACTTAGAAGCCTTTGGAAGAGCTTCAGGAAGACTTTGGAAGTGCTTCTAGAGAATCCTAATACTCAAAGGACTTGAGTAATGTCTTTATGGACAGTAAATTTTGATGTTCAATACCTTGATAAATCGTACAAGGAATAGAATTCAACCAAGATAGATACATAGATATCTTGAGGATGAAAACTATGAAGACTTTGAAAGTGATTCAAAAACATACGAGTTACAAGGAAGCTACGACGAATTAAAAATTCCCAAGTATGGTTTGAGGCCATCAGAAACATTATTATGGTTCGAGGCCATATAAAATGGTTTGAGGCCATTTTATCCGAAATATCTTCATCTTAAAGAATCAAGTCTTTGATTTGGTTGATTTTCATAAAGGGTTCACTCCCATTGGTTGCAAACATGTTTTCAAAACATACAAAGATGATATTGTATACACATAAAAAAGAAAATATAGATTGGTGGTTAAAGATTGTAAACAAGTTCACGGCGTTGATAATGTTGAAATCTTTTTCACCAAGTCGGAATGCTTGAACTGTTTTGGATAAATCTAGCAATAATTGCATATGGAAATATGGCAACTGGAAAAAGAAACACCTTCCTCAATTGGACTTGTATAAAGGAATTGTGTACATCACACAATGTAAAAGTTTTGGATGCTAGATAAAAGAGCAAGCTTAAGAAATCTATTCGCAGATTAAAGCATGCAAGTGGGAATTGGACCATATTTTTCAACAAGACTATTGAGCAATCATAGCTTTATGAAAATATGGATCATCTTGTAGATGACGAGTTTAGTGGGAGCTAAGTCAAGTTTATTGGTTCTATATATAAGAGATACATATCTCTCTATTGAAAATGACATTCAAATTCTAAATGGTTAGATTGAAAGTATTTGTCAATATTAGAACTATGGCGAAACTTAGAACATACTGGGTTAAAGATCTATTGGATAAGATCTAAAGTGTTGTTTGAATTCTGTAAAAGTAATTACTAAATCAAACACAATTGAGAGACTCAAAAGAGACTCTCAACCCATATGAGTAAATCTAAGTAATGAATGTTATAACTAAAGTGTAAAGCTAGGCTGTTATTACTAAAGTTAAACATGAAGGACCTTGAAGAAGAACCTTTACTTTATATCACATGGCAATGCCAAGATTTTAGCAAAATTCGATATCTCGTGAAACTGAATAAGCTAAAGTTACATGGATAGATTTTAAAATGCGAATGGTTTTTGGCATTACAATCAATGATGTATAGTGTGGTATATGGATTGCGAAGATAACCCGTAAAGGTTGGATTATAACGAATTTATACCAATCTCTATTGATCTAGATCAAAGATCATTAGAATAATATCAAGAACATCCAATACATTTGGACATGTAGGATGAGCACTTGATAAGAGGAAGTGAAGATGAACTAAAGTTTTGATGCTACATGCATAGCTTAAACAAAAGTTGGATCTTGTTGTTAGGCAAACCATAAACATAGACGGGCAATTTGGCGTCGTGATTAAATGGTGGTAACATAGGTTCTAAACCATATGTGATGCATGGGAAACTGAATCAATGATTAGTTTCCAACTTCTTAGTTGAAAGATGTATCTCCCACATCTCTGTGAACTGGTTGGAGTATTCCAAAAGGGAAGCATCATTTGCAACTCTACATAATTGAAATGAATTCATTATTGCCTAAGAAGCAATAAAAGGGATTTGTTTCTAGTGGGAGTTCTTCAATGAACTCAGGTTGATCACAAGTCTGCTATCTGGATGATTTTCTATTTTGAAATGAGAATCATTCTAATAGCAATGAAAGACTGGATCATTCTATAAACATATTCAAAGATCTTTTCATCTTACATCGAAAGGCTTTCGATAGAAAAGACGCTAAGAATAGCAAAGTATGAAAAACTAAAGACGCTATGAATAGCAAAGAGTGAAGGAAATATGTCCTTCACCTAAGGTGCATTAGTCCAATACCAATGTTCAGATTAATTACAAACAATTAATTCAGTGAGTTCTAGTGATCGGAACAGTTGGCTGGAGCAATGCTTCCGATTAGTGAGTTCTAATCTATATTAGGCTCACATATTACTCTTGACTAAACCTAAAAGGTCACACCATTGGCATGTAACAGATCACCATATTAAATGAATCGGAAATTCATTTAATAACTTTTAGGGAAATTAATTTGGAAAACATAACTATACGATTAAACATTGGATCGTGAAATCGTATATTGTATTGCGTATATTCGTAAGCTAGGAGAAACGAATAATCGTATTGTACGACAATGGATCGTCTGTATACACCTACTTTTGCCCCCATTCCCGAAATGGAAGGTTCGATGATGAGAACATAAATCTCCACTTGGCAACGCATCTCCTATAAAATAAATGAATCTCAATCACCCTTACATTTCAGCCAAAACTACTATCTATAGAAACCTGCTAAGAATAGTAACTGCCGTAAAAGGTAGTTGTTAAAAGTGGCAAAGTTATAAAAGATAGAAACCTGTCAGAATTAGGTGGTGCACTCCAACATACATCCTAAAAGAGATAGAATTTGCATTCCTAATCAACCTAGAGTTCGTAAAGGGCGCAGACGCATTCCGTCATAAGTTAATACGCACTAAAAGACTCGGATAAATCTCAAGGGCTCCGTGTTCTAAGAGTCCAGATCTGACAAAGAACTCGGCCCAGATCCCATTTTCAACGCCAGGATCTGGGCGCCGAAATCTTCGGCGCCCAGCTTTGGGCGCTGAAAATGCCTGGGGCCGTTTTATCTCCGGATTCCTTTTGGATTCGTATCTTAAAATCTATCTTTCCACACACCCTTTTCCTATAAATACAGCTTCAAAACCGACGTGAAAAGGACACACAATTGCATAACCTAAGTAGTGACTCTAGCCTTAAGCTTAAGCCTCACGCTGCGAAATTGATCCGGCGTTCTGTCGCAATCGACCCAAAAGTCGAACATAACGCGTCCTGCCCCTTGTAGCTTGATGAATTAAGCCTAAATACTGGAACATTGCTTAGAAACCCGAGATTCGTTAAATAAAAGGAGAAATAGCAAAGCCAAGTGGTTAGTTTTCTGAGAACCACAACGCACCTCTCAAGGGAGCGTTGTAATGTGTCCCTCATATGATTTAATCGCTTTCATCACCCTTTTATAAAATTGTCAAACTATTAACTTGATTGATCTATCACGCCTAATAAGATAATACCTTGGACAATTGAATTATCATGCTAGGTACCTTAAATGAATCTAAATCAGATAATCACGATCGATTTAGTATTATGTGTTGCATATTGCTAAAATCAATTCAGAATAGTTTAATAGTTTAAGGCATGTCCCTTCAATTATTTATGCTGAACTAGTAAGGATAACCTGCCTCTGGAGTATTATCGATGAGCACTCCCCTCGGTAGCTACAGTCCCCCGAACTCTCAATCTCTGCCCTGCGGGTGTACGTTGAGCGATCCCCACACCAGGGATCACAAGGGAACCTATGGCCATCGTGGTCGAACATAATTGCACTCCCTTTATGTCACAATAACCGGGTTTTGTCAGTTTTTCTCATTGTCGTTAAAAACTGAATGGCGACTCCTATATTACTAGTCGATTGGGTGTAAACTCACAGGAAATCCAATTACACTTGATCTGACGACGTCACGCCCACGAGGGACGAGGTCACGCATTAGCCTCGTGCTTTTTCGACCCCCTCACATCGTCAAGTACGAAACGATAAGTAAATTGTCGAAGGATAATTTAATCGCAATACGAAAGCAACCTACGAGCTGGAGCGCACAAGCGCAAGGCTTGTGGGCACAACATGCATGGCAATGAAGCGCTGGCCCATAGGCCTTTCTACTGTGTGGCGCGCACGGACAAAGAACAAGGCAAGCCACAACAGCTAGTGGCTCGCGGCCCTGCTAGCTGTGTGTGCGCCTAATACCCCTCATTGGCTTGCTGGCCGACCAGTGGCCTTAGGCCTTGGTCGGTTGTCTTGCTTAAGGTTTAGGTTATTTTAATAACCTAAATACATGTTTTTCTAATACACAATTCAGATTGTACACACAACCTTAGGAGAAAAGAGAAACCTTAATTCTCTCTTTGCCTCCATGAATGTGTTCTTCCCAAAAGCAAAAATATCTTGTGTGACCGTCTAAGCCATTAATCTCAAGACGGATCTGAATGTGTCGGTGAACCAAGTAGAGGAACGACATTTGGAGTTCTTGTTTGTGTTCGTGATTCGTTGAACTAGGAAAACACGCTACAAACGTAAGTATTGTTGATCTGTACTTTATACATGCTTCCTGGCTTTGGGGTTATTCCGCTATCATGTTATGTATTTAACTGTAAACCCCTACTGTTGTGGGTAAATCTACCCGGCCTACGTGGCCTAACCCGTAAGTGCCACATGGCACTACTTAAACATGTCAGCCAACCACCTGGATGCCTTTCCCTTCTTTACGGGACCAATATTAAGCAATATGCCCAAATATATTCCTTTGGACCATGGCCCAAATGAGGAATATGTTGATAGAGACACTTGTCCTCTTCTCATCAATTAGCCAATCAAGGTCCATCTATTTAGGGTTAAACCCATGGAGACACCAAGTATAATTACCCCTATTTCCCAAGAAACGGGGGCACAAGTTTCAACATAGAAAAATGCATCATCATTGATTACATCAACGACTCTCTCTCTCTCTCTCTCTCTCTCTCTCTCTCTCTCTCTCTCTCTCTCTCTCTCTCTCTCTGTCTCTCTCTCTCTCTCTCAATATAATACAGTTTTATTTTTCTAAAAACCCCCAATCTTACTTAAGCATCGGAGGGAATATTCCTACGGGAATATTCTTGTTTTGCAGGTGATTAGGCCGAACGTGACGTGGATCGACTTCTACCTAGACCGCATACCTCCTCGTCAGCAACATAAGGAAAAACTCCCACAACATTTGGCGCCGTCTGTGGGGAGGTAATGAATCATGGTAGACGTCCAACACTCTGGTAACTCACCAAACGCCAATCATGACGAGACAAATAAGGATGCAACGACTGACAAACGTCCTCCTCGAGGGAGAGACGATAGAAATACGTATTCTGCAGGACAAGGCACTCGTCCTAGTCCACTTGTTGAGCGGCAACACTCAGAGCCGGTAATAATTGAAGATGAAGATGCCGGCCAAAATCAAACTCCGCCAGGGGGACATTTAGGAGAAGATGCCGACACTGTAATGGAAGAAAATCCAGATTTTCCGGTGTCAGCTGGACAACTCAAGGATATGTTGGCTGGATTCAAGGCTCAAATGGACATTCTCCAGGAAGAAATACGAACCATCCGTTTTAAGTCTTACGGGACTGGAACTGCATTTCAGAATGGAGTCACCAGATCAAATGTCTGGCGACAGGACCAACCTCGTAACGACGAGCAAGACAAGCGCTTTGAATGGACAAGGACTTCGAATTTACCTATGACCCCACGCCGCATCCTAGTCCCTGCTCATCTTGACCTCGGACCATCTAGGAAGGCACCGGCATCTCAGTCTGACCGCCGCCGAGAGACAGAACCTTCAGATACAGGTTCAACCCCGTCATGGATGATGCACCATTGGCTTAATTTCTCGACAGCCGGCAAGAACCACCATGAGCCAGGTGGATAGTGGACGGCGAGGCCATCTCAAGAAAGAAGGCAGAATCATATCTGTCACATTTAGCAAGGGGTAGCTTGTTTGATACTAGATTACGCTACTCCCTTCTGTGCTGATATTATGAATGCTCCAAAAGAACCCAAGGTCAAGCCACCGACTATTGATGCTTATGACGGTACCTCAGATCCTGATGTGCATCTTCTTGCATACCGTTATCACATGTATGTCCAAGGAATCACTGAAGAAACCTGGTGTAAGTATTTCCCTGCTACTCTGAAAGGGGTGGCCTCAAAATGGTTTGAAAAGTTGCCAGCCGGCACCATTAATACTTTCGCTGAGTTGGAAATGCTGTTTTTGACAAGGTTCATGGCCTATAAAGATGAAAAGAAGACGAGTATGCATCTAGGACGCATCCAGCAGGGCAAGGATGAGTCCCTTCGCAGCTATGTGCGACGTTTCAACCTAGAATCAGGGCAGATACCGGATCTGCTGGATGGAGTATCTTTTGATAATTTCTATCGAGGTCTCAAGAAGGGTTCCTTTAAGTTTGATTTGGTCAAAAAGAGTGTAAGGACCATGGCTGATGTGTTGGACGAGGCTAAGCTCTTCATCCATGCCACGGAAATGTATCCCCAAAGGAGTTAAAGGGAACAAAAACGTCTGATAACCATAACCACAAAGACAAATCTGACAAAAAGAGTGCTCATCCAAATGGGACCTGGGCCACTGAAGGCAAAGGGTATCGTCCCAACTCGTCACCAGGGCAGAAGAGGGTACGACCCTATGATAAGGAGAAATTTAAGTATAACACTGACCTTTATACAATATTGTTGGATACAAGTAACAAGCATGAGATCGACCGTCCATTTCCTATGAAGTCGCCGGTTGAGACCCGTGACAGTACCCTCTATTGCAAATTCCACTGTGATGTGGTTCATGACACAAAGGATTGCAAGAGCTTGCGTAGAGAACTCAATGGGATAGCTGCTAAAGGTTTTCTAAAAGCCTACCCCAGTACAAATGACGGAGGATCTAGAAAGAAATTCAACAAGAAGAGCAAGTCACCCTCATACCGTCGTGACGACAATGAAACTGATCCAGAGTGTGCGATAGTTATTTCTGGTGGTCTAGCCGCTGGAGGTCCGACCCGGAGAGGGCAGAAGGATTATGCAAGCCGGCTGGGGCAGGTTATATTATCTGGAAAGGCACCCATGGACCATTCTCCAAAAGTAGATATTTGCGAGGCTGGCGGGGAAAAGATTGCAACCCCGCATGACGATCCCTTGGTGATAGAATCGAAAGTGGAAAACCTAAAAGTGTGGCGCATACTAGTGGACACTGGAAGTTCGTCTCACATTATTAGTTTAGCATGTCTAAACCGTCTTGAACATGACCCTAAGACGATTGAAAAAGTTCATTATCCTATCATTGGGTTTTGGGGCAGCATAATCCATCCCGAGGGCATTATTTCCCTACCACTTCGAGTGGGTGGACGGCACCAGAGCAGGAACTTGAAAGTCCAATTTTTTTTTATTGTAAATGACTGACATCATAAAACATTATTCTGGGACGGCCCACATTGAATCAGGCAAAGGCAGTCGTCGTCACTCATCTCATGTTGATGAAATACGTTTGTGATAAAGGGATGGTTGGCACTATTCATGGTGATCAGCAGCAGGCAAGAGATTGCTACTTGACTATCTTAAATCCTGAAGCATGGGGATCGGGTAATACCCAAGAAGGAAAGGCCGGTTCCAAAAGGAAACTAGATGGCACAGAGGTCAAAATAAAAAAAGGAAACTTTCACTATTACTACAGCTCACATGGAAGCTAGGCGGCCTGAGCCGGTCGGAGGACATTATGAGATTGTCCTCGACGAATCACATCCAGATAGGACGGTGCCTGTAGGAGTTTTTCCTGACGATCAGCTTGGGGCAGAGCTGGTCCTCCCCCTCAGAGAATTTCATGACATCTTTGCTTTCATTGTAGAAGAAATGCCTGGCATAGACCCGAATGTGGTCGTTCACAAACTCAATGTAGATGACACTTTCAAACCTGTCCGTCAGAAGAAACGAAATCATGGTGAAGCAAGAAACAAGGCTGCGGCCGAAGAAGCCAAGAAGTTGCTAGATGCTTATTTTATTCGCCCAAGTCAATACCTTGACTGGGTAGCAAATGTGGTGTTAGTTCCAAAACCAAATGGCTCTTGGAGAATGTGTGTAGACTACACGGATCTGAATAAGGCGTGCCCTATGGACAGTTTTCCATTGCCGAAGATAGATCGACTGGTAGACTCGACTACTGGTCATGCCATGATGTCATTTATGGACGCTTACTCGGGTTTCCATCAAATCCCTCTCTGGCCGGATGACCAAGAGAAAATATCATTCGTCATTGAGCAAGGTTTGTACTGTTACAAGGTTATGCCATTCGGCCTGAAAAATGCACCGGCAACTTTCCAACGATTAGTGAACACTGTTTTCACCAATAAGCTGGGTCGCAACATTGAAGCATATATTGACGACACGATTGTAAAAAGCAAGTAGCGTGAGAATCACCTCACTGATCTAAGGGAAACCTTTGAGACGCTTCGAAAGTACAAATGATGCTGAATCCAAAAAAAGGTGTCTTCGGGGTCACGGCTGGTAAGTTCCTGGGATTTATTATTAATAAAAGGGGGATAGAGGCCAATCTTGACAAAGTGCAAGTAGTAATAGATATGACGTCCCCGAAGACTGTGAAAGAAGTTCAACGGCTTACTGGATGCCCGGCGGCCTTAGGACGTTTCCTATCTAGGGCTGGTGACAAATGCCAGGATTTCTTTGGTGCCATAAAGAAAAAGTCAAAGTTTGAATGGCCAGAATCAGCTGAATCGACATTTATAAGGGTAAAAGACCATCTTCATACGCTGCTAAGGCTCATCAATCCTATGGAAGGTGAAACTCTGTAGGTCTATCTAGCAATTTCCGAGTGGTCTTTAAGTGTGGTATTATTGACGGAGCGAGAAGGAGTCCAGCTCCCCATCTAATTTGTTAGCCATGTGCTACAAAACAGCGAATTGAAATACCTCTGCAATTGAGAAATTTGCACTGGCACTTTTTGTGGCAAGTAAGAAGTTGCGTCCTTACTTTCTGGCGCATAAACTAGTGGTTTACACCAATCAGCCATTGAAATAGCCACTTACCAAGCTAGAGGCCACCGGTCGTATGCTCAAATGGGAAATTGAGCTCAATGCTTTCGACATTTCATATGAACCTCGAAAGGCTATCAAGAGGCAGGCATTTGCGGAATTTATTGCTGAAATGACAAGGCCTGCCTTTGAAGAAAACAAGCAGACTCGATGGACGGTTCATCCACTCAGAATGGTTGTGGAGCCGGCATAATATGTCATCCTCCTGAGCGTGACAAATATGAATATGCGATGCGGTTCAATTTTCTGACATCCAACAATGAAGCAGAATATGAGGAACTGTTAGCCGGCATAAAAATGTGTAAAGCTGCCGGAGCGCAAGAGATATTGCCCTTGCCAGATTCACAACTTATAGTGAGTCAGGTGAACGGAAATTACGAAGCTAGAGACCCCAACATGGTTAAATACATGCAAGCAGTTCACCAAGAAATTGAACACTTGAAAAGCTTCAAAGTAAAGCAGATTTCACGAGCGAAAAACAATCAGGCAGATGCCCTGTCTAAACTGGCAAGTTTGGCCTCTTGTGATACCCCGCGTTAGGTGTTATGGGAAGTCAAAGACAGACGAAGCATTGAGCAAGAATACAGTAATCTAACTCCTGAAGTGGACGTGCTGGACCGAAAATTGACGGAACGCTTCCGGAAGACTTGCTCCTAGCATCTAAAATTCAAAACAAAAGTTATTGGTTTGAATGGTGGAATGGAGCCCTATATAAGAAGTCGTTTTCCCGACCTCTCTTTCGATGTGTCCCGCCTGAGAAGGGGAAAGAAATACTAGACGACCTGCATCAGGGGTTATGTAGATCACACATTGGAGGACGAGCCCTAGCTGAAAAGGCCCTAAGAACCGGCTACTATTAGCCCACTCTGAGAGAGGATGTGTTGTCCATGGTTCAGAAATGTGACAAATATAAGCGATTTTCTATCTCATTCATAGGCCGGCTCATCCGCTCACTCCTATCTCTAGCCCCGTCCCATTTGCTAAGTGGGGATGGATCTACTTGGACCATACACCAAAACCCCTGCTGGAAGACGTTACGTTGTAGTAGCCGTCGATTACTTTACCAAGTGGGTTGAAGCCGAAGCCCTCAAAAATATCAGAACTTGTGATGTGAGAGCATTTATTTGGAAGAATGTCATGACCCGGTTCGGAGTACCGCAGTCTATTGTCTTTGATAACGGACCTTTGTTTGAGACGGCTAAACTGAAAGAATGGTTAGCAGACCATGGGATACACAATTGCTTTGCCTCTGTGGGACGTCCACAAGCCAACGGCCACGTTGAAGCATTCAACAAGATCGTTTCTAAAGGGATACAAAAGAAGCTAGACAAGGCTAAGGGCCTTTGGGCTGATGAACTGCCAAATGTCTTATGGTCAATTCGCACCATGGCTAAGAACTTTACTGAGAAAACCCCATTCTTTCTAGCTTACGGTGCTGAGGCTGTCCTCCCCATTGAGATGTGTGAGCCGACATTGCGAGTCATGCTATATGACGAGAATGCTAATTGGGAAATGATGAAGACGACCCTGGATTTTTTACCTGAGGTCAGAGGAAATGCGGCATTGAGACAACAGTTATACAAGTTAAGGATGGCGAGGGAATACAACAAGAAAGTCTCTAAAAGAGTGCTCAAAGTTGGGGATTTTGTTCTCCGAAAGGTGGAGTCTTTAGGACGAGCCAATGAGCAAGGCAAGATGACTCCCACCTGGGAAGAACCATATGAGATATATGATGAGGTTCGGGACGGCACCTATCGCATCCAGGATATGCAAGGTTGTCCTTTTCTACAAACTTGGAATGAAGACAACTTAAAGAAATACTTCTTCTACATAACGTCTGATTGATAGCTGTTTTTAAGAACCATTCTCAAAAGACCTCTGACGGTCAATGTAGAGTAGTAAACTATGATGTACTTGGCTAAATTCGTCTTACAAATATTTTAAATAATACTACTCCACTTATGTTACTTA
This sequence comes from Spinacia oleracea, assembly GCF_020520425.1. NCBI lineage: Eukaryota > Viridiplantae > Streptophyta > Magnoliopsida > Caryophyllales > Amaranthaceae > Spinacia > Spinacia oleracea. Next base: position 85,438,480 of record NC_079491.1, read on the forward strand.
TTTTTCTTTTATGAATAATTGATGACACTAACTCAAGTAAAATAAGCCAAATTGAATAAAGGCATAAGGAGTGGCCCAGATAACAAACAGTAAAAATAAGCCTAATTGATTTAATCCTAAGAAGTGGCCCAGATTATCATAAGCATAGACTGATTACCTATCAAAACCCCCAAATTATCCGTTCGTCTAAAACGAACGTCTTTTTAAAACGTACTTAGGATAACAATCCTATGTCCCGCGGCATGAATATGCCGCCTCCACATTTTGACGAGGGTGAACCCCCAAGTTATCCGTTCGCCTAAAACGAACGTCTTTTTAAAACGCACTTAGGATAACAATCCTACGTGTTGCGGCATGAATACGCCGCCTCCACATTTAGATGGGGGAAAACCCCCAAATTATTCGTTTGTCTAAAACAAACGTCTTTTTAAAACGCACTTAAGATAACAATCTTATGTGCCGCGGCATGAATATGCCGCCTCCTCATTTAGACGGGGGAAACCCCCCAAATTATCCGTTTGTCTAAAACGAACGTCTTTTTAAAACGCACTTAGGATAACAATCCTATGTGCCGCGGCATGAATATGCCGCCTCCACATTTAGACGGGGGCAAACCCCCAAATTATCCGTTTTCCTAAAACGAACGTCTTTTTAAAACGCACTTAGGATAACAATCCTATGTGTTGTGGCATGAATATGCCGCCTCCAAATTTAGACGGGGGAAAACCCCAAAATTACCCGTTCGTCTAAAACGAACGTCTTTTTAAAACACACTTAGGGTAACAATCCTATGTGCTGCGGCATGAATATGCCGCCTCCACATTTAGACGGGAGAAAACCCCCAAATTATCTGATTTGTCTAAAACGAACGTCTTTTTAAAACGCACTTAAGATAATGAACCTATGTTCTACGGCATGAATATGCCACCTCCACATTTCGACGGAGACACCCACAAAAGTTCAAATCACCGACATATTTGTCTCTTAGACCTACAAAAGACAGTCTGCCCCATGCCTAAGTTCAGCGGGAATCATACTGATTGATTGACTTGCGTCAATCAATCATTTAAAATAAACTTAGGCATAGGAGTCATCTTTCACAACTCAAAATTTCTTGTCTGGGGCAATAGAGTTGACGGGTTTCAACCACCGTCGACAATAATAGCATGCAAATATAGAAAAGACATTTCAAGTCACAAATCAGTGTAAATATAGCATCACCATTAAAAAGTCAAGGATGCCGAAGCATCATTTATCCGCCTAACCGGCGAAAAATTCAAAGAAAGAAAAATTAAAATTATCTTTTATAAACGCCCCTTGGCGTTAAGAAACTGTCAGGCGCACAACGACGCAAAAGAAACATATTCATTACAAGCGCTCACGGCGCAATAAACACTTTCTTGAAAGACGGGGGGTCATGGATGAGCTGAAGCAGAGTTGGCAGAGGCCGGTACGACACACCATCTGGACCAGTACCGTCGGCAGTCGGAGGAAAAGGTTGAGTAGAGACGTCTCCATCCTGGACCAGCGACTCTACTTCCTCGCTTTCACCATCAGAGTCCTCAAAGGCAGGGGGAGGCAGACCCAATTTCTCAGCAGTTAAGATAGCACCCAGTTTTTCCATCTGCCGCTCAAACCATTCAAAGGAAAACTCGTCCGTGCAAGCGTCCCAGGCACGGCGATCTTTCTCCCTTGTCTAGACCTCGGCTTCCTTAGCCTCCGCTTTGACCTTGGCTACTTCCGATTGAGCGGCAGAAAATTGATCCTCCAATTGGGCCACCTGCTGCCTCAACGACACCGCCTCCTAGATCTTGGCCTCGGCTTCCTGAAGATAATACTGGGCAGAAAGAGCTTCAGCCTTAAGAGTATCAATAACAAGTACTTGCTCATTAATCTTGATCAAGTACCTCTTATTGTCACTCCGCAGGACGGCGAGCTCCTTACTTTGAGCCTCTATCGTCTCATGCATCTCCAGCCAAATATTCTCCACCGTCGCCATGGCATAGTCTCCAGCATTGGTGGCATTATGCACCTGCCTATTGAGCTGACCCGTGACATCGGCCTTCCAACGCTTGAGACTCTCGGCTCTAACCATCAACTATAAAATCAAGAGCAAAAAATTAAAAATTTGGACTAAGACTTAAATCCAAACAAATATCGAATGACTAACTGATAGGGTGTTTTTCCGTCATTGAAAAGAAAATCACCCGACCAAACAAAATATATAAACCACTAACTAACCGGCTATATTTCTATAGCGGCAAGTATAGGGATCGTCCCAAGAGAATGAATATGTTTGACGTTTCAATCTAATGCGTTCAAAAGCTAGTTCTGAAGGAAATAATGCCTTTAGTCCAAGTATGCATTTAATGGTAAGTCTAATAAATGCGGTTTAGTGTTAATTATACAAGTTAATAATTCAGTGAGATCCAGTGAACTGTATGCCTAGCTAAAGCCGCTTCAGTTCAAGTGGATTAATGATATTAATCCACAGCTTACTCCTGACTGAACCCGTAGGTGTAGACAACTACTTTTGTCCCCATTCCCGAAAGGGAAGGTTCGATAATGAGAACGTAAATCTCCACTTGACAACGCATCTCCTATAAAATAACGAATCTCATTACTCCTATAGTAACTGCCGTAATGGGTAGTTGTTAAAAGTGGCAAGTCATAAAAGATAGAAACCTGTCAGAATTAGGTGTTGCACTCCAACATAAATCCTAAATGAGATAGAAATTGTGAGAGAATCCTATTCCTAATATGATTCGAAAGTAAGAGTCACGTATTAATTAAAATCCTAACGAGCCTAGAGTTCGTAACGGGCCCAGACGCATCCCGTCATAAAATTAATACGCACTAAAAGACTCGATTAAGTCTCATACACTCCGGATTCTAAGAGTCCGAATCTGACAAAGAAACGGCCCAAACAGCAATTTCAACGCCCAGCCCTGGGCGCTGAAATTGCCTGGATCCTATTTTCAACGCCCAGAGCTGGGCGCTGAAAATACCTGGTACGTGTTTTTTCCTAATTCCTCGTGGATTAGAGTTCTGCAATTCTATCTTTCCACGAACTCTTTTCTATAAATAGGGCCTTAAGTTCGACGTGAAAACAACACACAACACACAATTATATTCTGAGTATTGACTCTAAACCCCTAAGCCTAAGCCTCACGCTGCAAAACTGATCACGCGTTCTGTCGCAATCGATCCATAAATCGAACAGAACGTATCCTGTCCCATAACTTAAGATTCGTTAAATTAAAGGAGAAATAGCAAAGTCAAAGTGGTTAGTTTTCTGAGAACCGTGACACACCTCTCAAGGGTGCGTAGTAATGTGTCCCTTTTCCATGGTTTAATTGCTTTCCTCGCCCTTTTATGAACTGTTAAACTAACTAAAATCTGATTGTTCGATCACGCTTAATAAATATGATATTTTTGGGAAATTGGATTATCATGCTAGGTCCCTTAAAACAATCTAAATCAGATAATCGCGTTCGATCTAGTACTATATGTTGCATATTGTTAAAATCAACTCAGATTAGTTTAATAGTTAACGCATGTCCCTTCAATTATTTATGCTGAGCTAGTAAGGATATCCTGCCTCTGGAGTTATCGAAGAGCGAGTACTCCTCTCGGTAGTTACAGTCCCCCGAACCCTCAATCTCTACCCTGCGGGTGTACGTTGAGCGATCCCCACCACCAGGGATCACAAGGGAACCTACGGCCGTCGTGGTCAAACATAATTGCACTCCCTTTAGGTCACGATAACCGGGTTTTATCAGTTTTTCTCATTGTCGTTAAAAATTGAATGGCGACTCCTATATTACTAGTCAATTGGGTGTAAACTCACAGGAAATCCAATTACACTTGATTTGACAAAAAGAAGCGTCACACCCACGAGGGACGAGGTCACGCATTAGCCTCGTGCTTTTTCGACCTCCTCACAGTAGGGCAGACAAATAGTACGTAAAGGGATCAAGTATTTAATGGCATTAAAAACTCCATCTATGGATATTCGGAATCGACGGATCTTGGTTTCAGTGGGAGCTGAGATCGTCAAAGGCAAATAATGAATACTCCGGAAACGATGATATTGCCGGAAACGGAAATATGGATCGTATCGGAGATATAAATATTGTCCAAGTTGTAGATGTTGCCGAAATCGGAAACATGGTACGTATCGGAAAATATTATCGGAAATGGAAATATTGCTGGAATCTGAAATATTGCCGTAAACGGAAATATTGTCGGAATCGGAAATATTATCGGAATCGGAAAATAATTCCAGAAACTGAAATATTAAATATTCGTTCAAAACGGAAATTAATTCCGGAATCGGAAATGTTAAATATTGTTAGTATCGGAAATGAATTCCAGAATCGAGAAATTAATCGGAAGCGCGTCGTACGAATTAGCGTCGGACGAGCTTGCTTGACGAAGGCTCAGCGCGAAGCCAGGCCCACGTCCAGCATGCGGGTCATGCTCCTGTGTGTTTGTGCTTGCGTACGAAACCTAAAACGTGTAGGATTCGTTTAAAATTAAATTTCTAAATCTACTAGATAAATTAATTAATAGAGTTTTAATTAAATTCAGATTAATTAATTAGTTTCCTAGTAGGATTCTAATATCCGATTCCATACCCTATAAATATGTGAATATAGTTCACAATTTACGACGAGTTATCCAAGTATTCAAGAGAGTATTAGACATAAAATTCAGTCATTTATTTGCTCAATAATACCGAAAATACATAGTACCTTTGGGGCGATTCTAGTTAATTAAACCTAAGGCGGATCCGGACATGCTGTGGACTTTCTTCGGAGGGACGACACTTGGAGTCCTAAAAACTTGTTCTTGTTCGGTTCGGGCGCAACAAGGGAGGGCACGCTACAATGAGTATGCAACCTAAATTATGCTAATTGTTATGTGGCAATTAATTTTGGAATCCTGGCTTTTCTGGTTTTTCCGCATGATTTATATTCATTTATATGTATCATAACCTAACAGTGGTATCACGAGCCTCTAATTCGTTCCATAATAATTTCTTAACATGGTTAAATTTTCTAAATTTGCAAGGAATTAAAAGGGGTGATTAATTTCGTAATTGTAATTAATTGAAAATTTGCGTTTATTTAATTATATGTACACAGTTTTTCGGCAATTTCTTCGTTACTCAACGAAATCGAGTGATTTTTGTGTCAATTCTGCACGTAAAAGGCATTCTAAAATCTTGACAAAAGTACTATTTTTCGGCCGAACCCAGAATTCCCAAATTCGAAGCCTAACTATGACTTTTCGGAGGTTTTAGTTTTTCGAAAGCAAAAGTTTGTAATTTTAAGATGTTAAAATAAATATTTGCGCTTCTTGTTGTTAAATCTTGAATTTTTGATTGACCTATTGTACATGTTTAACAAATTTGAATGCCTAAGCTTGTTAATTATACAAACCTAATTTGTAATTGTATTTAATTTGTTGAAATTCGAATAATTTAGAATTGATTTGATTTTCTAATTAATTGACGATTTAATTAGGTATCCATGATTAAAAACCACCATAAAAATTGTTAATTTTTGATAAATTTTAAATTTTATGACCTATATTTGAATCCATAATAATCGAAAATTAATTGATTAATAAATTTTCGATTTTTCGCCCTAAATTTATGAAATTAATATGTTTTATTAATTTGTCAATAAATTTGAATTAATAAGTTTTAATTTTTATGAAATTCTCTCATGATTGTTGCACGCACAAAGCAAGGACGCTACGTGTTACCCTTAAGGGGTGTTGTATAGTGCGGGCATGCGACGACGAGCAAAGGAGCTCGTCGCTCATGCGGTACGAATGCAGCGAGCAACAAGCAAGAGACGCGCGCGCGAGGCAAGGGTGCTGGGCGTGTGCGACTCGACGCGCGCGAGGCAAGGCGTGTGTAAGGCGAGCAGTCGCGTGTGGGCAGCGAGCGTGCTGCGCCACAGCGCGCGCTGCCTCGCCCAGCGAGCAGACCAGTAGCATAGATCATGGCGGGCTGCGCACAGCGTGGCCTGGGCTGGCTGCGATGCGTGTGGCCTGCTCGTGCATGCCCAACGATCAGTCAATGGGGCGCTGCTGCCTCATGACTCGATGGGGCTTGGGCACAAGCCCAAGTGCCTCGTCGTGTTACGATTGATGCATTTTGAATTTAATTTTGAATTTTCAGTTCGGAAACGATTTTAATTAACTTTAAAATTCGTAATTTAAATTGTTTTCTCGGAATTTAATTTTAAATAATCTAATTATTATAAATTCTAATTTATACTAATTATTTTACTAAAATTAAAACCTTGAATAAATTTAAATTCATTTATTTAATTCAACTGAAAATAAATTAAAGGATTCAATTATAAATTTATATGAGCTTTAAATTTTAATTAAATTTGTATGTTTCCGGTTAGATTAGGAAATAAAATTTTATGTTTAAAATTAGTAAAGTGTGTAAATTTATTGGTTTAAGTGGGAGCGTTTTAGTCTACATTCCTTTAAGGTTAAAACAACTTGATTAGAATTAATAAGGATTGAATAATTGGTAGATTATTGGAACCCTTGATTAATTGCTGCAAATGTTTATGTGATGCATAATATGTTTTACTAACCAGCTATGTGGGCCATTCATTGATAAATGAATGGATGAATGGTATATATTGTATATGTACTATTTTGCAGGTTATTGAAAAGTGACTAGTATGGCCCAAATAGGATAAAAAATATGGTCTGCGTACCATTAATTTGAATGTAATATTGGTCTAAAATACCAAATTTTATTGCTTTAAAATATGGTCTGCGTACCATCAAATAGTTATAATTAGTTTAATTATAGCTTATCCTATTTGAAGTAAATGGCGCCTCCCATGGTGAAATTCAAGACGGAGTTTCCAATCCATTTTCAAGACGGACTTTGAAGTTGAAGCTTCAAGATGAAGTCGGGCCATACTAGATCACATATATATCTTATGCATGTTTTAAGTTATTTATTGCTTTAAATATGTCTTAATTATGCATGAGATTGTGGCTTGATTTTGTTGCATGATTAAGGATTTTAGTTTCCTTAAAATCTAACCAACATAGTAAGAGCCTTAAGTTACAAACTTTAAAATTGAGTTAAAAAGTGCCATGCCAAAATAACACTTACTTGGATAAACCTTTACATCAGTCTTAGTAATAGTTTTCCGCCATAGCGAGGTGTTACTTATTGATCCTAAAGGGGTAAGGTACACAAACAATTGTGAGTACATGTTAGTTTTGGTAAAACTCAATGATATAAGTAAGGAGTCCTTTTATGTCGTGGCAAATGAGATAGGTTTACCTAATAAGTTCTTAGACGTACCTATCAACCAAGACTAGTTTCTAGACTATTAGCAAAGGCTTTGCTTACCCAAAATATTTTAGAATTGAGTCTAAATACATAATGTGCTTAATTCTTCAATGATTTGAGGATCTTGGAATCATTTTTATTCACACCTGTCGGAACAACAAATTCGAATAAAATGCCAATGACTTGTTTAAATTTCATGATTGCTTTAATTTTCAAGTTATTGCTCATGATAAATGTTTAGACTTTGCATGCTTCAATGTATGTTTTAATTATTGTTTATAATTAAATATCTTGCACTGAAGTAAATCCTTTTAGAAAGGTAACAATAAATTTCCTCGATTGGTAGTGAATCCAAGAACGATTCACGGAAATGAGAGAAAATGAGCAATTTAAAATGTACGTTTCTTTTAGTGAATTTTATGGTTGTTTTCGAGTATCAAAGTTGAATGGCAAACCGATAGGTGCTTGTGAATTCAAAATACAATGTAGTTTTGAGATCATAAAGGATTGAGTTTAAACGCTCAGCTTTACCAATGGTTAACAACCTCATATCTTTTATCCATTTAATTCTCGAATGAGTCTAGTCCCTAGACATTCGTGTAGATCGACGCTTAGAGAACTTTAGAAGTTTCTGGTAAGATCATCTAGTTGAAGCAAAATGTTCAACATAAATTAAAATGGTAAGAACTTTGTTGGAGTGATATTGGACATGTCTAAACAAAGTATAAAAGTCAACCCTAGAAAAGTCAATTCTTAAGACTATAAGAAAGGGTACAAGAAATAGGAAAAAACAAGGAACAAATGAAAGGAATTTACAGTTCCGTTTCTACCTATAAGTTTATGTTTAAAGAAAAAGTAACCTAGCAATCAAATTTTCTTGGTATCATATACCGCTTGAGGTTCTTACTTCGGTAATAACTCAAACATTGGAAGCTAGGATACACTAATGACCTACAAGTGGGAAATGAAGCATGTCAATGCTACATTAGTTGTAGGGTAATCTAGTTTGTTTTAAGTCCTTTCAAAGGCTGGAACTTAATGGCTATTTTGTTCCATAATCAGCATACCTAAAGTTCTGTTTTCAAACACAGAAAGACTCACATTCAAGAAAAACGAAAACAATGTTTGTTTGTTTATTTGAATGAAATGGTCATTTACGGGTTAAGTCAATATGCTTGATTAAAACAAACAACTCTTTAACAATAAAAACCTTACTAGGTTCAAATCAATCTCTTGATTTGTGTTCCACTAATCTTTGGCATTGTTACTTAGACCATGTCAACAAGTAAATATTCAACGGATCTATTTTGATGGACTTTTGAAAGTTGATTGATTTCTAGATCATTCAAGACAAGCTAGTCTTATATGTTGAAAGTAACAAAAGATATGAACTATTGTTAGAACGCCTAGACAATAGAGTTCAAAGCTAAAGAAATATTTTATGACTTTATTATATCACCTGGATTTGAGTGAATATTGGTTTATTTACTCAATGAGATATAAGTTTGAATCTGTTTGGCTAGTTCAAAGATTCAGAAGTATAAAATCCACTTGGTAAAGAATCATATAGATCTAGGTTAGATCATGTTGATGATTACTTGAGACCAAAAATGATCATCAATGATTGTGTGTTATAATTTCACGATCTAGCTCCATAAGAAATGGCATATCTAAGTTGGAATGATCGAAGTCAATTAGTACTTGATTCGATCAATGATGAATCATAAAGAATTTTTCTATAATTTCTAAACAAAATTCTCAACTACCACCAAACTAAACCAAATTCGTCAAAGCTATTGAAAAGTAATTTCAGAATATCTTTTCATAATATATCTAAAGAGTTCCTAAACTCAGTGGGAGCTTAGTGTTTGTTATTCAACAAACTAAGGCCCAATTATAGATATATGTTTCATTGTGATTTATTCATATGAGACACAAGGGTATTGTTTCTACCACGAATTTTTTGAGAACATAATGTTTGTTTGCTCGAAATAATGTCCTTTTGGAGATTCGTTTCCAAAATGACAAGTGAGAGAAAATAGACCTTGAAAGTCTTCGAGGCGAACAACAAACATAAATGGACATTCTGGAGGCTTTTCGAAGTTCTTTAGAAAATCCGAACACTTATTCTTTAAGGACTTTAGAAGTGGCTTTAAAGAATATACATCTCTTAGAAGACTTTACAAGTGCTTCAAGGAAGACAGAATATTCAAAGGACTCTCAAAGTGCCTGTTGATATTCTATCGTTTGATGTTCTATACCCAAGTAGGCATAGAGTTCAAGTCACTGAAACTATGAGATTCTTCTATTAGATAGTGAAGAAACATAGAGTTCAGGTCACTTAAACTATGCGATTCTTCTATTAGATAGCGAAGAAACCTACAACTTGCAGTCAAACTATTATCATGTAGATTAATGAGTTTGTGACTTGTAAGAAAGCTATGAAGAAACCTAGATTCCCTAAAATGGTTAGAGGCCATATGTAGACTCAAATGTTGTAGATGGTTAAAGGCCATAAAACATAACCAATGTTTTGATGACAAAATTGAAAATTTGTTGATTTGCAAGAATAGATTAAACACCTATTGGTTGCAAATTGGTTTTAAGGATAAAAATAATCAAACATGAAATTGTGTTCACACACAAAGCTAGATTAGTTGCCAAAAGTTACAAGCAAATTCACGGCGTGGATTGTGTTGAAACCTCATGCATAATCGTAATGCTCAAAGTCTATAATTCAAGCAATGATTGCATATTGGTACCTATGGCAATTGGATGACAAAAATTCTTCCTCAGTCAAATGTTGGAAGAAACTATGTACATAGCATGTTATAGGATTTGTGGATCCAAATAAATACTTGAAAACAAATGCTAGCTTATGAAATCTGAGTACAGATTCAAGCAAGCAATTGGGAATTAGAACAATATTTTAGTGAAGCTAATAAGTATTTTAGTTTCATAAAATGTACATGATTCTTATAGATATATAAGAAGTTTAGTGGGAGTACGTAAAACTTAATTGGTCCTATGTGTATCACACACATATCTCTCTATTGTGAAATAACATTCAAATGCTAATGACTTAGATTTCAAATTATTCATCAATGATGGACTATGGCGAAACTTAGTACATACTGGGCATTAAGATCTATTTAGATCTTATAATATTGCTTTAGATTAAGTAATGGCATTTACTAAATCAAACACGAAATACTCCATTGGAGATATTCGACCCATGTGAATAAATCTAAGTAATGAATGTTTGAACTATGTATAAGAATTTACTAAGTTAAACATCAAAAGATCTAAATGAGATTCTTAACTTATATTATATGTCAAAGAATTTATCTGGATTTAGTATCTACTGAAACTAGAATGAGCTAAAGTTACATGAATAGAATTCAATTGGGAATTATTCTGCAAAAGAATTTATCATGTATAATATAATATGAGGATCGCCAAAAATTAATCGTATGACTTTAGGCATGACGAACATATAGAAATCTCTATTGATCTAAGTGAAGATCAACTAGATTTAGATCAAGAAAAACTTATGGTACTTGAAAAGTACATAAGAATAGTTCTTGATTCAAGGAAATAAAGATATGCTAAATATTGATGCTACACGCATAAACACTCGCAAAGGATCAAGCAAGATCCGTTTGGAGTTAACCATTGGCAAGGACGAGCTATAGAGCATCGTGTTTTAAAAATGGCAACATGGATTGGAGGCCATGAGTCGTTGCGTGGCAAATTAAATATTAATTTCTATGTTCTAAGATATAGTTAGAAAGTCTTCGGCATATCTGTGACTGCTTGGATAAGTAAATCCAAACAAAGCATCACTAGCAACCTAAACAGTTGAAGTAAAAGTACTTATTGCCTAAGAAGCAATAAAACAGGGTTGTTTACGTTAAAGAGTTCTTCACTGGACTTGGGTGGATCACATGTCTGCTGACTTGATGGTTCTTCATTGCAAAATGCGTAGAACCACTATAGAAATAAGAAAGACTAGATCACATAATAAACAAACTCAAAAGTTCTTATCATCATATCTCGAAGAACATTCGATGAAAAGGATATTAGGATTGGAAAAGCATGATAACTAAACCTATGCAACAAGTGAGAAACAACACTCACATTGTAGCATTGGAAATCAAGCATAGCTTTGAATTCCATGAACTGTTTTAAAGATGGGTTTGAGGCCCATGGTTGTAAAACGCTGGGGTTGAACATTTATCATATATGAAATGTATTTTCATATTCCATTTAATCTTGGTTTAGTATTAAATGATGAGTCCCTTCAAGATAGACTGTCTGGACCAGTCTTGTGACTAAGAAATGTCTATCAAGTGAACTTGAATGTCAAAAGTTGAAAATGGTCCCTGGTCGGAGTTTTCTATAAAGATGGACGCATAGAAAACGCTAGACGACTAGAATGCAAGATGACTAGTAGTTCTGTTTCTTGAACTATGTGGACATGGCAATGTCGCAATCATTTGCATAGATACTTACTTTGGGAAGACTAGTATCAGACAGACCTATGAAACTTTACTGTAAGAGATGAAAATTTGTCATAAGTAAATTTCATTAAAATTATTGGACACTAATCCTCAATACCTGAGTGATTTGAGATTACTTGTTTGAGAACTGCTTACTTTGACGTTGTCAACCGCCGCACCGTAAAAGGAGGCGATAAAGGCAAAGCTCGGGTAATCACCTGTCAAACGAAGTCTAATCTCAATATCGCAAGATTGGGATTGTCCTCCCATAAATCGGGATGAGATGCTGAAAGTTGTACAAGGCCACTCGGAGAGCTAGAAACTGTAAAATGCATGGCCGTGCTCAAATGAATCATAAGCTATGATTATCTGTTTATTTGATCAATTGAACTCTGAAACCGAGAAACACCTCTGGACATAATAAGGATGACAACTCTTACCCTATGTTGAAGAGCAAGCATCGAGTGACAAAGGAATTAGGAAATGCACACTTGTCCCCAAGGACAAGTGGGAGACTGAAGGAAATAATGCCCTTGGTCCAAGTATGCATTTAATGGTAAGTCTAATAAATGCGGTTCAGTGTTAATTATACAAGTTAATAATTCAGTGAGATCAAGTGAACTGTATGCCTAGCTAGAGGCCGCTTCAGTTCAAGTGGATTAATGATATTAATCCACAGCTTATTCTCGACTGAACCCGTAGGGTCACACAAATAGTACGTAAACGGATCAAGTATTTAATGGCATTAAATACTCCATCTATGAATATTCGAAATCAGCGGATATTGGTTTCAGAGGGAGCTAAGATCGTCAAAAGCAAATAATGAATAATCCGGAAACGATGATATTGCCGGAAACGGAAATATGGATCGTATCGGAAATATAAATATTATCTAAGTCGTAGATGTTGCCGGAAACAGAAACATGGTACGTATCGGAAATTATTATAGGAAATGGAAATATTGTCGGAATCTGAAATATTGTAGGAAACGGAAATATTTGCGGAATCGGAAATATTATCGGAATAAGAAAATAATTCCAGAAACGGAAATATTAAATATTCGTTCGAAACGGAAATTAATTCCGGAATCGGAAATGTGAAATATTGTTCGTATCGGAAATGAATTCCGGAATCGGGAAATTAATCGGAAGCGCAACGTACGATTTAGCATTGGACGAGCTTGCTAGACGAAGGCCCAGCGCGAAGCCAGGCCCACGTCCAGCAAGCCTGGCGCGCCTCACAGCAGCCAAAGGCCACGCCCGGCCCAGTGCAAGGCCAGGCCCAGCACGCGCCTAGGCTGCGAGCACAAGGCAGCACACGTGGGCTTCGTGGGCTATGTGTATGCGCGGGCATGGCCTGCGCGCATGTGGGTCATGCGGGTCATGCTCCTGTGTGTTTGTGCTTGCGTACGAAACCTAAAACGTGTAGGATTCGTTTAATATTAAATTCCTAAATCTACTAGTTAAATTAATTAATAGAGTTTTAATTAAATTCAGATTAATTAATTAGTTTCCTAGTAGGATTCTAATACCCGATTCCATACCCTATAAATATTGGAATATAGTTTACAATTTACGACGAGTTTTCCAAGTATTCAAGAGAGTTTTAGGCATAAAATTCAGTCATTTGTTTTCTCAATAATACCGAAAATACATAGTACCTTTGGGGCGATTCTAGTTAATTAAACCTAAGGCGGATCTGGACGTGCTGTGGACTTTTTACGGAGGGACGACACTTGGAGTCTTAAAGACTTGTTCTTGTTCGGTTCGGGCGCAGCAAGGGAAGGCACGCTACAAAGAGTATGCATCCTAAATTATGCTAATTGTTATGTGGCAATTAATTTTGGAATCCTGGCTTTTATGGTTTTTCCGCATGATTTATATTCATTTATATGTACCATAACCTAACAAGTTCGGATGGAAATTGAGTTTTTGAATTAATCTAATGAAAGCAAGAAATACAAACAAATAAAGAAATTCAAGAGATTTCGGGAATCGGCAATGGAAATTGAATTAAGGGAAGAACGAGGTCAAAACAATCATGATTATGCAACGACTTAGCACATAGGGTAATAGAATCGAATGACGTGCCCGCCACCTCTCGGATGGGGCACGCGAAGCATCTAATCTATGGAAGAGCTTTTGCCTAATCCGAAACTAGACAACTTGCATATAATAGGAACTACTATTCACTTGCATAAAATAGGCTCACAATGTCTTGCCAAACCTAAACTATGCATTCCAATCAAATCCTAATAAATTAGTATTTGCAACTACTACTCAATTAGTCATGTATATACTATCACCAAATCACATTTAATCACAACATCAATCATGAATTTCCCCAAAATTTCACCAAATTCAATCCCAAGGCTTCAACCCTAACCTCTAGACTAAACTTCTCAATTAGCATGATTAACATCAAAATTAAACTAACATTAATCCTAATCATGAAACTAATTGAATTAATAAAACTAATTGAATCAACAAAATTCAGAAAATTCAAATATCAAAATTGGGGGAAAATTCAAGAAAATTCAAAATATGAAACTAATTCTAGAATTCAAGCATGAAATCAAAGAATAAACGAAATTAATGAAGCAATTAAAGAACTAAAGAACAAATCAAAAAGAAAAGTAGAATTATACCTTGAATTGTAAAAATTGCATCAAACTTGAAGAACAAAATTGAAGAACAGAGCTCAAAGGAAAGAGAAAAGAAATCTGAAATTTGATGATTGAATTCATCTAAGAATCAAGAATTTGAAGCTAAGAATCCTAATCCTAATCTCTATTCTAAGCCCTAAACTAATTCTCTCTCTAGAATTCTAAGCTAATCATAAGAAATGAAAATTAGAAAATGAAATTACGTCCTAAACAATGCAGCGATTTTCGTATTTAGACCTCTCCGCGTAGCCGTGTGTTCGCACAAAAGAAGTCGTGCGTTCGCACCAAATACCACTGAGCTACTGATTCATTTTTGCAGATTTGTGTGGTCTCACGGGCAGAGCTGTGTGCTCGCACAGAAGCTGTGCGTTCGCACAGAATAGCTGTGTGCTCGCACAGAATAGCTGTGTGCTCGCACACAGCAGCTGCTGCGGTTCTGCTCGTGTTGTTGCACTGTATTGAGGTAGCTCGAGTGTTGGTGGGTTTAACAAGGCCAAGAGCACAACTGCTTGTGCTGTGGTTTGTTTAAGTGGCTGTTTTTGTTGCTCGAGTGGGCAGCAGGGTTGCTGTATGACACTCAAATAAACATTGCTGCACATCAAAATCGCAAAGCATATTATTGAAATTCGAAAATCAAAATAATAATTCGTTTAACCTTTTTTAAAAATCGCAAAACATATAACTCGTCGACAAGCATAGCGACACAATATTAACATGTTAATACTCAAAATGACTCTTACGCGATGAGAATGCGCAAAAAAGGCATATTTAGAGCAAAAACGACTAAAATATACGCAAGACGAGTAAATGTTACGATAAATGCAAAAATGCAATAAACGAACTAAAAACCATAAACTAAGAATAAAAAATAATAAAATGCTAATAAAATGAACTAAAATCCTAAGCTAAGAGCGACGTAAATGTCGCTCATCACTAACTTACGTCCAGAAGATATGACTGCATTGCCCCAATATGGCCATCGGAAGACGAGGGAAATGACTCCACATATTCCTTGGGCACGACCTTAATCATCCCAGAGATGATCTTGGCCTTGTCCTTCGAAGAAAAATACTTCGAAGGAGGAATGTGATGCACCTCCTCCCCAGCCGCAGCTTGCCGATAACTTACCGTCAACCTCACCAGCCTTCTGACTAGATGTCTAGGGGTTACCAGCCTTAGACATGGATTATGATTGAAACCATAATTATAACATTCAATTTGATTACCAAACTCAATTTAAGAAAACTCAATCATATTTCTGCATTAGAACCCTTCTTTGTATTAAGAAAAAAGAACATGAATTACTCAAATAAATTATCAAAATAAGTTGGTAAATTCGATTTAAAATAGAAATCTTAGTATTATATTTACTCATCGATGTTAAGCAAACTATTTTAGATTAACAAAATTCTAAATCCTACTTTTGAATTAATCTTAAAAGTGGTTTAAGAACGAATTTAAGCTAATAAGTATACTTAACACCAAATCAAAAGTTGCTGAAAATTAGGGCTATGACAATACTAGCAGCTTAAAGACCAATCACTAACTCAGTCTCGGGAATATGGGGTTGTAACCGAAACAAGTGCAACCACAATCGGAGTCTCAACACCTTAGTGAAAGGATGTTAAGCCTTCTTTTCCCACGGTTGTTTCTTACTTCTCTCACGACGGTGACTTCTAGCAGAATCTGTCACATCCTTCTTGGGCGCAACTACGACACGCTCAACAGGTGCCCTTCGGGGTCTAGATTCAGAATGTTGATGGTCACCCTTACGCTAATTATTAGAATAACCCGTGGGTGGCCTAGATTTAGCCTCTCGAGGCATAGAAGTACCAATACGCTCATATTTGGGTTTCCCCTTGAGTTGAGTAATTCAGCTGGTTCATCATTACGAGCCTTAGTCCTCTCAACAACATCGTCAGAACTCATCCATATCTGGTAGCTCTTAGAAAGAGAAGGATTCCCATCTACGGTAACAATCCCACATGGTAAGTCATTATAATACTTTGCCCACACAAGGATCCGTTTTGGTGGGAAAACTGTTGTAAGTGGTGCTGTAGTGTCCGAAAAAGGTATAATCTGCCTCATACCGTGCTATCTCAAAACTTGATAAGGAAAAATATAGGTAGGATATGTCAAGCCGAGCAATCTATTGAAAACAATGGTCTTTGTACCGCCTACCATAGATTTGCAGATTCCACCACGGTATCACCCACTTAATGTAGCAAATGCCATGCGTAAAATAAGAAGTCCTATCGGCCTACTTTTCTCCTTGGTGCAAGAATTTCCTACTGCCAAGAGCCTTATGACAGTAAACTTGGGGGTTCGCGGGAATCTCCAATAATCTCAAACGCTCCATAAGCCATATCTGAAAAAAGGTACACAGGGATCAGTCATACTGTTCGCAAAACTCACCTAATTAAATAAAACGAACACAAAAAAGGAGGCGAGCAGGGCAGTGCGCGACAATATTCTCGCGCACGAAAGCCAGCGCGAAAAATTTCTCGCGCACATAAGCCAGCGCGAAAATATTGTCGAGCCTGTTCTTAAAGTTTAGTAGTTCCCGAATACGCTGGACACGCACAATAATGCTCAGTTTCAGGCGCGATAAATTTGTTGTGCGCAGAAGAAAAATTGTATTCAACGCAAAAAATAAAAATTGTATATTAAAAAGATTGATTACTTATAACAGTAGTGGGCATCTTCCGGAACCTTCAAATTTGGCATCCTCCGAAACCTTCAATCAAAGAAATAACACAAATCAAACAAATAACACAACAGGGAAAGGAGATAAGAACCTCGAAGAAGAGCAGTGTTGGAGACGACCTCGCTGACGATCTACCAACCTCTTAGACTGTAATTTTTAGAAAATTAATAAATTTAATTAACATAGGGCTTTAGCGCTCAATTTCTCTTTAAATTCACATAAAATAATGGATTATAGTTCTCAATAATTGACCTGGTGATTTCCGTGAAGAAGAAATGCTGGAGATCGAAGACCTACCACAAGGATTCACCTCAGGAAGAGGAGGGGAAGGCAAGGGAGGATCGAAGAGTTACACATTTTAAGCGTTTCAAGATTGGAGTAGGTCGTGGTCTCATGGAGTAGTGGGAAAATAAGAAGCCGAATTTTTTCCAGCTTTTTTTGGGTAAGGGTAACAAAAGCCAAATTGTTTGCTGGGCCATTCATTTACAATGGGAAAATGACATGAAGAGAAGTTGTCACACAAACATGGTCAAGGACAACAAAATACATTTTCGTGGCCCAAAACAAAATACTAGGCAACGAATTTCAACATTGTCGCCGATAAAATATTTTGGGCTACCGAAAATGTTCTTTTCGCCCAAAATCAGATGTTTGGGCAACGAAACCATTCGTTGTCACCTTTTGTTCTACTTTGGGCTACAAAGATAATTTTCGTCGCCCATACTTTACTAACTCGTCGCTCAAGCCTATTTTTCTTATAGTGGTTTCAGCAACAACCATAGTCATTATAGAGTAGCAGCTTTCCATCTGGCTAACAATCGGGATCAGTCTGATGTCTCCCCACCTACTATCATTATTGTGAAACAAATAACAGTTCAACAAGCAAAAACGGAGAGCCCGCAGATTAAATTTCGGATGGGTTCTTGTTTTTGACGAATTATACTTAGAGTTGAACTCGTCTTAGGGAGGTGCTAACAATCGGTTTGAGCAAGATAACAACAAGATAATGATAGGAAGAGCTTAGAGGGATGTAGTATATTGTTAGAACTATAGTAGCGTATCCTTACAAATAATCACGGATGACTTTTTATACCGTAATACAAACATAAATATAGTATAAAATGATTAAGTAGCTAATTAATAATTTGGCTCCTAAACTTAAGCCTTGCCACTTAATGTTGTTGTAACTGTCGTATCTCTTGCAGCCGTTGTGTAGGCGGGTAAACGGAACGTTGGCACACGCCTAGTTGGCTGCCACGCATGCTCTATGTGGCATACTTGGACCACTTCACTAAGGTATCCCCCCCCCCCCAACAATTTTCCCCAAACCCATTTTTCTAAGAAAAATGCTCCCCCGACAAATTGGGGTGCGCAGGATGCGGCGTCACTGAGGGCTGACTGTGGTTTCCCGGCGACGGTGGTGGTGCGCATGTCTGCACTGGATGAGTGGGCCGATTGGACTTGTTTCTACAAGTATCCCTTCAAAATTGGGTATTACCTACCCATTTACGCCGCTGGTGAGCGGCGTCTTTAAAACCCTAGGCGTACCGCCCGCCCAACAGATGCCACAAGTCTGGCGGGTGTTGCAGATCATTGATCACCTTGGCGACAAGTTACGGCGCCGGGAGGTATTTATTGCATGTGAATGATGATAAGGAAGCACTACTAGGGCCCGATCATTGAACCATGGGTTGGATGGGGCTGTTTTTCTTTGTGGAGTTAGCAAGTTTGGGTCCTGATACTGACTTCTTGACTAGGGAATGGAAGGCCAGTGGTATTCTGTGTTTTTGTTTTTGTTTGGGGCATTTGTTTGTAATTAACCATTTTCTCAATTTCCTGGTTTTGCAGGGGCGACTTGTGACTCGGTTGGAATCGGTGCTCAGGCTGTAGAGAAGATTGCAATCATTTTGAGGACCCCTCTGAGTGACAAGATCTTCTGTGGGGCAACGTTTGAATGAGGCGAGAAGCCACAAGAAGAGGACTACTTTGAACCTGAGGACATATCAAATTCAACAGGTACAGGATTAGTGTGAAGGAAATGTGTCGTTCACCCAATGTGCATTAGTCTAATACCAAAGGTTCAGATTAATTACGAACAATCAATTCAGTGAGATCAAGTGATAGGAACAGCTGGTTGGAGCAATGCTTCCGATCAGGGAGTTCTAATTAGGCTCACAGCTTACTCTTGACTGAACCTATAAGGTCACACCATTGGCATGCAACAGATCAACGGATTAAATGAATACGAAATTCATTTAATAGTTGTTCGGGAAATTAGTTCGGAAAACATAATTATAAGATTAAACATTGGATCGTAAAATTGTATATCGTGTTGCGTATATTCGTAAGCTAGGCAAAACGAATAATCGTATGGTACGACAATGGATCGTCAAATACGAAACAATAAATAAATTTTTAAATATTATTTAATAGCAAACACGAAAGCAAACCCCACGAGCCAAGCACAGGAGGCACAAGGCCCATGGCCTTGGCTGTGTTGGTGCGCGCGCAAGGAAAGACATCAGCAACAGAAGCGACGACCCAAGGCCCAACTACTCGTTGCAGTGGGTAATGGACCCGACCCGGATCCGTGGATCCAGATCCGTTTTCAGCGGATATGGATCCTCAATTTTTGGACCCGACGGATCCGGGTAGGATCTGGATCCTTGGTTTTAAAAACGGATTTGGATCGGATCCTAAGTCATTACCCGGATCAGGATCCGTTTACCCGTTTTTATAAAAATTAAAATTAAAATATAAAAATAAAGACTTAAGAGTTGTAGCATTTTAGAAGTTTGTTGAACTTTTAATATTATTTATGTTGGATTTGTTAAATTTGATTTTAGTGAATGCTTGTATGGACAAATAGCGTTGTTATTGAAGTTTAATTAAACTATGTTTTAAGGTTAAAATGAAAATTAGGGTCGTTTGATTAAAAAATAAGTTAGGATCCGTTTTGGATCCGTTTTGGACCCGGATCCGTAGGATCCGTCGGGTATGGATCTGGATCCTCAATTTCATTACCCAGCGGATCCGGGTAGGATCTGGATCCTTGCCTAAAAAACGGATCTGGATCTGGATCTTAGAGGATCCGGTCCAGATCCTACCCGTTGCCATCCCTAGCTGTGGATGTGTGTGCGTGCATGTGCGTTGGCCGGTTAAGCCTTGTGCTTGGCTGGTTGGCTTGGCTCATGTGATAGGTTATTATAATAACCTAATCTACATGTTTTCCTAACCTAAGAATTATCATATTCTAACCTAAGGCAAGAGAAAACCCTAATTCTCTGTGCCTCGATTAGAGTGTTCATCCTAAAAGCTAAATTATCTTGAAGGAGATCTAAGCTATCAATCTCAAGACGGATCTGATCGTGTCAGTGAACTAATTAGAGGAACGACATTTGGAGTTCTTTTTCGTTTTCATGTTCATTGAACTAAGGGAAAACACGCTACAAACGTAAGTAATGCTTGATCTGTACTTTATACATGCTTCCTTGCTTTTGGGTTATTCAGCTATCATGTTTTGTATTTAACTGTAAACCCCTACAGTGGTATCATGAGCTTCATGTATTTAAAGTACTTATTAGCATGTTTATATGTTTTTGATTATGTCAAAATTTTCTGAAGTTATTCGTAACCTTTCGAATGTTTTTCTTGATTAATTGGATGAATCGTTGAAAAGATGTTGTGTTCGTAAAGTGTCGGAATTTCGACTTTTCTAACCTAATCTGACTGAAACGACATTTTAAAATCAATTCATGAGAACATAATCTCATAACAGTCCCCGAAGTATGATTTTTGGGGCCTTTTTGTTAATTAATGAATTACTCCCTCTGTATTTATTTAAGGGATACACTTACCTTTTCCGGGCGTATTTTTTTAAGAGATACACTTGCCATTTTTAGTAACTTATCAACCCCACCATCTAATTAAATAATCTATCTACACCCCACTCTCACCCCCCACCTCCTAAAATGACATGATCCCCACTTGTTTTACCTATTAAACTATCTAACCAACCCCACTTGTTTTATTACTTTATTTCATTCAATTTTTTTTTCTTAATACCCGTGCCCGATCAAGTGTATCTCTTTAATAAATACGGAGGGAGTAAAACATAAATTTCAGTATGTTTTTCAATTAATTACTCAACCAAATGAACTCAGAATTAAATGAAATTTTCTCCTACTGTCATTAATAATATTATGAACATATAGTAATTTTTTGGTTCAAGAATATTGACTAAAATCATAATCTTAATTTAATGGATTTTAGATCGAAAATTAGTTTTTATTAATTGGTTAGATATGAAAACTTATTTAATTGAGAAGGGGAATACGATTTCATGTTTAAATGACATATTTAAATATTGATGGATTAAAATTTTGATTGGATTCGTTAATTTTAATCGTTTACCAAAACCAAATTTGATAAAAATCTGAAATTTAAATGTTTCAAACGATTTAAATGTTTAGATTGGGTTACCAAAACTATTCAAATTTTTGTTGATATCGATCGTTCGTTAAATTTGAATATTTGTTAGCCTAGATTTATAAATTTCATGAATTGGATTGTTTGAAACATAATAAAATCACCCACTTTATTATTTTTCATAATTAAATATTATGAAAAATATAATTTGTGCAATTTTCCTTTCGAACAATTTTTTTTAATAATCGGACGAACAAGCCACTCGCACAAGGCGAGGGCTGTTGTCCATGCGAGACAAAGGGGAAACCAAGCACGCGACACGCATGCAACCCATGGGCGCTGGCCTTGCAGTGCGCGTTGTGCCTGCAGGAAGCGTGCCATGGGCGCAAGCCTCAGCAGCGCCGACCTAAGCGAAGCAAGCAGCAGGGCACGCGCATGAAGGCAGGCCAAAGGGCGCTGACCTTGGGAGCTGTGCCTGCAAGGCTGCGAGAGATGAGCGTGGAAAGTACACAGAGCTAGGCAAAGCCTTCGGGAGAGCTCGCGGCACGCGAAAAGCATCGAGGAGCAACGCTGCAGCGAGCGATCTCGCGAGACAGCGCGCTCGAGCAGAGCATAGCGAGGGACGAGACAAGCAAGTAGGAGGCAGCGGTACAAGGCACGCTAAGCATGTGCGTTGCAGCTGGGCTTTGTGCCTGCGCGCTGGTGCGTTGGTGCAATGCACTGCGTATAGTTTGGCTTGGGCACTTGCCTAGCCCACGATGCATCAAATTGTGCAATTTTGCTTTGTTTTATTTCAAGGCCTAACTTTTGGTCTTTGGGCTTAATTATTCACGAAAAGGGCTAACGGAGGACTTTTTCATTATTTTATTTGATTTGACTTAGGCGGGGCCGCGAGTTTAATTATTTAAAAATAAAAGGTCCAAATTAAAATATTGGTTTAAATGGGAGCTGTTTAAATGAAATTATTTAAAATAATTAAATTTAATCATTTTTGTAGGACACTTTATTTTAATTAAATTAATTTTTCATTAGAATAATTTTAAGGATTAATAATTTGGAATTGATGAATCTTTTAGGACGCATTTACATGAACGTGATTTTAATTAATCATGTAAATACTTGCATATTTTACTTGGGCCATTCATTTTAGGACACGAATGGATTAATTCATAGATATTATTTTATGTATTGCAGGTATTGAAGGTGACTAATATGGCCAATCTAGGATAGTTAAATACGGTATGCTTACCGTTTTATCTTTGAATGTAATGTTTTAAATATGGTATGCGTACCATTGAAGTTTTGATATAAGAATTAGATTATTAGGATCAAGTCCTTCTAGCGTATTTAAAATATTAAGTTAGCCTTTTGAATGGAGTTTAAGATGAGGCCAAACTAACAAGGTGAAGGGAAGATTGGATGCTTCAAGACCAAGTTGGCCTATACTAGTTCACCAAATTATTTATGCTATTATATTGTTGAATGTATATTATGCATGAATGCGTTGTTTGTATATTTAATTAAGGATTTCGTTCACTAAATAATCAAACCAACATTGAAACAACTAGGTCCAAGTAATATTGAGTTAAAAAATTTCCTTCCAAATCAAGCACTTACAATAATCTTAGAACCTAAGATAGTAGGTTTCCGCCAAATCGAGGTGCTATTTTAGTATTCTTAGATGGTAAGGTATCCCAAAGGAACACGTTGATTGTGGTTTTAGCTCAAACAATATTGGTATATATTGTGGCAATGGAATAAATTATGGCATTAATTTATTAACCAAGAGTAGTTTGGAAATTACTAGCAATAGGTTTTTCTTACCTAAAATCTTAAAAGACTTAAGACAAGCCAAAGCATGCTTAAGACTTAGAGACTTTTAGGGTCTTGGAATCGTTTCATTCATTATGGACCATATTTTATTTTGCATGAATGAAATGTTTAATAGATTTAATGATCGTTTGATTTCTTTTATTTCAAAGTTATTAAAGGACTATGAATGGTTATTTATTACAAATTCTTTTCAATTCTAGAATGTCTAAAATAACAATGAAATCATCAGAAATTCTTGATGTCAAGTTGAACTTATCAAAATTTCTTGATTGGAAGAGAAAACTTTGACGATAAGTCCTCAGGTGGAACAACATTGAATATGTTGTTGATAATCTAATCCCAGCTATTACTCAAAGGATATGGCTCATGAAAAGCATTGGCGAACCACTTGTCCCTAGTGATGGAACTTATTCTTGGCTCAATCCCCAAAGATTGGAGTGCTAGGTTTTTTGCATTTGAAACATGGGCAATTCTAAGGCATCTTAGGGATATATGTCATGGTAGATTCCAACATAGTGGTAAACACGTTGACCCAAATGTCTTTGAATTGGTACATTCATAAAGGGATCTGAAGCTTAATGCTCCACTAGGTTGTTGCGTTGAAGTGGAAAGACAAAAGCCAAGGGAAAAAGTCATTGATGTAGAAATGGCTATTGGAACACCAATTAAGGATCATATGTGGAAGATGGTTAGACTGTTAAATCGCCTTGAGTTACTAGGTGATCCATTCCCACATTTTACAACTGCGGGAAAATTGTTGAATTCTCTTCACCCTGGTTAAAAGAAATTCAAAGTACTCTATTACTCTAAAAGAAGGGATAACACTATTAGTGAACTAATCTATATGATTCATCAATATGAATTGGACTTTGTAAATGATAAGCTAGGATCACTAAAAGTAAAGAGTAAGAAAATCAAGAAAAGAGTTCCGGGGAAGGTCCAAAGCAAGGGTGCATCTTTATCCACTTCAGGAAGGCAAGTGGCGCCTTCCAAGAGGCAAATGAAGAGGGATCGTTCTCCTTCTACGGAGCAATACTTCTACTGTAATGAAATTGGTCATTACAAGAGAAATTGCCCTAAGATAAAGGAAGATAAGAAGGACGGAAATGTCGCTTCTCCTTCAGGCATGTATGTTATACATTGTAATCTTGCAAATTCTACTTCTTGGGTATTAGATACTGGTTGTGGCTCACACTTATGTTCCAATTCACAGGGACTAAGGTGATGTAGAAAACTTGATCAAGGCGAGATGGATCTACACGTGGGAAATGGAGCACGGATTGCTGCATTAGCCGTAGGATGTCATTTTATATCTTTGCATAGTGGTTTTATTTTGGAACTAGAAAACTTTTACTATGATCCTGGTATCACCAGAAACATCATTTCTGTTTCAAGTTTGGAATCTAAATGTTTTAGTTTTCAATTTAAAGACAATAGTTGTTCTTTTTCTTTAAATGGAGTGTTTTATGGTTCAGCAGAACAACAAAAAGGTGTATATGTGCGAGATACAAGCAAACAAATATAATATAAATACCAAAAAGGCTAAAACTGGTGATTCGAATCTCACATGTCTGTGGCATTGTCGATTAGCCCTTATAAACACAAAATGCATGGAAAGACTTCAAAACAAGGGCATTCTAGAATCATTCGACTTAGAGAAGATTGATCAATGCGAATCTTGTTTACTTGGCAAAATGACAAAGAGACCTTTCTCAAAAGTGGAAGAAAGAGAAAGCGGACTACTAGAGCTAATACATACGGACGTATGTGGACCCATGAGTACGAAAGCTAGAGGTGATTTCAGCTATTTCATAACGTTTGCGGACGATTTCAGTAGATATGGCTATATTTACTTAATGAAACACAAGTCTGAATCGTTTGAGAAATTCCAAGAATTTCAAAATGAAGTAGAGAATCAACATGGCAAGAAAACCAAAGCTCTAAAATCAGATCGAGGAGGTGAATATCTTAGCCACGAGTTTGATGACCATCTAAAAGAATGCAGTATTCTTTCATAATTGACTGCTCCGGGGACACCTCAATGGAATGAAGAGTCGGTACGGAGGAACAGGACCTTACTTGATATGGTCAGGTCAATGATGGGTGAAGCCAAACTTCCTTTAAAATTTCGGGGACATGCGTTACAACTAGCAGTACTCACACTGAATCATGCTCCGTCAAAAGCTGTTGAAAAGACTACATACGAATTATGGACTAGGAAACTTCCAATGTTGTCTTTTCTAAAGATTTGGGGTTGCGAAGTATATGTCAAGCGATTAATTTCGGACAAGCTTGCACCAAAATCTGACAAATGTTTCTTTATTGGGTATCCAAAAGAAATTAAGGGGTATTACTTCTACAACAAGTCAGTGAACAAAGTATTCGTTGCTCGTGACGGTGTCCTTTTGGAAAGAAATCACATTTGCAAATTGACAAGTGGGAGTATAATAGACCTCGAAGAGATTCGAGACGAACAACGAACAAAGAACTCTATAGAAGTAGTTCAAGATGAAGAACCTCCAAGGACTTTAGAAGAGCCAGTGGGAGTAGTTCCTCAAGACGTTGTTGCCCCTCGTAGATCACATAGAACTAAGGTTCAGCCAGATAGATGGATATGCATCCTCTTGACTGAAAACTTAGATGTTCTTATATTAAATAGTGACGAACCTATGTCTTACAAGCAAGCTATGATGAGCCCAAGCTCCACAAAATGGTTAGAGGGCATGAAATATGAAATAGAGTCCATGTGTGACAATCAAGTCTAGGATCTTGTTGATTTGCCGGATGGATTTACACCTATCGGAAGAAAATGGATCTTCAAATTGAAGAAAGACAAAGATGGAATTGTATACATATACAAAGCTAGATTGGTAGCAAAAGGTTACTAACAAGTTCACGACGTTGACTACGATGAGACCTTTTCCCAGTTGCAATGCTTAAGTCTATTAAGATAATCCTTGCCATTGCCGCATTTCATGACTATGAAATATGGCAAATGGATGTCAAAACTGCCTTCTTGAATGGTGTTCTTGAAGATAGTGTGTTTATGACGCAGCTGGAGGGTTTTGTCGATCCAAGGAATTAAGGAATGCAAGCTTAAAAATCCACTTATGGATTGGAGCAAGCATCAAGGAGTTGGAATATACGATTTGATGAAGCAATCAATGATTTTGGCTTCGTCAAGAATAAGGACGATTCTTGTTTATACAAGAAAGTCAGTGGGAGTGAAATTTCATTCCAAGTCTTGTATGTTGACGACATACTACTTATTAGAAATGACATTCCTATGTTGGAGTCTGTAAAGACTTGGCTAGGAAAGTGTTTCTCAATAAAAGACTTAGGAGAGGCACAATACATAATGGGCATCAAGATCTATAGGGATATATCTAAAAGGATGATTGGATTAAGCCAAAGAACTTACATTGACAAAGTGTTAGCTAGGTTCAGTATGATGGAAGCCAAGAGAGGCCATCTACCCATGTCACATGGCATATATCTAAGCAACACTCAGTGTAACACCTTAAAAATTCCTTGCTTTTTATAAAACATTTTCCGACTTAAAACACGGGAATTACCAAGATATTA
Organism: Spinacia oleracea; assembly: GCF_020520425.1. NCBI lineage: Eukaryota > Viridiplantae > Streptophyta > Magnoliopsida > Caryophyllales > Amaranthaceae > Spinacia > Spinacia oleracea. The sequence continues at coordinate 85,465,548 of NC_079491.1, forward strand.
CCGCCACCGTGATAACGGCTAAGGCTATTTACCAGAATTACGCAGCGGAATTAACTAACTTTCAAAACATAATAAATAAATAGTTAATGGTCATTAAAACAAATTGGAACCGCCGAGGCTCAAGTTAAAAATAATAAACCATTTGAAAGCCATTAACTGAAAAGTATTAGTCATGACTATAAATAAAAATAGAGTTTATAAATTACGGAAGAATAAACTCTCAACTCGAATCCCATGATAACTTCTCCCGCAAGTTATATCTACAAACCTGCTTTATTAAGAATCTATTCCCCAACAACGCAAATGTAGTTGATGGATCATCATAGGGTCATTAAGGCGAAGGCCATGACCAGAAGACATGAAGCACAAAGTCAGCAAAAGCTGAGTACGAACAAGCTAGAATAACATTCTATCCTAACATGCTTCACTCGACGAATTAAATAATCCACATGCAAAAGCCATATAATAAACAATTAAACATGGAGACAAGACTCGACACATGACACGACTCTTGACTCACAGTTTAATAAAAAGATAGCTTCGAACGGGTAAAGTAAAGTATCCTCAAAAGGAAAGAAAGGGTGATGGGAGCCCACCATATACCAAGTAATAATAAGTCGGACTCCTACCAACAGTCGGATCCTTCCGACGGAATTCCAATGCACAACGGCCTAAAAAGAAAGAATGAAACACCGTCTTGTATCATTCGAGGAGTACAAGTTTTCCGGCAAGTCTCCCCCCATTGTTCATACTCAAGGTATATACGTTCCAAGAGTTTTGAACCTCCTTTGGGTTACGGTTTACGTTAATTAATATATTATGTTCAAGGCGACTCAAGACACAACATACAAACAATTAAATAATTAAACAATTAAACAATTCAACAATGACTCTTCCGTATTTTACTTCTTTTAGGACTTGTGATCAAACATAGACTCCAGTGAAATTACTCCCATTGTTCCTTCTCAAAAACATTGTTTGAGATAACACGACATTGACTATTAACAAGCGGGGTGTGCCCTTAGCACGAATTGTCCTTAATTCAATTCACATAGACTCTTCAACATATTCTACCCCTTGGTGGAATATATATATTGCTCACTGGCAATATTCGACTGGCTCAACAATTATGCTAGACATCCTTTACTATAGCATAATAATAATAACAACTTGCATGCGCAATACTCATACATGCAAACCAACTTGAACAACATGCTTGACATAATTCAACGATTATAAAAGTCCATAACATGATAGTTCAATAGAATCTATAAAGCATAATTCAATTCATAACATGCTCGTTCACATAGATTCAACAATAATAACAACATGCTTGTTCTCAACATTAAACATGAATCCATAATAACGTATCCATTCCCAATCATCAACATGAATTCATACAACATATAAGTTCACATGATTCGCATTCAATACACTTCATAAAGTCCTCAAGGGATGGGTGGTCACCCTAGTCTTAAACGTACCTGGAATACCTAAGTACGGGGGCCACTCTGCGAATCACGACTCACTAGAAATCAACTCCTATAAACAAAACAAGAGAACTAAATTATTATCCATGTTTACTAAATTTCCAGCAACTATTCACTACTACAAAAGTAGAAATAAGTAACGCTAAATAGAGTACGGTTAAGTGAGTTAAGCGTTTCACAGGATAATAGAGAACGTATTTCACTGATAACAGTTCTGTGGGATAAAGAATAGAGAACGGTTAACTTACTTAACAGTTTCATATATTTTACTATATAAAAAATTATATTTAATATGTACATGTACGTATACAAATTAATAAAATATAGAACTGTGTTTGAAATAAAGTAAGAAAGGCGTACTATATTCTCATTTAATAAAAAAACAAAAAAACAAAATAATCTCCCAATTAAGCATTGGCGGCAGATTGTAAAACTCAAAAAAAAAATAAAAATAATAATTCCCACAAAAGTGCAAAACCTATTCCAAAGCTTTCCTGAACTCAACCTCTCACAGAACCTAAATTCACCCCTCCCGCAAAATCCAAACCATAACCGCCCATCACCACAGTCCGCTGCCGTTGTACCTCCGCCGCTGTACCGCCGCACCTCTGTTTCAAAATCTGGTGAAGTCGAGGTTCCATACTCCGATTTTTGAGGTTGGTATTCTTATTTTTGTTCTACATCTTTATCCTTCAATTAATAACGTTCTTAATTATCAAATTGAAATGTTTTATATGGAATTCTTATTGTAAACTCTTTATTCAAGAGATTTTTTTATGGAAGTTATTAATTGTTGAAGTTTCAGCTGCAAACTCTTTATTGAACCCTAATTGTTGAAGTTTCTGTGTGGAAGAGATTTTTGTTGAAGTTTTTGGTTGAGAGGTTATATTAATCGAATTACATTTATTTATTAGGGTTGTTGTCGAAAATATGTGGTAAATTAGTCTTAACAGCCCTGTTTCATGGTTTGGGTGTTCTGATTATGTGGTTTGTGATAAAATTAGGAATAGACTTTTATATGGTATTAGTTTGCAGCCTGATTTTGTGTCAGGAATAAAATGGTATTAGTTTTTCATGTGGTTTGCAGCCTGATTTTGGTCGAAAAAATATGGTATTAGTGATTCTGGTGTTTAGCCCCAAAGTTTGGTTTTCTTGCATAATCTCAACGAGAATCCTGTTGTTAATCAACTAATGATTGGGTTATAGAGTAGGAGAGCAGAAGGGCAGGCAAAGGGAGAATAAAAAAATGTAGTTTTACCAGAATGTAAGCTGTAAGACTGTTGTAGTAATGAATTTTGTTTTGTAATTCATGATATTTGTTTAAATAACATTGAGGGTGGCATCGTGTCAGACTAATTGTTTCGTAAGATTAGTGACGAGAATGGGAAGACCCACGTCGTGTTCACATGCCCCGACTTTGCTCTCCTCTTCAGCTCTTCTTCGTTCTGTTCCTTGGCTTAATGTCATATTGAGCTGCTGAATACGAGGTGGCAGTGATCATAATCCCGGTGTTGTATTCTGAAGTTGATTATGGCGTTGTTTTATGTAGTTATATTCTCCTAGGCTTCTGGATATATATATGTTTACAATTTACAGTTTCCATGATATGTTTAAGGATTAAGGTCGGAATTTAGTGGAATTAAGAAGTTGCATTAAGTTCAGTTATCCCATATTTAGTGGAATCATATGGGAATTAAGAATAACTTCGGTTTGGTTATCCGCATTTTTTGTTTAGTTTTTTTGGTTATTTTTGCACAGCCCTAGGTGGAATGAGGTTGGTGATTTTTTTTAATGGTTCGTTTATCTAGATAATATGATTGTAAAATTCTAATAGTGAAATGTATTTATGTAAAACAATCTAAAAATATATGATTGTAAGGAAATGTCTAGAATTATCCTAAAAATCTAGTAAGAAAAATCTAGATAAATGACAAGTCTAGAAAAATCTAGAAACTAGGATAAAACCACTATAAATATGTTGTATGTGCATAAATTGAGAGGTGAGAGACAAGTGAGAGACAAGGGTTCTATCAAAGAGATAAGTGAGAGACATGGTATCTTGCAAATATTTGTACAATTCTTATTAACGTAATCAATGATAAAAATGTAATTTTGTTATAGTATTAAGGTCCATCAAAACTTTCGCGTGCGTCCTCAAATTTCTATCAATTTTCCGTGCCACAACATCCCGCCCTTGTATTGCATTTTTTTTAATATTGACTTTACAATTTTAATTATGTGTGTTTTATTTTTTAACTTAATAGTTTGCATAAATGGATCGAAGTTGGATAACAACAACAAAATTGGGTGACCCAAAATACAAAGCTGGGGTTATGGAATTCCTTACATTTGCTTTGGAAAATAACACTGAAGGTCATGATAAGTTGCCTTGTCCTTGTTATGTCTGTCATAATCTTATGCATCACAAACCTAATGTAATATTGAGCCACTTGAGTAAATCGGAATTTGATACAACATATACTTGTTGGTATCGTCATGGTTAAAAAAGGGAAGAAACTTCTGGTCATCAAAGCCACAATACTAATGAGGGTGATAGAATGGAGGACGTGAGGTATCAATTTTAGGGAGGAGTTGACGAGGATCCTGAAGTGATAGAACAACTATTGACCGATTCTGAGAAGCCTTTATACGAAGATAGTGAGCACACACAATTATCAGCTATAGTTAAGCTTTATAATGTGAAGATGGGTTATGGTGTGACAGATCAATGTTTTACGGCGTTTCTCAAGGTGTTCAAAGCCATACTTCCTGCAAGGAATATTTTGCCGGGTGCTTCATATAAGGAAAAAAAGATGTTGCACACAACGGACTTGCGTTATGAAAAAATTCATGCTTGCCCTAATGATTGCATATTGTATCGAGGTGACTATGAATCTTTAAAGAATTGTCCTGAGTGCAATGTCTCGAGGTACAAGAAACAAAAGGAAGGAATTCCGGCTAAGGTTTTGTGGTACTTTCCAATAATATCAAGGTTCAAAAGAATGTATTTAGATGCAGGAGATGCGGAGAAGTTAACATGGCATAAATTTGGTCGGAAAAAAGATGATGGGTTATTAAGACACCCAGCTGATTCTCCGCAATGGAAATTTATTGATGGAAAATTCAGTGATTTTGGTAAAGAAGAACGAAACCTACACCTTGGATTGTCTACTAATGGTATGAATCCATATGGTTCTCTTAGTAGCATCCATAGTACTTGGCCGATCATGTTGGTAACGTACAATTTATCTCCTTCCTTGTGTATGAAAAGAAAGTATACTATCTTGTCAATGCTTATTTCTGGGCCAAAACAACCAGGAAATGACATCGATGTGTACTTGGCACCTCTTATTGACGATTTAAAGTTGTTGTGGGAGAAAGGTGTTGAAGTATTCGATGCTAGTCGGAATGAAATGTTCAATTTAAGAGCCATGCACTACAAAAATATGGTGTAAATAATGACGCTTTTTTTGTGACGCTTTTAAGAAGGGTCACACTTTTTTTGCGTTCCAAAAATATGGGAATGCATATATTGACCCATTTAATGGTGGAAATAAATATTGGCTATAAAAATAGTCACAATATACCAAAATAAATTAATGAATTAAAATCGCTAAAAAAAAGGAAAAAAATACGTGTCTACTCTTAAATCCCGCCCAAATGAAATTCTGACTCTAAACTTCCCCGCTCAACGGCACGTACACCCACGAATTTCTCAACCTCCTCTGCCCTCAATTCATGGCGCATAATCGATCCCCGTTTGAATCAGACTACTCTTCAGCAAAAAAAATCCCAGATTATTCTCAAAAAATTCCCAGATTATCTCGCCAAATTAAACAATCTCCTCAATTCATGGTTTTCTCATTCCTATAAATGAGAAATCTGGAGAATCCTATAATTGCAAGCTAATTCTAGCTACTACTCCACCGCTAATCTCATACAAACTTTTGTTGGATTTCACAATTTAATTTCGTAATTGAAATATCGAGCAGGACAACGCCAGAGCAGAGAGATTGCTGCTAATTCCACCAGTAAGTTCTTTAATTTCACAATTAATTAGAAATTAAATTTTAGGGGAGAAGTGTCGATGAAAGTATGGGGTTAAGGAAGGGGATGATTTTATGAGAACCAGGGATGCAAGAATTCTAAGGGGATATTCTAATTAAAACTCTGCTTTGTGTTTGTTATGAACTTCATTTTTTTTTTAGTATATGCTTTTATGAGAACCAGGGATTTCAGCTTTTTTTTAGTATTGCATTTCCATATTGATTTCTCCAATTTGTTTGGAATATAAGTTGGGAATATTGGTTTACCTCTACAAGTAATTCGGTATTATTTCAATTGTTATCTTGGTTGTTTATTTGTTTCTTAGTATAACTAGAATTCTAATTAAGAAATAGATATGAATTACTAAGAACCTGTTTCAACAAATAGAAAAATCAGAGTGGTTCCTTCCTTTGGGGAGGATATTCATGCTAATGTTTGTGTGTAGATGATTGATATTCTGTACTTTTTAGTCTGGTTAAGTTTTTATGTAATAAGTACATCCGTCCTATCCATACAACTGATTAGAAATCATATTTGTCAGATTGGAGTTGAGTAGTTTGCTGTCAGGACTTGTCTTGGGTGCTCGGAGCCGTTGGTAACTTCCCGGGTAGCTGTTTGCAATTACTGCGAGGTATAAAAAAATCACCAAACAAACAATAATTTGAATATGACTTATCACTATGATTTAATGCAACAGATTTGACAGAGTTGTGAACATGACATAGTAGTTTAAATAGGTTTACATGAGTGTGATAGTTGCTTGCAGTGTTTTAGTAGAGCTACTGCCAAGTGTATGCTTCTACAACAGAATAAGAATATTTTACTTTTTAGCAATGACTCTTTCATAGAATCAGTAGAAGATCAACAAAGAAGGAAGTGAATTTAATGAGGTTTTATGGTGTAATTTTGATCAATACAGTGTTGATAAAGGTCTAACCTGTCCAAATACCAGAAATCATATTAAAAGTAATAATAAATTAATTGTTCAATACTTCACAGGTTGTTGATTTAATTGTTCCCTTTCCAAAGACAATGTAGTTAAGCTTTATAGATTTTATCAATACTCATGTTAACAGAAAGCTTTGCCTCCAACTACTTAAGCACATCAATTTAGTGGTGAAGATGTTTAGTGTAGGCCGTAGGGTGTCGGTTTATCAGGGTGTTCAATTTGCAGTTTCGTTTTCAGTCTGTATCCTGTTGCAGTTCTGCTTTGTGCCTCCGTTTCTGGTTGTATGTCTGCGTTTGCTGCAGTTGTTTGGCCTGCTATTTGAAGGGCTGTTGTTCTTCTCAGCCTGGTGTGTGGTCAGTGTTTGCAGCTACCTGTTAGGGTGTCAGTTTTTCAAGGTGTTCAATTTGCAGTCTGGTTTTCAGTTTGTATCCTGTTGCCATAATGTCGAGAATAACTGGCTTTTGTAGTAGTGTGAACTGCTATTGCTTGCTGCTCTAAATACTGTTATTCTGATCTGCTAATGATATGGTTCTTCTTTGATCTTCGATATAATTTTCTGTTTGGTTTTGTTCTGCCTAATTTGCTGCCACCATGCTGTTGTGCCTGTTTTATTCTGTTTTTGCCTTTGTTGGTTACTTGGTTGTAGTATTTTGTTGCATTTTCAAGACCACCACTAAACACCATCAGTTTCTTGAAGGAATCCAAGTCTTCACTCCTCAATCCACCTTTCATTGCCATTGATTTTCTTTTTTCACAACTTATAACACCTCTTCAGAGTTTCCCTGCTTTTACCACCCAACAAGATAAAAGAAAAACAATCTTATTAGAAATTAAAAAATTCTCAGAAAAATAATATTTGTTTTTATATGATACATATGATACACTTCTATGGAGTTGTTATTATTATTTTAATTTTACTAAAGTTTCCAACCTTTTCGTCCCTTCCTTTTTTGGGTTGGTAATAAAGAATCATTTAGGTGAGATTGTCTTAGCTTATTTCTAAATTCTTAGCCACTTTTAGGTGAAACTGTCTCACACTAATTTTGTGTTCTTAATTTAAGTATTTCATATTGTGCGATCGTCTTATACACGACTTTATTAAAGTGTTAATATCATCTACTAAGTGATCACGTACAAAGGTATCGTGTTATTTCAGTCTTAAAGTGTTCTTAAAGTGTTATTTCAGTATGTATCCTATTGCAGTTCTGCTTTGTGCCTCCGCTTCTGGTTGTCTGTCTGCGTTTGTGCAGTTGTTTGGCCTGCTGTTTGAAGGGCTGGTGTTTTGCTTAGCCTGGTGTGTGGTCAGTGTGTGCAGCTACATGTTGTGTGCTTACAGTAGTTGTAGTGTAGTTGTAGTGTACCAGTTGCTTGCTGCATTGCTGGTTGCTTTCTAATGCAGCTGCTGTTTTGTTTTGCTGTTCTTTTGTGTTTTTCTCTTTTGCGTTTGGCTTGTCTTTATGTGGTTGCTTTTGTGTTTTTAGCTTGGGATACGGGTTTGTGCTCCCTTGGTTGTTTTTGTTTTTTTTTTCTTTGTTTCAATTCTATTTGGTTTATACCTTTTGGTAATAAAATATACCTTATTTACCAAAAAAAATAAAAAAAAATTTATCTTGAGTTTGGTTTTAGTTATAAATGCCTTGGTCTTAAAAAATTCTCAAGGTGAAATGAATTTGGTGTAGGAAATGTAGATCGAGATATAGGAAACTAGAAATTAAATTAAATGCCTAGAGTATGCGGAATTCTATGTTCATGTGTACTTGGTTAGAGACAAAATTTATGATATCCTGGACACTAAGTCGTTCCTGAAGTTATTTTTAATTCGTGAAATTTTGTTTGAAGTATCTTTTCGCAGAAGCAGCGGAAGTTTTTGGACTTTAATTCAAGTGGCCACCGATTTTAAGAGTTTTCGTGGAGTTCAAAATCTACTTTGTCCCGACATCTCCTTCCCAAGCGTTTTACAGGTGCTTATTGTTAAATTTGACATTCTTAATATTATATAGAATTTGCCTTTATTTTCCTATTCGACTTGTGGTTGTGTAAATTATAAAATGACCAATTCATACGTATAATCAAACCAAAATTTGAGTGCAATGATTAGACTTATGACTTATTATTTTCTTTTAGCTTTTACCATCTTATTTATTTTATTAAAACTTTGGTGTTCATAAATTTGTGAAACTCGCATGCTTTATTTTCCTTGTTGAATTCATGTGAAGTTGAAAGTATCATCTTGTCTGCTAAACTCACATGCTTTATTTTCCTTGTTGAATTCATGTGAAGTTGAAAGTATCACCTTGTTTGCTAAAAATGATATGATATGGAATTGAATGAAAGTAGTTTCTAGCAAGAAGATGAACATATATAGATACTGAATATTAGTAGAGTTGTGTCTGGAGGTGTTTTGATTTTATATTCACTTGAATTAATCTCCTAAGTAAATATTATTTTTAACTAGTTCCTATTTGAATTATATGTAATATCAAGGTTCTAAAATGATCATAACGTTTACTTATAAGCAATTCCTATTATACGACTTATAATAATTATATATCTTATTACTATATTAATTTCATATAGATATGGATACAAGTTGGATCGATCTACCTATTGGCCACCCTAAGTATGTCGAGGGTTGTATGCAATTCATTGAGTTTGCTAAAGAAGATCTAGTCCATGGAAAAATTAGATGCCCATGTAAGAATTGTAAGGTGGAGAAATGGTTCCCGGTAAATGTAGTAGAGGGACATATTTTGTTTAAGGGGTTTTATAAGTCGTATAAGAAATGGATCTTTCATGCTAAAGAGGATATGATTCATCGTGTGGTTGGTAGTGATGGAGGGAGTACTAGTGAAGAATCCCTAAATAATGAAATTGGGTTTGTTAGTCGAGATAATATGGGAGAACTATTAAGATCAGCTTTTAGTGTTAATACGTTTCCCAATTACCCAACTTTTGAAACACGAGAGGATGATGAGTGGATTGAGGAGCCAGTGACCTATGAAAGTGATGCTGAATATGATGATTCTACGAAAGAAGAAGAGGCGAAGTATAAGAAGTTACTTGAAGCTTCTGAGGAGAAATTATATGAAGGGTGTACCGACTTTTCAAAGTTATCTTTTCTTTTACACTTGTTTAACTTGAAGTGTATGAATCATTGGTCCATTGAATCTTTCAATATGCTGTTGAAGCTAATTCTAGATGCGTTTCCTCAAATACTTGATTTCCCCTCATCCTTTTATTACAGTAAGAAAATGATAAAAGACTTGGGTCTTGGGTATGAAAAGATTGATGCTTGTCCGAATAATTGTATGTTGTATTGGGGTGAATTTTTAGAGAAAGACAAGTGTCATGTTTGTGGTACATCGAGGTGCGCGAAAACTAAGGGTAAGGGTGGCATTACAAGTGATCAAGGTACGGATACTCATAAGAAGGGTGTTCCAGCTAACGTAATGCGATATTTCCCTCTTATCCCGAGGCTAAAAAGAATCTACATGTCACCAGAAACAGCAGAAGATATGAGATGGCATGATACAGAGCGATTGGGTGAAGATGATAAGAAGATTTTGAGGCAACCTTCAGATGCCTTAGAATGGAAGACATTTGATGAGCGTCATAGAGATTTTGCATTAGACCCTCGTAGTGTTCGATTAGGTCTTGCGAGTGATGGGTTTAATCCTTATCGTTTAATGAACACCACTTATAGTACGTGGCCAGTGATGTTGATTCCTTATAATCTTCCACCATGGTTATGTATGAAACCATCTTCTTTCATTTTGTCCACACTTATTCCCGGAAAAGCAAGTCCTGGAAATGATATTGATTTGTATTTGCAGCCATTAGTGCATGAATTGAAATTGTTGTGGACGGGGGTTGAAGCATTTGATGCTTTTGAAGGAAAGAAATTTAATTTGCGCGCGGCTTTTCTATGGACTATGAATGACTTTCCTGGCTATGCAATGCTCTCTGGTTTGAGCACAAAAGGTTACAATGCATGTGCTATATGCATAGATTCCACGCCTTCTGATAGATTTGGGAACAAGATTTGTTATTGTAGCTATAGAAAATGGTTACCTTCAGATCACCCATATCGAATTCAGGGTGAAAAATTTTGTGAGAAGTATGGAACTAATGAGCGGGGTAAAGCTCCATCTCGTCCTAGCGGGACTGATATATTGAGTGAACAAGAGAAGGTCGAGTATGTTTATGGAAAGTCGAAGGCACCACAGAAAAAGAGACAAAGAGGAGATAATGATAACAATCATGTCCAACATGAAAGTGCTTTTGGTACCAAGAGAAGCATATTCTTTGATTTGGTGTATTGGGAGCATAATCTTTTAAGGCATAATTTAGATGTAATGCACATTGAGAAAAATGTGTCGGAGAATATTTTGGGAACTCTTCTTAGTATGGATAAGAGTAGAGATAGTAGGGATGATCGAAAAGATCTTGAAAAATGGAGAATAAAGCCTCACCTTTGGCTTAGTACTAATCCTAATGGAAGTGAATACATGCCTCCAGCTTCCTATTCTATGTCTACGGAGGAGAAAGAGAGGTTCTTAAATGTTCTGCAGAAACTTAAAGTTCCGGATGGATATGGATCCAACCTCTCTAGTTGTGTGAATATGAAGCAAAAAAAGGTGATTAACCTCAAAAGTCATGAAAACCATGTTCTAATGCAAGACATCCTTCATGTTGCCTTAAGAGCTTCTAACGCTACAAAAGTGATTGACTTGTTGGCTGGATTGTCTTCTTTTTTCAAGAGGTTGTGCTCTACTACTATTTATCCAGATGATTTAGATGATCTTCAAGATGGAATTATTTTAACTCTTTGTAAGTTGGAAATAGAGTTCCTGCCTTCATTTTTCACAATCATGGTCCATTTGTTGATTCACTTAGTGGAGGAGGTTAAACTTGGTGGACCAGTGCAATACAGATGGATGTATCCCATTGAAAGGTTAATTTTCTTCCATGTCTTGATTATATTATTTTATTAAATATTTCACATTTATTATATTAAAAGTAAAAATATTTTATTTGAAAGGTACTTGTCCAATTTGAAATCACATATAACCAATAAAGCCCAACCTGAAGGATCTATTGTGGAAGGCTTCCTTTTAGAGGAGACAATTAGGTTTTGTTCGAGATATCTTGAAGGTGTTAAGACCATCTTTAACATACCTACGAGGATGGATGATGAGATTTCAAATTCCAATGATTACTTGTTTAACACTGGTGGTCGAGTTGTTGGGAAGGAGGTCACCATTCGCCTTGATGACAAAAGCTTAAAACAAGCTCATCGCTACATTTTACTTCACTCTGATGCGATCAAAGGGGATATGGAGTAAGTATTATGTTAGTTTTTCCTATGAATTATCTGTTGTTGAAATAGATCATTCTAAGTTATTTCTTCTTCCATGAAGTGAATTTTTAATGGAGAAGCGTCAAATGAACTCACAAAGTTCCGCCACGGAGAGTGATGAAAGCAACTGGATCATCAATGAATTCGGAGGGTGGTTGCAAAATAAGGTTACTTTTAAATTAAGTTCTTTTAATGTGAATAAATACTTACTTTTTTAAAAAAAAACAATGTATTTGATTTTACTATGTATCAACGTAGGTACATTGCATAGATGCCACCACCGAAGATGAGAAACTAAGAAAAGCTTTAGCGGGTGGTTTGTATTGTTATGGTATAAAATTAAAAGGATTCATCATCAATGGATTTAAATTCCTTTCCATGGATCGCGATTGTCGTCTGCTGACACAAAATTCTGGTATTATGGTTGAAGCGGATGGAGAGGCATATTTTGGAAAAGTGATGGATCTCTATGAATTAAATTACTATGGAGCTTACAAAGTTGTATTGTTTCGTTGTGATTGGGTAGAAATTCATAAGGGTGTAAGAACATATCCAAATGGCGACGTATGTGTCAATTTCTCAAAATTGATGCATACTGGCCGATTATTGCAAGATGATCCATTTATATTCTCATCTCAAGCAAAACAAGTTTTTTACAAAGAAGATGAGATTCAAAATGGATGGTTGCATGTTGTTAAGAATAACCCTAGGGACTTGTTTGATTTAGGTGATTCTTTACCAGTAGAAGTAGAGGGAGAGGGTGGGTTAGATTGCTCATGTTTTTTTTATTATTGTTTCTCTTTGTATTTGTATTTGTATTCTATTGATTCCATCTATTGAATATTTTATTTTACTTTCAATCTAGTAATTACGTTCTATGTGTTCTATCTTATGATGCATATTGCATTGTGTTTAGTAATATCATTTATTTTCTCTCGTGTCTTATAAATTGAGTATTGTATATTTTTCTTGCGGTTGATATGCTTGTGGTAGCTATACTTGATACTTTCAAACTGGACTGGAGTAAGAAGTGTTGGAGAAAGGCGAGTTCTGAATTAGATGACTATGTAGCATTCAAACTTTGTATTATCTCCTAATTCTTGCTCTAACCATTATTCTTTACTTGTGTATGACAAGCTGTTGGCAATTCTGCGAAGTTTTATCCTTTTTATCAAGGAATTACTACGTCGTAGGATACAGGTTAGTGATGATTATTCCCTGGGTTCTGTTAGGCTAAACAAATAAAAAGCTTGAGTCAACATCGTAGCTTGAGTCTAACATCTTAGCTTGAGTCAATTATACATAGTTGATGTATGCAGTAGTGCATGAGATTATGATAGTAAATGAACTGCAGTCTTAACTGAAATATGTGAACACATCTATCTAATACAAGTACTTACTTGTGAATCGACTGAATTTAGTAGAGATATCTCCTTAAGCATCAAGTCCTTTATCTCAAAAAGAGCATTATAGGTGTCATAATATTTACGAGTTTGACGAAGCCTATCCTATACTTAAACAAATGGTCAAAAATTATTTCAGACTTCAGAAGGTTAAGATATTAGTAAAAAGAAAGAGCAGATAAATGTAATGAGATCAAACAAACAAACAAACCTGCATATGAATATTTAATTCTGAAAGTCGGCGTTCATACCTTCATTCAGTCAGCAGATGCAAGGAACTCAGAATTTCCAAGCAAACCACTGATATCACCACAGGGAGAATACAGGAAAATAGAGGAAGAAGTTTATATTATTTAAGGATAAAGCTCAAGGCTTGATTACAGACTAGTGAACTTTTCGAGAGGTTCTCAACTCTCCCAATTAACCCTTCCATTCCAAGATGATTCTCTGTCTCTCCCTTCTCCCCTTTTTAATACAACTTTTCAGAATAAGACAAAAGTAATTAAGCTAAAGTAACTAGGACAAAGGTTGTTAATGAAAGTCAGGTTGTATCCTCTGAGGAGGGTTGTTGTGCCCCCTCTGCCCCTTTGGCTGTTGCTGCTTCTTCTGTCCCTTCTTTGTCTTGTACTGTTGGTTTCTTTTTCTTTCCTCTTCTTGCGTACACCTTCAATGTGGGAGGGTTGGTATGGTGCATTGCAATACTCCCCCCCAAAATTTTCACCTTGTCCTCAAGGTGAAAGTTAGGAAAACAGAGTGCAATCAGCTGTGCTTCTTCCCAGGTGGACTCGAAGTCAGACAGCCCCTTCCACTTCAGCAATACTTCCATAACTTGTTCTCCATTCTTATTCAGCATACAATCATAAATATGAAAGAAGACTAGCCTCTTTCAAGCCCTTCAATCTCATCAGAGTCCATTTCCTATAAAGAGTATAAAGTAAATTAGCTTAAATCACTACGTACTTAAGAACCTTAATTTAACAGTCATTCTTCTTCCTCAATTCTACAATCTGATTCCAGTCTATTATACATTCTCCCCTTATCGTCCCCTAAAACTTATTTTTCGAACAGCCATATATTTGCTTGTAGAATTTCTAGTCAAAGTATCAAAGTATGGTATCAGTCTGTGGCTGTTAGAGAGATTATCAATAACTAGTTCACTTCATCTTAGGTTTTTGTTTGGATTAGTGTCATTGGGTTTGTGGTCTATGTAATCCATTTTACTTCTGAACTATTGATGAATATACAGGTAGCCGAACTTAGCTCAGAGAAGAATACAGGTCAATGGAATAGTGTCCTTGTAATCAGACAGTTGAACTTTCTTTTATTATGACTAAAAAGAAAATAATTGCTGCAACTTTTGCAACTATTATAAATTGCTCTAGTTTTTTTTTTCTTTGACATAGGCTGAATTTGACATTAATAAAAACAGAATTACACCATAACTAAAAGTTTACCAAAGCCACAATGAGCCTTAGTAGCTATTACACAAAGGCTCTTAATTTGCATGATCCTTTGGGATAGAATAACTTGTGTAGCATCTTGTAGGGTAACTGTCTAAAATGGAGGGTGCTTTTGACAGTTACTCAGTGGAAAATTCAACAGAACTGGGCTAAATTGTATCTAATCCTGTTACTGTTACAGGTTATTTTCATTGACCATTCCCATCCTAACTAAGCGTCCTTGACCGACGACCCTAAGTTACTTTTATTTTCAGCTGTATATCTATGCTGCAATTAAAATGAAATATGTGGGAATTGAAAGCTAGATCACATGAGCACTCACACACTCACTCACTCACTCACTCACTCACTCACTCACTCGCTCACTTTTTTCTTTTTATTTATTTGATTGCCTCTTGCTATAATCTGTCTTAGTTGAACTGTTTGATAGCTGTGTACATATGGAAAGATGAGGTATAGGATTATCAAGAAGAAGAGAGTGAGATAGTTGATTTGCATCAACATTAATTATTATGCTTTCTTGACAATCGTCTGGCAGCTCTTAATTTGCATGATCCTTTGGGATAGAATAACTTGTGTAGCATCTTGTAGGCTAACTGTCTAAAATGGAGGGTGCTTTTGAAAGTTACTTAGTGGAAAATTCAATGGAACTGGGCTAATTTGTATCTGATTCTCTTACTGTGCTGCTAATTGTGCGGACAACTTGTCCTCTGGTTTTAGTTCTGTTTCTGCTATTCATATTCTTTATAAAAAAAGGTTCATCTAGTTTTTTCTTTGCTATTTCTTGAGCTTCTTCTCTTGCTGAAGTTTTGAGAGTCTTACCTCTAGAGAGTTGCTTGCTAAACTAGCTAATTGACTTCTCTGCAACATCTATTTTAAACTGATAATTACATCCCTTTGAAATGACTCTTTTTCAGATTATTTAGAAATTAGAAGGCTAACCCTCGAAATAAATAACTTGGCAGAAGCCACAAAACAAAGAAATAACGCTCAAGATCACTATGCCTAGATCTGGATGTTAAAAGATCTTGACACCATCTGATAATTTATTTTTATCAAATTAGAGGCCAGGTTATCTAGCTGACTAAGAAACTTGGCTGTCACCTCAGATCACCATGTATCTGGATGTTAAAGATCTTGACCCCATCTGATCACGTGTTTTCGTCATATTAGAAACCAGGTTGTCTGGCAGACTAAGAAACTTAGTTGTCACCTATTTACCTTGCATGAAATTTAGCATGCCTTTAAATGGTCATGTCCTTTTTGTTCTAAAATAGCTTGAAATGATGCGAACTGATAGTTCTTGAGAAAACAACAAAATTTCTCAAAATCAGATAGCGCTTGAAAACCTGTGTCAATACTTCTCAAAGAGACCTTAGAATAATTCCGTATTCTCATAATGTTTTATGTTTCCTATGATTTAATCCGAGCACTCTACTGGATAGATAATTCGTAGAATGAGGTTTCAAGACATACTTTTTCCCCTCCTTTTCGGGGTGTAGGATTATAGGGTAAGGAGAGAGGTAGAAGCTTGTCGGTAGAGATTCTGAACTTAACAAATAAAATACAAATCATATGCACTTATCACCGCTAAATACTTGTTTTTCTTTCCTTATTGTCAATTTATGATTCTCTAGGCAAATAACTTGTGTATTGTAGTTTTCTTCCCAACAATTTCTTTAATTTTACGTATGATTTTATTAGAATCCTATTGGTTATTCCATGATAATTGCGTTTCTTACTTGATCAACAGGAACTGAACAAATGAGTTACGGGAGTAAAAGAACCTTCATAGCCACCACTAGTGAAGACTCGAGCCTTGCTTCACCAAAGTCAGCCAAATCTTCTGACAAATCCACCCAAAAATGGGGACCATTCTGCCCTCTAACACTTGGAGTATCACAACCATTTGGACATATATCAGAACCCATC
The DNA here is from genome assembly GCF_020520425.1 of Spinacia oleracea. NCBI lineage: Eukaryota > Viridiplantae > Streptophyta > Magnoliopsida > Caryophyllales > Amaranthaceae > Spinacia > Spinacia oleracea. The sequence goes on from NC_079491.1 coordinate 85,482,188, forward strand.
AAGCAGTCAACAACTGTTAAAAAGCCTACGTCTTCTACACCATCTCCGTCCATGGTTGCTCCAAAATCATCCATGCCTTAATCTACTTCCATGCCATCAAAGCCCCAACTTCAAACATCATCAAAACCATCTTTTACCCTATCACAACCATCCTCTAAACCATCGCAACACTCAATTTCATCCACTCTTACAGGAGCATCACAACCACAGAAAAAAGCGGTTGAAAGTAGATGGTCACGTGGCCCTTTAAATCCAAATCTCATTCAAATAGCAGCAGAAAAAGAAGCACAGCATGCCAAGCCTCATAACGCTACCCATCAACCTCAGATAGTTTCACAAAATTCTGTCATATTCAGAGAAAAAATCATTTGTTCCACCCATGGGATTAAAAAAACATGTGATGTCACGACCTCCTCCTACACCATCACCATCACCATCAGACTCCATGACACGGAATAAAAATGGATATGGTGATCGGGTTTCTGGTCAGAGGCCTCCAACATACATGCATGGATGTTAGTGCAAATTCATCTCCCATGGAGCGATCTACTCCATCCTTTCATGTTGAGCGATCTACTCCATCCATTCAGGCTGAGTCAGAAATTATGCCAAATTACAGTTCTGATGAACCAGACAAATCAGTTTCTGAAAGTCAAGAAGAATTGAACGAAGGAGATGGGGGAGAGACTAGTGTGAAAGCATCAAAACCTCGACGCCGGATTATAGTTGCAAATTGGCCGAAAAGCGTGAAGTTTGATGAGAAGGAAGAGGTTCTAGCTATAGGTAAAAACATATCTCTACATAAAAGATGCACCTGTTTTTTATTTATATATTGGTGATTCTATGTAATCGAGTTGTCTTTTTAATTATTACACGTAACTCTATATCTTTAAATCTGGAAGATGCTAATGGAAAACGCCATCTCGTAAAGGGTTCAGTCCAGCCTCGAGACGTTTGGACTGATGAAAAAGGATTCAGATACTATGTCAAGCTCAATGAATTCTGTCAACCTCTCCGAAAAGGTGGTTCCATCCTTGTGAGTTTCCTCGGTGATATTGCAAAAAAAGATTCATTGTGTCCAGTGGGAATCAAAACCTGGCGTGCTGTGAACAAGAAGTTAAAATCTAATATTGTTACAATGGTTCGGGTATGTAGATTACCGTTCTTAACCCTTTCATTCATGATCAACTAGTTGCGCATTTGTCAACCAATGAGATTATATTTTTACATATTACTATGCATGGTAAGTATAAGCATGTGATGCTCTTGTAGCTCAGAATTTAATAGGAGGCAAATAAGGTTCGGAACTTAAATGAGACACCTAAGCTAAACAGGTCTGCACACACTTAGATCACTGACCAGGTCTGCACACACTTAGATCACTGACCAGGTCTGCACACACTTAGATCACTGACCAGGTCTGCACACACTTAGATCACAGACCAGGTCTGAATCTTTGTTCACCAGGGAGACACCTAAGCTAAACAGGTTTGCACACACTGAGATCACTGAAAAGTCTGAATCCTTGTTCACCAGTGAGACACACTGAGACAAGAGAAGTTGTATCTGCAGGGCTTCTGCCAATAAGAACAAGATATTCACTAGGTTAAGCTAGTCAACAACAATTACAACAAGGTTTTCATTACATCAAATACAAATCTTGACAAGAACAAGGATAGCTTAGTTGCTCTGACTGGTTGCAAAGATATTCCTTCCGTAGGAAAAAACTGATCGAACTTAGTTGCTCTGACTGGTTGCAAAGATATTCCTTACTACTATCAAACAAAAATGATCGAACTCCCATTCTTGATTCCTTTACCCTCTTTACACTTTCTTAGTACCTTTCCATTTCCCTTGAACAGACTGAATAGGTCGTTAACAGTATTAATATCCAGGATTTCAGGCACATAACAGTACTAATATCCAGGATTTCAGTTAACCTATAATCAGCTAACAATATGTGCAATTCAGCACCATTTCTCAATCTCAAACACCCCATGGTAATATTATTAAATTAAAATATAAAACAGTAGCTTCTTCCTAGTCCAAGTTCACAAACAATAATAAAAAACAATATGTATAAAAAATGTTGCACGAGTACTTGATGAAGATTTCTCAAACATACAAACCACTCTCAAGCAAGCAATTATATTCCAAAGCACAGACATAGAAGCATTTGATAAACTAAAGTGTCTTTTTAATTGTAAGATAGGGAGAAACTATTATCCCGCAGCCCCATCTCAACACTATAGCAAACAAGTCTTTACAGAGAAATGCAACTTGCATTAAGTAAAAGGGTGTCAGAGATCAAGCCAACTGAAAATGGTAAAATGGAAGACCAGAGACACCAGTACCTGATTTCTATTTCCCTCTTATCCATCAATATTAGAGTTATGTTATAACTAGGACACTGGACATATCTATTTTATTAATTTTAAAATATATAATTCCCCCAAACATTCAAACTTGATTTGTGTCTATCCCAATGATGTGATGTCCAGAACTGCAGATGGCATTTTGTATTCTTTGAATCAACAATGAACATTGAGTACATCCTTCGTCTGGTCTATATATAATACTTCTATAGTTCTATGTATGCAACTTTGCTTCTAATCAATCATTAGCCAATAACGGGAAATGGTTTTAGCACAGCCACTGTTAGATCAGCTTCTGTTGAGGACTTACTTACTGTAACTTGTAAGATGCAGTGAATGTGACTGATATTATTGATTGGCAACTGCCATGATTTTGAAGTTTATACTGACAGTCACAGGGATTCAGTGGGAATGACTGTAAAGATACAGTTTTGTTCTGCAAAGTGTTCAAAATATAATTATTATAAAGTATAAAATAAAGGGGCATAGCTTTTGCAAAAATAACTGTGATTTTTGATACCGACATTATTTTTTTTTCTTTTTTCTTTTCTAAAATGTTGAATTTCTGAATTTATGACTTTAAACCTAAATGAAAGCGAAATAAATAAATAAAAACAAATAGGTGTGATGTAACTTGAATTTTGTTTTGTCTTTGAAGGAACATTTTGTGATACCTGATGGGCTGGTAGTTGACAAGGCAATTGTGAGGCGTGCTGGTAAATCATGGAAGAATCATAGGTATATATTGAAGAAGCAGTACTTTGATCCAGTGAATAAAACTCTAGATCAAATTATGATAGTATTCCTGATGGAATATCTAGTAGCAGTTGGAATGATTTGGTCAATTATTGGTTTTCACTAAAGGGCACGGTATGTAACCCCAACAAATCCTGATTTGAGTAAGCTACTTTTTTATCTCCGATTCATGATAACATTGATTTATGAACTTAGAAATTATCTCAACTTGGAAAAGATGCTCGAGCAGTACGAGGTCATATTCACAACAGTGGTCCTACAAGCTTTGCTAATCGAAGAGAAGATCTTGTATGAATTTTTACATTATTTGATTTGTTGCATTTCAGTTGCTATAGGTGCTAATCATATATGCTCTAATCAGCCTCTATGTACTCCATAAGTTTGTTGAATTTTTTTTTTCCTAAAATTGCAGAAAGAGAAGAAGGGAGAGTATAGAGAATTGACGTTTTACAAATCAGTTTATGCCAAAGAAGATGGAAGTTTTAAAGAGGGCACAATATCTCGTCAATTTATGGTATCCATTGCTTTGAGTTCATTCAATAATTCATATTTTTGTCACCTAAACCTTACGCATTTCTTATTATGTATCAGGAGGATGCAAACAATAAAGTCCAAGAAAACCTTGCAAGTTCCTCTACTTCCAAGTCTAAGGTCGAAATTGAGAATGAGGTCTTTAATGAGCTTATGTAAGGAGGTGAAGTGCCTAAACGTCCTCTAAATTATGGCTTTGGAGTGAAGCAAAGTGACATCTTTGGAGTGGAAGGTTTGTTGAGGAAAGAAGGGTTTGGCTATCTTAACGATAGTGATATTGAAATGGAGAACTTAAAAGTCGAATTATCAGTTGTAAAAAAGCAAAATGAAGACCTTGCACAACACAATCAAGTGCTGGACAACAAGTTTGATGAAACAACAAAGACATTTAAGATGATTGCTTCGTACTTTGGACAAGTTTTGAAGGAAGCACGTAAAGGAAATGTGTCATCGGACCTTTTAGATGGTGTAGAATCAGCAATACTGATGGTCAGTTATATTCCTTATACTTTCTCTTTTTTATTTAGCTATGTATTTTTTTTATCAATCTCTTATGTTCCTCATCCCTGCCAGCCAACCATTATCACTTAAATCCAAATGACCCGAGGATAAAAAGAAAAAACAAACAATTAGAATGATGCCTTTTCTTCCTACCAAAAGAAAACTTACCTTCCTACCAAAAAGGGCAGAAAGTTAAACCAAATTAGAGCAGTCAATATCCCAACTTTCTAGGAATTTTGATCAGGAACTTGGAATTTGGAGGAGAGGAACAGGAAAAGAATGAACTCTTTTGATCAAATAATATCAAAAATTATAAAATATGAATACTTTGCTGCTGGTTGTTGCAAGAACATAAATTAAAAAATCTATTTGATGATGCAAGAAAAATAAATAATACCTTTTAATTTTGAATAGTAATACTGGTTACTAATTTATTCATGAAGTCTTACACGTCACGAAAAAGATTAGGCAACTAGACTACTGAACTGATGAAGATTTTATTATAGACGATAAGCACCTTAGAAAATACACCAATGGTAAAAGTAAAAAGCGACAGTTGGACCATATATAACCAAAAATCACTATATAAGAAGTTATCTTCTTTATTACGACATCCAAAACAGAAGAGAACGGGAACAGTTGGACCATATTGAATCTGGACAGCTCTCTCTGCCACAAATTCTTGCCTCTGAAGCTCATGAATGGGCTCATCTTGCTGCTCATCTCAATAGCAACATTCTTCATCACTTTTCGAGAGGGCATGAGCTGTGCTCCTATTCCGGTTGCTCTTATTGCCTCAGTCCCTCTCACGCTCTTCACTTTCCAACAGTTTCCACTTCTGGCCGACATTTATCTTTCAACATACAAATCCAAGTCTATGTTTCAATCTAGTAAACCAAAGCTTTTTCGGCTTCCTTCTCTGCATAATATTGAGATAACAACCAGTTACCCTAAGCTCAGCTTTACATTCCTGCATCCAGATGTTTCTACGGCTCCTAAATTATCTAACTATCGTTCTTTACATAGGCAGACACCCTCTCTAATTGTTAATCCTGTTGTTGCCTCTCAATTTACATCTCAAACTTCGGAACAAGGAGCTTCTACACAGGAGGTTAATGAAACATGTCCAGACCCTTTTCCTTGAGAGAACAATTAATATATTAGTTGTGCTCATATACCTCCATAATCTATCTGTATTACGTGATGTCAAACCATTTAAGATAAATAACGATTGATGATATGTCCATGGTACATTAAAAAATTAGTTACATAATTCCATACAGGCCAACTAGTTTAGTTATTTATTTCAACTTGATATATGGTGTGCTGAAAGGGGGGAAAGAGAAATAAATTAGCAAGAAACGAAATAAAAACCTCAGGAAACAAATAAAGATAGCCGAAGCAGTATACAAAGGTGCCAAATGAGGGTGAAAACTCTTTCTACCTAGATTAAAATTTGTATGCACACGAGGACAAAGCTATCTGTAGGGAAGACAGAAATCTCTCCCACAAGAATGCTCTTTGGAGAACCAGGGTTCCATTCATGTATGTCCAAAGATCAGGATTACGAATCAGGCACAATTCTTTCAGGAGATTGATTAAGAATATCTCCTGGAACCAAAAAGAAATTATCATCAGATTAACTTAACTGTATGACTGTGGTCCTCTAATCTCTCTATCCATCTTCATTCTCTTTGCACTCTGTATTTCTGAGATGCTACTAACCCGTTGCTGGAGCGACATGTCATGCTGATAAATACAATTCACACCATGTCTGCAACCTTTTGAACTATTGAAATAAATACAAGGCTTCATCATCTTATGTTTTGCATCCCTTGGTTTTGAATTATCTACTTCTTGATCTATTATTCCTGACTGATGGATGGGAATGGGATGGGTTGAAAATGGAGGTTGAGCTTGAGGTTGAGGTTGAGGCTCGCCTTGCCTTTCTCCTCCATGTTGGTGAATCAAGTTCTTGTAGTAGTTGAGGTCCTTCATTTGAGAACCAGAACCAGACTGTACAGAGAGCGGTGGGATTGATTGCTGATGGGTCATAGGTCCAGTACCATTAGTATACGGGTACAGTAACCCATTTGACATCATCATTGGGGATGAGGATGATCCTGTTTCCATATTATTATACTGAGTTGGTGTATCCATCCTGTATACGGGTGCTCCAGAAGATAAAGGCTTGGAGATACTCTGAGGACCTTGATGCCTAACTAACTGTTCTAAAATTGTCGGATTACTAAGAATTTTTACAAGCAGGTCGTGGTCAATCTGCTCATTGCTCTTCGCCACAGTAGTAAGAGCAGCTTTTAATGCATCTGCTTGACCACGACGTGCTACTCCAGCAGCCAATGTCCCACTATATCTGGTGCATAAAATATTGCATTTAACCGCAAAACATCAAGAAAAACTCGCAATCAATAAAAAAAAAAGGAAAGAGACTAGAGAGAGTAATACCTGAAATGTAATGAACAGATTATACATATAGTAATTTTCTTGATTTTTGTTGATCATACCTGAAATGAAATGACCATATTTCTGTGAGACTATATAAAATGACTTCTTATATAGTGATTTTTTTGTTATTCCAAAATAGTGTTATAATACTTTTTACATTTCACAAATATGACATAATTTTTTTTATGTGTAGAATAATGATGATTCAGGTGGCAAAGATAACAATTAGATCAAGATATGAAGCTCCTATCTCAATCACGGGGATTTAGGAACCAACAGTTCTTTGATGTTAAAGGAACGAAATTAGTTATTTTTATTTCTAGTGTGATTTGATATAAGACAAAAATTTGATGTATGGATATATAATATAGGATCCTATTTTTATTTTGGTATGTTCTTAACTAGTTTGATTATTGGACAATGCAAATACGCACATTGATGTTTTTTATTAAAATTAAGTCCGTGATTACAAGTACGTTTGATTACTGCACAGTGCAAATATGCTGTTTTGTTCTGTTGTTGCAGTCAGTTGTTTCTGTTATGGTTGGTTGCTGAGCTGTTTGCAGGTTTTATAGTGTTGCTGCTATAAAGTTTTGGTTATAAAGTTTATCTATTTAGAAAAATATAAAAAAATATGATTGGTAGGTAAATTGTGACGCTTTTTTGCATCAAAGGTGTTTTGGTGGGAAATAATGGGGAGGTAAATTGTGACGCTTTTTTGCATCATAATAGTTTTGGTGGAAAATATTGGGAGGTAAATTGTGACGCTTTGTGGCATCACAATCGATTTGGCTCAAATGTAGCTCGACAAAAATCAACCATTAAAAGCGTCCTTATATTAAAGGAGTGGCTTAAAAAAGCGTCACAAAATTTGAGCTTTGTGGCTACTAAAAGCGTCATTATATAGTGGCCCAAAATATAATGACGCTTTTGTGAAGCGTCATTATAGAAAATTGTGACGCTTTTTAGCGCCACTTTTCGACCAAAAAAGCGTCACTATGAGTCCTGTTTTTTTGTAGTGATGTTGTTCTGCACTATCCAAGATTATCCAACGTATGGTAATCTTTCTGGTTATACCGTGAAAGGGGAATGTGCCTGTCCTATATGTGAAGATAGTTTGAAGGGAAAGTGGTTATCAGCATCGAGAAAGTATGTCTACTTTGATCATCGTCCATTTCTTCCTCCTGATCATCAGTACCGCAAATTGAAAAAGGCGTTTAATGGGGAACAAAATTTTGAAAGTTGCCCAAAAGTCTTTACTAGCCAAGAAGTGTTTGACAAGGTAAAAGATATTAAAATTACATTTGGCAAGTTGAAGAAAAGTAAAGATGCCCATCCTAAACAGGGATACAAAAAGTGTTCCGGTTTTTGGCGTCTTCCTTATTGGAGATTTTTATTTGTGCGACATTCTCTAAATGTGATGCATATCGAAAAAAATGTGTTTGATAGTCTGATTGGCACATTATTGAATATTGATAAGAAGACAAAAGACGGTCCTAAGGCTCGAGATGACTTGAAGAAATGGAATATTAGAAATGAGTTACATGTTGTTGAGGAGACCGGAAAACGGAAGTATATACCCCCTGCTGCCTATACATTGTACAAAAAGGAGAAAGTCGAGCTTTGTTCTACCTTAGCTGGAGTTAAAGTGCCTGAGGGTTATTCTTCAAACATTTCTTCGCTTGTTTCAATGGAGAATTTGAAACTCGTGGGGCTGAAGTCTCATGATTGCCATGTTCTGATGGAAGATTTCTTACCTATTGCGATTCGTTCAATTTTGCCTAAAAATGTACGGTATACCATTATTAGGTTATGTTGTTTCTTCAAGGCTATATACAGTAAAGTCATTAATCCTAAAGAATTGGATTCTTTAGAGGTTGAAATTGCCGTCATTTTGTGCCAGTTGGAGATGTATTTTCCCCCGTCTTTTTTTGATGTCATGATGCATTTGCCTATTCACTTAATAAGAGAGATCAGATTTTGTGGTCCTGTGCACATGAGAGCTCAATGGGCCTTTGAAAGGCAAATGAAAACCTATAAGGGATGTGTTAAGAATGCTTATCGACCTGAGGCTTGTATCGCTGAGAAAATGTTTTATGAGTTAGCTATGGAATATTGTCTTGAACATATAGATCATGTGAAGACATTAGGGCTTCCTACTTCTCGACACAGTGGTCGATTTGATGGTATGGGAACTATAGGCCGTAGAGATCATGATATGTCTCTTGACAAGTGGCACATGGCCCACACATATATTCTTTTTAATGAAGATGAAGTTGCACCGTATGTCAACCGACACATGTCTTTCTTGAAGGCGCAGAACCGAAAGGCTAACCCGAAAGCATTAGCTACAGAACATAGTAAATCATTTCGTTTTTGGTTCAAAGATCAAGTAATGAAAGAACAACCTGTTTCTGAGAGACTTAGGAGTTTGTGCTATGGTCCTGATTTCCGTGCCTCATTTTTCTCTGCATATGTTGTTAATGGTTGTACATTCTATATGCGGGACCAAGATGATAAAAGTAGTATGCAAAACAGTGGGGTATCTCTCGAAGTTGAAGCAATGTATTTTTCAAGTTCTAAAGACAATCGTCCTGTCTATAGTAAAATGCAATACTATGGGGTAATAGATGAGATTTGTGAGTTGCATTATATGGGCTTTTCAATAGCTGTGTTTGGTTGTAAATGGGCTGACAATAACAATAACGTTATATGTGATGGCTTAGGGAAAATTTCAATGAATCTTAATAAACTTGGCAGTGAGGACGATCCTTATATTTTGGCTAGTCAAGCAAAACAGGTGTTTTATATGACTGACCCACTTGATAAAACAAGGTCGGTCGTTATAACAACGAAACCTCGATATGCCATTGATGACCATGATGATAATATTGTGTCTAAGGAAAGGTCTTCCACTAGTGAGGTAGCTAATGTGAATGATAGTACTGATGATACATCGACATATGTCCGTAGTGACCATGAAGAAGGAATTTGGTTTGAAGATGAAACTTGTAATGCAAATCGGGAAAAAAAACGTCGTCGTACAGGTTGTTGTGAATCAATTAATAAACTTACTAACTTACTAATTTGATGCCTAATTTTAATATCAAATGCTTATATTTATCTTAATATAGTGCTTTAGTTATGTTATCTAATGAACTTTGTATGTTTGTAGGTTGATGGCAAGAAAGAAAAAGCGAGCAAGTTCCCCTCGAGATGAAGAGGCTTTGATTGAATGTGAGAATCGCAGGGGTCGTACGGTGCTTAAATTAGTTGGAAATGCAATTCGTAAGGGCATTAAACTCCCCTTAGAATGGAATCGCAACAAAGTGCCGGTTGGGGATAACAAAGATTACTTTCGCCTCTCACATTGGTGTTGTTGTTCGTGAACGAGTGAATATCAATTATACTGCGTGGGATGAAGTTCCTAAAGAAGTCATCAATGAAGTTTATGACTATATTACAGTAAGAAAGATATCACTTCTAGTTTTTTATTTCTCCCATTTGAATTTCGCTTTTTTTTTTCTTCCTGTTTTTTTCATTGCGATGCAGTTTTTTTTTAGTTTAATTGCTTAATTGTTTAATCAGTAAAATGCATATGTAAATGTGCAAATCGTCTTGAGATTATGACATTACTACAAAGGTTTTGATCTAGATAGGAGCTTCGAAAGTTGTAAATTCAGATTCATTTGCCTTCTTTGTGGGTTATCTGGTGAATCTGTGGAACACCTGTTCTTTGAATTTCCTGTTGTTGGCTCAGTTCCTGAACCATTCTGACTAACAACACCCATTGATGGCTCAGTAGCTGAACCATTCAAGGGTTTAATAACCACAAATCAATAGAACAAACTAAAATCGTGTGACCCTAGACAAACTGACTCTATCAGATTTAAAACTGAACAAAATGATTCATCACCCAACATATGACTTATTCTGCTGGATTTTAACCAGCTGAGTACTAGAGTAGAAATACAACATAGGAGCTATAGGCTCAGTGCATCTGCTGGATTTTAGCCAGCTGAGTACTAGAGTAGAAATACAAACACCAGAAATCTGATGAATGTCTATAACTTTATGACCAGAAATCTTCTTTGGGAGAGACTTATTCAATTTGAGGCTGACATTTTGGTATCCAATTTGAACACAAAAGTCCTACTAATCAAATGCATCCATTAGTAAATGTCTGTAAAGTCAGAGTGTGTGCTCTGGAATTTCCAGAATAATCTTGCTGGAGTGTTTGTCTTCTGGCTTACATTTTTAAACTACAGTTCTTTAAATGAAGCCAAAACAAAAAACAAACTACTATTTTTAAAGTGTCCAGAAATGGCAGGCTAGTTTTCCCTAAACATCCTTCCCAATGAGAATGTTAGTTATTTTCGTGCTCGAAGGTCTAATTATCAGGTGCCTCCAATTCCTTGTTTTGGCTTCAGAAACCCCCTGAAGAACAGCCTTTAACCCTGCTTGTTCCTTGCTGCTACAGAACACTTTGAGTCTTCCTCTATTCTGGTCCCTTGAGTTGACTTGCCAGCTAATCTTTCCTTCTTCTTTTCCTTTGAGCTCACCATGTGTGTCAATCACTTTCCTTTCACAATTATTTTGATCTCCGATAAGATGGTGGATGTTTTGATTCTGGCCTTTGAGTTTTCTCTCATCTTACCAAGTTGGAGTTTAATCATTATTTTTACCAAGTTGTTTATACCAGTAAAAGGTCTAAGATAGAGAGAACTAAAACCTTCTTTTTATCAGGCATGTGTTCACCACTCTCCATTGATCAAACCAAATTAAACTGACCATCTTCAAATGGCTGCTCCAAAGCATCTGCTACTTGAAAGAATGCCTGCAATTTAGCTTCATGACCATACATCTTAACTAGTCCATCTATGGGATTCAGACATTTTCAATAAAATAGAAGTTTACTTATCAGAAGTTCAGAACTAATTTTTGCTGATTAAAAACTGTGAAAGCTGATATTCAAAGACAGGTTGTTGGTTTTCTGAATACACATATTCAGAGTAAATATTATAGACGGAAATGATCAGAACTTCAGAAGTTTACCTTTTCTCTGTATTCGCAAGCATGATTCTCAACAGTAAGTATATTCAGGATAACTTTCTCTTGAATTTGCAGAAGGGATTCATAGTGCCCGAAGAACGTAGAAGTTACGTGTTAAGGAGAGCTTCAATTCGGTGGAGATGTTTCAAGGCTAGATTAAGGAAAGTCTTCGTGTACGAATCCAAGGGAGAGAATGAAAATGTGATAATAAGGACTCCACCTTCGTTGTATGGATGGATAACGCAAACTGATTGGGACAAATTCATTGCAACATATACTGATCCTAAGTTCAAGGTACTTTCAATACTCCATGTCAATGCATAGTTACTGAACATTCAAATGAATTTTGTGCACTTACTGTTATGTACATCATATGGATAGGAACTAAGTGACTTGAATTCAAAAAGGGCAAAAAAGAATACTTCAAGATATCGTGGAGGTCGAAAAGGGTACTTGTATTATGAAGCAGAGATTGTAAGTTCAGAACGATCACATATAGTCTAACACTGAAAACTTATACATATGATTCTTATGATTATGATTATTATTTTGTATTCTTAGGCTGACGAGCTTCAGAAACAAGAAATCCAAGTTGCTGATGTGCCTCGACATCTGGTTTGGATAAGAGCCCACTCTAGAGAAGAAAATGGTGTGATAACCTTTGACAATCCCGTCGATTTGGAAATAGCTAAAGCAATTGTGAGAATATATTTATATATAAATCAAATTAAACATTTTGATGTCACTATTATGCTAACTTGATCTGGTTGCTCATTTTTTATGTCAGAAAGTATTAGAGGCACAACAAATCCAAGGAGAAATTGATGCCATTGGCCGAAATGATATCCTAGCAAGAGCACTAAACACTCCTGAACATGGAGGTTGTGTTAGGGGTGTCGGATCAGGTGTTACCAATAAGCAATACTTTGGTTACAACAAACCCACACCATCTAGTCAATTGCGTTCCGAACTCAATGTTGTCAAAATCAGAATTAACTGTTATGAAAAACACTCAGGATTTGTTGTTAAATTACTTAATGTCTATTGGTCAGCTCAACCGAGACCAACTGAAACAATTTGGTGATGGTGGTGGTATCCAAGGGTTAGGGTTCGGGGGTGCCAAGTCTGCCCACTTTCATAGTACGAATGGCCAAACACTTCAAGGTGCCTGTTTCCAACTATCCTTAAAACAGAATACAATGCAACAACAAGAAGATGGTGCTTGGCCTGAGCATGAGAATGTGCCTGACAGCAACCAAGTTAGTCGTCGTTTAGAGGGTTTCCAAGAGGGTGGGTTTGGTGGCAGTCAAGGATTGGGTGGTATGTTAGGGAGTACGAGGTGACCAAAGACTGCAAGGTGCCAACTTTCAACTTGCCTCAAAACAGAATAAAGTTCAAGTTCCAGAAGTCCAAACTGAGGTGTACCATGTTGCTTGGCCTGATCCAGAGAAAGAATACGTGCCTGAAACTGAGTTTGTACTTTCTACTGAGAAAGTCAATGATCAACCATTTCCCCAGGTAACATTATTTTGTTAGTTAAATTGATCTAGTTATCATGCCAGGTTAATCTACAAGCTTTAAAACCCGTTAATCTACAAGTTTGTTGTTGCTCACAATTATCCATACCCGCAAAATAAATAGGTAGAAACTGAAATCCTAAAGAAATAAATGATCTGAACAGATCAACTGGTCAGAACTGAACTGATAAGAGAACTGATCTAATCAAAACTGATCAGAACATAACATCAGAACTGATCAGAATAGAACATCAGAACTGATCAGAATAAAACATCAGAACTGATCAGAACAGAACATCAGAACTGATCAGAACTGATGCAAATCAACTAACACATCAAGTTATTAACTGAAATCCTAAAGACATAACTGATCTGAACAGAACAGGTCAGAACTGATCTGATCAGAGAGTAGATGTGACTCCGTAGCAGAGTAAACCTCTAAATGCAAATACAAATAACATTTTTTACTTATATGTTCTTTATGATTAGGGTGTTAGCAGTTTATGTTCCTTGGCGATTGAGAATGACAAAGGTGTCCATATAGTTGCCATTGGAGAAGTGTACGTTGGTAGGGAAGGAGAAGTGGTCAAGAATCATTTCAAAACCGTGCCTAGCGGTCATTATCGAGTTTGTATTAAAGAAGATATCAACTCAAGTGCGGAATTGTCATGTCCCGACAGGGAAATAAAATTCGTTTGTCAAAGCTCGGGTAGATTTTTAATATGGCCTGCTCATTTGGTTTTTCCGTTAAAGAAGGTACGTTATTGAAATTTTATGCGTTACATATCACGATACTTATTTATTTCATTCAGCCAATAGTTTTTACATACCTTTTTTTTCCGTGTTAATGTATAACAAGGCTGCTGATAAACAAATAACAAAGGAATTCACCGCGCCATCTCCACGCTCGCCATCTCCACGATCGCCATCTCCATGCCCGCCATCATCACAGTCATCATGCACTCGAAAGTATACGATCACTCCAACTGATAGGTCAAAGTTGACTTCTAATTTGGTAAAAGTTTTCAAGGATGTAGCTATTGGAATGAAAAAGAGCGGAAAAACCAAATCCTTCACGATCCCGGCTAGAGTGTTCCTAAATGAGCAATGTGTTAGCCTTGATTATGAAGACATGCTTGATTGGTGCTTTCAAAGAGAGATAAGATCATCTCACATGTTGATTTTAATGATGTAAGTGTGTTGTACCCTTTTTGATTCCAAGTAAATGTATATATTGGTTTCTAAAAAATGATTTAATTGTTTTTTGATGTGAAAGACATCTGAGTGAGATGGTTCTCAAAGATGGCATCTCTGGGCTATATGGATTTTGTAACTCCACCTATCTATCCCCGCTAAGACGTGTGGAAAAAGAAGACGATCGATGTGACTATTTATATAGGGTATTTGCGTGCAATGATGGCAAAAATAAATATCAACTATTCTTCTTGCCCTATATAGAAGAGTAAGTGATTTCTTCAGCTAATATTTTAATCAGTACTTTGCAACAGAAACAATAGTATTTATAATCACTGTACCTGACCCTACATCCCCGGACAATGTGATATTTGGTTTTGCTTTTGTGCGTAGTCGGGATTGGATGTTGGTTGTTATTTGTCCATGGATTGCATTGGTTCAGTGGTTAGATCCACTTGGAGCACAAAATGAACCTCCCGAATTTGCTCAAACAATAATCAACAGGTATGTACTAAATTACTTATTTTTTCAAATATTTTTCCTATTGTAGTATATTAAATTACATAACTAAACTATTAACAATTACTTAGGGCAATCATCAAATTTAGCGCGGAATACCGTAAGGATATCCCAAAAATAAAGAAGAACCCTTTCATTAAGTGGCAAAAAATTGAGGTATGTGATATTAATTACAATTTTGTAACAATATTAGTTTGTTAATACGTTGTATTCGTAGGTGCTTAATTATAATGTAAACTTTCTTGTGTAATAGTGCCCTCGCCAACCTCCAGGCTCCAAGGAAAGTGGATATTATGTTGGTCGCTACATCATTGAAACAATAGCGTTGAGACAAATGTTCATTCCTGAAAAGGTATTGCTTTCTTCTGATGCATTGAAACTCATGATTATTTGAATTTCATTCCATATGCTCCAAGCGACTACGATGATTTGAATTTCCAGTGAAGCATTGAACTCCATGGTCCTAATCCCACCTGCATGACCTATCTTTCATGACATCAAAAGGGAACAAGGTGCCCCTGAATGGCAACTTTAGGTCAGAAGAAGTCCGCCCTGCTCCAAGCATCTGAAAACTTAGACATAGTAAGCTTCAGAATAACATATGCACATCAGACAGATACCATTTGTCCACATTAGCTAACTCTTCAAAAATGAAAAAATCATCATCAAATTCTACACTCTTCTTAAAGCTATGTATAAGATGTATAGCTAAAAAGGGATAAACCTACCAGGTTTTGAAGTAAACTTTCAGGCACAGAAAATGGTGGATGAAACGCAGATATGTCCGGAGCCACATCAAGAGTCTTCTGTCCACTGGAATCAGCAGAGTTTCCATAAGCAAAGGGTAGAAAATGATATCGAGAGGCATCTGTCCTTGGATCTTCAGTTTATATTTCTAATAGGAAAAAACAAACACAACATCAAGTCACCCTTTCTGTTAAAATAATTTTTAAGATCGAGAATTTTTGCAAAAGAAGCTGAACATGAAAAATGAACTCGAGAAAATTAGACATACTATTATTGCTTGCTTCTTATTCTGTTGTTGCCAACGGCTAGCGCCACCCACTACCGGTTGCTTTTACCTCCTTGTCTGTCTGTCTGCACCTTCCTGTTATAAACTAAAGTATTTCTGGGTCTTTGGGCTGTTTGTTGGATTTTGTTTTATTCTGGAATAAAGCACTGTGTACATATTTGTTATTCTTGAACTTGGGCCACAGGTTACTGTTGTTTGGTTGTGGACAATGTGCTTGGCTTTTAATGTCTGATTATATTGCATGACTACACTATGTAGCAGTCAGTGGTCATGTTTCGAACTGGTGTTAGGATAATATAGTTGCAATACACCACTCTAACTAATACTGCATTAGTGTTCTTCTACCCTACCATTTGATTTGTGGCTTGATATATACTCATCACTTACTGTTTCTGTTGCTTGTTGCATGTTCTTTATTTCTTACTCTTACATTTTAACTTGTCTTGTAGTATTTTACCAAAACTCCCACGTATTCTCAAACTACGATTGACGAGCTAAGGGAGAGGTGGATTTCATACGTTACCGAATATCACCAACCAAATAACGATGAAGATGATGATGACGATGACGATGATCTAGTGTGACTTAAGCTAGCTGAGATGGTTGTTGCAGAGTCTATTCCTGCTGCAGACGATGCTGTTCCTACTGTTACGGTGCTGTTACGCTGCTGTTCCTGCTGTAGACTCTGATGTACCTGCTGCAGGGGCTGCTGTTGCTGGAGAATTTGTTCGCTGTTGCTGTTGAGTTTTTTTTTTTTTTATTTATTTTTACAGTGATATTGGATTTCTATTTTTGCCGTACCTTGGGTAGATTTTTTTTTTTTCCGTACCTTGTGTAGATCATTTATTTTGTTATTGAATGAATGAATAATATTATTTTGTTATTGAATGATAGATTTTTGGAAAGATCGCGTTGATATCATTTATATTTTATCGTTTTAGATTTGGTTTACATACTAGAATCGTAATATCCTATTTTAAAATAATATTAAAAAAAATAGCACGTGCTGTTTTTAAATAATATTAAAAAAAGGGGGTAGAATATAGTACGCCTATGTACGGAAGACGTTCTGTAACTCAATATTTAATAGGAAGAATAGAGGACGGTTATGTACGGAAGGCGCGCTTTATTGTAGAGTATACGAGACGGTTATGTACGTTAACCGTTCTATATTCCTTCTTCATTTTCTGATTTTAGGAAGGGAATAAAGTACGCTTATCTCTTATCACTGTACTTTATAACTAGGTATATAAAACGCTTCTTTTACCCATTTTATAAACTTTATAGTGCGCTGAGTTGGAGAACACCTCTAAGGCGTCCTATAAAGTGTATTTCAACAGTACTCTATACCCTTTTTTGTAGTAGTGATTTCAGATTCTAAAACTCTTAGTTTAATTAGAAATCATTCATTAATTGGTAATTTAATAGTCTCAAATAGTCAACTCAAGTCCTAACATAAAAACATTGACTTTTTAACCTTAAAACCCTTAAAAACCAACTTTTAAAAGATTATAAACATTCTGAAAATTTAAGTTGATTCCCATAATTTAAATTGCCATTAAATTATGTGAATCAATCGCTCAATCAATTTGAAACCAAAACCCTAACAATAGTTTAATCTGAAAACATGTTTTGACTTCAAAAATCCACACATTATAAACTTATTAAATCTGAAAATTCTACACTCAATCATCAAAACCAATCTCTTTAATTAAAACATAATACTAACCCAATACGGTGCTCACAACCGTTTTAATTAATCTAAACATTCCAAATAATTAAACTAATCACAATAATTAAATCAATTTAAAACTGAAATTTAATATTTTTGAAAACAAATTTTTGATTAAACCATTGATCAACACACACACACACACACAACGATTAATTAATCGTGTGTGTGTGTGTGCCGACCAACACACACGACAACAACAATAGCAACAGCAGCAGCGCAACGCACCACAGGGGCGCGCACGCGCAAAGGGGCAGGCGAGAGGGGCACAGTGCACAGGCGGGCACAGCGAAAAGGCCGGCACAGCGCACAGGCGGGGCAGAGCAGCGCGCACGCACACACAGCACTGCTGTTGTGCTGCGACGCGACGCGAAGGGCGAGCAAAGGCGAGTGGG
Organism: Spinacia oleracea; assembly: GCF_020520425.1. Lineage (NCBI taxonomy): Eukaryota > Viridiplantae > Streptophyta > Magnoliopsida > Caryophyllales > Amaranthaceae > Spinacia > Spinacia oleracea. The sequence goes on from NC_079491.1 coordinate 85,500,259, forward strand.
CGCTGGCGAGCACGACCACACACAACGCGCAGACACACTCATGCTACGCTGCGGCTGTGAGGCAGGCGAGCTGGGCGACGAAGAGACTGGCTAGGCTGGGCGCCGCAAGCAAGGACGAACGAAGAGAGGGGTGAGGGGCGTGGAGTGTGCCGCAAGGAGAGGAAAAGAGGAGAGAGAGAGAGATTTCTGAATTTTTGATTTTGGGGGTTAGAGAGGAGGTCTATTTATAGGTTTTCTCTCCCTTGTGGGCTGGGTTAGGGTAATTTTGAGTTGGGCTCATTACCGGGCTCATTTAAGTTTACTCCTTGCAGGCTTTGTTGGGTTTAATTAAAACAAAACGACCGGGCTTTAAGTTTATTAAATTCGTTTTTGAAATACGACCCAACAATTCCCGATTAAATAAATTCATTGGATTTATTTAATAAAAATACGCTCTTCGAAATCATTAATATTTAAATTAATTAAAATAAAAGCGCATTTAATTCTCATTAAATGAAATTAATTTATAAAAATACACGAAATGCTTTATAAATATAATAAAATATATTTATAATTATAGAAAAATACGAGGTATTACAGTCTACCCTCCTTAAAAGAAGTTTCGTCCCGAAACTTGGGCACGCGCGTAAATCACAACTTTAAAACTAGACTTGAGACTATTGTGAGACTTTAGTGCGTTTTCTTTGCAAAAAGTTTTAGTTGCTGTACTCTTTAAGTAATTCAACATGACAATAAACAGTGAAACTTCACTAGAAACAATGATTCAAGCATATCCTAGAGGATAAATTGGGTAAATAAGGTAAAAAGCGCGAAATTCTACCGCACTCTACCCCCCTTAAAGAAAACTAGTTACGGCCCCGTAACTCAACTAACCTCGGGAAAAGCTCGGGATATTTCTTTCTCATTTCCTCCTCCGCTTCCCAGGTAGCTTCCTCAGACTCTTGGTTAGACCACAACCTTTAACGATCTTAACATCCTTAGTTCGAGTGCTACGCACTTTGCTATCAAGTATCTTGACAAGTCTTTCCTCAAAGGTCAAACTTTGGTCTAACTCTATGGTCTCCGGTTGTAGTACATGAGACTTATCCGGGATATACTTCCTCAACTGGGAAATGTGAAACACATTATGCACTCTATGCAAGTCCATGGGTAAGGCTAGTGTAAACGCTACCTTCCCTATCCGTTCTAGGATCTCATATGGGCCTATATACTTTGGGCTAAGCTTTCCCTTCTTCCCAAATCTCATGACACCTTTCATTGGTGAAACCTTCAGCAACACTTTGTCACCTATTTGGAACTCTTCATCCCTACGCTTTAAACCCGCGTAGCTCTTTTGGCGATCTTCACGGCTCTGATACCACTTTGTAACACCCTACTAACTCCTTGCTTTTTATAACACATTTTCCGACTTAAAACACAGGAATTACAAAGATATTACCGCCACCGTGATAACGGCTAAGGCTATTTACCAGAATTACGCAGCGGAATTAACTAACTTTCAAAACATAATAAATAAATAGTTAATGGTCATTAAAACAAATTGGAACCGCCGAGGCCAAGTTCAAAATAATAAACCATTTGAAATCCATTAACTGAAAATAGTAGTATTAGTCATAACTATAAATAAAAATAGAGTTTATAAATTACGGAAGAATAAACTCTCAACTCGAATCCCATGATAACTTCTCCCGCAAGTTATCTCTACAAACCTGCTTTATTAAGAGTCTACTCCCCAACAACGCAAATGCAATTGATGGATCATCATAGGGTCATTAAGGCGAAGGCCATGACCAGAAGACATGAAGCGCGAAGTCAGCAAAAGCTAAGTACAAACAAGCTAGAATAACATTCTATCCTAACATGCTTCACTCGACGGATTAAATAATCCACATGCAAAAGCCATATAATAAACAATTAAAAATGGAGACAAGACTCGACACATGATACGACTCTGGACTCACAGTTTAATAAAAAGATAGCATCGAACGGGTAAAGTAAAGTATCCTCAAAAGGAAAGAAAGGGTGATGGGAGCCCACCATACACCAAGTAATAATAAGTCGGACTCCTACCGACAATCGGAACCTTCCGACGGAATTCCAATGCACAACTGCCTAAAAAGAAAGAATGAAACAACGTCTTGTATCATTCGAGGAGAACAAGTTTTCCGGCAAGTCTCCCCCCATTGTTTATACTCAAGGTATATACGTTCCAAGAGTTTTGAAGCTCCTTTGGGTTACGCTTTACGATAATTAATATATTATGTTCAAGGCGACTCAAGACACAACATACAAACAATTAAATAATTCAACAATTCAACAATTCAACAATGACTCTTCCATATTTTACTTCTTTTAGGACTTGTGATCAAACATACACTCAAGTGAAATTACTCCCATTGTTCCTTCTCAAAAACACTGTTTGAGATAACCCGACATTGCCTATTAACAAGCGGGGTGTGCCCTTAGCACGAATTGTCCTTAATTCAATTCACATTGACTCTTCAACATATTCTACCCCTTGGTGGAATATATATTGCTCACTGGCAATATTCGACTGGCTCAATAATTATGCTAGACATCCTGTACTATAGCATAATAATAATAATAACAACTTGCGTGCGCAATACTCATACATGCAAACCAACTTGAACAACATGCTTGACATAATTCAACGATTATAAAAGTCCATAACATGATAGTTCAATAGAATCTATAAAGCATAATTCAATTCATAACATGCTCGTTCACATAGATTCAACAATAATAACAACATGCTTGTTCTCAACATTAAACATGAATCCATAATAACATATACATTCCCAATCATCAACATGAATTCATGCAACATATAAGTTCACATGATTCGCATTCAATATCACTTCATAAAGTCCTCAAGGGATGGGTGGTCACCCTAGTCTTGTACGTACGAATCACGACTCACTAGAAATCAACTCCTATAAACAAAACAAGAGAACTAAATTATTATTCATGTTTACTAAATTTCCAGCAACTCTTAGTTTAATTAGAAATCATTCATTAATTGGTAATTTAATAGTCTCAAATAGTCAACTCAAGTCCTAACATAAAAACATTGACTTTTTAGCTTTAAAACCCTTAAAAACCAAATTTTTAAAGCACATTCTGAAAATAAGTTGATTCCCATAATTTAAATTGCCATTAAATTATGTGAATCAATCGCTCAATCAATTTGAAACCAAAACCCTAACAATAGTTTAATCCGAAAACATGTTTTGACTTCAAAAATCCACACTTTATAAACTTATTAAATCAGAAAATTATAAACTCAACCATCAAAAGCAATCTCTTTAATTAAAACATAATACTAATTCAATACGGTGTTCACAACCGTTTTAATTAATCTAAACAACCCAAATAATTAAACTAATCACAATAATTAAATCAATTTAAAACTGAAATTTAATATTTTTGAAAACAAATTTTTGATTAAACCATTGATCAACACACACACACAACGATTAATTAATCGTGTGTGTGTGCCGTACAACACACACGACAACAACAATAGAAACAGCAGCAGCGCAACGCACCACATGGGCGCGCGCGCGAATAGGGGCAGGCGACAGGGGCACATTGCACAGGCGGGCACAGCGCACAGGCGGGGCACATACACAACACTGCTGTTATGCTGCGACGCGAAGGGCGAGTGGGCGCTGGCGAGCACGACCACACAAAGCGCGCAGGCACACTCGTGCTACGCTGAGGCTGTGAGGCGAGCGAGCTGGGCGACGAAGAGACGGGCTAGGCTGGGCGCGCACGGCTTCCTTGCGCCGCAAGCAAGGACGAACGAAGAGAGGGGTGAGGGGCGTGGAGTGTGCTGCAAGGAGAGGAAAAGAGGAGAGAGAGAGAGATTTCTGAATTTTTGATTTTGGGGGTTTGAGAGGAGGTCTATTTATAGGTTTTCTCTCCCTTGTGGGCTAGGTTAGGGTAATTTTGAGTTGGGCTCATTATCGGGCTCATTTAAGTTTACTCCTTGCAGGCTTTGTTGGGTTTAATTAAAACAAACCGACCGGGCTTTAAGTTTATTAAATTCGTTTTTGAAATACGATTAAATAAATTCCCGATTAAATAAATTCATTGAATTTATTTAATAAAAATACAATTTTCGAAATAATTAATATTTAAATTAATTAAAATAAAAGCGCATTTAATTCTCATTAAATGAAATTAAATTATAAAAATACACGAAATACTTTATAAATATAATAAAATATAATTATAATTATAGAAAAATACGAGGTATATATTACACTCAGCGTCCAAGAAATCTGATGTGCGTAGAAAGATGAGTGGAATTCCATATGCTTCAGTTATTGGATCTATCATGTATGCTATGATTTTTACATGGCCGGATTTTTCGTTCACACTCAGTGCTACGAGCAGATACCTGTCAGACCCAGGAAAGGCGCATTGGACTGCGGCCAAGAATATCCTAAAGTACCTGAAAAGGACAAAGGATCAATTTCTAGTTTATTGCGGTACCGAGAAGTTAATTTTGAAAGGCTATACGTACGCAAGATTTCAAACCCACATAGATGATTTCAGATCACAGTCTGGTTTTGTTTTCTGCCTTTGCGGATTCTACAACTGAAGCCGAGTACATTGTTGCCTTAGAAGCAGCAAAGGAAGCTGTTTGCATTCGGAAGTTCATTGAAGAACTTGGGGTTGTCCCCTCCATAAAGTGACCAATGGATTTATATTGTGATGATAGTGGAGCCATTTCCCAGACAAAGGAGCCTAGGAGCCACCAGAAGTCCAAGCACGTACTGCGGCGATTTCACATACTTCGAGAAATCATTGAACGGAAAAAAATTGAGATTTGCAAGGTTGGAACTGACGATAACATCGCGGATCCGTTGACTAAACCATTGCCACAAGTGAAGCACAACACACATGTAACAACCATGGGAATCAAGCATGTTGGAGAATGGCTTTGATTTTCTAAGTTTTGTTTTAGAACATTTGTTGGATGAGTGTTTAAAACAATTGGTTTAACCATTTCATGTTTATGAAATTCTTTATTTCATATTCATTAAATTTTGGTTTAGTATTAAATGATAAAGTCCAAGTGATTCAAAACATTCAAATGGGATGTCAAGATGGATTCTTTGACAAAGAAACTCCCATAAGTGAACTTGAATATTGAAGTTACAAAAAGATCCGTAATCCAGGTCATTAAAAGGTTAGACGGCCAATGACTAATCAAGATTAGATTGGAAGTAGATTTATAGTTCAGTTTCTTGAACTAGATGGACATGGTATGTCATAAAACTTTTGCATAGATACTTATTGGATCTCGTATCAGATTGACCATGCGAACACTTTAAGAGATTAAAGTAATGTCATAAGTAGTTCTCATTAATGGTGATTAGAACCATTCCTCAAAACATAAGTAATTATGATTGCTCGTTTGAAGATTAATTCTCTTTGATGCTCGCTAAACGTCGCACCGTAAAAAGAGATTATAAAAGGAATTATTGGGCGTACTATGAATCAAAGTGAGTATTCATAGATTACAAGACTAGATTGTCCTCTTATCTTTGATAGGACATGGTGTTGTTGTGTAACATGGCCTCTCGAAGAGTTAGATACTGTGAAAATGCATGGACGTGCTCAGAATGGTTAAGGCTTAACCTTCAATAAAAGTTTAACAGTTGAACTCAGTAATTCAAGAAACACTTCTGGACCTAATAAGGATTGCTTGGATCTTACCTTATATTCAGCAAGTAACACTAAGAGACAAAGGAATGTAAATGCACACTTGTCTAAAGGACAAGTGGGAGACTGAAGGAAATGTGCCCTTCACCCAATGTGCGTTAGTCTAATACGAAAGTTTTAAGTTCATTACGAACAATTAATTCAGTGAGATCAAGTGACCGGAACAGCTGGCTGGAGCAATGCTTCGTCCAGTGAGTTCTAATCCTAATTAGGCTCACAGCTTACTCTTGACTGAACCTATAAGGTCACACCATTGCCATTTAATAAATCATCGGATTTAATGAGTAGTAAATTCAATTAATAGCTTTTCTAGAAATTAGTTCGGAAAACATAATTATACGATTTAACATTGGATCGTAAAATCGTATATCGTGTTGCATATATTTGTAAGCTAGGTGAAGCGAATAATCGTATCGTACGACAATGGATGGTCAAGTACGAAACGATAAATAAATTATTGAATAATTTAATAGCAAACACGAAAGCAAACCCACGATCCAAGCACACAAGGTGCAAGGCCCATGGCTTTGGCAATGTTGGAGCGCGCGCAAGGAAGGACAACATTAATAGCAGCGACGACCCAATGCCCAACTGCTCGTTGCACTTTGGCTGTGTGTGCGTGCATCTGCGGTCGTGGGTCTTGTTGGACGGTTAGGCATTGTTGTTGGCCGGTTTGCTTCGCTCATTTGATAGGTTATTATAATACTCCCTATGTCCCAGATTAGTTGTTACACTTTCCTTTTTTGTCCGTCCCAGATTAGTTGTTACACTACTAAATTAAGAATGATCTCACAATTATTATATTGTCTCTCTCTTCCCACTAAATTCTTTTTTGTCCCCACACAATCTCTCATTCAATTAAAAAAATACCCCACTAACTTCTATCACATCTACTTTTTCAATAAAATAACAATTGGTAACCAAACAACCACTTAACACCTAAAACATCGTGCAAAGGTAAGTGTAACGACTAATTTGGGACGGAGGGAGTAACCTAATATACATGTTTTCCTAACCTAAGAAATATCATATTCTAACCTAAGGCCAGAGAAAACCCTAATTCTCTCTGTGCCTCCATTAGAGTGTTCATCCCAAAAGATAAACTATCATGAAGGAGATATAAGCCATCAATCTCAAGACGGATCTGAACATGTCGGTGAACCAATTAGAGGACCGACATTTGGAATTCTTGTTCGTGTTCATGTTTGTTGAACTAAGGGAAAACACTGTATAAACGTAAGTCATGCTTGACCTAAACTTTATACATGCTTCCTAGCTTTGGGGTTATTCCGCTATCATGTTATGTATATAGCTGTAAATCACTACATAGTGTTAGAGAAATTTTATTAATTTTGAAGAAAATAAGTACATGAGTTGTCGACGAGACAGAGTTGTGTGTACTGTTTGTTCTATAGGAACTAGGAGGTCGACCCGTTCTGGTAAGGCTCTAACTGCGGATGCCTTGCTGAAGAAGAGGTTGGAATCACTGCAGAGTGTTGTCTGCCCCACGCCTATTGTAGTTGATAACACAATAATATACGCATTTTATGTGCCATATTAGTCTATTGTTTGTCATATTTCTTTTATATTTTAAACTTAAAGTGCGACTATTCGTTATTTTTGATGTTTCTCTCCTCGTGTTTGTTTTATAGGAAGTAGCTCAAGTTGGTAGACCTCGGAGAAGATGTTGGTAGAGTGTGTACGATGTCTAGGAGTCACCCACGTCTACAAAGTGTTTACATTGTGATACAAACAAGAGAACTCTAAGTCGAGACATGTCGGTGGCCTTACTTTTTAAGAAAATACAACAACACTGGGTAGCCTATACCACGGCGTACCCGCAGCCTGCAGTACATGCCACACCCGGGTTGTTGTGACCTTCTTTCGATCCCTTATTGAATGTTTGATGAGCCAATTATTAGAGTTTTCTACTTGATGATTCGCTAGAGACAGTCTTGATGGGTAGTTTAGATAAAGAGGATTGGGAGACTAGGGATTACAAGAGGCTCTTAGAAGAGACACGAGCTTTAGCACCTGAAAATCCTGTTAAGGAGGTGCTGAAACCGAGAGAATATAAGAAGAGTTCTACGCCTCCTGAGGTAGAGTTGAAACCTCTTCCCTCTAATTTGAAGTGTGTTTTCTTTGGTTCTATTGATACAAACGTTGTTATTGTTAATGCTGAACTTGATGACATTCAGATTGAGCAATTGCTCATTGTTTTCTAAAAATATAAGAATGTCATTGGGTACACCATTGATGATATTAAGGGGATTAACCCTTCAATCTGTATGCATAAAATCATTCTTGAGGACGATCATGCTTCTTCTATTGAACCTCAAAGCAGAATTAATCTTACCATGAGGGATATAGTCAAGAAAGATGTAGTTAAATTGCTTGATGCAAGTATAATCTAACTTATCATAAATAGTAAGTGGATTAGCCCGGTGCAAGTAGTTCCAAAAAAGGGAGGTATAACCGTGTCAAGAATGATAAAGGTGAGCATGCAAATTCCCACTAGAACTGTGACAGGGTGGCGCATGTGCATTGATTATAGGAGACTGAAAAAATCCACCAGAAAAGATCATTTCCCTCTCTCATTTATTGATCAGATGTTAGAGAGGTTGGCAAAGCATTCCTTTTTCTGTTGGTTAGATGGATATTCAGGCTTTTTCTAAATTCCTATCCATCCTAACGATCGGGAAAAGACTACTTTCACATGTCCTTATGGTACCTAAGCTTATCATAGGATGCCATTTGGATTATGTAATGCTCCTGCCACCTTTCAAAGATGTATGATGGCAATTTTCTGAGGTCTTATAGAGAACTCTATGGGAGTATTTATGGATGACTTCTCTGTCTATGGAACATCTTTTGATGTTTGTCTTGATATTTTGAAAAAGGTGCTCCTTAGATGTCAAGAAGTCAAAACATGGTTGACAACAAAACCTTGCCTTTGCCCCCGCGAGCCAAGCAGTCACCCTCAGTACAGGCCGAAGACTTTCCCTGCAACTTAATCTCTACAATGTACAAACCGATCTTTGAATTGGTGGTTCCAAGATTCTATCATCTCATCCCGCAGATTCAAGACTGGGTGATCCCTAAGCCTAGGGTAACCACTGACATTCAACAAAACATCTGCCCCCTAGCCACTCTCAAAGCTTTGGGTTTCACTGAATACGACCTGATGCTAACTACAGAGCGGGCAATCAAATTCCGTGGCATCACATACAAAATCCTGGGGATCCTTGATTTGGTCTTCTCCTACGAAACTTACTACAACAATGCTGAGTTCCTAGTCATTGATATACCAGCGGACTACGAATCTTGGTTTGAGGAACTGCTAGATGGTCCTGCCTGTCTCACACCAAAAGGCTCTAACTACAAAAGCACCTCCGTCAAACAGACATCGGCCCTGCGCCAAAATAGGTATGAGTTTATTCATGAATATTACTAAAGGTGGAGGACATCTGCCCGTGAAATTCAACCTGAGCTGCCAAAGGGAAAGTTGGTAAGGATGTTTATCCTAGGCCTCAACGATCTATGCAAGAGCCGCTTTGCTGCATTTCCATACAGCACCTGGATTCAAGTCTGGGATCAAGCTTGAATCTGTGGATACAACCTTCCCTACGATGATGATGATGAGGACGTTTGGGAATACCCCGAGAACTACTTCTATGATTAGTTTCTTATGTATCAAATCTAGTGATGAGTCTATGTAATACCCCGAAATTTTAAACTCGATTTATTAAAATTAAAAATATTTATTAACTTGATTTCGTTTTAAATAAATTACGAATAATCGAATTTCGTTATTTTAATCGTTTTTACGATTTATTTTAAACGACAAATTTATAAACTGAAATTATTTATTTTTCGTTAACGATAATTTTTTTTAAGAAATTATTTTAATTAAACATTTCTATTTTTAGCAATTTCTGAAAAATTACAAACAATTCTGAATTTTGCCTAATATTGTGATATTATTTATAAAAAAAAAAAGAGAAAAATCCATTCTTTTTCTTCCCTTGCTCTCCACGCATAAACAAGGAAGTCAAAACTTCCTCTCCTTCCCTCAAATCAGTCCATGTTCAATTGTTTGAGCCCCACGGCCTTCCTCCTTCTAGAATCCTTCCAAAATTACAAATTTCATTCAATTTCTGATACATTTCAATACCAAAATCAATTCACAAAACTGAGAAAATCATCCCCTTGTTCCTCCAATTGCTCGAACCACCAACACCAACAACAACCACCTCAACCACCGTACACCACCATTCTCACCACCACTCAACCACCCCGCATCTCCCGACCACCCAGAACCACCGAACACCACCACCCCACCGTAACTCCCTCCCCTGCTCTCTCCTCCTTTCGCGTACCCTGCCCCGTTCCCCTATCCCCTCCCCTGTTTTCTTCTTTCTCTGCCGCCTTGCACCACCCCTATCACACTCCACCAACGACCAACATCACCACCCCGCACACTAACCCCGCCACCCACTTTCACCAGCGAGCCACCCCCCTACTCTTCCCAGAACAGCCGCAACCCACCACACAAATATCCCCTGTTTATCTCCCCTTTTCCGCGCAAATCACCACCTCCCCTCACTGCTCCGCCGCCGCTCAACCGCCATCACCATCGCCGTCGAAATCCCCGGCGAAGCCCTGCCCAGCCTCCACGCTCTCTTCCTCCCTTCTTGCTCCCCTGTTCGTACCTTCATTCGAAAAAAAAAGAAAGAAATCTGTTTCATTTGAAACTTGATTTTATCCTCCCTAAAACCCAATTTCAGATTGGGCCATTTTATAATTTGGGCTTTTTGGGTGCGTTAAGTCTGATTTATAATTTTCAGAATCTAATTTATCAATTCTTATGATTTAATAATTTTTATAAAATGCATATTTACTAATAAAATTGTTAATCATTTTTCAGGTTTTATTATCGATTTTATGGGAATAGGATTCTAGTTTTATTTATCAAAATGGAATTTAAATAATACTTTCCTTAAAATTTATTTTAAAAAATTTATATGTATTTCGATTAAAAATCCGATTAATAATAATATTTCGTTAAATTTTGAAATTATATTTTTATTAAAATTCGTTATTTATAAATCCATTACTTATAAAATTTATGATTTATAATATATTGATTTTATAATTATTTATCGATTTAGTACTAATTCAATTATTTATTATTTTGAAAGAAATTGGACTCGGAGCTCAGGACGAACGAACCAACGAAAATCCTTAGCAAATCGTGGAAGTGAGGTAACGGCTATTGCTAGTACCCGCAATTCCCTTCTAAATGTGTTTATGAAATCATGACAATATTATTGAATTTATGATCTGAATGTTTTGATATGTTTTATTGAATTGCGGGAAATAAATTATGTTTTGATTGAACAAAACTACCCTACCCATGACCTCGAACTTGCAGCTGTTTTTTCGCCCTCAAAATTTGGAGACATTATTTGTATGGAGTTTTGTGTCAAATTTTCACTGACCATAGAAGTCTTAAGTACATTTTCACCCAAAAAGAACTCAACATGAGACAACAAAGGTGATTAGAACTTCTTAAAGATTACGATTTTGATATTCAATACCATCCCGGAAAGTCTAACGTTGTTGCAGATGCATTAAGTTGGAAGTCTCACCTAAATTCTATCCTAACTTTTTCTCGAGCCAACCAAGATGATCTGCAAAAGATGGAAATTGAGTTTATCAAGAAAGGAAGTGCTTGTTTGAATGTGTAGGTAATGAAGCCAACTTTGATTGATGTGATTAAGGAAGCACAATGTAAGGACTTCCAATTAGAAAGAATAAGAAATGAAGTGGAAAATGGGAAGTCACCTGGTTTTGTCATTCAAGAAGATGGCACGTTAAGGTTTCAGGGAAGATTATGTGTGCCAAATGATGAGAAGTTGAAAAAGAGAATTTTAGAAGAAGCTCATAGTTCACCATACTCGATTCACCCTGGAGGAGATAAGATGTATAAGGATTTAAGACAAAGGTATTGGTGGAGCAACATGAAGCAAGAAGTGGCAGAATATGTGGCTAAATTTTTCACGTGTCAGAGAATCAAGATCGAGCGTCAAAGACCACCAGGTTTGTTGCAACCTCTGGATGTGCCAGAATGGAAATGGGATTCAGTTTCAATGGATTTTATCATAGGTTTACCAAGATCAACCAAAGGAATGAATGCTATTTAGGTTATTGTTGATCGATTAACGAAGTCAGCACATTTCTTAGCGATGAAGAACAATTCGAGTTTAGATCAACTTGCTGAGCTATATGTGAATACTATTGTGCGATTGCATGGAGTACCTACTTCGATTGTTTCTGATCGTGATACAAGGTATCATTCCACTTATTGGAAAGAAGTGCATAAAGATCTTGGAACGAAACTTAATTTCAGTACAGCATTTCACCCAACGACTGATGGACACACAGAACGCACCAATCAAATTGTCGAGGATATGTTGAGAGCATGTATTTTGGATTTTCAAGGAACCTGGGGGAAGTTTCTACCTATGGTTGAATTTTCGTACAACAACAGTTACTAGGCTACCATTGGCATGGCACCGTACAAAGCACTTTATGGAAGGAAATGTCGAACACCACTGCGTTGGAGTGATATCGATGAGGCACGTGTTATAGGACAAGAATTGATTCAAGAAACTACTGACAAGATTCGTTTCATCCATAAAAAATGATGGCAGTGCAAACTAGGCAAAAGAGTTATGCAGACCAACGAAGAAGACCACTAGAGTTTGAGGTTGGTGATCACGTGTTCTTGAAAATTTTGCCAACGAAAGGAATAATGAGATTTGGTCAAACAGGAAAGTTGAGCCCAAGATACATCGGGCCATATGAGATATTAGAAAGAGTAGGTGCAGTAGCATATCGACTAGCTTTACCAACCGACTTGTAAAAGGTGCATAATGTGTTCCACGTGTCGATGTTAAGAAAATATGTTCCTGATCTGAGCCATGTGATTACGCACCAACCCTTGATGTTGCGAAACGACTTGACTTACGAGGAGAAACCAATTGAAATTCTTGAACGAAGAGAAAAGCGACTTAGAAGCAAAGTAATTCCAATGGTTGAATTCTTGTGGGCTAACCACTTGACATCTAAAGCTACATGGGAAGTCGAAGCGCCAATGAGAGCGAAATATCCCCAGTTGTTCGTTTAGAAACGATAAGATGTATGAATTTTAATATGCTATTTGAATGATTATGTTATAATGTTATTCCGCCATGTATGTATAGCGAATAGAACGAATAAGTATGAATTGTATGATTTCTATGAATGGCTAGTTCTACTGAGCTCCTGTTTCGAGGACGAAACTTTTTCTAAGGGGGTAAGGATGTAATACCCCGAAATTTTAAACTCGATTTATTAAAATTAAAAATATTTATTAACTTGATTTCGTTTTAAATAAATTATGAATAATCGAATTTCGTTATTTTAATCGTTTTTACGATTTATTTTAAACGATAAATTTATAAACTGAAATTATTTATTTTTCGTTAACGATAAATTTTTTTAAGAAATTATTTTAATTAAACATTTCTATTTTTAGCAATTTCTGAAAAATTACAAACAATTCTGAATTTTGCCTAATATTGTGATATAATTTATTTATTTTTTTTAAAAAAAAAAACCAGAAAATCCATTCTTTTTTATCCCTTGCTCTCCACGCATAAACAAGGAAGTCAAAACTTCCTCTCCTTCCCTCAAATCAGTCCATGTTCAATTGCTTGAGCCCCAAGGCCTTCCCCCTTCTAGAATCCTTCCAAAAATTACAAATTCCATTCAATTTCTGATACATTTCAATACCAAAATCAATTCACAAAACTGAGAAAATCATCCCCTTGTTCCTCCAATTGCTCGAACCACCACCACCAACAACAACCACCTCAACCACCGTACACAACCACTCTCACCACCACTCAACCACCCTGCATCTCCCGACCACCCAGAACCACAGAACACCACCACCCCACCGTAACTCCCATCCCTGCTCTCTCCTCCTTTCGCGTCCCCTGCCCCGTTCCCCTGTCCCCTCCCCTGTTTTCTTCGTTCTTTGCCGCCCCGCACCACCCCTATCACACTCCACCAACGACCAACATCACCACCCCTCACACTAACCCTGCCGCCCACTTTCACCAGCGAGCCACCCCCCTACTCCTCCCAGAACATCCGCAACCCACCACACAAATATCCCCTGTTTCTCTCCCCTTTTCCGCGCAAATCACTACCTCCCCTCACTGCTCCGCCGCCACTCAACCGCCGTCACCATCGCCGTCGAAATCCCCGGCGAAGCCCAGCCCAGCCTCCACGCTCTCTTCCTCTCTTCCTCCCTTCTTGCTCCCCTGTTCGTACCTTCATTCGAAAAAAAAAAATCAGTTTCATTTGAAACTTGATTTTATCCTCCCTCAAACCCAATTTCAGATTGGGCCATTTTATAATTTGGGCTTTTTGGGTGAGTTAAGTCTGATTTATAATTTTCAGAATCTAATTTATCAATTCTTATGATTTAATAATTTTTGTAAAATGCATATTTACTAATAAAATTGTTTATCATTTTTCAGGTTTTATTATCGATTTTATGAGAATAGGATTCTAGTTTTATTTATCAAAATGGAATTTAAATAATACTTTCATGAAAATTTATTTTAAAAAATTTATATGTATTTCGATTAAAAATCCGATTAATAATAATATTTCATTAAATTTTGAAATTATATTTTTATTAAAATTGGTTATCTATAAATCCATTACTTATAAAATTTATGATTTATAAAATATTGATTTTATAATTATTTATCGATTTAGTACTAATTCAATTATTTATTATTTTGAAAGAAATTGGACTCGGAGCTCAGGACGAACGAACCAACGAAAAACCTTAGCAAATCGTGGAAGTGAGGTAACGGCTATTGCTAGTACCCGCAATTCCCTTCTAAATGTGTTTATGAAATGATGACAATATTATTGAATTTATGATCTGAATGTTTTGATATGTTTTATTGAATTGCGGGAAATGAATTATGTTTTGATTGAACAAAACTACCCTACCCATGACCTCGAACTTGCAGCTGTTGTTTTCCCCTTCAAAATTTGGAGACATTATTTGTATGGAGTTTTGTGTCAAATTTTCACTGACCATAAGAGTCTTAAGTACATTTTCACCCAAAAAGAACTCAACATGAGACAACGTAAGTGGTTAGAACTTCTTAAAGATTACGATCTTGATATTCAAAACCATCCCGGAAAGTCTAACGTTGTTGCAGATGCATTAAGTCGGAAGTCTCACCTAAATTCTATCCTAACTTTTTCTCGAGCCAACCAAGATGATCTGAAAAAGATGGAAATTGAGTTTATCAAGAAAGGAAGTGCTTGTTTGAATGTGTAGGTAATGAAGCCAACTTTGATTGATGAGATTAAGGAAGCACAATGTAAGGACTTGCAATTAGAAAGAATAAGAAGTGAAGTGGAAAATGGGAAGTCACTTGGTTTTGTCATTCAAGAAGATGGCACGTTAAGGTTTCAGGGAAGATTATGTGTGCCAAATGATGAGAAGTTGAAAAAGAGAATTTTAGAAGAAGCTCATAGTTCACCATACTCGATTCACCCTGGAGGAGATAAGATGTATAAGGATTTAAGACAAAGGTATTGGTGGAGCAACATGAAGCAAGAAGTTGCAGAATATGTGGCTAGATGTTTGACGTGTCATAGAATCAAGATCGAGCATCAAAGACCAGCAGGTTTGTTGCAACCTCTGGATGTGCCAGAATGAAAATGGGATTCAGTTTCAATGGATTTTATCATAGGTTTAACAAGATCAACAAAAGGAATGAATGTTATTTGGGTTATTGTTGATCGATTAACGAAGTCAGCACATTTTTTAGCGATGAAGAACAATTCGAGTTTAGATCAACTTGCTAAGCTATATGTGAATACTATTGTGCGATTGCATGGAGTACCTAGTTCGATTGTTTCAGATCGTGATACAAGGTATCAATCCACTTATTGGAAAGAAGTGCATAAAGATCTTGGAATGAAACTTAATTTCAGTACAACATTTCACCCAACGGCTGATGGACAGACAGAACGCACCAATCAAATTGTCGAGGATATGTTGAGAGCAGAAAGTGTAAATGCATTCTTTCTCTGGAATGTGTTAGTAATTGATCTTGGCTGCCTAAGGCAACTACTAACCTGTAGGGAAAATCTTTTAGGATTTAAATAAAAAAGGCAACTGTCTTATCATTAGACGAGTGCATGCATTATTATAATAAGGGGTTCTAAATGGCGATATCTAGGAAATTAGGACTAGCTAGAAAGTAACAACAGCCTGAAGACACAAAGCAAGAAACTTTATTTAAAGTGGCTGCCTCGGCATCAGAAACTATCCTTTGTTCTCATCCCTTGTTCCATATTTGACCTGACTACATAAAAGAAATTGACAGGTTTCTCTTTCTTAAGCAGTAATTATTCTAACACAAATAACAAAGCTATGACACAGTGAGGCAGTAGCTAATCTATTCTTGCTGTCCTATATTCCTGTAGTCCTGTGAGGGGCTATGACTCCATCCCAGACAGTTCCTATCATTCGTTCATGATTGTGAGTTTCACCGGCACTTTAAGCTCATAGCTTTTTGAGCATCATGAGCATGAATTCACTTCATATCATATTGAAGCTATGCAAAACGGTTTGCACGAATGATTAAAAACAACACAATTCAGAGAAAGGCCTTGTTTTAGAATCACCTACTAAATACAACAAGAAGCAAATAGTGAAACCAGAACACTAAAACAAAACCAGCATAGAATGGGTTTGGAAATGGTCTCAAAATATTAGATTGCTTTGTTTTCAGAGGTTAATCAAGTACAATCAGTAATAGGACCCAACAAAACTGATCAGGAATAACAAAGAAACAGCTATAAACTGACCAGTCTAGAAAATTCTCAACGGAATGATTTTTCACCCAGCGCTTACACCCAGGCGTTGAGCTAACCGCGCCTAGAAACAATGCGTTTTGTAGTAGTGCATGTGTAGGACAAAGTGACAAACTCCGCACATCATTTTAACACCAAGAAGTTCACGTAAAAAATAAGAACACCAAGATTCTAGAGTGCATAGAAAATATTTACACAAGGACTGTATTACCTTGTCTCACTATTCTGAACTTTTTGTGCAATATGGTGGAGAACATTAGGGAGAAAAGTCACCAAGATATCACATATTCACATGAACCCCAACCTCAATTGTTCTGTATTTCTCTCTTGTTCATCGATTTTTTTTGACACCCTAGGTAATTAGCTTTACAAGGGACCACTCTAAACCCATTCTGGATTTTGGTTTGTAAAAGTATTACCATGCTCCACTAAAACATAGAACAAATAACCTTATAAGCTCTTGGTTCCATTATAACACGAACAAATAACCTTATAAGCTTAGAACATCAAAAATTCTAAGCCCTTATAGAGAGATATATAGAACGAAGTTTATAGCCTTTCCTCACGGCAAAGCAAAGAATATGTATAATAAAAAGAAAAAATGCAAAGAATACCGTAATCTGGAAGATGAAAAATTTCCGAGAAGTTAACAAATCGGTTATTGCAGTTTTTTATTACATAGTGACCAATTCTCATTATCATGAGTATTTCTTAGGTCGCTAGCTTATCCTCAGGAAGAAAAGTGAGTTATTTATTTAAGAAAAAGAAAAACAAACTTCAATCCAATATAAATTTGTATAACAATGATTTACTATTACTACTACTGGAATCTTCTTTAACCCCTTTTGATTCCATTATAACATTCAACTAGACAGTTAACGATAAAAAGGCCAAATATAAATTTGAAGTCCTAGATAAATTACCAATACCAATCTAGATAGTTAAATGATAATAAGGCCTACATAAATTAGCTACTCAAAATTTACAAAAAGAGTGCAACTTTGTAAGATTTATATAACTCAGGTATGGTGTTTTATTGCATGGAATAAACTATCTCTTCTCATACATTGTTTCATAGAATGGCTGAGTAGTTCAAACAGACTACAAAAACTCCTATGGTAATGTTTGTTTACTGATGGCCTAATGATTTAAGAAGTTTGACAGAAATATGGACTAGTAACAGGCTAACACGAAGTAGTAAGAAAATCACCTTTCCGGCAGCACCAGACACACAGAGACAAATACCTATATCCTTATGAGAAGATCCAACCTCATAGAAGCCAGTATATTGACCATCTACTAAAATAATAGGGACATGGATTGCAACATTATTAGCCTTTAATTTAACGGAAATATGGTTATCGATCGAACTAGAAGAGGCAAAGTTGCTTAGTAGTAATCTGTTTTATAACCAATGAAGTAATAGCAATAGTTGATGACAAGGATACTTCATATTATTATGTATTTTCGAATATTAGGCTTATAAGATAATACCTACATTTTTAACAAAACAGAAACTAAAGAGACAAGAGGAAGAGATAATGTACCTAATTGCCACACAATAGCAAATCTCGTCAAAAAAGTCTCAAATGTTGCCAAGTACTGGTCATTCACACGCATTTTCACACACTAATGAAATATATGCAATTCTAAAAACTCAAAAGTACCGTCTAAAAGAGGGCATGAAGCTCAATACCCTTGATACGATGGTTAAAGCATATATCTCCAGCTATACCTGAAATTTGCAAAATGAAAATGACAAATGACAGGTCTGCCTGTATCTATCTACAATAAGCACGTAAACATGACCACTTGAATCCTATATAAAGGGCTTAAGAGATATGATTGAGAAAGACAGACATGTAATTATTCAAGCGGGAATATGAAATTTAGCTAATTAGTAAAACAAAGAATGTGATCCCAGGAAAAAATGAAGGATCAAGCCACAAAAGATTTTGTAGCATAACATGTAAAACCAAAACGAAAAATATTAAAATTCAAGTATACAATAAAAATAATCCATGTAACATCTGCATTTGATATTTTTATGTACTCAAAAGTCAAAATGATCCCTGAGAAGTATAATTTTATGACCTAACTTATTTCATAACTTCACAGCCACACATGTATGCTAAAAAATCATCATTAAGTTTGTATCCAGCAAAAATAGTCAAAAAATCTAAGAGAAAGGATGCCATCAATTCCCATGATACCCTTAAATTGGATTCACTACATTAGATATTACACCGAAAACCTAAATCAGATGTCCAATGCTCAAATTATCTAACGAATTAAATATGGACATTCGACCAAAAACAAAATAAAATTCCATTATGAAAACCCTGAAACAAAATCTAAGTTATAGACCAAAAATCCCTAATTGACATATAGTTAGGGGTGTTCAAAATCTGAAACTCGATTAAAAGTGGATGCCAAACCGGTAGCGAAGTAAAGAGAATTGACAAAGTATAGAAGATTTATCATTTCAGCAATTGACACAAGAGAGAATATAGAAACTAACGCATAAAGCCAAAGAATTCTGAACTTGAGAGAAATTTCACACCTTAAAATCGAGATGGAATTTTCGGCAAAGAATTTTGTTTTGTTAGATCGATCTGGAACAAAAATTCATTAACTAGAACAAGATATGGAACAAAAAATTTAACTTGAGGAAAAAACCTAATATATTCAACAAATTCAGAACATAGGAGACAATTAATACCTCAAAGTGTTTGAATTTTGTTTACAGCTTGTTGTAATTCTTATAATTGCAGCAATTCTTCGAGCGCGGAGTAGATCGAGAACTTTTGAGGCTGAGGAGGGAGAAAGTTTTTGGGGGTTATGGTTGAGAGAAGAGTAGAAGATGATTAAGAGAGAGAAAGAGGCGTGGGGCGGGTTTCTTTTCCTTGGCCACGTGCAGAGCAGGTGGTATTTGGCTGAATTGTCGACGCCAAAAGTAGACGACAATTAGGTGGACATCAAACGACGTCGAGAAAACACGGATTCGGTAATCCTTTCCTAACGCTATATGGTAGGTGTCGAGGCCTAGGCGTCTAGATAACACTCATTGTGTAGTAGTGAACGGCTATTGCTAGTACCCGCAATTCCCTTCTAAATGTGTTTTTGAAATCATGACAATATGATTGAATTTATGATCTGAATGTTTTGGTATGTTTTATTGAATTGCGGGAAATGAATTATGTTTTGATTGAATAATTTATTATAATATGATTGATTGAAATGCTTATAAATTATGTTTATAAGAAACCATGAAAGAAATGATGTTTATACAATGTCATGAAAGAATTGATATTTTATTGATCCCATGATCTAAATGGTGCTTTATTATGATCTCATGATCTAAAGGATTTATGTTACTTCAACTGAAGTAAAAGGCTAAAATGTAAAATTAAACGAAACATGATAAATGAAAGTGAAAGACCTAGTCCGTTTGGCAGTATATGTTCACAGGTTACTATTCTCGATCATGCATGTACCCATGGGGCATCCGCCCATTGAGCCAAGGCTCTCATGTTTTCGGGCCAAGGCCCCATATTTTATGGACAGCGGTCCATCGTGGAAGACGTTCCACCATGTCATACTTGCCACGGCTAGCATGTGCACCCTATTTGAATGAATTAAATGAAGGACTTTATAAAATGTTTTAATATATTCTATTCTCCCTGTGTTATTAAATAAAATGAATTAAAATGAATTTACGTTGCTAGAATAGTTCGTTACTGAGTCTTCGGCTCACCGTTTTTGTTTTCTGTTTTAGGTACTGATGGGGACGATGGACACGAGTAGTGGCGAGGAATTTCACTTTAATAATATTCACCTAGTTTATGCTTATAGTTTTAATAGTTTTAATAGTTTCAATTAAAGACTTTTAGCAAGTTTTGTACTTTTATTTTGGTAATATAAAGGATTATTATATATATTTTTGAGTATTTAATAGCTTATGGTTGATGTTTTCCTTGTAATTTCCAAAAGGAAGTTACGGCAGGTAATGTCCCGACCGAATTAGGTTAATTCCGCTGCTAATTATGCTTTGATAATTGAACTAGAGGTCGGGGTGTTACAGTCTAAGAGTCTAGAGCTAGAATCTTGCATCAATCAAGCGCCGAACATCAAGTTAAAGTTGCCGATGTAATGATTGCTAATTTCAATAATACTTCAATTTCATCCTACTCTTCAAATCCAAACACATTCCTAATCCAAACAACTTTGCTTCTCAAGAAACTGACCTTGAAATCTTAAAAGCTATCGAAAATCATGAAAACAGGACGCCCATAATTGAGGAAACAGAAAAAGTTAACCTTCCTAACAACAGTGATCCAAAACTAGTTCAGATTGGTTTGACTCTATCTCAAGAAGAGTGGGACGATTTGATTAAGCTACTTTCAAAGGACATAGACGTCTTCGCATGGTCCTATCATGATATACCAGGGGTTGATCCAAGAATTGGTCAGCATACAATTCCCTTCATTCCAGGTTCAAAGCCCATTAAACAGAAACTCTGTCGCATGAAACCGGATGTTTCCCTCAAAATTCAAGAAGAATTCTATAAGCAGCTAGAAGCCGGGTTTATTCGAGAGTCCAAGTATCCAGATCGAATGGATTTCAAATGTCATTCCAGTTCCAAAGAAGGATGGAAAAGTCCGAATGTGCATCGATTATAAAGATCTTAACAGGGCTAGCCTTAAAGACGGTTTTCCACTCCCGCACATCGACATCTTGGTCGACAACACAGCAGATCATGCCTTACTCTCTTTTATGGACGGGTATGCAGGCTACAATCAGACTGCCATGGAAGCGGAGGATATGGAGAAAACAACCTTCATCACTCAGTGGGGAACATATTTCCACACAGTTATGCCGTTCGGAATGAAGAACGCGGGGGCTACTTATCAAAGAACAGCAACAGCCGTTATGAGCGACTTGATTCACGGAGAAATCGAGGTATATGTCGATGATGTGATTGTCAAATCCAAAGAACGACATGAGCATGCAACAGTGCTTAGAAAGTTCTTCGATAGGCTAAGACAATACAATATGAGGCTTAATCCATAAAAATGTGCATTCGGGGTGACGTCAGGCAAGTTGCTCGGGTATGTCATCAACTCTCGGAGGATCGAGGCTGATCCTTCTAAAATCAAAGCCATTCTAGACATGAAACCGCCAACAAATGAAAAGGAGATTCAGGGTTTCCTTGGCAAGTTACAATACATCAGCAGATTCATATCAAAACTCACCATGATTTGTGAGCCAGTATTTCTAAAACTCTGCAAGAGTAAGCTTAAGGTATATGGGACGAAGACTGCCATCATGCATTTGACACCATCAACGGCTATCTTTCAAATCCACCAGTGTTAAAGCCAGCAATACCGAGTGTTCCACTCAGGCTTTACCTTACAACAACCGATTCAGCAGTAGGGGCCATGCTTGCCAAAAAAAATTCGAAGGCAAAGAAGACGTCGTGTACTATTTAAGCAAGAAGCAATCGAGTACACAACCAGATATACTCAAATCGAAAGGCTCAGTATCGCCTTGGGTTGGGCCACAAAGAAATTCAGACATTACATGCTCTCCCATACAGTGCATGTGGTTTGCAAAGCAGACCCTCTCAAGTTCCTATTCAAAAAGCTGGCTCTCAACGAACAGTTGTTTAGATGGTTGGTTATGCTAGCTGAATTTGATCTAAAGTACATCCCCCAAAAGTCTATCAAGGGTTCAGCGGTCTCTGATTTCCTAGCCGCCTGTCCTATTGTGGCAGAAGAGGAGAGTAATGACCTATCCAACGAGGAAATTTTAATGACAAGCGACGACAGCTTGTCGCTCCACTTTGACGGTGCCTCCAATCAAAGAGGATGCTGTCTCGGGGTAATCCTAGTAGCTCCCGACGGCACTCATACTCCAATATCCGTGAAACTGCAATTCAATGTCACGAACAATGCGGCCTAATATGGAGCATGCATTATGGGCCTGGAAGCCGCCATAGCATTGGGCTTCTTAAAACTTCGAGTTTACGGGGATTCTTCCCTAATCATCAATCAAATCTCTTGAAAATGGAAGGTTAGAAGTGAAAGTTTGGCCCTTTACCAGTCCTATCTCGAGAAGCTGTCTGGACAAGTGGAAGAGCTTTGTTAAATATACTTGCCCAGAGAAGAGAATCAGTTCGCCGATGCGCTGGCAAAACTAGCTTCAATGATCAACATTCCAAATGGCATTGTTGAAATACCCCTCACTAATGAAACCCGTCAAGAAGCAGCACATGTCCATGCTATTGACGATGTCGAGCCTGACGAAGTTGAGCCTTGGTTTTCAGACATCCTGAGGTGCTTACAAACTTCGGAATATCCACCAAATTTTTCAAGCAAAAATCGAAGGGCTTTGCGCCTTCAATCAGCAAACTTTGTTCTAGGAGGTGGTATTTTATGCAAGAGGTCTCCTAATGGCCTCAATCTCCGATGTGTTGACAAAGAAGCACAAAAGGTCATGGACTCCGTACATGCCGGGGTCTATGGCACTCACAAGAATGGGAAGATGCTAGCCCTCAAAGTCATTAGGGCTCGATACTACTGGACCACCCTCGAGCGGGACTGCTACTTCTTTGTCAATAAATGTACTATGTGTCAAAAGTGTGCAAACCTAAAGAACATTCCTCCATCCCAGCTATATTCACAGTTATCACCATGGCCATTCTCAGCTTGGGGTATCGACGTCATCAGAAAAGTCACTCCAACAGGCACCGGGGGTCACGAGTTTATACTAGTTGCAATTGACTATTTCACTAAGTGGGTCGAATCCAGATCATTCAAAATATTTGGGTTCCAAGCAAGTGGCCCAATTCATACAAGAAAACATCATATGCAGATAAGCTATTCACCACGAGTTCATCAGTGACTAGAGAACCTATTTTCAAGGCGAGTGTGAAGATCTATTCACCGAGTAAAAAATTCAACATCACCGCTCTTCGCCTTATCGCCCACAAATCATTGGGGCAGTCGAAGCGGCCAACAAAAATGTTAAGACGATTATCATGAAGATGACAACCAATTACAAAGATTGGCCCCAGAAACTACCCTTTGCATGGTGGGGGTATCGAACTTCGATTCGCACTTCAACTGGCGTAACTCCTTTTTCATTGGTCGGTGGAATGGAAGCGGTACAACCTATTGAGCTATAAATACCTTCTTTAAGGATAGTCCTCGAAACACAAATCCCAAAAGCTGCATGGGTACAATCAAGATACGATGAGCTAGTCATGCTCGATGAGCGCCAGCTTCAAGTCGCTCACCATGTACAAAGTCTATCATCGCCGAGTGGCCAGACATTTCAACAAAAGTGTCAGAACCCGAAACATCAAGGAAGGCGAGCTTGTTCTGATAGCCGTTCGCAAGAGCCTCATGGATCCAACGGGAAAATTCATACCCAACTGGGTTGGGCCATACATTGTCAAGAAAATCCTTTCCGGAGGAGCAGTCGAATTAACAGATGTTGATGGGACAGAGTTCCGTTCTTTGACGAACCTGGATCAACTCAAGAAGTTCTATGTCTAAATTAAAAATTCAAAAGTCCAATATTCAAAAAGTTATGTAAGTTAGAACTACGTTCGGCCTGATTCCTTCACGGGACACGTAGGCAACCTCATTCCGAGGCTCGGCCACAGCACCTTAATACAAAAAAAAATCAAAAGTTTCCTCAATTAAGGGCATCCTAAAAATCAAATCAAAACTATAAAATTCAATTGTTGTTGTTGTTCTTATTCCAAATGTGCAAATCAAATACAAAGCATGTTCAAGCGGAATTTGACACAATGTTCAAATGACTTTTATTGGCTCTAAAGCCTCAATCAAAGCTAATTCGATTACAAGGTTGGAATCAAGTGAAGCAAAACTCAAAGGCTTTTCACTTCCACTAAACACATTTCCTAAACACATTTCAACACACACTCTGAAACACATATCGTACAAATACAAATTTCAAACACTTTTTAGCCTACAAAGATTTGGGGTTGGGCGATTATGCTCTTGAGTCCTAGAACCTCGAGTACTATCCCCTTTCCCTTCTTGCGATCATTCATCCATCTTCCTCTTGCCCAAGCGGCGGGAGAAGGAACCAGATAATCTTCCAAGACGGGAGGATGACGAACCTCCTTTGCACCCAGAACGGTCAAGCACCGGACGGGCCACACTCCCATCACCTTCTTCATAATCAATTGATGTATGGCGTCTAGCTCTAGAACCTCGGGCTCCCACGGACCCGGAGAGAGAAATTTCCCTTTGGATTGGACCTTTCATCCATACAATATACCCCGCAGACAGAGTAACAGGCTCAGGTGGGAATTGAATACTCAAGAATGGTTTTGAAACCCTCCAAACCGCCAGGCGATCAACATTTAGTACAACAGGTTTCGGATGCTCCACGGCACAATCCAGGATCTCTTGCCTCAAGCCATATTGTCTCATCACTTGAGCAGGAGAGTAGAAGACTAACATATAAAGGCTAGGCACCTTCAAAATAGTAGAGCCAGGTGCATGTCTCATAGCAGAAATTCCCCACCACGGAATTACCCACCTGATACAAGATCCAATATTCGAAAGTGCACAGCGCCACTCGTCCAAAGAAAGTCGGCCATACAACATGGGCCGCACAGTGAATCCCTTCCTATTATAGCTTGCCATGTTCTCTGGTGGTGCCACCAACATGAGTCTCTCCATAAGCCAAACCTTGGAGGAAATACAAGAAAGCGATTCAATATTCAATGTTCTAAATACAAATGCGAATTTCAATATACAAGAAAATCCAGATTCTTACTTGGAGTAATACCGGGCTTCCCGATGGCATAGAAGAGGGTTCCGAATTCAGCATATCAAGACCTAGCAGTGTCTCGCAGATCACGAGCGGCATTGGGTCTCTACCACAAGCAAACTGCTCCACAATCTCTATTATGGAGGTATCACCATTGCCAAACCCATTCTTTGAAAAGAGGAAGCGAGCAAAAATACAAAAACTCAAAGCCCTCAAGCGGTAGGCCTTGGGGACGTCCAGTCCAACAAAATGGGTGATAAAGAGGGACAAATCAACCCCTCGACCATATACAACAACACTCAAGAGTGGGAGCTTAAGTCCCAAATACCCCTCAAAATTCAAAAAGAAGTGTTCCTCAACACTAGACAGACAAGGCTCTATCATAAGCGGCCAACCCATTTTAGCACTAAACTCTTCAGGGAGGGGACATACCTCGTTGTTGCCAAAATGGAAAACAAGGTGCACCGAATCCCAAGCCTCCAAAGCAGCATGGACAAAATGCATATCAAGTTTGACGAACCGGAAGGAGACGAGTTCCCCAAGATGCATGCCATCTAGCTCTCTTTTCACCAGTTTACATAGCGAACCAAGCCAAGAGTTCAAGGCATTTCAAAAGACACAACCATTTGCTTTGTTTTGGAGAAGAAGTATAGGATAAAGAAGAGCAGAGAGGGATTAGTACAAGAAAAATAATCCGGAAAGCTCTCTATTTATAGAAGAACCATCATTTATGGTGGTACTTGAAATAACCACTAGCGCTGGGAGTTATGCCTGCGCCAGGCAAAGGACCTGCAAGAAGGACTAGCCCAACGTCCCTCTTTATGGCATCAAGTACGCCCCTCCTCATGACATTGTACAACCAAATCAGCTCCAATGATTTGTGCCGAATATTCCAAAAGCCGCAAGCCGCGCAATTTCAAGCAGTTCAAATCAACACCCGGGTCAATTTCGGGTCAATTTATTCAAATTTCAAGCATTATAGTCCTAGATCGGCATCCTAAGTCGAGTCGTCATATGCATAAGCAAAATTTTAATATACTTTGACCTGCGCTTTTTCTAACCAAAAACCTCAGTCGAAGTGGGGGCTTATAGTGGGTATATATGATGAGCAACATTTATGTCGCTCTTAGCTTAGGATTTTATGTTAGTTTTTATGCTTTTTTATAGTTTTTATAGCTTTTTGTGTGCATTTTATAAGTTTCGTTCCATCTTATGCTTTACAGGTGATTATGATGAAAAGTGATGGAAAACAAGTAGAATCGAGCCAAAACAGGGCTTGTGCGATCGAGTGATGGTTTGTGCGCCCGAATAGAGCAGTGCAAATGGACTTAAGGAATTTCCAGTTTTGTGCCATCGAATGCCCTCTGTTGTTCGGTCACATAGAATGGATTTCTGAGACAGAATGTCCCAAAATTGGAAAACGACCGCACAAGCCCTTATGTTCGACAGCACAGCATTTGTTCGACCGCACTGCTTTTTGAGTTCGACCGCACAAAAGTTGTGCGCCTGATTAGTTCTTCTTGTTCGACCGAATAGTGCTGCAAAGGAGACTTGAGCCAAAGAAACCCCATTCGACCGATTAGGATTTTACGTTCGGTTGCACAGGACGAAGGAAATGATCTTCGCTGTCTTCGCCCGCACAGGACTGCATTTGGTCGAACAAAGTCATATACGTTCGGTCGCACAGTGGGTACGTGCGACCGAATCGCTGCGCGGGCTGCTATTTTTCGAACTTTGGCTTCTATTTGAGAAAACATATAAATAGATTTTTCGTTATTTTTATAAGGAGAGTTAGTTTTTACGTAATTCATTTTTTCTAATCTTCAGATTTTAGGCTTAGCTTAGAATTCTCTCTCTAGAAATAGTTTAGGGCTTAGATTAGAGATTAGGATTAGGATTCTTAGCTTCAAATTTTTCATTCTTAGTTGAATTCAATCATCAAATTTTCAGATTTCTTTCCTCTTTGCTTTGATTTTTGTTCTTCAATTTTGTGCTTCAAGTTTGATGCAATTTCTTCATTCCAATGTATAATTCTAATTCTTCTTTTGATTTTGTTCTTCAATTCTTTAATTGCTTTGTTAATTTCGTTATGCTTTGATTTCATGCTTGAATTCTAGAATTAGTTTGATATTTTGAATGTTCTTGGTTTTTCCCCAATTTTTGTGGTTTGAATTTTCTGAATTTTATTGTTTCAATTAGCTTCATTAGTTCAATTAGTTTCATGATTAGGATTAATATTAGTTTAATGTTGATGTTAATCATGCTAATTAAGTAGTTTAGTAGAGGTTAGGGATGAAGCTTTGGCATTGAATTTAGGGAATTTTAGGGAAAACTCATGATTGATGTTGTGATTAAATGTGATTTAGTGATAGGAGTTCCATGACTAGTTGAGTAGTAGTCGCGAATGCTATTCGATTGGATTAGATTGGAATGTATGATTAGGTTTGGCAAGACATTGTGGGCTTAATTCATGCAAGCGAATGATAGCACCTATTATATGCTAGCTTATCTAGTTTAGGACTATGCGAAAGCTTTCCATAGCCTAGGTTGCTTAGCGTGCTCTATCCGAGAGGTGGCGAGCACGTCATTAGTTTTCATTCCCCTATTGCTATGTCGTTGCATATTCATGAATGTCTTGACCTTGTTATTCCTTGATTCGATTCCCGATTCCTCTAGAATTCCTTTATTTGTTTGCTTTTCTAGCTTAGATTAGATTAATTCAAAAACTCAAATATTGTTTGCTTAGATTAGCTATAGTCAATATAACTGGTAGTTTAGGTGTTTTATAAATATTGTTTGATTAGGTTGTTTTCTATTCAACGACGAAAAATACACCCTATCAATATACACCCGAAAAAATGGGCAATTTTTTTCATTTTGCATGCATACATGTAGCCACAAATTTCAAAATGCTCACACAACGCATACAAAATTCAATTCAAACCTTTCAAATAACACATAGCAAAAAAATTCAAACTGTACGAGTCCAAACCATACCAATTCAAACCATGAAAATACAAAATCCAAAATTCAAATACAAACCGTACAAATCCAAATACAAACTAAAAATATCCATACAAAAATCCACATACAAAAGCCCATCCGAGGCAAAGCTAGAACTCGCTACCATGCAGGATCAATCTGAATCCTCCTCAGAAACAATCACGGTCTCGATAGGGCCCTTGCCCCTGTTCCTGCTCATGTACCGCTCCAGATCCTGGTCGAGCTCTTGCCCTGGAGTAGCTGGCTCCTGCTCTGAAATACAAAGGGTACTGGAAAACTGTTGAGGTCCCTGCTGATAGGGAGGGAACTGATAAGACTGAGCCTCGGCAAGCCGACGTTGCATCTCCATATCCTGAAACTGGCACATCCTCTCAAGCTCGTGCCACTTAGCCCAAGATGTCGCACCATAGCCAGGTCCCCAGGGCTAAGAACTGCTCACTCCTAAGTGACCACCAAGAGGAGTCATGTAAGGCATCTGACTGCCTGTATCTCCAAAATGTTAGGTTATGATACATATGAATAAACATAAATCATGCGGAAAAACCATAAAGCCAGGAAACATATTATTTACACATAATCATATAGCATAATTTAGATGCATACACTTTGTAGCGTGCCCTCCCTAGCTGCGCCCGAACCGAACAAGAACAAGTCTTTAGGACTCCAAGTGTCGTCCCTCCGTAGATAGTCCACAACACGTCCGGATCCGCCTTAAGATTGACCAACTAGAATCGCCCTTAAGGTTCTTAGATTTTCGGCTATTTGGGTGCAAGTGTTTGGCTGATTTTTGCTTAAAATCTTACCTTGAATACTTCAATAATCGTCTGTTAAATATGGGACCCTAGCCCTATATTTATAGAGTTTATGGAAAGGAATTGGAATCCTACTAGGATACTAATTAGCTTAATTAGAATTATATTAAAACTCTTATTAACTATTTTATCCTATTAGGATTAGGAATTTAATCTTTGAACAAACCCCTTTAGATTTAGGATTTGTATCGGACACAAACACCCACGAGCACGACCCTCGCGAGCGCTCAGCCCACGCAAGCCTTGCGGCCCACGCGAGCAGCGCAGCTCGCAGCCCACTCGTACGTGCGCCTTGGCCTGCTGGGCCTGGCCTTGCGCTGGGCCTGGCGTGGCCTTGGCTGCCTTGTGTGGCGCGCAGGCTTGCTGGACGCGGGCCTGGCTTCGTGCTGGGCCTTCGTCTAGCAAGTCTCGTCCGATGCTAATTCGTACGACGCGCTTCCGATTAATTTCCCGATTCCGGAATTCATTTCCGATAGGAACAATATTTAACATTTCCGATTCCGGAATTAATTTCCGTTTCGAACAAATATTTAATATTTCCGTTTCCGGAATTATTTTCCGATTCCGATAATATTTCCGATTCAGACAATATTTCCATTTCCGGCAATATTTCCGATTCCGGCAATATTTCCATTTCCATTAATATTTTCCGATACGTACCATGTTTCCGTTTCCGGCAACATCTACGACTTGGATAATATTTATATTTCCGATACGATCCATATTTCTGTTTCCGTCAATATCATCGTTTCCGGAGTATTCATTTCTTGCTTATGACGATCTCAGCTCCCAGTGAAACCAAGATCCGTCGATTCCGAATATCCATAGATGGAGTATTTAATGCCATTAAATACTTGATCCGTTTACGTACTATTTGTGTGACCCTATGGGTTCAGTGAAGAGTAAGGTGTGGATTAATTCCACTTGAACTGAAGCGGCCTCTAGCTAGGCATTCAGCTCACTTGATCTCACTGAATTATTAACTTGTTAATTAATACTGAACCGCATTTATTAGACTTAATATTATATGCATACTTGGACCAAGGGCACTATTTCCTTCACAAAAGAGTATGAATACCTGCCCGCCTGGGTAGAAGAGGAAAGAACCTCTCTCTGATCAACATCCGATCGCCTCCGATGAGCCTCGCCACCAGAGCCGTGGCCCGGACCTGAGCTCCGCCCTGTCTGCTCCATCGAAATAATGGCCCGAGGACCCCTATCCTCGGATTCTCTATAGCCTCGACGACGCTCCTGTATAAAGTTCAAAATTCAAGCATCAGATATCTATCTGCAAGTTTCAATAATACAAACATATCAGGGTTAGTAAACTCACAGCTCTGTCTCGACCAGCAAGCTTCCTGGTCAGCTTGATGCACTACTTCATCAAGGAATCAATTACGAGCATCCAACGGTGTACTCTCACTCGAGGCGCCTGCATACAAAATTGAAAATCAACTTCTACATGAAAGACTGCAACCAATTTCAATACAAAAAACACGTACATCTACATAATGCACCGGAAGGGCATTGGCCGCCATCCGGTCTGGGGGAGAAGCCATCGGAATAGTAACCTCCACCTGCTCCCCATCTGAGTCCACATAGGGGAGGACCCTGTCGGCATAAGGGACATCCTTCGGGTCGAGCTCCTCAACCTACAAGCATGTATACATTATTCAATCATACAAGATTCAACAATACGAGAATACAGAAATACAAGAATACAAGGTTCAAACCCCAAGCTTACCGGTGGCACAAAACGGACTGGTGGAGCAAGCCTCGACAGGAAGTCTTCATAGATGGCTCTCTTGTCTACAAAAATCTCCCGGGGGAGACAAATGAAATCACCACCTGCTTCCATGGTTTCCACATAAACTAAGGCAACATCAACAGCCTTCAGCAACATGGACTCTGGAGGGTCCAAAGGAATGAACCTGCCTCTAGTATTATGCTGAGGAGTCACTCGCTCGCCCAGATACTACATGGGGCGGTAAATCCCCGGGATCAGCACCCGTCGCTCAGACAAGGAAAAGGCTCTGACAACCGAAGGAGGCAATGGCGCGTCAGCAAATGGGTGCCAGCACACCTACAAGGCAGACAGTTCAGTCAATATAAAAAATACAATCAGAACAAAGTCCCACCAAATGCAAAAGCGCACCCCCTCGGGAGGTAGAACCCGCAAAGCTCTCCGGAAGGTCGCTAAAGACACCTTCTTGCCCCCCGCTCCTTCCCAAGAGGCAGCAAACCGGTAAACTACAACTCTGGGGCGATCTGGCGTCAAGCCTGAAAAATGCTCAAACGCTTAGATCTTCAAATGCAAACGAGACATCAGCCAGTCTTATGCATACAACATACAACATACAAAGTACAAAATACAAAGTCAAGGAGTTCCAAATACCTCCAACACTCTCCACAAAGCGGCTATGCTCACCGAACTCTCCGAGACAGTCCGCGAAGCATTCTTCATTTCATACAAGAGGTGCTCATATGCCAGGCTACCCCAGCTGAGGCCCGATACAGCCCGTAAAACACCCAAGGACTTCAAAAAGCCCACCAACATGAGGCTAATCCTGCTAGGGGCAACCACTCGAACTACAAGTGCCAGAAGAAAGAGCCGAACCTTCTACTCCGCTGTAATACCAGCTACGCAAAGTCCCGCCAGAATTACCTCCACTAAAGCAGAGAAATCTTTGTCTGTGATCAAATCAACAACAGGGCCAATCTAGTCCCTAACGCCGACAGAATTCCATTTCAATTTGGAGTCAAAAGGAACCTCCCTCTCATAAAATGGGAGGCCAGTAATCATGGAAAACTCAAAGGGAGTAATAGTGATCTCTCCCCAGCTCATGTGAAATATGTTGGTGGTGTCCCACCACCGCTCCAGCAGGCCTGTGTCTGGGCTTTGACGCCCGCCTGCCCTCTAAAGCCTTGCACTGCCTCCCAGAATGGGGCAAAACCAGTCTAGACCCAAATCGCTTGGGTCTCCTCAACATTAAAAATGGACGGAAAGACACTCCAGAGTTCCTCCAAAGACCAGAACACTCGGATCCCTTCCCTATCAGTCTACAAAAAGGACGGATCAATACAAGCCTGTAAAAATTAGAGTAACAAATTCAAAAGCAGAATACGAGGCATACCAAGCCAGCACGTGGCCGCTGAGACAAATGGTGTCTCAGGTGGAATACAAGGTTCGTAGACTGCCAGCCATGAACATCAAAGGTAGGTCTTTCTCTCGGAGTCATTCCAGCATGGAGTGGCTCTCTCTCAGTGGCTTCATTGTCCAAAGCATCTTCCATGGCTGCTCGACTCCTCAAGCATTCAGCAAGCTTCCTTCGGGTATGATGAGGCATACTAAAGCATTCAAAATACAAAGATCAACATCCACGTCTGGGGGATATCCTACACTAGCCCGTACAAAAAGTTCAAGAGCCTAAAAATCCCCAGTGGCCATACAAATCTAGCTAGGGACCTCTATTTTGGGAGACTACTCAAGGTATACACCAACGCCTAGGCTATCCATGACGAAGCAGGTACTCAAGGTCAACACCAACGCCTAAGCTATCCATGCCAAAGCAGGTATTCAAGGTCTACACCAACGTCTAGGCTATCAAAGCCTATTATTTCGGAAGACCCATAATGGTCCTCAGAGAAATAACTATCTACAAACTCTAAGTACAAGATTCAAAATACAAGAGTTCAAATTCAAATCTTACAAAGTTCCAACAGTTCAAGTTCAAGGTGTCTACCAAACAATTTTCATACAAAGAGCTTGCTACTATGCAAATACAACATCAACAAATACAAGAACCATTCAAGTACAAAAATCTACCCTACATGCAATCCTAAGGTAATTTCATAAGCAAAACATGAAATACTTACATGGACAAGTGTAGAGGAAAGGCAAGAGCAATGAACCCAAAGGGAGAGAGCAATCGAACTTTGAGAGAGAAAAAGAAGCAAATAAATGTGCTCATAAGAGGAGCACGACGGGGGCCTTATATACACAAGCCCTCCGTTGGGCGCTAGCCTCGCGCCAGGCGCAGCCTCTGAACCATGCGCGGAGAATCTTGGCATGGTCATCCGTGTTGATTGTGCGTACTTTGCTGCTATGGTTTTCTGCACCAAGCATCAAATGTCAAATCATACTACTTTTCGACAAATACGGGTATACATCTGCTCTGCCAACATCAACGGATAAATATCTCAAGCATACAAAGTCCGGAAAATATGCGGATTTAAGCCTTCTACTCCTAACGGACCCAAGCTCCGGGAAAGTCAACAAAAATATTTAAATTCCAAGAGTCAGTAAAAAAACTCTTTTCCCCAGTGGGTACATTCCCCAGCGGTTCAAGCCTCAGACAGCATTTCAGGCAAGTACAAAAACCCAGCAGATTCACTCCGGGTATTCAAAATTCAAAAATACAAAATTCAACATTCGAAATTCAAAGTTCGAGGTTCAATATTCAAAAAAATTTGATGCCAAGCTCCGTCCTAAGTCAAAGGCGGAAAAGCAATACAAATACAAAAGATCGGAGTCCTCAAACCGCACGGAGGTAGACTCTATCCTTTTTTCTAACGCTTGTCTTGTACAGGTACCGGCGTACAAAGAATAGTCTTGATTGCAGAACATCTTGACCATTCTCCATCCCTATTCGAAAATCTTTGACTTTCGCTTTCCTAACCGAACGCTCAGTCAAAGTGGGGGCTTCTGTAGACACCTAAATTGTGTCTCCCCTAACGGGATGATGACGAGACCATTATCCTTTCTAGGTGGTTGGTACAACTCCGTGCGGAAGTCCCAATTTCTAAGATATATTCCAAAATCCACTATCCAAAGTCCAATCCCCAAGCCCGTTCCCATTTCAGAACTCGGTACAAAATTCAATTTCCAAAAATCAAATTCAAAATCCAAACACAATCTCACCCAATTGACCTCTCCATTGGTTTTACAAGTTCATTTCAAGTCCAAATGAGATTAACCAATCCAAAATCGGGCGTCTACCCATAAAACCGAGCATGTCAGGCCCTGTCACGTAAAACCGAGTCCAAATACGAAACCCGAATACAAAAAAAAGAGTGTTGTTAGACGCAAACTCAAGCCTTAACCTCCAAGAAATACTACGTGACAAAATAGTTCAAGCTCATACAAAGGTACAAGACAAACCAAAAGGACGGTGTCATCGTCCTTTTTTGGCAGAACCTGGGACACGCCCCCAACGCCAGGCGCTGGACCTGCGCTGGGCGCTGACGTGTCTTGGCGTATAGCCGGTTAATCTCCTATAGAAACCCTTATTTTTTACACGAAGTGGGGAGGCAGAATTCAATACAAGGTCATAATTTCAATTTTCCTCTCCAATTCTAATAAAAAATCCAAGCTTCAATTTTTCAATTCTCCCTACAATTTCCAAAAAATATCAAAGCAATTGGGAGCCCTAATGGGAAAACTAACCTAATCTTGAATAGGTAAATCCGAATCCCTAATCAAATCATCATGATATTTTGTACTTTTCTACCTTTCTAAAACTAAATATTTGATTCAAAGGATATTTTCATTTGAGTGCAAGCTCATGATAACTAGGAAAAGTTTTCAAAAGTTTAATCTTTGGGAGGTTTTCACTCTAGAAACTCCTCTCAAATGATTTTCTAAGCACATTTTCAATATCAATATGCAAGATTCAAGCTTTATTTTTGAAAATGATAGTAAAGTGTAGAACTTTCATACTTGAAAGGTTTCTTGTTAAACTCACACACACACAAATATGAGGAGAAAAGTATATCCTTGTATTACAATATGTACAACTATTTATACAAAGAATAGGAAACTTAACTTACCAAAACTCCTAAAAACCATAATGGACAACATTAATTCTTACATCAATTTCCTACATCAAGTCTTAGTCAATTCTTAGGTTACATTATGTTACAAGAATTCTAGCTAGTAACTCTAGAATTCATAACACCCCCCCCCCCCCCCCTCAAGATGGAGCATGTAAGTCACGAATGCCCAACTTGCGCAACAGAAAAGTAAATTGTTGTTTCCCAAGCGCCTTAGTCAAAATGTCAGCCTATTGATGACCAGTAGGAACGTATGAAGTATTAACATTTCCGTTAACCAACTCATCGCGGATAAAGTGATAATCCACCTTAATATGTTTCGTACGATCATGAAAAACAGGATTCTTAGCAATGTGAATGGCAGACTGACTATCACAAAATAACTGCATCGGCTTGGGATGCAAAACACCAAGAGAGAATAACACAGATTCCAACCACTTAAGATCACATATAGATACAGCCATAGAACGGTACTCAGCTTCAGCAGATGAACGAGACACGGTAGGTTGTTTCTTTGTCTTCCAAGATATCGGAGAACGCCCCAAAAAAACCAAATAACCAGATAAAGAACGACGAGTTAGCGGACAAGCCGCCCAATCACTATCACAAAATGCCGTAAGAGAAAGATGAGGCATAGGGCTTAGTAAAATCCCTTGGCCAAGGCTACCTTTCAAGTAGCGCAAAACACGAGTTGCTGCATCCCAATGTAACACTTGTGGTGCATTTAAAAATTGAGCGAGAGTATGTGCTTAATAACTCAATTCAGGGCGTGTCACAGATAAATAAACCAGTCGTCCTACCAAACGACGATATTGCCCAGGATAAGCAAACGGCTCCCCCTCGGCATAAGCAAGCCTATGATTTTTCTCCATAGGCGTATCGATAGGCTTACAACCTAACATTCCTGCCTCAGTTAAAATATCCAAAGTACATTTTCGTTGTGAAATAAAAATACCTTCTGGACCTCGAGCAACTTCAATGCCCAAACAATATTTTAACACTCCCAGGTCCTTCATACGGAAACAAGTACTTAAATAAGCTTTAAATCTTACTACAGCAGCATGGGAAGAGCCTGCGATTATCAGATCATCAACATACACAAGGACATGCATGGAAATACTACCCTGGATATAGCTGAACAAGGAGTAATCGGCATAAGATTGTTTAAAACCAAATTCCTTTAAAGCGTTGGATAACTTAGCAAACCATTGTCGTGGAGCTTGTTTGAGACCATACAATGATTTTCGCAACCTGCAAACCTTCCCTGGAGTAGGCATACTATATCCTGGAGGAAATTGCATATATACCTCCTCAGTCAACTCACCATGTAGAAATGCATTATGAATATCCATTTGATGCAATTCCCAATTCAGAGAAACAGCAACTGCTAGAAAAAGACGTACAGTCCCCATTTTTGCAACTGGAGCAAAAGTTTCATTATAATCCACACCTGGAACCTGCCGATTACCAAATACAACAAGATGCCCCTTCAGACGCTCAACAATGCAGTTATCTGTATATTTTATTTTATAGACCCAACCACTACCAATTGCCTTTTTACCAGGTGGTAAATCTTCAACCGTCCAAGTACCAATATTTTCAAGAGCATCAATTTCTTCGTGCATAGCCTTACGCCAACCGGGATCTTTAACTGCCTCTTTGAAAGAAGTCGGCTCCTTACCTTTTGTAATTGTTGTTAAAAAGCATTTGTGTCTCAATGAAAATTTATCATAATCCACATAACAAGCTATATTAAAAGGTTTACCTGAGGACTTTGATGGAGGAGGGCGAGCCTTAGTCGATGAAGTAGGGTCTATATTTTGTAGCAGAACTGTATTGGTAACGAAATCACGAAGTTTCGTTGAAGGAAACTTTTGATGATGACCCCGACCAACATTCTCATTAACTATATTATTTTGTATGCCATCAACATTATCCACGTTTCCAATGGACACTGTGTGTGGATTGATTTGTTGGCTAGCATCCACTATTGCATCATCGTCATGTATGCTACCATGCCTAGCATCAACAACAACATCAACATTGCTAGAATCACCCAACCTGCTAGTGTTACCCTCAACTATACTTGGCATACCATAGTTTCCAATAGTCCCACTCCCTTCAACGTCAATGAACTTCGTATCATCCCACTAAGAATTTTGATTAAAATACAACTCCCATTGCAATTTTTGTTTATCAGGAAGTGACTCAATGTAAGGAAAAATATTTTCAAAAAATTGGACGTCACGACTCACAAAAAATTCATTGGTATCAAGATCATAAAGACGCCAACCCTTTTTACCAAAAGGAAATCCAACAAAAATACACCGCCTAGATCTTGAGCCGAATTTGTCCTTATCACATGGCCTATTTGCAGCATAACATAGACAACCAAAGACACATATAGAATCATATGAAGGAATTTGGCCAAACAAGCACTCATGAGGGGTTTTACCATTTAATACTTGGGTGGGAGTCCTATTAATAAGCCGAACGGCAGTGAGAACACATTCCCCCCAAAAGTGTTAGGTTATGATACATATGACAATTCATAAATCATGCGGAAAAACCATTTAGCCAGGAATACATATTATTTACACATAATCATATAGCATAGTTTAGATGCATACTCTTTGTTGCGTGCCTTCCCTAGCTGCGCCCGAACCGAACAAGAACAAGTCTTTAGGACTCCAAGTGTCGTCCCTCCGTAGATAGTCCACAGCACGTCCGGATCCGCCTTAAGATTGACCAACTAGAATCTCCCTTAAGGTACTAATAATTTCGGCACTTTTAGGCAAGGTATGTGACTGAATTTTTCTCTCAAAAACTCACTTTGAATACTTGAAAACTCGTTATAAATTGTGAACCCAGGCCACATATTTATAGGGGTATGGAAAGAGAATTGGAATCCTATTAGGATACGAATTAATTAAATTAGAATCCTAATGAAACTCTTATTTAATTCATTTATCAAAATAGGATTAGGAATTTAATCTTTAAACGAATCCTGTACCGTATGTGAACACAAACACACACGCACGCACAGCAGCCCACGAGGGGCCCCATGCGCGCGCGCGCACAGCCCGAGCAACGCAGCCCACGACTGCCGCAGCCTTGGGCGCGCGCTGGGCCTGCCTTGCGGTGGGCCTGGCGCAGCCTTGGGCTGGCGTGTTGTGGCGCGCGTTTCCTTTGCTGGACGTGGGCCTGGCTTCGTGCTGGGCCTTCGTCTAGCAATCTCGTCCGATGCTAATTCGTACGACGCGCTTCCGATTAATTTTCCGATTCCGGAATTCATTTCCGATACGAACAATATTTAACATTTCCGATTCCGGAATTAATTTCCGTTTCGAACAAATATTTAATATTTCCGTTTCCGGAATTATTTTCCGATTCCGATAATATTTCCGATTCAGACAATATTTCCGTTTCCGGCAATATTTCCGATTCCGGCAATATTTCCATTTCCGATAATATTTTCCGATATGTACCATGTTTCCGTTTCCGGCAACATCTACGACTTGGATAATATTTATATTTCCGATACGATCCATATTTCCGTTTCCGGCAATATCATCGTTTCCGGAGTATTCATTTCTTGCCTGTGACGATCTCAGCTCCCACTGAAACCAAGATCCGTCGATTCCGAATATCCATAGATGGAGTATTTAATGCCATTAAATACTTGATCCGTTTACGTACTATTTGTGTGACCCTACGGGTTCAGTCAAGAGTAAGCTGTGGATTAATATCATTAATTCCACTTGAACTGAAGCGGCCTCTAGCTAGGCATTCAGCTCACTTGATCTCACTGAATTATTAACTTGTTAATTAATACTGAACCGCATTTATTAGACTTAACATTGAATGCATACTTGGACCAAGGGCATTATTTCCTTCAGTCACCCACTTGTCCTTAGGGACAAGTGTGCATTTCCTAATTCCTTTGTCGCTCGATGCTTGCTCTTGAACATAGGTAAGAGTTGTCATCCTTATTATGTCCAGAGGTGTTCCTCGGTTTCAGAGTTCAACTGATCAAATAAACAGATAATCATAGCCTATGATTCATCCGAGCACGGCCATGCATTTCACAGTTTCTAGCTCTCCGAGTGGCCTTGTACAACTTTTAAGCATCTCATCCCGATTTATGGGAGGACAATCCCAATCTTGCGATCTTGAGATTAGACTTCGTTTGATAGGTGATTACCTGAGCGTTGCCTTTATAGCCTCCTTTTACGGTGCGACGGTTGGTCAACGTCAAAGCAACAAGTTCTCAAACAAGTAATCTCAAATCACTCAGGTATTGAGGATTTAGTGTCTAATAATTTTAATGAAATTTACTTATGACAGATTTTCATCTCTTACAGTAAAGTTTCATAGGTCTTGTCCGATACTAGTCTTCCCAAAGTAAGTATCTATGCAAATGATTATGACATTGCCATGTCCACATAGTTCAAGAAACAGAACTACTAGTCATCTTGCATTCTAGTCGTCTAACGTTTTCTATGCGTCCAATTTTATAGAAAACTCCGACTAGGGACCATTTTCAACCTTTGACATTCAAGTTCACTTGATAGACATTTCTTAGTCACAGGACTGGTCCTGACAGTCAATCTTGAATATATCGTCAAATTGAAGGGACTCATCATTTAATAAACCACAAATTAAATGGAAAAATGAATTCTTTTCATTTATTGTGAATGATTAACCAATAATGTTTTACAAAGATTTAAACTCTAAAGCTTTAAAACATTAAACAGAGATATCAAAGCCATTCTCCAATATGCTTGATTCCCATAGCTGCAGTGTGCAAGTTGTGCTTCGCCTGCGGCAGAGGTTTAGTCAATGGATCTGATATGTTGTCATCAGTTCCAATTTTGCTTATCTCGACTTCTTTTCTTTCAACGAACTCTCGTAGAAGGTGAAATCTACGAAGTACATGCTTGACTCTCTGGTGGTGTCTAGGCTCCTTTGCCTGTGCAATAGCTCCGTTATTATCACAATACAGGGCTATTGGTCCTTAAATGGAGGGGACTACACCAAGTTCACCTATGAACTTCCTTAGCCATATAGCTTCCTTTGTTGCTTCATGTGCAGCAATGTACTCCGCTTCAGTTGTAGAATCCGCAATGGTGCTTTGCTTAGCACTTTTCCAGCTTACTGCTCCTCCGTTGAGGCAGAAGACAAACCCAGACTGTGATCTGAAATCATCCTTGTCGGTTTGGAAACTTGCGTCCGTATAGCCTTTAACAATTAATTCATCATCTCCATCATAGACCAGGAAGTCATCTTTGTGCCTTTTCAGGTAATTCAGAATATTCTTGGCAGCAGTCCAATGCGCCTCTCCTGGGTCTGACTGGTATCTGCTCGTAGCACTGAGTGCGTACGCAACATCCGGGCGTGTACATATCATAGCATACATTATTGAACCACTCAATGATGCATATGGAATCCCATTCATTCGTCTACGCTCATCAAGTGTTTTTGGGCACTGAGTCTTGCTTAGAGTCATTCCATGAGACATGGGTAGGTAGCCTCGCTTGGAGTCCGCCATCTTGAACCTATCAAGCACCTTATTGATGTAAGTGCTTTGACTAAGTCCAATCATCTTTTTAGATCTATCTCTGTAAATCTTGATGCCCAATATGTACTGTGCTTCAATCCGTAGATTGACTTCTTTAGCTTACATACCTTTTTAGCATTCTTTGGATCCTCAAAACCTTCAGGCTGTGTCATAAACACAGTTTCTGTTAAAACGCCGTTTAAGAAAGCAGTTTTGACATCCATCTGCCATATTTCGTAATCGTAATATGCAGCGATTGCTATCATTATCCGAATAGACTTTAGCATTGCGACTGGTGAAAAGGTTTCATCGTAATCCACACCGTGGACTTGCCTGTAACCTTTTGCAACCAATCTAGCTTTGAAAACTTCAAGTTTCCCATCCTTGTCCTTTTCAGTTTGAAAACCCATTTGCTTCCAATGGCTTGGTAGCCATCTGGCAAATCGACCAAATCCCATACTTGGTTTTCAGACATGGAGTCTAATTCAGATTGCATGGCTTCTTGCCATTGCTTGGAGCTAGGGCTCGTCATAGCTTGTTTGTAAGTCGCAGGTTCATCACTTTCAAGTAATAGAACGTCATAGCTCTCATTCGTCAAAATACCTAAGTACCTTTTCGGTTGAGATCAATATCTTTGCGATCTACGCGGGGTAACATTTCTAGTTTGACCATGATTCTCACCAGATTCTTCTAAAGATCTCTGAGTTTCATCTTGAATGTCATCTTGAGCATTCTCTAGAGTTTGTTGTTCGACTCGAATTTCTTCGAGGTCTACTTTTCTCCCACTTGTCATTTTGGAAATGTGATCTTTCTCCAAAAAGACACCATCTCGAGCAACAAATACCTTGTTCTCAGATGTATTGTAGAAGTAATACCCCTTTGTTTCCTTTGGATATCCCACAAGGATACATTTGTCAGATTTTGGATGAAGTT
Source organism: Spinacia oleracea (assembly GCF_020520425.1). NCBI lineage: Eukaryota > Viridiplantae > Streptophyta > Magnoliopsida > Caryophyllales > Amaranthaceae > Spinacia > Spinacia oleracea. The sequence continues at coordinate 85,541,935 of NC_079491.1, forward strand.
TGTCTGAAATTAATCGTTTGACGTATACTTCACATCCCCAAATATTAAGAAAAGACACATTTGGAGGCTTTCCAAACCATAATTCGTATGGAGTCTTTTCGACAGCTTTCGACGGAGCTCTATTTATAGTGAGTGCAGCTGTATTTAGTGCATGTCCCCAAAATTCTAATGGAAGTTTGGCCTGACCCATCATTGACCTGACCATGTCTAGCAAGGTTCTGTTCCTCCGTTCTGACACACCGTTCCATTGTGGTGTTCCAGGAGGAGTCAATTCTGATAGAATTCCACATTCTTTCAGATGGTCATCAAATTCATAGCTCAGATATTCACCGCCTCTATCAGACCGCAGTGCCTTAATCTTCTTGCCTAATTGATTCTCTACTTCACTCTGAAATTCCTTGAATTTGTCAAAGGATTCAGACTTATGCTTCATTAGGTAGACATAACCATATCTACTGAAGTCATCAGTGAAAGTGATAAAGTAGCTGAAACCACCTCTAGCATTTGTACTCATTGGTCCACATACATCTGTATGGATTAAACCCAATAGTTCATTTGCTCTTTCTCCAACTTTAGAGAAAGGTTGCTTTGTCATTTTGCCAAGTAAACATGATTCGCATTTACCATAATCCTCTAAGTCAAATGGTTCTAGAATTCCTTCCTTTTGAAGTCTTTCTAAGCGTTTCAAGTTTATATGGCCTAATCGACAATGCCACAGATAGGTGAGATCTGAATCATCCTTTTTGGCCTTTTTGGTATTTATGTTATATACTTGTTTGTCGTGATCTAATAAATAAAGTCCATTGACTAATCTAGCACATCCATAAAACATCTTTTTAAAATAAAACGAACAACTATTGTCTTTTATTAAAAAGGAAAATCCCTTAGCATCTAAGCAAGAAACTGAAATGATGTTTTTAGTAAGACTTGGAACATGGAAACATTCTTCCAGTTCCAAAACTAGCCCGGAGGGCGACGACAAATAGTAAGTTCCTACAGCTAATGCAGCAATCCGTGCTCCATTTCCCACTCGTAGGTCGACTTCACCCTTGCTTAACTTTCTACTTCTTCTTAGTCCCTGTGGATTGGAACATAAGTGTGAGCCACAACCTGTATCTAATACCCAAGAAGTTGAATTAGCAAGTATACAGTCTATAACGAAAATACCTGAAGATGGAACGACTGTTCCGTTCTTCTGATCTTCCTTTAGCTTCAAGCAATCTCTCTTCCAATGCCCCTTCTTCTTGCAGTAGAAGCATTCGGATTCAGAAGTGGGTTGACTGACCTTTCTCTTTACAGATTTGGCGCCAGTTTGCTTAGTTGGGCTGGCCTTGTTGCCACCTTTCTTAGCATTCCTCTTCTTTCCAGATTTCTTGAACTTGCCCCCACGCACCATAAGCACATCCAGCTTATCACTTTTGAGCGTCTTTTCAGCGGTCTTCAGCATACCGTGAAGCTCAGTGAGCGTTTTGATTGTTGTTTGCCATATTTAAAACTACAATTGAAAAGAATAAACAAATAAATAACCATTCACAGTTTCTCTTAATAAACTTAAATTCTAGCATACATGCATAATTCAATGTTTATTAAGCATTTTATTCAAGTTATGTGTTCCGGCAGGTGTGAATAAAATGATTCCAAGATCCTAAAATCATTGAAGAACTAAGCACAGTTTGTCGACTTAATCCTAAAACATCTTAGGTAAGCAAAAGCCTTTTGCTAATAGTCTAGAAACTATTCTTGGTTGATAGGTACGTCTAAGAACTTATTAGGTAAACCTATCGATTTTGCCACGACATAAAAGGACTCCTTACTTATATCGTTGAGTTTCACCAAAACTAACATGTACTCACAATTATTTGTGTACCTTGCCCCTTTACGACCAATAAGTAACACCTCGCTGAGCGAAAACTATTACTAGATTGATGTAAAGGATATCCAAGCAAGTGTATATTTTGGCATGGCACCTTTTAACTCAATTTTTAAGTTTGGAACTTAAGGCTCTTACTATGTTGGTTAGATTTTAAGTGAACTAAAATCCTTAATCATGCAACATAATCAAGCTTTTGATCTCATGCATTTTAAGACATATTTAAAAGCAATAAATAACTTAAAACATGCATAAGATAAATGTGATCTAGTATGGCCCGACTTCATCTTGAAGCTTCAACTTCAACGTCCGTCTCGAAAATCTCCGTGGGAGGCACCATTTTCTTCAAATAGGATAAGCTATAATTAAAACTAATTACAACTATTTGATGGTACACAGACCATATTTGAATTGAAAAACGACTTTGGTACTTTAGACCAATTACATTCAAATTAATGGTACGCAGACCATATTTTCTATCCTATTTGGGCCATACTAGTCACTTCATAACCTGCAAAACAGTACATATACAATATATACCATTCACCCATTCATTATCATGAATGGCCCACATAGCTGGTTAGTAAAACACATTATGCATCACGTAAACATTTGCAGCAATTAATCAAGGGCACCAATAATCTACCAATTATTCAGTCCTTATTAATTCTAATCACGTAAACACTTAAGGTTTTGTAGACCTAATCAAGAGTTTATGACTAAAAGCGCTCCCACTTAAACCAATAAATTCATATGCTTTACTAATTCTAAACATAAAAATGTATTTCTAGTCTAACCGGAAACATACAAATTTAATTAAAATTTAAAGCTCATATAAATTTATAATTGAATCCAAAAGTTTAATTTAATTTCAGTCGTATTTAAATTAATTCATGATTTAAATTTTAGTAAAATAATTAGAATAAATAAAATTTATTATAATTATAATATTCAAAATTAAAATCCAAGAAAATAATTTAAATTATTAATTTTAAAATTAATTAAAATTACGTAAACTGAAAATTTCAAATTAAACATTCAAAACGATCTAATCGCAACGCAAACACCCTACGCATCGCACGCCCATGGGCCACACGCACACAGCCATCGCTGGCCATGTGCGCGCAGCCCATGCGCTGCGTCGCATAGCTGCTGCTTCTACCCTTCGCAAGCCATCGCGCGAGCTGGTGCTCGCTGCGCGCGCGCCAGCGCTCGATGCACGCGAGCATGTGCTCGCTGCGCGCGCGCCAGCGCTCGATGCACGCGAGCCATCGCTCGCTGCATTCGCTCGCTAGCGCTCGCTGCACGCGGGCCAGCGCTCGCTTCGTGCACTCGCCAGCGCATGCTGTGCGCGCTCGCTAGCGCTCGCTTGTTGCGAGCCAGCGCTCGCTGCGCGCGGCATCGACGCTGGGCGCAGCACTCGTGGCACGCGAGCTTGCGCGAGGCAGTGCGCGTTGTGGCGCAGCTCGCTTGCTGCCCACACGCGACTGCCGTGCCTTGCCTTCGCCCATGCCCATTCGTCCATTGCTCATAGCCCACGACACAAGGCAGGGCTGCTGCCTTGTGCTCGTGCACCATGCCCTTGCTCATTGCATTCGTGCCGCATGGGCGACGAGCTCCCTTGCTCGTCGTCACATGCCCGCACTATACAACACCCCTTAAGGGTAACACGTAGCGTCCATTGCTTTGTGCGTGAAAGTTATATGAACGAATCGCATAAAATTTAAAAAATTTATATTTAAAATTAATGACAAATTAATAAATAATATTAATTTCATAATTTTAGGGCGAAAAATCGAAAATTTATTATTCAATTGATTTCCGATTAACATGGATTCAAGTCTAGGTCATAAAAATTTAAAATTTATCATAAATTTACAATTTTTATGGTGGTTTTTAATCATAGGTATCTAATTAAATTATAATTAATTATGAAAATCAAATTAATTCTAAATTATTCTAATTTTCAACAAATTAATCATAATTACAAATTAGATTGCATAATTAACAAGGCTAGGCATTCAAACTTGTTAAACATATACAGTAGGTCAATCAAAAATTCAAGATTTATCAACAAGAATCGCAAATATTTAATTTAACATCTTAAATTTACGAAATTTTGCATTCGAAAAACTAAAACCTTCGAAAAGTCATAGTTAGGCTTCGAATTTGAGAATTCTGGGTTCGGCAGAAAAATACTTATTTTTGTCAAAATTTTAGAATGCCTTTTACATGCGGAATTGACACAAAAATCACTCAATTTGGATGAGTAACGAAGAAACTGCCGAAAAACTGCGTACGTATAATTAAATAAACGCAATTTGCAATTAATTAACAATTACGAAAATTAATCATCCCTTTTAATTCTTGCAAATTTGTAATATTTAACCATGTTCATGCAATTTAGATTATGAAAATAATAAGAGGCTCGTGATACCACTGTTAGGTTATGATACATATGACAATTCATAAATCATGCGGAAAAACCATTTAGCCAGGAATACATATTATTTACACATAATCATATAGCATAGTTTAGATGCATACTCTTTGTTGCGTGCCTTCCCTAGCTGCGCCCGAACCGAACAAGAACAAGTCTTTAGGACTCCAAGTGTCGTCCCTCCGTAGATAGTCCATAGCACGTCCGTATCCGCCTTAAGATTGACCAACTAGAATCGCCCTTAAGGTACTAATAATTTCGGCACTTTTAGGCAAGGTATGTGACTGAATTTTTCTCTCAAAAACTCACTTTGAATACTTGAAAACTCGTTATAAATTGTGAACCCAGGCCACATATTTATAGGGGTATGGAAAGAGAATTGGAATCCTATTAGGATACGAATTAATTAAATTAGAATCCTAATGAAACTCTTATTTAATTAATTTATCAAAATAGGATTAGGAATTTAATCTTTAAACGAATCCTGTACGTTTTAGGTTTCGTATGCGAACACAAACACACACGCACGCACAGCAGCCCACGAGGGACCCCATGCGCGCGCGCGCACAGCCCGAGCAACGCAGCCCACGACTGCCGCAGCCTTGGGCGCGCGCTGGGCCTGCCTTGCGGTGGGCCTGGCGCAGCCTTGGGCTGGCGTGTTGTGGCGCGCGTTTCCTTTGCTGGACGTGGGCCTGGCTTCGTGCTGGGCCTTCGTCTAGCAATCTCGTCCGATGCTAATTCGTACGACGCGCTTCCGATTAATTTTCCGATTCCGGAATTCATTTCCGATACGAACAATATTTAACATTTCCGATTCCGGAATTAATTTCCGTTACGAACAAATATTTAATATTTCCGTTTCCGGAATTATTTTCCGATTCCGATAATATTTCCGATTCAGACAATATTTCCGTTTCCGGCAATATTTCCGATTCCGGCAATATTTCCATTTCAGATAATATTTTCCGATATGTACCATGTTTCCGTTTCCGGCAACATCTACGACTTGGATAATATTTATATTTCCGATACGATCCATATTTCCGTTTCCGGCAATATCATCGTTTCCGGAGTATTCATTTCTTGCCTTTGACGATCTCAGCTCCCACTGAAACCAAGATCCGTCGATTCCGAATATCCATAGATGGAGTATTTAATGCCATTAAATACTTGATCCGTTTACGTACTATTTGTGTGACCCTACGGGTTCAGTCAAGAGTAAGTTGTGGATTAATATCATTAATTCCACTTGAACTGAAGCGGCCTCTAGCTAGGCATTCAGCTCACTTGATCTCACTGAATTATTAACTTGTTAATTAATACTGAACCGCATTGATTAGACTTAACATTGAATGCATACTTGGACCAAGGGCATTATTTCCTTCAAAAAGTACTTAGGCAATTTTGCTTTAAACCGTAGTGCACGAGCAACATTAAGAATGTGCCTATGTTTTCGTTCAACACGACCATTTTGTTGAGCGGTATCTACACAAGAGGTTTGATGCAAAATCCCATTTTTCTTAAAGAAATACCCCATACTTAAGAATTCTTGCCCATTATCACTTCTCAAAATCTTAATTCGTTTATCAAATTGAGTTTTTACCATTGCATAAAATTCACGAATTAAGTTTCCAACCTCATATTTTCCGCACATCAAAAATACCCACGTAGCACGGGAAAAATCATCAACAATAGTGAGGAAAAAACGTGCATCGCAACTAGAAAGCACCTTATTAGGTCCCCAAATATCACAATGGATTAACTCAAAAATACCAGATGCTTTATTCAAACTTAACGGAAAAGATTTTCGGGGTTGTTTGCCCATAAAACAAATCGGACAATTAAAATCACAACCATTAGGCCTTTTACCAGTAACTACCCCAGGTAAAGAAGAAATAACTTTCATAAAAGGATGACCTAAATGCCTATGCCATAGCATACTTGCATCTGAAACAACCACTTTATTTGCTTGCGGACGATCACGTGCACAAATTGGCATGAATATATAGACCCCATTAGACTGCACCCCTGCTCCAATCAGGTTCCTCAAATTGTGGTCCTGAATAGTACATAGCTTGTTAGAGAAAAGAACAATAAACTTGTGACAGTCTAGTAATTGAGACACCGACAACAAATTACAGGTTAGAGCAGGGACATATAAAACATTCTCCAATAATAAACCATCGCACACCAAAATATTTCCTTCTTTCTTGGCGGTAGTACTTTTGCCGTTAGGCATACCAACAAGTGATGAAATATCACGCAAATTTATGAATAAAGAGAGATTACCCGACATGTGATTTGAGCATCCTGTATCAATTATCCAATCACTGAAACCATACGTACCGTTTAATTTTTCGGACGACGAAGAAGATGGTTTAGACCGATTGAATGCATCCATGAATTGAGCCCATTGCTCATCAGCCAGTGTTGGTGCACTGCTTCTATCAGCCTCACCAACTTCCTGGGTACTGCCACCACGGGAACTACCAACATTTGCAGTGAAGCCACGACCAGAATTGCGCCCACTGCGACCAGAACCACGACTTCCACTGCCTGAGGCAGACCTGCCCCCACGACCACCACGCGAACCACTAACATACCATCCAGGAAATCCAACAAGTTCAAAGCACTTGTCTTTCTCATGGCCTGCTCGACCACAATGAGCACATAGCCTACCATCAGAGTCTCCCACAGCCTTACCAGAACGAGAATACGCCACACCATTGGTTGCAAACCCCACTGCATCGAGACGGGGGTTTTCTTGAGCCTCCGAAACAGTTTGCTTTCTCTCATCAGCAATCACACGAGAATAAGCAACATTGAGAGATGGAAAAGGATCCATCATTAACAAATTGGAAACAACACTCCCAAATTTCTTTGATTCGAGACCAATACAAAATTGATGGAGCATCTCTGTTTCACGAATCTGGACATACTCATTAGCAGCGGAACACGTACACGTAGGAAATTTTGTATAACTAGACAATTCATATTGTAAACTACTTAATTCACCATAATATACAGCCACAGGTCTCCCCCTTTGTTTACAATCAGTAATTTTATTTTTTAATTCAAGAATACGAGGCCCGTTCCCCAGAGAATATCTATCCCGAAAATCATCGCATAAAGACTTAACATTCTCAGGAAAACGCATAGTAGAACGAACAGACACATCTAAAGTATTAAAAATCCAAGCAACAAGCATAGAATTAACAATACCCCATTGATTAAAATCATCCGATGTTGCATCTGGAACATCAATGGTACCATCGATGAAGCCGAGATTGTTTTTTGCACGGAGATTATTGCGTAGGGAACGAGACCATTCCTCGTAGTTGTCTCCTTTCAACAGGATAGGGCTTATGACTGCCCCTGTACCTTCACTCGGGTGAAGGTAGTATTCAGAAAATGGCTCATAGCGATGAGCCTTAGATTTATCATCATCACCCATGAAACACAAATGGGAATTGCGCAAACAGCAGCAAAGAATATAAAAAAAATGCAAGAACACGTCTATTTGAAAGGAAAAAAAAATCTCTAATTTAGAGATGGCTTGATACCATGTTAAAATCACACACACACAAATATGAGGAGAAAAGTATATCCTTGTATTACAATATGTACAACTATTTATACAAAGAATAGGAAACTTAACTTACCAAAACTCCTAAAAAACATAATGGACAACATTAATTCTAACATCAATTTCCTACATCAAGTCTTAGTCAATTCTTAGGTTACATTATGTTACAAGAATTCTAGCTAGTAACTCTAGAATTCATAACATTTCTCCTTTACAACAATCATCATACAATTTTACAAAATAAAAATCTTTTCGAAGTTCAATGATGTTTGGAAAAGTGCAAACCCTTCTCCAAACTAGAATACATGAACATCCAAATTTCTATATTCAAATACAAGTTCTATTTTCAATATTCAATGATGTTTAAGTGAGGTCAATCCCTCCTTAAACCTAGAATAAATTTCAAGTTATGGAGCACATTAAAGGTGAAGCTTTTTTAACATTAAAAGGTCTAATCTTTAAGAACCAAGTCTCCTAGTTTCAATATTTAAGTTCAATATTCAAGTTCAATATTCAAGTTCAATTTCAAATAATCAAAATCAAGGATGCTTTATGATGAGCAACTCATTTAAAGTTGAGATTTTTAGAGAATTGAATCCGTGTCGGGCACACTTATTATTAAGTAGTTGTTTGGCGTTCAGATCTCAAGTACAATAATGCAATTTCAATATCGCACTTTCAATATCCCACTTTCAATATCGCAATTTTAATATCGCACTTTCAATATCGCAATTTCAATAACGCACTTTCAATACCGCACCTTTATTTCATATGCTTGCTATTTCATTTCCGCACTCTTTACTCACCATTTTTAAGGTGATGTGGTTTTGTACGCATTTCAATAATTCCTACTATCTTGTGATGATGATTTACATGTTTATTTCTTTCATCACCCAACATGCAAAATACAACAATATACAAAGGTTACATCACGCTTAACAAAGATAATTTCTGGAAAAACCGGCCTTAGGTTCCTATAATTAACTTTAAAGAAAAGTGACCACGTACAAGTAACAAATACAATGTTCTAAATTCATGATTCAACCCGCCTAGTGCCATGATTAGGATTTCATGGAAACTATCCTTGTCTTGTGTTTTAACGTACTTTTCAAGTTTGCCAAAAATAAGCGGTTCGTTCCCGTACCCGAATCTCACCCATTCGGTTTCAAGATTCAATTCCTTATCGGCAAAGATTCATACTAAGGTCTTTCCAACTAGACCCTTAAACACGTTTGGTGGCGACTCCTTCGAAATTGAAAATCCCAAAACCCGTAGGGGAAACAGACCACGAACGGGAAGGTACAAAAAAAAACCCCTACAATGACTCCTAACTGCAATAAGACATCAACAAATGACTCTTACCTGCAATAAGACGTCAAAGAATGACTCTTACTCGCTAAAGAACGTCAATAAATATTGACCTCTAACTAAAACCGTCAATTAACATTGGCGCCTACTCGCTGACGGACGTCATAAAAGACTAATTGGTTAACGGCTGAGGAGTGGCCTAGATTAGTGCCCCTATTAGGCTGATCACCTAAACACCTAGGTGTAATACCTCGTATTTTTCGTAACTTATAAATATATTTTATTGTATTTATAAAGATTTTTATAAAACATTTTTACATTTAATGCGATTTAAATGTATTTTATTTTTAAATAATTTAATTATTAATTATTTAGGTAAATCGGATTTTTGTTAAATAAATTAAACGAATTTATTTATTCGGAAATTGTTGGGTCGTATTTCAAAAACTATTTTAATTCTAATTCAAGCCCAATCCAATTCCGTTGGCAAACCCAACAAGGCTTGCAAGAAACTAATTATGATTAAACCACTTAGCAAGCCCAACTCAAAACCCTAAAACCTAGCCCATTAGGGGAGGAAAACCTATAAATACAACCCACCCTTTCAATTAATCCCTCACAAAAAATAAGAAATTCTCTCCTCTTCTCTCTCCTTTTTTCGGCCCTCTCTCTCTCCTCTTCCACGTTTCCTTCGGCCTCAAGCAAGCACACAACCGTGCCTTGTTCACTGCTCGCCCAGCCGCACACACCTCGTGCCTCACTGCTTCGATCGACTATCGTGCCTTGTGCACCCCTGCCCTCGCCTTCATGCACGCATCCGAGCTCGCTGTTGCCTTCCTTTCGCACCCCACGCGCACCTCACCTCGCATATCTCTCGCTCTCGCTCTGGCTCACCCTCGCACACGCACGGTGCCCTGCTGTGCGTTGTTGTTATTGTTGTTGCGTCGAGCAGAGCCCAGCGCCCCTGCTCGCCTTCGATGCCCGCGTGCCTAGCGCACTGCTGCGGTTGCGTGGTCGAGTGTTCGTTGCGAGCCCTGCGCCTACGGATGCTGCTTCGTGCTCGTTGCCCACACGCAACACAAGGTTGTGTGTTGTGTGTTGTTGTTGCTTTTCCAAATACTCCGTATACTTTTGGCTCTTTTTATATTCCGTTTTAAATTATCAAACTATTATTTATGTTTTGGATTATTTAAACTACTGGGAACGGTTATGAACACTGTATTTTAATGTTTTCGTATTTGAATTCATGCGATTGATTTTAATTATACGAACTATTATTTTCAGATGTAATAAATGATTAAAGTGTCACTTTTTATTGTCAAAACATGGTTTTTATGATAACCTATTGTTAGGATTTTAATTCCAATTGTTTAGTCAATTGATTTACATAATTTAATGATGATTTAAATTATGGGAATCAAACTTAATTTTCAGATTTAATATAAGGTCGTAAAGTGTCGATTTTAATGATTTTAAAGGCCAAAAAGTCAATGTTTTGTACTAGGACTTTAATTGACTAATTGAGACTATTAAATTGTTAAATAACGATTAAATTCTAATTAAAAAAAAGGTTTTAGAATATAAAATAGTTGCTGGAAATTTAGTAAACATGGATAATAATTAAGTTTCTCTATTGTATTTATAGAAGGTGATTTCTAGCTTTGAGTCGTGATTCGCACAGTGGCCCCCGTACTTAGGTATTCCAAGTACGTACATGACTAGGGTGACCACCTATTCCATGAGGATTATATGATGTGTCTTGATTGTGAATCATGTAAACTTAAAGTGTTGAGAATTCATGTTTGAAGTGTGAACAAGCATGTTGTGAATTATTATTGAATCTATGAATTCTATGTGAACAATCATGTTATGGACTTTTATAATCATTGAATTATGTCAAGCATGTTGTTCAAGTTATTATGCATGTATGAGTGTTTCGCGTGCAAGTTATTATGTTTATGCTATTGTACGGGATGTCTAGCATACTTTGAGCCTAGTGTGGATTTGCCTCATTGCATCGTTTATTCTACCGCCGAGTAGAATACATTTGGGAAGTTTATGTGAATTGAACTAAGGACTATTCGTGCTATGGGAACACCCCGCTTGTTAACTGGCAATGTCGGGTTATCTCAACAGTGTTTGAGATGGAATAATGGGAGTAATTTCACTTGAGTCCTATGTTTGATCACAAGTCCTAAAGGATTAAAATAAAGTGTCATTTTTTAATTGTTTGCATGTTTTGTTTTGTGTTAAGTCTTGAGTCGCCTTGAACATAACATACTAATTAACGTAAAGTGCAACCCGAATGAGCTTCAAAACTCTTGGAACGTATATACCTTGAGTATGAACAATGGGGGGGAGTCGTGTCGGAGAAACTTGTACTCCTTGAATGATACAAGACGTTGTTTCATTCCTATGGTTTTATCGCTTTTGTGGGCAGAAATTCCGTCGGTATGGCCCGACTATCGGTAGAAAGCCCGACCCTTATATATTTGGTGCTTGGTTGGCTCCCAACACCCTTATCTTTCCCTCCATGGTTTTTGTTGTTATAGTTTACCCATTCGAAGCTAATTCTTATTAATCTGTGAGTTAAGAGTCATGTCGAGTATCGAGTCTGTCTCCATGATTAATTGTTTATTAAATGGCTTTTGCATGTGGATTATTATATTGTTGAGTGAAGCATGTTAGACTAGGATTTCATTCTAGCTTGTTCGTACTCAGCTTTTGCTGACTTCGTGCTTCATGTCATTCGGTCATGGCCTTCGCCTTAATGACCCTATGATGATACATCATTGCACTTGCATTTTTGCGGAGTAGTTTTCAATAAGCATGTTCGTAGAGATAACTTGCGGGAGAAGTTATCATGGGAATTGTATTGAGAGACTATTTAATCTTCCGTATTTATAAAGTCTACTTTTATTTTTAGTCATGACTACTTAATTTATTTGAACTTTAGTTAATGGGTTTTAAACTATTTACTGCTTTTGTTTTTGGGCCTTAATAGTTTCAGGTTGTTGATTGACCATTAACTATTTAATATGTTTTGAAAGTTACTACCTCCATCCCAGGATAGTTGTTACACTCTCCTGGGCACACAATTTAATGCGATAAGTAGTAGTGTGGTTATCAATTGTTATTTTATTGAAAATGTAGATGTGATAGGAGTTAGTGAAGTATTTTTTTAATTGAATGAGAGAGGGTGTGGGGACAAAAAAAATTAGTGGGAAGAGAGAGACAATATAATAATTGTGGGGACATTCATAATTTAGAAGTGTGACAACTAATCTGGGACAAACTAAAAAGGAAAGTGTAACAACTAATATGGGACGGAGGGAGTAGTTATTTCCGCTGCGTAATTCTGGTAAATAGCCTTAGCCGTTATCACGGTGGCGGTAATATCTTGTTAATTATTTTATATTACTCGGAAAAAGGGAATTATAAATATAACGTATTATCAGGGTGTTACAAAGGGTTGTCGTCCAAACATGGCCAAATAGGCCTTTCTAAAACCAAAACGCATCCCAAAGGCGAAGTGTCCTAAAAAGCTCTCAGAAGGCCCCTTGGAGAAAATACAATCCAAGTCAAAAATTAATAGACAAGCACACCCTGAAAACATTAAGAAAAACTTCAAAAATGTGCTCGGAAGGCACAAATATTCTTACATGCGCTCAAGGCGCAGAAAAACCAAATAAAAGGTGCTCAGAAGGCACCAATATAATACAAGCGCTCAAGGCGCAGAAGGACCAAAAGGTGCTTAAGCGCTCAAGGCGGATTAAATGTGAGGAGTGGCCGAGCTTCCATCCTGGACGTCCTGCTCGGCAGGAGAATTCACCTCTTCTTCCTCCTCCTCCCCATCAGAGTGGAACTTAGAAGGCTCTAGCCCTAGGCCTTGGGCCGCCGCGACCGCCATCTGATGTGTCATCCGAGCTTGGAACCATGAGAAGTTCTTACCCTCCATCTCCTGGTCCCACGCTCATCGGGCACCCTCCGTGACGGCCTCCTCTCCAAGTTTGAAAGAACTAGCTGCCTTCCCCGAATAGTGCTCACCTCATCTTGAGTAGCCTAAAGCTTCTTTTCGAGGGCGTCCACCTTCGTGGCGAAGTTAGAAACACTCTTAGAGACGGAATCATACCCAGACATGAGATTGACCAGTTTCTCCTTGTACTCCTTAGCATTGGCCTCAGCTAGCCGAAGAGCGTAGGTCTGCGAATTAATAACCACCTTCATATCACTACGGATCTCCTTGGCCTTTTTGTCAGCTCATGCCTCATGATTCTATATTTGATCCTTATGATCAAGCAGCTCATGGTGCATGTTCACACGGTACCGCCGAACCTCCGCTAGCCTGATAAACAACTGTACAACGAAAAATTGTTAGCCTGACGTACAAAACAACGAGATTACACGAGAGATTAATTGAAAAAAGATTTTTGAAGACTCACATCTAGCACAAGAGACTGCATGGCTCCAAAGAAGTCGTCTTCAATCCTTGGAAGAGACTCCGCATAATCTTTGGGGACTGAGGCATAAACGGAGGAAAGGATTTTTTCCTTCTCCTCCAAGCTAAAGCCGCCCGAAGGAGGAATATCGGCAACCTCGGCCTTCCTCATCCGCTGAAAATCAAATCCGGTTGTATCAACGTGAAAAACTAAAATTAGCAAACTCCTAAATGTATGAAAGACGCCTTGCTTATTTAAACTAAATCTTTTTACTTGAGGCCGCCGCCTGAGATGTGGATGGAGATCGGGGCAACGACTTCTCCTCTATAGGAGAAGGACCAGCCGACTTCTCAGTCGCCTCTTCATCAGTGGAATCAGCAACATCAGCAGCACCAGCAGCACCAACAACATCGGCATCATCAGCAGCTAATCCAACATCCACTGCCGCCTTGGCCGACATCTCTTTAGCTTCTACGCCACTCACCTTAGACGCCTCATCTTCCACCTCGACGGGACCGGTATCGCCTGCTGCGTTGACGGTTGAAGAATTCTCCTTGTTGGGGGAAGCACCCCCCAAATCCAAAACCGCTGGTGGAGTTTTCGGCAGAGACTCAGGCACGACACCAGCCGGACCCCCTTTCTTCTTGAAAAAGGGCCGCTTAGCCTGAGGCGCTACCAAAGTAGAACCCGAATGCTTCCCAGAAGCAAACTTTGTAAACCCCTACAAATAGAGAAACATATAAATCAGCACGGCTCCAAGCTCGCAAGGTGAAATTACTTACACCCAGAAAATCGGGCGCACCTTGGGAGGATCATCGGGGGAAACCTCATCCGTCATTCTCGAGGACTCTTTCTTCTTGGCCTCCACATCCTTAAAAACCTCGTCAGCATATACCTGAGTTAGCCACTCAGGCATCTTCACTACCCCCTTGTCTTCTGGGGACAAACGACTCATGGAAGACTCTGCACAACCCAAGGTAAACAGTGAGAAAAGAAGGAATTAAAAATTGCAAACACCCTAGTGGAAAATTTCCGGACTAAACTACCTCTAGGAAAATACGGACACAGGCCAACGGCCGCAAGAAATACTCTATTAGTAAATTGGGCCACATGAGGAAGCCAACTATTGGGCACCCATGCATGATGGTTAGAGGGCATCATGTACACCTCTACGTGAAATAAAGTTTGTACAAGTCTCCATTCCCTCGAAAAGAGTCGAGGAAGATTCTCGGTGTTTGAAATAAAGCGTGGCCTAAAAATCCACCAAGTAAGACATCTTGAAAGCGCGGAGTCCTCTATCTGAATAATGGACCACTTAGTCCTCCACCACACCCAAATGGGCGACTTTCCTACCATTGTCTTGAAGCCTTTCCGGCTGTAGAGGGTGAACCATCCCTGTGGTGAACAAGAGGAAGGCACAATGTCCACTAATCTAACAAGTGACAAAAAAGAAGGGACGACATCACTTAAAGCATACTTAGCTATAAATCCAAAGATATTTGCCCATGAGTTAGGAGTTAGTTGGGCCATGTCAATATCGTACCCCTCCAGAAAATCAAATACGAATGGATGTAAGGGAAACCTAAGTCCTAGCCTAAAAGCGGCCGTATAAATAGTGACCTCACCCAAGGACAGACAGTCTACAATACTATGGGTCCTAGGATATTTGAAGCTGGAGCCACGGGGCAGAAAAAGAAATCGCTCGAAGTCACGTCCCTGCTCATTTAAGTATCGGAGACATTTCCTACTTGGGAAAATGTCAAACGGGAACAGATCCAAGTCCTCTTTCCCATACACCATTGGAGGCGGCTGTCTGGTTACCTCACTATCCGAGGAACTGGAAGAATCGTCCTCAAAGTCCTCTATCGGGACCGATGGACGACGGGCCACGCTTTTATGTCTCCTTTGAGAACGGGCCGCCCTGGCACTTGCTCCCTCAGATTACCGTGAGGATTTAGCTCCCCTCCTTGCCACATGAGGAGGGTTAAATAAAAGGAACACGGCTCTCCCAGGGTGCCACCTGTAGACACCTACTTTTGTCCCCATTCCCGAAAGGGAAGGTTCGATGATGAGAACATAAATCTCCACTTGGCAACGCATCTCCTATAAAATAACGAATCTCAATCACCCTTTCATTTCAGCCAAAACTGCTATTTATAGAAACCTGCTAAGAGTAGTAACTTCCGTAAAAGGTAGTTGTTAAAAGTGGCAAAGTCATAAAAGATAGAAACATGTCAGAATTAGGTGTTTCACTCCAACATAAATCCTAAAATAGATAGAATTTGCATTCCTGGTATAATTCGAAAATAAGAGTTACGTATTAATTAAATTCCTAACGAACCTAGAGTTCGTAACGGGCCCAGACGCATTCCGTCATAAAGTTAATACGCACTAAAAGACTCGGATAAATCTCAAAAGCTCCGTGTTCTAAGAGTCCAAATCTGACAAAGAACGCGGCCCAGTTCCCATTTTCAACGCCTGGATCTGGGCGCCGAAATCTTCGGCGCCCAGCCCTGGGCGCTGAAAATGCCTAGGGCCGTTTTATCTCCGGATTCTTTTTGGATTCGTATCTTGAAATCTATCTTTCCACACCCCCTTTTCCTATAAATACAACCTAAAATCGACGTGAAAGAAAACACACAATTCCATAATCTGAGTATTGACTTTAGCCTTAAGCCTAAGCCTAAGCCTCACGCTGCGAAATTGATCCAGCGTTCTGTCGCAATCGACCAAAAAGTCGAACAGAACGCATCCCGCCCCTTGTAGCTTGATGAATTAAGCCTAAACACTGGAACATTGCTTAGAAACCCCAGATTCGTTAAATAAAAGGAGAAATAGCAAAGCCAAGTGGTTGGTTTTCTGAGAACCACAACGCACCTCTCAAGGGTGCGTTGTAATATGTCCCTCATGTGATTTAATCGCTTTCATCACCCTTTTATAAAATTATCAAACTATTAACTTGATTGATCTATCACGCCTAATAAGATAATACCTTGGACAATTGAGTTATCATGTTAGGTACCTTAAATCAATCTAAACAAGATAATCACGATCAATTTAGTATTATGTGTTGCATATTGCTAAAATCAATTCAGAATAGTTTAATAGTTTAACGCATGTCCCTTCAATTATTTATGCTGAGCTAGTAAGGATAACCTGCCTCTGGAGTATTATCGATGAGCACTCCTCTCGGTAGCTACAGTCCCCCGAACTATCAATCTCTGCCCTGCGGGTGTACGTTGAGCGATCCCCACACCAGGGATCACAAGGGAACCTATGGCCGTCGTGGTCAAACATAATTGCACTCCCTTTATGTCACGATAACCGGGTTTTGTCAGTTTTTCTCATTGTCGTTAAAAACTGAATGCCGACTCGTATATTACTAGGCGATTGGGTGTAAACTCACAGGAAATCCAATTACACTTGATCTGACGACGTCACGCCCACGAGGGACGAGGTCATGCATTAGCCTCGTGCTTTTTCGACCCCCTCACAGTGGCGACTCCACTGGGGAATGTTAATGAAATACTCGTGCTCGTAGGTAATCAAAACAGCCAAAGGGTGAAACGATCCTACCCCGCGTTTATTTCCTTATCAAGTTGGGACGACCTGAAAATCAGCATATTAATGTGAATGGACAGAACCGCATAACGAATCTTGGCTCCCTTGGCATGTTTCATCTCGGGAGTTGGGAATAAGGATACCCATCGCCACCCGGGGGGTGCAAATTAACGCTTCGAATGATGTCCACTCGGCACTTTCGCTAGTAGTACACCTGTCCCAAACCCAATCGCTCGCCCATTAGGTCCCTCTCATTGGTGCATGCCCCCTTGGCTTACATCGTGATTGGCCTCTTGGGACGAAATTCGCTCGTGAATGCACTACCTCGACCGGGGCATGTGTTGGATCGACGATAGAAGCGGTACCAAGCCGGCGCAAATATTACCCATAGAAGCCTATCATAAACTACGTGACATATTATTTTGTTTTATGTTGTAATGTTAGTTATGTGTAGCGAATTATGTGATTGTGTGTGACAAATAATGCTAGAAAACCAACGACCCTAAAAATTGCCCAAACATTCATAAACACCAATTGGCCAAAGAGTTATACCAAAATACGTGTTCCGCAACCCCGGGCGATCGCCACAAAAATAAGCGACGCCCAGGACGGCCTGTAACGGATTCCACAACGCTGCACAACGCGTAAAGGACGTTATTAGGCAAGCACGCAAAATTAAGTCGTACATACGAAAAAAGGATACACGAACAGAATACGAGTACCAGTCAGGGACGCATTTTCAACGCCCCTGGCTGGGCGCCAATAATGTTCAACGCCCAAAGCTGGGCGCTGAAGTTGCTGCCTGGCCTCTTAGTCAGGCACAGCAGCCTCGGTGCGCGCGCATAAAATATACGTAGCAATAAAAAAAATTCGTAACAAATTTGCTACGAGGACATATGAGAAAAGGCACTCGATTCTAAGAACGACTTATAAAATAAATAACTCCTTGTGTCGTCATTAGGCCTCCTGTGACGACAATGTTCGGAACCAAAACCGAGCATGCTAATTAAAATAACCTTGAATGTCACATGGGAAAATGTTTCGAAAATCCAAAGAATGACCAAAAGAAGAGCCAAAGTGTACCAACAAAAGCGAGAATAGAAAACCAATAGGAAGAGTCAGAAGTCTAGACTAAGTAATGCTTAACTTTGGGCCTAAACTTTAGCTTGTCTTATGCATAGGGCTGGTTCTGCCACTTGCCGTTGATCTGAAAATCAAAGGTTAGTGCGTCTCGAAGATACATCACCAACACAAGGTTTAGTAACTCCAAGTTCCATCTGTCATTCCCCCTTTCAAGGATCTCCGCTTCTCCAACCTCGATTCGCACCCTCAAACACGTCCATGGAAGAATTAAGAGACCAAATGGTCCAAATGACCCAACTTATGAATCAACTGAAAATGGAAAACGAATCCTTAGCAGCTGCGCAAGCCAAAAAAGATCTCGATAACGAGAAGAAGATCGAAAAAATGGTTCTGCAGCAAACCATGGGGAGCAAGTATTTCTCCCTCGATCCTAAACCTTTTCCCGGCAAACTACCGGAAAAGTTCAGTTCATCTGACTTACCAAAGTTCAAAGCCACGGACAATCCCCGTGATCATCTCTTGAGCTTCGTGAATGCCATGAACTTGAAAGATGTGGACAAGACCTTTACGGTTTTCAAGTGGATGAAGCCATCCAAGTCATTGAGGACTATAATTTAGCATTTCTAGATCCACGTGCATCCCGGGTCATCCCTAAAATATTGCTAGCTCAAGGCTATTTCCCGGGAACTCCATTGGGAATAAGGAAGAATAACTACGTGTTCCATCCCCTACCCAACAAATCTACTCCCTTTGGCCTAGGCTATGAGCCCACGGAGGAAGATATTGCTGACCACTTGTCTAGGCTACGCCTTAAGCCAGCCAAGACAAAACAAACCACCCTCCTTCCCCCATATCAAAGAACCCTTAACGGTATGTTTGTCCGGGAAGGAGAAGAACACCCATGCTGTGACTTCCCTGAACCCTTCGTTCAGGATGGCCTGCTAAAACCCGGATTTGAAATTTTCCATGATTGTCATACTTTGGATGAGGCACCCCACCTCACCAAGACTGAAACAGCTGAAATATTGGACAACCAAGCTCTATGGACATTGTTTAACGAATCGAGGCCTGTGGAGGACGAGACTGTGATGACTACCCTAGCCCTACAAGATGAAAGTTTCGATTAAACTCGGTTAATCGCTCCTACATCAACACTAGAAGAGGCCGAGAACGGATGGGTGAAGACATGTCAGTGGGTCAACGCAAAGGGAATAGAGTTCAAGATGAGTACAGGCGAAGGACCAAGGTTCTACAAGACTAAACCCAAGGCTTGAGCCGTAGAGAGCACTTTAGCAAAACGCCTAGTAGTTCTTTAGATGATAGAAATAATAAAACTTTAGATATGGTCCTAGGAACCCTTAGAATATTGGTTAATTTATTTCAGTGTGTTTTCCTTACTTTCAAAATTAATAAAGGCGTAAAATTTCTCCTAAAATATTATTCTAACACTAAATAAGCACTAATCATACTTGCAAATATAAAAAAAAACGGCCCACTTTAGGCCCAATAGCAAGGCCCACTCGGTCTTGAATCGTGACATCGAAACCAATTCCCGAAATTCACAAAATAAACCATACCATCCCCTCCATATTTCCAAGACATAAGGGTCAAGCCCGTGCAACCCAAAGAAACCAAAAAGAAATCAAATCCAAACAATGCGAATGTTGCTCAAAAAATAACATAACCCCATTATCCACATCATTAGCAACACGCACCTCAACCCACCCAAAAATCCTACGCAAAGATCTTCATATCTTCCGCACCCTAACTCCATTTTCAAAGCCATTTCGAGTCACGAATAGAAAAAATTAATCCGGACGAAAATGCGTCTAACGCTAACAATCCAAAAGGCTTCCGAAATTGCGTCAAAATTGATTTATGACGAATAAAAAGTAAAATGAAATAAAGAAAAAGAAATAAATACAAGAACATGTGAAGCAATGCGCCGAGAAACCTGCCCAGAATTCATTTTCAGCGCCCAGAGCTGGGCGCCGAAATCTTTAACGCCCCCAGCCTGGGCGCTAAATCTCTCTGCTTGCCAAATTTTACCCAGAAGTGCTCGTCATTTTATCCGCACATACACGAAAAAATAACGAACACTTGGGGGGGTACAGCACGTATTCAGATATACGTACCAAAAAAAGAAAAAAGATTTTTGTGAAAAATACATTGCTTACGGCAAAGCAGCAGATTAAAATAATAATAAACTTCACTTATGTTACCGTTTCAAATAATATGTTTCCATCTCAGAACATACTTATCGAATTCGGCATCCTAGAATTTATTCTAGCTAGAACTACGCGCGACCTGATTCTAAGTTAAAGTTATTTAACAAGGATACGTAGGCAATCCTGTTTATGGATTCGGTCCAATCAAATAAAAAATATAACGTGCATAAGTGTTGGAAATGAGTAAATAAAAAAAATAAAAAATAAAAAGGGAGAGAAGCAAAAGAAAAAAAAGAAAAATAAAAATCACGCATTTATTAATATTTAAAAATAAATAAGAAGGAAAACAAAAGTGCTAAGGAATGAAAAACAAACACAACTGAAATAAATAAAGGGAACCTACACCCTAACAAGAACTACACTACTCGAGTTCTTCCGGATCATCAAACAAAGTTTTGTAGAGGGCAATGTTCGCAGGGTCCACCTCCAAAGGTTTCTACACTGCCCCTATATCAATCTCCATAAGAACAGGCTCCTTGACACTAACTTCCAATGATGCCAAGGCCTCAAAAACATTTTCAGTTTGAACAGCTATAGCCCGCTCAGCCTCAAGGGCACAAACAATGAGAGGGGAAGGATTATCAACATCAATTGGATTAGCCACTGGTTCTACTAGGGGTTGAACTTTCCTAACCCATACATTATTCCGACGACGATCTCCGCTAGAGCTTGCATTTCTTTTGTGAACGGCGGGACCCTTCGTGTTAGGCACCTTTTTAGGCCTAGAACTGGAACGGGGAGGAACTTCCTTTCGCTTTCGATCAGGACGAGCTTTTACAGTCTTAATACCATGGTCGCGAGGATTAGCGGTATCACGGCTCTCATACTTAGCCCTACCTCGAGGTATCAAAGCTCAGCCGGCTCTTCATTTCGATCCTTAGTTCTCACATCCTTATCATCGGAACTCATCCACAACTTGTAGTTTTCGGAAAGACCCACAAACCCATCTCTAGCCACGGTCCAACGCGGGAGGCCACCATAATACTTAGCCCACGCTTGAACCCGTGCTTCGGAAAAGACCGCCACTTTAGGTGGTACCGTATCAGAAAACGGAATAGTTTTCCTTAAGCCGTACTGTCGCATGACTCGGTAAGGAAAGATGTAAACGGGCCGAGATAGCCCCAACAATGAAACATAAACTAATGCCTCGGAACCCCCCGTCATGTTAGTCAAACCCCACCACGGTACCACCCAATTAATAGAGCATATGCCATGAGTAAAATAGGAGGCCCACTCGGCCTCGTCCTGGCCTTGGTGCAAGTACTTTCAGTTACCCAAGGCTATAGGGCGATAACGTTTAGGATCTGCAGGAGCTTCTAAACGCCTAAATCGTTCCATGAGCCAAATCTGCAAAAAACGGGTACGATCAGAAAAATGATAATAAACGAAAATCCTGCCTGGGGCGCACTTTCAACGCCCAGGACCAGGCGCCAGAAATTCCGACGCCCAGCCCTCGGCGCTGAAAATCAGCTCCAGGCAGGGGGCTGTTGAGGCAAACGAAAAAAGAAAAAGAAGGAGAAAAAAAAAGCATGTGTATTACTTCGCGCGAATAAACGATCGATTACCTGCAGCAATAGGGGGCTCCCCTTAAAACTTTCAGACTTGGCATCCTTCTTTAACTCATCCGCACTCAGTAAGGTCTCGGCAACAACAAACGGCATAATGGAATAGCAACTCTCCATCTGGCTGATCAAGGGGATCAACCTTATGTCACCGAACTCGCCGTTGTTATTCGACAGTAAATAGTGGTTCAGCAGGCAGAATAAAAGTGCTCGAATATTCAATTTATGTTCGGTCATATTTTTACTAGGTCTAAAGTGATGCTTTACAAGCTTTGCCAAATTAACCTTATCACCCACAACGATCTCAGCGAGCATGTTGGCATCTAGTCCTAGGAAAGCCCCTATAGTTGTTTTACCCTCTTCAATAGTGCCAAGGGTAGCAGGAGTAGCATTGGTAGGATAGCCAAGGATCGCGGCAAATTCATCTGGCAAAGGGCATATTTCATTACCCCGAAAGACAAAAACATGGTGATCAGAATCCCAAAAGTCCAGGGCCGCATACAGAAAATTATAATCAATATTAATTTGTTGTAAGCCTAAGAGTTCCTCTAAGTGGTATCCTTTCAACAAAGCTTTTTCTGTGGGATTAAGGGCTCTTAACCAGCGCCTAACAACTCATTGGAGGGAGAAGAGAGGAATAGACATGGCAAGAACAGGAAAAGAATAAAAGCTAAGCAATTGCAAAAAAGAGAAAGATTGAGAGTGGTGAAAAAGAAAGACGTACTTAACCCCTATATATACAAGAAAGCATCGAGTGACATCCCAATCCCATTCGGAAACGCGCTAAAAAGTCCGGGAACTGCCAAAATAGAACTTCCAGCGCCCAAGGCTAGGCGCCTAAATTTTTAAACGCCTGGCCTAAGCCTCAAGCTGCGAAATTGATCCAGCGTTCTGTCGCAATCGACCCAAAAGTCGAACAGAACGCATCCCGCCCCTTGTAGCTTGATGAATTAAGCCTAAATACTGGAACATTGCTTAGAAACCCGAGATTCGTTAAATAAAAGGAGAAATAGCAAAGCCAAGTGGTTAGTTTTCTGGGAACCATAACGCACCTCTCAAGGGTGCGTTTTAATGTGTCCCTCATGTGATTTAATCGCTTTCATCACCCTTTTATAAAATTGTCAAACTATTAACTTGATTGATCTATCACGCCTAATAAGATAATACCTTGGACAATTGAATTATCATGCTAGGTACCTTAAATCAATCTAAAAAAGATAATCACGATCGATTTAGTATTATGTTTTGCATATTGCTAAAATCAATTCAGAATAGTTTAATAGTTTAACGCATGTCCCTTCAATTATTTATGTTGAGCTAGTAAGGATAACCTGCCTCTGGAGTATTATCGATGAGCACTCCTCTCGGTAGCTACAGTCCCCCGAACTATCAATCTCTGCCCTGCGGGTGTACGTTGAGCGATCCCCACACCAGGGATCACAAGGGAACCTATGGCCGTCGTGGTCGAACATAATTGCACTTCCTTTATGTCACGATAACCGAGTTTTGTCAGTTTTTCTCATTGTCGTTAAAAACTGAATGGCGACTCCTATATTACTAGTCAATTGGGTGTAAACTCACAGGAAATCCAATTACACTTGATCTAACGACGTCACGCCCACGAGGGACGAGGTCATGCATTAGCCTCGTGCTTTTTCGACCCCCTCACACCACCATGCACCCACATTAGTCATTTTCCTAATACGTGACATGTCTTCTGGTATAAGGAATGGGACGTCCGACTTTAAAAAAAAGAAGAAAAGAAGCGACGACGTCGTCCAATACAATAGTTGAGGAGCACGGCCATCGTAATACGTTTCTCCAAAAGTTGGATAACAATAAAGCGAAAAAACTAACATGTGTAAAATACAAAAAAATAACAAAAAAATGTGTACCTGCGATGATCAAAAGGGCAAGCTCCTATTGAAAACTTGATCCCCCAAAGAAAATGCAAAGAAAAGAGCAGGAGTAGCGAAGAAAACTTCCAACTTAAGGAAGAACTCAAGAAATACCTTTCTCTTTCTAACTCTCAAAAATCGAAGGATTGTCAAAAAGAAAAATGAAAGAGAAAAATGAATCCCTGCCTTAGTTTATAAAGGAGAGATGAGACTCAGTAGATGTCGACAAGTGGTACACAGCTACATTAAGAAAAATGCCCTAACGATATAGAACACTGTAGGGGTTTTTTTCCCGTTTCCTACAGGGGGGGGGGGGGTTGGCACGCGGCGGTATGTTTAGAGAACCGTTGAATTGTTTTTACACCTCGAAGGAGTCGCCACCAAACTTTATTTTAGGTCCCATTTGGGAGGACCGCAAAATGACTCTATTTTTGGATAAGGCCTTGAATCCTTGAAACGGATGGATGAGATCCGGGCTCGGGAACGAAAATGCTTATTCGGCGAGCTTTAGAAATATTCAAGTACGTTGGCACAACATTGTTTCGAAAATACACCCTAGATTAGACTATGTGGGTTTGAATTTAGAGCAAATAGAATTTCTAATTGTATGGTGGTCACTTTGCTTTAAAGATCAATTTAAGGAACCTAAGGCCGGTTTGTCCAAGAAATTATCTTTGTTAAGCGTGATGTAACCTTTGTAGTTTGTTGTATTTAGCATGTTGGTGATGAAAGCAATAAAGCAAATAAAGCAACATCACAATACTAAATAAAATGCGGAATTAGTAAATACAAGACCCCCTAGAAATGGACTAGGGAGTAGGTCCACATTGCCTAGAAATGGACTAGGCAAGTAAAGGTGCGGAATTGAAAGTGCGGAATTGAAATTGCGGAATTGAAAGTGCATAATTGAAATTGCGGAATTGAAAGTGCGGTATTGAAAGTGCGATATTGAAATTGCGATATTGAAATGGCATAATTGAAAGTGCGATATTGAAATTGCGATATTGAAAGTGCATAATTGAAACTTGTACTTGGGCACATGAGATTCGAACGCCAAGCGGCTCCTTAAAAATAAGTGCGCCCGACACGAATTCTAAGCCAAAAATCTCAACTTGGGAGAGGTTGCTCAACCCAAATATCCTAGATTTTGCATATTGAACTTGAAATTGAAAGCTTGAATATTGAAAGGTTTGAACTTGAAAAGATTGAAACTTGAACTTGAAATGATTGAAATTTGAAAACTTGAACTTGTATATTGAAAAATGGAGTTTTGAATCTCAAAAGATTAAACCTTTAAATGCTAAAAGGTGTCATCTTTGATTACTCCATGCTTGAAGGTGATTCTAGTTCAAAGAGATGAATGCAAGCAACTTTGAACATCCTTGAATCTTGAAAGTTTGTATTTTGTATTTTGAAAAGGTTTGTATTTTTGAAAAGCGTGTATGATTGTTGCAAGTGGTGTTTTTTATGGTAAAAAACACCAACTTGCTAATCATTTGAAATCAAAATAGCATGATTGATTGAAATGGGATTCGGATTTACCTAGTTAGGTTTAGGCACGAGCTCCCAATTGGTTTTGAATTTAGGAATTTTGTATATGTTTTTGAGGAGTTTTTGAGTTTGTATTGTGAGGAGTAATGTCGAAATTACAACGTTGTATGTGTTGTGATCCTCCCTTTGTTCGATGGAAATGAGGGGTATTTAAGGAGGGAATGGTGCAAAACACCAGCACACGCCAGCGCCTGGCGCCAGGCCAGCGCTGTGCGCTGCTGACGTGGGTTGAATGCCGCCAAAGCAAGGACGGGGAATCGTCCTTGTTTCGTCTTGTAGCGTTGTACCTGTTGTACGAATTGTACTAGGTTTGGCGTTTTGTATTTTCTTGGAGGTTAAGGCATGGTTTAGCGTCTAAAAACAAGCCTTTCTCGGGTTTTTGAATTCCGGTTTTACGGGACGGGGCCCGGCATGCTCGGTTTTGTGGGTCGGCGCCCGAATTCGACTTGCCTTATATGATTTTGAGTGGAAAAAGCCTAGTAAAACCAATGGGATGGTCTACTAATTGAGATTGTACTTGTATTTTGAAATTGGATTTTGGAAGTTGTATTTTGTACCGAGTTCCGGGAGGGGAACGACCTCGGGAATTGGATTTTGGACCTTGAATTTTGGAGATGTTCTTAGCAATTGGGATTTCCGCCTGGAGTTACTCCAATTACGTAGAAAGGATAATGGTATCGTCATCATCCCAAAGGGGAGACACAAATTAGGTGTCTACAAACACCCTTCTTGAGGGGCAAATGATGTCTCCAAAATAAGGAGTCCACCTTGGACCTACCATAGATCAACATGTGGCATTCCCATGCTTACTAGGCAGATGTTCAACTAACAAGTGGACTTACCTAAAGAGGCCCAACTACTATAAAGCCCCGCATCCAGAGGCACATTAAGCCCTCTATCCAAAATACCTGATGAGGACACATGTCCCCATCTGTGGGATTAGCCAATCAGGTAGCTACCATTTGAGAACAAATCCGATAAGTAGCTTAAATCCCAATGTAAATGGCAATAATTTCATTCCCACTTACCTTAATTATATTATTCTGCTTTGTCTTCTCTCTAGAAATTACTTTCTCTTTCTAGAAAATTCTTAATTAGGCATCGGAGGGAATATTCCTACGGGAATATTCTTGTTTTGCAGGTTGCAGGAAGATCGTGCCACTGCATGTTTGATACCTCCGTGGAAAGGGTGACACATCATCACCAACAAAGTTCTCACAACATATTTCATGTTTAAATGGCTCATTTAGAAATTGAAAGATTAAAAGTTTGATTGGATTCATTAATTTTAATCGTTCACCTAAACCAATTTTTGATAAAAATCTGAAATTTAATTGTTTAGAACGTTTTAAATTTTGGATTTTTTTATCATAATTATTCAAATTTTTGTTGATGTTCATCATTCGTTAAATTTGAATATTGTTAGCGCTAGATTTATTAAGTTTCATTAATCAATTTTTTCCTGAAATTATATAAATCCATGTTAATTATTTTTCGTAATCTAAAACGATTGGAATTGTTGTAATTATGAAAAATCAAAATCGTGCAATTGTTGTTTTGTAACATTTGATTGGATTTTGATGTTCGTTGGACGAGCAAGCCACTCGATGGTTGTTGTCCATGTGTGGTGTGTGCATGTGGCTTGGCTTCGTGCCTCGCTTTGAGCACACACAAGGCAACGAGACGAGGGGCAGGCAACAAGCCGGTGTTGGTACGTGCATGGGCTTGGCTTGCCGCCTGCTGTGTGCCAGTGTGCAAGGGGTTGGGCGAAGCCTACGGGCGAGCTCGTAGCACGCAACGCGTAAGACACAGCGACGTTGCACCATTGAGAGGGCAGACTTACTTTTCAAAATAATTCAATTCAATTATAATTCAAAATAATTTAGAAATCTTACTTTTCATTAGTCGAAACAATTAGATTTCCTACGTGGCGCTCTAACAATGGATTATTGTTTGATTTTGGACAGATTTTAATTTTAGATTAGGGTTTGATTTTGGATTGAATTTTATTTTATATTTATATTTTAATTATTAGAGTATTTGATTTGGGATGGAGTTGTGTATATTATTAATTAAATTAATTAAAATATCTACGTGACACCAAATTATTTATCTACGTGGCACTCGACTTTTTTAATTCAAAACTAAATTAAAAATCTTATTTTTCATTGGCTGAAACCAATTGATTTCCTACGTGGTGCTCT
This sequence comes from Spinacia oleracea, assembly GCF_020520425.1. Lineage (NCBI taxonomy): Eukaryota > Viridiplantae > Streptophyta > Magnoliopsida > Caryophyllales > Amaranthaceae > Spinacia > Spinacia oleracea. The sequence continues at coordinate 85,569,665 of NC_079491.1, forward strand.
AATAATTCAGCAAATATGTGAAGAAGGACTGCTTGGTTCCTTCGATCTTTGAAACTCGTGGTTGATTGGGGCAGAATAAGTTGTGGGGTTTTATTTTATCAACAACCATACCAGATTTGTAATTAATGAAACAGACTCAACGTGTCCGTTGGATGTAGTTAATAAACGGCTAAAAAATCTTCTCACGCTTCTCACCTTATATGCACTTCTCACGTGAGCCTAAACTTAATATATACAGAGTATATATATTAGATTAGGTTATTTATTTTTTTATTTTTTATATTACTTTTTTTTATTATTAATTACAGAGTATTTTTATTTTTTTATTCTTTATTATATTTATTACTCTATATTTGTTATTTATTTTTTACTACTATTTTGTTATCGAATTTTTCATGAAATGACCCCGAGGTTTGCGTTAATGCACCAAATACCCCTAATATTTCCCGAATGCACCAAATACCCCTGACGTTTTAAAAAAATACACAAAATACCCTTAATGAGCATTTTCCGTCCATTCCGTTAACTTTTCCGTTAACTTTAACTCTAATTTTTTTCTTTTTCTTTTTCTTTTTTTTCTTTTTCTTTTCCTTTGATTCGTTCTTCTTCCCAGGAAGTCTTCCTCCTACCACCCTGTTAGGTTATGATACATATAATTGAATATAAATCATGCGGAAAAACCATAAAGCCAGGAATCCAAATTAATTTCCACATAACAATTAGCATAATTTAGGACACATACACTTTGTATCGTGCCCTCCCTAGCTGCGCCCGAACCGAACAAGAACAAGTCTAGGACTCCAAATGTCGTCCCTCCGTAGATAGTCCACAGCACGTTCGGATCCGCCTTAGATTTAATTAACTAGAATTGCACCTAAGGTTCTATGAATATGTTCGAATATTTTAGGCAAATATTAGACTTAGTTTTAATCCTTAAAACTAGGTGAATAATTGAAATTATGTATATATTTAAATTTGTGAATGCCATCACATATTTATAGATTAGAAATAATGGAATTAGAAGTCTACTAGGATTGAAGTATTCTAAATCTATTAGAATTAGAGTTTACTTAAAACTAGTAACTTAGGAAATTAATCTTTTAATCTAATCCTAATTGCTTAAGGATTCGATTCATGCACAAACTCCAACACACACACGAGCACGTCCCACTAGCGAGCAGGCCATGCCCGCGCGCGCGAGAAGCCCATCGCAGGCTCGCAGCCCACACGAGCTCGCTGCCCCTTGCTCGCAGCCCGCGTGCTGCTTCGCAGCCCAAGGGCGCGCTGGGCCTGGCCTTGCGCTGGGCCTTGCGTGCCTTTGGCTGTTGTGCTGCTCATGCCTTGCGCGCTGGGCTTGCTAGGCGTGGGCCTGGCTTCGTGATGGGCCTTCGTCTAGCAAGCTCGTCCGATGCTTATTTCGTACGACCCGCTTCCGATTAATTTTCCGATTCCGGAATTCATTCTCGATTCGAACAATATTTAATATTTCCGATTCCGAAATTAATTTCTGTTTCGAACAAATATTTAATATTTCCGATTCCGGAATTATTTTCCGATTCCGATAGTATTTCCGATTCTGACAATATTTCCATTTCCGGCAATATTTCCGATTCCGGCAATATTTCCATTTCCGATAATATTTTCCGATACGTACCATGTTTCCGTTTCCGGCAACATCTACGACTTGGATAATATATATTTTTCCGATACGATCTATATTTCCGTTTCCGGCAATATCATCGTTTCCGGAGTATCCATAATTTGCCTTTTGACGATTTCAGCTCCCACTGGAACCGCGATCCGTCGATTCCGAATATTCATAGATGGAGTATTTAACCCAAGTATTTAATCAAGTGTGACCCTACGGGTTCAGTCAAGAGTATAAGCTGTGGATTAATATTATTAATTCCACTTGAGCTGAAGCGGCCTCTAGCTAGGCATACAGTTCACTTGATCTCACTGAATTATTAACTTGTATAATTAACACTGAACCGCATTTATTAGACTTAGTATTAAATGCATACTTGGACCAAGGGCATTATTTCATTCCGTCTCCCACTTGTCCTTAGGGACAAGTGTGCATTTCCTAATTCCTTTGTCGCTCGATGCTTGCTCTTGAACATAAGGTAAGAGTTGTCATCCTTATTATGTCCAAATGTGTTTCTCAGTTTCAGAGTTCAACTGATCAAATAAACAGATAATCATAGCCTATGATTCATCTGAGCACGGCCATGCATTTTACAGTTTCTAGCTCTCTGAGTGGCCTTGTACAACTTTCAGCATCTCATCCCAATTTATGGGAGGACAATCCCAATCTCGCGATCTTGAGATTAGACTTCGTTTGATAGGTGATTACCCGAGCGTTGCCTTTATAGCCTCCTTTTACGGTGCGGCGGTTGACAACGTCAAAGCAACCAGTTCTCAAACAAGTAATCTCAAATCACTCAGGTATTGAGGATTAGTGTCTAATAATTTTAATGAAATTTACTTATGACAGATTTTCATCTCTTATAGTAAAGTTTCATAGTTTTTTCTGATACTAGTCTTCCGAAAGTAAGTATCTATGCAAATGATTGAGACATTGTCCTGTTCACATAGTTCAAGAAACCGAACTACTAGTCATCTTGCATTCTAGTCGTCTAACGTTTTCTATGCGTCCATCTTTATAGAAAACTCCGACCAGGGACCATTTTTAACTTTTGACATTCAAGTTCACTTGATAGACATTTCTTAGTCACAGGACTGGTCCTGACAGTCTATCTTGAATATATCGTCAAATTGAAGGGACTCATCATTTAATAAAACACAAATTAAATGGAAAAATGAATTTTATTCATTAATATGAATGGTTAACCAATAATGTTTTACAAATTATTAAACTCTAAAACTTTAAAACATTAAATAAGGACATCAAAGCCATTCTCCAACATGCTTGATTCCCATAGCTGTAGTGTGCGAGTTGTGCTTCGCCTGCGGCAGATATTTAGTTAATGGATCCGAGATGTTGTCATCAGTTCCAATCTTTCTTATCTCGACTTCTTTTCTTTCAACGAACTCTCGTAGAAGGTGAAATCTACGAAGTACATGCTTGACTCTCTAGTGGTGTCTAGGCTCCTTTGCCTGTGCAATAGCTCCATTATTATCACAATACAGAGCTATTGGTCCTTTAATGGAGGGGACTACACCTAGTTCACCTATGAAATTCCTTAGCCAAATAGCTTCCTTTGTTGCTTCATGTGCAGTAATGTACTCCGCTTCAGTTATAGAATCCGCAATGGTGCTTTGCTTAGCACTTTTCCAGCTTACTGCACCTCCGTTGAGGCAGAAAACAAACCCAGACTGTGATCTGAAATCATCTTTGTCGGTTTGGAAACTTGCGTCCGTATAGCCTTTAACAATTAATTTATCACATCCACCATAGTCTAGGAAATCATCTTTGTGCCTTTTCAGGTATTTCAGAATATTCTTGGCAGCAGTCAAATGTGCCTCTCCTGGGTCTGACTGGTATCTGCTCGTAGCACTAAGTGCGTATGCAACATCCGGTCGTGTACATATCATAGCATACATTATTGAACCAATCAATGATGCATATGGAATCTCACTCATTCGTCTACGCTCATCTAGTGTTTTTAGGCAGTGAGTCTTGCTTAGAGTCATTCCATGAGACATGGGTAGGTTGTTAGGTTATGATTCATATGACAAAACATAAATCATGCGGAAAAACCATAAAGCCAGGAAAGCATATTATTTACACATAATCATTTAGCATAGTTTAGATGCATACACTTTGTTGCGTGCCCTCCCTAGCTGCGCCCGAACCGAACAAGAACAATTCTTTAGGACTCCAAGTGTCGTCCCTCCGTAGATAGTCCACAGTACGTCCGGATCCGCCTCAAGATTGACCAACTAGAATCGCCCTTAAGGTTACTAGGAATTTTCGGCTATTGTGTAGCAAGTGTATGGCTGAATTTTTCTTTCAAAAACTTACCTTTAGAACACTTCAATTGTGTCTATAAATTATGACCCTAGGCTCTTATTTATAGAGGTATGGAAAAGGAATTGGAATCCTGCTAGGATACGAATTAATTAAACTAGAATCCTATAAGAACTCTAATTAATTAATTTATCCTTTTAGGATTAGGAATTTAATCATATACCAAATCCTAATAGCTTTAGGAATCGTGCATGAACACAAACACACACACGCACGGCATCCCACGAGGAGCGCCTATGCGCGCGCGCGCTCAGCCCACTCCACGAGGCCCGCAACGCAGCCATGGCCTTGGCGCGCGCTGGGCCTGCCTTGCGGTGGGCCTGGGCGCTGCCTTGGCTTGGCGTGTGGCGCGCGTTTGGCTTGCTGGGCGATGGCCCGGCTTCGTGTTGGGCCTTCGTCCGGCACGCCTCGTCCGATGCTTATTCGTACGATACGCTTCCGATTAAATTCCCGGTTCCGGAATTCATTTCCAATACGAACAATATTTAATATTTCCGATTCCGGAATTAATTTCCGTTTCGAACAAATATTTAATATTTCCGTTTCCGGAATGATTTTCCGATTCCGATAATATTTCCGATTCTGACAATATTTCCGTTTCCGGCAATATTTCCGATTCCGGCAATATTTCCATTTCCGATAATATTTTCCGATACGTACCATGTTTCCGTTTCCGGCAACATCTACGACTTCGATAATATTTATATTTCCGATACGATGCATATTTCCGTTTCCGGTAATATCATCGTTTCCGGAGTATTCATTTCTTGCTTGTGACGATCTCAGCTCCCACAGAAACCAAGATCTGTCGATTCCGAATATCCATAGATGGAGTATTTAATGCCATTAAATACTTGATCCGTTTACGTACTATTTGTGTGACCCTACGGGTTCAGTCAAGAGTAAGCTGTGGATTAATATCATTAATTCCACTTGAACTGAAGCGGCCTCTAGCTAGGCATTCAGCTCACTTGATCTCACTGAATTATTAACTTGTTAATTAATACTGAACCGCATTTATTAGACTTAACATTGAATGCATACTTGGACCAAGGGCACTATTTCCTTCAGTCTCCCACTTGTCCTTAGGGACAAGTGTGCATTACCTAATTCCTTTGTCGCTCGATGCTTGCTCTTGAACATAAGGTAAGAGTTGTCATCCTTATTATGTCCAGAGGTTTTTCTCGGTTTCAGAGTTCAACTGATCAAATAAACAGATAATCATAGCCTATGATTCATCCGAGCACGGCCATGCATTTCACAGTTTCTAGCTCTCCGAGGGGCCTTGTACAACTTTTAAGCATCTCATCCCGATTTATGGGAGGACAATCCCAATCTTGCGATCTTCAGATTAGACTTCGTTTGATAGGTGATTACCTGAGCGTTTCCTTTATAGCCTCCTTTTACGGTGCGACGGTTGGTCAACGTCAAAGTAACCAGTTCTCAAACAAGTAATCTCAAATCACTCAGGTATTGAGGACTTAGTGTCTAATAATTTTAATGAAATTTACTTATGACAGATTTTCATCTCTTACAGTAAAGTTTTATAGGTCTATCCGATACTAGTCTTCTCAAAGTAAGTATCTATGCAAATGATTATGACATTGCCATGTCCACATAGTTCAAGAAACAGAACTAGTAGTCATCTTGCATTCTAGTCGTCTAACGTTTTCTATGCGTCCAATTTTATAGAAAACTCCGACCAGGGACCATTTTCAACTTTTGACATTCAAGTTCACTTGATAGACATTTCTTAGTCACAGGACTGGTCCTGGCAGTCTATCTTGAATATATCGTCAAATTGAAGGGACTCATCATTTAATACTAAACCAAGATTAAATGGAATATGAAAAATACATTTCATATATGATAATTGTTTCAACCCCGGTGTTTTATAACCATGGGCCTTAAACCCATCTTTAAAACAGTTCATGGAATTCAAAGCTATGCTTGATTTCCAGTGGTACAATGTGAGTGTTGCTTCTCACTTGTTGCATAGGTTTAGTTATCATGCTTTGCCAATCTTAATATCCTTTTCATCGAATGTTCTTCGAGATAGATGATAAGATCTTTTGAGTGTGTTTATTTTGTTGATCTAGTCTTTCCTGCTACATCAGTGGTTCTACACATTTTTCAATGAAGAACCATCAAGTCAGCAAACATCTTTCTTGCTTCAAGAGTGGTTCTACGCATTTTGCAATGAAGAACCATCAAGCCAGAAGACATGTGATCTACTCAAGTTCAGTGAAGAACTCTTTAACATAAACAACCCTGTTTTATTTCTTTTTAGGCAATAATTACTTTTACTTCAACTGTTTAGGTTCCTAGTGATGCTTTGTTTGGATTTACTTATCCAAGCAGTTCACAGATATGTGGAAGACTTTCCAGCTGTATCCTAGAACAACTCATGGTCTCCAATCCATGTTGCCATTTCAAAACACGATGCTCTTTTAGCTCTTCCTCGTCAATGGTTAACTCCAAAGGGATCTTGCTTGATCCTTTGCCAGTGTTTATGCGTGTAACATCAACTATTTAGCATATCTTTATTTCCTTGAATCAAGAACAATTCCTATGTACCTTTTCAAGTACCATAAGTTTTTCTTGATCTCAATCTAGTTGATCTTCACTTAGATCAATAGAGATTGGTATATGTTCGTCATGCCTAAAGTCATACGATACGTTTTTGGCGATCCTCATATTATATTATACATGATAAATTCTTTTGCAGAATAACTCCCAAGTGAATTCTATTCATGTAACTTTAGCTCATATAGTTTCAGTAGATACTAAATCCAGCTAAATTCATTGACATATAATATAGGTGAAGAATCTCATTAGATTCTTTGATGTTTAACTTAGTAAATGCTTATACATAGTTTAAACATTCTTTGCTTAGATTTATTCACATGGGTCGAATATCTCCAATGGAGTCTTTCGTGTTTGATTTAGTAAATGCCATTACCAATCTAAAACAATATTATAAGATCTTTGAAAATAGATCCTAATAACCATTATGTACTAAGTTTCGCCTTGGTCCGTCATTGATGAATAATTTCAAATCTAAGTCATTAGCATTTGAATGTTATTTCACAATAGAGAGATATGTGTGTGATACACATAGGACCAATTAAGTTTTATGTACTCACACTAAACTTCTTATATATCTATAAGAATCATGTACATTTTATGAAACTAAAATACTTATTAGATTCACTAAAATACAATTCCAATTCCCAATTACTTGCTTAAATCTGTACTTAGATTTCATAAGCTAGCTTTCCTTTCAAGCAATATTTGGATCCACAAATCCTATGACATGCCATGTACATAGTTTCTTCCAACATTTGATTGAGGAATACGTTTTGTCATCCAATTGCCATATGTACCAATATGCAATCATTGCTTGATTTATAGACTTGAGCATTACGATTATGCATGAGGTTTCAACACAATCCATGCCATGAATTTTCTTGTAACCTTTAGCAACTAATCTACCTTTGTGTGTGAACACAATTCCATGTTTGATGGTTTTTATTCTTAAAACAAACTTGCAACCAATAGGTGTGAAACTATTCTTGCAAATCAACAAAATTTCAATTTTGTCATCAAAACATTGAGTATGTTTTATGGCCTCTAACCATTTAAAACATTGAGTCTATATATGGCCTCTAACCATTTTAGGGAATCTAGGTTTCTTCATAGCTTTCTTACAAGTCACAAACTTATTAATCTACATGATAATAGTTTGACTGCAAGTTGTAGGTTTCTTCACTATCTAATAGAAGAATCTCATAGTTTCATTGACCCGAACTCTATGTTTCTTCACTATCCAATAGAAGAATATCATAGTTCCAGTGACTTGAACTCTATGCCTACTTGAGTATAGAACATCAACAAATAGAATATCAATAGCCACTTGAAAGTCCTTTGAGTATTCTGTTCTCCTTGAAGCATTTGTAAAGTCTTCTAAGAGATGTCTATTCTTTAAAGCCACTTCTAAAGTCCTTAAAGAATAAGCTCGGATTTTCTGAAGCACTTCGAAAAGCCTCCGGAATGTCCGTTTATGTTTGTTGTTCGCCTCGAAGACTTTCGAGGTCTATTTTCTCCCACTTGTCATTTTGGAAACGAATCTCCAAAAGGACATTATTTTGAGCAAACAAACATTATGTTCTCAAAAATTCGTGGTAGAAACAATATCCTTGTGTCTCATTTGAATAAATCACAATGAAACATATATCTATACTTGGGCCTTAGTTTGTTGAAAAACAAACACTAAGCTCCCACTGAGTTTAGGAACTCTTTAGATATATTATGAAAAGATACTCTGAAATTACTTTTCAATAGCTTTGACGAATTTGGTTTAGTTTGGTGGTAGTTGAGCATTTTGTTTTAGAAATTGTAGGAAAATTCTTTATGATTCATCATTGATCGAATTAAGTACTAATTGACTTCGATCATTCCAACTTAGATATGCCATATCTTATGGAGCTAGATCGTGAAATTACATTACACAATCATTGATGATCATATTTGGTCTCAAGTAATCATTAACATGATCTAACCTAGATCTTTATGATTTCTTGCCAAGTGGGACTTATACTTCTGAATCTTTGAACTAGCCAAACAGATTCAAACTTATATCACATTGAGTAAATAAACCTATATTCACTCAAACCTGTGTGAAATAATAAAGTCATAAAACCTTTCTTTAGCTTTGAACTCTATTGTTTAGGCGTTCCAACAATAGTTCATATCTTTTGTTACTTTCAACAAGTAAGACTAGCTTGTCTTGAATTGATCTAGAAATCAATCAACTTTCAAAAGTCCATCAAAATAGAGCTTTTGAATGTTAACTTGTTGATATGGTCTAAGCAACAATGCCAAAGATTAGTGGAACTCAAATCAAGGGGTTGATTTGAACCTAGTAAAGTTTTTATTGTTAAAGAGTTGTTTGTTTTAATCAAGCATATTGACTCAACCCGTAATTGACCATTTCATTCAAATAAACAAACAAATATTGTTTTTGTTTTTCTTGAATGTGAGTCTTTCTGTGTTTGAAAACAGAAATTTAGGTATGCTGATTATGGAACAAAATAGCCATTAAGTTCCAGCCTTTGAAAGGACTTAAAACAAACTAGATGACCCTACAACTAATGTAGCATTGCCATGCTTCATTTCCCGCTTGTAGGTCATTAGTGTATCCTAGCTTCCATTGTTTGAGTTATTACCGAAGTAAAAACCTCAAGCGGTATATGATACCAAGGAAGTTTGATTGCTAGGTTACTTTTCTTTAAACATAAACTTATAGGTAGAAACGGAATTGTAAATTCCTTTCATTTGTTCCTTTGTTTTCCTATTTCTTGTACCCTTTCTTATAGTCTTAAGAATTTAATTCTTTAGTGTTGACTTATATATTTTGTTAGACATGTCCAATGTCACTCCAACAAAGTTCTTACCATTTATGTTGAATATTTTGTTTCAACTAGATGATCTTACCAGAAGCTTCTAAAGTTCTCTAAGCATCGATCTATTCGAATGTCTAGGGACTAGACTCATTCGATAATTAAATGGAAAAAAGGATTTTAGGTTGTTAACCATTGGTAAAGCTGAGCGTTTAAACTCAATGCTTTATGATCTCAAAACTACATTGTATTTTGAATTCACAAGCACCAATTGGTTTGCCATTCGATTTTGATACTCGAAAACAACCATAAAAGTCGCTATAAGAAATGTACATTTTAAATTGCTCATTTTCTCTCATTTCCGTGAACCGTTCCTGGATTCACTACCAATCGAGGAAATTTACTGTTACCTTTCTAAAAGGGTTTACTGCAGTGCAAGATATTTAATTATAAACAATAATTAAAACATACATTGAAGCATGCAAAGTCTAAACATTTATCATGAATAATAACTTGAAAATTAAAGCAATCATGCAATTCAAACAAGTTATTAGAATTTTATTCGAATTTATTGTTCCGACAGGTGTGAATAAAATGATTCCAAGACCCTAAAACCATTGAAGAATTAAGCGCATTATGTATTTTGACTCAATTCTAAAACATTTTAGGTAAGCAAAAACCTTTTGCTAATAGTCTAGAAACTACTCTTGGTTGATAGGTACGTCTAAGAACTTATTAGGTAAACCTATCGATTTTGCCACGACATAAAAGGACTCCTTACTTATATCGTTGAGTTTCACCAAAACTAACATGTACTCACAATTATTTGTGTACCTTACCCCTTTAGTATCGATAAGTAACACCTCGCTATGGCGGAAAACTATTACTAAGATCGATGAAGAAAGGATATCCAAGTAAGTGTTATTTTGGCATGGCACCTTTTAACTCAATTTTTTAAGTTTGGAACTTAAAGCTCTTACTATGTTGGTTAGATTTTAAGTGAACTAAAATCCTTAATCATGCAACATAATCAAGCTTTGATCTCATGCATATTTAAGACATATTTAAAAGCAATAAATAACTTAAAACATGCATAAGATAAATGTGATCTAGTATGGCCTGACTTCATCTTGAAGCTTCAACTTCAAAGTCCGTCTAGAAAATCTCCGTGGGAGGCGCCATTTTCTTCAAATAGGATAAGCTATAATTAAACTAATTACAACTATTTGATGGTACGCAGACCATATTTGAATTGAAAAACAATTTTGGTACTTTAGACCAATTACATTCAAATTAATGGTACGTAGACCATATTTTCTATCCTATTTGGGCCATACTAGTCACTTCATAACCTGCAAAACAGTACATATACAATATATACCATTCACCCATTCATTATCATGAATGGCCCACATAGCTGGTTAGTAAAACACGTTTATGCATCACATAAATATTTGCAGCAATTAATCAAGGGCACCAATAATCTACCAATTATTCAGTCCTTATTAATTCTAATCAAGTTGTTTAACCTTAAGGGATTTGTAGACCTAATCAAGAGTTTATGACTAAAAATGCTCCCACTTAAACCAATAAATTCATATGCTTTACTAATTTTAAACATAAAAATGTATTTCTAGTCTAACCGGAAACATACAAATTTAATTAAAATTTAAAGCTCATATAAATTTATAATTTAATCCATTAATTTAATTTATTTCAGTTGAATTAAACGAATTTAAATTAGTTCAAGATTTAACTTTAGTAAAATAATTAGTATAAATAAAATTTATAATAATTATAATATTCAAAATTAAATCCAAGAAAACAATTTAAATTTCGAATTTTAAAATTAATTAAAATCATTTCTGAACTGAAAATTAAAATTAAAATCAAAACGTACCAATCGTCGCAAGACGAGGCACTTTGGGCTTGCGCCCAAGCCCCATCAAGCTACGAGGCAGCGCGCCCCGCTCGATTGATCGTAGCACAAAGCATACACAGCCACACGCCACAGCTGGCCACGCTGCGCGCAGCCTTGTGCTGTGTCGCGTGTTGCTGCGCAGGCCAGCGCGCGCCGAGCGAGGGATCGCTCCCTGCTCGCGCGTTCTGCTTGCTGGCTGGGCGAGCCAGGCGCGCTATGGCGCGGCAGCATCGCTGCCCACACGCGTCTTGCTCGTCGCTCGTGCCTTGCATCGTCGCCCTCGCCCATCGTATAGCACATACGGCACACACGCACAGGCTCCCTTGCCTCGTGTGCGCGCCATGCGCTATGTTGCTCGCTGCATTCGTACCGCACGGGCGACGAGCTCCCTTGCTCGTCGTCGCGTGCCCGCACTATACAACACCCATTAAGGGTAACACGTAGCGTCCATTGCTTTGTGCGTGCAAGTTTTATGAGCGAATTGCATAAAAATTAACACTTTTATTTTCAAAATTAATGACAAATTAATAAATCATATTAATTTCATAATTTTAGGGCGAAAATCGAAAATTTATTAATTAAATAATTTCCGATTAACATGGATTCAAATCTAGGTCATAAAAATTTAAAATTTAACACAAATTAACAATTTTATGGTGGTTTTTAATCATAGGTATCTAATTAAATTATTAATTAATCATGAAAATCAAATCAATTCTAAATTATTCGAATTTCAACAAATTAATCATAATTACAAATTAGATTGCATAATTAACAAGGCTAGGCATTCAAACTTGTTAAACATATACAGTAGGTCAATCAAAAATTCAAGATTTATGAACAAGAATCGCAAATATTTAATTTAACATCTTAAATTTACAAACTTTTGCATTCGAAAAACTAAAACCTCCAAAAATTCATAGTTAGGCTTCGAATTTGGGTATTCTGGGTTCGGCCGAAAAAATTTAGAATGCCTTTTACATGCGGAATTGACACAAAAATCACTCGATTTGGATGAGTAACGAAGAAACTACCGAAAAACTGCGTACATATAATTAAATAAACACAATTTGCAATTAATTAACAATTACGAAAATTAATCACCCCTTTTAATTCTTGCAAATTTGTAATATTTAAACATGTTTATGCAATTTAGATTATGAAAATAATAAGAGGCTCGTGATACCACTGTTAGGTTATGATTCATATGACAAAACATAAATCATGCGGAAAAACCATAAATCCAGGAAAGCATATTATTTACACATAATCATTTAACATCTCTATTCTATAAGTGAAGAGCTGAGGGGGTTTTCGGTAATAACACTTTTGGTGTCCCCAATTAAAAAGACTAAAATAGCCTCTAACATTTCACAATTACATACGTAGTATTACTTTAAATCTGAATATTTATTATTTTAAGAAAACTAATTAATTACTGATTTTTGAAACTGAAAATCAAAACAATCAAGAAAGCTTTAAGAGTGCCTAAATTTTGGGCTAATTAACCCAGCAATTCACGCATATATCATGCATAAACCCAACAAGGAAATAATTCACGCATAAACCCAGCAATTACCCAGCAGTTCACGCATATATGTGATTTAAATTAGGAAACCCAGCAATTCACAAATCTTTAGTCAAACCATTGTAATATTCTTACCGTTAGTTTAGCCTTAGAATGCAAATAAACTCCTGAATTAGTGGAGTAAGTTACGCACATCAAGGCTGTAAATTAGCTTTGTCCTATTGTATATATTGCAAAGCAGAAGGCAAAGCAATTACGAACCACAACCAACAATCTAAATAAAATTCACAACACCTCATTCAAAAAAAAAAACTTAAAGCCACACCAAATATTGGTAAAATTAGTACAATGAAAAATCAAATTCAAAGCTAAACAAATCAGTCCAAATTAGAAGAAATATCAGTATGAATAGTAAGGCTCCCATCAGAGCGCAAAAGAACGTAAGCAGAAAAATCTCCACCACCACAACGGCGACGATGGCATCGGCGTCAACGGAAGTAGCAGCCGGAAAGCCACTGCAAGGGGAAGAAAATCACCATCTTTGTTCGAACATACGACTTGCGCATCACCGATGTTAAATACCCCATCACAATTTAAGGACAAATTAATATCCACCAAGATACAGAAGATCAAAAGAATTGGTACATCTCCGTCCAGATCTGGAGATTTGAACCACATACGAAAACTCGGGTAGGATAGAAATTCAGAGATGTGGGTAGTTTTGCCATTTTTGCAGATGTAATCATGTATATTGAGTGGAAATTATAGGGAGGAAGAGAGAGAATGAGTGAGTAACTATGGTTTGGTGGTTTAGTTTTGTGGTTCTTTTAGGAAATTGGTGGTTTAGTTTTGTGGTTCTTTTAGGAAATGAGAGAGACGTGGTAAGCAGAGTTGAGTTGTTGACCATACAGTTGTGAGGCAATTACCGGTAATTGGTTTCCATTTCTTCAAGTCAATTCTCATTTTTTATTTTTATCTTTACTTTGTGGTAAAGATCAGTATCCAATAAAATAACTTCCTGGCTTTTTGATTTTTTTTTAATTTAATGATAATGATATTATTGTCTGTATTGTATTATGGTGAAAACTTCATCCATGTGTTTATTTAGCTTTCTAAGCTTTTCTTCCTATAAGGCAAAGAGTAACAATGTAGTATCTCTATTATATAAGCCAGCTCCTGAGGGCTTTTAAGTAAATTAACTTTTCGTGTCCCCAAAGAAATTTACAATAACACTTCACACTTTCACCCAGCTACAAGTACGTTGTATAAACAGATTTTGTAATTTTGAAAACTGAGCTACATCCCTCTAATCTCTCGCCCAAATCAGGAAAGGGATTTAAAAATCCCTATAATCTCTCCCTTTAACCTCTCAGCTCACGTCATTAAAGAAAAATAACCAAATAAAATTACAAATTGATTACAGTTTCCAAAACAAAATCCCTACAATCTCTCACCTCTCACGTCAGGGACAAAAATCAAACAAAATTATAAATTGATTACATTTTCTAAAACTACTAATTATCTTTTTTATCATTCATCAAATCACTGTAAACTGAGTTCCATTAGAGAGTTCGTTGATAGCAAGCTCCACCACCGCCAATACAGGTAAGTACACTCTTCTCATTGATTCATGCACAAAATAAAAACAAAATTTTGTGTTAATGGAAATATTCGACTGAAAAATATATGACTTGCATCGATTTGTAATTTTATAGAGAAAACGGGTCATTGCAACCTAATTGATTATTCATTATTTTTTTTGCAGATGAAATTGGTTATTGCAATGAAATTGATTATTAATTAATTTTTAATTATTCATGAAATGTGAAATAAAAAATGGTTTTTGCAGATTTTAAGTTCGGTTTTTAATTAATTATTTCAGATTTTTATTCATGCTTTTAGCTTTTTCTTAACACCATCTGATTAAATGTCCATATCACTCAAACAAAATTATAAATTGATTACAAAATTTATAAATTGATTACCAACATCTGATTAAATGTCCACATCCGTCAAACCAATTTATAAATTTATGATATTGTTTATAATCAATTTACCAATTTTCAGAGTGCTTAATTTAATTTGACAGATTATAATTTGATTAAAATCATGAAAATCTGAAATAAATAATGGTTTTTGCAGGTTTTACGATTTGAAGTTCACCACGCATACAATTACCAATGACACAAGGTATATTCCCCATCAATCTCTTAAACAAAAAATAAATAGTAATATGTATGCTTCTGTTGATTTTAATTAATTATTACAGATTTTACATCATGCTTTTCATTAAATAAGATGTTGTATGATTTTAATCTCTAATTTCAGATTCTATTAGTTTATAAAAGAAAGAGAGAAAAAAACCCACCTTTTTTTTATCGTCAGCAGTTGCAGCAACAGAGTCCATCCATCCCAATATGATCGAAACCCAAAATTCGATTTCCTGGAAATGCATATACAATAACCCAGATAACCCACACAAAATTAACCCAAAAAAAAGTTACATTAAAAAGTATACGCAGACACCAATAAACCCTTTTATTATTGTAATTACCCTATTGAATGCCAATTGAGAAAAATCACCAAAATAAACAAAGGAAAATAAATTAAGGTTTCAAGAGGGATTCACCAAACTAAATGAAGGTTTCAAGAGGAAAACATGGGTTTCAAGTTAATTGTTACACTCAACAGCAACCAAGATTAGCTTAGATAAATGAATTATCTAAAACTCCACTCTTGGCCTTTATTTACCGGAATAGAGATAAATAGAGTAAACGAGAAGATTGAATTATCACACCTCACAGTCCTTGGCCTTTATTTACCGGAATAGAGATAAATAGAGTAAACGAAAAGGCCTTATCCTTACCCTTTTATGCGAGCCTTCAACCCAATATTTGTTAGGATGTAGGTCTCAATTTACCGGTTTTTGTGACATATTACATCAGTGTCCTGAAAACATCAAACACGAAAATATTAGAACCGGAAACTTCTCAAAGCAATAGCCAATGCAAATCAATTTTATCCATTTATGGAGACAACTTGCTTTCTAACAAACTACAAATCAAATTGTAGAGTACTTGGAGAGCTCACTAATAGAAACCATAAGCTCCAAGAGTTTACAACAATATCTCATCGTATTTCCACTAAAAAAATGAGTTATTGTAACAATTAGCACATAAATAAATAAGACATTAATATCCACATTCCTTCTAATTAATTAAACAAAATTTATACCCAATGTTAGAAACTTCTGCAACACAGTGCCTGATAAAGGTTCTTTTGTTTATCATACATACATACAAATACAAAGACATGAGCAAGAAACAATTGAAAAAAATTAAGCAAACCCATAATTCTTTCTGATAACTTATACACCCCTTAACCTTTAACAACTTCCATTGACAAAAACAACACTTCGTACATCATAATTGGAAAAAATCCTCAATTACATTCAAGAGTTAAGTTCGTCTTAGGCGGCTGAGAACTACACAATTGGAAAATGCAGTCTTGATCAACCAACATTCACTCACGCGCACACAAAAATTGAATGAGTTGATATATTCTTCATCATTCTTTCTCCTTAAAACCCATAATTTTAAGCAAACCCATAATTATGAAAAAATTAGCGTCTATTCTGACAAAAAGAACGGAACTTTTAGAAGACCGAAACTTAAACAGTTTTGATTTACACAAGCTAGCTATAAGTCTATATCCAATAATATTTTTTTTTCAAAACTTATGATTACTTAAACTTATGAGAAGCCCCATGACATGGTGATTCAAGGTGCTACGTTAATTGTATTACATCCTATCCTTCTCGCTGTCCACCCAGCTAACATTTATAACTCTTAAATTATGTCAAATATATAACAGAAAGATGAATCCTTACGAACACTAAGCCGGTAGTCAAGTATAAGAAAAATTGTGTGTTACCGTGCGATTGCAACTCTCTTTTATGCTGATTATATAGTCTTTTGAACAGATGTTCCACAATATTGATCTCTAACATCACATGTTCATTTCAGTTTCATCCCGGGAAGAATGTTGGAATTGGCAAGGACCATACAATCTTTGCTCTAATTGATGGATTAGTGAAATTTGAGAAGTATGGTCCTGACAAGAAAAAGGTTAGTTCTTAGCAATTTTTTTGGGTATGATTTAATCATTTAAAACATTCACACAATTGACATCAAAGTTATGCCAGGTGAGTGTTTATCCACGAGAAATACAGCCTGAAAACCCCAACAGCTACAAAGCAAGAAGAGAAGGATATTCTTTTCAATCACAGCTAATCCTGGCATCTGATGCCACTGATAATGCTGATGAAAGTGTAACCTGCTGATAACCAAGTTTTTTTTGAAAAGATTTGCATTCTACTTCCCTCTTTTTGGCTTGGTTTTCCATCTATCTTTTATAATTAAGTTTTTCACCTCCTTTAAAGTTTACTTCCAAAGTCTATGTAGATCATTTGCACCAAAAGCGAATCTGTACTATTTGTGATATATAGCTAGCTAAAATTAGTGAAAACAATCCTTAAACTAAACCCTAAATAACCAACAATTTTCACAAACCAGTAATTTTCACAAACCAGTAATTTTCTCAAACAAACCCTATGAAAACCCAATAATTTTACCAAACACTTAAAGATAATGAGTATACACCATGAAACAATCGAAAAAAAAACATATAAAATCAAATGCAAAGTATTTCTGCTCACCATATATGCTAAAGCGTGCGAGATCCAAGGGTTTCTAATCGCCATTTTTTGTTCCTCATTAGTTGATTGAACTTGATAAAAGCCAGAATTAATTAAATTACTTTTATGAGTTTTCTCCAAATTTGGAAAATTGAGTTTGATTTTTTCTGTGGTTTCCAACAAATCGAGAAAATATGAAGTGAAAGAGAAGAGGGAAAGGAGGGAGACGATCCAGAAGTTGATCCAGAAATTGAGAGAGGGAAAAGAGAGAGACGATCCAGAAAATGGATGCAGGAAATGAGAGAGAAAGGAGATAGACGATAGGAGATAAAGAGATGAGAGAGAGAAGGACAAACGGGAGATAAGAAAGAGGGATCCAGAAAGAACCATTTGTGAATAAAAGGTATTTGAAAAAAAAAATCCAATTAATTATATTCAATTTAAAATAAATTAAAGTTATTTCTTTTGGTGACAAACATAATGAGAAAATCTCTAATCATTCTACATTAATTTAAAGCCTTTTAAATAAAATCTATTTTAATTTAAATAAAATCTTAAAATAATAATTTTTAAAAATTAAGTTACGAAAAAATTTAATTATCCAGTTCCAATTTATCGTCATTTTTTTAAAAATTTATGAGTTTGTTACTGATTTAGAAAAAAAGATATTAAAAGTAGAAAATGTAGGGTATCAAAATAAAATATTTAATTTATTAAAGAATTAAAATTTCGTTTTAGCGGAAAAGAAAAACAAAAGGCATCAAAATAAAATATTTAATTTATTACATAATGAAAACTTTCGTTTTAGCGGAAAAGAAAAACAAAAGGAATCAAAATAAAATATACATTTTATTTTATATTTTAACTTAAAGCTTCCGTTTTAGTGGAAAAGAAAATACTTGATTTTAATCTAAATAAAACCATAAAATAATCTTTTTAAAACAAATTAATTAGTGACTAAGTTACATTATCTACTCTCCAATATAAGTCGTACAAAATTGTGGTGTTTAATTTACGAGTTTGTTACTGATTTTGATAGGGATATTATGATAGAGTCAGTAATTGGTCAATTGAGTTATATCAAAGATAATGTCGGTTATTATGACCCACTGCAGTATCCGCTACTGTTTCCTTATGGTTCTTACGGCGGTATTTAAACAGAAGTTCGACTGGTAAAATGTTGACATGCCGAGAATTCTATGCATACACATTTCAGGTGCATATTTCTAATAACTATTTTTGTCCGTCTTATCCTTAAAATCTTATACTTATATCTTTCTGACCAAAACAAGTATTTTGTGTTATTGATGCGACAACATCTTGATTATCTAACCTTGACGGGCAGTTGTCTACTCCAACAATTTGTTGTCGATAACTGTGTCAAAAGGCAAGCGAATAACTTGAGGTGGATTGCACTCAACCAAGATAAGATACGTGCTAATTTATACAAGGGTTTAGAGAATTCTTTAAATGTTGGAGAGCATAACTGAGATTCTGATTTTTCGTTGAGATATGTTAGTTGTAACAAAATAATTTTAACTTTAATTCATACTTTCACACGCATCGGGTGCATATAAGACTAGGATTTGATAATGTTGTGTATGTTTTTTATATTGTGCTAATATTTTTTTTTCAAAACTTTTCAACCATGCGTTTGTAATGAAATCTTCCAATAGGTATTAAACTATTGGTTAAAAATACTTTTCTGAAAAAAAATATAGAGATAGTTATTCTACGATAATAAAACTTGATTTATTAAGTTGGTTTATATGCATTCTAAAATTCACGCACGCATCGCGTGCATAAAATACTAGTAGTTTAGATGCATACACTTCGTTGCGTTCCCTCCCTAGCTGCGCCCGAACCGAACAAGAACAAGTCTTTAGGACTCCAAGTGTCGTCCCTCCGTAGATAGTCCACAGTACGTCCGGATCCGCCTCAAGATTGACCAACTAGAATCGCCCTTAAGGTTACTAGGAATTTTCGGCTACTGTGTAGCAAGTGTATGGCTGAATTTTTCTTTCAAAAACTTACCTTTAGAACACTTCAATTGTGTCTATAAATTATGACCCTAGGCTCTTATTTATAGAGGTATGGAAAAGGAATTGGAATCCTACTAGGATACGAATTAATTAAACTAGAATCCTATAAGAACTCTAATTAATTAATTTATCCTTTTAGGATTAGGAATTTAATCATATACCAAATCCTAATAGCTTTAGGAATCGTGCATGAACACAAACACACACACGCACGGCAGCCCACGAGGGGCGCCTATGCGCGCGCGCGCTTAGCCCACGCCACGAGGCCCGCAACGCAGCCATGGCCTTGGCGCGCGCTGGGACTGCCTTGCGGTGGGCCTGGGCGCTGCCTTGGCTTGGCGTGTGGCGCGCGTTTGGCTTGCTGGGCGATGGCCCGGCTTCGTGCTTTTTATTTTTATTTTTCTTTTTCTTTTTTTTCTTTTGCTTTTCTTTTGATTCGTTTTTCTTCCCAGGAAGTCTTCCTCCACCCTGTTAGGTTATGATACATATAATTGAATATAAATCATGCGGAAAACCATAAAGCCAGGAATCCAAATTAATTGCCACATTACAATTAGCATAATTTAGGACACATACACTTTGTAGAGTGCCCTCCCTAGCTGGGCCCGAACCGAACAAGAACAAGTCTAGGACTCCAAATGTCGTCCCTCCGTAGATAGTCCACAGCACGTTCGGATCCGCCTTAGATTTAATTAACTAGAATTGCACCTAAGGTTCTATGAATATGTTCGAATATTTTAGGCAAATATTAGACTTAGTTTTAGTCCTTAAAACTTGGTGAATAATTGAAATTATGTATATATTTAAATTTGTGAATGCCATCACATATTTATAGAGTAGGAATAATGGAATTAGAAGTCTACTAGGATTCAAGTATTCTAAATCTATTCGAATTAGAGTTTACTTAAAACTAGTAACTTAGGAAATTAATCTTTTAATCTAATCCTAATTTCTTAAGGATTCGATGCATGCACAAACTCCAACACACACACGAGCACGGCCCACAAGCGAGCAGGCCATGCCCGCGCGCGCGAGAAGCCCATCGCAAGCTCACAGCCCACACGAGCTCGCTGCCCCTTGCTCGCAGCCCGCGTGCTGCTTTGCTGGCCAAGGGCGCGCTGGGCCTGGCCTTGCGCTGGGCCTTGCGTGCCTTTGGCTGCTGTGTTGCTCATACCTTGCGCGCTGGGCTTGCTAAGCGTGGGCCTAGTTTCGTGCTGGGCCTTCGTCTAGCAAGCTCGTCCGATGCTTATTTCGTACGACACGCTTCCGATTAATTTTCCGATTCCGATAATATTTCCGATTCTGACAATATTTCCGTTTCAGGAAATATTTCCGATTCCGGCAATATTTCCGTTTCCGATAATATTTTCCGATACGTACCATGTTTCCGTTTCCGGCAACATCTACGACTTGGATAATATTTATATTTCCGATACGATCCATATTTTTGTTTCCGGCAATATCATCGTTTCCGGAGTATCCATAATTTGCCTGTTGACGATTTCAGCTCCCACTGGAAGCGAGATCCGTCGATTCAGAATATTCATAGATGGAGTATTTAATCCAAGTAAATACTTGATCCGTTCACGTACTATTTGTGTGACCCTACGGGTTCAGTCAAGAGTAAGTTGTGGATTAATACTATTAATTCCACTTGAACTGAAGCGGCCTCTAGCTAGGCATACAGTTCACTTGATCTCACTGAATTAATAACTTGCAAAATTAACACTGAACCGCATTTATTAGACTTAGCATTAAATGTATACTTGGACCAAGGGCATTATTTCCTTCACACCCAACCTCTCCCAATCCTCCATTGATATTGCCATCTTTAGATGCGTCCCAACCACCTCATTTCCACCGTCACCCTACCTCATTTCCACCGCCGCTCCACCTCATTTTCACAGCCGCCCACCTCGCCACTACCTCCACTACCTCATTTTCACAGCCGCACGTTTTCAATTCTATGCTAATCTTGGCTTCCATAGCCCCTATTTGCACGTTTTCAATTCAATTTCCTACCCGCATTCGAAAATTTACAACATGTTCTTCAAATTCTTGCAAAATCTGGTGAATTTTAGCCTAGTTTTATTGTGAATTTTGTGAGTTTGAAAATGCACATAAATTGTTCGATGAAATGCGTGGTTGGGGTGGTGCTGTGTGGCTGCGGCCAGCGCGGAGGAGGAGGCAGGGGGGTAAGAGAAGGTGAGCACGATGAGGAAGGAAGAAGGGGGTCGCGGCGGGTTGGGTGGTGTTGCGTGGCAGAGGCCAACGCGGAGGAGGCAAGGAGGTCGAGAGAAGGTGAGCATGATGAGGAAGAAAGAAGGGGGCCGCGGAGGTTGGGATGGTGTTGCGTGGCTGCGTCCAACGCAGAGGAGGAGGCAGGGAGGGTGAGAGAAGGTGAGCACGATGAGGAAGGAAGAAGGGGGTCGCGGCGATTAGGGTAGTGTTGCGTGGCTGCGGCCAACGCGGAGGAGGAGGCAGGGAGGGCGAGAGAAGGTGAGCACGATGAGGAAGGAAGAAGGGGGCCACAACTCAGCTACGGTGGTGTTGCGTGGCTGCGGCCACCGCTGAGGAGAAGGAGGCAGGGAGCTCGAAACATGAACAATGGAGGTTAATTGATTTTTTTGGGGGGGTTTAATTGATTTTTTTGGGGGGGGGGGGTTAATTGATTTTTTGGGGATTAATTGATTTTTTTGCGGTTAATTAATTTTTTGGGGGTTAATTGATTTTTGTAGGGGTTTAATTACTTTAACTAAGGGTTAATGTTAGGATTAATATGTAAAATGGTTGATTAAGGGCAAAAGGGTAAATATACGCTAACATAGACTTAACGTCCGTTAGCCTTGTGGGTATTTTGTGTTATTTTTTAAAAGGCCAGGGGTATTTGGTGCATTCGGGAAATATTAGAGGTATTTGGTGCATTAACGCAAACCTCGGGGTCATTTCATGAAAAATTCGTTCTATTATTTATTGCTTTTTTTTGTGAATTGAATGAAGTGAACTTCAGGTTCTTTAGTTTTGTGATTTTTGTTATTTTTTACTCTAACTTGAAACATTTTTTCAACTTTTGTACATCAATATTTTAAGTCAAGAGAAGTGAATTTTTGTCAAATATTATCAAAATATCTTCTTTTAGTCAATTGTTTGTCAACTAATTACTTCTTTTTAGTCACGTGCAAGTGTGCAACGCAAATTTAAGTGTTTAAATTGCGTAGATCAAGCACACTTTGAGAAAATGACAACCGACATACGAAGGAGCGTTTGGTTGGGGGTAGTAATTAAAGGGAATGGGATTGAGAGGATATCATTCCCTTTGTTGTTGTTTGTTATGTCTATTTCTTCATTTCCTTTACCCTATTTAATTATTGACTTTACCCTAAAACCTTCTACACTCATTCCCCACCCCCCACCCCCAACACACACACACACACTTTCCCATTCCTTTCCCCCCCTTCACTTCCCCATCCCCTCCTCTAACCTTCCACTGCTCATACCAAACCGCCCAGAACCCACAACCGTCCACCGTCCACAGCCGAAAGACCGTCCACCGCCGAAATTGCAAAACCTTCCACCGCCGCTTCGACTTCCTACTCCGGAATCTCCACCACCTACGTCCATCGTCGCCGATGTATATTCGAGCTTCACCATTAATGGCGGCTTCGAGCTCCATCCACACAACCTCTTAATCATGGCTTTCAATAGTCAAATTCGACCATAAAAACTCCAGATCTGGTGTTTTCATGGTCAAATTTGACCATTTATACCTCAAATTTGCCCATAAAAATGTAAGAAAATGAAGGGGAAGACGGTGGCGACGGCGAGGGAGAGAGGTGGCGGCGGCGAGGGAGAGAGGCGGCGTCAGCAGCGAGGTTTACGGGGATTGATTTCAAATTAGGGAAGAACTTTTTATGGTAAGTTGTGAGAGAAAGAAATGTCAATTATATTGAAAAGATAACCCAAACAACATTCTAAATCAAAGGAATTCATTCTCATTCTCTTTCTTTCCCTTTATTGATTCCATTCCCTTTACCCTCTGCGAACCAAACGCCCCCTAAATATTAAACTATAAATACCCAACATCAACTTAGCAAACAAACAAAAATACAAACAGTTCTTGACATGTTGTTACGTGATATAAACGTGTTCTTGATTTCTTTCAATCCAATCAACGTAACTGTAGGGGTATCTTTCTAGAATTCTCTTCAGTTTACTTGTTCTTCCGAGTATCTTGCTCACAAATTTTGTCAATTAAGAAGAATTGGAAAGCAATTAGAAGGACCCATCCGGCAAACATAAAGCATAATTGCATTGTGGAAGGATCTAGTGGAATGTTTTCTGCTGCCATAATCTCCTATAAATACCGAGTTTATCATCCATTAGAGATATAAACATGCATAAAACTACAAGAAGCCATATACTATAAGCCTTTCACCATAAGCTCTCCAAGTACACTATCCACATTACTTGTACTACTCTCTTGTGGGTTTATCTTACTAAAATGAGAGTTATAATTGTATTGTTCCCTAATAATTTGGGTCCTATTTTATAAATGGGTTGGATTTTTATAAGTGGTGGATTTTGGGCAATTCGTGGACTATGGACCGTGGTGCACATAGAGCTACTTGCACCAAAAGAACATGTGTGCATAAGTAAAAGAACACGACACTACGGCAAAAGAACATGCGATATAATATTTCACTTTTTTTATTATAAAAATAATTTATTATTTTACTATTTATTAAAACCTAAATAAAAAAAATACTCATGTTCTTTTCTCGTAACCAGATGTTCTTTCATTTATATACTGTGTTCTTTTGGTGCACGTAGCTCTATGTGCACCATGGTCCACCTTCTAAATTGCGGATTTTGGGTGCTCGTCGTTTGTTGGTTTTTTAAGCTTGATTTGAGGATTTTTCTCACGTAAAATTGTGTGTTTATATTTACTACTTTTCTTGACATAAATTTTCCCACTATTATTTACCCTTTCTCAATCTCTACATCTTTAATTTTATTTATGTTGCGCATTTACAACCCCTAACAATAACTATGGCAAGAAACCAAGAAATACAATCCTGAACAAACAACGCTAATAGCATTTCCCTTGATCTAGTCAGATAGAAATATAATTCGGACGAAGATGATGAGATGGAGGACTGTGAGGATTACATGCAGATAGGCTATTATGAGGAAGATTACATAAAATTTAAGTTGATTGCATACCGTCATGGGTTTAGAAGCGTTGAGTTCGGTATAGTAGGGTACTCAAAGTCTCAAAGACCATATTAATTGTTTTGATGACATTCTGGATTATGCTGAGGCTTAATTGCATGAATGAAACGCAGCTAAATGCTTTTGTTCAACAAGTTGCAGATTTCAACACCACTGCCTTACGGTGATGAGATCCTCGACCATCCCGAAGAGATGTATGTTGGCATTTTGACTACAGTGTAGAGTTACGTCAGGTTTCATAAAATCAAGTACAAGCTTCGCGCTGATCTTGATGATATTAGAATAGGGTTGGTATTTGCTGAAGACTATGGGTACGTAGTATGAATATTGACTAGGGTATTGTACGTATGTTAGCTCTCAAAGCTATTGTAAATACAAAACATCTGCCAATGTAGTTTAATTAAGTGCTTTCTTCTTTATGTACGTACATTAGCATTGCTACAAATTTACTTGATATTGTTATTTGCTGGAGGTAAACCAGCTATGATCAAGTCGATCTCTATTAGCCAATAGATATTCAATGTTTCTTTTTAGAAAAAATAAATGTATAGTACTTTTTGTAGAATTGTTTTAATTTAGTGGGGTTTGGTAATCTTGACAATTGGGTACTAAGGTGATAATTGGGAAAGTGGAAAATTGGAGTATAGGGTATGAAAAAGTGAGAAAAGTAATGTCTAAATAAGGAAACAGTACTATAAATTTGGGAAGTTTGAAGTAAAAAACACAACTATAATTTTGTGACAGAGAGAATGTTCGGATGTTCGGAAAAAGTAGCGATAGCGGGTAGCGGTTAGCGGTTGAGTAGCGGATAGCGGTTGGAATAGCGGATAGCGTGAATAGTAGCGGGTAAAGGTTACTTATCAAATTAGCGGGTAACTAATATGAGTGTTCGGTAAAAGTAGCAGTTGATATTGTAAAATAAAATAAAAGCTGAAATATTACTTATAACTTTACTATAAACTAGTATAACACCCGTGCGATGCACGATTTACATTATATTATACATAATACGAAGTACTAAATTTGCATGAAATCTAATAAACTATAGTTGTAAACGATGATCATATAAGTAGATCTTATAGATATTATTCGAACTAAGTTAATGATGGATATATTTGTTATTGCTCCATTTGATGTATTTTTTTTTTTTAAAAGTTAAAACAAATAATGGTGCATGTAGATAAAATTATTTTCATCTTCATCCATCACCTAAATCAAATATAAAGTCATTTTCATCCATTGTTTATTTCAATAGTCATATCCCACCCCACACTCGCCCCACTTTTTACCTCATTTGAAGTCTTATTTTCTTAAAAGTTAAAACAAATAAAGGTGCATGTAAATAAAATTATTTTCATCTCCGTCCATCACCCATATCAAACACAAAATCATTTACATCCATTGTTTACTTCAATAGTCATACTCACCCAACACACGCCCCACTTTTTAGCTCATCACTTAACATATCCAACATCTACTTTATTCAGGTAGAGATGTTTTTGACGGGGGGCAGACTAGTGCGGAGGATGGTCCCTCCACCCTTGTATCCGCCAAAATTTTTATCCCCATACCCGACACCCATGATGGATACAGGTACCTGACCGGCCCATCCGACCATCTCCGCCTCGCAAATCAATCTCGAGGTACAAAATCAAATTCATCCCCACTCCATAACTGACCCGGTATCCAGATCCACATAAAACCACCCCTAGACTCCACTTTTTTTGGCGTGAGATTTTATGACATGTATAGAAATTTTAAAATTGTTTCCGCCCTACCACCCCAAATATGATATAAACCCTTATAAAATATAATCACAATTTTATGCATCAACTTTTAAATTGAATTTAGTATAATTAAATTTCACAATACAAATTTCAAATTTTCTTAGACGTATGTATTAATAATCGTTTTATCGTATCCTCAATTACATAAATATTTTTTAAAACATATATAAATACATATGATGACATGCGACATTAGTCGTGAAATGGGTTGATGTTAGTCAAGTTTGATAGGATCCTATTTTCTCTAATACTGGGGAAAAAAAAATCACGAAGTTTGTCTTAAATTTTGTGATTGTATGTTTTAGAGTTTTGATAATCTATATAACTTTTCTTTTTGATGTGGGAAATTGATATAAAAATAAAAGAATCGTAATAACAATATTTAGAAATATGACAGTATAATTAGACTTGTGAAGAAGTAGGTAAGTATGATAAATGTACTCCTTAGTTTTCTAAGAAATATCCAAAGAGATTTTGCATAATGTATAACTACTTTTTAATCTCCAATATTAAGCTAACTTTATCTCATACTACCTCCGTTTCAAAAAGATCTTTTCAGTTACTATTTGCACGGATTCCAATGCAATATTTAATTACTAATATATCAAATTCGTATGTGAAAAAATTATAAAAATTTGATATTCTGAAAATACATCCCGAGACTAATCTAACAAGATCTTACATGTAACGTTTTAATGTATACAATGGTGAGAATTTACGGTCAAAGTTTTTATACTTTGGACACATTTTCCAAAGTGTAAAGAAATTTCTGAAACGGAGGTAGTAATTGTGTAGCGACCCGATTGACAATAAGTAAGTTCGATCAACTATTAAAATCTTAAATTATCAATAAGTAAAAAAAAATGGTAGTATTTTGTACTCCGTATGTATTTATTAATACTATTTCAACAAAATGCTACATGATCACTATATTTGTTCATAATAAAGTATTAATAATCACAAAAAAAAATGAGAAAATAAAGCATGTGAACATAACAGCTACTCCCTCCGTCTTTTTTTGTTTTTTACGTTTGATTTTTTCACGCGATTTAACGATTATTTAATGTGCATTGAGATTCCTCTACTTTTTTACTTAAACAAGGAAAATTACGTTTATTTATAATGTTTTCACTTTTATCAAAAATCTGACATTGGGAAAATGAGAAATATTTAATGTCCAATGAATTTAATTGGTTAAAATAATATTTGGGCACAAATTTTGATAGAATATTAATGCATTATGTTATAATATAAAAGGAAATGTAAAGAACAAAATGAAACACCCAAAATGGAATACGTAAAAAACAAAAAGAGACGGAGGAAGTATTTTGTAAAAGTGAATGGACTATAATAATCTTACTACGTATAATAGATTAATTTTTATTAAAATGATGCTTATAAAACATTCCTCCATGTATTAAATCATTTACTTTTTGAAGAAAACAGAATAAAATCTTGGTGAAAGTTAACAAAACAACTATAGAATCAATTAAAATCTTTTAATAAGATAAGAGTTAACAAAATAATCTAAAAGGAAATGTAAAGAACAAAATGAAACACCCAAAATGGAATACGTAAAAAACAAAAAGAGACGGAGGGAGTATTTTGTAAAAGTGAATGGACTATAATAATCTTACTACGTATAATAGATTAATTTTTATTAAAATGATGCTTATAAAACATTCCTCCATGTATTAAATCATTTACTTTTTGAAGAAAACAGAATAAAATCTTGGTGAAAGTTAACAAAATAACT
This sequence comes from Spinacia oleracea, assembly GCF_020520425.1. NCBI lineage: Eukaryota > Viridiplantae > Streptophyta > Magnoliopsida > Caryophyllales > Amaranthaceae > Spinacia > Spinacia oleracea. Next base: position 85,598,023 of record NC_079491.1, read on the forward strand.
ATAGAATCAATTAAAATCTTTTAATAAGATAAGAGTTAACAAAATAACTATAAAATCAATTATATAGAGAGGCAAATCAAAGAGTGACACCTGTCAACTTCACATTGATTTCCTCTATTTTATAGATATTATAAGAACTAGTATTAACCCCGTGCCATGCATGGCTTTTGTTATGTTTTAAATGTGACTTTAATTTTTCAATTCATCATACGACTAAGAGGGTAAATGTATTTTATTTCGTGTGTTACTAAAAAGACGTAGTTAATAATATAAGTTGGTAATTATACTATTTAAAATTAATAGAAAAATTAAAAGATAAGGGGCATGAAATTTATCGAAGGTGAAGGGACATTAATATTTTTGGTGGTGAAAATACATAATGGAGAAGGAAGGGGCATGAATTTTTTTGGTGATGAAAAGACATGTTGGAGAAGGAAGGGGCATGAAGTTTAAAGAAAATAAAATGGGAAAATATTCTTTAGGAGGGTCTATATTTCTTGCAAATATTCCTGTTATTAAATCGAAGTCGGAAGAGGAACTTCAATTGAAACCAAAAACTATTGAAAATTAAACATTACAATTGAATACTTGCTCTTAATTTATTTGCTCCTAATTTATACGCAAGAGAATAAAACGACGTGAAAGATTGAGCAGTAACAGACTAAGTTAGTTTATTCTCTTTAAAAACATGAAAATGGGAATGGATTTTTAAATGAAGAAAATTTTCAGTTATTTTATCTTTTTGATAAACAGAACGTAGTTTCTTTTAAGATAAAGAAAAAATTTGTGTAATGCTAAAAGGGGACACGTGGCACTCTATATGGGCTTTAAACTTCCATGTTATTAAATATTATAATAGATAATAGATAATAGATAAGTACTACGTAGTTGAGTATCATATTCTTAATTGACACACATTATGTTCATAGTAAGTTCCTCCAACATTAAAGACTTTGGTGTCTAACTAAAAGTAAAAATATTCAGTAAAATTGTAATTTGCATTATTACAAAAGTATAGAATACAAATTTGCATAATTTCATCGCACAAGTGTTAAGTGAAATTTTGTAATTTCGTCGCACGGGTACTTTTCATGAAAATTATAATATATGATGGGAACATAATTAATTCTTGAGAAATTATAAATGGGAACTGTTTCTGCCTGAGAAACTGTGAATATAATAACTTGGGAATTAACTTAACCGATGACGTATTTGACCGTGATTTCCTTATATCCAACCACCTGTGTTACCGTTTTTAGATAGTCCCTGAATGTATCCGAGGAACCTTCGTATTAAAATGAGATAAGTTGTTGTTAAGTGAGAAGAGCTAGAGAGAGAGTGACTGATTTGCTTTTTTAGGTAATGATTAGATAGCCTTTTTCAATGATTACAACAGAGTATTTATATGATTACACGGGGGTAATAACGTAATTACGTCTACTTCTAATGGATAGCTGTCCTTCTTGGTCCCTAAGTAAGAAGGGCATTTTTGTCTTTTTACACCGAGTTGGGCTGACCATGTATATGGGCCCAAACAATTAGCCCCACGCTTAACGTAGGAGATGGTATCCTCGGTATGTCGTATGTTGAGCGGAGTTTGGTACCAGACTTTATTTATTATCCTATGGTGTCGAGGAACCTCTTCCTTTTTGGGCTCCTGAATCCTATAGTGTCGAGGAACATCCCCCATGTTGCTCGGTTGGGATCTTTTTGGGTGTAGTTCACCTTGTGCCGTCGAGGAGCGTCATGGGGTCCCTACCATGACATTTGGTCGAGGACCTCGTGTTGTCAGCGAGCATGTTGTAGCCCAAAATATGGCGGAACTCTATGGCCTCGACCAAGAAGCGTTGATGATGCCGCTCTATATGGCGATGGAAGGGATTCCTAGGTTAGGAGTTTCGGATCTTCGGTCGAGGAGCAGCCCCATGTGATAAACTGGGCTCCGTCGAGGACCGCTTCTTCCAAAGGCTTGCTCTTGGTCCTTGTTTTTGTCGAGGAACTCATCTTATGCACGCGTGAAACAATTGGCCGAGGAACTATCCTCCATGCTCTTGGGTCGCGCTTTGTAGATGGACGGATTGGTCGAGGAGCGTGCCTTCTAGGCTTGTGGGGTGTCGTTCGGCCGAGGGACCCTCCGTTGCTAAAGATCTGGTCGAGGGACTTAATGGTGTTGCCAGAGTATTTATATGATTACATGGGGGTACACGGTCAAGCGCCCCTCGGCTTGCACGTAGATAAATTAAGAGTGACAACATACAACGACCGATACTGGTAGTCTTTGTTGATGCATTGTCGAAGAAGGCCTCAGCTCTACGCGGCAGCCCCCGGTCGAGGACCCTCTCTCCTCGTGTGTTGCTTGGTTTAGGGAATCAAATGGGCCCTGGTCGGGGAACCTCTCTTCTGAGATGGGCCTCACGCGTCGTCGAGGACCCTCCTTCCCCCCTCATGTATTTGCTTCTGTCGAGGAACCTTAGCGTCGTCGAGGAAGGCTTTCCGTCCACGCGCTATTTTTCGGTCGAGGGCCTTCTCCTTGTGAGTGTATGCTTGGTCGAGGAAAGGAGGTCGGTTGGTTAGATAAGCCAGGGGTCGAGGAGCTTTCCCTTGTTAGAGAGGGTTCCTCGGTTGATAAGCCTCTTCTTGCTTTCGAGTGTTAAGTTTCTTGGTGTTACAATAGGGGCCCAACGCGACACAAGGTCGAGGAACAACCCTATGTTTTTAATTGAGCTTGGTCGAGGAGCATACCGAGGAAGGGCATGATGTTGGGCTGCACTTTGTCGAGGAACGCACCCTTTGACATGATCATTGCCTTGCGTCGAGGAGCGTCACCTTTTTGTTTCTCATTTAGCTCGGCTGGGGACTTTTCCTCGAGCGGACCTCGTGTTGCGTTGTCCAGGAGCATCCTGGGTTTGGGCAATGATGCTCGGTTGAAGATCTCACGTTGCGAGCGTTTTACTTGGCCGAGGAACCTCCTGGACCCGGTCGAGGAACTTACTTACTTCCGAGCCTCCGCTGGACTTAAGCCCCAAAGATCTTGGCGCCGAAGATGCGATGCTATTATGTCACTTGTTTTGCGAGGGATTTATAATTGATGGTCGATCCATGAGTATTATTTCATACGATCGGGCATCATCATCTGGTCAAGGAGGTAATTATTTCCGTGGATGTAACTACCCACCCCGAGCAACGTTTCTCTTTGTGATCTAGGTAAGGCATCTTGAATTAGTCGAGGGAGTAATAAGCCCCAAGAGTTAGATCCGACGCGTGTAGTGTAGTCCGACCTCGATAGGAGGAGGGTGCCTTTGGATGAAGGTCTTTTAAATACTGTGAGCGATATGCTCAAGTACGCCTTGATAGAAGGTCTTTAAGCACTTAATTTAGCTTTTAAGTGTTTTCTTTGAGCTTAGGGCTCCGAAGAGGGCTAATGAGCCCTGCGTATCTCGAAAGATAGGCCCAAAGGCAAGAGATAGCTGCCGATGGATTAGCAGAGTTGACATGTGTGGCACATGGTCAGACATTGATGTACGACATGCGAGTTTCGAGTGGGGAGAGTATTGGGCTTCATATTGGGCCGTTAGGGTTTCTTCGCTTTTCCCTTCAAGCCAACTGCCGCTTCCCCCTTTCTTCTTTTACCTAGCCGTCGGTTCCTTATAAAAAGGGGGGATGATGTTCCATCTTTTTTCTAACTCTTCAGCACTTTACAAGAAATTATCCTTCTCTCTCTTCATTTTTTTTTTAAAGTTTTTGATAACGTCGAAGCAGTCGGAGTAGAGTATCGTCGACGGCTCGACCTTTTTGGTAGGTGGTGATTGTCGGTCCGCCGCTAGTTTTCCTTCGGCCGTAATCGACCACAATCGGCGCACCACTCAACCACAGCTATTCAATTTTGTTGACTCAAGTTTGACGTCTCGCTCAACGTGCGTTCGATTCCGTTGATCCACCCGTATTATTGTCGGCCAACTGCTCGTGTATGACCATTGTTACTCTGCCTTGGTCGACAGAGTACGGAGATAATTGAGTGTTCGTTGTTGGTCACTTGGTCGAGGGAGGTCCTTTCGGCTCAGGGGGGTCCTTGGCCAAGGAAGCGTGTGTTTGCGGGTTTGATTGGCCGCCGACATTCTCATCCTCATTTTCCAATTCTTGGCGAGGAAAGGGGTTAGTCTTGAGGTCTTGGTTTTCCTTCCTTTTTACGATCCGAGGCACGCTTCAAGAGGTATGCCGTTGTATTTCTATATTCCCATAGTTTTAGCTTCTTGTAAATAAGGGTTCTTCCTCGGGCCGAGTACCATTGTAACATGAATAAGCGGGGTATTCGGTCCGAGTCGATCACCCCACCTACCTCCCCCGAGAAATTTGACTTGTCTCGGGAAATAAAAGTGGAGGGGGTCGTAGTAGTCAATGTTGTATCATCGTGTTTAGATCCCCCCGATGCCATACCCCTTCCCACTTCATCAGATGAGTCGATTTCTGCGGGGGAGGAGGAACATTGTCCTTATCCGTGGGAGGTTTCAATTGCCTTTCCACCTGTACATAATAGTTACTTAGATATTTATTTGAACAGTGGTTCCGTCCGAATAATGTCCGAGGGAGAGGACCAGACATCTTCTAGCTTTGATGATTATCCTGCGCCTGATCCCGCCGGGGGTCCAGCTAATTTTTATCTCAAGCCTTCGTGGAGGAAAACCTTGAAAGGACATGTCGATCACCTGAATAAGAAATATTCGCTCAAGGGTGAGTATATTTTGTATAGGCCGGGGGTGTTACACACTATCTTGACTCCGTCTCCGGGTTGTACGGCCGTATACAAGTCGGGTCTTCAGCTGGGTCTTCGATTCCCCTTACATCCCTTTATTGTTGAATTGCTTAGTGCCTATAACTTGTCTATCTGCCAGTTGATGCCCAACTCATGGGCTTCTATAAATTCGGTGTTGGCCATTTGTGATCTTTTGAGGGTTCGATGTACTTTGACGTTGTGGCGGTCGGTGATGAAGTTGGTGGAAGTATCGGCTTATGAGCATGGTCCCGGTTGGTGGTCATTCCAATGCCGAGGTGGTTTTAAGTTCGTTGACACCGTTCCTTCAAATCATAGGGGTTTCCGCCACGAGTTTGTTTTTGTGTATTATGGTGGAGAGTGGGGCATCCCGTTGGTTCCGGGGTCCGAGGGTCCGAACTTTTCCCTCAATAGGAAAGTGCCGATGATGTCGATAGATGAGGCGATAGTTGCTATATATCTCCAGAAAGTGGAGAAGTGGGTAAAGGGTCAGCGGTTCCTGGTTGCCCCATTCTGGTTGCCGAGTTCACGGGAGTTGAGTGACGAGCACTTCTTGTCATCATTTGGTTTGAGTCCGGCTTATCCTAAGGGTAGGCGCCGAGGGATCTTTACTTCGCTTTCCTAACTTTTCCTTCTCCCTTGTGAATTTTGTTGATTGCTTGTTGGTTTGCAGATATTGCCCGGTTGAAGTTGGACGAGGAAATGGCGGGGAGGATTAGTGCTAGTGCTCTTCTTGCCGCACAGATAAGGAAGGACCTGGCTGCTGGATCGATGAAGGTTCCTGAACCTCCGAAGGTATGTTGGGTTTTATTTTCCGATGAATAAGCATCATTCTTCGCTTTCATGCTAATTTTTCCCTGGACAGGATCCCAAAAAGCTGAAGAGGAAAAGGGCGCCTACTGATCTGGTTCCGACGGTCGCTCTGACCGAACATGCGCCGAAGAAGGTTTCTCGCGCTGTGTCGGCGACTGTTGCTTCGGGGTCCAAAGGAACAAAAGCTGCCAAGAGAGTGGTTCCTACCCCTCTTAGGGTTTGTTCTGACGAGGAGGAGGGACATCATGCCCCCGTATCCGAGGATGGTCGTGAACAGTCTACTGAGTATCTCGCCGAGGAGGCTCCTCTGGCTCGGGGGTCATTGATGTGTCTTTCGACCGATGATGGGAGTTCGAAGCCTTTTGCAGAGCTTCCTGCCAATCTGAAGAATCGGCGTATGAGCAAGGCGATGGGTGAGTTGTTTACTCCTGCCGACGATGCTCACTTGTCCTCCCTTGGGAAGTTTGAGATCGATGCCCTCCATGAGAGTTGGGCCGAGGTGAGTCCTTCGATATAGTTCCTTCTTTCTCTTGCTTGAATTTTATGATTTTCTTCCCTTCTAACTAGACTTTGTTTTTCAGTTTTCCATCAGGATGACGGCTTACACCCGCCGATGCTACAGTGGGGATTCAGATGAGGTAGAGAGGTTGAGGGATGAGATCGGGAAACTTCAGGAGAAAGAGAAGATGCATCTCTCGGAGGTGAGTGAGCTGAAGAAGAAGCTTCATTGGACTGAGTCTGAGTTGGATCGTGCTAAGAGATGCATTAAGAATGACGAGGGGGAGCTCCAACAGGCCAAGGTTGATCTTGCCAAAGCCAAGGAAGATTCAACGATTCTCACGAGCCAGCGTGATTCCGTTAACCGGGCGCTGAAGGATGTGAAAGCTGAGTTAGAGGCCGTCAAGGGTCGGCTTAAGACTTCCGATGCTAGGATTGGTGAGCTTTTGAGTTCGCAGAACCGTCTGAAGGAGAAGATCATCGAAGAGTGGAAGAATTCTGAGGAGGGTGAGGCTCATAATGTTGAGATAGGCCTTGAGGCGACTTCTGTTGTTACTTCCGACACATTGCGTCGAGTTCAGCTTGCTTTGGCTGAGTTTGCACCCAATGTGGGTTGGGATGAGATACAAGGAAAGTATGATTCTATCTTGGCCAAGGAGCGAGAGGATCTCAGAGCTCAGCTGGTTGCTCAGGACAAGGTCGATGGAGGCGAGGGCGATTCGTCTGATTCTGATTCTGCTAGTACTTCGGGTTCTGATTCGAGCAGCAGTTGTGATGATGACGCTGGTAGCCATGTTGATGTCGTCGACCCTTAGGCGGATGGTTGTTATTTTCTTGTGTTGCTTTTGTTGCTTTCTTTTCGCGCCTAGTATGATGTAATCTTTGAAGTAGAGGAACATTGATATTGAACTGTATTTGATCCTTCGTAGAGGAACTTTGTTAAGAAACTAAATCTAAGTACTTTTCGAGATTTTGGCTCAAAATTTTCTTTCGTTTCATTCAACATAGCCTTACACTTTATTTATTACAATGATGAAATTACTTATCATTTGGCGTCAATGCCCCTACCATGCCCCTATTACATCATTGAAACTTAAATACATACCAGACACTTTAGATGTAGAATTTCTTAAGGTTGTCGGCATTCCATGGTCGAGGAAGTTGCTTGCCTTTGGTGTCGACGAGGTTGTAGGTGCCAGGTTCCGTTCGGCTTCTTTACCAAGACCACATTAGAGAACCACTCTGAGTATTGACACTCCCGGATGAACCCTGCCTCCAACAACTTGTGGATTTCCTCAGCAGCAGCTTGGTTGCGTTCTTGGCCTTGATGCCGCAACTTTTGTTTGATTGGTCGATGACCTTCTTTGATGTTCAGTTCGTGCACCATAATCCGTCGGTCGATGCCCGGAATTTCCTTGACCGAGAAAGCAAACACATCCCTGTATTCTCGCAAGATATCAATGATTTTGCCTCGCAATTCTTTGCCTAGGTTCTTTCCAACCCGGACGGTATGGAGTGGATCTTTGTCAAGGACTATCTCCTCATCTTCCTCGGCTGGTCTAGGCCGGGCATAAAATTTTGGATCTTCGCCAAGGAATACACCTAGATCGTCAGCCGGAGACTCTTTTTCCTCCACACATCTCTTCTTCCGAGGGGGTTCTGTGTTCGGGATTGAATTTTTCTCATTCCTGAAGCTGTTGTTATAACATTGCCGAGCAGACCGCTGATCTCCATAGAGTTTTCCGACTACCCCGCTGTCCGTTTCATATTGGAGGAGAAGTTGGTAGGTTGAGATTGCAGCCTTGATTTTGTTTAGCAGAGGCCTCCCCATTATTATGTTGTAAGGCAAGGGTGTGTCAACGACCATGAAGTCTATGGGAAGGTTTCTTCCTTTTCCTTTTTCTCCGATACGGACGGGGAGCTTGATCATGCCGACGGGGTATACAGATTGACCTCCGAATCCTACGAGAGGTTGGCTGATGTCGACGAGGTCACTTTTCTTGTAACGTAGCCTCTCGAGGCATTCAAGAGTTAGGATGTCAGCCGAGCTTCCACTATCAATCAATACTCTTTTAACTGTTCGGTTGGCTACCTTAATTTCGACAACCAGGGGATCATCATGGGGACCATGAATAACTCGGGAGGAGTCCTCTTGGAATGTTATTGTGGGACATTTGAGATTTGATGGAGGTGCTTCGACATCGAGGATCTGATGGGTTAGTGCGTGTAAGTGCCTTTTTCTGGCGTTGCCGGTTAGGCCACCAGATGCGAGACCCCCTGCTATCACCCCAACATATCCCTCGGTGTGATCACTATGGACATCTGATCCCTTGTTATCTTCCTTCTTGTCAGAGGAGGAGCCCTTCAAAAATTTGTTCAACTTTCCCTCGTCGGCCAGTCTGTCCAAGGCCCTTTTCAATTCTCGACAGTCCTTGGTAGTGTGTCCGCACTCTTTGTGGAACTCACACCAGAGGCTCTTATCTCTTTTGGACGCGGGGGTCCTGATCGGGGTCGGACTTGGCAACAATGACTTTTCCTTGATGTCAAGGTATATCTCCCTCCTGTTACTGTTGTACCGAGGGTCTTTTCCGTTATCAGTCTCTTTGGGTCTCTTTTCTTTTTCTCGTCCAACAACCTCTTTTTTCCTCTTAAGGTCAGTTTCGACCGACGGATTGCAGATTTCCGCGGACTGAATGTACCTTTGTGCCCGGACCATTGCTTGGGGCAGGGTTGATATTTGCTCGTCGGCCAAGACCCAACGAAATCGGCTTCCTGTCTTTAGCCCGGTCATGAGTGCGGTGAAGGCAACGGAATCTTGCAAGTTCGGTATGTTCAGGGACTCGTCATTGAATCTCTTAATGTATTCCTTGAGACTTTCGTTGGGTTGTTGTCGGACGGACATGAGATGCATACTGGTCTTCTTGTATACTTGTCCGGCAATGAACTGTGACTTAAATAGAGCTTCGAGCACTGAGAATCTTGTGATGACACCAACCGATAGCCCAGAGAACCATGAGAGGGCCATCCCTTTGAGAGTGGCCGGGAAAAACCTGCACCATGCCGCTTCATCTCCTGTTTGGACAGTCATTCAGGCCTTGTAGGCATCCATATGGTCGTTCGGGTCAGAGGTGCCATCATATGGGTCGATGGAAGGCACCTTGACTTTGTTCGGGGTCGGTGCTTCAATGATCTGTCTGCTAAAAGGACTTAGGAAGCTGAGGTTGCCGAGCTGCACCACGTCTCGAGGGGGAGTTGGCTCTCGTCTCCCAGTCCGAGGAGGTTCTCTCTCTGTTCGGGTGTGTCTATCAGCCCGTCTTCCAGATGTGATTGAGTTTTCTTCTTGATCTCGTTCTCGAGAGGACCCGTGCCGAGATCTTGGAGTTTCCACTAGGGTGAGGGAATGTCGAGGGTGATCAAGGGATCTTCTCGAACTCTCATGTTGAGAGCGAGCAGAAATCCCCTCGGCATCTCCCTGTCTCCCCTCGGTTCTTCGAGAGTTGATGATTTCGCGGGCGTCGAGCTCACCTCTCCTGAGTCTTCGTCGGACAATCACATTTCGAGCATCGCTTCGGCCATGCCTCTGGGGTGGCGGGGGGAGGCTTCTCGAAGCCCGATGTTCCCCTGGGTGTCGAGGAAGGTTCAGTAGTGGTTCATGGTCTCTTTCGGACCGAGGAGGGCCTCTCGTAGAGAGTGTGCTTCTTGGTTGCCCCCTAGGTCGAGATGGGCCTTCATTGCCATCCCGGAGGTTCAACACGGCGGCCCTGAGGCTACGCTCTAAAGTGTCGTTGAACTGTTCAGCCAGTCTCCTTAAGTATTCCTGTGTGACGGGCAAAGGTCCCTCGACTTCTCCGTGAGGTTGCGGGTCACTGGCATGGATCGACTCGAGCACGTGATCGTGTCGAGAAGACAGCACTGGACCATGACGCGACCGATCGTCCACATGTCTGGAGGCCGAGGACCTTCCTTGAGAGGGTGACTGGGTAGGCGAGGGATGTCGAATGGGTGACGGTCGTCGAGCACGTCTGGTGTTCACCATGGCTTTTTGTTAAGCGTTCCCCACAGACGGCGCCAAACTGTTTCTGCCTGAGAAACTGTGAATATAATAACTTGGGAATTAACTTAACCGATGACGTATTTGACCGTGATTTCCTTATATCCAACCACCTGTGTTACCGTTTTTAGATAGTCCCTGAATGTATCCGAGGAACCTTCGTATTAAAATGAGATAAGTTGTTGTTAAGTGAGAAGAGCTAGAGAGAGAGTGACTGATTTGCTTTTTTAGGTAATGATTAGATAGCCTTTTTCAATGATTACAACAGAGTATTTATATGATTACACGGGGGTAATAACGTAATTACGTCTACTTCTAATGGATAGCTGTCCTTCTTGGTCCCTAAGTAAGAAGGGCATTTTTGTCTTTTTACACCGAGTTGGGCTGACCATGTATATGGGCCCAAACAGGAACATATGATTTGTCTAATTAAAAAGGGGAAAAGAGAAGGAAAATATTTTTAGTAGGTTTATTATCACCAGAATCGTTATGATTTATAATGAAAATCAATAACAGTTTTCCTTAATTAAAATATTATAAATTTTTTTTTTTAATTAAAAGAGAGGTGAATCATAGGGTGACATCTGTCATCACCACATTGATTTCTTCTCTTTTAGTATAATCCGGAATATATTTTTAGTAGGTTTATTATCACCAGAATCTTTATGATTTATAATGGAAATCAGTCACAATTTTCCATAATTAAAATATTTTAATTATTTTTTTTCTAATTAAAAGAGAGGCGAATCATAGGGTGACATTTGTCATCACCACATTGATTTCCTCTATTTTAGTACTCCCTCCGTCTCTTTTTGTTTTTTACCTTTGATGTTTTTCACGCGATTTAACGACTATTTAATGTGCATTGAGATTCCTCTATTTTTTTATTCAAACAAGAAAAATTAAGTTTATTTATAATGTTTTCACTCTTATAAAAAATCTGGCATTGGGAAAATGAGAAATATTTAATGTCCAATGGATTTAATTGGTTAAAATAATATTTGGGCACAAATTTTAATAGAATACTAATGCATTATGTGACAATATAAAAGGAAATGTAAAGAACAAAATGAAACAACCAAAATGGAATACGTAAAAAACAAAAAGAGACGGAGGGAGTATAATATATAGATATATAGATAAATAGATAGATATGTTCAGCGCTACCCGCTACCGTAAACGCTACTAATTTTAAATATATGTAAGACATTTGCAATGCGACCGACGAAAGTCAACAACAAATCTGAAATAATGTTCAACCATCTTAAATTTGAAATCCTTAATTTTCTCCTTCATAATTTATGAAAATTTATAATCTCTTATTCTCTCTCCCTTGAATTTGTAATCCCTTTCTTCTCTCCTTAATTCTTACATAATACTCCCTCCATTCCTAAATGATCTTCCTATTTGGTATTTGGGATGGAAAATAAGAAAATGGAATCTTGTAATGATTGGGTGTAAGAGTAATGATTGAGTCTAAGAGAAAATAATAAATAAATGAAGAAAAGTAATAAAGAAATGAAGAAGATAGAAGATATTTTTATTAAAGTAATAAAAAATCGTAAAAGTGGGGTTGGTTGGGTGAATGGGGCAATGTGAATGAATTAAATAAGGGATGGTGGGGAAATTTATGGTAAAAAGTCATGTTCAAATATAGAAACAGGAAGATCAAATAAGAACGATATTTATAGGAACAGGAAGATCAAAAAGGAATGGAGGGAGTACAATTTTTATTTGCTATTAGCTATCAAACCTCCTTTTATAACTGCCTTCTCTCTAATAGTAGCCATTCACTAACAAAGTCACAACCTCCAAGTCTGTATCATACACGCTTCTTATCTTGATCTCTTGTCGTCGCTATAGCCTTTTCATCCATTTTATAAAATTTATAGAGCATTGAGCAGGAAAATAACCATCAAACATTCTATAAGTCCCCGTATTATTTCTAGGTTAAGATATATATTTTTTTTCCCTATATTTACACACGTCACTTGCATATAACACTAGTACTCTTTGTTCAAAGTCTTAAGTGTTATACCGATTGTCTGTTGGTTCAGTGGTGATTGAGGCTGAACTTGGTAGGGAGGACCCGTATTCGATCCCCCACAACAACAATTGAGAAGGGACTGGAACCTATCCACTCAGAACTCGCCTCGAATCCAGATTAGCCCTAAGGGTGAATCGGGTGGTAAAAAAAAAAAAAAGTCTTAAGTGCTATAAATATCATTTCCTAATTTAAACGATTACATCAGTTTTTCAACATCTAAGACCCGGATTATCAGTGACCGTTAAAGAAGACACCAAATAAAATTAAGGATTAAGAAACCAAAAAAGAAAAAATCTATTTCCAGGAGTTCTGATTGGTTTCAAACGACGTCATAAAATATTATCCAGTTTTGACTACAGATGATAAAGATAATAGTATTCCTTACCTAAGCAGTCAAAAAGATACACTTCTCCTTAAATCTCTCTCTTTCTCTCTCCTCTGCACTGAAAGAAAGCTTGACTTGTTTTGGTTTTGGTTTTGGTTTCGTAAAAGAAGTCAGGAATCTGCAAAAATGGTGGAAGGTGGAATTGTCAAGGCAGACAAAACAGAGTTTACAGAATGTTTCAGAACCATTGGAAAAACTCCTTATATCATGCGCCTTGCCTTTTCTGCTGGCATTGGAGGCCTTCTCTTCGGCTATGACACAGGTTTGGTTTTTTAATTGTTTCCCCTTTAAACTTTTCTTATATGGGTACACGATTACAGGTAAGGTTGCGTTCACGCTGGGATTCATAGTCATACACATGCTGTGTGGTGCTGGATGTTTAAAGTTCTGTTCTTGAAATTATAAGTTTTGTTAAAGTTTTATGCTTGAATTTACAAGAGATTAAGGTGAATGATTATTTCTGATTATTAGTTGTATGTTTGATTAAAATTTAAAATTTGTCATTTGATTTGATTGTGTAGGTGTTATATCTGGGGCTCTTCTTTACATCAGAGATGAATTCAAAGAGGTGGAACAAAAAACATGGTTGCAGGTATGCTTCTAAGTTGCAAGTTATAACTTATAATCCAAACGATGAAAACGAGGTTTGGACTTTGATGTTACATAGTATGTGCTTTTCTGACCGGTCCCCTGTCCCTACTTACTCGTATACTCCGTGTTAAGTAGAGATGTCAAAAAAATTACCCGACTTAGTTGAAATTGGCGATAGAAGATGGTGGTCGAAAGTGATTGCTTGCAACTTGCAAGTCATTAAATTGGTGAACGGGGGAGCAAGGAGATGGATTGTACTTGGGCATCATCGGCAGAGAAATTCGAGCTATAAGTAGATGTTTTGATTCAATTAGTGTTGTTCATGTCCATGTTCATGTTCATATAGAGGCCAATTTAACAGCCCGTACTATGCGTCACCTTAGCCCACTTGATAGGGGTTGTCAAAGTATTCATATTGCCTCTGATTTTTGCTTGATTAATAATGAAAACAAATGGCCGGAACCGTTTCTCAACAACAACAAAAAATGACCCAGACTTATTTTCGAAATAAAACCTGCCCAATATTGGAAGCCTGTGGAAGTTTGCTTAGAAAAGTTAAGTTGCTGACATTTTATGGAGTAGTCAACTAGTTTGATTGACACTGACACATCTAATAGTCTAACATGGAGTAGTCAGTACTCTTTCTATATTATTAGTAGAAACACGACGTGTTATTCATCTTCAGTAGTGAAGTGTGAGTAAATTGTACTACCAAGTAATTATTAAACAAAACACGATTTATGGTAAAACAATATCAGATGGAGTAACTATATATGCAATGAAGTATTGAGTTTTGTTGTAAATGATTGTTTGGTAGGAAACCATTGTGTCCATGGCAGTTGCAGGAGCAATTGTTGGAGCAGGAGTTGGAGGGTGGCTAAATGATAAAATAGGGAGGAAACCGACAATTATAATCGCTGATATTTTATTCTTCATTGGTGCTATAATCATGGCCCTTGCTCCTGCTCCATGGGTGATCATACTTGGAAGAATATTCGTTGGTTTAGGAGTCGGAATGGCTTCCATGACTTCACCTTTATACATATCCGAGACTTCCCCTACCAGGATCCGAGGTGCTCTTGTCAGCACTAATGGTTTGCTCATCACAGGAGGCCAGTTCTTATCATACCTCATCAACCTAGGTTTCACTCAGGTAGGTAATGTATCTTTGTGATCTACTCCGTAATAAAATACTATCACACTGTGAAATCTTGGGGACGTGTACAAACTGGTTTCTGCATGTGTATTGTTTTTCAGGTTAAGGGGACTTGGAGATGGATGCTTGGGGTGGCTGCTGTTCCTGCATTACTGCAACTTATCTTGATGTTGTCCCTTCCAGAGTCTCCTAGATGGCTTTACAGAAAGGTATTGTATGAATAACGTGCATCTGTGACTCCAGCAAGTCTTAACTTTTAAGTGAGACACTCCCGAACATTGTGATATTTATCTTTGCGTTTTGGTTTAGGATAAAGTCTCAGAGGCAGAAGCTATCTTGGCTAGGATCTATCCTCCTGACGAAGTGGAAGAAGAAATGAAAGCACTCAAGGCATCGGTTGATTCTGAAAGAGCAGAAGACGGATCAGTTGGTGGAGGTAACATATTTAGCAAAGTAAAGACTGCTTGGGGAAGCCAAGTTTTCAGAAGAGGGCTATATGCTGGAGTCACTGTTCAAGTGGCCCAACAATTCGTAGGTATCAATACAGTCATGTACTACAGCCCCACAATTGTGCAGCTAGCTGGGTTTGCCTCAAAAAGTACTGCTATGGCTCTCTCTTTAATCACCTCAGGACTCAATGCAGTTGGGTCGATTGTCAGTATGATGTTTGTTGATAGGTATGGAAGAAGGCGGCTTATGATAATCTCTATGTTTGGCATCATTACATGCCTTGTTGTCTTGGCTATTGTTTTCTATCAAGCTGCAGCACATGCTCCTAGAATCAGTACTGCAGAATCTACGCATTTTGGAGTTAACTCTACTTGTCCTAGTTTTACCTCTGCTCACAATCCAGCAACTTGGAACTGTATGACTTGTTTGAAAGCTAATTCCGATTGTGCTTTCTGTGCCAATCAAGGAAATCAGGTAAATTTTTTCTAAAACTTTCTAATATTAATCTTTCTAATGTTGATGTTGAAATTGTTCATTTTGCTCAAGTTTTTGTTTTTCGTTTTTGGAATATTGGCCGGGCTAGTTGCATCCAGGAGCATGTTTATCAAATACAAATGGCTTAAAAGCAGCATGTCATGGGGAGCGAAGAGAGTATTTCACAGAAGGCTGCCCTAGCAAATTAGGTTTTTTAGCAGTGATACTCCTAGGAGCATACATTATATCGTACTCTCCAGGGATGGGAACAGCACCATGGATCGTCAACTCAGAAATCTATCCACTCAGGTATAGAGGAATTGGTGGAGGGATAGCTGCCGTGGCAAACTGGACATCAAACCTCATAGTCAGCGAGACATTTTTAACGCTAACCAAAGCTTTAGGATCTGCAGGCACCTTCCTTTTGTTCGCTGGGTTCTCAGTCATTGGGCTTGTGTTTATCTACTTCTTGGTGCCTGAAACCAAAGGCCTACCTATCGAGGAGGTGGAGCTTATGCTAGAGAAGGGATATAAACCTAGGCTTTTTGGTGGAGTAAAAAAGGAGGAGAACAAAGCTACTGAATCTTGACTATTTGTAACATGATTGCGCCAAGAATCAAATTCTTCGTCAATGGTTCTTTAGTTTTTGTAGATATCCCCTTTGCAAATGGTGAGAAAACAATCAAAGTTAAAGCAGTCTTCAATTTTTGCAACAATTGCAAGTGGATTTATGCTTGTATAACCTATATCAATACAGGACCAATGTATCTTGGATTTTCCCCTATTAGGTAGAGAATAACTAGAAAACACTCACACAGTCTAGTTTTTAAGTAAACAAATGAAATTCAAAGTTTGTAAACTATAATTACACCTACTTTCACAATTTTTGGTTCAAAACATCGACATTGTTGATTTATTTCAGAAGAAAAGTGTGTATACTTTTTTCCTTGATTTTAGTGTGCGTTTTTTATAAATAATAATGAAGTAATAAATATTATCATAAAATAAATAAGTGAACTCAAAAGCCAAAATATGGATCTGCGGTTGTTATATCTCAATGTCACCGCTCACGGATCCATTGGAAGGTAAGAAAAAGAAAAAGAAAAAGAAAAAGAAAAAGAAAAAGAAAAGTGAAAGGAAGCCATTAATTCAACATTGCCAATATTCCCTTTTTTCCCTTGGATATAAAGAGTAAGAAATTTAGAAATGTGAGTAATCAATAGTGAAATTCAGGATAAACATATTAACCTTGCATCATGAAGTTATATAAGAGGTTGCCCTTTGAATTAACCCGGAATCTGCGACTGTATGAGGTGCAATACTGCAGTGAGCTGACTGAAATTGAGTGAGCAACTGAGAACCTGCAACATCAAATCGTTTTAGAATTCTAGTAATGTGAAAAATATCATTTTAGCGATTACTTGAACTAGACGGCCTGGAAAGGATAGCACTACTGTAGTCTGCAAGAGTACAAGCTAGTTATCGCACCTTAGAGGCTAATTCCGATCCAGGATATGAAAATGAACGCCATTGCTGCGAAATGCCAAGTCCAAGATAAAAACTTCAACTTCATGCTTGTCTGCCTGAATTTATTACATCTCTATTACAATATTAAAATTGACGAAATACCCCCCAAGAAATTGTCAGTGGTTATCACTCTTATCAGCAATCAACCACAATATTCGTCAAGGAGAGCCACTTCCTCAGCAGAATCCTCTAACTTAGAGGCATCTTTTAGCATTCTGATGTCCTGCGTAAGTCCTTCCAAGGTATCATATATCTCTATGGTATTGGGGTGAGAATTGTCCTCGGCATTAAATGCATGGGATTCGTTGTTTATCTCTATCCAGCTTGTGCCTGGGACCTTCTTCACACCCCTTTCTCTCATCAACCTTGTCAGGTTAGCTTTCTCATCCCACCTATTAAGACGCCCGTACATATCAGACAAGATAACATAGCTACAATGCTCTTGAGGGACTATTTCAATCAGATGACTCGCCACCTGAAATGCATATTCAAGATCCCCGCAGTTTCTACATGCACCCAAAAGAGTTTTCAACACTGTCACATCAGGCTCGAATGGCATTGATTTCACCAAGCTTTTCACCTCATCTAAGAGCCCAGCTCTCCCAAATAAATCAATCGCACAAGAATAATGCTCCATTCTTAGTGGAACCCCGTACTTTGATTCCATCGTTTTAAGAATATATCGACCTTCTTCCACCCAACCCATGTGACTACAAGCAGTGAGGACAGCAACGAAGGTCACATGGTCAAGCTTTACCTTACTTTCTGTCATCTGATGGAAAAGCTCAAGGGTGATTTCACCTTTTCCATGCTGAGCATACCCAAACATGATAAAGTTCCAGGTAATTGAGCTGTCTTTTGGAGTATCTTCAAAAGAACTTCTAGCATCATTAAGTAAGCCACATTTAGAATACATGAATATCAAAGAGCCAGCTACATACTCATTTGATTCTAATCCAGATTTAAGAGCCAACACGTGAACTTGTCGACCCAATTGCAAGGCTGCTAAGTCTGCACAAGATCTTAGGACTGCAGAAAAGGAATAGTGATCGATCCCAACATCATGAGACCGCATTTTCCCAAAGAAATTAATGGCTTCTTCATTCAAGCTATACTGTGAGAACCCAGTTAAAACAGAATTCCAAGAGACAGGATCTTTAGGGTCTATTAATTCAAACAGTCTTTGTGCATCTGCCATTTCTTTCGCAGTTGACTTCAGATACATAGTTATCAATGCATTGGCTATTGCTGTAGAGCTCTCTAGCCCCCGCTTTATTATCAAGCAATGCAAACATTTCCCATGAATCTGATATTCCTCTTTAAAACAGGCTCTGATGACACTAGTATATGTATAGATATCAGGTTCAAAACCACACTCTTGCATATCAATGAAGACTTTAAACCCAAGCCAGTCCTTGTTATGTAGAAGGTACGCCCCCAACATGGAATTCCATGTTACCAAATCATGGACATCAAACGCACCAGTAAAAACCTTCTCCGCATATTCCAAAGATCTACACTCAGAATACGACGTAAGGAGAGAATTGCATACAATGTTATTAGAACTCAACCCAAGCTTGATGATCTGTGAATGAAGCTGAATAGTAAGCCTGAAATATTCAGGGTCATTAAGTAGTGTCAATAAAGGAGCAACTGCCCCATCTTGAATCCTCACGCCCTCTTGTTGCATACCTCCCAAAAGCTCAAAAGCAGTATCAAAATCAGCTTGTTCCACAACCCCTGCAATCATAGCATTCCAAGATACAGAACTGCGCTCCGGCATAAATTTAAACAGCATATACGCATCCGCGATCCTCCCACATTTGGAATACATATCTAAAAGTGAACTAGCAGTATAAACATCAGATTGACACCCCATCTTAATAACCATGGAATGCAATTGCTTCCCACAAACAAACTCACCCTTGGAAGCACTGCCTTTAAGAAGACTACCAAATGTAAACTCATCGACGACAAATCCACGCCGTCTCATGTCAGTGAGGAGATCCCAAGAATGGAAAAAAGACCCAGAATTTACATAGCCAGCAATGATGGCGTTCCATGAAACAGTGTCTCTGTTGGACATTTGGTCGAACATTATGCGTGCATTCCTCAAATGACCGCATTTCGTATACCCGGTAACAATGTTGTTTGCAGTGTATATACTATTTATGGTTCCCTGCTTCAATGCACGACAATGGGTTGAAGAAACCTCGTATACACAGGATTTGACCACTGATTTTAAAGTCTTCATTCATCTGCTAAAGTTGCCGTTTCTGTAAAACTTTGTACTTTTGCCGTTTTGGACGGAGTAACTGTTAACAGGGATTTTCTAGTTACCAAAATAAGGCCCAGACATGTACAAAATTGTCCACTTCTTCTATTCAGAGAATCGGAATGTAGACTTGTCAAACGGGTCAACTAGATCGGGAGTGAGTTAGATACTCCATAGCCTTATACAGAGTACTTTTAGGAGACGTTTGGTTCGCAAACTGGTATGGGGTTGGAATCAGTATCGATATCAAAGTGGTATGGGTTTGGAATTTGACTAGCTTTTGAGCCCGTTCAAAGAACGGGCGGTTGTATATTGGTTGTTTAGATGTCTTTTGAAATTTTAATTGGTGAGTACTTGTGATTTTTGGTAACATATGAATTAAATAGAGGTGTAATTTAAAGGTTGGAAAAATATAAAAATTATAATGATGAATAAATTTTGGATGTTAAAGTGGCGGAGTGGAAGAGACTAATAAGTATAGTTATTAATAACTTGATGTTGAATAAGAAAAATAGAGTGGAAAATGCATTAGAAGTTGTAAAACATAGAAACAATAAAGAAAATTTGGAAAAAAAAAACAAAAAACAAAAAACAAAATGATAGATGAAAGGAGAGATGTCACATGGCTTCTACTAACCTATGATAAAATTATAATGGTGAATAAATATTGGATGTTAAAGTTGTGGAATGGAAAAGACTAATGAGTATAGTAGACTATTAATAACTGGATGTTGAATAAGGAAAGTGGAGTGGAAGAGGCATTAGAAGTTGTGAAACATAGAACAATAAAGAAAAATTGAAAAAAAAAAACAAAATAAAATGATGGATGAAAAGAGAGATGTCACATGGCTTATAATAATGAGATGCCACATGACTTCTAATAACCTATGGTTTTCCTTTTTAAATACTAGGTATAGACTAGGTATAGATTCTTAATACTATGTGTTTGATTTTATTTGGGGATGAGTGTTTTTCCCTTTTGTCTGATACCTAGAGTAAATGTATAAGTCATACTCACCCCTCTAGATTTCTAAACCCCATACCTTGGGGGTTTGAGGTATGGATTTAAATCTCTTAATATTTCCAACCAAAAATATGGTATTGGTTTAAACCATTCTAAACCCATACCTCATACCTAAAATCCGCGAACCAAAAAGCTTACACGGCATGAGAAATGCGTACGAAAAATACGAGTTAATATCAATGTTTATGACCCATTTAGTTAAATGGGAAACAACACACTTAATTAAACGCGTCGGGTTACTATTGAAATTCTCAACAAGAAACTGACACGACTTAGTCATCCTAAGAAAAATAGCACAATAATCTAATATATATCTAATATTTGCTGATTAGAGCGCCACGTAGGAAATCTAATGTTTTCGGCCAATGAAAAATAAGATTTTTAATTTATTTTTGAATTAAAAAAAATCGAGTGCCACATAGATAATTAATTAGGTGACACATAGATATTTTAATTACTAATTGTGAGGGGGTCGAAAAAGCGCGAGGCTAATGCGTGACCTTGTCCCTCGTGGGTGTGACGTTTTTTTTTGTCAAATCAAGTGTAATTGGATTTCCTGTGAGTTTACACCCAATTGACTAGTAATATAGGAGTCGCCATTCAGTTTTTAACGACAATGAGAAAAACTGACAAAACCCGGTTATCGTGACATAAAGGGAGTGCAATTATGTTTGACCACGACGGCCGTAGGTTCCCTTGTGATCCCTGGTGTGGGGATCTCTCAACATACACCCGCAAGGTAGAGATTGAGGGTTCGGGGGACTGTAACTACTGAGAGGAGTACTCGCTCTTCGATAACTCCAGAGGCAGGATATCCTTACTAGCTCAGCATAAATAATTGAAGGGACATGTGTTAACTATTAAACTAATCCGAGTTGATTTTAACAATATGCAACATATAGTACTAGATCGAGCGTGATTATCTGATTTAGATTGTTCTAAGGGACCTAGCATGATAATCCAATTTCCCAAAAATATCATATTTATTAGGCGTGATCGAACAATCAGATTTAGTTAGTTTAACAGTTCATAAAAGGGCGAGGAAAGCAATTAAATCATAGAAAAGGGACACATTACGACGCACCCTTGAGAGGTGCGTCACGGTTCTCAGAAAACTAACCACTTTGACTTTGCTATTTCTCCTTTTATTTAACGAATCTCAAATTATGGGACAGGATACGTTCTGTTCGATTTATGGATCGATTGCGACAGAACGCGTGATCAGTTTTGCAGCGTGAGGCTTAGGCTTAGGGGTTTAGAGTCAATACTCAAAATAATAATTGTGTGTTCTTTTTTTCACGTCGAACTTGGGCTATATTTATAGAAAAGAGTTCGTGGAAAGATAGAATTGTAGAGCTCTAATCCACGAGGAATTAGGAAAGAATACGTCCCAGGTAATTTCAGCGCCCAGGCCTGGGCGCCGAAGATTTCGGCGCCCAGAGCCAGGCGTTGAAAATAGGATATGGGCTGTTTTCTTAGTCAGATTCGGATTCCTAGAATCCAGAGTGTTTGAGACTTAATCGAGTTTTTTAGTGCGTATTAACCTTGTGACGGAATGCGTCTGGGCCCGTTACGAACTCTAGGCTCGTTAGTATTTTAATTAATACGTGACTCTTATTTTCGAATCATATTAGGAATAGGATTCTCTCATAATCTCTATCTCATTTAGGATTTATGTTGGAGTGCAACACCTAATTCTGACAGGTTTCTATCTTTTATGACTTGCCACTTTTAACAACTACCTATTACGACAGTTACTATTTTAGCAGGTTTCCATAATAGCAGGTTTCTATAAATAGCAGGTTTCGGGTGAAATGAAAAGGGGAATTGAGATTTGTTATTTTATAGGAGATGCGTTGTCAAGTAGAGATTTATGCTTTCATCATCGAACCTTCCCTTTCGGGAATGGGGACAAAAGTAGGTGTCTACAGTTAGCCCCCACTTTGACTGAGTCTTGGAGTAAGACGATGGTCAAAGTATTAGACGGAGTGCGTCGCACAAGCCATGGTGACCTGCTTTTGCGAGGGTCTCACGAGCCCCCGAGTGATAACATTTGACTTAAGGGTCATCACTTGAAGTGTCGACATATCCCTCACGTGTCATTGGGATTTGTCAACAGATAGTATAGAATACTCCCTCACTTTGTCATCGGAAGTATCTAAAGAGGCGTAGGAACTCCCTCACTTTGTCATTGGGAGTAGCTACAAATGTTTTTCGAAATCAAAGCTATAAAGTGTAATTGGTCCTGGCCAAGCCCAATCACGAGGTAAAAATGTTTTTAAAGATTCTCATTTTCAGGGTTAGCTAAACGAGAAAACCCCCTTGTTTTTATGGGACGTAAAACGAAGGAAAATCCAGCACATCGTTCTTTTTTGGAAAAAACGGAAAACCATTCTTTTAAATTAAAGAAAAAAGGGAAAGCTACTCACATCGTTCTTTTTTGGAAAAACGGAAAACCGGAAAAAGTTATCGCTGCAGCGACTAAGGACCTGCGCGGTTAGTGACGCAGACCACGCCGGCTAAAGATGGTGAGCCTGTTCGCTAAGGGTGGACACCCCGTCCGATAGAAGTGGACGAATCTGTTTTTGAAATTTGAAAATAAGGACCTAAGCAGTTTTGTGACGTAGAACCTGCCGGCTAAAGATGGCGAACCTGTCCGCTAAGGGTGGACACCCCGTCCGATAGAAGTGGACGAATCTATTTTGAAATTTGTTATGTGTTCATTTTTTTTGAAAATAAGGACCTACGTGGTTTGCGCCGTAGACCCCGCTGGCTGAAGATGGCGAGCCTGTTTCTTTTTTTTTTTTTTTGAAGACTCTATTTTTCGAAAACTGAGGATCTGCGCGGCTAGTGATGCAGACCCCGCCCGCTGAGGATTGGCGAACCCTGTCCGCTGAGGGTGGACGTCCCTGAATTCGTTTTTCGTTTTGGAACTCGCGTGGTTCGTGACGTGATCTTGCCTGAGATGGGCAAGTTTCCTATTTTTTCATCGTGATTTCTTTTTTGAGAATTTCTTTTGTTCATTCTTGCAAGAGAGAATTCTTTCGAGGGATGCTCGAATTTAGTTGTGACCTGAACGTGGGTTGACAACGGGTTTAGACGGACCTTTGTCTTGCGACCGTCTGCTTTCGTGGTTTTGAGCTAGTCTTTACGGCTCGATTTTTGCCACTACTTGGTCTTTGATTAGAGGACCATGTACAAGTGTCAATGACGAACCTTTTCTGAGGTCGAACCTGTTCTTTTGAGATCATCCAAACATGGGACGGCGTATAGCGTAGTCCGGGAATGTGATTTCGATTGCGCACTCTTTGTTGGAGTATACTTTTCGCGAGCCCTCAAGCACTCGGGCTTGGTTGGTCATTGTTCGCATATTTCACAACGTCTTTTAATCATGTTTGGGGTCGTGCTCGTATGTGCGAGCGACCTTTCATAGTGGTGTGCTATTTTGGCGAAGTCGTGGGGTGCGACTTCAGTCTTCGGGCGACAAGGTTTAATATCATCCGGTTTAGCTTGGCCCGGATTAATCTTTTGACAGACAAACATTTTTTATTTGAGAAACCAACGACTTAACAACATTTTTTGGTGTTTCGAAGAATGACCTTGATATTTCATATTTGTTTTGAAAAGTGTACATATATGTTCCTTGAGACTAGTCTAAGTTTCGACCAAGTTTTACCATTCATTTTTGCTATTTGGGGGCTTAAAGGTGCTTTTGGGCTTGATCTTAATTGCAATAGGGTCTCGTGTCTAGCAACACGGTTTTAAGTCTTTTCCTGTTCCGCGTTTTGTGAAATCTGGGCCTTGGGCTGCATTTTCGGCGGCCAAGGCTGGCGTTAATTATTTCGGCGCCCAGCTTCGGGCGCTGAAAGTCCTTTCCTGGCGAATTTTGACTTTTGGATTTCTTAACGCGTTTCCGAATGAGATCAGGATGTCACTTGATGCGTTCAGCAATATATAGGGGCTAGATACGTCCCTATTTTCCATCACTCTCAATTTCCTTCTTTCTTTGCTGTGTTTTAGTTACTCCTTGCTTTCGTCATGTCGATTCCTACTTTCTCACTCCAACGGGCTGTTAGGCGTTGGCTACGGGCCCTTACTCCTACAGAAAAGGCTTTGTTAAAAGAATACCACTTAGAGGAACTTTTAGGCTTACAACAAATTAATATTGACTATAATTTTCTGCATGCAGCCCTAAGCTTTTGGGATTCCGATCATCATGTTTTTGTCATTCGGGGCAACGAAATATGTCCTTTGCCAGATGAATTCGCTGCGATCCTTGGTTATCCTACTAATGCTACCCCTACCACTCCTGGCACTATTGAAGAGGGTAAAACAACCATAGGGGCTTTCCTAGGACTAGATGCTAACATGCTTGCTGAAATTGTTGTAGGTGATGAGGTTAATTTGGCAAAACTTGTAAAACATCACTTTAGGCCTAGTAAGAATATGACTGAACAGAAATTGAATATTCGAGCCCTTGTATTTTGCTTGTTGAATCATTATTTGCTGTCGAATAACAATGGTGAGTTCGGTGACATAAGGTTGATCCCCTTG
Source organism: Spinacia oleracea (assembly GCF_020520425.1). Classification (NCBI taxonomy): domain Eukaryota; kingdom Viridiplantae; phylum Streptophyta; class Magnoliopsida; order Caryophyllales; family Amaranthaceae; genus Spinacia; species Spinacia oleracea. Next base: position 85,622,636 of record NC_079491.1, read on the forward strand.
ATTATCCAGATGGAAAGTTGCTATTCTATTATGCCGTTGGTTGTTGCCGAGACTTTGCTGAGTGCGGATGAGCTGAAGAAGGATGCCAAATCTGAATATTTTAAGGGAAGCCCCCTATTACTGCAGGTAATCAATTTTTTTCTTTGCGCACGTATACGTTTTTTTTTGCATATATATATTTTTTATTCGTCCTGCCTTGGGGCTGAGTTTCAGCGCCCAGGGCTGGGCGCTAGAATTTTCGGCGCCTGGTCCTGGGCGTTGAAACTGCGCCCCAGGAACCGTTTTCTTTTTATTATTTTTTTTATCGTACCCGTTTTTTGCAGATTTGGCTCGTGGAACGGCTTAGGCTCTTGGAAACTCCTGCCGATCCTAAACATTATCGCCCTATAGTCTTGGGTAACCGAAAATATTTGCACCGAGGCCAGGACGAGGCCGAGTGGGCCTCCTTTTTTACTCATGGTATCTGTTCTATTAAGTGGGTGGTACGTGGTGGGGTTTGACTACTATGACGGGGGGTTCTGACGTATCGGTTTATGTTTCTTTGTTGGGGCTATCTCGGCTCATTTATATTTTCCCTTACCGAGTCATGCGTCAATACGGTTTAAGGTAGACTATCCCCTTTTCTGATACGGTACCACCTAAAGTAGCGGCCTTTTCACAAGCACGGGTTCAAGCGTGGGCTAAGTATTATGATGGTCTCCCGCGTTGGGCCGTAGCTACACATGGCTTTGTGGGTCTTTCTGAAAACTACAAGTTGTGGATGAGCTCCAATGATAAGGCTGTGAGGACCGAGGCTCGAAATGGGGAGCCGGCTGAGCTTTTGATACCTCGCATTCGGGTCAGATATGAGGGCCGTGATTCTTCCAATCCTCGCACCCATGGTATTAAGACTGTGAAAGCTCGTCCTGATCGAAAGCGAAAGGAAGTTCCTCCCCGTTCCAGTTCTAGGCCTAAAAAGGTGCCTAACATGAAGGGGCCTGCTGTTGTTAAAAGAAGTGCAGGCTCTCGCGGAGATCGTCGCCGGAAAAATGTATGGGTTAGGAAGGCTCAGCCGCCTGTAGAAACAGTGGCTAGTCTAGTTGATGATAATAATTCTTCTCCCACCATTGTCTGTGCCCTTGAGGCTGAGCGGGCTATAACCGAGAATGTTTCTGAAGCCTTGGCGTCTTTGGAAGTTAGTGTCCAGGAGCCGGTTCTTATGGAGATTGATATAGGGGCAGCGCAGAAGACTGTGGGGGTGGATCCTGCGAACATTGCCCTCTACAAGACTTTATTTGATGATCCAGAAGAACTAGAGTAGTGTAGTTCTTGCTAGGGTGTAGGTGCCCTTTATTTATTTCAGTTGTGTTTGTTTTTTCATTTCTTAGCACTTTGTTTTCCTTCTTATTATTTTTCAATAAAGGCGTATTTTATTTTTCATTTTCTTTTTTGTTTCTCCTCTTTTTTATATTTTTATATGTCTAACACTTTTTGCACAATTTATATATGTTTTTTTTATTGGACCGAATCCTTGGTAAGGATTGCCTACGTATCTTGTCAGAATCCGGTCGCGCGTAGTTCTAGCTAGAATAAATTCTAAGATGCCGAATTTTGATAGATATGCCCTGAGGTGGAAGCACATTACTTAACCGGTCAAATGAGTGAAGTATTATCATTATTTTCGTCTGCCGTTTTTTTTTTTGCCGTAAGTCGCGTAAAAAATGAAATTCGACTATATTTTTTGGTGAGCCTATTTGGATACGTGTTGTACCCCCCAAGTGTTCGTTATTTTTCCGTTATGTGCGGATAAAATGACGAGCACTTCTAAAAAATTTAGGCAGGCAGAGAGTTTCAACGCCCAGGCTGGGGCGTCAAAGATTTCGGCGCCCAGCCCTGGGCGCTGAAAATGATTTCTGGCGGTCGTTTTTGACGCTTTGCTTCACGTGTTCTTGCATTTATTTTTTTTTCTTCGTTTTAGTGCTTTGCTTTTTACTTGTATAAAAATTGATTTTGAGGCTATTTCGGAGGCTTTTTTTACTGTTAGCGTGAGACACATTTTTGTCCGGATTAATTTTTTCTATTCGTGACTCGAAACGGCTTTGAAAATGGAGTTAGGGTGCGGGAGTTATGAAGATCTTTGTGTAGGCTTTTGGGTGGGTTTGAGGTGCGTGTCGTTTTTGAAGGGTATGGTGGGGTTACATTTTATTAATTCCCTTTTTAAGCAACATTTGCATTTGTTTTGGATTTTGTTTTCCTTTGATTTCTTTGGGTTGCATGGATTGACTTTTATGATGACACTGGTTGACTTTTATGTTTTTGGGATATGAAGGGGATGGTACGGTTTATTTTGTGGATTTCGGGAATTGGTTCCCATGGCACGATTTCAAGACCGAGTGGGTCTCGTTTATTGGGCCTAGAGTGGGCCGCCTCTTTATTTTTGTATTTGTCAAGTGCATTTGGTGCTTACTTAGTGTTAGAATAAAATTTTCGGAGAAATATTACGCCTTTATTAATTTGGAAAGTAAGGGAAACACACTGAAATAAAATTGACCTATGTTCTAAGGGGTCTTGGGACCATCTAAAGCCTTTATTATTTTTTCTACCAATCTAAAGAACTACTAGGCGCTTTTAATAAGGTGTTCTATGTGGCTCAAGCCTTGGGTTTAGTCTCGTAAAACTTTGGTCCTTCACCGGTACTCATCTTGAATTCTATTCCTTTTGCATTGACCCACTGATATGTCTTCACCCATCCGTTCTCGATCTCTTCTAGTGTTGATGCAGGAGCGATTAACCGGGTTGGATCGAAACCTTCATCTTGTAAAGCAAGGGTAGTCATCACAGTCTCGTCCTCCATAGGCCTCGATTCGTTAAACAATGTCCATAAAGCCTGGTTGTCCAATATTTCAGCTGTTTTAGTCTTGGTGAGGTGGGGTGCCTCATCCAAGGTGTGGCAGTCATGGAAGATTTCAAATTCTGGTTTTAGCAAGCCATCCTGAACGAAGGGTTCAGGGAAATCACAGCATGGGTGTCCTTCTCCTTCCCGAACGAACATCCCGTTAAGGGTTCTTTGATACGGGAGAAGGAGGGTGGTTTGTTTGGCCTTGTTAAGGCGTAGCCCAGACCGGCGGTCAGCAATATCTTCCTCCGTTGGTTCATAGCCTAAGCCAAAAGGAGTAGATTTGTTGGGTAAAGGATGGAATGTGCATTCCTTCTTCCTTATGCCCAATGGGGTTCCAGGGAAATAACCTTGAGCTAACAGCATTCTAGGGATGACTCGGGATGCGTGCGGGTCTAGGAATGCTGGATCATAATCTTCGATGAACTGGATTACTTCTTCCATTTGAAAGCCGTAAAGGTCGTCTGCAGTTTCGGCCGTTCCAACCATAGTACAACTGACGTCGAGAGGAGGGGCGCGGATTTCTAGTATTACCCCGTTATGGTTAAGTTTAACCATTTGGTGCAAGGTAGAAGCCACACCTCCTAAGTCATGGAGCCAAGGTCGCCCCAAGAGGAGGTTGAAAGTGGGCTTGATGTCGATTATTTGAAACTCCGTGGTGCGTGAGGCCCGGTTTGTATGGCAAGGTTGATTTTTCCCAACACAGGCCTTCGGGAGTTATCATAAGCTCGTACCCCTTGCGTGGAGGTTTGGAAGTCATCGTTTCCTAGCCCCAAGCAATGGGCGGTTCGCAATGGGCAAACATTAACCGCCGAACCGTTATCTACGAGCGCTAGGGGGATGTTTTGTTCTTTGCATCCAACTACTAGATAAAGGGCTTTATTGTGAGCACCCCCCTCTTTGGGCAAGTCTTTGTCAGTGAAAACTATGGCCTTTTCTCCGGCATCTCTCGTGACGTGGTTGACCAATGAGTCAGGTGTGATATCTGTAGGTACTGAGATGAGGTCGAGTGAGCGAATAAGCTTTTCGCGATGTTCCTTTGAAGTACACATGAGATCCCAGATGGTAATTTCGGCTTTGGTTCTTTTTAGTTGTTTCAAGAGAGGATTTTCAATGACTTCCGCGACGGTGGCGTGCCGTCCATTCTCAGGAGTTTGCCTAACTGGGATATCGTCCATAGGAGGTGGGCGAATATCCGGTTGGTATATCCTTCCGGATCGGGTGAGGTTGTCGACCTCGGGCTCCTGAGGGGTGGTGTCAATGTGAGCATACCCGGGCCAAGTTTCAGTAAAGAGGTCCTGGCCCGACACTTGAGATAGGTAAATATCTTCAGCATCATCATCCCACACACCGCACACTTCTCTCTCGATTCGATCCATAGGGACCACAGCGAGTGGTGCACCTTGAGGCGTAATGTACACCGTAGGGTCGAAGTTCTCATTTTCTGGTTGGTCGAGAGAGATGTGACAAGAGCCGAGTGGGCTCTTGTTGTTGTTGGGTTTGCCAACGTTAGGGAGAGGTATCACTTCATCCTCTATCATGTCCTGCATTGTATTTTTTAGGTTCCAGCAGTTTTCGATGTCATGCCCATTTCCTTGATGGAACTTGCAATAAGTACCTTCGACCCAATATTTGCTCTTGACAGGAGGGTCACGGGTGGGGCCTATAGGTCTCAACTTTCCTTGATTGGTTAGTCTTTCGAAGGCTTGCACCAAAGTCGACCCGAGTGGGGCAAACTTTCGGTCTCGGACCCATCTTCCAGGGCTTCTTCGGGCGGGAGTCTCCTCTACGGCATGGACTTCTTGGGCTTGGGATGTGTTGCCCCTGTTGTAGGTGTTGCTTTTGTATGCGGGTTTACTTTGTATTGTTTTTGCGAGATCATCCTCGATCTTTATTCCCACATCATAAACTCTTTTGAAAGTGTCAAGTCCCAGGTACCTAAGGTGTTGTCTGTAAGCCGGGTCCAGGTTGTCAATGAATTTTTGGACCAATTCTGTTTCGGGAGGCCTATTGATTAGTTGGGCCGCCTGGTCCCTCCATCTAGCAAAGTAGGTTGTGAAACCCTCATTTTTCTTTTGGAAGAGAACTTCCAGCTCGCGCATGGTGACTTGAAAATCCATGTTCGACGAGTATTGCTTGATGAAGACATTGACAAAGTCTTCCCAAGTGGGGAAGAGCTTAGGGTCCTGGTGATAGTACCATTTGAGCGGCACAGGTTCCAAGGACAAATGAAAGGCAGGTAAATACATGGACTTGTCCACGCCTTTCAAGTTCATGGCATTCACAAAGCTCAATAGATGATCACGGGGATTGTCCGTGGCTTTAAACTTTGGTAAGTCAGATGAACTAAACTTTTCTGGTAGTTTGCCAGGAAAAGGTTCAGGATCGAGGGAAAAGTACTTGCTCCCCATGGTTTGCTGTAGGACCATTTTTTCAATCCTCTTCTCGTTATCGAGGTCATTTTTGGCTTGTGCAGCCGCTAAGGCTTCGTTTTCCATTTTCAGTTGGCCCATGAGTTGGGTCATTTGAGCCATCTGGTCTCGCAATTTTTCGATGGACATGTTTGAGGGTGCGAATCGAGGTTGGGGAACGGAGATCCTTGAAATGAGGGATGACGGACGAAGCTTGGAATCAATAAACCTGGTGTTGGCGATGTATCTTCGAGACGTACTAACGTTTGATTTCCCGATCGACACCAAGTGGCAGGACCAGTCCTATGCGTAAGATAAGCTAAAGTTTACGCCCCAAAGTTTCAAGAATTACTTAGTCTAGACTTTGACTCTCTCTATTGGTTTTTCGCTATTTCTTTTGTTGGTACACTATTAGTTCTTTCTTTCGGTCATTCTTTGGATTTTCGAAACACTTGCCCGTGTGACATTCATAGTTATTAGCATGTTCGGTTTCGGTGCCGAGAATTGTCGTCGTAGGAGGCCTAACAACGACACAAAGAGTTATTTATTTATTTATATTTTTTTAAGTCGCTTCTAGAATCGAGTGCTTCTTCTTACGCTCTCGTAGCAATTTTTTTTTACGAACGTTTTTTTTGTGCTACGTATTTTCCTTTTGCGCGGGCACCGAGGCTGCTGCGCCTGACCAGAAGGCCAAGCAGCAACTTCAGCGCCCAGCGTAGGGCGTGAGAAATTCTGGCGCCCAGCCAGGGGCGTTGAAAATGCGTCCCTGGCTGGTTCTCGTTTTCTGTTTGCGTCTACTTTTGTTTATGCGACTTCGATTTCGCGTGCTTGCCTAATAACGTCCTTTACGCGTCGTGCAGCGTTTGTGGGATTCGTTACAGGCCGTCCCGAGCGTCTCTTATTTTTGTGGCGATCGTTCGGGTTTGCGGAACACGTATTTCGGTATAACTCTTTGGCAAATTGGTTTATGAATGTTTGGGCAATTTTTTTTAGGTCGTTGGTTTGCTAACATTGTTTGTCACACAATCACATACTTTGCTACACATTACTAACATTACATCATGAAGCAATAATAATATGTCATGTAGTTTATGATAGGCTTCTATGGGTAGTTCTTGCGCCTGGCTTGGTACCGCTTCTATCGCAGATCCAACACATGCCATGGTCGAGGTAGTGCGTTCAACAGACGAATTTCGCCCAAGAGGCCAATCACGATGTAAGCCAAGGGGGCATGCACCAATGAGAGGGACCTAATGGGCGAGCGATTGGGTTTGGGACGGTGTAGACACCTACTTTTGTCCCCGTTCCCGCAAAGGAAAGGTTCGATGATGAAAGCATAAAAACTCCACTTGACAACGCATCTCCTATAGAATAAACGAATCTCGATTCCCCATTTCATTTCACCCGAAACCTGATATTTATGGAAACCTGCTAAAAATAGTAACTGCTGTAAAGGTAGCTTCTAAAAGTGGCAAATCATAAAAGATAGAAACCTGTCAAAATTAGGTGTTGCATTCCAACATAAATCCTAAATGAGATAGAAAACTGCGAGAATCCTATTCCTAATATGGTTCAGAAATAAGAGTTACGTATTAATTAAAATCCTAACGAGCCTAGAGTTCGTAACGGGCCCAGACGCATTCCGTCATAAAATTGATATGCGCTAAAAGACTCGAATTAATCTCAAACTCTACAGATTTCAGGAATCCGAATCTGACTAAAGAAAACAGCCCAGACCCTATTTTCAACGCCTGGCTCTGGACGCCGAAATCTTCGGCGCCCAGGCCTGGGCGCTGAAAATACCTGGGTACGTGTTTTTTCCTAATTCTTTGTGGATTAGAACTCTGCAATTCTATCTTTCCAGGAACTCTTCCCTATAAATAGGCCCCTAAATTCGACGTGAAAGAACACACAACAACACACAATTATATTCTGAGTATTGACTCCAACCCTTAGCCTAAGCCTCTCGCTGCGAAATTGTTCACGCGTTCTGTCGCAATCGATCCATAAATCGAACAGAACGTATCCTGTCCCATAATTGAGATTCGTTAAATAAAAGGAGAAATAGCAAAGTCAAAGTGGTTAGTTTTCTAAGAACCGTGACGCACCTCTCAAGGGTGCGTCGTAATGTGTCCCTTTTCGGTGATTTAACTGCTTTCCTCGCCCTTTTTATGAACTGTTAAACTAACCTAATCTGATTGTTCTATCACGCCTAACAAATATAATATTTTTGGGAAATCGGATTATCATGCTAGGTCCCTTAATGCTATTTAAATCAGATAATCACGATCGAATTAGTATTATATGTTGCATATTGCTAAAATCAACCCAGATTAGTTCAATAGTTAATGCACGTCCCTTCAATTATTTATGCTGAGCTAGTAAGGATATCCTGCCTCTGGAGTTATCGACGAGCGAAGTACTCCTCTCGGTAGTTGCAGTCCCCCGAACCCTCAATCTCTACCTTGCGGATGTATATTGAGAGATCCCCACACCAGGGATCACAAGGGAACCTACGGCCGTCGTGGTCAAACATAATTGCACTCCCTTTATGTCACGATAACCGGGTTTTGTCAGTTTTTCTCATTGTCGTTAAAAACTGAATGGCGACTCCTATATTACTAGTCAATTGGGTGTATACTCACAGGAAATCCAATTACACTTGATTGAATAAAAAGAATCGTCACACTCACGAGGGACGAGGTCACGCATTAGCCTCGCGCTTTTTCGACCCCCTCACAGTGGCGACTCCGCTGGGGATAGTGAAGGAAATACTCGTGCTTGTAGGTAATCAAAATAGCCGAAGGGTGAAACGATCCTACCCCGCGTTTATTTCCCCATCAAGTTGGGACGACCTGAAAATCAGCATATTAATGTGAACGGGCAGAACATCATAACGAATCTCGGCTCCCTCGGGAGTTGGGACTAAGGATACCTTTTTTCGCCAATAGGGGGGTGCATACGCCGCGCATGTTTCCCACTCGGTACTTGTGCAGGTAGTACACCTATCCCGAACCCAATCTCTCGCCCATTAGGTCCCTCTCGCCTGCATGCCCCCTTGGCTTGCACTTGCGAGTTGGCCTCTTGAGCGAAATTCGTCTGTTGAAGACACTACCTCGACCGGGGCATGTGTTGGATCTACGATAGAAGCGGTACCAAGCCAGGCGCAAATAAACTACCCATAGAAGCCTATCATAAACTACGTGGCATATTTAATTTTCAAATCCATGTTTGTAATGTAGTTATGTGTAGCGAAATATGTGATTGTGTGTGACAAACTATCCTAGAAAACCAACGACCTTAAAAACTGCCCTAACATTCATAGACTAATTTGCCAAAGAGTTATACCGAAACACGTGTTCCGCAAACCCGAATGATCGCCACAATAATAAGCGACGCTCGGGATGGCCTGTAATGAATCCCACAAACGCTGCTACGCGTAAAGGACGTTATTAGGCAAGCATGCAAGTCGAAGTCGCATAAACAGAAGACAGAAAACGAGAACCAGCCAGGGACGCATTTTCAACGCCCCTGGCTAGGCGCCAGAATTTCTCACGCCCCTAGCAGGGCGCTGAAGTTGCTGCTTGGCCTTCTGGTCAGGCGCAGCAGCCTCGGTGCCCGCATGAAAGGAAAATACGTAGCGCAAAAAAAATGTTCATCAAAAGAATTGCTACGAGGGCGTAAGAAAAACACTCGATTTCAAAAGCGACTCGTGAAAAAAAAATTAATAACTCTTTGTGTCGTTGTTGGGCCTCCTACGACGGCAATGCTCGGCATCAAAAACCGAACATGCTAACAACTATGAATGTCACACGGGCAAGTGTTTCGAAAATCCAAAGAATGACCAAAATAAAAAAAAAACCCCGAAAAGTGTACCAACAAAAGAAAAAGTGACAAACCAATTTAGAGAGTCGAAGTCTAGACTAAGTAATACTTGAAACTTTGGGAACCTAAACTTTAGCTTATCTTATGCCTAGGACTGGTCCTGCCACTTGGTGCCGATCAGGGAATCAACGGTTAGTGCGTCTCGAAGATACATCGCCAACACCAGGTTTAGTAACTCCAAGCTCCGTCCGTCGTCCCTCATTTCAAGGATCTTCGCTTCCCCAACCTCGATTCGCACCTTCAAACATGTCCATCGAAGATTTGCGAGACCAGATGGTCCAAATGACCCAACTTATGGGCCAACTGAAAATGGAAAATGAAGCTTTAGCGGCTGCGCAAGCCAAAAATGACCTCGATAACGAGAAGAGGATTGAAAAAATGGTCCTACAGCAAACCATGGGGAGCAAATACTTCTCCCTCGATCCTGAACCTTTTCCTGGCAAATTACCAGAAAAGTTCAGTTCATCTGATTTACCAAAGTTCAAGGCCACGGACAACCCCCGTGATCATCTACTGAGCTTTGTGAATACCATGAACTTGAAAGGCGTAGACAAGTCCATGTACTTACCTGCCTTTCCTTTGTCCTTGGAACCTGTGCCGCTCAAATGGTACTATCACCAGGACCCTAAGCTCTTCCCCACTTGGGAAGACTTTGTCAATGTCTTCATCAAGCAATACTCGTCGAACATGGATTTCCAAGTCACCATGCGCGAGCTGGAAGTTCTCTTCCAAAAGAAAAATGAGGGTTTCACAACCTACTTTGATAGATGGAGGGACCAGGCAGCCCAGCTAATCAATAAGCCTCCCGAAACAGAACTGGTCCAAAAATTCATTGACAACCTGGACCCGGCTTACAGACAACACCTTAGGTACCTGGGACTCGACACTTTCAAAAGAGTTTATGATGTGGGAATAAAGATCGAGGACGACCTCGCCAAAACCATACAGAGCAAACCCACATATAAGACCAACACCTATAATCGGGGTAACACATCCCAAGCCCAAGAAGTCCATGCTGTAGAAGAGGCTCCCGCCCGAAGAAACCCTGTAAGATGGGTCCGAGACCAAAGTTTGCCCCACTCGGGTCAACTTTGGTACAAGCCTTTGAAAGACTAACCAATCAAGGAAAGTTGAGACCTATAGGCCCCACCCGTGACCCTCCTGTCAAAAACAAATATTGGGTCGAAGGTACTTACTGCAAATTCCATCAAGGAAATGGGCATGACACTGAAAACTGCTGGAGTCTAAAACATACGATCTAGGACATGATAGAGGATGAAGTGATACCTCTCCCTAACGTTGGAAAACCCAACAACAACAAGATCCCACTCGGCTCTTGTCACATCTCTCTCGACCAACCAGAGAATCTCGACCCCACGGTGTATATTACACCTCAAGGTGCACCACTCGCTGTGGTCCCTATGGATCGAATCGAGAGGGAAGTGTGCGGTGTGTGGAACGATGATGCTGAAGATATTTACCTATCTCAAGTCTCGGGCCAGGACTTCTTCACTGAAACTTGGCCCGGGTATGCTCTCATTGACACCACCCCTCAGGTGCCCGAGGTCGACAACCTCACCCGATCCGGAAGAATATACCAACCGGATATTCACCCACCTCCTATGGACGACGTCCCGGTTAGGCAAACTCCTGAGAATGGACGGCACGCCACCATCGCAGAAGTCATTGAAAATCCTCTCCTGAAACAACTAAAAAGAACCAAGGCTGAGATTACCATCTGGGATCTTATGTGTACTTCAAAGGAACATCGCGAAAAGCTTATTCGCTCACTTGACCTCATCTCAGTACCTACAGATATCACACCTAACTCATTGGTTAGCCATGTCACGAGAGATGCCGGAGAAAAGGCCATAGTTTTCACTGATAAAGACTTACCCAAAGAGGGGGGTGCTCACAATAAAGCCCTTTACCTAGTGGTTGGATGCAAAGGACAAAACATCCCCCTAGCGCTCGTAGATAATGGTTCGGCGGTTAATGTCTGCCCATTGCGAACCGCCCATTGCTTGGGGCTAGGAAGCGATGACTTCCAAACCTCCACGCAAGGGGTACGAGCTTATGATAACTCCCGAGGGCCTGTATTGGGGAAAATCAACCTTACCATACAAACCGGGCCTGTGGCACGCACCACGGAGTTTCAGATAATCGACATCAAACCCACTTTCAACCTCCTCTTGGGGAGACCTTGGCTCCATGACTTAGGAGGTGTGGCTTCTACCTTGCACCAAATGGTTAAACTTAACCATAACGGGGTAATACTAGAAATCCGCGCCCCTCCTCTCGACGTCAGTTGTACTATGGTTGGAACGGCCGAAGCTGCAGACGACCTTTATGGGTTTCAAATGGAAGAAACAATCCAGTTCATCGAAGATTATGATCCAGCATTCCTAGACCCGCATGCATCCCGAGTCATCCCTAGAATGTTGTTAGCTCAAGGCTATTTTCCAGGAACCCCATTGGGCATAAGGAAGAAGGAATGCACATTCCATCCTTTTCCCGTCAAATCTACTCCCTTTGGCTTAGGTTATGAACCAACGGAGGAAGATATTGCTTACCGCCTATCTAGGCTACGCCTTAACAAAACCAAACAAACCACCCTCATTCCCCCATATCAAAGGACCCTTAACGGGATGTTCGTTCGGGAAGGAGAAGAACACCCATGCTGTGATTTCCCTGAACCCTTCGTTCAGGATGGCTTGCTAAAACCCGGATTTGAAATTTTCCATGGCTGCCACACCTTGGATGAGGCACCCCACCTCACCAAAACTAAAACAGCTGAAATATTGGACAACCAGGCTCTATGGACATTGTTTAACGAATCGAGGCCTATGGAGGACGAGACTGTGATGACTACCCTAGATTTACAAGATGAAGGTTTTGATCCAACCCGGTTAATCTCTCCTGCATCAACACTAGAAGAGGTCGAGAACGGATGGGTGAAGACATATCAGTGGGTCAACGCAAAAGGAATGGAATTCAAGATGAGTACCGGTGAAGGACCGAAGTTTTATGAGACTAAACCCCAGGCTTGAGCCACATAGAGCACCATTAGTAAAAAGCGCCTAGTAGTTCTTTAGATTGATAGGAAAAAATAATAGAGACTTTAGATGGTCCTAAGGCCCTTTAGAATATGGGTCAGTTTTATTTCAGTGTGTTTTCCTTACTTTCCAAATCAATAAAGGCGTAATATTTCTCCTAAAAATTTTATTCTAACACTAAATAAACACCAAATGTACTTGCGAAATAAAAAAATAAAGAGGCGGCCCACTCTAGGCCCAACAAACAAAACCCACTCGGTTTTGAAATAGTGCCATGAGAACCAATTCCCGAAACCCACAAAATAAACCACACTATCCCATTCATATCCCCAAAACCTAAAAAGCCAACCAGTGTCATCATAAGAGCCAATCCATGCAACCTAAAATCAAAGGAAATCAAAAATTTAAAAACAATGCAAATGTTACAAAAAAAAACAGATTCATAAAACATAGATTCCATCATACCTTTCACTAACAACCCACCTCCAAAGCCTACACAAAGCTCTTCATAGCTTCCGCACCCTAACTCCATTTTCAAAACTGTTTCAAGTCACCAATAGAAAAAATTAATCCAGACAAAAGTGCATTTCACGCTAACAGTAAAAAAAGCCTCCAAAATAGCCTCAAAATTAACTTTAAATACGAAGCAAAATATCAAGGCACAAAAAAAGAGGAATAGAAATAAACGCAAGAACATGTGAAGCAAAGCGTCAAAAATTGACCGCCCAAGTCATTTTCAGCGCCCAGGGCTGGGCGCCGAAATTTCTAACGCCCCAGCCTGGGCGTTGAAACTCTCTGCCTGCCAAAAGTTCTCTTTTCAGAAGTGTTCGTCATTTTATCCGCACACAACGAAAAAATAACGAACACTTGGGGGGTACAATATGTATCCGAATAGGCTTACCAACCGAGAATATAGCCATACAAATTAGTCGAATTTTACGCAGCCTATGGCAAAAAACGACAGATGAAAATAATGATAAATACTTCACTCATTTGACCGATTAAGTAATATGTTTCCACTTCAGGACATATCTACCGAAATCCGGCATACTAGAACTTATTCTAAAACTAGAACTACGCGCGACCTGATTCTGACAAGATACGTAGGCAATCCTTACCAAGGATTCGGTCCAAATAAAAAAAAAAAAAATATATTCTTTGTGCAAAAAGTGTTAGACGTATAAAATACATAAAAAAGAGGAGAAACAAAATAAAAAGAGTAAAAATGAAAAATACGCCTTTATTAAAATATAATAAGAAGGAAAACAAAGTCCTAGGAATAAAAAACAAACACAACTGAAATAAATAAAGGGAACCTACACCCTAGCAAGAACTACACTACTCTAGTTCTTCCGGATCATCAAATAAAGTTTTGTAGAGAGCAATGTTCGCAGGATCCACCCCCACAGTCTTCTGCGCTGCCCCAATATCAATCTCCATAAGAATCGGCTCCTGGACACTAACTTCCAAAGATGTCAAGGCTTCAGAATATTCTCAATTATAGCCCGCTCAGCCTCGAAGGCACAGGCAATGGTGGGAGAAGGGTTATTATCATCAACTAGACTAGCCACTGTTTCTACAGGCGGCTGAGCCTTCCTAACCCATACATTGTTCCGGCGACGATCTCCGCGAGAGCTTGCATTTCTTTTAACAACAACAGGCCCCTTCATGTTAGGCATCTTTTTAGGCCTGAAACTGGAACGGGGAGGAACTTCCTTTCGCTTTCGATCAGGACGAGCTTTCACAGTCTTAATACTATAGGTACGAGGTCTGGCAGAATCAGGACCCTCATACTTAACACGAATACGAGGTATCAAAAGCTCAGGCGGCTCCCCATTTCGAGCCTCGGTCCTCATATCTTTGTCATCGGAGCTCATCCACAACTTGTAATTTTCAGAAAGACCCACAAATCCATTTGTAGCTACGGCCCAACGCGGGAGACCATCATAATACTTAGCCCACGCTAAGACCCGTGTTTGTGAAAAGGCCGCTACCTTAGGTGGTACCGTATCAGAAAAGGGGATAGTCTGCCTTAAACCATATTGACGCATGACTCGGTAAGGGAAAATATAAATGGGACGAGATAGCCCCAACAAAGAAACATAAACCGATACATCAGACCCCCCTGTCATAGTAGTCAAACCCCACCATGGTACCACCCACTTAATAGAACAAATGCCATAAGTAAAAAAGGACGTCCATTCGGCCTCGTCCTGGCCTTGGTGCAAGTATTTTCGGTTACCCAAAGCTATAGGGCGATAATGTTTAGGATCGGCAGGAGCTTCCAAAAGTCTAAGCCGTTCCGCAAGCCAAATCTGCAAAAACAGGTACGAGCGAATCAAAAGAATGAAAAGAAAAAACCATATCCTGGGGCGCAGTTTCACGCCCAGGACCAGGCGCCGAATATTCCAGCGCCCAGCCCTGGGCGCTGAAACTCAGCCCCAGGCAAAAGAAATATATGCAAATGGGACGTGTATGCGCGCAAAGAAAAAAATCGATTACCTGCAGTAATAGGGGGCTTCCCTTAAAATGTTCGGATTTGGCATCCTTCTTCAGCTCATCCGCACTCAGCAAAGTCTCGGCAACAAACAACGGCATGATAGAATAGCAACTTTCCATCTGGCTAATCAAGGGGATCAACCTTATGTCACCGAACTCACCATTGTTATTCGACAGCAAATAATGACTCAACAAGAAAAATACAAGGGCTCGAATATTCAATTTCTGTTCGGTCATATTTTTACTAGGCCTAAAGTGATGTTTTACAAGTTTTTCCAAGTTAACCTTATCATCTACGACAATTTTAGCAAACATGTTATCATCTAGCCCTAGGAAAGCCCTTATGGTTGTTTTACCCTCTTCAATAGTGCTAGGGGTAACAGGAGTAGCATTAGTAGGATAACCAAGGATCGCAGCAAATTCATCAGGCAAAGGACATATTTCATTGCCCCGAAAGGCAAAAAACATGATGATCGGAGTCCCAAAAGCTTAGGGCAGCATGCAGAAAGTTATAATCAATATTAATTTGTTGTAAACCTAAAAGTGCCTCTAAGTGGTATTTTTTTAACAAAGGTTTTTCTGTGGGAGTAAGCGCCCGCAGCCAACGCCTAACAGTCCGTTGGAGTGAGAAAGTAGGGATCGACATGGCAAAAGTAGTGAATAATTAGAACACAGCAAAAGGAGAGAAAGAATTTGAGAGTGGTGGAAAATAAGGACGTATCTAGCCCCCTATATATAGCTGAACGCACCCAATGATATCCTGATCCCATTCGGAAATGTGTTAGGAAATCCGAAAATCAAATATTACCAGGAAAGGACTTTCAGCGCCCACGCCTGGGCGCCAAAATGTTTAACGCCTGAACTTGGGCGCTGAAAAATGCAGCCCAAGGCCCAGATTTCACAAAACACGGAACAGGAAAGGACTTAAGACCGTGTTGCTAAAACACGAGGCCCTATTGCAAGTAGAATCAAGCCCAAAGAACCTTTAGCTCCCAAATAAGCAAGAAAAAAAATAATAACGTTAGGTCGAAACTTAGACTCGTCTCAGAAAATGCTTATGTACACTTTCAAAAAAAGCAAGTTAAATATCATGGTCATTCTTCAAAACACCAAAAATATGTGTCGTCAAGTCATTGGTTTTCCAAATAAAAAATGTTTGTCTTTCAAAGGGTTAATCCGGGCCAAGCTAAAACCGGATGTCGCCTGAAAACTAAAGTCGCACTCCACGGCTTCGCTAAAGTAGCACACTACTATAGAAGGTCGCTCGCACATACGAGCATGACCCCAAACATGATTACAAGATGCGAAAAACAACCGACGAGCCCCAGTGCTTGGGGGCTCGCGAAAAAAATAGACTCCAACGAGGAGCGCGCGATCAAAATCACATTCCCGGACTGCGCCATACACCATATCATGTTTGGATATCTCAAAAAAGAACGACAATAGGTTCGACCTCATCGAAAGGACGTCACTGACGCTTGTGCACGGTCCTCTGATCAAAGACCAAGTCGAGCCGTAAAGACTAGCTCAAAATCACGAAAGCGGACGGTCGCAAGACAAAGATCCGTCAGAACACGTTGTCAGCCCACGTTCAGGTTACAACTAAATTCGAGCACCCCTAGAAAGAATTCGCTCTTGCAAGAATGAATAAAAGAAATTCTCAAAAGAAATCACAAAGAACCAAAGAAATAGGAACTTGCCCATCTTCAGTCGGCAAGATCGCGTCACAAACCGCGCGAGTTCCCAAATCGAAAAGAAAACGAATTCAGGGACGTCCACCCTCATCGGACAGGGCTCGCCCACCCTCAGCGGGCGGGGTCTGCGTCACTAGCCGCGCAGGTCCTCAGTTTTCGACAAAAATAAAGTCTTCAAATTTAAAATAGGCTCGCCATCTTCAGCCGGCGGGGTCTACGGCGCAAACCACGTAGGTCCTTATTTTCAAAAAAGCAAAATAAATTTCAAAATAGATTCGTCCACTTCTATCGGACGGGGTGTCCACCCTTAGCGGACAGGTTCGCCATCTTCAGTCGGCGGGGTCTACGTCACAAACCGCGTAGGTCCTTATTTTCAAAACATCAAAACAGATTCGTCCACTTCTATCGGACGGGGCGTCCACCCTCAGCGGACAGGCTCGCCATCTTCAGCTGGCGGGGTCTGCGTCACTAACCGCGTAGGTCCTTAGTCGCTGCAGCGATAACTTTTGCCGGATTTTCCTTCGTTTTACGTCCTATAAAAACAAGGGTGCTGGATTTTCCTTCGTTTTACGTCCTATAAAAACAAGGGGGTTTTCTCGTTTAGCTAGCCCTGAAAATGAGAATCTTTAAAAAAACGTTTTACCTCGTGATTGGGCTTGGCCAGGCCCAATTACACTTTATAGCTTTGATTTTGAAAAACTCTGTAGCTACTCCCAATGACAAAGTGAGGGAGTTTCTACGCACCTTTAGATTCTTCCAATGAGAAAGTGAGGAAGTTTCTATACTATCAGTTGACAAATCCCAATGACACGTGAGGGATATGTCGACACTTCAAGTGATGACCCTTAAGTCAAATGTTATCACTCGGGGGCTCGTGAAACCCTCGCAAAACAGGTCACATACACCATGGCTTGTGTGACGCACTCCGTCTAATACTTTGACCATCGTCTTACTCCAAGACTCAGTCAAAGTGGGGGCTAACTGTAGACACCTACTTTTGTCCCCGTTCCCGCAAGGGAAAGGTTCGATGATGAAAGCATAAAAACTCCACTTGACAACGCATCTCCTATAAAATAAACGAATCTCGATTCCCCATTTCATTTCACCCGAAACCTGATATTTATGGAAACCTGCTAAAAATAGTAACTGCCGTAAAAGGTAGCTTCTAAAAGTGGCAAATCATAAAAGATAGAAACCTGTCAGAATTAGGTGTTGCATTCCAACATAAATCCTAAATGAGATAGAAAACTGCGAGAATCCTATTCCTAATATGGTTCAGAAATAAGAGTTACGTATTAATTAAAATCCTAACGAGCCTAGAGTTCGTAACGGGCCCAGACGCATTCCGTCATAAAATTGATACGCGCTAAAAGACTCGAATTAATCTCAAACTCTACGGATTTCAGGAATCCGAATCTGACTAAAGAAAACAGCCCAGACCCTATTTTCAACGCCTGGCTCTGGGCGCTGAAAATACCTGGGTACGTGTTTTTTCCTAATTCTTTGTGGATTAGAACTCTGCAATTCTATCTTTCCACGAACTCTTCCCTATAAATAGGCCCCTAAATTCGACGTGGAAGAACACACAACAACACACAATTATATTCTGAGTATTGACTCCAACCCTTAGCCTAAGCCTCTCGCTGCGAAATTGTTCACGCGTTCTTTCGCAATCGATCCATAAATCGAACAGAACGTATCCTGTCCCATAATTGAGATTCGTTAAATAAAAGGAGAAATAGAAAAGTCAAAGTGGTTAGTTTTCTGAGAACCGTGACGCACCTCTCAAGGGTGCGTCGTAATGTGTCCCTTTTCGATGATTTAACTGCTTTCCTCGCCCTTTTTATGAACTGTTAAACTAACCTAATCTAATTGTTCTATCACGCCTAACAAATATAATATTTTTGGGAAACCGGATTATCATGCTAGGTCCCTTAATGCTATTTAAATCAGATAATCACGATCGAATTAGTATTATATGTTGCATATTGCTAAAATCAACCCAGATTAGTTCAATAGTTAACGCATGTCCCTTCAATTATTTATGCTGAGCAAGTAAGGATATCCTGCCTCTGGAGTTATCGACGAGCAAAGTACTCCTCTCGGTAGTTACAGTCCCCCGAACCCTCAATCTCTACCTTGCGGGTGTATATTGAGAGATCCCCACACCAGGGATCACAAGGGAACCTACGGCCGTCGTGGTCAAACATAATTGCACTCCCTTTATGTCACGATAACCGGGTTTTGTCAGTTTTTTCCATTCTCGTTAAAAACTGAATGGCGACTCCTATATTACTAGTCAATTGGGTGTATACTCACAGGAAATCCAATTACACTTGATTGAATAAAAAGAATCGTCACACCCACGAGGGACGAGGTCACGCATTAGCCTCGCGCTTTTTCGACCCCCTCACAGACGGGTGTACTACTAGCAAAAGTGCCGAGTGGACGACATTCGAAGCGTATGCACCCCCCGGTTGGCGATTGGGTATCCTTAGTCCCAACTCCCGAGATGAAACACCAAGGGAGCCAAGATTCGTTATGCGGTTCTGTCCGTTCACATTAATATGCTGATTTTCAGGTCGTCCCTACTTGATGGAGAAATAAGCGCGGGGTAGGATCGTTTCACCCTTCGGCTATTTTGATTACCTACAAGCACGAGTATTTCCTTCACTATCCCCAGCGGAGTCGCCACTGTGAGGGGGTCGAAAAAGCGCGAGGCTAATGCGTGACCTTGTCCCTCGTGGGTGTGACGTTTCTTTTTGTCAAATCAAGTGTATTTAGATTTCCTGTGAGTTTACACCCAATTGACTAGTAATATAGGAGTCGCCATTCAGTTTTTAACGACAATGAGAAAAACTGACAAAACCCGGTTATCGTGACATAAAGGGAGTGCAATTATGTTTGACCACGACGGCCGTAGGTTCCCTTGTGATCCCTGGTGTGGGGATCTCTCAACATACACCCGCAAGGTAGAGATTGAGGGTTCGGGGGACTGTAACTACCGAGAGGAGTACTCGCTCTTCGATAACTCCAGAGGCAGGATATCCTTACTAGCTCAGCATAAATAATTGAAGGGACATGTGTTAACTATTAAACTAATTTGAGTTGATTTTAACAATATGCAACATATAGTGCTAGATCGAGCGTGATTATCTGATTTAGATTGTTTTAAGGGACCTATCATGATAATCCAATTTCCCAAAAATATCGTATTTATTAGGCGTGATCGAACAATCAGATTTAGTTAGTTTAAAAGTTCATAAAAGGGCGAGGAAAGCAATTAAATCATAGAAAAGGGACACATTACGACGCACACTTGAGAGGTGCGTCATGGTTCTCAGAAAACTAACCACTTTGACTTTGCTATTTCTCCTTTTATTTAACGAATCTCAAATTATGGGACAGGATACGTTCTGTTCGATTTATGGATCGATTGCGACAGAACGCGTGATTAGTTTTGCAACGTGAGGCTTAGGCTTAGGGGTTTAGAGTCAATACTCAGAATAATAATTGTGTGTTCTTTTTTTCACGTCGAACTTGGGCTATATTTATAGAAAAGAGTTCGTGGAAAGATAGAATTGTAGAGCTCTAATCCACGAGGAATTAGGAAAGAATACGTCCCAGGTAATTTCAGCGCCCAGGCCTGGGCGCCGAAGATTTCGGCGCCCAGAGCCAGGCGTTGAAAATAGGATCTGGGCTGTTTTCTTAGTCAGATTCAGATTCCTAGAATCCGGAGTGTTTGAGACTTAATCGAGTCTTTTAGTGCGTATTAACCTTGTGACGGAATGCGTCTGGGCCCGGTACGAACTCTAGGCTAGTTAGGATTTTAATTAATACGTGACTCTTATTTTCGAATCATATTAGGAATAGGATTCTCTCATAATCTCTATCTCATTTAGGATTTATGTTGGAGTGCAACACCTAATTCTGACAGGTTTCTATCTTTTATGACTTGCCACTTTTAACAACTACCCATTACGGCAGTTACTATTTTTAGCAGGTTTCCATAAATAGCAGGTTTCTATAAATAGCAGGTTTCGGGTGAAATGAAAAGGGGAATTGAGATTCGTTATTTTATAGGAGATGCGTTGTCAAGTGGAGATTTATGCTTTCATCATCGAACCTTCCCTTTTCGGAATGGGGACAAAAGTAGGTCTACACTAATATATATAACTCGATTCAAAATCAAACACTCTAATAAATAAAAAAATAAATCTAAAATAGAATTCACTCAAAATCAACACTAATCTAAAATGAAACAATCAGTCTTGCGCGGAACAGGTACACATTAACGTTTACGTACACCAAAGATTCACACGTGCCAACTTCACGTATATGACGAGAGGAGAGAGAAAGGAACACCCAAAAAAAATCGACAACTGATCGAGTTCTCTGCTATCTCCTCTTCTCTTCAATTCATATCATCAATCTCAATCTTCTCTTCAATTGTGATCATCAATCTCCTCTCTACAATTGCGATCATCGTTCTCTTCTCTTCAATTGTAATCAACTCTTCATTCTTCTCTTCATTGAATAATTTTTCTGCAATTAATTTAAAACTACACCATTGAAGACCTATATTGGAAACTCGGCCGATTTGTTGGAGACTTGGAGGAAGTCTAATTCAGGTATTGATTAATTAATTACGCATATTAATCTTCAATTTCAAGCAAAAATAGAACAATTATGCATCAATTTAACATACATGTCACTGAAAATCCAGAAATTCATCGAATTAATCTTTCAAAGTTATGAATTATCGAAGATGATCCTCCTCATCCTTCGAATTACTCTAATGGTGAAGTGGATTCTACTACAGGTAATAATCTTAATATTTATCATTGTTTGTAATTAAGAAAAATAGGTCAAAAGAATTTGTATCTAATAGTCAGTTTGAATTGCTTTAGTAGTGCTATTTAGTGTGATTATGGTTAAGTTATTGTATACTGCTGTTGAATTTGATGGATCTGTTATTTGGTGATTAATGCACCTGATGCCCTGCGAAAGTTGAATTTGGGTGATTTATACTTGGTGGAAGGTCAATAAACAATTTAAAATAAACTTAATATGTATTTCGTACATTAATCGATAAAAAATAATTGTTTTACAAAAAATTTCAAAAGTTGGGATAAGATTAAAATATGTTACACAATTAACCCGTGCATCGCACGGGCTTAAATCTAGTTGAACTTATTTTTTGATAAATTATTGGAGCGATAACCTTTCAGTTATTACACGACAATACCACACACACAAAAAAAAAACGGTTTAGTATCAAATGCTTCTAACTCGTTTAATTGGACGGATCAACACAACACGACATCAGTAACTAAACATGTCGGTTTAATGTTGAGGTTACCAACTGATTTATCTTTTGCACGAACACTGACCCGAGAAGACTATTTCCAACTCTATACTTCAACACATAAACTAAAGGCTCTTAACTTACTTTTAGAAACGTTACCATCTAAGGTAAGTCCCTTATCAAGTGACCCAAACCTAAATTGTTTGGTGTCTCGTAGCTAATTATTACCTACAGTTCTGAGTTTTTAACTACTTCCTCCTTTGTTTTTTAGTTGACATAATTTTTTTTATCACGTTTGTCAATGCATTATTTCAATCATTAAGTTTTTTTCAAAAAAATTATCAATGGGTAATGATGTGGGCCTAAATATCTTCACCATAAGGCCCAAGAGGCTAAACGACAATTACAGGCCACCCCAGGCGACCCATGGGTCCAAGGCCTGGAAGTTGGCCCAGACCTTGGTACCTAAACGAAACAAAGAGCAAAGTCTTATTTTAGAAGCCCACCTTCGTTGGCAGCCATGCCCAATTTATAAAAGGCCCATCCATGTTTGTCCAAGCACATGTCCTAAATCCCCAGTGGGCAACACATTCCACAGCTAGGGTTGAGGGATCAATTCCCAAGAAACCCTAGCCCTATAAATAGCTCAGATCCCAAGGTAAGGGGCAATTAATTCATTCTCACCTACCTTAAAACTATTTCTGCTCTGCCGTCTCTCTAAAATTACTTCTCTCTCTAGCCCAAACTTACTTAGGCATCGGAGGGAATAATCCTACGGGAATATTCTTGTTTTGCAGGTTGCCAGAAGTTCGTGCCAGCTCATACTTGATACCTCCGAGGAACGCGTGACACGTCATCACCGTAAAAGACCCCACAACATTTGGCGCCGTCTGTGGGGAGGTATAGTATCATGGCTGAACAGCAATCTGAGGAAAGCGCGGAAAGAGCACGGTCTGCTACCAACGAAGGGCAGCTCCCTGTTAAAAACAAGACTAGCAATCATTGTGACGCTTCAACCAGCCGACCGGCCTCTGCGAGGTCCCTGCGGTACTTGTTGAACGATCTCCACCAGAACATTGCGGATGAATGGCAAGAGGGATTTCACCACGTCCTCCAAGAAGAAATCACCAGATCCTTCAGCAAAGCCAACCCGGTGCAGGGTAGCGGGAGAGTGGTGGAGCCAGTAGCAGATGACCATGATCCACCCCGGAAGGGACAGCGTCCGGAGGAAGAAAGTCATCATGTAAGAGAAGAGCGTCCGGGAAGGCGGACGAGCCTACCTTCACGGCAGCCAACTTGCAAATCTCAGGATTGTCACTCCCCCAAAACTCCTAGAAGGCGGCATGTGAATCTCACACGGGAAAAAAGTGGCCGAGGCGATGAAGTAAAAAGGAAACGAAGGAAGCCGTCAGCAGGAAACTTGTTTATATTCAACACGGCTCTTGAGGATATTCTCCTGGCTGAGGGACGGAATCTGGGAATAGAACAGCGGTCCCCCAGACGGCCGTCTTCCTCGAAGCAAAAGGCCCCGTTCTGTGCTTTTCACATAGAGGAGGGGCACGACACTCAAAGCTGTCGGATGTTGAGAAAGATACTGAATGGCTACGCAGCTAAAGGATACCTACGTCGGTACCTCTGTTTGGCAGATGCAAGCGAGGAGCCGAGTCCCTCCACCAATAGCAACAGTTCTTCAGACGAAGGATTCGTGGCAGTGATATCAGGAGGGATTGCGGCAGGAGAACCGTCTAAAGAAGGACGGCAATCAAGTTCGTCTTATCTCTGCCCCGCGCAAATGGATTTACCTCTTGTGGAAATTTCCAAAGACGATTACCAAAAAGCGGCAGCACCATATGATGATGATCCTTTGATCCTGGAAATTAAGGTGGCTAATCTCAGAGTGAAAAGAGTACTGGTAGACACGGGGAGCTCGTCCGACATAATCAGTCTGCAATGCCTAAAGAAATTGAAGCATGATGCCAGAACAATAGAATAAGTGTTCAGGCCCTTAGTAGGATTTGGGGGAAGTGTCCTCCGCCCCATTGGCTCCATACTGCTTCCTGTCTCCATTGGCACCCCTCCAGTGACCAAAGAAGGTGTCATTCGCTTTACGATTGTAGCAAGCCTCACCTCGTTTAATATCATACTCAGTCGTCCAGCACTCAATGACCTAAAAGCCGTAATTGTCCCCCATTTACTGCTAGTTAAGTTTGTGAGAAGCAATGGACGCATTGGAGCCCTTTATGGAAACCAACAACTGGCCAGAGATTGTTACCTATCTACGTTAGAAACGGCAGCATGGGGGGCTTCTCTGAAGAAAAACGAACAGTTGAAACCACTGAAAATCCAGCGTAAACTCAAAGAGACACCTATGGCACATAGTGTGGACAGACGTCTTGAGCCAGTGGGAGCACACTATGATATAGTCCTTGACCTAACGGACCCGTCTCGAACAGTTCCCATTGGAATCTCGCCTGACGATCCCATGGCAGCGGCACTGGTACAACTGCTAAGAGAATACAGAGAGATATTCGCCTTCACGGTAGAAGAGATGCCAGGCATTGATCCGGCAGTAGCTGTGCACAAACTGAACGTAGACAGTGCCATGAAACCAGTCCGACAGAAGAAAAGGAATCATGGAGAGACAAGAAATTTAGCCGCCGCCGCTGAAGTGAAAAAATTGATGGACGCAGGCTTCATACGTCCATGTCAGTATCCAGACTGGGTAGCTAATGTAGTACTAGTGCCCAAGCCCAATGGGACGTGGAGGATGTGCGTCGACTATACAGATTTAAATAAAGCCTGCCCCAAAGACAGGTTTCCATTGCCAAAGGTAGATCGCCTCGTTGATTCAACGGCGGGGCACGCCATGATGAGCTTTATGGACGCCTACTCTGGATTTCATCAGATCCCCTTATGGCCTGAAGACCAGGAAAAGACATCATTTGTCACAGAGCAAGGTCTGTACTGTTACAAGGTGATGCCGTTCGGCCTGAAAAATGCACCAGCTACCTTTCAACGCTTGGTGAACACAGTTTTTGCGAAACAGCTGGGGAGGAACATAGAAGCCTATGTTGATGATATGATTGTAAAAAGCAGATAAAGGACGGATCACCTCGGCGATTTGCGAGAGACCTTCGAGACCCTTAGGGCTTACCAAATGAGACTCAATCCAAAGAAATGCATTTTCGGAGTCACTTCTGGCAAGTTCCTCGGTTTTCTAATTGACGAGAGGGGCATTGAGGCCAATCCTGACAAGGTACAAGCAGTCATCACTATGACGTCCCCAAAGACAGTTAAAGATGTGCAACGCTTGACCGGTTGCCTTGCCGCCTTGGGAAGATTTTTGTCTAGAGGTGGAGATAAGTGTCATTACTTCTTCAGCAACATAAAAAAGGGGACCCAGTTCGAACGGACGTCACAGGCAGAGGCCGCTCTCCTTCGTTTGAAAGAGCATATGCACACTCTGCCGCGGCTAGTCAGGCCTCTCCCAGGGGAGGTTCTATGCCTCTACCTTGCCATCTCAGACTACGCTCTAAGCGTCGTCTTACTTACAGAAAGGGATGGAATACAACTACCCGTCTACTTCGTCAGTCACATGCTACAGAACGCCGAGCTTAAGTACCCAACTGTTGAAAAATTCGGTTTCGCTCTGTTCTTGGCTAGCAAGAAGCTTCGCCCTTACTTCTTGGCTCATCGGCTGATAGTATACACAGATCAACCTCTGAAACGACCATTTACCAACCTGGAAGCGTCCGGGAGAATGCTCAGTTGGGCCATTGAACTTAATGCATTTGATATTTCATATGAGACGCGGAAGGCCGTAAAGGGGCAGGCCTTTGCTGACTTTATTGCAGAAATGACTAGGCCAGTCCACTTGAAAAATGAAAAGACCCAATGGGTAGTCTATGTGGATGGTTCCGCCACCCAAAATGGGTGTGGAGCCGGCATCATCTGCGAATCATCAGAAGGGGATGTCTATGAATATGCAATGCGCTTCAACTTTCAGGCGTCAAACAATGAAGCTGAATATGAAGCCTTGATATGTGGAATCCAAATGAGCAAAGCAGCTGGAGCAGCCGAGGTCCTGGTTCTATCGTACTCACAGCTAATTGTCAGCCAAGTAAAGGGAGAATATGAAGCTAAGGACGACGCCATGATGAAGTACTTGGGAAAAGTCCGCCAAGAAGTACAGCAGCTGACTAGCTTCGAAATACAACACATACCACGCTCCGAAAACAACAAGGCAGACGCCTTATCCAAGTAGGCCAGCTCAGCATCTTGCGACACCCCACGTCATGTATTTTGGGAGGTAAAACAGACCAAGAGCATTGATGTCTTGAGGACGGCCATCCTTGACCGGACGGCCACCTGGATGGACGATATAGTCAATTTCAAAATGAATGGGGTGCTCCCTGAGGATCCCAAGCAGGCGGAAAGATTACAAAAGAAATGCACCTGGTTCGAGATATGGAATGGGACTTTGTACAAAAAAGCTTTGTCACGGCCTCTTCTTCGCTGTGTACCCCAGAGAAAGGGCATGAAGTACTGGAAGATCTCCATCAGGGATTATGCAGCTCTCATATAGGGGGGAGGGTCTTGGCAGAAAAAGCTCTAAGAACTGGATATTATTGGCCCATTCTCAAAGAAGACGCCCTTGACTTGGTTAAGTGGTGTGATAATTGTCAACGGTTTGCTCATCTAATTCGACGACCGGCTCAGAAGCTAACACCCATCACCAGTACAATATCGTTTGCCAAATGGGGGATGGACCTATTAGGCCCTTATACGACGGCCCCAGGGGGACTACGCTATGTGATAGTTGCTGTCGACTATTTCACCAAATGGGTAGAAGCTGAAGCCATGAAAAACACCAAGGCACAGGACGTGAGAGCCTTCATCTGGAAAAACATCATTACAAGATTCGGCGTGCCTCAGGCCATTGTCTTTGATAATGGGCCACAGTTCAAGACACCCAAGTTGGAAAGCTGGTTGGCTGATCATGGCGTCACGGCATGTTTTGCATCAGTTGGCCGCCCTCAAGCAAACAGACAGGTAGAAGCATTCAACAAAATCATCTCTGAAGGGATGAAAAAGAAGCTTGATGAAGCAAAAGGGTTGTGGGCCGACGAGTTACCCAATGTATTATGGTCTATACGAACAACGGAAAAAAATTCCACAGGAGAAACACCATTTTTATTAGCATATGGAGCTGAAGCTGTCCTATGAATTGAAATGTGTGAACCAACTCTGCGCGTCATGCTATTTGATGAAGATGCCAATTGGGAAATGATGAAAGCGGCCTTGGATTTCCTACCAGAAACCAGAGGGAACACAGCTCTACGCCATCAACTATACAAACAAAAGGGTCTCTAGAAGAATCTTAAAAGTTGAAGATTTTGTGCTAAGGAAGATGGAAGCCGTCGGACGTGCTAATGAACAAGGGAAACTCACCCCTACCTGGGAAGGTCCATACGAAATTTATGAAGAAGTTCGAGACGGGACTTACCGAATTCAAGATATGCAGGGGCGTCCAATTTTACGTACCTGGAATGCGGATAACCTGAAGAAATACTTTTTCTAAAAATTGACATCTATATTATCTTGATTAATGAATGAGTACTTTGTAAGAATGAAGACGTCCAAATTATAGACGCATCATGTAGCACGGCTTAATGAATTTTAAATGAAAAATTTCCCTGCAAGCCGGCCTTGCTGAGGAATCTTTACTTATGTCAAATACGTTATCCAATCCTTTAAAGAGGCACAGACAATAACACTCTCTTAAGAATTAAAGACTAGTCGTTTAAAGGCCTAAGAAGTGGCCCAGATTAGCACCCTCACTAGGCTGATCACCTAGAACACAGGGGATACACATTTTTCAATAGCTATATGAAGTAGCTAAAGACCTGGGCAATAAGCACCAAGGCAAATAATCGCCGTACCTATTTAGGGGCGTCGGCTATATATATGTTGAGCTAACCAACATCATAAATATTAAGCAGGAACGGCAAATAAGATAAAACAAAGAACAAAAACGTTCAAAAGACACCTAGTCATTCCAATAAGTCAGTCATAATTACAAATTATGCACATAGCGCCATCAGCAAGGCGTCGCATGAAGGAAATAATGCCCTTGGTCCAAGTATGCATTTAATGTTAAGTCTAATAAATGCGGTTCAGTATTAATTAACAAGTTAATAATTCAGTGGGATCAAGTGAGTTGAATACCTAGCTAGAGGCCACTTCAGTTCAAGTGGAATTAATGATATTAATCCACAACTTACTCTTGACTAAACCCGTAGGGTCACACAAATAGTACGTAAACGGATCAAGTATTTAATGGAATTAAATACTCCATCTATGGATATTCGGAATCGACGTGTCTTGGTTTCAGTGGGAGCTGAGATCGTCAAAGGCAAGAAATGAATACTCCGGTAACGATGATATTGCCGGAAACGGAAATATGGATCGTATCGGAAATATAAATATTATCCAAGTCGTAGATGTTGCCGGAAACGGAAACATGGTACGTATCGGAAAATATTATCGGAAATGGAAATATTGCCGGAATCGAAAATATTACCGGAAACGGAAATATTGTCAGAATCGGAAATATTATCTGAATCGGAAAATAATTCCGGAAACGGAAATATTAAATATTTGTTCGAAACGGAAATTAATTCCGGAGTCGAAAATATTAAATATTGATCGTATCGGAAATGAATTCCGGAATCGGGAATTTAATAGGAAGCACATCGTACGAATTAGCATCGGACGAGACTTGCTAGACGAAGGCCCAGCACGAAGCCAGGCCTACGCCCAGCAAGCCAAGCGCCCAAACACATTTTGCCAAACCACGCCAGGCCCAGCAAGGCATGGCGCGCGCGCGCGGGCTGATGCTCGTGGGCTGCGAGCAGCGCCAGCTCGTGTGGGCCGCAAGGCCTGCGCGGGTTTGTGCGATGATCGTGCTCGTGCAACGCTTGTGGTTTAATACAAATCCTAAAGCTAATGGAATTTGGTCTATGATTAAATCTTAATCCTAATAAAGATAGAATTTGTTTAATAGAGTTTTAATAAGATTCTAATTAAATAAATTAGTATCATAATAGGATTCCAAGTCCTTTTCCATAACTCTATAAATAGGTGCCTAGGGTCACATATTTACATCGAGGATTGAAGTATTCAAAGGTAAGATTTTCAAGCAAAAATCAGCCACAAACACTTGCCCTATTAGCCGAAATTTATAGTACCTTAAGGGCGATTCTAGTTGGTCAATCTTAAGGCGGATCCAGATGTGCTGTGGACTATCTACGGAGGGACGACACTTGGAGTCCTAAAGACTTGTTCTTGTTCGGTTCGGGCGCAGCTAGGGAGGGCACTCTACAAAGTGTATACATCTGAATTATGCTAAATGATTATGTGTAAATAATATGTTTCCTAGCTTTATGGTTTTTCCGCATGATTTATGTTTATACGTATCATAACTTAACAGTGGTATCACGAGCCTCTTATTATTTTCATAATCTAAATTGCATGAACATGGTTAAATTTTACAAACTTGCAAGGAATTAAAGGGGTGATTAGTTTTCGTAATTATATGTACGCAGTTTTTCGGCAGAATATTCGTTACTCAACGAAATCGAGTGATTTTTGTGTCAATTTTGCATGTAAAAGGCATTCTAAAATTTTGACAAAAAAATAATAATTTTTGGCCGAACCCAGAATTCCCAAATTCGAAGCCTAACTATGACTTTTCGGAGGTTTAAGTTTTTGGAACGCAAAAGTTTGTAAATTTAAGATGTTAAATTGAATATTTGCGATTCTTGTTGATAAATCTTGAGTTTTTTTATTGACCTACAGTATATGTTTAACAATTATGAATGCCTAGACTTGTTAATTATAAACCTAATTTGTAATTATGATTAATTTGTTGAAATTCGAATAATTTAGAATTGATTTGTTTTTCATAATTAATTAATAATTTAATTAGGTATCCATGATTAAAATCCACCATAAAAATTGTTAATTTATGTTAAATTTTAAATTTTTATGACCTAGATTTGAATCCATGTTAATCGGAAATTAATTAATTAATAAATTTTTGATTTTTCGCCCTAAAATAATGAAATTAATATGATTTATTAATTTGTCGTTAATTTTAAATTAAAAATTTTAAATTTTTATGAAAACGCTCATAAATGTTGCACGCACAAAGCAAAGGAAGCTACGTGTTACCCTTAAGGGGTGTTGTATAGTGCGGGCATGCGACGACGAGCAAGGGAGCTCGTCGCCCATGCGGTACGAATGCAACGAGCAACAAGCAAGAGGCGCGTGCGCGAAGCAAGGGAGCTGGGCGTGTGCGACTCAATGGGCGATGGTCGGAGGGCGTGGCGTGTGCCAGGCGAGCAGACGCGTGTGGGCAGCAAGCGAGGTACGCCACAGCGCGCGCTGCCTCGCCCAGCGAGCAAAGCAGTAGCGTCGTGCTATGCGGGCTGCGCGCAGCGTGGCCTGGCATGGCTGCGATGTGTGTGGCCTGCTCGTGCGCGCCAAGCGGTCAGTCGATGAGGCGTGGATGCCTCATAACTCGATGGGGTTTGGGCGCAAGCCCAACTGCCTCGTCGTGTTACGATTGACGCGTTTTGAATTTTAATTTCAGATTTTCAGTTCGGAAATAATTTTAATTAATTTTAAAATTAATAATTTAAATTATTTTCTCGGATTTTAATTTTGAATATTATAATTATTATAAATTTTATTTATACTAATTATTTTACTAAAATTAAACCTTGAATTAATTTAAATTCATTTAATTCAACTGAAAAATAAATTAAATAAAATGGATTCAATAATAAATTTATATGAGCTTTAAATTTTAATTAAATTTGTATGTTTCCGGTTAGACTAGAAATACATTTTTATGTTTAAAATTAGTAAAGCATATGAATTTATTGGTTTAAGTGGTAGCAATTTTAGTCATAAACTCTTGATTAGGTCTACAAATCCTTTAAGGTTAAAAAACTTGATTAGAATTAATAAGGACTGAATAATTGGTACGTAGATTATTGGTGCCCTTAATTAATTGCTGCAAATATTTATGTGATGCAAACAACGTGTTTTTACTAACCAGCTATGTGGGCCCTTCATGATAATGAATGGGTGAATGGTATATATTGTATATGTACTGTTTTGCAGGTTATGAAGTGACTAGTATGGCCCAAATAGGATAGAAAATATGGTCTGCGTACCATTCATTTGAATGTAATTGGTCTAATGCACCAAATTTGTTTTTCAATTCAAAAATGGTCTGCGTACCATCAAATAGTTGTAATTAGTTTAATTATAGCTGATCCTGTTTGAAGAAAATGGAGCCTCCCACGGTGAAATTCAAGACGAAGTTTCCATCCATTTTCAAGACGGACTTTGAAGTTGAAGCTTCAAGATGAAGTCGGGCCATACTAGATCACATTTATCTTATGCATGCTTTAAGTTATTTATTGCTTTTAAATATGTCTTAAATATGCATGAGATCGAAACTTGATTATGTTGCATGATTAAGGATTTTAGTTCACTTAAAATCTAACCAACATAGTAAGAGCCGTAAGTTCCAAACTTAAAAATTGAGTTAAAAGGTGTCATGCCAAAATAACACTTACTTGGATAACCTTTACATCAATCTAGTAATAGATTACGCTCAGCGAGGTGTTACTTATTGGTCCTAAAGGGGTAAGGTACACAAATAATTGTGAGTACATGTTAGTTTTGGTGAAACTCAACGATATAAGTAAGGAGTCCTTTTATGTCGTGGCAAAATCGATAGGTTTACCTAATAAGTTCTTAGACGTACCTATCAACCAAGAGTAGTTTCTAGACTATTAGCAAAAGGCTTTTGCTTACCTAAAAGATTTTAGAATTGAGTCTAAATACATAATGTGCTTAATTCTTCAATGGGTTTTAGGATCTTGGAATCATTTTATTCCACCTGCCGGAACACATAACTTGAATAAAATGCTTAATGAACATTGAATTATGCATGTATGCTAGAATTTAAGTTTATTAAGAGAAACTGTGAATGATTATTTATTTGTTTATTCTTTTTCTATTGTAGTTTAACTATGGCAAACAACAATCAAAACATCATCATGGGTTCTGAGCTTATGGTCAAGCTGAACCTAACAAATTTTCTTGAATGGGAAGCTAAGCTAGTTGAAATAGTTAGACTCAATGGACTTGAGTATGTACTGTTACATCCCATGCCAAGCTACTATGCCAGAGACATGACCCCTGAAAGATCAGCCGCCTGGGATGCGGATCTCAAAAAGGTTACGAGTCTCATGCTGAACAATATCCCTGATGAATGGGCTAGTAGGTTTGTAGCTTACGAACCTTTTACGCTCATCAAGAATCTGAGGGATATATGTCGTGGAAGCACGGAGGACAGGGACCTGAACGTCCATGAGTTGATTGAATCAATGGCTGGTCTAAAAGGTTAGTTCTCCCAACAGGTGTTATAGGATGGAGGTCTAAGAAACACATGTTCATCTCCTTCGCACCAAACAAAGGGTAGGCGTCCCACTAAGGTCCGATGTGGATCTTATGCTTTCATATTTTGATCGCCTGAGTCTGCTAGGAACACCAATAAGCGAAAGGATGGCAGTCTCTATCTTGCTCAATTCACTGCATAGTGGGTTTGGTCGCTTCAAGCAACTATACCTAAGTGAACCAAGAGAAGAAACAGTTGCAGAATTTGTTCACCTTGTCAGAAAGGCTGAGATAATACTGGACTGTGAAACCAAAGATTTACTCAAGGCTAAAGGGAGACCGTTCAAGAAAGGTGGAAAGTCCAAGGGCAATGCTAAATCAAAGCAGGACAAGTCTACATCAAGCTGTCTTTATTGTGATGGAATAGGCCATTACAAAAGAGAATGTCCAAAGCTAAAGGAAGATCAGAAGAACGGAACAATCGTTCCATCTTCAGGTATTTTCGTTATAGACTGTATACTTGCTAATTCAACTTCTTGGGTATTAGATACAGGTTGTGGCTCACACTTATGTTCCAACCCACAGGGGCTAAGAAGAAGTAGAAGGCTAAGCAAGGGTGAAGTCGACCTACGAGTGGGAAATGGAGCACGGATTGCTGCATTAGCTGTAGGAACTTATTATTTGTCGTTGCCCTCTGGGCTAGTTTTGGAACTGGAAGAGTGATTCCATGTTCCAAGTCTTACTAAAAACATCATTTCTGTTTCTTGCTTAGATGCTAAGGGATTTTCCTTGTCAATAAAAGACAATAGTTGTTCGTTTTATTTTAAAGAGATGTTTTATGGATCTGCTAGATTAGTCAATGGACTTTATTTATTAGATCACGACAAACAAGTTTATAACATAAATACCAAAAAGGCCAAAAAAGGATGATTCAGATCTCACCTATCCGTGGCATTGTCGATTAGGCCATATTAACTTGAAACGCATGGAAAGACTTCAAAAGGAAGGGATTCTAGAACCATTTGACTTAGAGGATTATTGAAAGTGCGAATCATGTTTACTTGGCAAAATGACAAAGCAACCTTTCTCTAAAGTTGGAGAAAGAGCAACTGAACTGTTGAGTTTAATCCATACAGATGTATGTGGACCAATGAGTACAAATGCTAGGGGTGGTTTCAGCTACTTTATCACTTTCACTGATGACTTCAGTAGATATGGTTATGTCTACCTAATGAAGCATAAGTCTGAATCCTTTGACAAATTCAAGGAATTTTAGAGTGAAGTAGAGAATCAATTAGGCAAGAAGATTAAGGCACTGCGGTCTGATAGAGGCGGTGAATATCTGAGCTATAAATTTGATGACCATCTGAAAGAATGTGGAATTCTATCAGAATAGACTCCTCCTGGAACACCTCAATGGAATGGTGTGTCGGAACGGAGGAACAGAACCTTGCTAGACATGGTTAGATCAATAATGGGTCAGGCCGAACTTCCAATAGAATTTTGGGGACATGCACTAAATACAGCTGCATTCACTATAAATAGAGCTCCGTCTAAAGCTGTTGAAAAGACTCCATATGAGTTATGGTTTGGAAAGCTTCCAAATGTGTCTTTTCTTAAGATTTGCGGATGTGAAGTATACGTCAAACGATTAATTTCAGACAAACTTCATCCAAAATATCACAAATGTATCGTTGTGGGCTATCCAAAGGAAATAAAGGGGTATTACTTCTACAATACATCTGAGAACAAGGTGTTTGTTGCTCGAGATGGTATCTTTTTGGAAAAGAATTACATTTCCAAAATGACAAGTGGGAGAAAAGTAGACCTCGAAGAAATTCGAATCGAACAACAAACTCTAGAGAATGCTCAAGATGACATTCAGGATGAAAGTCAGAGATCTTTAGAAGTATCTGGTGAGAATCATGGTCAATCTAGAAATGTAACCCCGCGTAGATCGCAGAGATATAGATCTCAACCGGAAAGGTACTTAGGTATTTTGACGAACGAGAGCTATGAAGTTCTATTACTTGAAAGTGATGACGAGCCCTAGCTCCAAGCGATGGCAAGAAGCTATGCAATCTTAATTAGACTCCATGTCTGAAAACCAAGTATGGGATTTGGTCGATTTGCCAGATGGCTACCAAGCCATAGGAAGCAAATGGGTTTTCAAACTGAAAAAGGACAAGGATGGGAAACTTGAAGTTTTCAAAGCTAGATTAGTTGCAAAAGGTTACAGGCAAGTCCACGGTGTGGATTATGATGAAATCTTTTCACCAGTTGCAATGCTAAAGTCTATTCGGATAATGTTAGCAATCGCTGCATATTACGATTACGAAATATGGCAATCGCTGGAATATACGTTTTGATGAAGCAGTCAGTGTCTTTGGTTTCATCAAGAATGCAGACGAATCTTGTGTATACAAGAAGGTCAGTGGGAGCAAAATTGCTTTTCTAGTATTATATGTCGACGACATATTACTTATCGGAAATGACATTCCTATGTTGAACTCTGTCAAGATTTGGCTTGGGAAATGTTTTTCGATGACGAGCCCTAGGAGAAGCACAGTACATATTGGGCATCAAGATTTACAGAGATAGATCTAAAAGGATGATTGGACTTAGTTAAACAACTTATATCAATAAGGTGCTTGAGAGGTTCAAGATGGCAGACTCCAAGCGAGGCTACCTACCCATGTCTCATGGAATGACTCTAAGCAAGACTCAGTGCCCAAAAACACTTGATGAGCGTAGACGAATGAGTGGGATTCCATATGCATCATTGATTGGTTCAATAATGTATGCTATGATATGTACACGCCCGGATGTTGCGTACGCACTCAGTGCTACGAGCAGATACCAGTCAGACCCAAGAGAGGCACATTGGACTGCTGCCAAGAATATTCTGAAGTACCTGAAAAGGCACAAAGATGACTTCCTGGTCTATGGTGGAGATGATGAATTAATTGTTAAAGGCTATACGGACGCAAGATTCCAAACTGACAAAGATGATTTCAGATCACAGTCTGGGTTTGTCTTCTGCCTCAACGGAGGTGCAGTAAGCTGGAAAAGTGCTAAGCAAAGCACCATTGCGGATTGTACAACTGAAGCGGAGTATATTGCTGCACATGAAGCAGCAAAGGAAGCTATATGGCTAAGGAAGTTCATAGGTGAACTTGGTGTTGTCCCCTCCATTAAAGGACCAATAGCCCTATATTGTGATAATAACGGAGCTATTGCACAGGCAAAGGAGCCTAGACACCACCAAAGAGTCAAGCATGTACTTCGTAGATTTCACCTTCTACGAGAGTTCGTTGAAAGAAAAGAAGTCGAGATAAGCAAGATTGGAACTGATGACAACATATCAGATCCATTGACAAAACCTCTGCCGCAAGCGAAGCACAACTCGCACACTGCAGCTATGGGAATCAAGCATATTGGAGAATGGCTTTGATGTCCTTGTTTAATGTTTTAAAGTTTTAGAGTTTAATACTTTGTAAAATATTATTGGTTAATCATTCACAATAAATGAATAGAATTCATTTTTCCATTTAATTTGTGGTTTATTAAATGATGAGTCCCTTCAATTTGACGATATATTCAAGATAGACTGTCAGGACCAGTCATGTGACTAAGAAATGTCTATCAAGTGAACTTGAATGTCAAAAGTTGAAAATGGTCCCTGGCCGGAGTTTTCTATAAAGATGGACGCATAGAAAACGTTAGACGACTAGAATGCAAGATGACTAGTAGTTCTGTTTCTTGAACTATGTGGACATGGTAATGTCGTAATCATTTGCATAGATACTTACTTTGGGAAGAATAGTATCGGACAGACCTATGAAACTTTACTGTAAGAGATGAAAATCTGTCATAAGTAAGTTTCAATAAAATTATTAGACACCAAATCCTCAATACTTGAGTTATTTGAGATTACTTGTTTGAGAACTGCTTACTTTGACGTTGACCAACCGTCGCACCGTAAAAGGAGGCTATAAAGGCAACGCTCAGGTAATCACCTATCAAACGAATTCTAATCTCAAGATCGGAAGATTGGGATTGTCCTCCCATAAATCGGGATGAGATGCTTAAAAGTTGTACAAGGCCACTCGGAGAGCTAGAAACTGTAAAATGCATGGCCGTGCTCGGATGTATCATAGGTTATGATTACCTGTTTATTTGATCAGTTGAACTCTAAAACCGAGAAACACCTCTGGACGTAATAAGGATGACAACTCTTACCTTATGTTCAAGAGCAAGCATCGAGCGACAAAGGAATTAGGAAATGCACACTTGTCCCTAAGAACAAGTGGGAGACTGAAGGAAATAATGCCCTTGGTCCAAGTATGCATTTAATGTTAAGTCTAATAAATGCGGTTCATTATTAATTAACAAGTTAATAATTCAGTGAGATCAAGTGAGTTGAATGCCTAGCTAGAGGGCGCTTCAGTTCAAGTGGAATTAATGATATTAATCCACAGCTTACTCTTGACTGAACCCGTAGGGTCACACAAATAGTACGTAAACGGATCAAGTATTTAATGGAATTAAATACTCCATCTATGGATATTCGGAATCGACGGATCTTGGTTTCAATGGGAGCTGAGATCGTCAAAGGCAAGAAATGAATACTCCGGAAACGATGATATTGCCGGAAACGGAAATATGGATCGTATCGGAAATATAAATATTATCCAAGTCGTAGATGTTGCCGGAAACGGAAACATGGTACGTATCGGAAAATATTATCGGAAATGGAAATATTGCCGGAATCGGAAATATTACCGGAAACGGAAATATTGTCAGAATCGGAAATATTATCGGAATCGGAAAATAATTCCGGAAACGGAAATATTAAATATTTGTTCGAAACGAAAATTAATTCCGGAGTCGAAAATATTAAATATTGTTCGTATCGGAAATGAATTCCGGAATCGGGAATTTAATCTGAAGCGCGTCGTACGAATTAGCATCGGACGAGACTTGCTAGACGGAGGCTCAGCACGAAGCCAGGCCTACGCCCAGCAAGCCAAGCGCCCAAACACACGCTGCCAAACCGCGCCAGGCCCAGCGCAAGGCCAGGCCCAGCAAGGCATGGCGCGCGCGCGCGGGCTGATGCTCGTGGGCTGCGAGCAGCGCCAGCTCTAGTGGGCCGCAAGGCCTGCGCGGGTATGTGCGATGCTCGTGCTCGTGCAACGCTTGTGTTTCAATACAAATCCTAAATCTAATGGAATTTGTTCTATGATTAAATCCTAATCCTAATAAAGATAGAATTTGTTTAATAGAGTTTTAATAAGATTCTAATTAAATAAATTAGTATCCTAATAGGATTCCAAGTCCTTTTCCATAACTCTATAAATAGGTGCCTAGGGTCACATATTTACATCGAGGATTGAAGTATTCAAAGGTAAGATTTTCAAGCAAAAATCAGCCACAAACACTTGCCCTATTAGCCGAAATTTATAGTACCTTAAGGGCGATTCTAGTTGGTCAATCTTAAGGCGGATCCGGACGTGCTATGGACTATCTACGGAGGGACGACACTTGGAGTCCTAAAGACTTGTTCTTGTTCGGTTCGGGCGCAGCTAGGGAGGGCACGCTAGTGTATGCATCTGAATTATGCTAAATGATTATGTGTAAATAATATGTTTCCTGGCTTTATGGTTTTTCCGCATGATTTATGTTTATTCATATGTATCATAATGTAACATCGCAAAAACAAGAAAAAAACCATAATATAAGGCCCCTAAAATGCCTCATTCGTCATCATCGCCGGGAACAAATTCAGGAGAAGGACGTCCTTCCTTCAAGGCTTTCTCCACCTCCACCTGATAATCGATGAACTTCTCGAACCAGCTGAAGGGGCGCATATGGCCAAACTATGCATTCCAAGCAAGCTCAATGCCCCCTCGGATCGACCTTTCACCTAGCACGGCAGACTGGCTATGCACCTCTTTGGACGTAGCCACTTCCTTATGAGCCGCCTCCAGTTGTGCCTCCAAGTCCTTGAACTTGGCGTCAAGACGAGAAAACTCAGCCTTTTTCTCCTTTATCTTCTTAGATAGATCCTCAATCTGAGAAAAGTTCTGATCAATCTGTTCAAGACGCTGCTTATTTTTAGCACGTTGAGAAGCCAGGGACTTGGTCAGCGCGTCAATCTCCTCCCTCCTGTTGAGTCGAAGCTCCTCTAGTCCAGCAAAATGCTGATCGCCGCACTGCATAGCAAGAAGGCGGTGTCTAGCCTCTTCATGCACCAGGGAAGTGCGCCACTTCTTCAGCGAATCAAGCAGAATAAACATCTGCAAAACGGCAAGCGTAAATATCGAAACAAAAACGTTCTCCTAAAAGACAAGGCCAATAAAACTTACATCCAGCACAGAGGACTGTATGGCAGCAAGCTGAGTCTCGGCCGCCTCGGGGAGAGTCTCAGCATACTTCGGGGGAATAGCACTGCGCATTTGACTCATTATCTGTCTGCGGTCCTGAGAAGTAAACCGGCCTGAAGTAGGGATTTGATCCAACTCAGCATCAATGGCTTTCTGAGGGTCGGGTATTTCTATTGGAAAAACAACAGCCTTAGAATCTCTAGGAGAGACTATAGAACTGCCAAACGAAGAACGACAAGTGGTTACGATGTTGGAGTAAAACTTACCACCCGAATTCCTAGCCCTCTCCGCCGCCTTCAGAAGAATGTTCCGGCGGACGTCTTCTGGAATTCCCTCAAGTGGATCATGTGAGGGGGTCGAAAAAGCACGAGGCTAATGCGTGACCTCGTCCCTCGTGGGTGTGACGTTTCTTTCTGTGAAATCAAGTGTAATTGGATTTCCTGTGAGTTTACACCCAATTGACTAGTAATATAGGAGTCGCCATTCAGTTTTTAACGACAATGAGAAAAACTGACAAAACCCGGTTATCGTGACATAAAGGGAGTGCAATTATGTTTGACCATGACGGCCGTAGGTTCCCTTGTGATCCCTGGTGTAGGGATCTCTCAACATACACCCGCAAGGTAGAGATTGAGGGTTCGGGGGACTGTAACTACCGAGAGGAGTACTCGCTCTTTGATAACTCCAGAGGCAGGATATCCTTACTAGCTCAGCATAAATAATTGAAGGGACATGCGTTAACTATTAAACTAATGTGAGTTGATTTTAACAATATGCAACATATAATACTAGATCGATCGCGATTATCTGATTTAGATTGTTTTAAGGGACCTAGCATGATAATCCAATTTCCCAACATATTATCTTTATTAGGCGTGATAGAACAATCAGATTTGATTAGTTTAACAGTTCATAAAAGGGCGAGGAAAGCAATTAAATCATGCGAAGGGGCACATTACGACGCACCCTTGAGAGGTGCGTCATGGTTCTCAGAAAACTATTCACTTTGACTTTGCTATTTCTCCTTTTATTTAACGAATCTCAAACTACGGGACAGGATACGTTTTGTTCGATTTTTGGATCGATTGCGACATAACACGGGATCGATTTCGCAGCGTGAGGCTTAGGCTTAGGGGTTGGAGTCAATACTCAGAATATGAATTGTATGTTGTGTTCACGTCGAATTTGGGGCTGTATTTGCAGGGAAGAGTTCGTGGAAAGATAGAATTGTAGAGCTCTAATCCAAGAAGAATTAGGAGAGAGCACGTCCCAGGTATTTTCAGCGCCCAGGGCTGGGCGCCGAAGATTTCGGCGCCCAGAGCCAGGCGTTGAAAATAGGGTCTGGGCCGCTTTCCTTGTCAGATTTGGACTCTTAGAATTCGGATGTTTGAGACTTATTCGAGTCTTTTAGCGCGTATTAACTTTATGACGGAATGCGTCTGGGCCCGTTACGAACTCTAGGCTCGTTAGGATTTTAGTTAATATGTAACTCTTATTTTCGAATCATATTAGGAATAGGATTCCTCTTGTAATTTCTATCTCATTTAGGATTTATGTTGGAGTGCAACACCTAATTCCGACAGGTTTCTATATTTTATGATTTGCCACTTTTAACAACTACCCATTACGGCGGTTACTATTTGTAGCAGGTTTCCATAAATAACAGGCTTCTATAAATAGCAGGTTTCGGGTGAAATGAAAAGGGTGATTGAGATTCGTTATTTTATAGGAGATGCGTTTTCAAGTGGAGATTTTATGTTCTCATCATCGAACCTTCCCTTTCGGGAATGGGGACAAAAGTAGGTGTCTACAGTTAGCCCCCACTTTGACTGAGTCTTGGAGTAAGACGATGGTCAAAGTATTAGACGGAGTGCGTCACACAAGCCATGGTGACCTGTTTTGCGAGGGTCTCACGAGCCCCCGAGTGATAACATTTGACTTAAGGGTCATCACTTGAAGTGTCGACATATCCCTCACGTGTCACTGGGATTTATCAACGGATAGTATAGAAACTCCCTCACTTTGTCATTGGGAGTATCTAAAGATGCGTAGAAACTACCTCACTTTGTCATTGGGAGTAGCTACAGATGTTTTCGAAATCAAAGCTATAAAGTGTAATTGGGCCTGGCCAAGCCCAATCACGAGGTAAAAATGTTTTTAAAGATTCTCATTTTCAGAGTTAGCTAAACGAGAAAACCCCCTTGTTTTTATGGGACGTAAAACGAAGGAAAATCCAGCACATCGTTCTTTTGTGGAAAAACGGAAAACCAATCCTTTAATTTTTCGAAAAAAAGGAAAACTACTCACATCGCTTTTTTTTGGAAAAACGGAAAACCAATCCTTTAATTTTTGGAAAAAAGGAAAACTACTCACATCGCTCTTTTTTGGAAAAAACGGAAAACCAATCCTTTAAAAAAGGAAAACTACTCACATCGTTCTTTTTTGGAAAAACGGAAAACCAATCCTTTAATTTTTGGAAAAAGGGAAAACCAGAAAAAGTTATCGCTGCAGCGACTAACGACCTGCGCGGTTAGTGGCGCAGACCCCGCCGGCTAAAGATGGCGAGCCTGTCCACTAAGGGTGGACACCCCGTCCGATAGAAGTGGACGAATCTGTTTTGAAATTTGAAAATAAGGACCTACGCGGTTTGTGACATTGACCCCGCCGGCTAAAGATGGCGAGCCTGTCCGTTAAGGGTGGAAACCCCGTCTGATAGAAGTGGACGAGTCTGTTTTGAAGTTCGTTTGTGGTGTTTTGAAAATAAGGACCTACGCGGTTTGTGACGTAGACCCCGCCGGCTGAAGATGGCGAGATTGTTTTGAATTTGAAGATTTTATTTTTCGAAAACTGAGGACCTGCGCGGTTAGTGACGCAGACCCCGCCCGCTGAAGGTGGGCGAGCCTATTTTGTTTTTTGAAGAATTTATTTTCTTTCGAGGGATGCTCGGATTTAGTTGCAACCTGAATGTGGGTTGACAACGTGCTTAGACGGACCATTGTCTCGTGGTCATCATCTTTCATGGTTTTGAGCTAGTCTTTACGGCTCAATTTAACCACTACTTGGGTCCTTGATTAGGGGACTATGTATAAGTATCAACGGCGACCTTTGTCTTGAGGTCGTAATCCGGTTTTATCTTTTGAGGTATCCAAACACGGGACTTCGTACATCGTAGTCTGGGAATATTGTTTTAACTTTTGCAAAATATATATTTTCCTTCGCGCCCCCAAGCACTCGTGCTTGACGGTCATCTCTTGTCAAAGAGGTTCCTTGGGGATAAGCATTTTGTGATGTCCTTGATCGTGTTTGGGATCGTGCTCGTAAGTGCGAGCGATCTTTGTAGTGGTGTGCTACTCCTAACAAAGCCGTGAGGTGCGACCTTCAGTAAAGAAATCGGCAATTTTTGAGTCGAATGGATACGGCAGGGCCCTATAGAAGTCAGGAGCCTTTTTGGGTCTGGGATCATTTTCGGCGCCCAGGCCTGGGCGTTAAAGATTTCGGCGCCCAGCGCTGGGCGCTGAAAATGAGTTCTGGCGAGGTTTCTTGATGACACAGTTGGCCTCTTGTTCGTTCGTTTTTTTTTTCTTTTCGCGCAGACTATCCCATTTTGGAACGAACCGTTCATTTGAGATCACCATTGATTGGTGAATAATTATTTCTCGAGAAACCGTAGCCTAATAGTGGACCAACGATGTTTATTATTTCCTTATTCGTTCGCCATTTCTTAGCTTAGAACGATTGTGGGATTAATCTTCAACGCCCAAAGTCAGGCGTGGGATTTGGCGTCGGAGTTGATTATTGGGCAAATCTGCCTCTTTTCCGTTCGCTTATTTCACTTGGAGATTCTACGTATTTTCTTCTCTTTTGTTTTTCTTTATTTTTTGAATGTAGAATTTTATTAGGGATCACAATGAGCTGAGTGATCGTGATGATTTCTCGAGAAGCCGTAGCCGATTGGTGGACTATGGTGTTTGTCGTTTTTGGGCGATTATTTAAAGGAACTGTCGCTCTTAAGGCGTGCAGTTATTGCAATAGTTGGGCGAGTCTATATGGCCCGAGGAACATACCTTGAGGCGTATATTTTTTATCGCTCTGTGTTGTATATATTTTTTTCTTTCGAACGTGTTCGTGAATGTTCTATACTTAGGATGATGATATGTTTGTGCGAACGAGCGTTCATAGAATGGCCGTTGCGTGGGGTCCTTTTCTCAGTTCGCTTGAATCATTTTTTTTGAGCAATGACTGACGTTGAATAGTTTGCTTAGAAGCTTGATAGGGTTCAGGCCCATTCATGAAGTGGGCTCAAGCATCGTGCCCTTTTTTATCGTTCAAACATTTGCTTTAAGACCCCTTTTTTTTATTTTGCTATGGTCGTTTCGTAGCTTGGAGCCCCCAAGTATGCATGTTGGGATGCTTCCTTTTGGCGTACGATTTTTGTAGGTTCTTTCGAGAAAGATGCCTTGGGGTTCCGCTCGTGTAGGTGCGAGCTATCCCTTCCGTGGTAGGTAATATTTTGCTACCTTTAATCCTTAATGTAGGAGTCGTGTGGCTTGTATTTTGGGCGATAAGTAGTCTTTGCCTCTTACTCTTGGTCGTGCCCGCATTAGTGCAATGTGCCTTAATTTTTTTTAGACTTGTACTGTGGAATGGTTGAACTTATGGTGCAACGTAGGCTTGCGTGGCCTAACAGCGTGTCTTAGAACATTCCTCCAGGCGTTGGGATATCATTATTATTTTTTGCATTGGAGTACTTCATCACGCCTCGTTCAGGTGTTCGAACAAATGTAGCACCTTCTACGGGGTGTGCACGGCTTATTACTTCGTTCGATGCGAGGATTCATAGATGTTCCTTTATTTTTATTTTCTTATGCTTGATTTTTCTTTCGCTTTTGCTTTGAAACGGCGTAGACTGTGTAACGGGCGCTTGTAGGGCGAGCGTTATGTGCAGTAGTTTGATCGGAGTTTTGGTGACTCGCGATTTTCAGTTACCCTTGATAGTGAGGTGACTTTATATCTTCTAAGTAGTGCTTAGAATTTGGGGGGGGGGGGGGGGGGGGGGGGTTGTAGCCATTCTAAGGTTCGTTTTACACGATTGACCTTAGGATTGTGCCCCTATGACGTGTGTATAGCATTAGCGTCGAGGATTTGCGATAAAATCGTCATTTCGAGCATTTTTAGAGTGTTTTTCTCAAGCCCTCAATTGTAGCTACGGGATTGGCTTGGTGCTATAATGCTTGGCATACGTTTTTATGCATTCATGGTGACACGGATCATGAATAGTTTGAACCACACTCGTTTAGTGCGCGGTATG
The DNA here is from genome assembly GCF_020520425.1 of Spinacia oleracea. Taxonomy (NCBI): domain Eukaryota; kingdom Viridiplantae; phylum Streptophyta; class Magnoliopsida; order Caryophyllales; family Amaranthaceae; genus Spinacia; species Spinacia oleracea. Next base: position 85,666,537 of record NC_079491.1, read on the forward strand.
TTCGAGTATTGATTTGCTACATCTCTTGTAAATGTCGTATTGTGCGACATTGCCATGGTCAAGGTAGTCACATGTTGAAGTGTGCCTTGCCCAAAAGTTAGGTGCCTTTCTTTACCCAAAATCATATTTAGAAATCTTTTTGACTTACTTGCAACATCGAGATAAACGCATACTTAGCTTAAACCAACGACACTTTATTATGTTCGAAGAAGTCTTTGAAAATTATTTGAAATCCGAGTCCTACTGTGTACAATCCGAGGTGTCCTAAGTAGGTTGACTTATAGAAGGGTTCGTACATGATTACATGAGTGAATCAAAATACTGTTACGATTTTTGGAATGTTGTCTAAGGATTTGCTGGAAGCTAGGGTACAGGTGTCAAGATATTACTTGTGCCCGTTTGGCATATGCTTTTAGGCTTTTAGGGCCATCTTTTCCAGAATTGCGGGAATATAAACCGTTTTCAAATTGACTTAGATTTACTTGGTGTATGTCTGCAAAAAAGGTCAAGGTATACTTAGTTCTTTCCCTAGCTCTTTCATTTCAATTTTTAGCCCCCAGTTGCTGTTATGTCTTCCCATTAATGATGCTTTCAGATTCCGATTTTTAGATGCCCGTGTCATGCGTCTGAGTAGGGTGAGCCTTGGTTAAGTGCCAAGTCCTATTGACAATGATTTTTTTTCAAAGGGGATTAGCAAGCATTTGAATTACCATGAACGGGTGCCCTGCGTTCGAAGGAACGATGGGGCGATGCCGTAGAACAATCCTCTTTATTGCAAGCTTACTGCCTTTACGACTTGTTGGCGATTATGACTGTGTCTAGCGGTGAAAGAAGGTCTTTAAGCGAACGACTATGTCTCGTGGTGAAAGAAGGTCTTTAAGTGAGTTAGTTCGCTTTAGGGAGGGTCAAGTCGAGTACTTTAGAGGTCATGGACGCTTGCGCTAGCCCCCATTCAATTGAGGCAAAGCGATCTTTTGAGTCTTGGCTAAGTGCCTAGGAGTGTGAGTGCTCCTTCTGGCAAGGGTACGTGCCATTATTATTTTTCGATGTGTGCTCGTTTTGGAATCTTGATGACTTGGATTCTTCCTTTGACTTAAATTTTTCTTTCGACTTGGGTTGCAAGTAATTAAATTTCAATAAGGGACTCTATTTCTTATTCTTGTTATTCTATACGCTCTAACATTTTTGCAAATTGGTTGGACCGAATCATGGATTGCCTACGTATCCGCCTTAAATAGATTTAATTTGGAATCAGGTCTTGCGTAGTTCTTAGCCTAGAAAATGGTTTCTTAGAATGCTGATTTTAAACAAGTACGTTCGAGTGGAATCGTAATGTTTGAAATAGGGTGAAATAAGTGAAGTTTATTATTATTTTAATCTGTCGCTTTGCCGTAAGCCAAAATTTTGTTTTATTTTTTTAAGTACATGTATTTGCACAAAAATCTTTTCATGTGTTTTTTGGTACGTATATCTGAATACGTGTTGTACCCCTCCAAGTGTTCGTTATTTTTCCGTGCATGTGCGGATAAAATGACGAGCACTTCTGGACAAAATTTGGCAAGCAGAGAGATTCGGCGCCCAGGCTGGGGCGTTTAGGATTTCGGCGCCCAGCTGTGGGCGCTGATAATGATTTTTGGGCGGATCTTTTTTTTTTGGTGCGCTAAATGCTTCTTTTTCTTTTTAGACGAACTTTTAAAGGCGCTTTGCAAAGTTTGCTTTTTTATTATTTATTATTTTTTTTTGTACTTTTCATTTGTCTTCTTTTTTTATTCGTGACTCAAGACGGTTTGAAAGATGGGTTGAATGAGATAGGATAATTTGTATAGGTATTGGTCAAGCACGAGGATTACATCAACCAAGGCCAATGAATAGCATAGGGACGGCTCAAGGATGTATCCAAATAAGTTATATGGTCATTATACTAATGGTGGTGTAATAATGGGTATGACGCACGTGTCAATGGCCGTACGTGGTTTGCAGTTGATAACAAGTTCAAGAACAAGAGTCGAGTTAATGGTTTCTTGGGTTATGGCGATGAGAACATGGATGGGTTAAATGAGCTGAACAGGGGCCCCAGAGCGAAGGCGTCTAAGAACATAAGGATTGGAAAGGGTAGACATCGTAGAACTTTATGTAGTTTTTGTGACATGATTTGGATTGGTTGACTCAATTCTTTTCCTTCGTTTACTTGGGTAAATTTCGCACTTTGGGAGGTACGGGCTAAGTATTTCATGGCTTGCTCTCTTTGCTCTCCCTTTTCTCTTTCTATTTTCTCTTTTTGCTTGGGATTTCTCCCCAACATTATTTTTTTATTTAGGCTAAAAGGTGGATGGTTGTGGTCTTTGAGTCACGAGGCGAGACTGAGTGGGCCTCGTTTGGTAGGCCTATAGTGGACCTTTAACTTTAGTAGGCCTAGGGTGGACCTTTAGCTTTAATAGGCCTAGGGTGGACCTTTTAATTGTCTTACTTTGCAAGCGTATTTAGTCGTTTCTTAAAATGTGCAAATAGCGTAGATTCAGAATGTTATTTTTACCTTAATAAAATTTAACGAAAGAATCACATCGAAAATATTTTTTTTTTCTTCTTTTCAGATTCCAGTTTCCGGGATTAAACTGGAAGTTGTGATTTAGACTCGAACTTTCATTAATCTTTCTGATTATAACCCATGTATGAACACAAGGAGGTGGCCTAGACTCGAAATAATGACGTGGCGTAAGCCTATAACACTTGACCAAGCGACTCTCAGACTTAGGCTAATTGGACCATAACTTTCGTTGGTTGACACTTTAGATTTTAACCCTTGGGTGTTCATTTGTCATGCGCCATTTTGCTTAATGTTGGCAAGGTAGTTAGTTGGGGTGATCGAATTTTTATTTTTGCAAGACTAGAATCATTAGTGCGGCTTCCCTCTTAGTGTGTATTGCTTTACCCCAATGGTATCCTTATGGCATGCCGACTTGGATATTTTCATGGTTCGTCATGTTGCATTAATGGAAAATCTTTTAGTCCGTACTAGGAGTATTTCAAGGAGCGAGTGGCTCGAGAGGACTATGATAGTCGTGACCCAATGTGATCATAAGCCTTGAGGCCATTAATTTTTGCTAATGGTATTGACACCTTAGGTTCACTTTGGGGGTTGTGCGACTATGGGGGAATGATTTTCAGAATGTGACTGTTTCCATTTTGCAAATACTATAATATATTCTTTTTATTGGTGAGAGAGAGTATTGAGGCCGTAGATTCTTAGCAAGGGATGACAATTACATATGGGTGCTTATTGATTTAAATGTTAGGAAGGGAGACTCAATATGGTTTAACCTTTTAACTTGCAGAACGACACCAAGCATTAGGACCGATTCTATGGATAAGACAACTAAGACTTAGGATTTAGATTGTACTTTGGCATAGCCTAGTCTAGACTCGGATTTATTTTTTATTCGAACATTATTTTTCCTTGAAGACTCTATTTGAACATTATTTTTTGAATACTTTGCCCATGTGACATTCAAGGTCATTTAATTAGCATGCTCGGTTTTGGAGCCGAACATTGTCGTCATAGGAGGCCTAACAACGACACAAAGAGTTATTTTTTTTTTTACAAGTCGCTTTTAGAATCGAGTGCCTTTTCATATGCCCTCGCAGCAATTTTCACGAATTTTCTTTTACTGCTACGTATACTTTATGTGCGGGCACCGAGGCTGCTATGCCTGACCAAAAGGCCAGGCAGCAACTTCAGCGCCCAGCGTAGGGCGTGAGAAATTTTGGCGCCCAGCCAGGGGCGTTGAAAATGCGTCCCTGGCTGGTTCTCGTTTTCTGTTTGCCTCTACTTTTTGTTTATGCGACTTTGATTTTGCGTGCTTGCCTAATAACGTCCTTTACGCGTTGTGCAGCGTTTATGGGATTCGTTACAGGCCATCCCGAGCGTCGCTTATTTTTGTGGCGATCGTTCGGGTTTGCGGAACACGTATCTTGGTATAACTCTTTCGCCAATTGGTTTATGAATGTTTGGGCAATTGTTAAGGTCGTTGGTTTTCTAGCATTATATGTCACACAAAATCACATAATTCGCTACACATAACTAACATTACATCATGAGGTAAAATAATAATATGTCATATAGTTTATGATAGGCTTCTATGGGTAGTATTTGCGCCGGCTTGGTACCGCTTCTATCGCAGATCCAACACATGCCCCGGTCAAGGTAGTGCCTTCAACAGACGAATTTCACCCAAGAGGCCAATCACGATGTAAGCCAAGGGGGCATGCACCAATGAGAGGGACCTAGTGGGCGAGCGATTGGGTTTGGGACGGGTGTACTACTAGCGAAAGTGCCGAGTGGACAACATTCGAAGCGTATGCACCCCCCGGTTGGCGATGGGTATCCTTAGTCCTAACTCCCTAAGGGAGCCAAGATTCGTTATGCGGTTCTGCCCGTTCACATTAATATGCTGATTTCAGGTCGTCCCAACTTGATGGGGAAATAAACGTGGGGTAGGATCGTTTCACCCTTCGGCTATTTTGATTACCTACGAGCACGACTATTTCCTTCACTATCCCTAGTGGAGTCGCCACTCTGAGGGGGTCGAAAAAGCACGAGGCTAATGCGTGACCTCGTCCCTCGTGGGTGTGACGTTTCTTTCTGTCAAATTAAGTGTAATTAGATTTCCTGTGAGTTTACACCCAATTAACTAGTAATATAGGAGTCGCCATTCAGTTTTTAACGACAATGAGAAAAACTGACAAAACCCGGTTATCGTGACATAAAGGGAGTGCAATTATGTTTAACCACGACGGCCGTAGGTTCCCTTGTGATCCCTGGTGTGGGGATCTCTCAACATACACCCGCAAGGTAGAGATTGAGGGTTTGGGGGATTGTAACTACCGAGAGGAGTACTCGCTCTTCGATAACTCCAGAGGCAGGATATCCTTACTAGCTCAGCATAAATAATTGAAGGGACATGCGTTTACTATTAAACTAATCTGAGTTGATTTTAACAATATGCAACATATAATACTAGATCGATCGCGATTATCTGATTTAGATTGTTTTAAGGGACCTAGCATGATAATCCGATTTCCCAACATATTATCTTTATTAGGCGTGATAGAACAATCAGATTTGATTAGTTTAACAGTTCATAAAAGGGCGAGGAAAGCAATTAAATCATGCGAAGGGGCACATTACGACGCACCCTTGAGAGGTGCGTCACGGTTCTCAGAAAACTAACCACTTTGACTTTGCTATTTTTCCTTTTATTTAACGAATCTCAAACTACGGGACAGGATAGGTTCTGTTCGATTTTTGGATCGATTGCGACAGAACACGGGATCGATTTCGCAGCGTGAGGCTTAGGCTTAGGGGTTGGAGTCAATACTCAGAATATGGATTGTGTGGTGTGTTCACGTCGAATTTGGGGCTGTATTTGCAGGGAAGAGTTCGTGGAAAGATAGAATTGTAGAGCTCTAATCCAAGAAGAATTAGGAGAGAGCACGTCCCAGGTATTTTCAGCGCCCAGGGCTGGGCGCCGAAGATTTCGGCGCCCAGAGCCAGGCGTTGAAAATAGGGTCTGGGCCGCTTTCCTTGTCAGATTTGGACTCTTAGAATCCGGATGTTTGAGACTTATTCGAGTCTTTTAGCGCGTATTAACTTTATGACGGAATGCGTCTGGGCCCGTTACGAACTCTAGGCTCGTTAGGATTTTAGTTAATATGTAACTCTTATTTTCGAATCATATTAGGAATAGGATTCCTCTTGTAATTTCTATTTCATTTAGGATTTATGTTGGAGTGCAACACCTAATTCCGACAGGTTTCTATATTTTATGATTTGCCACTTTTAACAACTACCCATTACGGCGGTTACTATTTGTAGCAGGTTTCCATAAATAACAGGCTTCTATAAATAGCAGGTTTCGGGTGAAATGAAAAGGGTGATTGAGATTCGTTATTTTATAAGAGATGCGTTTTCAAGTGGAGATTTTATGTTCTCATCATCGAACCTTCCCTTTCGGGAATGGGGACAAAAGTAGGTGTCTACAGATCAATTGTCGTCTTAGCTCTTTGGGAACTACGAGAGGCAAACTCCCCAGCATTGGGAGTGTCTTGGGCAAACACCCTTTGACGCGCAGGGGACGCCTTCGACGCCTTCAAGGCTGCTGGCTTGAAGGAAGGTTTTCCTGTGCCACCAGCCTTACGCTTAGAGGGTAGCGCCGCGATCGTGACGGCTTTCCTCGAACCCTCGAAAGACCAAACCACGTCAGTTGCAAAAACTGAAGGAAGTCACATACTCCGGAAGGCTTGAGCAATACCTTCTTTTCCTCCGTGGGAGGGTTAGGTTACCGAACGGCCTGTGTAACACCATAATAATTCCTCGTTTTTATAAAATCATTTTCCAACTTAAAATAAAGGAATTACTAAAGCATTACCGCCACCGTGATAACGGTTAAGGCTATTACCAGAATTACGCAGCGGAATTAAATGTCAACTAACTTTTTAAAACCATAATTAATGAAATATTTAGGCCTCCTACAATTTGGAACCATAATGGCCCAAAAACCAAAGTATAAATAATTCAAACATTTCAAACATAATTAAAATATTATTAAATAGTACAAGATACGAAAACATGCAACTCTCTCGATCATCCCAAGCCACATGATTCCGATCTACCAACCTGCTATATTATTCTACTCCCCAACAATGCAAGTGCAAATGATGGATCATCATAGGGTCATTAAGGCAAAGGCCATGACCAAAACACACAAAGCACGTAGTCAGCAAAAGCTGAGTACTTACAAGCATAGAGTAAATGAAACTAAAACATGCATCACTCACTAAGTACTAATCAACATGCAAAAGCCATATAATAATTAACAAACAATCATGCCATACAAGACTCGACTCTTGACTCGACTCTTGACTCACAATTTAATTAGAATAAGCTTCGAACGGGCCAAAAGAAAAATCCACAAAGGGAAAAGGTGATGGGAGCCAACCATACACCAAATATAATAATAATAAAATCGGGCCATACCGAGTGTCGGGCCATACCGACGGAATTCCTGCGCATAATATAAATGAAACAACGTCTTGTATCATTAGTAGGAGTACGAGCTTTCCGGCAAGACTCCCCCCATTGTTCATACTCAAGGTATATACGTTCCAAGAGTTTTGAAGCTTGTTCCGGTTGCACTTTACGTTTATTAATATTTTAATAAAGGCGAACTCAAGACTCGACAACATGCATACATACAATTAACAAACAACAACCAAAACAATCTTATTTTAATTGCTTTAGGACTTGTGATCAACCAAGCAGACACTTGTGATATTACTACCATGTTCCTCCTCACCAAAGTGAGACTCCACATCATGCACATTAACATGAGGGTTGTGCCCTTGCACGACATATCCTAATTCATTTCATACATAGTATTCCCAACTGAACCCTACATGTGCGGTGGCTTACGTGAGCTAACCCTTCACATGTGGTAAAATAAATAGTACAACGAGGTACAAATAAATGGCTCAAAGTATGCTAGACATCCCTTACAATAGCATACAAATAAATAATCCATCCCTTGCATGTGAAATAAACCATACATGCATAAATATGGAACAACATGATTGACAATGGAATCCATACTCATAATAATTTCAACATGCTTGTTCAACCAACAATTCAATAATTCCAATAATCTTAATCCACATGATCGTTCACCAAAACATATATGAATCCACATAATATAATTCACATCATCAACAATCATTTAATGTCATTGACAAAAAGGTGTGGTCGCCCTAGACTTGTACGTACCTTGAATACCTAAGCGTAGGGGCCACTTTGCAAAAACGAGCACTCAACTAGAAATCACCTCCTATCATCAAAATAATGAAACTTAAATTATTTCCATGTTCATTAAATTTCAAGCAACTTTATAAAAATTAAAACCTCCTTTAAACTTTAGAATTCAAACGTTTTTCAATAATAAAATCGTCTCAATTTGCAAAATCAATCCCTAGTACAAAAATATACTTTTTCCGTCTTAAAAATCAATAAAAATCAACACTTTAAACCTTTATTCAAATCTGAAAATATAATTGATTATCATAATTAAAATCATCACCTAATTATGCTAATCAATTGACTCATTAGGTCTAGGTTAAAACCCTAACTTGAAAATCCCAATAAAACTAGTTTATTATCATAAAAATCAAATGCTTTATTAAATAAACAAATCTGAAAATTCATCCTTTGATAATTAAAACAAACCTAATAAATCACAACACACAAATCCTCAAACCACGGTATTCATAACCGGTTCCCAGCATTTTAATTACTCAAAACAATATTAATATAATAATTTAAAATACGGAATTTAAATAGAATAGGTAAGGAAGAAGAGAATTATACCAATCCGGACTATAGCACGGAACAACCACAAATTAATGTGATTGGGCGAAAAGAATTGAACGAACGAACGAACAACACACACACACACACACTCGACGTGCGTGCGCTCGGGCGAGGGGCAGGCTCAGCAGCGCGCTGGGGCGCGCGGGACGGATGGGCGAGGGCGCGAGCGCTGGGCTTTGTGCGCGAGAGGGAGATAGAGAGCAGGGGTGTGCGGTGCACACGAGCAACAACAACACAACAGCACAACACCAGAAGCTATGCGTGCTGGCTGGGCGGGCTGCGAGAGAAAGAGCGAGAGACAAGGGGGTGTGGGCGCTGGGCGCGCGCGAAGAGGGAGCGAGCGAGGGCGAGAGGGAGTGCAGCGCGGGGCGCGATACACTCGAAGCCACAGGGCAGCGCGCGGTCGTGAGGCCGAGCACGCGAGGGCACGAGCACGGTTTGCGTGCGTGTGGACGAGAGAAGAGAGGGAGAGGAGTGTTGGGCAAGCAAGGCAAAAATAGGGTTTATGAATTTTAGGGGCTCATTTAATGATGGGGGAGTCCTATTTATAGGCTCCCTAATCCCTTGATGGGCTAGGCTTAGGATATTTGAGTTGGGCCTAGGAATTAAATGAATTGGACTAGCTTAGGATTTAATTTAAACTCTTTGGATTGGGCTCGATAAATAAAACGAATTGGACTTTTTGTTTAAAACCCGAAGCTTTAAAAATCATTTGCAACTCATTTAATTTCCCGACTCAAGAATTAAATTCGTTTCGTAATTAATTAAAATAATAAATATTCTAATTAATTAAAATACATTACATGCAATGCGTTTAAATATTATTTAAATGATAATAAATCGTAAAATGCTTTATAAATATAATAAAATATACTTATAAATATTATAAAAATACGAGGTATTACAGCCTGCTCCGGGACGGCCTGCTCAGTGTGAAGGAAATAATGCCCTTGGTCCAAGTATGCATTCTATGTTAAGTCTAATAAGTGCGGTTCAGTATTAATTAACAAGTTAATAATTCAGTGAGATAAAGTGAGCTGAATGCCTAGCTAGAGGCCGCTTCAGTTCAAGTGGAATTAATGATATTAATCCACAGCTTACTCTTGACTGAACCCGTAGGGTCACACAAATAGTACGTAAACGGATCAAGTATTTAATGGCATTAAATACTCTATCTATGGATATTCGGAATCGACGGATCTTGGTTTCAGTGGGAGCTGAGATCGTCACAAGCAAGAAATGAATACTCCGGAAACGATGATATTGCCGGAAACGGAAATATGGATCGTATCGGAAATATAAATATTATCCAAGTCGTAGATGTTGCCGGAAACGGAAACATGGTACGTATCGGAAAATATTATCGGAAATGGAAATATTGCCGGAATCGGAAATATTGCCGGAAACGGAAATATTGTCAGAATCGGAAATATTATCGGAATCGGAAAATAATTCCGGAAACAGAAATATTAAATATTTGTTCGAAACGGAAATTGATTCCGGTATCGGAAATATTAAATATTGTTCGTATCGGAAATGAATTCCGGAACCGGGAATTTAATCGGAAGCGTATCGTACGAATAAGCATCGGACGAGGCCTGCCGGATGAGGCCGGGCCCAGCACGAAGCCAGGCCATCGCCCAGCAAGCCAAGCGCGCCACACGAACAGCCCAGGCCACGCCAGGCCCAGCAGGCCATGGCAGCGCGCGCAGCGATGGGCTGCGAGCTGTGCTGCTGCTCGCGTGGGCTTGCGGCTCGCGTGGGCCGAGCGGCCGTGTGGGCTGTGCGCGGGCATGGCCTGCACGCTCGTGGGTCATGCTCGTGTAGAGTTTGTGTTCACATACGAAACCTAAATTGTATAGGATTTGTTTGATGATTAAATTCTTAATCCTAAAAGGATAAATATTAATTAATTAGAGTCCTACTAGGATTCTAGTTTAACTAATTAATATCCTAATAGGATTCAAGTTCCTTTTCCATACCTCTATAAATAAGGGCCTAGGGTCATTATTTGCAAGAACGATTGAAGTATTCAAAGGGTAAGTTTTTGAAATAAAATTAGCCATACACTTGCAAACACTAGCCGAAAATCCTAGCAACCTTAAGGGCGATTCTAGTTGGTCTAACTTGAGGCGGATCCGGACGTACTGTGGACTATCTACGGAGGGACGACATTTGGAGTCCTAAAGACTTTTTCTTGTTCGGTTCGGGCGCAGCTAGGGAAGGCACGCTACAACATGTATGCATCAATACTATGCTAAATGATTATGTGAATATAATATGCTTTCCTGGCTTTATGGTTTTTCCGCATGATTTATGAATTGTCATATGTATCATAACCTTACAGTGGTATCAGAGCCTCTTATTATTTTCATAATCTAAATTGCATAAACATGGTTAAATATTACAAATTTGCAAGAATTAAAAGGGGTGATTAATTTTCGTAATTGTTAATTAATTGCAAATTGCGTTTATTTAATTATACGTACGCAGTTTTTCGACAGTTTCTTCGTTACTCATCCAAATCGAGTGATTTTTGTGTCAATTCCGCATGTAAAAGGCATTCTAAAATTTTGACAAAAAGAGTATATTTCGGCCGAACCCAGAATTCTCAAATTCGAAGCCTAACTATGACTTTTCGGAGGTTTTAGTTTTTCGAATGCAAAATTTCGTAAATTTAAGATGTTAAATTAAATATTTGCGATTCTTGTTGATAAATCTTGAATTTTTGATTGACCTACTGTATATGTTTAACAAGTTTGAATGCCTAGCCTTGTTAATTATGCAATCTAATTTGTAATTATGATTAATTTGTTGAAAATTGAAATAATTTAGAATTAATTTGATTTTCATAATTAGTTATAATTTCATTAGAGACCTATGATTAAAAACCACCATAAAAATTGTAAATTTATGTTAAATTTTAAATTTTTTATGACCTAAACTTGAATCCATGTTAATCGGAAATCAATTAAATAATAAATTTTCGATTTTTCGCCCTAAAATTATGAAATTAATATTATTTATTAATTTGTCATTAATTTTGAATATAAATTTTTAATTTTTATGCGATTCGCTCATATAACTTGCACGCACAAAGCAATGGACGCTACGTGTTACCCTTAATGGGTGTTGTATAGTGCGGGCGTGCGACGACGAGCAAGGGAGCTCGTCGCCCATGCGGTACGAATGCAGCGAGCAAGGGCATGGTGCACGAGCACAAGGCAGCAGCTCTGCCTTGTGTCGTAGGCTATGAGCAATGGGCGTATGGGCAGGGGCAAGAGCAAGGCACGAGCAGTCGCGTGTGGGCAGCAAGCGTGCTGCGCCACAGCGCGCACTGCCTCACGCAAGCATGCGGAGCCTCGCGCGCAGCGAGGGCAAGCTCGCGTGCCACGAGCGCTACGCACAGCGTCGATGGCTCGCACGCAGCGAGCGTCAGCTCGCATACTGCTGCCTCGTGCGATGAGCGCAAGCTCGCGTGCGGGAAAGGCAGGCGTGCAGCGAGCGATGGCTCGCATGGATCTAGCGCTGGCAAGCGAGCGCAGCGAGCGATGGCTCGCGTGCAGCGAGCGCTGGCGCGCGCAGCGAGCACCAGCTCGCGTGTTCGATTGATGCCTTGCGATGATGAGCAGCAGCAATGCGACGCAGCGCATGGGCTGCGGGCACATGGCCAGCAATGGCTGTATGCGTGTAGCCCATGGGCGTGCGTTGCGTGGGATTGTTGCGTTGCGATTAGATCGTTTTGAAATTTTAATTTGAAATTTTCAGTTTAAGTAATTTTAATTAATTTTAAAAATTAATAATTTAAATTATTTTCTTGGATTTTAATTTTGAATATTGTAATTATAATAAATTTTATTTATTCTAATTATTTTACTAAAATTAAAATCATGAATTAATTTAAATACGACTGAAATTAAATTTAACTTTTTGGATTCAATTATAAATTTATATGAGCTTTAAATTTTAATTAAATTTGTATGTTTCCGGTTAGACTAGAAATACATTTTTATGTTTAAAATTAGTAAAGCATATGAATTTATTGGTTTAAGTGGGAGCATTTTTAGTCATAAACTCTTGATTAGGTCTACAAATCCTTAAGGTTAAAACAACTTGATTAGAATTAATAAGGACTGAATAATTTGTAGATTATTGGTGCCCTTGATTAATTGCTGCAAATGTTTATGTGATGCATAATGTGTTTTACTAACCAGCTATGTGGGCCATTCATGATAATGAATGGGTGAATGGTATATATTGTATATGTACTGTTTTGCAGGTTATGAAGTGACTAGTATGGCCCAAATAGGATAGAAAATATGGTCTGCGTACCATTAATTTGAATGTAATTGGTCTAAAGTACCAAAGTTGTTTTTCAATTCAAATATGGTCTGCGTACCATCAAATAGTTGTAATTAGTTTTAATTATAGCTTATTCTATTTGAAGAAAATGGTGCCTCCCACGGAGATTTTCAAGACGGACTTTGAAGTTGAAGCTTCAAGATGAAGTCGGGCCATACTAGATCACATTTATCTTATGCATGTTTTAAGTTATTTATTGCTTTAAATATGTCTTAAAATGCATGAGATCAAAGCTTGATTATGTTGCATGATTAAGGATTTTAGTTCACTTAAAATCTAACCAACATAGTAAGAGCCTTAAGTTCCAAACTTAAAATTGAGTTAAAAGGTGCCATGCCAAAATATACACTTGCTTGGATATCCTTTACATCAATCTAGTAATAGTTTTCGCTCAGCGAGGTGTTACTTATTGGTCCTAAAGGGGCAAGGTACACAAATAATTGTGAGTACATGTTAGTTTTGGTGAAACTCAACGATATAAGTAAGGAGTCCTTTTATGTCGTTGCAAAATCGATAGGTTTACCTAATAAGTTCTTAGACGTACCTATCAACCAAGAATAGTTTCTAGACTATTAGCAAAAGGCTTTTGCTTACCTAAGATGTTTTAGGATTAAGTCGACAAACTGTGCTTAATTCTTCAATGATTTTAGGATCTTGGAATCATTTTATTCACACCTGCCGGAACAATAAATTCGAATAAAATGCTAATAACTTGTTGAAATTGCATGATTGCTTTAATTTTCAAGTTATTACTCATGATAAATGTTTAGACTTTGCATGCTTCAATGTATGTTTTAATTATTGTTTATAATTAAATATCTTGCACTGCAGTAAATCCTTTTATAAAGGTAACAGTAAATTTCCTCGATTGGTAGTGAATCCAAGAACGATTCACGGAAATGAGAGAAAATGAGCAATTTAAAATGTACGTTTCTTTTAGCGACTTTTATGGTTGTTTTCGAATATCAAAATCGAATGGCAAACCAATTGGTGCTTGTGAATTCAAAATACAATGTAGTTTTGAGATCATAAAGCATTGAGTTTAAACGCTCAGCTTTACCAATGGTTAACAACCTAAAATATTTTTTCCATTTAATTCTCGAGTGAGTCTAGTCCCTAGACATTCGAGTAGATCGATGCTTAGAGAACTTTAGAAGCTTCTAGTAAGATTATCTAGTTGAAACAAAATATTCAACATAAATTAAAATGGTAAAGAACCTTGTTGGTGACATTGGACATGTCTAACAAAGTATAAAAGTCAACACTAAAGAATTCAATTCTTAAGACTATAAGAAAGGGTACAAGAAATAGGAAAACAAAGGAACAGATGACAGGAATTTACAATTCCGTTTCTACCTATAAGTTTATGTTTAAAGAGAAGTGACCTAGGAATCAAACTTCCTTGGTATCATATACCGCTTGAGGTTCTTACTTCGGTAATAACTCAAATAATGGATGCTAGGCTACACTAATGGCCTACAAGTGGGAAATGAAGCATGGCAATGCTACATTAGCTGTAGGGTCATCTAGGTTGTTTTAAGTCCTTTCAAGGCTGGAACTAAATGGCTATTTTGTTCCATAATCAACATACCTAAATTTCTGCTTCAAACACAGAAAGACTCACATTCAGAAGAACAAAAACAATTCTTGTTTGTTTGTTTATTTGAATGAAATGGTCATTTACGGGTTGAGTCAATTTGCTTGATTAAAACAAACAACTCTTTAACAATAAAAACTTAACTAGGTTCAAATCAAACCCTTGATTTGAGTTCCACTAATCTTTGGCATTGTTGCTTAGACCATGTCAACAAGTTAACATTCACAAGCTCTATTTTAATGGACTTTTGAAAGTTGGTTGATTTCTAGATCAACTTAAGACAAGCTAGTCTTACTTGTTGAAAGTAACAAAGAATATGAACTATTGTTAGAACGCCTAGACGATAGAGTTCAAAGCTAAAGAAAGGTTTTATGACTTTATTATTTCACATGGATTTGAGTGAATATAGGTTTATTTACTCAAATGTGATATAAGTTGAATCTGTTTGGCTAGTTCAAAGATTCAGAAGTATAAAACCCACTTGGCAAGAAATCATAAAGATCTAGGTTAGATCATGTTGATGATTACTTGAGACCAAATATGATCATCAATGATTGTGTGTTGTAATTTCACAATCTAGGTCCATAAGATATGGCATATCTTAGTTGGAATAATCGAAGTCAATTAGTACTTGATTCGATCAATGATGGATCATAAAGACTTTTCCTATAATTTCTAAAACAAAATGCTCAACTACCACCAAACTAAACCAAATTCGTCAAAGCTGTTGAAAAGTAATTTCAAAATATCTTTTCATAATATATCTAAAGAGTTCCTAAACTTAATGGGAGCTTAGTGTTTGTTATTCAACAAACTAAGGCCCCAAGTATAGATATATGTTTCATTGTGATTTATTCAAATGAGACACAAGGGTATTGTTTCTACCACGAATTTTTGAGAACATAATGTTTGTTTGCTCGAAATGATGTCCTTTTGGAGATTCGTTTCCAAAATGACAAGTGGGAGAAAATAGACCTCGAAAGTCTTCGAGGCGAACAACAAACATAGACGGACATTCCGGAGGATTTTCGAAGTTCTTTAGAAAATCCGAACACGTATTCTTTAAGGACTTTAGAAGTGGCTTTAAAGAATAGACATCTCTTAGAAGACTTTACAAGTGCTTCAAGGAGAACAGAATATTCAAAGGACTCTCAAAGTGCCTGTTGATATTCTATTGTTTGATACCCAAGTAGGCATAGAGTTCAGGTCAATGAAACTATGAGATTCTTCTATTAATAGTGAAGAAACCTACAACTTGCAGTCAAACTATTAATGATTTGTGACCTGTAAGAAAGCTATGACGAAACCCAGATTCCCTAAAATGGTTAGAGGCCATATATAGACTCAAATGTTTTAGATGGTTAAAGGCCATAAAACATAACCAATGTTTTGATGACAAAATTGAAATTTTGTTGATTTGCAAGAATAGTTTCACACCTATTGGTTGCAAGTTTGCTTTAAGGATAAAAACCATCAAACATGGAATTGTGTTCACACACAAAGCTAGATTAGTTGCTAAAGGTTACAAGCAAATTCATGGCATGGATTGTGTTGAAACCTCATGCATAATCGTAATGCTCAAGTCTATAACTCAAGCAATGATTGCATATTGGTACATATGACAATTGGATGACAAAACGTATTCCTCAATCAAATGTTGGAAGAAAACTATGTACATGGCATGTCACAGGATTTGTGGATCCAAATAAATGCTTGAAAAGGAATGCTAAGTTATGAAATCTAAGTACAGATTTAAGCAAGCAATTGGGAATTGGAACTGTATTTTAGTGAAGCTAATAAGCATTTTAGTTTCATAAAATATACATGATTCTTATAGATATATAAGAAGTTTAGTGGGAGTACGTAAAACTTATTTGGTCCTATGTGTATCACACATATCTCTCTATTGTGAAATAACATTCAAATGCTAATGACTTAGGTTTGAAATTATTCATCAATGATGGACCAAGGCGAAACTTAGTACATACTGGGTATTAAGATCTATTTACAAAGATCTTATGATATTGTTTAGTAATGGCATTTACTAAATCAAACACGAAAGACTCCATTGGAGATATTCGATCCATATGAATAAATCTAAGTAATGAATGTTTGAACTATGTATAAGCATTTACTAAGTTAAACATCAAAGAATCTAATGAGATTCTTCACCTATATTATATGTCAAAGAATTTAGTTGGATTCAGTATCTACTGTAACTGAATGAGCTAAAGTTACATGAATAGAATTCAATTGGGAATTATTCTGCAAAAGAATTTATCATGTATATAATATAATATGAGTATCGCCAAAAATGTATCGTATGACTTTAGGCATGACGAACATATACCAATCTCTATTGATCTAAGTGAAGATCAACTAGATTGAGATCAAGAACACTTATGGTACTTGAAAAGGTACATAGGAATAGTTCTTGATTCAAGGAAATAAAGATATGCTAAATATTGATGCTACACGCATAAACACTGGCAAAGGATCAAGCAAGACCCTTTGGAGTTAACCATTGACAAGGACGAGCTAAAGAGCATCGTGTTTTGAAATGGCAACATGGATTGAAGACCATGAGTTGTTGCGTGGGAAATTAAAATAATAATTTCTATGTTCTAAGATATAGTTGGAGAGTCTTCCACATATCTGTGAACTGCTTGGATAAGTAGATCCAAACAAAGCATCACTAGCAACCTATACAGTTGAAGTAAAAGTAATTATTGCCTAAGAAGCAATAAAATAGAGTTGTTTATATGAGTTCTTCATTGAACTTGGGAAGATCACATGTCTGTTGACTTAATGGTTCTTCATTGCAAAATGCGTAGAACCACTAATGTAGCAAGAAAGACTAGATCACAAAATAAACATACTCAAAAGTTCTTATCATCATATCTCGAAGAACATTCGATGAAAAGGATGTTAAGATTGGCAAAGCGTGATAACTAAACCTATGCAACAAGTGAGAAGCAACACTCACGTTGTAGCACTGGAAATCAAGCATAGCTTTGAATTCCATGAACTGTTTTAAAGATGGGTTTGAGGCCCATGGTTGTAAAACAATGGGGTTGAACATTTATCATATATGAAATGTATTTTCATATTCCATTTAATCTTGGTTTAGTATTAAATGATGAGTCCCTTCAATTTGACGATATATTCAAGATAGACTGTCAGGACCAGTCCTGTGACTAAGAAATGTCTATCAAGTGAACTTGAATGTCAAAGGTTGAAAATGGTCCCTAGTCGGAGTTTTCTATAAAATTGGACGCATAGAAAACGTTAGACGATTAGAATGCAAGATGACTAGTAGTTCTGTTTCTTGAACTATGTGGACATGGCAATGTCATAATCATTTGCATAGATACTTACTTTGGGAAGACTAGTATCAGACAAGACCTATGAAACTTTACTGTAAGAGATGAGAATCTATCATAAGTAAATTTCATTAATTTTATTAGACACTAAATCCTCAATACCTGAGTGATTTGAGATTACTTGTTTGAGAACTGGTTGCTTTGACGTTGACCAACCGTCGCACCGTAAAAGGAGGCTATAAAGGCAACGCTCAGGTAATCACCTATCAAACGAAGTCTAATCTCAAGATCGCAAGATTGGGATTGTCCTCCCATAAATCGGGATGAGATGCTTAAAAATTGTACAAGGCCACTCGGAGAGCTAGAGACTGTGAAATGCATGGCCGTGCTCGGATGAATCATAGGCTATGATTATCTGTTTATTTGATCAGTTGAACTCTGAAACCGAGGAACACCTCTGGAAATAATAAGGATGACAACTCTTACCTTATGTCCAAAGCAAGCATCGAGCGACAAAGGAATTAGGAAATGCACACTTGTCCCTAAGGACAAGTGGGAGACTGAAGGAAATAATGCCCTTGGTCCAAGTATGCATTCTATGTTAAGTCTAATAAGTGCGGTTCAGTATTAATTAACAAGTTAATAATTCAGTCAGATCAAGTGAGCTGAATGCCTAGCTAGAGGCCGCTTCAATTCAAGTGGAATTAATGATATTAATCCACAACTTACTCTTGACTGAACCCGTAGGGTCACACAAATAGTACGTAAACGGATCAAGTATTTAATGGCATTAAATACTCTATCTATGAATATTCGGAATCGACGGATCTTGGTTTCAGTGGGAGCTGAGATCGTCACAAGCAAGAAATGAATACTCCGGAAACGATGATATTGCCGGAAACGGAAATATGGATCGTATCGGAAATATAAATATTATCCAAGTCGTAGATGTTGCCACAAACGGAAACATGGTACGTATCGGAAAATATTATCGGAAATGGAAATATTGCCGGAATCGGAAATATTGCCGGAAACGGAAATATTGTCAGAATCGGAAATATTATCGGAATCGGAAAATAATTCTAGAAACGGAAATATTAAATATTTGTTCGAAACGGAAATTGATTCCGGAATCGGAAATATTAAATATTGTTCGTATCGGAAATGAATTCCGGAACCGGGAATTTAATCGGAAGCGTATCGGACGAATAAGCATCGGACGAGGCCTGCCGGACGAGGGCCCAGCACGAAGCCAGGCCATCGCCCAGCAAGCCAAGCGCGCCACACGAACAGCCAAGGCCACGCCAGGCCCAGCGCAAGGCCAGGCCCAGCAGGCCATGGCAGCGCGCGCAGCGCGCGCAGCGATGGGCTGCAAGCTGTGCTGCTGCTCGCGTGGGCTTGCGGCTCGCGTGGGCCGAGCGGTCGTGTGGGCTGTGCGCGGGCATGGCCTGCACGCTCGTGGGTCATGCTCGTGTAGAGTTTGTGTTCACATACGAAACCTAAATTGTATAGGATTTGTTTGATGATTAAATTCCTAATCCTAAAAGGATAAATATTAATTAATTAGAGTCCTACTAGGATTCTAGTTTAACTAATTAGTATCCTAATAGGATTCCAGTTCCTTTTCCATACCTCTATAAATAAGGGCCTAGGGTCATTATTTGCAAGAACGATTGAAGTATTCAAAGGGTAAGTTTTTGAAATAAAATTAGCCATACACTTGCAAACACTAGCCGAAAATCCTAGCAACCTTAAGGGCGATTCTAGTTGGTCTAACTTGAGGCGGATCCGGACGTACTGGGGACTATCTACGGAGGGACGACATTTGGAGTCCTAAAGACTTGTTCTTGTTCGGTTCGGGCGCAGCTAGGGAAGGCACGCTACAACATGTATGCATCAATACTATGCTAAATGATTATGTGAATATACTATGCTTTCCTGGCTTTATGGTTTTTCCGCATGATTTATGAATTGTCATATGTATCATAACCTTACACAGTGGCCTTCTGACGTTGCAAGGCCTGAAAGGTACTTGCATCAAGCACCTCTGCCAGCCAGGTCGGCATGTCCACGCGGCCCTTGGCTGCATCATCCACCTTCTCCATGGCCTCGTCTGAAAAGAAGTGGAAGACGTCAGGAAAACACAAATCATTAAAGACAACGAAAAACCCAAGTTACAATTAAAGCATTACCTCTCGGCATATACGGACACAAGCCCACAGCCGAGAGGAAGACAGGATCGTCCAACTGATCCAAATGAGGCAACCACCCCTCAGGTATATAAGTCGTCTTGGTTCCAACTGTGAGCGGCTTGGCCTTGAATAGGGACAAAATCCGTTTCCAGAGGGCGGCAGAAACCGGAGGAAATGAACCACTTTTTCCAACAAAGTTGGGTTGAAGCGACCATCGCCTCATCTTGCTACACATCTCCAGGTCAGTGGTTCTGATAACCACCCATTTCTTTCGCCAGTGATGCCATTTGGACGCCTTGCCCATAACCGTCCTGTATGCTCCCTTATAAGTAAGGGCTAGCCAACCCTCGGCGGCTCGAGGAACTTGGGACATTGAGGCTATCCTGAGAAACGCTGGGAAAGAATGGGTAATACCCTCAAGTTCACATCGGGCAATGTACCAAAGACGCCGGCCCAGGAGTTGGGGGACATTTGGTTCAATCCTATGTTAAAACCATCCATCACCTCCACCACAAAAGAGTGGGGAGGAAACCTCATGCCTAGTTTTAAGAAGGAGCTGTACACTGTGAACTCCTCTTCTACCAAACCAAAGTTGGTACAATCTATGCCGGCTGGCATGCAAAACTTGTATTCAGAACCCAAGTTCAAAGATGCCCCATAATCAGCTCCCTAGGCAGTAAGATAATTCAGCCACGTTTGAAGAGGGAAGATGTCGAAAGGATGAAGGTGGCCTTCTTCACTCTTGGATGGGCCCGCTGGCGCACCCTCGGCACGCTCATTCGTTGGAGCGTCCTCCTCTATGTGGGAAGAAGATTCCCCCTCGAGACATGGATCGTCCCCTATTTTCACCATAGTATCCTGCACATGTTAAAGAATTGGCTCAAGACGAGGGGCATGTTAGGTTATGATGCATATGAATAAACATAAATCATGCGGAAAAACCATAAAGCCAGGAAACATATTATTTACACATAATCATTTAGCATAATTCAGATGCATACACTTTGTAGCGTCCCCTCCCTAGCTGCGCCCGAACCGAACAAGAACAAGTCTTTAGGACTCCAAGTGTCGTCCCTCCGTAGATAGTCCACAGCACGTCCGGATCCGCCTTAAGCTTGACCAACTAGAATCGCCCTTAAGGTACTATAAATTTCGGCTAATAGGGCAAGTGTTTGTGGCTGATTTTTGCTTGAAAGTCTTACCTTTGAATACTTCAATTCTTCTATATAAATATGTGACCCTAGGCACCTATTTATAGAGTTTATGGGAAGGACTTATAATCCTATTAGAATACTAATTTATTTAATTATAATCCTACTAGGACTCTAATTAAATAAACTAAATCTTTTAGGATTAGATTTAATCATATGACGAATCCCGGTAGCCTTAGGATTCGAGTAACACACTTCGAGTGATACGCTAGCACCGCACGCAGGCCTTACGGCCCACGCACAGCGCCAGCCCACTCGTCCCAGCCCCGCGCGCGCCAAGGCCATTGTTGGGCCTGGCCTTGCGCTGGGCCTGGCGTGGCTTGGCTGTGTGCGTGTGATGCGTGTGGCTTGCTGGGCGATGGCCCGACTTCGTGTTGGGCCTTCGTCTGGCAGGCCTCGTCCGATGCTAATTCGTACGATACGCTTCCGATTAAATTCTCGATTCCGGAATTTATTTCCGATACGAACAATATTTAATATTTCTGATTCCGGAATTAATTTTCGTTTTGAACAAATATTTAATATTTCCGTTTCCGGAATTATTTTCCGATTTCGATAATATTTCTGATTATGACAATATTTCCGTTTCCGGCAATATTTCCGATTCCGGCAATATTTCCATTTCCAATAATATTTTCCGATACGTACCATGTTTCCGTTTCCGGCAACATCTACGACTTGAATAATATTTATATTTCCGATACGATCCATATTTCCGTTTCCGACAATATCATCGTTTCCGGAGTATTCACTTGCTTGATCTCAGCTCCCACTGAAACAAAGATCCGTCGATTCCGAATATCCATAGATGGAGTATTTAATGCCATTAAATACTTGATCCGTTTAAGTATTATTTGTGTGACCCTACGGGTTCAGTCAAGAGTAAGCTGTGGATTAATATCATTAATTCCACTTGAACTGAAGCGGCCTCTAGCTAGGCATTCAGCTCACTTGATCTCACTGATTACTAACTTGTTAATTAATACTGAACCGCATTTATTAGACTTAACATTAAATGCATACTTGGACCAAGGGCATTATTTCCTTCAGTCTCCCACTTGTCCTTAGGGACAAGTGTGCATTTCCTAATTCCTTTGCCGCTCGATGCTTGCTCTTGAACATAAGGTAAGAGTTTGTTAGGTTATGATACATATGATATTACATAAATCATGCGGAAACAACCATTGACCCAAGGATACATATTATTTACACATAATCATATAGCATAATTTAGATGCATACTCTTTGTTGCGTGCCCTCCCTAGCTGCGCCCGAACCGAACAAGAACAAGTCTTTAGGACTCCAAGTGTCGTCCCTCCGTAGATAGTCCACAGCACGTGCGGATCCGCCTTATGATTGACCAACTAGAATCGCCCTTAAGGTACTAGAATTTTCGGCACTTTTGAGCAAGATGTGTGTCTGAATTTTTCTCTCAAAACTCACTTTGAATACTTGAAAACTCGTTATAAATTGTGAACCCAGGCCACATATTTATAGGGGTATGGAAAGAGAATTGGAATCCTATTAGGATACGAATTAATTAAATTAGAATTATAATAAAACTCTTATTTAATTAATTTATCAAATAGAATTAGGAATTTAATCATTAACCGAACTCTGCACGTTTCAGGAATCGTGCATGAACACAAACTCACACACACACACACACGGCAGCCACGATGGGCCGCCCATGCGTGTGCGTGCGAGCAGCAGCCCACGCAGCGAGGCCATGGCCTTGGCGCGCGCTGGGCCTGCCTTGCGGTGGGCCTGGGCGCTGCCTTGGCTGGGCGCTCGTTTGGCTTGGCGCGCGTTTTGGCTTGCTGGGCGATGGCCCAACTTCGTGCTGGGCCTTCGTCCGGCAGGCCTCGTCCGATGCTAATTCGTACGATACGCTTCCGTTTAAATTCCCGGTTCCGGAATTCATTTCCGATACGAACAATATTTAATATTTCCGATTCCGGAATCAATTTCCGTTTCGAACAAATATTTAATATTTCCGTTTCCGGAATTATTTTCCGATTCCGATAATATTTCCGATTCTGACAATATTTCCGTTTTCGGCAATATTTCCGATTCTGGTAATATTTCCATTTCCAATAATATTTTCCGATACGTACCATGTTTCCGTTTCCGGCAACATCTACGACTTGGATAATATTTATATTTCCGATACGATCCATATTTCCGTTTCCGGCAATATCATCGTTTCCGGAGTATTCATTTCTTGCCTGTGACGATCTCAGCTCCCACTGAAACCAAGATCCGTCGATTCCGAATATCCATAGATGGAGTATTTAATGCCATTAAATACTTGATCCGTTTACGTACTATTTGTGTGACCATACGGGTTCAGTCAAGAGTAAGCTGTGGATTAATATCATTAATTCCACTTGAACTGAAGCGGCCTCTAGCTAGGCATTCAGCTCACTTGATCTCACTGAATTATTAACTTGTTAATTAATACTGAACCGCATTTATTAGACTTAACATAGAATGCATACTTGGACCAAGGGCATTATTTCCTTCAGTCTCCCACTTGTCCTTAGGGACAAGTGTGCATTTCCTAATTCCTTTGTCGCTCGATGCTTGCTCTTGAATATAAGGTAAGAGTTGTCATCCTTATTATGTCCAGAGGTGTTCCTCGGTTTCAGAGTTCAACTGATCAAATAAACAGATAATCATAGCCTATGATTCATCCGAGCACGGCCATGCATTTCACAGTTTCTAGCTCTCCGAGTGGCCTTGTACAACTTTTAAGCATCTCATCCCGATTTATGGGAGGACAATCCCAATCTTGCGATCTTGAGATTAGACTTCGTTTGATAGGTGATTACCTGAGCGTTGCCTTTATAGCCTCCTTTTACGGTGCGACGGTTGGTCAACGTCAAAGGAACCAGTTCTCAAACAAGTAATCTCAAATCACTCAGGTATTGAGGATTTAGTGTCTAATAATTTAATGAAATTTACTTATGACAGACTTTCATCTCTTACAGTAAAGTTTCATAGGTCTTGTCCGATACTAGTCTTCCCAAAGTAAGTATCTATGCAAATGATTATGACATTGCCATGTCCACATAGTTCAAGAAACAGAACTACTAGTCATCTTGCATTCTAGTCGTCTAACGTTTTCTATGCGTCCAATTTTATAGAAAACTCCGACTAGGGACCATTTTCAACCTTTGACATTCAAGTTCACTTGATAGACATTTCTTAGTCACAGGACTGGTCCTGACAGTCTATCTTGAATATTTCGTCAAATTTGAAGGGACTCATCATTTAATACTAAACCAAGATTAAATGGAATATGAAAATACATTTCATATATGATAAATGTTCAACCCCAATGTTTTACAACCATGGGCCTCAAACCCATCTTCTAAAACAATTCATGGAATTCAAAGCTATGCTTGATTTCCAGTGCTACAATATGAGTGTTGCTTCTCACTTGTTGCATAGGTTTAGTTATCATGGTTTGCCAATCTTAATATCCTTTTCATCGAATGTTCTTCGAGATATGATGATAAGATCTTTTCGAGTTTGTTTATTATGTGATCTAGTCTTTCTTACTTTGATGGTGGTTTTACTCATTTTGCAATGAAGAACCATTAAGTTAGCAGACGTTTTTCTTGCTTCAAGAGTGGTTCTACGCATTTTTCAATGAAGAACCATCAAGCCAGCAGATAGGTGATCTACCCAAGTTCAGTGAAGAACTTTAAACAACCCTGTTTTATTGCTTCTTAGGCAATAATTACTTTTACTTCAACTGTATAGGTTGCTAGTGATGCTTTGTTTGGATTTACCTATCCAGGCAGTTCATAGATATGTGGAAGATTCTCCAACTATATCTTAGAACATAGAAATTATTATTTTAATTTCCCACGCAACAACTCATGGTCTCCAACCCATGTTGCCATTTTCTAAACACGATGCTCTATAGCTCGTCCTTATCAATGGTTAACTCCAAAGGGTCTTGCTTGATCCTTTGCCAGTGTTTATGCGTGTAGCATCAATATTTAGCAAATCTTTGTTTCCTTGAATCAAGAACTATTCCTATGTACCTTTTCAAGTATCATAAGTATTCTTGATCTCAATCTAGTTGATCTTCACTTAGATCAATAGAGATTGGTATATGTTCGTCATGCCTAAAGTCATACGATACGTTTTTGGCGATCCTCATATTATATCATACATGATAAATTCTTTTGCAGAATAATTCCCAATTGAATTCTATTCATGTAACTTTAGCTCATCTAGTTTCAGTAGATACTAAATCCAGCTAAATTCTTTGACATATAATATAGGTTAAGAATCTTACTTAGATCCTTGGATGTTTAACTTAGTAAATGCTTATACATAGTTCAAACATTCTTTACTTAGATTTATTCACATGGGTCGAATATCTCCAATGGAGACTTTCGTGTTTGATTTAGTAAATGCCATTTACTTAATCCAAAACAATATCATAAGATCTTTGTAAATAGATCTTAATACCCAGTATGTACTAAGTTTTGCCATGGTCCATCATTGATGAATAATTTCAAATCTAAGTCATTAGCATTTGAATGTTATTTCACAATAGAGAGATATGTGTGTAATACACATAGGACCAATTAAGTTTTATGTACTCCCACTAAACTTCTTATATATCTATAAGAATCATGTACATTTTATGAAACTAAAATACTTATTAGCTTCACTAAAATACATTTCTAATTCCCAATTGCTTGCTTAAATCTGTACTTAGATTTCATAAGCTAGCTTTCTTTTTCAAGCATTTATTTGGATCCACAAATCTTATGACATACCATGTACATAGTTTATTCCAACATTTTATTGAGGAATTGTTTTGTCATCCAAATGCTATATGTACCGATATGCAATCATTGCTTGAATTATAGACTTGAGCATTACGATTATGCATGAGGTTTCAACACAATCCATGCCATGAATTTGCTTGTAACCTTTTAGAAACTAATCTAGCTTTGTGCGTGAACACAATTCCATGTTTGATGGTTTTTATCCTTAAAACAAACTTGCAACCAATAGGTGTGAAACTATTCTTGCAAATCAACAAAATTTCAATTTTGTCATCAAAACATTGAGTATGTTTTATGGCCTCTAACCATTTAAACATATAGTCTATATATGGCCTCTAACCATTTTAGGGAATCTATATTTCGTCATAGCTTTCTTACAAGTCACAAACTCATTAATCTATATGATAATAGTTTGACTGCAAGTTGTAGGTTTCTTCACTATTTAATAGAAGAATCTCATAGTTTCATTGACCTGATCTCTATGTTTCTTCACTATCTAATAGAAGAATCTCATAGTTTCAGTGACTTGAATTCTATGCCTACTTGGGTATAGAACATCAAACAATAGAATATCAATAGCCACTTGAAAGTCCTTTGAATATTCTGTTCTCCTTGAAGCACTTGTAAAGTCTTCTAAGAGATGTCTATTCTTTAAAGCCACTTGTAAAGTCCTTACAGAATATGTTCGGATTTTCTGAAGCACTTCGAAAAAGCCTCCGGAATGTCCGTTTATGTTTGTTGTTTGCCTCGAAGACTTTCGAGGTCTATTTTCTCCCACTTGTCATTTTGGAAACGAATCTCCAAAAGGACATTATTTCGAGCAAACAAACATTATGTTCTCAAAATTCGTGGTAGAAACAATACCCTTGTGCCTCATTTGAATAAATCACAATGAAACATATATCTATACTTGGGCCTTAGTTTGTCGAAATGACAAACACTAAGCTCCCACTGAGTTTTGCAACTCTCTAGATATATTTTATGAAAAGTTATTCTGAAATTACTTTTCAATAGCTTTGACGAATTTGGTTTAGTTTGGTGGTAGTTGAGCATTTTGTTTTAGAAATTATAGGAAAAGTCTTTATGATCCATCATTGATCGAATCAAGTACTAATCGACTTCGATCATTCCAACTTAGATATGCCATATCTTATGGAGCTAGATTGTGAATTTTACTACACAATCATTGATGATCATTCTTGATTTAAGTAATCATCAACATGATCTAACCTAGATCTTTATGATTTCTTACCAAGTGGGATTTATACTTCTGAATCTTTGAACTAGCCAAACAGATTCAAACTTATATCACATTGAGTAAATAAACCTATATTCATTCAAATCTGTGTGAAATAATAAAGTCATAAAACCTTTCTTTAGCTTTGAACTCTATTGTCTAGGCGTTCTAACAATAGTTCATATCTTTTGTTACTTTCAACAAGTAAGACTAGTCGTCTTAAATTGATCTAGAAATCAATGAACTTTCAAAAGTCCATCAAAATAGAGCTTGTGAATGTTAACTTGTTGACATGGTCTAAGCAACAATGCCAAAGATTAGTGGAACTCAAATCAAGGGTTTGATTTGAACCTAGTAAAGTTTTTATTGTTAAAGAGTTGTTTGTTTTAATCAAGCATATTGACTCAAACCGTAAATGACCATTTCATTCAAATAAACAAACAAACATTGTTTTTATTCTTCTGAATGTGAGTCTTTCTGTGTTTGAAAACAGAAATTTAGGTATGCTGATTATGGAACAAAATAGCCATTAAGTTCCAGCCTTTGAAAGGACTTAAAACAAACTTAGATGACCCTACAATTAATGTAGCATTGCCATGCTTCATTTCCCACTTGTAGGTCATTAGTGTATCCTAGCTTCCATTGTTTGAGTTATTACCGAAGTAAGAACCTCAAGCGGTATATGATACCAAGGAAGTTTGATTGCTAGGTCACTTCTCTTTAAACATAAACTTATAGGTAGAAACGGAATCGTAAATTCCTTTCATTTGTTCCTCGTTTTCCTATTTCTTGTACCCTTTCTTATAGTCTTAAGAATTGAATTCTTTAGTGTTGACTTTTATACTTTGTTAGACATGTCCAATGTCACCCCAACAAGGTTCTTAACATTTAATTTATGTTGAATATTAAGTTTCAACTAGATGATCTTACCAGAAGCTTCTAAAGTTCTCTAAGCATCGATCTATTCGAATGTCTAGGGACTAGACTCATTCGAGAATTAAATGGACAAAGATATTAGGTTGTTAACCATTGGTAAAGCTGAGCGTTTAAGCTCAATGCTTTATGATCTCAAAACTACAGTGTATTTTGAATTCACAAGCACCAATTGGTTTGCCATTCGATTTTGATATTCGAAAACAACCATAAAAGTCGATATAAGAAACGTACATTTTAAATTGCTCACTTTCTCTCTTTTCCGTGAATCGTTCTTGGATTCACTACCAATCGAGGAAATTTACTGTTACCTTTCTAAAAGGATTTATTGCAGTGCAAGATATTTAATTATAAACAATAATTAAAACATACATTGAAGCATGCAAAGTCTAAACATTTATCATGAATAATAACTTGAAATTAAAGCAACCATGCAATTCAAACAAGTTATTAGCATTTTATTCGATTTTATTGTTCCGGCAGGTGTGAATAAAATGATTCCAAGACCCTAAAACCATTGAAGAATTAAGCACAGTTTGTCGACTCAATTCTAAAACATTTTAGGTAAGCAAAAGCCTTTTGCTAATAGTCTAGAAACTACTCTTGGTTGATAGGTACGTCTAAGAACTTATTAGGTAAACCTATCGATTTTGCCACGACATAAAAGGACTCCTTACTTATATCGTTGAGTTTCACCAAAACTAACATGTACTCACAATTATTTGTGTACCTTGCCCCTTTAGGACCAATAAGTAACACCTCGCTGAGAGAAAACTATTACTAGATTGATGTAAAGGATATCCAAGCAAGTGTATATTTTGGCATGGCACCTTTTAACTCAATTTTTTAAGTTTGGAACTTAAGGCTCTTACTATGTTGGTTAGATTTTAAGTGAACTAAAATCCTTAATCATGCAACATAATCAAGCTTTTGATCTCATGCATTTTAAGACATATTTAAAAGCAATAAATAACTTAAAACATGCATAAGATAAATGTGATCTAGTATGGCCCGACTTCATCTTGAAGCTTTGACTTCAAAGTCCGTCTTGAAAATCTCCGTGGGAGGCACCATTTTCTTCAAATAGGATAAGCTATAACTAATTACAACTATTTGATGGTACGCAGACCATATTTGAATTGAAAAATAACTTTGGTACTTTAGACCAATTACATTCAAATTAATGGTACGCAGACCATATTTTCTATCCTATTTGGGCCATACTAGTCACTTCATAACCTGCAAAACAGTACATATACAATATATACCATTCACCCATTCATTATCATGAATGGCCCACATAGCTGGTTAGTAAAACACATTATGCATCACGTAAACATTTGCAGCAATTAATCAAGGGCACCAATAATCTACCAATTATTCAGTCCTTATTAATTCTAATCAAGTTGTTTTAACCTTAAGGATTTGTAGACCTAATCAAGACTTTTATGACTAAAAGGGCTCCCACTCAAACCAATAAATTCATATGCTTTACTAATTTTAAACATAAAAATGTATTTCAAGTCTAACCGGAAACATACAAATTTAATTAAAATTTAAAGCTCATATAAATTTATAATTGAATCCAAAAGTTTAATTTAATTTCAGTCGTATTTAAATTAATTCATGATTTTAATTTTAGTAAAATAATTAGAATAAATAAAATTTATTATAATTACAATATTCAAAATTAAAATCCAAGAAAATAATTTAAATTATTAATTTTAAAATTAATTAAAATTATGTAAACTGAAAATTTTCAAATTAAACATTCAAGACGATCTAATCGCAACGCAAACACCCTACGCATCGCACGCCCATGGGCCGCACGCACACAGCCATCGCTGGCCATGTGCGCGCAGCCCATGCACTCGTCGCATAGCTGCTGCATCACCATCGCAAGCCATCGCACGCTGTGGTGCTTGCTGCGCGCGCGCCAGCGCTCGTCGCACGCGAGCCATCGCTCGCAGTGCGCGCTCGCCAGCGCTCGCTGCGCGCGCTCCATCGCTCGCTGTGCGCGCGAGCCATTGTTCGCTGTGCGCGCGACATCGCTCGCTGTGCGCGCGACATCGCTCGCTGGGCGCGCGACATCGCTCGCTGTGCGCGCGAGCAACGCTGGGCGCAGCGCTCGTGGCACGCGAGCTTGCGCTCGCTGCGCGCGAGGTCGCGCGCTCTTGCGCGAGGCAGTGCGCGTTGTGGCGCAGCTCGCTTGCTGCCCACACGCGACTGCCTTGGCTTGCCTTTCGCCCATGCCCATTTGTTCATAGCTCGTGGCCCACGACACAAGGCAGGGCTGCTGCCTTGTGCCCGTGCACTACGCCCTTGCTCATTGCATTCGTGCCGCACGGGCGACGAGCTCCCTTGCTCGTCGTCGCATGCCCGCACTATACAACACCCCTTAAGGGTAACACGAAGCGTCCATTGCTTTGTGCGTGCAAGTTATATGAACGAATCGCATAAAAATTTAAAATTTATATTTAAAATTAATGACAAATTAATAAATAATATTAATTTCATAATTTTAGGGCGAAATATCGAAAATTTATTATTCAATTGATTTCCGATTATCATGGATTCAAGTCTAGGTCATAAAAATTTAAAATTTATCATAAATTTACAATTTTTATGGTGGTTTTTAATCATAGGTTTCTAATTAAATTATAATTAATTATGAAAATCAAATTAATTCTAAATTATTCTAATTTTCAACAAATTAATCATAATTACAAATTAGATTGCATAATTAACAAGGCTAGGCATTCAAACTTGTTAAACATATACAGTAGGTCAATCAAAAATTCAAGATTTATCAACAAGAATCGCAAATATTTAATTTAACATCTTAAATTTACGAAATTTTGCATTCGAAAAACTAAAACCTTCGAAAAGTCATAGTTAGGCTTCGAATTTGAGAATTCTGGGTTCGGGAGAAAAATATTATTTTTGTCAAAATTTTATAATGCCTTTTAAATGCGGAATTGACACAAAAATCACTCGATTTGGATGAGTAACGAAGAAACTGCCGAAAAACTGCGTACGTATAATTAAATAAACGCAATTTGCAATTAATTAACAATTACGAAAATTAATCACCCCTTTTAATTCTTGCAAATTTGTAATATTTAACCATGTTCATGAAATTTAGATTATGAAAATAATAAGGGGCTCGTGATACCACTGTTAGGTTATGATACATATGATATTACATAAATCATGCGGAAACAACCATTGACCCAAGGATACATATTATTTACACATAATCATATAGCATAATTTAGATGCATACTCTTTGTTGCGTGCCCTCCCTAGCTGCGCCCGAACCGAACAAGAACAAGTCTTTAGGACTCCAAGTGTCGTCCCTCCGTAGATAGTCCACAGCACGTCCGGATCCGCCTTAAGATTGACCAACTAGAATCGCCCTTAAGGTACTAGAATTTTCGGCACTTTTGAGCAAGATGTGTGTCTGAATTTTTCTCTCAAAACTCACTTTGAATACTTGAAAACTCGTTATAAATTGTGAACCCAGGCCACATATTGATAGGGGTATGGAAAGAGAATTGGAATCCTATTAGGATACGAATTAATTAAATTAGAATTATAATAAAACTCTTATTTAATTAATTTATCAAATAGAATTAGGAATTTAATCATTAACCGAACTCTGCACGTTTCAGGAATCGTGCATGAACACAAACTCACACACACACACACACGGCAGCCACGATGGGCCGCCCATGCGTGTGCGTGCGAGCAGCAGCCCACGCAGCGAGGCCATGGCCTTGGCGCGCGCTGGGCCTGCCTTGCGGTGGGCCTGGGCGCTGCCTTGGCTGGGCGCTCGTTTGGCTGGGCGCGCGTTTTGGCTTGCTGGGCGATGGCCCAACTTCGTGATGGGCCTTCGTCCGGCAGGCCTCGTCCGAAGCTAATTCGTACGATACGCTTCCGATTAAATTCCCGGTTCCGGAATTCATTTCCGATACGAACAATATTTAATATTTCCGATTCCGGAATCAATTTCCGTTTCGAACAAATATTTAATATTTCCGTTTCCGGAATTATTTTCCGATTCCGATAATATTTCCGATTCTGACAATATTTCCGTTTCCGGCAATATTTCCGATTCTGGTAATATTTCCATTTCCAATAATATTTTCCGATACGTACCATGTTTCCGTTTCCGGCAACATCTACGACTTGGATAATATTTATATTTCCGATACGATCCATATTTCCGTTTCCGGCAATATCATCGTTTCCGGAGTATTCATTTCTTGCCTGTGACGATCTCAGCTCCCACTGAAACCAAGATCCGTCGATTCCGAATATCCATAGATGGAGTATTTAATGCCATTAAATACTTGATCCGTTTACGTACTATTTGTGTGACCCTACGGGTTCAGTCAAGAGTAAGCTGTGGATTAATATCATTAATTCCACTTGAACTGAAGCGGCCTCTAGCTAGGCATTCAGCTCACTTGATCTCACTGAATTATTAACTTGTTAATTAATACTGAACCGCATTTATTAGACTTAACATAGAATGCATACTTGGACCAAGGGCATTATTTCCTTCAGAGTTGTCATCCTTATTACGTCCAGAGGTGTTTCTCGGTTTTAGAGTTCAACTGATCAAATAAACAGATAATCATAGCCTATGATTCATCCGAGCACGGCCATGCATTTTACAGTTTCTAGCTCTCCGAGTGGCCTTGTACAACTTTCAGCATCTCATCCCGATTTATGGGAGGACAATCCCAATCTTGCGATCTTGAGATTAGACTTCGTTTGATAGGTGATTACCTGAGCGTTGCCTTTATAGCCTCCTTTTATGGTGCGACGGTTGGTCAACGTCAAAGTAAGCAGTTCTCAAACAAGTAATCTCAAATCACTCAGGTATAGAGGATTTAGTGTCTAATAATTTTAATGAAATTTACTTATGACAGATTTTCATCTCTTACAGTAAAGTTTCATAGGTCTGTCCGATACTAGTCTTCCTAAAGTAAGTATCTATGCAAATGATTACGACATTGCCATGTCCACATAGTTCAAGAACTAGAACTACTAGTCATCTTGCATTCTAGTCGTCTAACGTTTTCTATGCGTCCATCTTTATAGAAAACTCCGACCAGGGACCTTTTTTCAACTTTTGACATTCAAGTTCACTTGATAGACATTTCTTAGTCACAGGACTGGTCCTGACAGTCTATCTTGAATATATCGTCAAATTGAAGGGACTCATCATTTAATAAACCACAAATTAAATGGAAAAATGAATTCTATTCATTTATTGTGAATGATTAACCAATAATGTTTTACAAAGTATTTTAAACTCTAAAACTTTAAAACATTAAACAAGGACATCAAAGCCATTCTCCAATATGCTTGATTCCCATAGCTGCAGTGTGCGAGTTATGCTTCGCCTGCGGCAGAGGATTAGTCAATGGATCTGATATGTTGTCATCAGTTCCAATCTTGCTTATCTAGACTTCTTTTCTTTCAACGAACTCTCGTAGAAGGTGAAATCTACGAAGTACATGCTTGACTCTTTGGTGGTGTCTAGGCTCCTTTGCCTGTGCAATAGCTCCATTATTATCACAATATAGGGCTATTGGTCCTTTAATGGAGGGGAGTACACCAAGTTCACCTATGAACTTCCTTAGCCATATAGCTTCCTTTGCTGCTTCATGTGCAGCAATGTACTCCGCTTCAGTTGTAGAATCCGCAATGGTGCTTTGCTTAGCACTTTTCCAGCTTACTGCACCTCCGTTGAGGCAGAAGACAAACCCAGACTGTGATCTGAAATCATCTTTGTCAGTTTGGAAACTTGCGTCCGTATAGCCTTTAACAATTAATTCATCATCTCCACCATAGACCAGGAAGTCATCTTTGTGCCTTTTCAGGTACTTCAGAATATTCTTGGCAGCAGTCCA
Source organism: Spinacia oleracea (assembly GCF_020520425.1). Classification (NCBI taxonomy): domain Eukaryota; kingdom Viridiplantae; phylum Streptophyta; class Magnoliopsida; order Caryophyllales; family Amaranthaceae; genus Spinacia; species Spinacia oleracea. The sequence goes on from NC_079491.1 coordinate 85,700,552, forward strand.
ATGTGCCTCTCCTGGGTCTGACTGATATCTGCTCGTAGCACTGAGTGCGTACGCAACATTCGGGCGTGTACATATCATAGCATACATTATTAAACCAATCAATGATGCATATGGAATCCCACTCATTCGTCTACGCTCATCAAGTGTTTTTGGGCACTGAGTCTTGCTTAGAGTCATTCCATGAGACATGGGTAGGTAGCCTCGCTTGGAGTCTGCCACCTTGAACCTCTCAAGCACCTTAGTGATATAAGTGCTTTGACTAAGTCCAATCATCTTTTTAGATCTATCTCTGTAAATCTTGATGCCCAATATGTACTGTGCTTCTCCTAGATCCTTCATCGAAAAACATTTCCCAAGCCAAATCTTGACAGAGTTCAACATAGGAATGTCATTTCCGATAAGTAATATGTCGTCGACATATAATACTAGAAAAGAAATTTTGCTCCCACTGACGTTCTTGTATACACAAGATTCGTCTGCGTTCTTGATGAAACCAAAGTCACTGACTGCTTCATCAAAACGTATATTCCAGCTCCTTGATGCCTGCTTCAATCCGTAGATTGATTTCTTTAGCTTGCATACCTTTTTAGCATTCTTTGGAGCCTCAAAACCCTCAGGCTGTGTCATAAACATAGTTTCTGTTAAAATGCCGTTTAAGAAAGCGGTTTTGACATCCATCTGCCATATTCGTAATCGTAATATGCAGCGATTGCTAACAATATCCGAATAGACTTTAGCATTGCAACTGGTGAAAAGGTTTCATCGTAATCCACTCCGTGGACTTGCCTGTAACCTTTTGCAACCAATCTAGCTTTGAAAACTTCAAGTTTCCCATCCTTGTGCTTTTTCAGTTTGAAAACCCATTTGCTTCCAATGGCTTGGTAGCCATCTGGCAAATCGACCAAATCTCATACTTGGTTTTCAGACATGGAGTCTAATTCAGATTGCATGGCTTCATGCCATTGCTTGGAGCTAGGGCTCGTCATAGCTTGTTTGTAAGTCGTAGGTTCATCACTTTCAAGTAATAGAACGTCATAGCTCTCGTTCGTCAAAATACCTAAGTACCTTTCCGGTTGAGATCTATATCTCTGCGATCTACGCGGGGTTACATTTCTAGATTGACCATGATTCTCACCAGATACTTCTAAAGATCTCTGAGTTTCATCCTGAATGTCGTTTTGAGCATTCTCTAGAGTTTGTTGTTCGACTCGAATTTCTTCGAGGTCTACTTTTCTCCCGCTTGTCATTTTGGAAATGTGATTCTTTTCCAAAACGATACCATCTCGAGCAACAAACACCTTGTTCTCAGATGTATTGTAGAAGTAATACCCCTTTGTTTCCTTTGGATAGCCCACAAGGATACATTTGTCAGATTTTGGATGAAGTTTGTCTGAAATTAATCGTTTGACGTATACTTCACATCCCCAAATCTTAAGAAAAGACACATTTGGAGGCTTTCCAAACCATAACTCATATGGAGTCTTTTCAACAGTTTTAGACGGAGCTCTATTTATAGTGAGTGCGGCTGTATTTAGTGCATGTCCCCAAAATTCTATTGGAAGTTCGGCCTGACCCATCATTGATCTAACCATGTCTAGCAAGGTTCTGTTCCTCCGTTCCGACACACCATTCCATTGAGGTGTTCCAGGAGGAGTCAATTCTGATAGAATTCCACATTCTTTCAGATGGTCATCAAATTCATAGCTCAGATATTCACCGCCTCTATCAGACCGCAGTGCCTTAATCTTCTTGCCTAATTGATTATCTACTTCACTCTGAAATTCCTTGAATTTGTTAAAGGATTCAGACTTATGCTTCATTAGGTAGACATAACCATATCTACTGAAGTCATCAGTGAAAGTGATAAAGTAGCTGAAACCACCCCTAGCATTTGTACTCATTGGTCCACATACATCTGTATGGATTAAACCCAATAGTTCAGTTGCTCTTTCTCCAACTTTAGAGAAAGGTTGCTTTGTCATTTTGCCAAGTAAACATGATTCGCACTTACCATAATCCTCTAGGTCAAATGGTTCTAGAATTCCTTCCTTTTGAAGTCTTTCCATGCGTTTCAAGTTAATATGGCCTAATCGACAATGCCACAGATAGGTGAGATCTGAATCATCCTTTTTGGCCTTTTTGGTATTTATGTTATAAACTTGTTTGTCGTGATCTAATAAATAAAGTCCATTGACTAATCTAGCAGATCCATAAATCATCTCTTTAAAATAAAACGAACAACTATTGTCTTTTATTAAAAAGGAAAATCCCTTAGCAACTAAGCAAGAAACAGAAATGATGTTTTTAGTAAGACTTGGAACATGGAAACACTCTTCCAGTTCCAAAACTAGCCCAGAGGGCAACGACAAATAATAAGTTCCTACAGCTAATGCAGCAATCCGTGCTCCATTTCCCACTCGTAGGTCGACTTCACCCTTGCTTAGCCTTCTACTTCTTCTTAGTCCCTGTGGATTGGAACATAAGTGTGAGCCACAACCTGTATCTAATACCCAAGAAGTTGAATTAGCAAGTATACAGTCTATAACGAAAATACCTGAAGATGGAACGAATGTTCCGTTCTTCTGGTCTTCCTTTAGCTTTGGACATTCTCTTTTGTAATGGCCTATTCCATCACAATAAAGACAGCTTGATGTGGACTTGTCCTGCTTTGATTTAGCATTGCCCTTGGACTTTCCACCTTTCTTGAACGGTCTCCCTTTAGCCTTGAGTAAATCTTTGGCTTCACAGTCCAGTATTATCTCAGCCTTTCTGACAAGGTGAACAAATTCTGCAACTGTTTCTTCTCTTGGTTCACTTAGGTATAGTTGCTTGAAGCGACCAAACCCACTGTGCAGTGAATTGAGCAAGATAGAGACTGCCATCCTTTCGCTTATTGGTGTTCCTAGCAGACTTAGGCGATCAAAATATGAAAGCATAAGATCCACATGGAACCTTAGTGGGACGCCTACCCTTTGTTTGGTGCGAAGGCGCTGAACATGTGTTTCTTGGACCTCCATCCTATAACACCTGTTGGGAGAACTAACCTTTAGACCAGCCATTGATTCAATCAACTCATGGACGTTCAGGTCCCTGTCCTCCATGCTTCCATGACAGAAATCCCTCAGATTCTTGATGAGCGTAAAAGGTTCGTAAGCTACAAACCTTTTAGCCCATTCATCAGGGATATTGTTCAGCATGAGACTCATAACCTTTTTGAGATCCGCATCCCAGGCGACTAATCTTTCAGGGGTGTGAGGGGGTCGAAAAAGCACGAGGCTAATGCGTGACCTCGTCCCTCGTGGGCGTGACGTTTCTTTTTGTCAAGTCAAGTTTATTTGGATTTCCTGTGAGTTTACACCCAATTGACTAGTAATATAGGAGTCATCATTCAGCTTTTAACGACAATGAGAAAAACTGACAAAACCCGGTTATCGTGACATAAAGGGAGTGCAATTATGTTTGACCACGACGGCCATAGGTTCCCTTGTGATCCCTGGTGTGGGGATCGCTCAACGTACACCTGCAGGGCAGAGATTGAGGGTTCGGGGGACTGTAACTACCGAGAGGAGTACTCGCTCTTCGATAACTCCAGAGGCAGGATATCCTTACTAGCTCAGCATAAATAATTGAAGGGACATGCGTTAACTATTAAACTAATCTGAATTGATTTTAACAATATGCAACACATAATACTAGATCGATCGTGATTATCTTGTTTAGATTGATTTAAGGGACCTAGCATGATAGTTCAATTGTCCAAGATATTATCTTTATTAGGCGTGATAGAACAATCAGATTAATAATTTAACAATTTTATAAAAGGGTGGTGAAAGCGATTAAATCATGCGAAGGGACACATTACGACGCACCCTTGAGAGGTGCGTCACGGTTCTCAGAAAACTAACCACTTTGGCTTTGCTATTTCTCCTTTTATTTAACGAATCTCAAGTTTCCGGGCTTAATTCTTCAGCTACAAGGGACAGGATACGTTCTGTTCGATTTTTGGATCGATTGCGACAGAACGCGGGATCAATTTCGCAGCGTGACGCTTAGGCTTAGGGGTTGGAGTCAATACTCAGAATATGAATTGTGTGTGTTCTTTTCACGTCGAATTTGGGGTTGTATTTATAGAAAAGAGTTCGTGGAAAGATAGAATTTTAGAGCACTAATCCAAGAAGAATTAGGAGAGAACACGTACCCAGGTAATTTCAGCGCCCAGAGCCAGGCGTTGAAAATAGGATCTGGGCCGTATTTCCTTGTTAGATTTGGACTCGTGGAATACGGAGTCTTTGAGACTTATCCGAGTCTTTTAGTGCATATTAACTTTATGACGGAATGCGTCTGGGCCCGTTACGAACTCTAGGTTCGTTAGGATTTTAATTAATACGTAACTCTTATTTTCGAATTATACTAGGAATAGGATTCCTCTTGCAAATTCCATCCCTTTTAGGATTTATGTTGGAGTGCAACACCTAATTCTGACAGGTTTCTATCTTTTATGTCTTGCCACTTTTAGCAACTACCCGTTACGGCAGTTACTATTTTTAGCAGGTTTCTATAAATAGCAGGTTTGGCTAAAATGAAAGGGTGATTTTGAGATTCGTTATTTTATAGGAGATGCGTTGCCAGGCGGAGATTTACGTTCTCATCATCGAACCTTCCCTTTCGGGAATGGGGACAAAAGTAGGTGTCTACAGTTAGCCCCCACTTTGACTGAGTCTCGGGATGAGACGATGGTCAAACTACTAGACGGAGTGCGTCACACAAGCCATAGTGTATGTGACTTGTTTTGCGAGGGTCTCACGAGCCCCCGAGTGATAACATTTGACTTAAGGGTCATCACTTGAAGTGTCGACATATCCCTCACGTGCCATTGGGATTTGTCAACGGATAGTATAGAAACTCCCTCACTTTGTCATTGGAAGTATCTAAAGATGTGTAGAAACTCCCTCACTTTGTCATTGGAAGTAGCTACAGATGTTTTCGAAATCAAAGCTAAAGTGTAATTGGGCCTGGCCAAGCCCAATCACGAGGTAAAATGTTTTTAAAAGATTCTCATTTTCAGGGTTAGCTAAACGAGAAAACCCCCTTGTTTTTATGGGACGTAAAACGAAGGAAAATCCAACACATCGTTGTTTTTTGGAAAAACGGAAAACCAATCCTTTAATTTTTGTAAAAAGGGAAAACCGATCCTTTAATTTTTGGAAAAAAGGAAAACCGGAAAAAGTCATCGCTACGGCGACTAAGGACCTGCGCGGTTAGTGGCGCAGACCCCGCCGGCTAAAGATGGCGAGCCTGTCCGCTGAGGGTGGACCCCCTGTCCAATAGAAGTGGACGAATCTGTTTTTATGTTTTGAAAAGAAGGACCTACACGGTTTGTGGCGTAGACCCCGCCGGCTGAAGATGGCGAGCCTGTCCGCTGAGGGTGGACACCCCGTCCGATAGAAGTGGACGAATCTATTTTGAAATTTGTTTGTTGTTATTTTTTGTTTTTTTGAAAATAAGGACCTACGCGGTTTGTGACGTAGACCCCGCCAGCTGAAGATGGCGAGCCTGTCCGCTGAGGGTGGACACCCCGTCCGATAGAAGTGGACGAATCTGTTTTTATGTTTTGAAAATAAGGACCTACGCGGTTTGTGACGTAGACCCCGCTGGCTGAAGATGGCGAGCCTGTTTTATTTTGTTTTTGAAGATTCTATTTTTCGAAAACTGAGGACCTGCGTGGCTAGTGACGCAGACCCCGCCCGCTGAAGGTGGGTGAGCCCTGTCCGCTGAGGGTGGACGTCCCTGAATTCATTTTTTCGATTTGGAACTCGCGTGGTTCGTGACGCGGTCTTGCCCGCTGAAGATGGGCAAGTTCCTCTGTCTTTTCTTCATCGTGATTTCTTTTGAGAATTTCTTTTTTATTCATTCTCGCAGGAGCGAATTCCTTCGAGGGATGCTCGGACTTAGTTGCAACCTGAATGTGGGTTGACAACGGGCTTAGACAGACCTTTGTCTTGTGGTCGTCTTCTTTTGTGGTTTTGAGCTAGTCTTTACGGCTCGATTTTGCCACCACTTGGTCTTTGATCAGAGGACCATGTACAAGTATCAACGGCGACCTTTACCCTGAGGTCGTAATCCGGTCTTATCTTTTGAGATTATCCAAACACGGGACTTCGTACGGCGTAGTCTGGGAATGTTGTTTTAACTTTGCATACTCTCTTTTGAAATATATATTTTCTTTCGAGCCCCCAAGCATTCATGCTTGATGGTCATTTCTTGTCAAAGAGGTTCCTTGGGGATACGCATCTTGTAATGTCTTTGATCGTGTTTGGGATCGTGCTCGTAAGTGCGAGCGATCTTTGTAGTGGTGTGCTACTCTTAACAAAGTCGTGAGGTGCGACCTTCAGTAAAGAAATCGGCAATTTCGAGTCGAGTGGATACGGCAGGGCCCTATAGAAGTTTGGGTCTGGGATCATTTTCGGCGCCCATGCCTTGGCGTTAAAGATTTCGGCGCCCAGCTCTGGGCGCTGAAAATGATTTCTGGCGAGGTTTCTTGATGACACAGTTGGCCTCTTGTTCGTTCGTTCGTTTACTTCACTTGGAAATTCTACGTATTCTCTTTTTTTGTTTTTCTTTATTTTTGCAACGTAGATTTTTATTAGAGATCACAATGAGCTGAGTGATCGTGATGATTTCTCGAGAAGCCGTAGCCGATTGGTGGACCACGGTGTTTGTCGCTTTGGGGCGATTATTTAAAGGAACTGTCGCTCTCAAGGCGTACAGTTATTGCAATAGTTGGGCGAGCCTATATGGCCCGAGGAACATACCTTGAGGCGTAAGACTTTGATCGCTCTTGTTGTTATTTTGAACGTATATATTTTCTCTTTTGAACGCGTTCGGGAATGTTCGATACTTAGAATGATGATATGTATGTGCGAACGAGCGTTCATAAAATGGCCGTTGTGTGCGGTCCATTAATCAGTTCGTTTGAATCATTTTTTTTTTGGGCAATGACTGATTTTGAATAGTTTGCTTAGAAGCTTGATAGGGGTCAGGCCCATTCATGAAGTGGGCTCAAGCATCGTGCCCTTTCAATCGTTCAAACATTTGCTTTGAGATTTTTTTTATTTTGCTATGGTCGTTTCGTAGCTTGGAGCCCCCAAGTATGCATGTTGGGATGCTTCCTTTTGGCGTACGATTTTTGTAGGTTCTTTCGAGAAAGATGCCTTGGAGTTCCGCTCGTGTAGGTGCGAGCTATCCCTTCCGTGGTAGGTAATATTTCGCTACCTTTAATCCTTAATGTAGGAGTCGTGGGGCTTGCATTTTGAATTTGGGTGATAAGTAGTCTTTGCCTCTTACTCTTGGTCGTGCCCGCATTAGTGCAATATGCCTTACTCCTTTTTTTTTTTAGACTTGTACTGTGGGATGGTTGAACTTATGGTGCGACATGTCTTAGAACATTCCTCCAGGTGTTGGGATATTTTTTGTATTGGAGTACTTCATCACGCCTCATTCAGGTGCTCGAACAAGTGTAGCACCTTCTGCGTGGGTGTGCACGGCCTATTACTTCGTTTGATGCGAGGATTCATAGATGTTTCTTTCTTGTTTTTATATCTGGGCAAAATTTGGCAAGCAGAGAGATTCAGCGCCCAGGCTGGGGCGTTAAAGATATCGGCGCCCAGCTCTGGGCGTTGAAAATGATTTCTGGGCAGAATTTGACTTTTTTTTTTATCCTTGATTTTTCTTTCGCCTTTGCTTTGGAACGACGTAGACCGTGTAACGGGCGCTTGTAGGGCGATCGTTATGTGCAGTAGTTGGATCGGAGTTTTGGTGACTCGCGATTTTCAGTTACCCTTGTTAGTGGGGTGACTCTATATATTCTAAGTAGTGCTTAGAATTTGGGAGGGGTTGTAGCCATTCTAAGGTTCATTTTACATGATTAAACCTTAGGATTGTGCCCCTATGACGTGTGTATAGCATTAGCGTTGAGAATTTGTGATAAAATCGTCATTTCGAGCATTTTTAGAGTGTTTTTCTCAAGCCCCCAATTGTAGCTACGGGATTGGCTTGGTGCTATAATGCTTGGCATACGCTTTTATGCACTCATGGTGACATGGATCATGAATAGTTTGAACCAGACTCGTTTAGTGCGAGGTACGTTCGAGTAGTGATTTGCTACTTCTCTTGTAAATGTCGTATTGTGCGACATTGCCATGGTCAAGGTAGTCACATGTTGAAGTGTGCCTTGACCAAAAGCTAGGTGCCTTTCTTTACCCATAATCATATTTAGAAATCTTTTTGACTCACTTGCGACATCGAGATAAACGCATACTTAGCTTAAACCAACGACACTTTATTATGTTCGAAGAAGTCTTTGAAAATTATTTGAAATCCGAGTCCTACTGTGTGCAATCCGAGGTGTCCTAAGTAAGTTGACTTATAGAAGGGTTCGTACAGGATTACATGAGTGAATCAAAATACTATTACGATTTTTGAAATACTGTCTAAGGATTTGCTGGAAGCCAGGGTGCAGGCGTCAAGATATTACTTGTGCCCGTGTGGCACATGCTTTAGGCTTTTAGGGCCATCTTTTCCAGAATTGCGGGAATATAAACCATTTTCAAGTTGAATTAGATTTACTTGGTGTATGTCTGCACAAAAGGTCAAGGTATACTTAGTTCTTTCCCTAGCTCTTTCATTTCAATTTTTATCCCCCAGTTGCTATTATGTCTTCTCATTAATGATGCTTTCAAATTTCGATTTTAGATGCCTGTGTCACATGTCTGAGTAGGGTGAGCCTTGGTTAAGTGCCAAGACCTATTGACGATGTCTGATTTTTTTTCAAAGGGGATTCGCAAGCATTTGAATTACCATGAACGGGTGCCCTGAGTTCGAAGGAACGATGGGTCGATGCCGTAGAACAATCCTCTTTATTGCAAGCTTACTGCCTTTACTACTTGTTGGCGATTATGACTGTGTCTAGTGGTGAAAGAAGGTCTTTAAGTGAGTTACTTTGCTTTTAGGGAGGGTCAAGTTGAGTACTTTTAAGGGTCATGGACGTTCGCGCTAGCCCCCATTCAATTGAGGCAAAGCGATCTTTTGAGTGTTGGCTAAGTGCTTAGGAGTGTGAGTGCTCCTTCTGGCAAGGGTACGTGCCCTTATTATTTTTCGATGTGTGCTTATTTTGGCATCTTGATGACTTGGATTCTTCCTTTGACTTAAATTTTTCTTTCGACTTGGATTGCAAGTAATTAAATTTCAATAAGGGACTCTATTCTTTATTCTTGTTATTCTATAGGTTTTAACATTTTTGCAAATTGGTTGGACCGAATCATGGATTGCATACGTATCCGCCTTAAATAGATTTAATTTGGAATCAGGTCTTGCGTAGTTCTTAGCCAGAAAATGGTTTCTTAGAATGCCGATTTTAAACGAGTACGTTCGAGTGGAACCGTAATGTTTGAAATAGGGTGAAATAAGTGTACGAAAATTTTGGAGCGCGCGTATTTTGCGTATTTTATACGATCTTCTACCCCCCAAGTGTTCGTTATTCTTCCGCATGTATGTAGGAAAATATACGAACACTTTTAGGAATTGGGAATTGAGAGCAAGAACGGCGCCCAGGGCTGGGCGCTATTATTTTCGGCGCCCAGGCCTGGGCGTTGAAAATGTGTTCTAGGCTGCCTTCTTGCGCTGCTCCTTTTTGTTTCGTGCCAAATATTTGCGAATCTTTTTTGTGCGCTAAATGCTTCTTTTCCTTTTTTAAATACTTCTTTTCTTTTTTTTGTGCGCTTTGCAAAGTCTTTTTTATTATAATTTTTACTATTATTATTTAATTTTTTTTTACGTTAAGCGTAGAACGTACTTTTCATTTGTTTTTTTTTATTCGTGACTCAAGCCGGATTGAAAGACGGGTCGAATGAGATAGGACTCACAATTTGCAGTCTCGTGCTAGTGTCATGAGTTTACATCAACCAAGGCCAATGAGTAGCATGGGGACGGCTCAAGGATGTATCCAAACAAGTTATATGGTCATTATACTAATGGTGGTGTAAGAGCAGGTTTGGGCTTTGGAAATAATGGGTATGACGCACGTGTCAATGGCCGTACGTGGTTTGCAGTTGACAACAAGAGTCGAGGTAATGGTTTCTTGGGTTATGGCAATGAGAACATGAATGGGTTAAATGAGCTGAACAGGGGCCCCAGAGCGAAGGCGTCTAAGAACATAAGGATTGCAAAGGGTAGACATCGTAGAATTTTATGTAGTTTTTGTGGCATGATTTGGATTGGTTGACTCAATTCTTTTCCTTCGTTTACTTGGGTAAATGTTGCACTTTGGGAGGTACGGGATAAGTATTGCATGGCTCGCTCTTCTCGCTCTCCCTTTTTCTTTTTCTCTTTTTTTTTTCTTTTTTGCTTGGGATTTCTCCTTCTTTTTATTTGGGCTAAAAGGTGGATGGTTGTGGTCTTTGAGTCACGAGGCGAGACTGAGTGAGCCTCGTTTGGTAGGCCTATAGTGGACCTTTAATTTTAGTAGGCCTAGGGTGGACCTTTAATTTTAGTAGGCCTAGGGTGGACCTTTAAATTGTCTTACTTTGCAAGCGTATTTGGTCGTTTATTAAAATGTGCAAGTAGCGTAGATTCAAAATGTTGCTTTTACTTTATTGAAATTTAACGAAAGAATTACATCGAAAATAATTTTTTGTTTCTTTTCAGATTCCAGTTTTCGGAATTTAATTGAAAGTTGTGATTTAGACTCGAACTTTCATTAATTTTTCTGATTATAACCCGTGTAGGAATATAAGGGGGCTGCCTAGACTCAAAATAATGACGTGGCGTAAGCCTATAATACTTGACCAAGCAACTTTCAGACTTAGGCTAATTGGACCATAACTTTCACCGGTTGACACTTTAGATTTTAACCCTTGGGTGTTCATTTGTCATGCGTCATTTTGCTTAATGTTGGCAAGGTAGTTAGTTGGGGAGATCGAATTTTTATTTTTGCAAGACTAGAATCATTAGTGCGGCTTCCCTCTTAGTGTGTATTGCTTTACCTCAATGGTAGCCTTATGGCATGCCGATTTGGGTATTTTCATGGTTCGTCATGTTGCATTCATGGAAAATATTTTAGTCCGTACTTAGGAGTACTTCAAGGAGCGAGTGGCTCGAGAGGACTATGATAGTCGTGACCCAATGTGATCATAAGCCTTGAGGCCATTAATTTTTCTTGGCAATGGTATTGACATCTTAGGCTCACTTTGGGGGTTGTGCGACTTATGGAGGAATGATTTTCAGAATGTGACCGTTTCCATTTGGCAAATGCTTGAATTACGTAATATATTCTTTTTATTGGTGAGAGAGAGTGTTGAGGCCGTATATTCTTAGCAAGGGATGACAATTACATATGGGTGCTTATTGATTTCTTTTAAATGTCAAGAAGGGAGACTCAATATGGTTTAACCTTTTAACTTGAAGAACGACACCAAGCATTAGGACCGATTCTACGTATAAGACAACTAAGACTTAGGATTTAGATTTTACTTTGGGATAGCCTAGTCTAGACTCGGATTTGTTTATTTTTTATTCGAACATTATTTTTCCTTGAAAACTTTATTTGAACATCATTTTTTGAATACTTTGCCCATGTGACATTCAAAGTTATTTAAATTAGCATGCTCGGTTTTGGTGCCGAACATTGTCGTCATAGGAGGCCTAACAACGACACGAAGAGTTTTTTTTTTTAAGTCGCTTTTAGAATCGAGTGCCTTTTTGTATGCCCTTGCAGCAATTTTCACGAATTTTCTTTTACTGCTACGTATTTTTTTATGCGCGGGCACCGAGGCTGCTGTGCCTGACCACAAGGCCAAGCAGCAACTTCAGCGCCCAGCGAAGGGCGTGAGAATTATTGGCGCCCAGCCAGGGGCGCTGAAAATGCGTCCCTGACTGGTACTCGTTTTCTGTTCGCGTATATTTTTGTTTATGCGACTTAATTTTGCGTGCTTGCCTAATAACGTCCTTTACGCGTTGTGCAGCGTTGTGGGATTCGTTATGGGCCATCCTGAGCGTCGCTTATTTTTGTGGCGATCGTTCGGGTTTGCGGAACACGTATTTTGGTATAACTCTTTGGCCAATTGGTTTATGAATGTTTGGGCAATTTTTAAAGTCGTTGATTTTCTAGCATTATTTGTCACACACAATCACATAATTCGCTACACATAACTAACATTACATCTTGAGGCAAAATAACAATATGTCATGTAGTTTATGATAGGCTTCTATGGGTAGTATTTGCGCCGGCTTGGTACCGCTTCTATCGCAGATCCAACACATGCCCCGGTCGAGGTAGTGCCTTCAACAGACGAATTTCGCCCAAGAGGCCAATCACGATGTAAGCCAAGGGGGCATGCACCAATGAGAGGGACCTAGTGGGCGAGCGATTGGGTTTGGGACGGGTGTACTACTAGCGAAAAGTGCCGAGTGGACAACATTCGAAGCGTATGCACCCCCCGGTTGGAGATGGGTATCCTTAGTCCCAACTCCCGAGATGAAACATCCAAGGGAGCCAAGATTCGTTATGCGGTTCTGTCCGTTCACATTAATATGCTGATTTTCAGGTCGTCCCAACTTGATGGGGAAATAAACGCGGGGTAGGATCGTTTCACCCTTCGACTATTTTGATTACCTACGAGCACGAGTTATTTCCTTCACTATCCCCAGTGGAGTCGCAACTGTGAGGGGGTCGAAAAAGCACGAGGCTAATGCGTGACCTCGTCCCTCGTGGGCGTGACGTTTCGTTTTGTCAAATCAAGTGTATTTAGATTTCCTGTGAGTTTACACCCAATTGACTAGTAATATAAGAGTCGCCATTCAGTTTTTAACGACAATGGGAAAAACTGACAAAACCCGGTTATCGTGACATAAAGGGAGTGCAATTATGTTTGACCACGACGGCCATAGGTTCCCTTGTGATGCCTGGTGTGGGGATCGCTCAACGTACACCCGCAGGGCAGAGATTGAGGGTTCGGGGAACTGTAACTACCGAGAGGAGTACTCGCTCTTCGATAACTCCAGAGGCAGGATATCCTTACTATCTCAGCATAAATAATTGAAGGGACATGCGTTAACTATTAAACTAATCTGAATTGATTTTAACAATATGCAACACATAATACTAGATCGATCGTGATTATCTTGTTTTGATTGATTTAAGGGACCTAGCATGATAGTTTAATTGTCCAAGATATTATCTTTATTAGGCGTGATAGATCAATCAGATTAATAGTTTAACAATTTTATAAAAGGGTGGTGAAAGCGATTAAATCATGCGAAGGGACACATTACGACGCACCCTTGAGAGGTGCGTCACGGTTCTCAGAAAACTAACCACTTTGGCTTTGCTATTTCTCCTTTTATTTAACGAATCTCAAGTTTCCGGGCTTAATTCTTCAGCTACAAGGGACAGGATACGTTCTGTTCGATTTTTGGATCGATTGCGACAGAACGCGGGATCAATTTCGCAGCGTGACGCTTAGGCTTAGGGGTTGGAGTCAATACTCAGAATATGAATTGTGTGTGTTCTTTTCACGTCGAATTTGGGGTTGTATTTATAGAAAAGAGTTCGTGGAAAGATAGAATTTTAGAGCACTAATCCAAGAAGAATTAGGAGAGAACACGTACCCAGGTAATTTCAGCGCCCAGAGCCAGGCGTTGAAAATAGGATCTGGGCCGTATTTCCTTGTTAGATTTGGACTCGTGGAATACGGAGTCTTTGAGACTTATCCGAGTCTTTTAGTGCATATTAACTTTATGACGGAATGCGTCTGGGCCCGTTACGAACTCTAGGTTCGTTAGGATTTTAATTAATACGTAACTCTTATTTTCGAATTATACTAGGAATAGGATTCCTCTTGCAAATTCCATCCCTTTTAGGATTTATGTTGGAGTGCAACACCTAATTCTGACAGGTTTCTATCTTTTATGTCTTGCCACTTTTAGCAACTACCCGTTACGGCAGTTACTATTTTTAGCAGGTTTCTATAAATAGCAGGTTTGGCTAAAATGAAAGGGTGATTTTGAGATTCGTTATTTTATAGGAGATGCGTTGCCAAGCGGAGATTTACGTTCTCATCATCGAACCTTCCCTTTCGGGAATGGGGACAAAAGTAGGTGTCTACAAGGGGTCATGTCTCTGGCATAGTAGCTTGGCATGGGATGTAACAGTACATACTCAAGTCCATTGAGTCTAACTATTTCAACTAGCTTCCCATTCAAGAAAATTTGTTAGGTTCAGCTTGACCATAAGCTCAGAACCCATGATGATGTTTTGATTGTTGTTTGCCATAGTTAAACTACAATAGAAAAAGAATAAACAAATAAATAATCATTCACAGTTTCTCTTAATAAACTTAAATTCTAGCATACATGCATAATTCAATGTTCATTAAGGATTTTATTCAAGTTACGTGTTCCGGCAGGTGGAATAAAATGATTCCAAGATCCTAAAACCCATTGAAGAATTAAGCACATTATGTATTTAGACTCAATTCTAAAATCTTTTAGGTAAGCAAAAGCCTTTTGCTAATAGTCTAGAAACTACTCTTGGTTGATAGGTACGTCTAAGAACTTATTAGGTAAACCTATCGATTTTGCCACGACATAAAAGGACTCCTTACTTATATCGTTGAGTTTCACCAAAACTAACATGTACTCACAATTATTTGTGTACCTTAACCCTTTAGGATCAATAAGTAACACCTCGCTGAGCGTAATCTATTACTAGATTCATGTAAAGGTTATCCAAGTAAGTGTTATTTTGGCATGACACCTTTTAACTCAATTTTTAAGTTTGGAACTTACGGCTCTTACTATGTTGGTTAGATTTTAAGTGAACTAAAATCCTTAATCATGCAACATAATCAAGCTTCGATCTCATGCATATTTAAGACATATTTAAAAGCAATAAATAACTTAAAGCATGCATAAGATAAATGTGATCTAGTATGGCCCGACATCATCTTGAAGCTTCAACTTCAAAGTCCGTCTTGAAAATGGATGGAAACTTCGTCTTGAATTTCACCGTGGGAGGCTCCATTTTCTTCAAACAGGATCAGCTATAATTAAACTAATTACAAATGTTTGATGGTACGCAGACCATTTTTGAATTGAAAAACAAATTTGGTGCATTAGACCAATAACATTCAAATGAATGGTACGCAGACCATATTTTCTATCCTATTTGGGCCATACTAGTCACTTCATAACCTACAAAACAGTACATATACAATATATACCATTCACCCATTCATTATCATGACTGGCCCACATAGCTGGTTAGTAAAAACACGTTGTTTGCATCACATAAATATTTGCAGCAATTAATTAAGGGCACCAATAATCTACCAATTATTCAATCCTTATTAATTCTAATCAAGTTGTTTAACCTTAAAGGATTTGTAGACCTAATCAAGAGTTTATGACTAAAAATACTCCCACTTAAACCAATAACTTTATATGCTTTACTAATTTTAAACATAAAAATGTATTTCTAGTCTAACCGGAAACATACAAATTTAATTAAAATTTAAAGCTCATATAAAATTATAATTGAATCCATTGATTTAATTTATTTTTCAGTTGAATTAAATGAATTTAAATTAATTCAAGGTTTAATTTCAGTAAAATAATTAGTATAAATAAAATTTATAATAATTATAATATTCAAAATTAAATCCGAGAAAACAATTTAAATAATTAATTTTTAAATTTAATTAAAATTATTTCCGAACTGAAAATTTAAAATTAAAACGAAACGCATCAATACTTTGCAAGACGAGGCACTTGGGCTTGCGCCCAAGCCCCATCGAGCTACGAGGCCCATGCCCCGTGCCTATTGATCGTCGCACATACCCCGCACAGTTGTAGGCACCCACGCCCAAGCCACGCACACACGCAGCCCTTGCGGGCTACGTGGCGCGCAGCATTGCTGCGTCGTGGCTGCTGCTCCTTGGCGCGCATGGTGCGTTGTGGCGTAGCGTGCTGCTTCCCACACGCATCATGCTATGCCGTGTGCCCATGCCCTCGCCCATCGCCCTGCACGCACGCCTAGGTGCAGGGCCTTGCGTGCCGCATAGCTCGTCGCTCGCTGCATTCGTACCGCACGGGCGACGAGCTCCCTTGCTCGTCGTCGCGTGCCCGCACTATACAACACCCCTTAAGGGTAACACGTAGCTTCCATTGCTTTGTGCGTGCAACATTTATGGGCATTTTCATAAAAATTTAAAATTTTTAATTTAAAATTAATGAAAAATTAATAAATCATATTAATTTCATTATTTTAGGGCTAATATTCGAAAATTTATTAATCAATTAATTTCCGATTAACATGGATTCAAATCTAGGTCATAAAAATTTAAAATTTTAACACAAATTAACAATTTTTATGGTGGATTTTAATCATGGATACCTAATTATATTATTAATTAATTATGAAATCAAATCAATTCTAAATTATTCGAAATTCAACAAATTAATCATAATTACAAATTAGGTTGTATAATTAACAAGTCTAGGAATTCATAATTGTTAAACATATACTATAGGTCAATCAAAAACTCAAGATTTGTCAACAAGTATCGCAAATATTCAATTTAACATCTTAAATTTACAAACTTTTGCGTTCGAAAAACTAAAACCTCCGAAAAGTCATACTTAGGCTTCGAATTTGAGAATTCTGGGTTTCGGCGAAAATAACTATTTTTATCAAAATTTTAGAATGCCTTTTACATGCGGAATTGACACAAAAATCACTCGATTTGGATGAGTAACGAAGAAACTGCCGAAAAACTGCGTACATATAATTGAATAAACGCAATTTGCAATTAATTACGAAAATTAATCACCCCTTTAATTCTTTGCAAATTTGTAAAATTTAACCATGTTCATGAAATTTAGATTATGAAAATAATAAGAGGCTCGTGATACCACTGTGAGGTTATGATACATATGAATAAACATAAATCATGCGGAAAAACCATAAAGCTAGGAAACATATTATTTACACATAATCATTTAGCATAATTCAGATGCATACACTTTGTAGCGTCCCCTCCCTAGCTGCGCCCGAACCGAACAAGAACAAGTCTATAGGACTCCAAGTGTCGTCCCTCCGTAGATAGTCCACAGCACGTCCGGATCCGCCTTAAGCTTGACCAACTAGAATCGCCCTTAAGGTACTATAAATTTCGACTAATAGGGCAAGTGTTTGTGGCTGATTTTTGCTTGAAAATCTTACCTTTGAATACTTCAATTCTTCTATATAAATATGTGACCCTAGGCACCTATTTATAGAGTTTATGGAAAGGACTTATAATCCTATTAGAATATTAATTTATTTTATTATAATCCTACTAGGACTCTAATTAAATAAACTAAATCTTTTAGGATTAGATTTAATCATATGACGAATCCCGGTAGCCTTAGGATTCGAGTAACACACTTCGAGTGATACGCTAGCACCGCACGCAGGCCTTACGGCCCACGCACAGCGCCATCCCACTCGTCGCAGCCCCGCGCGCGCCAAGGCTATTGCTGGGCCTGGCCTTGCGCTGGGCCTGGCGTGGCCTGGCTGTGTGCGTGTGATGCGTGTGGCTTGCTGGGCGATGGCCCGGCTTCGTGCTGGGCCTTCGTCTGGCAGGCCTCGTCCGATGCTAATTCGTACGATACGCTTCCGATTAAATTCTCGAACGGAATTTATTTCCGATACGAACAATATTTAATATTTCCGATTCCGGAATTAATTTCCGTTTTGAACAAATATTTAATATTTCCGTTTCCGGAATTATTTTCCGATTTCGATAATATTTCCGATTCTGAAAATATTTCCGATTCCGGCAATATTTCCATTTCCAATAATATTTTCCGATACGTACCATGTTTCCGTTTCCGGCAACATCTACGAATTGGATAATATTTATATTTCCGATACGATCCATATTTCCGTTTCCGGCAATATCATCGTTTCCGGAGTATTCACTTGCTTGCCTTTGACGATCTCAGCTCCCACTGAAACCAAGATCCGCCGATTCAGAATATCCATAGATGGAGTATTTAATGCCATTAAATACTTGATCCGTTTACGTACTATTTGTGTGACCCTACGGGTTCAGTCAAGAGTAAGCTGTGGATTAATATCATTAATTCCACTTGAACTGAAGCGGCCTCTAGCTAGGCATTCAGCTCACTTGATCTCACTGAATTATTAACTTGTTAATTAATACTGAACCGCATTTATTAGACTTAACATTAAATGCATACTTGGACCAAGGGCATTATTTCCTTCAGGGCATAACTTGAGAAATGAATACGTCAAAATAACAGGTCGCCGCCCTCAGTTTTGACTAGATCCCCATATCATAGACGGGAGAAGAGAACAAAGAATAACCAAAATCAACAAACATGTTTTCTCGAAATGAATGTTACCTGATGGATTGAGGAGAAGACTTCCAAAGAAACTCGATGAAGAACTTCAAGAACAAGACTTTGAAGATTATGGTGGTGCTACAGTGTCTCTTGATGGTTGCTGGACGCCGGAAATCGCCTTCTCTTGTGGCTCTCAAATGATTTTAGAAATGAGGGGGAAAATCACTCAAAGTTGTCACTTATTTATAGAGGGGTAAGAAATGATTACCCCTGCCACGCGTCATCACCCTACTGGATAACCCAAGAACAGTAAAAACTAACGTCCGTTTTCACTCCTCATGAGGGGCAAATGATGTGGGTCTAAATATCTCCACCATAAGGCCCAAGAGGCTAAACGACAAGTATAGGCCACCCCAGGCGACCCATGGGTCCAAGGCCTGGATGTTGGCTCAGACCTTGGTACCTAAACGAAACAAAGAGCAAAGTCTTATTTTAGAAGCCCACCTTCGTTGGCAGCTAGGCCCAATTTATAAAAGGCCCATCCATGTTTGTCCAATGACACTTGTCCTAAATCCCCAGTGGGCAACACATCCCACATCTAGGGTTGAGGATCAATTCCCAAGAAACCATAGCCCTATAAATAGCTCAGATCCCAAGGTAAGGGGCAATTAATTCATTCTCACCTACCTTAAAACTATTTCTGCTCTGCCTTCTCTCTAAAATTACTTCTCTCTCTAGCCCATACTTACTTAGGCACCGGAGGGAATATTCCTACGGGAATATTCTTGTTTTGCAGGTTGCCATAAGTTCGTGCTAGCTCATACTTGATACCTCCGAGGAACGCGTGACACGTCATCACCGTAAAAGACCCCACAACAGGTAAAGTTGATATTATAAATCTATACAATGAGACAATTATAACAAGATCTCACATACTATATTTTTTCTTAAGTATAAATCACAATATAAGTCAGATTGTGTCATCTAAAGAAAAACAGATACAAGGTATAAGCACGTGGAGAAAGAAATAACTTTGATTATATCAAGTACATAGGAAATTGCCCTAAGGATGGGCAGCGTGTCATATCTATAACCCTTATAAAAGCAACAACATCAAGTTTGGAACAGTAAATTAACGTGGAATACCCGTTTTACCCTTACTCTTTTGCCACGTTGGGATTCCTTTATTTTCCACGTTTGACCTCCTTCCTTTGCCATCTGCGATCTCTCTCCTCTCCCTCAGTACGTAATGGCGTCATCTTTCTCCTCTTCCTCAGCAACGGCTTCCGAAAAAACTCACCAGCCTAGAACAACTCACCATTCGCCCCTGTCTTCTTTCCTTCTCCTCCTCTCACTAACCAGCCATGGGATTCGAATTCAAAGCAAGAACAAAGGAAAACAACATTTTGATGGCGGGGGTAGGCGATCTTTTGATGGCGGGGGTGGATCTTTCTTTTTCTTTTGAATTTCCAAAAACGAGGCAGAGGATAGGCGCAATTGTAGGCGAGATCGGGTTTGTGTCGGCCTCTCCCTCATGTTTTGCAGTTCAGAAGAAAAGGTCCCTACGAAATCCCATCGTTTGAAGCAGGATGGTGGATTATTTGTTGGTACTTTGATTTTTCAACCAAATTTTTGGGGTTTTGATTTTAGGGTTTCAGTTTGGTTCGTCGTACTTTTGGGGATTTGTTTTGCTGGATTTTCAATTTAGATTTTGGGAATCTGGGTTTTCAGTTTGTTTTGCCAGATTTTCAGTTTTGATTTTAGGATTTTAGGATTATTAACAAATGTTTGGGTTTTGATTTTAGGGTTTTCAGTTTGGTTCGTCTTATTTATGGGGTTTGATTTGCCAGATTTTCAGTTTTGATTTTAGGATTTTGTACTATTAATCGTTCGTTGTTGTTTTTGTACTTTTATTCATGATTTGTGGTGAAAGGGTATTCAGGGATGGAGTGACTTCTCTTGATTATCAATGTCATCATCAAAAGGGTTGCTCATGGAAGAGTTGGACTTGGAGGAACGAACTTTCCGGCCAGCAGAGCTAGGGTCGGGTTTTTGGCTCTTCTCTTTGATTCCGTCAGTCCAAGGTTAGGAAATATCAATTTATTTTTAATATGTTATAAACACATTTCATAGCATGATCATCAACATGACCGAATTGCCTTTGCTTTCTGTGTGTTGTGTGTTAAGATTCTCAGCTTATTTGTTGTTTGTTTTTCTGTTTTCTTCGCATCAAGGATATTGCTTTCTGTTTGTTCGTATATCCTATAATTATGGGTTTGATTGCCTGTCTTTCTTTGGTTTTAGTTCTTACTGTTAGAAATATTGGGCCCTTTCTGTTTTGGTTGTTTCTTTACTTTCTGAAATGGGTGTTTGGAATTTGATCTTTCATGAGTTTATGGTTTAATTTGATTAATTCGTGTTTGGAATTTGATACTTTTTTCTGAAACCAGTGTAAGATGTGTTGTTGGTAACTGTTAATCTTCTCAACTGATATGTTGTTGGTTTTTCTTTTTTCATTTAACATTTAGTTGCATCGAGAGTATTGCTCTCTGTTTGTTCTTATATCTTAGTATTAATTGATTGCCTCTGTTTTTTTGGTTTTAGTTCTTACTATTGGAAATATTGAGCCTTTTTGTTTGTTTCTGTGGAATCTTTAATTTCTGAAAGTTGTGCTTGGAATTTGATCTTTCATGAGTTTATGGTCTAATTTGGAATTTGATATTTTGTATTAGGGTTCGTAGAATTATGGTTTACTTTGATGAATCAGTGTTTCAAAAATTGGATTTTTTTAGTGCAGTGTGTTGGATTATGGTCTGATTTGATGGCATTTGTTCTTGTAGATTGAAAGTCTCTTGTTAGCTAGGTTACAAACTTATAATTTAGTTTGCTTTTTATGAAAAAACTTAACTCTGGTATATCAAGGTGCGGTGTAAGCTCATGACAGTATTTAGGTACCACGTCGCTGCTTGTCAAATTTTAATTGAATGAAATCTTATGCTTTAATTTAGAGCTGGTGTGGAAATTTGATCTTATTCAGCTGTAGGAAATTTGTGAAACTGTTGGGCAAGTGATCTTATTCAGCTGTAGGAACTGATTTTGGACGCCTGCTGTTAAGAGAAAATTGTTCTTCTTCCTCTACCTCTCTCCCTTCACTTCCCTCTCCCTCCTGGCCTCCTCTACCTCTCTTCCTTTCTTCATTGACAGCTTTCTTTCAGTCTCTATTTTCTCTCTTTTCTTCACTGCAATGGCCAATGGCGCATGAATTTGCTGCTCTAGGTTGCTCGAATGTTGGGAAATCTTCTCTTATTCGTTGCTTCCTTGTGAATTTGATCCCTTCTTTCAGTTTTCTGCTATTGTTTCTTTGATTTATTAATTCATTGAGAAATCCATTAGTGGGTATGGTGTTGTATTGAGCCTTTCTTTTAGATTTTTCGATTTACTGAGGTTTAGTTATTTTTGTTGATTTTTTGTGTGTATGGTATGAAATTGAAGTTTAGGAACTGGGATATTGATTGAAGTTTCTGTAGATCAAACTGAGATGACACTTCATTCCCCGTTAATTTAGATATTTCCATACAACTACAATACTTTTAAAAAAATGTTAGGATTCTCCCTCCTGTTGTTACCGGTAATAACATCTATTTGATTGGTCCTCCGTTTACATCAACCTTTTTTTCACCGTGGTGCTGTTGTGAATGACATCTTCTCTTGCATCAATAAGTTATTACTACCATTGGTTGATTTTAACGCGTTGGTTATTCCCTCATAACTTATCAGGTGTTGAATGTTTCTTTTGTGCCGATTTCTTATCCAGTCTCGCAGCTTTATATGTAGCTTCTATGTCTCCTCGGACCCAGGTATGGTTGGCCCAAAATACATGAGGTCTAGGTATCCATTCGATTCAAACCAGTGTGCAAAAGTCTTGGCTTTAGTACTGTCACCACTTAGTAAGTCCAACAACTTAAATAACTTCCCTAGCAGCTGAAATGGTTCCCAAATTCCAACAAGGTTATTTCAGCCTACGATTGACATAATGTAGAGCAAGGGATGTCATCAACCTTGTTAGTGGTGTTGTTTGTCCCGGAATCTTAGTAAATTTCTGGAACAATATCCAGTCTAGGATATGTTATTTCACATCGAGGGAATTACATTGTTTTGATGTTAGTATGTTTTTTTTTGAAGATGTCACTTCCCAAGTTTTACTTTCACTGTTTTGTTGTTGGAATTTTTGATCTTTGGAGCAAATTAGTCAGTTGTTTCTAGATCGGTTCCTTTGCATATTTGCATGTCACTTCCCAAGTTTTATTTTCATATAATTCGATCTTCGGGGTAAATTGTTCTGCTATTGTTGCGTTTCTGGTGGTTATATGATATTTAAAGTTGTCTATGAACCTCATGCTCTTGTATTTTATTTCTCGACAGTTTAACTCCAAGAACTATGCCCAGAAGTCATCAGTGTCATTCTGGAGGAAAACTCCAGTGATGCCACGTGGTCTAAGTGTCTCTTGTGCTGTAAGTAGTTTCTTCCTCAGTTTAATCCTGTTTTCCTTTCATCATTATGCTTTAATGGCCAAAAATTCTTGTATATCTTTTAAGCTAATATTCTGCATTTGGCGTTGTTGAGCAGGCCAAGTCCGAGATGGTCACAAAGTTCAGTGATATAGTGAAAAGTCAGCTTAATTGCTTTGGCAGAGGATGCTAAAGTTACCGGCGAAACAAAATTTTCACAAATCAGAGCCGATTCTCTTGACACAGTAAGTTTACGGCTTTTACTGTTATTGCATCAAGACTCAAGATTGCATGCTTGGTCAGCCCCTCTAATCCCTTTACAGTTTACGCCCTGTGCACTATTAGCTCTTTAGTTAAAACATGCTTCTGAAGAACCCGAGTCACATAAGTCGTGGTAGCACCTGTGAATCTATCGGTGATAGACACTCAGTTGTCTGACTGTGCTAGGGAAGTGATCAATACATGATTATGAAGATCCTGGGTCACATAAGTTGCTGCCGTTTTTTACAACTATATTTGGCAGGTTGAGATTGTGATGAAGCTTGAGGAGGAATTTGAGGTTACATTCGAGGAAGAGAATGCTCAAACCATTACAACTATTCAAGAAGCGGAAGACATGATTGAGGCACTTTAACAAAACAAGTAGATTATTAGCTGGAAAATATTGGGGTTTGTAGGAGGAAATGAGCACTTGAAAATTTTCTAATATGTTTTTCTTTTAGATTTAGACGTTGTCTTGTTTGAATGTTTTGACCAGTATATGAAATTGGTCGCCATTGTCTGAGTTTAAAGCTTGTATGATTTGAGCTCCGGTTACGTTCGTATTGCCCTGCAGCCATGAAATCAATCAACTGGATCATTAGTATATAATTCCGATTGAAAATATTTAACTCTATTAGAAGCTGTATTCACTTACGCCTGAACGAGTGGCCTTATTTTAGAAAATTCAAGCCTGATGACGTTGGCTTTACAAGTTTGTCCATTGTGCAATTTGTAATTTTGCATAGCTCATTAGTCATTTGCGAGCTTGACGGACAGTAATTATGAGCCCAACAGAGAGCTTTGACAATGCTTTGTTCATGGTCTAGATGAGAAAGTAGAAATTAGAAAATGGTGGCCTTTCTTGGACGAGGTTCCTTGTTAATTTCCTACAGCAAGTTTTATCTTGCATCTACATTATGAAAAAATAGTGTTGTACATAATATACTTTTATTTTATATTATCGTTGATATTAAGTGCAATTAGGCCGAGTTCAATATGTCTATTAGGCACATACATTGCGCTCTTTTCTAAACAATATTCATCGCTTTTTTTGACGGGGCGCGGTCCGGATTCCTAGTATTGTGAAGTCGGAGATTATTAGATAAAGAGGTGTTGTAGAGGGATTGTTGTAGTTGGCAACTTGGGGATGGAGGGGCGTGCCGTAGCCCATAGGTTGTGAAGTCGGATATAAATCCTCTTAGAGAGGTGTTGTGGAGGGATTGTTGTAGTTGCCAACTAGATCGAGCACAAACCTTATATGAGGGAAACCTTCCTGGCAATGGCAAGATTATGTTGGATCTTCCTCAATTCATCTTCTTCCTAAATCCTAATGCTGGCCTATCGTATGTATTATGTATCAGGTTGTACATACAACTGGGATGTTTCTTAGCAGTTCATTTGATTACGAATACAGGATTAATTGCCACAAAATGTTCTGTAGTCAAGCGTAAAAGGATTCTGCACTATAATTTGAGTAACCATTGCTTTGGTACATTACACTTCTTGTTTTTGCTGCTTTTCCTTCAGAACGAACAAAAGTTTGTACATTGTACCAGTGAGATTTGCTTATCATTGTGATGGATGAAACCGATAATAGTTGGAGTATAAGAATTATTTTGTGTCGTCGTTGTCTTCGTGGTGACAAATAATGATACTAAAGCAATTAATTTCAGATGGGTCTCAAGACTCAAATCGTCCTTGTTACATCATCTGCAATTATGATCAACTTTTGAGTTTTGAGTTTTCACTTCAAGATAATGGCAACTTTTACACTTCATGTCGGCAATCCAGATTTAACTATTTATCTTCTTCATATTAAAAAAGAAAATCAGTGCAACTATCAACTTAGATTGCAAACTACTCCACTTGCATATATATCAACTAGCTTAGTTGGTTACAATCAATCGACCACGCTTCAAGTTTAATAGCCAGAGAAAAAAATAACGAGTTTTAATTTAGGAAGCAAGTTCTTGGCACATTTTAATCAAACTTAACGTTCAGGGATCAAGGTCAAAACTGGATCGTACTTCATTTTTCTGAATTGAATAAGTACTTTGATCTCAATAATTTGGCATCACACAAAATCTAAACGTCAAAAACATCCAAGTATGGAGAGGGAAACAATAATACGGGGTACTCGCTTTCCCGTCTTCTCTATTTTCAGGTAGGGTTGTAAAATTTTCTGGACAATCAATCAATAATCCTGCCTGAAGATGAGATGACAAAAGATCTGAATCCAAATTCACAACACCCAACAGCCTAACATATCATTTGGATAATAATTTTACACCTAAACATTACACATGTATGCCGACGGATTACAAGCACCCTCTTGTCTCCATCAACTTCATATTCTGGGCACATCTACTACTAATAACTTCATACAAATTGTAAATCCGAAAAATTAATGCTAAAAAGTTAATAGCTTCCGGACCAGAACCCCGTCGTCAAGCCCAAACTTCAGAGAAGCGAAAAAGGAAACACTAAAAACTTGGGCCATCTCCAAATATGTGGCTACAAAAAGAGGAAAAAAAACGACTACCAAGAGAGGAGAGTTGAAGAACATGAACAGAGAACCTATTTGCAAACTAATGAATATATCTAAGTCAGATTGAGGAAGATCTCAATACAGCTCCTAATAATAAGTTTCTCCGGTCTTTTTTCCAAAGACCACGCTGTACATACTAGACGCCACCAAGGCAAACAACTCTTCCTCCTCCTCAATATATATATACAGAAGTACTTCGTATTATGGAAGCAAAACCCCAGAGTTAATTGTAAGTTTACCACTTTGGTTGGTTGTTAAGGACTTGATGATGAAGCTGCCTCTTGTTTCCTTGGCTCCCTCAAGATTTTAAGAAGGGTTTCAGCCTGTCATATTTAACCAAACATGATTAGAAATTAATTAATTAATCAACTACTAAAGTCACCTCAACAGAACTAACAGAAAAGGTATTGTAGTGGAAATATATTGACAAACTTTAAAGTGTAATGGCAATCTAAAACTTAAAGTGTAATAAATCATGTTAAATGCTCTTGGTGAAAAATGTCTATGAAGCATCAATATATCCAAAGTAAATTATGTTAATTAACATGTCTGCATCAAATTGATGATCTCCTGCACCCCACCCCCCCAACCTGCCCGAGAAAAAGATGGATGTCCATAGAAGGGAAAGCATCAAGAGGCTAAACAACTAACAACCTAATCTAAGAGCTTAGCTTTGAAACTATACTTGAACCATTTAAAATAACAAATGAATTAGTGAGAAGGGAACTGTGTGACATAAGTGTCAAACCATCAATTCTCAAAGGGGATTGTGTGACATAATTGACAAAACCCCTTAATCTTCACAACATCACAATCCTTCCGAAGATCAAACACTCAGGCAATCAAGAATGGCCTCTACGTTCTACTATAGTTGTGTACTGATAAACGACTGCTGCAAAACAAGTCTAAAGTTATCATGGTATACATAAGCACAGAGCAGATTCATTTCCAACTCAAATGCCTCCTCTAATTTCCTAACCTGGTGAAATTGCATTCCCAGTAAGATCAATCTTCTTTCAGCATTTATCCTACTATTAAAGTTCAACAACCAAACTCCATCATTATATCCTACTAGTTATGTCCATTGTCCAAACCCTTGAGCACGTATTAATCACCTCAAGAATTCACAATTTTGTCCACAATCTTGAACATTTCGACCTCCCAACCCCATGTCTTAATCATTCCTAACCTCAAAAGTTCTGTAGCCTTAATCATTCCTAACCTTAAAGTTCTGTAGCCTTGATCATTCCTAAATTAATATTCCATAGCTTAATCACTCCTACAATTACAATTCCGTGACTTAATAATCGAACCAAAAATCAGAAACAAATAAGCCAGAAAGCCTGAAATATTCTCAGAATTAATCAAAAGTTTGATTGAGCCAGTACCTTAAGCTTAGCGCGGGCAGTGCCAATCTGAGACAAAGCCACAAGAGGAGGAATACCGCCTTCAGCTACCAACAACCCTCTATTTCTAACACTCTCCCCACACAACTGCAACAATGTCACCACTGCAAACTCTTTCCCTTTCGATGAGCTCTCCTCCACCGCCTCTACCAACGCTGGAATCCCACCTTCCTCCACAATCGCCGACCGACCCACCTCAATACACGCCAAGCTACTTAACACTACCATCGCCTTCTCCGCCATCCCGCTCCCCTGATCATCCACAAGGGCTACCAAATGGGTGACCACGCCAGCATTCACCGCTCTCTCCTTATTCAGCTTCGCAGAACACAGCTTATAAAGCGTAGTCAGCGCGTCCTTCTTCCCTCTGGAAGCTCCATTAATAAGGAGCGCCACCAAAGGCGGAATCGCCCCGCTGGCTCCAATTGTAAGGCGCGTCTCCTCGTCTACCATAGCCAAACTCATCAACGCAGCAGCTGCGTTTTGTTTTGAGGTTTCGGTCCCCGTCTTCAATACATAGATGAGAGACTTGATCGCACCCGAGGTTTCCGCAATCGGTTTCTTGTTATCCGGATGAAGAGACAAATTCAAAAGAGCCGTGACAGCGTGTTCTTGCGTCCACGGGTCGGTAGACTTCAGTAATGGCACAAGACCCGGGACGGCACCCGATTCCGCGATCAAAACCCGGTTATCAGCCCGGTTCTTCGCCAATAGCCGTAGCTTCGCCGCCGCCGACCGCTTGATCGCAGCGGACGGCGAGGCTAAACTATCTACACACAGTTTCACCGTCGGCTGCAAATCCTCCGGCGAAATACTCTCGATTATCTCCGTCGAGAAACTGTCCCTCTGCAGAAACCCCTCACAGGGCTCAGGCTCTAGGTCCAGATCCAGCTCCCTCGATCCAGAACCCGACCCTGAACCCGGCCCAATAGCAGCCGTCGCGGCAAGCCGTTGAAGCTCACCGGAGATATCGCTACTGCAAACGGAATAGTCGCTAAAAGAGCGTGAAAGGTCGTCGAGGAGACCGAAATCCTCATCGGCAAAAGAAGATTTAATTGACTTGGCCGTCCGTGAGGCGAGCTCCCCGAGGCGGATGTCCATGACAGAGTCAGTGAGATTTTCGGACACGTAGTTGCTCCCTGTGGGAAGATGCGGCGGCGGACGATCGGCGCCAACGCTAGACGCGGGGGAAGGGCAGAAAATAGTAGAGCGAACGGTTCTCATTGAGCGGCCTCTCTCCCGCCATATCCTGGTGGAAGAAGCGGAGGATAAAGAAGAGGGAGAATGGAAACTGGCGTACATAGAATGTATTCGAGTGGAATTAGAGTGGGTTTCTTCCACCGACACCATTGAAGGATTCCTTTGAGCTCACAAAGCTTAATTTGGGGGGTTTTGGGTAATGAATGGAGAGAGAAACAAAATAGGGAAAAGGGGTATGAATTGAATTGAATTGAATATAATCTAACACATTGTAGATTTTGTTTGTTGTTATTAAGGAGAGTAAAAGAAAGAAGGAAAGAGAGAAGTTGGAGATGGAGATGGAGATGGAGGGTCCGGCTAATAGCTGTGGTTGAGGAAGGAGTGATTCTGTTGGTATTGGGAGAGAAAGGGAGAGAGAGAGTGAGAAAGAAGATGAGTGATGAGATAGAGAATAGAGTGACAGCTTGGTATTTGCCTTAATCGTTTTAATAAAGGTGGATGGGTGATGAGTAGGCTCGGGTAGCTCGTCTCTTTGCAACTATACACCTTGTTTTGGGCCTTCTTCAGTGGGGACCCGATAATTACCACCATCGCCCATCGGACATGTGAAAGAGTCGATCAATCGGTGAGTCGAAACTTTCGAGTCGATCAACCTAATATGGAGTATTATTTGAACTAATGTTATGTTCTCTTCATCTTGTCATGGTTATTTATTGGATTAGATCTTACTAAATTAGATTAGATCAGATTAGACCAGATTATAACAGTAACATTCAGATCAGACCAGACCAGATCAAGGCTTTTTAATTATTTATTATTATTATTATTGTTAGCATTACTATAATTGTAATTATCATACTAACAATAATAAATAATAATTATTAATGATTAAATAAAAATTAACAATTAGTAATTAATAATTATTAATTAACAATTAGTAATTATTAATAAAAATTAACAATTTCTAATTATTAATTACTTAATTATTAATTACTAATTATTAATTATTAATATTAATTACTAATTGTTAATTGTTAACTATTATTGTTAATTATTAATTACTAACTACTAATTGTTAACTATTAATTACTAATTATTAACTATTAACTATTATTTATTATTTATTATTTATTTATTATTTATTATTTATTATTATAATTATAATAACAATAATAAGAAAATTTCAGACCAGATCAGCATGAATCAGACCAGACCAGCAAAATGAAAAATCAGACCAAACCAGACCAAACTAGACGAAGAGAACAGAGACTTAAGTCGTGTTCGAGTCGGATCTCTGATCGAGTCGAATTCTTATTGAATATAAAAGCTTTCTAGAAGCTTTATAGTACAATACGGAGTACTTGGTATATACTCATCTTCATAGCTTTTTTGAAAATGTATTTAAGTCGGATATAATAAGACCATTGTTAATCGGGGGGGGGGGGGGGGGGGGGGGGGGGGGGGGGGGGATCTCCACCCTTCTATCTATACTCACTTTCTCACTCATCTTATTTTTCCCATGGTTAACAATGGTCTAAGTATTTGTTTAGTTGACCCATAAGAGGAGAATTTTATTTATCTTTACTTCCTCTATTTTGACTTTTTGCATTATCACACAATTTATTTTGACTATATATTTTTGTTAGAATATGAAAATAAGTGTTAGTATGTAATATGTTATAGGTTTTATTTTAATAAATATATATTTTCAAAATTTTACTCCGTACTATTTTTTGATAACATATAGCTAAATATTAGAGGTGAACATTTGCGGGGTTGAACGGGTAGCGGGCCGGGTCTGGCTTAAACTAATTTTTTTGTCCAACGGGCCTAGAATGGAAAACCAAGCCCTTTTAATGGGCTTGAATGCTTGTCCATACACGCTCCATTAAACGGGTCATGCTTTCCCGCGGGCGAACGTGCCTAACTTTTTATAAAAAAAACGGAGTACTAAATAATTAATTTACAAAATTTCCAAGATCCATCCTATAAAACAAAGTGAAAAATTAAAATTGTGAGATAGTCTTGTAAGAGTGTGGGAAAAAAACAAGTTATTGTCTTAAATAGATAAGTTAATAATGAAAGTGAAAGTTTTATCGAATCGAAAGTCAGGATTCCATTGTTTTCTATTACTTACTGTAACGCCCCGACTTTTAAACATCATTAATTAGGTTAATTATCTTTAATTAGCAGCGGAAACCCTAATTTCGTCGGAGCGTCACATGCCGTATCTCCCTCGTGGGAAATACAAGGCGACATAACCTTTTTACATTTACTGACTACTGTTGAGTAACACTAATTACACTCCACCTCGATTAATTCTTTAAAATTTACATTGAAATCTAAATAAACCTTAATAAATATTCCTAACATGTTTAAACATTAATTTAAAAAAATCTAACTCAATCCATGAAATTAAACTAGAATTCAATTAATACATCTGTTATTACTAGTGAGACACTTATTCTTACTATATTTCAAACATTGACTTGACTGTCACGTCCTCACACTAAGGCATCCCGTAGTCTTCATTTTACCTAAAACATAAAAAGCAACATCGTGAGCCGAGGCCCAGTAACATAATACCCTAACAACGTAAATTCATTTCAATTCATTTTATTTACTTTGCAATCAGGGAGAATAGAATATAGTGAATCATTTTCATAAATGCATTATAATAAAACATCATTTATAACTTGAAACTTTAATAGTTCCCATTATCTTTCATAAAACCTTCATTTTACTTGGTAACTGACAAGTTAGCCTTCCGGGACGTCTCCCACCTTGCGATAGTCCTCAAGGAGCACTCTCTCTTGTTGGACATACGCCCGTACCTAATTAGTTTCTTTTTTTAGCTTGCAGTAACCCTCAAGGAGCACTCTCCCTTGTTGGGTGTCCCGCGGTACGGCGGTACGTGCACGACCTAGAAATAGTAACCCCACTAACTGCCAAAACCGGTTACACTTGTATTTATCATGTTTCGTATCTTATTAATAACTCATAAACATCATCTTATAAAATCATTCATAAACATATTTAAATATCATCATTCATAAAACACACTTCATAAATACATTTCATATCCCACAATCCAATAAAAACACATCATTATAAACATATTTCATAATCTCATAAAACACATTTCATAAGGGGATTGTGGGTGTTAGCAATAGATGTTACCTCAACCGTAGTTTATACATCCCGTTCGATGGATCGTTCTTCCTGAGCTCCAAGTCCGATTAATTTCAGAATATTAAATCATTTAATTTATTAAACGATTAATTTTTTTTTTAAATTAATACTTTATAATAAGTTTATAAATAATTGAATTTACGAATAAAAATTATAATTTCATAGTTTTAACGAAAATATTATTATTAACCGAAATTTCAAATAAAAACTAAATTCATGTTTCATAAATTGATTTTATACGAATATTATTTAAATTCCGTTTTGATAAATAAAGCTAGTAATTTATTATAGTAAAATTGATAATTAAATATATTTTTCTATTTAATAATAAAAAATTTATTAGTAAATAATTATACTATAATACTTTATTAAAAATATAAATATTCATAAGTAGGAGAAACTGAAATTTTGGTATAACTTGCCCAAAAGTCCAAACAATTAAAATGGGTCAATTCAAGTTGGGCTTGGGAGAATCAATCAAGTTTCAATTGTTGAAACCTGATTTCCTTGGTTTTCTGAAAAGGGAACACGGGGCAGGGGAGGCACGAGAACAGGGGAGGGGCAGGGCACGAAGGAGTAGGGAAGCACGAAGAGGAAGGAGAGGGGAGATGGTGGGCGGCGGTGTAGGCGGCGGTATAGGTGTCGCAGCGCGGAACCACGGCCGAGAGGCGACAGTGGTGGTGGTTTCGCGGAGGTGAAACAGCAAGGGGAAGGGAGGTGGTCGAGCGCACAGGGGAAAGCAGGGAAACGGGTGTTTCCGGTCGATTATGGGTGGCGACAGAGGTGTATAGGCGGTGAGGGTGGCTGGGAATGGTGGGCGGATGTTGGGTGATGATGGTGGTTGGTCTTGCGGTGGCAGACCAGCAAGGGAAAGGGAGAGGGAGTACGAACAGGGGAGGGGAAGCAGGGGATGCGGGGTGTTTACGGTGGCCACAAGGTGGCGTTGGTGGTTGTTGCTTGAAACAGAGAATGAGCTGGAGAATTGGAGAGTTTAGTTGAATTAATGCACTGAATTGTTGGGTAACAAGGAGCAGATTTCTGATCTATTTATAGAATCATGGGGATGCCATTGACATCATCCATGAGCTCACCATGGTAGTAGATTGAGGAAGAAGTTGTGGTACTTGGAGACCAAGAAAATTGACTTGGACTGCTTTAGGGAGAAAAAGTAGTCAAGAAAGTAAGGAAATTTTGTCTGCTTCTTGTTTTGGTTGACACGTAAGAGAAGAGCAGAAGAACAATATGTATTTTGGCTTTGAGTGAGAATGAGTATATTTTTATAATCTTAGAATTGGTAAATTTCAGAATTTTAGTTGCTATTTTAGGAATTGGTAAACAAAAATAGAAATCCTTAATTTTGAAATAATTCCTTAAAATATCAACAACATAAAATAAAATTTAGTTTTCGAATAAATTAAGAACGTTTCGAAATTATTATTTAAATCCGAAATTATGAAATAATTAAAAAAAAAAGTAGCTTGAGCTCGTAAATCTGAAATTAAATTATAAAATCTGAAAAATATATATCGCGTAACAATATTAAAAATTCAAGTGAAATAAAAATTTGTTAATTAAAATTAAGTTCGAATTTAGGATTTAAAACGATTTTAAGCTAAATAAAAATAATTAGGCATAATTAATCAAGTTTTAAAAATTCAGGGTATTACATTCTTACCCCCTTAGAAAAAGTTCCGTCCTCGAAACTTGAAAATTTAGTTGTATAAAATGATTGTTGAAAATTGAAAACGTTCGAATAAAGTACGATATTTTATTTTAAAACCAAGATCTCACAATTTTATTTCAATTCCGACAATGTCTATCATTCATTCCGCCATCTTCTTTCATGACTCCGCTTCAACTTGAGACCTAGAATCGAAGAGTAAAGAATACAAAAGGGGCAAAATTATATGTCGACCCTTAATCGTCATTAAGGTCAATTACATTCCCCCATCGTCTTTCGTATCTCCACTTTACTTCATAAAATAGGATCGAGGACCAAAGAACATAAAAGGGACAAACTTGTTAGCATAGACTAGGCTCCCATTTTACTTTGTGAGATCCCGTTTGAAAATAATTTCCACCAAAAATTGTAATTTTTAATTATAATTCTGAAGATATATATAATGAAAGTAAATATTTATCTAACAATTATACTAGTCAAGTATTTTGTAAAAATCATTTATTATAACAATCTCGTACTCTGAGCTCAGGCGAACTTCCATCGAGGACGGCTTCCATGTATAACGATTAGTTATTACCAATACAATCATGTCAGCATAATCCATAGAACATATCATAAACACATAACTCTTTATTTGAAAATTTCACATTTAACATAACTAAACATAACATTCATATAATTAATGATGGTAATACATCTTAGTTTGATACTTGATTAGCGCATGTTACTTTCAGAATTTCCATCATTTATTCTAAAATATTTCCTCTAGATGTTCGATCACATGTTTTCAAAAGGTCTTTTTGCTTCATTCTTCACTCCATACTAGCGAAGTCGTCGTTGTCATTTGCATCATCGTCTTTTCCCTGCATTAAAAACACTCTTCCATTCGAAGTTGGTCCACGTGGGGGATTACGGTTGAAATTTGTAGTGCCACCATTTCCTTTGTTCACGTCGTTTCTCCTATCACCTTGCTCTCGATGTATTTGCGGACAATCTCTGATTTGGTGATCTTTGCTACCACATTTGAAGCAATCTCGCGTACCAATTCGACATTCTTTCTTAGTATGGTTCCATCTTCCACACTTGGCGCATCCACGATTCTTGTTAAAGTTTTGGTTTCCGTTGTTCCCTCCTTGATAGCTAACATTTTGTTTCTTATTGTTCGGTTGATTTTCTTCGAAGTTTCCTTTTCGTTTTCCATATGTTTCTTCTCGAAGCTTGATAATTCTTTCGACGTTAATTGCTCGATCATACAACTCTTGGAAAGTGGAAATTCTAGAACTCGAGAGACGATCACGGATCTCAATGTTTAATCCTCCTTCAAATCGATTCATCCTTTGCCTATCAGTAGTCACCAGGTCAGGGGCAAATCGAGCAAGCTCATTGAATTTCATCGCATATTCCAGAACATTCTTCTTTCCTTGACTCAATTTGATAAATTCCGATTCCATTTGCAGTTGCAGAGAATAGGGATAAAATTGTTCCCGCATAGCTTCCGTCAGCTGTTCCCAACCAAAACCAGGCTCATTTTGGATTCCTTTAACACTTTTCCACCACAGGTTGGCTTGTCCTTTCAAGTAAAAGACGGCGTAGTTGACCTTCCATTTCTCGGGGCATTGAGTTGCATCAAATAACTTCTCCATATCGCTAATCCATTCCTCAAATTCAGTAGGGTCTGGCTTGCCATCATAAGTAGGGGGTTTATGAGAAGCGAACTTCTTGAACATGTTGGAGCATTCTTCTTGCTCTGACCTTGGCTTCTGACGATTCCCTTGCAGTAGTTCCGACATTATCAATCTTATTAAGTCCATTCGATTATCACTCGTTTCTCCTGGGGTGTCACCGAAAATGGGATCCTTGCGCAATTCTTAAATTCTTTCTTTCATTCCTTCCAGCGTTAGTGCAGATTTGCGATTACCATTGCCATCGTTAACATCATCATCGTTTCTAGTGCCACTAATAGGAATACTTCCGCTTGAAGCCATCGTCGATCTGATCGCAAGGATACAATGCTTAAGATAATCTTTTCTTCATGAAACTAGACTAAGAAATTTTGCAAATCATAAAAAATAAAACATTCCCGTCACGTTCCCCATTCCTATCACTCACACTCATTTCATTTTAACTTAGCATGATTTTAACATATTCTTTTTAACTTAATTCTTGAAACTCTTCGCTTAAAACCTATTGAATTTTATTACGTGCAAAACCCGTAAGTTTTAGCACTTATGGTCCAGAACCTTGGCTCTGAATACCAAACTGTAACGCCCCGACTTTTAAACACCATTAATTAGGTTAATTATCTTTAATTAGCAGCGGAAACCCTAATTTCGTCGGAGCATCACATGCCGTATCTCCCTCGTGGGAAATACAAGGCGACAACCTTTTTACATTTACTGACTACTGTTGAGTAACAGTAATTATACTCCACCTCGATTAATTCTTTAAAATTTACATTGAAATCTAAATAAACCTTAATAAATATTCCTAACATGTTTAAACATTAATTTAAAAAAATCTAACTCAATCCATGAAATTAAACTAGAATTCAATTAATACATCTGTTATTACTAGTGAGACACTTATTCTTACTATATTTCAAACATTGACTTGACTGTCACGTCCTCACACTAAGGCATCCCGTAGTCTTTATTGTACCTAAAACATAAAAAGCAACATCGTGAGCCGAGGCCCAGTAACATAATTGAAGGAAATAATGCCCTTGGTCCAAGTATGCATTCAATGTTAAGTCTAATAAATGCGGTTCAGTATTAATTAACAAGTTAATAATTCAGTGAGATCAAGTGAGCTGAATGCCTAGCTAGAGGCCGCTTCAGTTCAAGTGGAATTAATGATATTAATCCACAGCTTACTCTTGACTGAACCCGTAGGGTCACACAAATAGTACGTAAACGGTTCAAGTATTTAATGGCATTAAATACTCCATCTATGGATATTCGGAATCGACGGATCTTGGTTTCAGTGGGATCTGAGATCGTCACAAGCAAGAAATGAATACTCCGGAAACGATGATATTGCCGGAAACGGAAATATGGATCGTATCGGAAATATAAATATTATCCAAGTAGTAAATGTTGCCGGAAACGGAAACATGGTACGTATCGGAAAATATTAATGGAAATAGAAATATTGCCGGAATCGGAAATATTGCCGGAAACGGAAATATTGTCAGAATCGGAAATATTATCGGAATCGGAAAATAATTCCGGAAACGGAAATATTAAATATTTGTTCGAAACGGAAATTAATTCCGGAATCGGAAATATAAAATATTGTTCGTATCGGAAATAAATTCCGGAATCGGGAGTTTAATCGGAAGCGTATCGTGCGAATTAGCATCGGACGAGGCCTGCCAGACGAAGGCCCAGCACGAAGCCGGGCCATCGCCCAGCAAGCCAGCGCGCCACAACGCACCAGCCAAGGCTGCGCCAAGCCCACCGCAAGGAAGGCCCAGCGCGCGCCTCGTGGCAATGGGCTGCGGGTGCTCGCGGGCTGCGCGCGCGCATGGCGCCCCTCGTGGGCTGCTGTGCGCGCGTGTGTGTCTTTGTGTTCATACACGAATCCTAAAGCTATCAGGATTCGATATATGATTAAATTCCTAATCCTAAAAGGATAAATTAATTAATCAGAGTTCTACTAGGATTCTAGTTTAATTAATTCGTATCCTAATAGGATTCCAGTTCCTTTTCCATACCTTTATAAATAGGTGCCTAGGGTCATAATTTATAGACACAATTGAAGTATTCTAAAGGTAAGATTTTGAAGAAAAATCAGCCATAACACTTGCACCTAATAGCCGAAATTCCTAAGCTACCTTAAGGGCGATTCTAGTTGGTCAAGCTTAAGGCGGATCCGGACGTGCTGTGGACTATCTACGGAGGGACGACACTTGGAGTCCTAAAGACTTGTTCTTGTTCGGTTCGGGCGCAGCTAGGGAGGGCACGCAACAAAGTGTATGCATCTAAACTATGCTAAATGATTATGTGTAAATAATATGCTTTCCTGGCTTTATGGTTTTTCCGCATGATTTATGTTTTGTCATATGAATCATAACCTATCAGTGGTATCACGAGCCTCTTATTATTTTCATAATCTAAATTGCATAAACATGGTTAAATATTACAAATTTGCAAGGAATTAAAAGGGGTGACTAATTTTCGTAATTGTTAATTAATTGCAAATTGCGTTTATTTAATTATATGTACGCAGTTTTTCGGCAGTTTCTTCGTTACTCATCCAAATCGAGTGATTTTTGTGTCAATTCCGCATGTAAAAGGCATTCTAAAATTTTGACAAAAATAGTACTTTTCGCCGAAACCCAGGATTCCCAAATTCGAAGCTTAACTATGACTTTTCGGAGGTTTTAGTTTTCCGAACGCAAAAGTTTGTAAATTTAAGATGTTAAATTAAATATTTGCGATTCTTGTTGATAAATCTTGAATTTTTGATTGACCTACTGTATATGTTTAACAAGTTTGAATGCCTAGCCTTGTTAATTATGCAATCTAATTTGTAATTATGATTAATTTGTTGAAATTCGAATAATTTAGAATTGATTTGATTTTCATAATTAATTAATAATTTAATTAGATGCCTATGATTAAAAACCACCATAAAAATTGTTAATTTGTGTTAAATTTTAAATTTTTATGACCTAGATTTGAATCCATGATTAATCGGAAATTAATTGATTAATAAATTTTCGATTTTTCGCCCTAAAATTATGAAATTAATATGTTTTATTAATTTGTCATTAATTTTGAATTAAAAATTTTAAATTTTTATGCAATTCGCTCATAAAACTTGCACGCACAAAGCAATGGACGCTACGTGTTACCCTTAAGGGGTGTTGTATAGTGCGGCCATGCGACGACGAGCAAGGGAGCTCGTCGCCCATGCGGTACGAATGCAGCGAGCAAGGCGAGTGGTGCGCGAGCACAAGGCAGCAGCCCTGCCTTGTGTCGAGTGCTGTGCGCATGTGGGCGATGGGCGAAGAGAGGTGGCATGGCACGAGGAGACGCGCGCGCGCGAGGGCGAGAGCTGGTCGCCCAGCGATCGCTGCTCCGCGCACCAACACGCGTGGCCTCGAGCGCTTGCTTGCGCGAGCGAGCGAGCACCATCATAGGTGCTGCGATGCTATGGGCAGGCAGGCTGCGCGCAAGCGTGGCTTGGCTTGCTGCGTTTGCGCGTGGCTGCTGCTACGATGTGCCATGGGCCAGCGACAGGCCGTGCAATCGACGGGGATTGGGCGCAAGCCCAAGTGCTCGTCATGTTACGATTGTCGAGTTTTTAAATTTTAATTTGAGATTTTCAGTTCATGTAATTTTAATTAATTTTAAAATTAATAATTTAAATTGTTTTCTTGGATTTTAATTTTGAATATTATAATTATTATAAATTTTATTTATTCTAATTATTTTACTAAATTTAAAAACCTTGAATTAATTTAAATTCGTCTGAAAATAAATTAAATAAGTGGATTCAATTATAAATTTATATGAGCTTTAAATTTTAATTAAATTTGTATGTTTCCGGTTAGACTAGAAATACATTTTTATGTTTAAAATTAGTAAAGCATATGAATTTATTGGTTTAAGCGGGAGCCCTTTTTAGTCATAAACTCTTGATTAGGCCTACAAATCCTTTAAGGTTAAACAACTTGATTAGAATTAATAAGGACTGAATAATTGGTAGATTATTGGTGCCCTTGATTAATTGCTGCAAATGTTTATATGATGCATACAATATGTTGTAACTAACCAATTATGTGGGCCATTCATGATAATGAATGGATGAATGGTATATATTGTATATGTACTGTTTTGCAGGTTATGAAGTGACTAGTATGGCCCAAATAGGATAGAAAATATGGTATGCGTACCATTAATTTGAATGTAATTGGTCTAAAGTACCAAATTTGTTTTTCAATTCAAATATGGTCTGCGTACCATCAAATAGTTGTAATTAGTTTAATTATAGCTTATCCTATTTGAAGAAAATGGCGCCTCCCACGGTGAAATTCAAGACGAAGTTACCATTTTAGAGACGGACTTTGAAGTTGAAGCTTCAAGATGAAGTCGGGCCATACTAGATCACATTTATCTTATGCATGCTTTAAGTTATTTATTGCTTTAAATATGTCTTAATTATGCATGAGATTGTGGATTGATTATGTTGCATGATTAAGGATTTTAGTTCACTTAAAATCTAACCAACATAGTAAGAGCCTTAAGTTCCAAACTTAAAAAATTGAGTTAAAAGGTGCCATGCCAAAATAACACTTACTTGGATATCCTTTACATCGATCTTAGTAATAGTTTTCCGCCATAGCGAGGTGTTACTTATCGATACTAAAGGGGTAAGGTACACAAATAATTGTGAGTACAAGTTAGTTTTGGTGAAACTCAACGATATAAGTAAGGAGTCCTTTTATGTCGTGGCAAAATCGATAGGTTTACCTAATAAGTTCTTAGACGTACCTATCAACCAAGAGTAGTTTCTAGACTATTAGCAAAAGGCTTTTTCTTACATAAATTTTTTTAGAATTGAGTCAAAATACATAATGTGCTTAATTCTTCAATGGTTTTAGGATCTTGGAATCATTTTATTCACATCTGCCGGAACACATAATTTGAATAAAATGCTTAATGAACATTGAATTATGCATGTATGCTAGAATTTAAGTTTATTAAGAGAAACTGTGAATAATTATTTATTTGTTTATTCTTTTCAATTGTAGTTTTAATTATGGCAAACAACAATTCATTCAACATTCGGTCAATTCTCGAAAAGGAGAAGTTGAACAGGAAAAACTTCCTTGACTGGCAAAGGAACTTGCAAATAGTTCTTATGCAGGAAGAAAAGGAGTATGTCCTGGAAGAGGCGATGCCCGAAGCCGCAGGCGACGGGGTCACTCATGCAGCCCTCAATCGTTGGATTGATGCCAACAAGGATGTGAAATGTCTAATGCTCTCCACCATGAGTGCAGATCTACAGAAAACGTTCATAAACTCAGATGCTTTCACGATCATCAGTGAGTTAAAGAACATGTTCCAAGATCTGGCTCGGGTCGAAAGATTCGAGACTCATAGGTAAATTCTTGAGACCAAGCTTAAGAAAGGCGAGCCCATAAGTCCACATGTTCTCAAAATGATTGGACTCATTGAGAATATGAGTCGGCTGGATCAGCAGTTCTCTCAGGAAATGGCTGTAGACACCTTCCTCCATTCTCTTCATAACGGGTATGATCAGTTCAAGCTGAACTACAGTATGAATAGTCTGGACAAAACGCTCACTGAGCTTCATGGTATGCTGAAGACCGCTGAAAAGACGCTCAAAAGTGATAAGCAAGATGTGCTTATGGTGCGTGGGGGCAAGTTCAAGAAATCTGGAAAGAAGAGGAATGCTAAGAAAGGTGGCAACAAGGCCAGCCCAACTAAGCAAACTGGCGCCAAGTCTGAAAAGAGGAAGGTCAGTCAACCCACTTCTGAATCCGAATGCTTCTACTGCAAGAAGAAAGGGCATTGGAAGAGAGATTGCTTGAAGCTAAAGGAAGATCAGAAGAACGGAACAGTCGTTCCATCTTCAGGTATTTTCGTTATAGACTGTATACTTGCTAATTCAACTTCTTGGGTATTAGATACAGGTTGTGGCTCACACTTATGTTCCAATTCACAGGGACTAAGAAGAAGTAGAAAGCTAAGCAAGGGTGAAGTCGACCTACGAGTGGGAAATGGAGCACGGATTGCTGCATTAGCTGTAGGAACTTATTATTTGTCGTTGCCCTCTTGGCTAGTTTTGGAACTGGAAGAGTGTTCCATGTTCCAAGTCTTACTAAAAACATCATTTCAGTTTCTTGCTTAGATGCTAAGGGATTTTCCTTTTTAATAAAAGACAATAGTTGTTCGTTTTATTTTAAAGAGATGTTTTATGGATCTGCTAGATTAGTCAATGGACTTTTTTTATTAGATCACGACAAACAAGTTTATAACATAAATACCAAAAATGCCAAAAAGGATGATTCAGATCTCACCTATCTGTGGCATTGTCGATTAGGCCATATTAACCTGAAACGCATAGAAACACTTCAAAAGGAAGGAATTCTAGAACCATTTGACTTAGAGGATTATGGTAAGTGCGAATCATGTTTACTTGGCAAAATGACAAAGCAACCTTTCTCTAAAGTTGGAGAAAGAGCAAATGAACTATTGGGTTTAATCCATACAGATGTATGTGGACCAATGAGTACAAATGCTAGAGGTGGTTTCAGCTACTTTATCACTTTCACTGATGACTTCAGTAGATATGGTTATGTCTACCTAATGAAGCATAAGTCTGAATCCTTTGACAAATTCAAGGAATTTCAGAGTGAAGTAGAGAATCAATTAGGGAAGAAGATTAAGGTACTGCGGTCTGATAGAGGCGGTGAATATCTGAGCTATGAATTTGATGACCATCTGAAAGAATGTGGAATTCTATCAGAATTGACTCCTCCTGGAACACCACAATGGAACGGTGTGTCGGAACGGAGGAACAGAACCTTGCTAGACATGGTTGGGTCAATGATGGGTCAGGCTGAACTTCCATTAGAATTTTGGGGACATGCACTAAATACAGCTACACTCACTATAAATAGAGCTCCGTCTAAAGCTGTCGAAAAGACTCCATATGAGTTATGGTTTGGAAAGCCTCCAAAAGTGTCTTTTCTTAAGATTTGGGGATGTGAAGTATACGTCAAACGATTAATTTCAGACAAACTTCATCCGAAATCTGACAAATGTATCCTTGTGGGCTATCCAAAGGAAACAAAGGGGTATTACTTCTACAATACAATCTGAGAACAAGGTGTTTGTTGCTCGAGATAGTGTCTTTTTGGAGAAGAATCACATTTCCAAAATGACAAGTGGGAGAAAAGTAGACCTCGAAGAAAATCGAGTCGAACAACAAACTCTAGAGAATGCTCAAGATGACATTCAGGATGAAACTCAGAGATCTTTAGAAGTATCTGGTGAGAATCATGGTCAATCTAGAGATGTAACCCCGTGTAGATCGCAGATATATAGATCTCAACCGGAAAGGTACTTAGGTATTTTGACGAACGAGAGCTGTGACATTCTATTACTTGAAAGTGATGAACCTGCGACTTACAAACAAGCTATGACGAGCCCTAGCTCCAAGCAATGGCAAGAAGCCATGCAATCTGAATTAGACTCCATGTCAGAAAACCTAGTATGGGATTTGGTCGATTTGCCAGATGGCTACCAAGCCATTGGAAGCAAATGGGTTTTCAAACTGAAAAAGGACAAGGATGGGAAAATTGAAGTTTTCAAAGCTAGATTGGTTGCAAAAGGTTACAGGCAAGTCCACGGTGTGGATTACGATGAAACCTTTTCACCAGTTGCAATGCTAAAGTCTATTCGGATAATGTTAGCAATAGCTGCATATTACGAATACGAAATATGGCAGATGGATGTCAAAACCGCTTTCTTAAACGGCGTTTTAACAGAAACTGTGTTTATGACACAACCTGAAGGTTTTGAGGATCCAAAGAATGCTAAAAAGGTATGCAAGCTAAAGAAATCAATCTACGGATTGAAGCAGGCATCAAGGAGCTGGAATATACGTTTTGATGAAGCAGTCAGTGACTTTGGTTTCATCAAGAACGCGGACGAATCTTGTGTATACAAGAAGGTCAGTGGGAGCAAAATTTCTTTCCTAGTATTATATGTCGACGACATATTACTTATTGGAAATGACATTCCTATGTTGAACTCTGTCAAGATTTGGCTTGGGAAATGTTTTTCGATGAAGGATCTAGGAGAAGCACAATACATATTGGGCATCAAGATTTACAGAGATAGATCTAAAAGGATGATTGGACTTAGTCAAAGCACTTATATCAATAAGGTGCTTGAAAGGTTCAAGATGGCAGACTCCAAGCGAGGCTACCTACCCATGTCTCATGGAATGACTCTAAGCAAGACTCAGTGCCCAAAAACACTTGATGAGCGTAGACGAATGAATGGGATTCCATATGCATCATTGATTGGTTCAATAATGTATGCTATGATATGTACACGCCCGGATGTTGCGTACGCACTCAGTGCTACGAGCAGATACCAGTCAGACCCAGGAGAGGCACATTGGACTGCTGCCAAGAACATTCTGAAGTACCTGAAAAGACACAGAGATGACTTCCTGGTCTATGGTGGAGATGATGAATTAATTGTTAAAGGCTATACGGACGCAAGTTTCCAAACCAACAAGGATGATTTCAGATCACAGTCTGGGTTTGTCTTCTGCCTCAACGGAGGAGCAGTAAGCTGGAAAAGTGCTACGCAAAGCACCATTGCGGATTCTACAACTGAAGCGGAGTACATTGCTGCACATGAAGCAGCAAAGGAAGCTATATGGCTAAGGAAGTTCATAGGCGAACTTGGTGTAGTCCCCTCCATTAAAGGACCAATATCCCTATATTGTGATAATAACGGAGCTATTGCACAGGCAAAGGAGCCTAGACACCACCAAAGAGTCAAGCATGTACTTCGTAGATTTCACCTTCTAAGAGAGTTCGTTGAAAGAAAAGAATTCGAGATAAGCAAGATTGGAACTAATGACAACATATCAGATCCATTGACTAAACCTCTGCCGCAGGTGAAGCACAACTCGCACACTGCAGCTATGGGAATCAAGCATATTGGAGAATGGCTTTGATGTCCTTGTTTAATGTTTTAAAGTTTTAAAGTTTAATTCTTTGTAAAACATTATTGGTTAATCATTCACAATAAATGAATAGAATTCATTTTTCCATTTAATTTGTGGTTTATTAAATGATGAGTCCCTTCAATTTGACGATATATTCAAGATAGACTGTCAGGACCAGTCCTGTGACTAAGAAATGTCTATCAAGTGAACTTGAATGTCAAAAGTTGAAAATGGTCCCTGGTCGGAGTTTTCTATAAAATTGGACGCATAGAAAACGTTAGACGACTAGAATGCAAGATGACTAGTAGTTATGTTTCTTGAACTATGTGGACATGGC
The DNA here is from genome assembly GCF_020520425.1 of Spinacia oleracea. Lineage (NCBI taxonomy): Eukaryota > Viridiplantae > Streptophyta > Magnoliopsida > Caryophyllales > Amaranthaceae > Spinacia > Spinacia oleracea. The sequence continues at coordinate 85,744,813 of NC_079491.1, forward strand.
AATGTCATAATCATTTGCATAGATACTTACTTTGGGAGGACTAGTATCGGACAGACCTATGAAACTTTACTGTAAGAGATGAAAATCTGTCATAAGTAAATTTCATTAAAATTATTAGACACTAAATCCTCAATACCTGAGTGATTTGAGATTACTTGTTTGAGAACTGGTTACTTTGACGTTGACCAACCGTCGCACCGTAAAAGGAGGCTATAAAGGCAACGCTCAGGTAATCACCTATCAAACGAAGTCTACTCTCAAGATCGCAAGATTGGGATTGTCCTCCCATAAATCGGGATGAGATGCTGAAAGTTGTACAAGGCCACTCGGAGAGCTAGAAGCTGTAAAATGCATGGCCGTGCTTAGATGAATCATAGGCTATGATTATATGTTTTATTTGATCAGTTGAACTCTGAAACCGAGAAACACCTCTGGACATAATAAGGATGACAACTCTTACCTTATGTTCAAGAGCAAGCATCGAGCGACAAAGGAATTAGGAAATGCACACTTGTCCCTAAGGACAAGTGGGAGACTGAAGGAAATAATGCCCTTGGTCCAAGTATGCATTCAATGTTAAGTCTAATAAATGCGGTTCAGTATTAATTAACAAGTTAATAATTCAGTGAGATCAAGTGAGCTGAATGCCTAGCTAGAGGCCGCTTCAGTTCAAGTGGAATTAATGATATTAATCCACAGCTTACTCTTGACTGAACCCGTAGGGTCACACAAATAGTACGTAAACGGATCAAGTATTTAATGGCATTAAATACTCCATCTATGGATATTCGGAATCGACGGATCTTGGTTTCAGTGGGAGCTGAGATCGTCACAAGCAAGAAATGAATACTCCGGAAACGATGATATTGCCGGAAACGGAAATATGGATCGTATCGGAAATATAAATATTATCCAAGTCGTAAATGTTGCCGGAAACGGAAACATGGTACGTATCGGAAAATATTAATGGAAATAGAAATTTTGCCGGAATCGGAAATATTGCCGGAAACAGAAATATTGGCAGAATCGGAAATATTATCGGAAAATAATTCCGGAAACGGAAATATTAAATATTTGTTCGAAACGGAAATTAATTCCTTAATCGGAAATATTAAATATTGTTCGTATCGGAAATAAATTCCGGAATCGGGAATTTAATCGGAAGCGTATCGTACGAATTAGCATCGGATGAGGCGTGCCAGACGAAGGCCCAGCACGAAGCCGGACCATCGCCCAGCAAGCCAGCGTGCCACAACGCACCAGCCAAGGCTGCGCCAAGCCCACCGTAAGGCAGGCCCAGCGCGCGCCTCGTGGCAATGGGCTGCGGGTGCTCGCGGGCTGCGCGCGCGCGCATGTCGCCCCTCGTGGGCTGCTGTGCGTGCGTGTGTGTGTGTTCATACACGAATCCTATGTTAGGTTATGATACATATGACAATTCATAAATCATGCAGAAAAACCATAAAGCCAGGAAAGCATATTATTTACACATAATCATTTAGCATAGTTTAGATGCATACACTTTGTTGCGTGCCTTCCCTAGCTGCGCCCGAACCGAACAAGAACAAGTCTTTAGGACTCCAAATGTCGTCCCTCCATAGATAGTCCACAGCACGTCCGGATCCGCCTTAAGCTTGACCGACTAGGATCGCCCTTAAGGTACTTAGAATTTTCGGCTAATGTAGGCAATTATATGACTGAATTTTTGCTCTAAAAAATCACTTTGAATACTTGAAATCGTGTTTGAAGGAAATAATGCCCTTGGTCCAAGTATGCATTCAATGATAAGTCTAATATATGCGGTTCAGTATTAATTAACAAGTTAATAATTCAGTGAGATCAAGTGAGCTGAATGCCTAGCTAGAGGCCGCTTAAGTTCAAGTGGAATTAATGATATTAATCCACAGCTTACTCTTGACTGAACCCGTAGGGTCACACAAATAGTACGTAAACGGATCAAGTATTTAATGGCATTAAATACTCCATCTATGGATATTCGGAATCGACGGATCTTGGTTTCAGTGGGAGCTGAGATCGTCACAGGCAAGAAAAGAATACTCCGGAAACGATGATATTGCCGGAAACGGAAATATGGATCGTATCGGAAATATAAATATTATCCAAGTCGTAGATGTTGCCGGAAATGGAAACATGGTACGTATCGGAAAATATTATCGGAAATGGAAATATTGCCAGAATCGGAAATATTGCCGGAAACGGAAATATTGTCAGAATCGGAAATATTATCGGAATCGGAAAATAATTCCGGAAACGGAAATATTAAATATTTGTTCGAAACGGAAATTGATTCCGGAATTGGAAATATTAAATATTGTTCGTATCGGAAATGAATTCCGGAATCGGGAATTTAATCGGAAGCGTATCGTACGAATTAGCATCGGACGAGGCCCGCTAGACGAAGGCCCAGCACGAAGCCAGGCCGTCGCCCAGCGAGCCAACGCGCACCATCGCACGCCAAGCCTCGACCAGGCCCAGCGCAAGGCCAGGCCCAGCCAAGGCCTTGGGCGCGCGCGCGAAAGCACAGCAGTGGGCCGAGCGCTGTGCGCCTAGCGTGGGCCGCAAGGCTTGCGCGGGTGTACGGTGCTCGTGCAATGCTTGTGCGGGAATCCTGAAGCAATCGGGATTCGAAGTATGATTAAATCCTAAAACTATTAGATAATGATTATTTAATTAGAGTCCTAGTAGGGTTATAATTAAATAAATTAGTATCCTAATAGGATTCCAAAACTCTTTCCATAACTCTATAAATAGGTGCCTAGGGTCACATATTTTCATAGATTATTCAAGTATTCAAAGGGAGTTTTTGAGAGAAAATTCAGACACATTCCTTGACTAAAAGTGTCGAAAATCTTTAGTACCTTAAGGGCGATTCTAGTTGGTCAATCTTAAGGCGGATCCGGACGTGCTGTGGACTATCTACGGAGGGACGACACTTGGAGTCCTAAAGACTTGTTCTTGTTCGGTTCGGGCGCAGCTAGGGAGGGCACGCAACAAAGTGTATGCATCTAAACTATGCTATATGATTATGTGTAAATAATATGCTTTCCTGGCTTTATGGTTTTTCCGCATGATTTATGTTTTGTCATATGAATCATAACCTATCAATAATACCCTAACAACGTAAATTCATTTCAATTCATTTTATTTACTTTGCAATCAGGGAGAATAGAATATAGTGAATCATTTTCATAAATGCATTATAATAAAACATCATTTATAACTTGAAACTTTAATAGTTCCCATTATCTTTCATAAAACCTTCATTTTACTTGGTAACTGACAAGTTAGCCTTGCGGGACGTCTCCCACATTGCGATAGTCCTCAAGGAGCACTCTTCCTTGTTGGACATACGCCCGTACCTAATTAGTTTCTTTTTTTAGCTTGCAGTAATCCTCAAGGAGCACTCTCCCTTGTTGGGTGTCCCGCGGTACGGCGGTACGTGCACGATCTAAAAATAGTAACCCCACTAACTGCCAGAACCGGTTACACTTGTATTTATCATGTTTCGTATCTTATTAATAACTCATAAACATCATCTTATAAAATCATTCATAAACATATTTAAATATCATCATTCATAAAACACACTTCATAAATACATTTCATATCCCACAATCCAATAAAAACACATCATTATAAACATATTTCATAATCTCATAAAACACATTTCATAAGGGGATTGTGGGTGTTAGCAATAGATGTTACCTCAACCGTAGTTTATACGTCCCGTTCGATGGATCGTTCTTCCTGAGCTCTAAGTCCGATTTCTTTCAGAATATTAAATCATTTAATTTATTAAACGATTAATTTTTTTTAAAATTAATACTTTATAATAAGTTTATAAATAATTGAATTTACGAATAAAAATTATAATTCCATAGTTTTAATGAAAATATTATTATTAATAAAAATTTCAAATAAAAACTAAATTCATGTTTCATAAATTGATTTTATACGAATATTATTTAAATTCTGTTTTGCTAAATAAAGCTAGTAATTTATTTTAGTAAAATTGATAATTAAATATATTTTCCTATTTAATAATAAAAAATTTATTAGTAAATAATTATACTATAATACTTTATTAAAAATATAAATATTCATAAGTAGGAGAATCTGAAATTTTGGTATAACTTGCCCAAAATCCAACAATTAAAATTGGCCAATTCAAGTTGGGCTTGGGAGAATCAATCAAGTTTCAATTGTTGAAACCTGATTTCCTTGGTTTTCTGGAAAGGGAACACGGAGCAGGGGAGGCACGAGAACAGGGGAGGGGCAGGGCACGAAGGAGTAGGGAAGCACGAAGAGGAAGGAGAGGGGAGATGGTGGGCGGCGGTGTAGGCGGCGGTATAGGTGTCGCAGCGCGAAACCACGGCCGAGAGGCGACAGTGGTGGTGGTTTCGCGGAGGTGAAACAGCAAGGGGAAGGGAGGTGGTGGAGCGCACAGGGGAAAGCAGGGAAACGGGTGTTTCCGGTCGATTATGGGTGGCGACAGAGGTGTATAGGCGGTGAGGGTGGCTGGGAATGGTGGGCGGATGTTGGGTGATGATGGTGGTTGGTCTTGCGGTGGCAGAACAACAAGGGAAAGGGAGAGGGAGTACGAACAGGGGAGGGGAAGCAGGGGATGCGGGGTGTTTGCGGTGGCCACAAGGTGGCGTTGGTGGTTGTTGCTTGAAACAGAGAATGAGCTGGAGAATTGGAGAGTTTAGTTGAATTAATGCACTGAATTGTTGGGTAACAAGGAGCAGATTTCTGATCTATTTATAGAATCATGGGGATGCCATTGACATCATCCATGAGCTCACCATGGTAGTAGATTGAGGAAGAAGTTGTGGTACTTGGAGACCAAGAAAATTGACTTGGACTGCTTTAGGGAGAAAAAGTAGTCAAGAAAGTAAGGAAATTTTGTCTGCTTCTTGTTTTGGTTGACACGTGAGAGAAGAGCAGAAGAACAATATGTATTTTGGCTTTGAGTGAGAATGAGTATATTTTTATAATCTTAGAATTGGTAAATTTCAGAATTTTAGTTACTATTTTAGGAATTGGTAAACAAAAATAGAAATCCTTAATTTTGAAATAATTCCTTAAAATATCGACAACATAAAATAAAATTTAGTTTTCGAATAAATTAAGAACGTTTCGAAATTATTATTTAAATCCGACATTATGAAATAATTAAAAAAAAGTAGCTTGAGCTCGTAAATCTGAAATTAAATTATAAAATCTGAAAAATATATATCGCGTAACAATATTAAAAATTCAAGTGAAATAAAAATTTGTTAATTAAAATGAAGTTCGAATTTAGGATTTAAAACGATTTTAAGCTAAATAAAAATAATTAAGCATAATTAATCAAGTTTTAAAAATTCAGGGCATTACACTTACAAATTAAAATAATAAAATAATACAACTATAATCGACTAACTAAAAATATTATTAAAAAAATTTACATTTTTTTATAAACGGGTCGGACGGGCTTGCCAACGACAAATATTATCTCGCCCATGTCCGTCGTTAACAATAATTGGTTGGGCTTAGCCCGCCCAAATTTATTTTTTCCGAAATCATTGTCCAACCCCGCTATTTAAACAGGCATGGTGAACCGGGCTTAGCGAGTCGTCCCCCCCCCCCCCCCCCCCCCCCCATGATCTATCTCTACTAAAGATACTGGCCTATTGGTGGTCAAATTTGTGTTTTGGCATTTGCAGGGGTGTGCAGTCAAAGTGGTTCAAGCAACTTGGGACATAGGGAGTACATAATAGAGATTTTTTTTGTATCTTGGCATGAATCAAGAGATTATCTAAGTTTAATTTACAATTAAAATAAGGTTGAATAAGTATTTTATATGTTTGATATATTAATATGGTGATTTGAATAAAATATTGAGAAAATATATAATTGATAAAACGATTTTACTAAAAAATATTACCAAAATTACTTTTAGCAAATTATTATTATTATGTGGAATATATTATGTCCATAATCTATAAACAAAGATTTTTTTTCCACACATAAACCGAAAAAAAAGTAGAATTATTTTAAGAAAAAAGATTTTTGGCGGAAAAATTTTGTATTGAAAAGTGACATGTGTCCCTCCTCGTGTCTGTTTTAGCATATTGTAATATATAAGTTTAAATGAGCTAAAATCATATGGATAAACTACAACCTCATACAAAAGTTTTCCCTTAAGAGTTTTATCCCATAACTCAACACAAAGGCGGTTGATAGTAATTGTATGGTTATGAATTCATGAAGGGAAAAATAATGGGTCTTTTACTTCACTTTGCCTTATTCTTGTCAAAATCTGACCATACCATTCCAGAAAAGTTTAATCATAAATAACGGGAACAAATCTTCTTCTTTCTTTTTTCTTATTGTATTTCTGAAATTTTGAAAATTAAATATTTGAGAAATACACATTAAGGGGCGTTCTTTTCGCCGAATGAAACATGATATTTTCTTGACTTACTAGAATTGATTAAACCTGGTCGACCTGATTGGATATTTTACCTGATCAGACCTGATTGAGTAATCTTGAAAAAATCAACTTACATGATCTGATTACAGCTTAACTTAACTTATTAACCTTAAACTTATTTTTGTAAGGTGAAGATAAAGCACCTAAAATGAAAACAAGACTCCACTTGATAGTTTTTTTTTTTTTTTTTTAATCTTTACGTATTAATGTGGAAATATGGTCAAAGTTTAGTTGAATTGGAAGATCATACCAAACCAGATCATAACAAAAAAAACATCCAAACCAAAATTACTGGACTTCATAAAATTCATAACAAAACACCGTATTTCAGATGCAAAGTACAAGCAAAAGTGTTTGGAATAAATCTTCTATGAAACCGTCATATGCATAAGACCGTTGATGTCAACAATATTTAATTATACGGATATTTCATGAAATACCCCCGAGTTTTGAAGTAATTCACCAAATGCCCATCAAGTTCCAATAATTCACCAAATACCCCTGACAATTGACTTAATGCCCAAAATACCCTTACTGATAACGGTTCGTTAGTCCGCCGTTAGCCTAGTTTCATAATTCACCAAATGCCCTTTTTTAAAAATTTATTTCACCAAATACCCCAAACTTAAAAATAGTTATTCAGATGTTCCAACAACTAGTTTTTTCGTTTGAAAAGTAGCCGTTGGTCTTGCTTGGCTATAAAAACCCATTTTCTGAATGTTTCTTGTAATTTAGATGTTGTTTTGTTTTGCTTTGCTAATTTCATTAGATTTGCGTTATGAGTTTTGTTTCAAAATCATCATCCACACACAATGAGTCCACATATATTAGAGTACCTAACCAATTTTGCTATTGTGGTAGGAAATTTGCCATATGAATCTCCGATACAACACTCAATCCACAAAGGTTGTACTACAAGTGTGATCCTTGAAACAATCTGAGATGGTGCAAGGGAGTAGTTGAGCAAGAAAACAAGGGACATCAGCATGAAGGACAATACAGGGGAAGCTTAGACGAAGGAGAAAGTACTGAAAACAGGGGAAACAGTAAGATGCAATAGGACTTGAAGAAAATTAAGAAAAATATGATATTGTAATGTCAATACAAGGCATCTTACTTTTATTTTGAAATGAAGAAAGGCTAATCCTATTTATGTCATAGTTTGGGATGGACAAGCATAACTTAGGACTCAGGAGAGCACGCAAGTACTTTTAGCAAAAAAAGGTCAGGACTTCAGAGAACTCTTAGCAAAGAAATTGGGAGGCAACCAACATGTGAAAGAAGTCCGAGGGCATGGTCTTATTATTGGTATAAAGTTGGATGTACAAGCTGGCCCGCTAGTTGATGCGTGTCGAAATTCAGGAATGTTAAATTGTTAATATTAACTGCTGGAAACGGAAAATTAGTGAGATTGGTTCCTCCACTGACCATATTAGAACAGGAGCTCGAAACAGGTTCTGAGATTCTCCTCAAGTGTTTCCCGTCCCTGGATTGAAGCAGTTGAGTTGAATTTGTGTACGATGAGTCGATGCTTGTCAAATTTCCTTGTGACATCAATAGATCCAAAGCTCATAATTGGCATCGTAGCTGTAAATCAGGAATATTATGCCTTGGATATCCCACTCGTTAATCAGAACATTGGTTTTCTTTGATGCTTGGATTCTTTTCATAAGTATCTTTCTCCCTTATCGTTAGGCTTAGTTTGTTATTTTGATACCTATAAATTGCGTAGCTTTGTATTGAGTGGAACACACAATCAACATTATTATTTTCTCTTCTTACTACGTTTGTTCATGATTAGCCTTTAGATATTGTCACGACTTTAGTGGATCAAGAAGGCATAAGCAAACAATAAGCAACAACTACTTTTCAAACGAAAAAACTAGCCGTTGGAACATCAGAATAACTATTTTTAAGTTTGGGGCATTTGGTGAAATAAGTTTAATAATAGGGGTATTTGGTGAAATAAAATTATAAAAAGGGGCATTTGGTGAATTATGAAACTAGGCTAACGGCGGACTAACGGACCGTTATCGGTAAGGGTATTTTGGGCATTAAGTCAATTGTCAGGGGTATTTGGTGAATTATTGGAACTTGATGGGCATTTGGTGAATTACTTCAAAACTCGGGGGTATTTCATGAAATATCCGTTAATTATATGACGACAAAGTGTAACTATTTGATTAGAACGTATAACCATTTGATTTATAGTGATTAATTGAACATAAGTCATAGTCCGTATTTCGTCAATTTAATCACAATTTGTAACTATTTGATTAAAAATTATAACTATCTGGTAAGAACTTGGTTTTATACTCTATACATTGTACATAAGACATGTACAAATATCAATTTTTTTGTAAAGTATTTTTCTACCTCCGTTCCTATATATTTTTTACGGTTACTATTTTCAAGTGAATTAACGTAAAGGTGAGGGTGAGCGAGTGGAGTACTTATTTGCAAGTGGATGAAAGTGACATTTTATTTAAGTGTGAAAGTAGATGAATAAAAAAAATCAGAATAGAGGGTATAATGATGCAAGTGGCCTAATAAATGTTGCAAGTGGATGATACAAAATCATATTAGAGGATATAATTGTAAACATTGTATTTTAAAAACAGAATAAAATATAAGAGTAAAGAACTTTCAGAAACAGACATAAATAAGAAACATAAAAAACTTTTAAAAATTGAGCTAATACTTCCAAGTACGAAAAGCATGAAAAGAAATGAAGAAGATCCAAATACACCAAGAGTAAATATATTCTCCTCTTGAATTTTCGTTTGTGGTATTTGTTCTTTTGGGGCGATGTGACAGTCGATTAAATTGGCGTATTATTGCTGTATGGGCTGGTAATTTGCCGTCGCAGCCTTTAATAGGCTTTTATCCTACGGAGTATTTTATTTGGCTTGTCTCTTTAAAAAATTCCCCCGTGTCCTCACCGTGTATCAAATCCCTTCAAGGACAAAAAAAATACGTTTACCTATTATTTCCAAAATAAGTAAATACTCGTATTCCCTAAATAAAAAACTCATATACGGGGTATTATGCTTTTGACTTATTATTTTGAAGTACTTTTTAAATACAATAGCAGTCATATTCATACAATAATATTTGTCCTTTTACTTAACATCCATCTTTTGAACCATACTAAAATATGATTGATTGAAATTTTCATCTTATTAGTTTTTTTTATTCCCTCCATTCTTGAATACAGAGTATATACCATGTTAAATTTCAGAGATATACGAAATGGGCTTGGGCAACCCAATAAGGAGGAGGAGAGTTCAGTCCACTTATAAGACCAATGAAAGTTCCACACTAAAACCAATTGACAATAGTGGAGGTGACTCCACAAGCTTATAAGTTGATATTTTCTCTCCTCTTTTTTCAATGTGGGACAACTCACATGTAGACAACATAGGGTCTCAACACCCCCCTAACATGTGAGTGTCCTTAGAATTAAGAGCACACCAGAAAGTATTATAACCCTCATTGGGAATGAACATCCAATAAAGGTCCCTTAACCAGTGGCTTAGAAATGCCCAGTTATGAAAGGCCCAACAAACCTGGGTTCTGATACCATGTTAAAACTACAGAGGAATAATATTGATTGACAATAATATAGCTTAATGGCTTAATCACTTGGTTACATCATTGGTTAATTTATATAGGAAACCATAACATAACTCTATTAGGCTTAGGACTCTATTAGATTCCTAAACTAACACAGCTTTAGTTTCCTAAACATATTAGAACCCTAGATATACCATAACTCTAACACTCCCCCCCAATCGGCAGTAACACGAACAGTACGATTGAAGTGTAAAATCAAGACTACCGAAACAATCAATTTGATGTCGAGACAAACAGGTAAACTCTTGTTCCTTTGTTGCGGTACACTCAGCCATACATGGTGAAGAGTTTGGCGATGCTAGGACACGTTGAGCACCAACACAAACGCATGTACACTACTGCTTTGGATTCCGCGCAAAACCAAAGAACATGTACACTCCTTGTCCGATTGAAACTTGCGCACCACATCAACAATTAATCACACTAGCGCAGGTACACTCTTGCACACGCGATTGCAAGTACACTCTTGCACGCGCAAAAAAACCAACTCTATCAGCAGCAACACCAATCTTGTTTCCGATCGCTCCTTTAGGTTCTAGATCACGGTTAATAATATCGAGAAAAATATCTCAATTTTAGAGAGTAAACAGTTCCATACTTCCAGCCGGTAGGTTTTTAAATCATACCCACCGGCCGGAGAATTTTTGCGGAAGCGTAGGAACAATCCAAAATTATGGATAGCTCCAATACCATGTTAAACTAAGGAGAATATAATATTGATGGATGGTAATATAACTTTGTGGCTTAATCATAATTTGGTTACATCATTGGTTTATATAGTAAACTATAACATAACTCTATCAGGTTTAAGACTCTATTAGATTCACTACAAAAAAATCATTTTATAGAGACAAGGGATTTCGTCTCTAAATAGTCCAAATCCGTCTCAAAATGATGATTGGAGACGAATTTGAGACGAAATGGGGCGTCTCTATAGAGGGCGTCTCAAAAAAAATTGAGACGGAATTTTGGCAAGTCCATTACAAATTTGAGACGAAAAGTTTGAAACTCTATATACAATCCCATCTCAATTTTAATTTAGAGACGAAAGTTTAGTAATCCGTCTCAAGTTTGAGATGCTTATAGTTTCCGTCTCAAATTTCGTCTCTAATAATCCATAATTTTGTAGTGATTCATAGACTAACACAACTCTAGTTTCCTAAACATACAAGAACACTAGATATACCATAACTCTAACATAGTACATTTCTTATTTAATGGAAAACGCGGATATTAAGAAATTGCATGCGTGTGTAAGAAAAACAACTATTGGTGTGTAATTGTATTGAGAATGTACAAAATTAATAGCTATTTAATGAAAAGGTACAAAAAACAAGTGGACTTGGTGATGGTTGGGTGGGAAAAAGCAAGTGTGTGTAAGAAAAAACAATCACGTTTTAATTTTTTTAATGTTCTTTTGACACAATTCTGAGCAAATGGGAGAAATTAAGAGTTAAAATAGAAATATAAAATATTTTTAGAAACGTCCGTTAGAAAAACTGGAAACGTCTTAAAGAACACACGGAGTACTATAGAAATGATTTTTTTATCAAACCAAATTCTTTAACAACCGTAACCCGGGTGTGATTATAACAACTCAAGCTTTAGAATAGCTAGATCGGCTAAACTCAAACATCCATACTCAATCTCGAGTTTAACTCTTCCAAACATTGATCTGTTTGTAACTTAACAATGATTCCGGTTTCTAACATTTTGCTTATTGGAATCCTCGTAACTCATTAGAATTTACTTAGCATTGCATGTTGCTCATAAGTCTTAATTAAGTCCGACTAATCCTTTTAATTTTATCTAACTTGATCGATCATCCACTAATAAGCTAGTATGCTCAAGAGCTTTCAAACTATGTTTATATCGTTTTCTTAACTCGGTTCATTAAGGCTTCAACTCAAGTTTTGAATAATCAAGTTGTGGTTCACAACTGATTTGGTCTTATTTTTTAGATTTTGGTCTGGACTGGTCTGATATAATGTTTTTTGTGAGTGTTTTATTTTTCCTAGTCAGTTCTGATCTAAAAATAACAAAAATGAAAATTTGTAAAAAAAAAAATTCAATCTTTGTCCGTTCTTCTAAAACCAGTATTACCTTTGAGTTATTCTAGAATAATCCAACGTTTAAGAAGTATCTTCCCAAACAAGTCATGACCTGTTGGTAACCGGGATAATGAGTAAATACGTACGACACTTGTCTTTCTTATTGGTATAAATTTATTTAATTTTAATTTTGGTTTTGATTTAATTTTTTAAAAACTAACTTCTATTTAATTCATGGTTCCCTACCCTTTTTTTTTCTCTCCTCTCCTCTCCCATGACAGACCCTTTCCACCCAATTTTTTTCTCCTCCACACAAAATGGCATCTCACCAAAAAAAGAAAATTCCACTATCAGCATATCCTCATTATTCTCCCGTCTCTAGGTCATACTTCCCCTTCGTTTCTATCTCCTCACTAGAAAATCAGCCTCCTCCTCCTCCTCTCACCACCACCCTTAGCTTCTCTCTCGTCCTTCCACTTCCGCGATTACCTGGCCGCATCTTTCCCCTCCTCTCATACTCTCTTCCTAATCATTACCTTTTGTGGTCCCCACCAAAGCCCACTACTACTTCTTCCTTGTAATTCTAGAGCCACTTCAGTGAATTAGTTGGACCCTCTTAGCCTCTAGAGTTCTAGTTATGAGGGTGGGCGGGTTGAGATGAATATGATCCGAGTTCTTGTTTATGAAGGTGATGGGGTTGATGGATGTTGGTTAATGCGTGGATTGGTGTTGTTGGGTTGGCAACACATTGTTGGAGATCAAAGGTTGGTTGGGATGGTTGATTGGTGTTGGCGAAGGAGTGCATGGGTATTGATGGTGAGGCGTGGTTGCGGTGAAGATGAGAGGAGGATGTATGTAGCGATGTAGAGTGGGTTAGTTGGTGGAGAGAGAGAGAGAGAGGGAGAGAAAAAAAAAGTGAGTGAAGATAGGAAGAAGATCAATGAAGCTAGGGAAGAGAAGAGGGCAGAGAATGGTTATGGAGGGATAGAGAGATCGAGAAGGGTGTGGAAATTGTGGAGGGAAGGAGAGAGAAAAGACTAGTGAAAGGAGAGAAGAGGAGGGTTTTAAATTAAAATAAAAATATAAAATATAAAATCAAATTTAGCCTAATTAGAGTTTGACATGTAGCATGCTTCACCTGTAAAAATATAAAAAAAGTTACTTGCTATTTAGGTTGTAGGTAAAATAACCTATTTCGAAGAGATACATGCTAAACGTTGGATTATTTCAGAATAACTCATAGATGATACTATTTTTAAAAGAACGGGAAAATGTTGGATTATTTTTTTACAAATTTTCCTAATAAAAATAAGGTGAAAATGACAGACTTTATACGTATTAGCTTATCTCCGTTTCACCGCAGTTGTATTTATTTGACTCTCTGTCGTAATTTGTGATCATTCTTTCTCGGAGGATACACAATTACAAATAGGCTGGGTTTAACGTTTAATGTCTCGTAATAAGTTAATTACCATCAAGCGAGTTCATATAACATGTACTCCACATGACTATATTATTTCTTAAACTCTCATTGATAAAGAGAATCACACCTAATCAAGGAAAATATATTTTTAGGAAAATAATTGTTAGGATATATCTTTACATACTTATCAGTTGTTTCCTAAATTCTAGATTTTCACGTTTATCTAGAGATATGATATTTTATGTGCTTGTACTGTAAATATTTTTTCGTGATTGATAATGAAGACAAGCTGAGATTCATCGATTCTAAAAAAACATATATTTGTTTAAGGAAAATTAAATTTTAATAATCCAACCTTTGCCCGGTAATCTATTAACGGTCCCACCTTTGAGGTATTCCTAGATGGACCAACCTTTTATACCCATCATCTTTTAACAAACCCTTTTAAATTGGAACCTGCTAATTCAGGTCACACGTCCTACGTGGCATCGACCGTTCTGATTTTTGCAGGTTACCTTGTTTTAAACTTCGTCTTCCTCGTTTTTCTTCTCTCTTTGTTCTTCGTCTCTCTCATTTAAAAAAAACACTCCTTTCTTTTCTGAGTAGCTCACACGACAATTTCTCAAAAAAAAAATTCCCCAATTTATTCTCTGCCCCTTGATCTTCACATCAATTTGCCCAAAACATAACAAATTACCCAATTTGAGAAAATTTTCCTCTTCGTCAAAAAGCCATGGTAGGACCAAAGCAGCAAGCATCAACTGGGTCTGGGTCATCTACGAACTCAAGACATGGTAGGGTGAAGTGTGGGTGTGGTGTTTCTGCAATTGTGCGAGTTGCAAAGAAAGGACCAAATTGTGGGATGCAATTCCTCGGATGCTCTTCGTGGCCGGTAAGTTGGTTTAATTGTTGTTATAATTAAAATTAGGGTTAAATTAGGGTTATAATTAAAATTGAATGTGTGAATTAGGAGTACAATTGCGGGTTTTTTAGATGGGTGCCTGAAAACAATGCCATTGAAGACTTGCAATTTCAAGTGTTGGAGAAGGATACCACCATTTCTGAATTGGAGTATGATAAGAAGTTGCTTGAAGAAAAACTGAAAAAAGTGCAGTTGAAGAAGGACAATCTTGAAGAGGACATCCATGAAATGAAGAATGAGGTCTGTGAATTGCGTATTGAGGTGATGCGAGCTATAAGGAACGAGAAGAACTACTCCATGGCGTTGATGTATTCATGTCTTTTGTTTGCATTTGTGTTATTCTATTTAAAATAGGTACGAAAGGGTTGTAATGACAATAAATCAGAAGAATATGGCCTTGTTGACTCGATTAATCGACGAAATGAAAATGTTATTTGATGTCGTTTATCGTTTATGTTCTCACTTGTTTGACTCGGTTTGTTATTTGTTGAAAATATATGACCTAGTTTGACTCGACAAAATGAAAATGTTATTTGATGAAGATATATGGCCTTGTTGACTCGGCTTTTTAACGGCATAATAATCAAGAGCTAAAACGAGTAGCGAGCGAGAATGAAAAGTCAACAAGCATACGTAAATTATGTAATCATACGTACGAGTATTACATGATTTGAACTTTAAACTTGAGCTCAATAAGAATTTCTGGCTCGACTTACGAATAACATAATTTGCAATGGAAAAGAAATAAAACTAACAAATACGAAGTATGATTTAAAAACGCCGAACTTCCACTCCGGGGTAATTAACATTCAAAAGTTAGTCTTGTGAGCATATCATTGTTTGATCCATGCCATAGTTTGATGAAAATCACTAAGCTAAGACTATAGATTACAAATTACAAATGTCGAAGCTTGATTGACTGCAGATTACAAAAGGCACCCCAGGAGATCCACTTGCTGACTTTTAAGCTTGATTGAAGCTAATGTGGTTCTGTTTGACTGGCCTGTGTAGGAGGGCCACTCAACTGCAAGAAAGAATATGACATTGTTAGTATACACACTTAAACATTTACAGAAAATAAAGAACACGAGTGCCCGAGTCAAACACGAGTGAGTATACTTACATTGTTGGTGATTGTTCCATCCTCACCAAAGAGAACTCCAATTCCAATTGACACACCACTTGATCTGCCCCTTCCCCTTCCTCTGCCTCTTCCTCTTCCTCTGCCCCTTCCCCTGCCTCTTCCCCTACCATTGTCTGATGTGCCCTCACCTCCATTGTCTGATGTTCCCCTACCCCTGCCTCTTCCCCTACCACCTCTAGAACCTCTACCAAGATGGATGACTCTTCCACATCTGCCCAACTTAGTTGGCTTAGCTATTGCATCCAAGTGTGTAACTCCAAAAGCTGCTGTTTCTTGTGTAGATGCAAGTGAGCCATCTGCCCTTGGTCTGCCCCTAGCTCTCTTTGGTGGTGGTGGGGGTATGTCTCCAGCAGTGTCTCTGTTGGGACATCTTCTCTTGTTGTGACCTTTAGTGTTACAGATGCTGCAAGTCATTTCCATACCATGTCTGGTTAGCTTCCCTGGCCTTTTAGGGTCTTCAAATGGATCCTTTCTTCTGTTCACTCTTGGTCTGCCTGGACCAATTTTTACGGGGGGTGGATCTATCACAAAATCACCTCTAGGCCAGTACCTTTCCCCCTCCATAGGAGGGATTGATCCAGCATATGCCCTTAGATACACTTCCCTCTTGTAACAGTCATCCACATGCAAGCTATTGCATGACAACAAGGGATTCCAAGCATTTGCCATTTTTTACATGTACAAGTCCTAGCCACCAAATCTACATTCAACATATCTAGGTAGTATTGTACATTGAAGACCGTGTCAGTTGATGGCAAAACCTCACAATTTGCAGCCTTTTCTTTCTCAAGTTCTAGCTTTGCTTGAATCCTAGGGCAAAGGACAGACTTACACTTTTCCATTTCTTGCCTTTTCTGAACTAGTCTTTGCATTATTGCAGCCCTAATGTCCTCTAGCATGTAAATGAGATGTTTGGTCCTAGCAGTAATGATATACCCATTAAATGTCTCAGCCATGTTGCTAGTGATAGCATCTGTCCTAATACTAGGCTTTAGGAATGCCCTACAGAACCATTTGGGATTGTAAGACTTAAAGGCAGTGACTGCATCTGTACTTATTGCATTTAGTTCCTCTAATGCATCATTATAATCAGCTTCATTGTATGCCTTTGCAATCTTCCAAAACAAAAGCTTATACTCATCACCCATATAGGACTTATGCCACAAAGCAAAGATATGCCTAGCATAGTGCCTGTGCTCTGCTTTGGGTAATATAGTAGCCACAGCATGCAAGATGGCCTTCAAAAAATACATCAAGAGTATTTATCAAAAAACAGGAGCTTAACTGTCAAGTAAATGCATTTAAAAGGGTTAAACATGAGTACTCAAGTCAAATACGAGCACTCGAGTCAAACATGAGTACTTGAGTCAAACACGAGCACTCGAGTCAAACATGAGTACTTGAGTCAAACACGAGTACTCGAGTCAAATACGAGCACTCGAGTCAAACATGAGTACTTGGGTCAAACACGAGTACTCGAGTCAAACACGAGCACTCGAGTCAAACACGAGCACTCGAGTCAAACATGAGCACTCGAGTCAAACACGAGTACTTGAGTCAAAAACGAGTACTTGAGTCAAACACGAGCACTCGAGTCAAACATGAGTACTTGAGTCAAACACGAGTACTCGAGTCAAACACGAGCACTCGAGTCAAACATGAGCACTCGAGTCAAACACGAGTACTTGAGTCAAACACGAGTACTTGAGTCAAACACGAGCACTCGAGTAAAACATGAGTACTTGAGTCAAACACGAGTACTCGAGTCAAATACGAGCACTCGAGTCAAACATGAGTACTTGAGTCAAACACGAGTACTCGAGTCAAACACGAGCAAAATCAACTAACTTCATCCACCAACAAGTAACTAAATTCAACTAACATCTACAACTAACTTCAACTACCAGCAACAGCTAACACCAACTAACTTCAGCAGCTAACATCTACCACTAACTTCAACTACCAACATCAGCTAACACCAACTAACTTCAGCTAACATCTACAACTAACTTCAACTACAAACATCAGCTAACACCAACAAATCAACAACAACTAGCACCAACAAATCAACAGCAGCTAACACCAGCAACCGTTAAGCATACAGAACAAAAATAGCTAACAACAACAGATTAAGAATAGAGGTCAGAGTCTAACCTGATGCTAATCATAAATGATTCAAAGCCATCACCATCTCCAAGATCAAGGCACTCCTGAATTCCCTTGAAGAACCATTCCCAACTCATGTTATTCTCACCTTCAGCTACTGCTCAGGCTATGGGGTACATTTGATCATTACTGTCTCTTCCAACAGCAGATAGTAACTGGCCTCCCAAGAATGTTTTCAAAAAACATGCATCCACACAAATAACCTTTCTGCAACCTTCTTTCCAACCTTTGTGAAGTCCCTCAAAACAAGTAAAGAGCCTTTGGAACATAGGAGGAGTTTTATCCTGATCAGTAACCAATGCCAGCTTATGACCAACACTTGATGCTTGTAATGCCTTCATATATGGGATAACCTTGTTATAATGATCCTTCATGGACCCATGCAACATCCTGTGTGCCTTGGACTTGACTTTGTATGCAAAACCCCTCTTGATCAACACCTTATAATCCCTCCTTGTGGTCTCCATGATCTCCCTTGCTGGCCAGTGTGGTCTAGCCTTAAACACTTCAAGGTATTGCTCTGCAAGCCCACTTGCTTTCACCTGCTTGTTTTTCTTCATATTTCTGTGGCAGTTGTGTTCATCAGTAACTGTTTTCACTACAAAAGTGGACCTCCTCTCATCCTAAGAAATATATAAGTAGAAAGGATACCCTACAACACACCTTACACCCATCCTCTATGCTCTTTTTTTGTTGCTGATAACCACACTCACATTCCTCCCCTACATAATCCCATACTTTGCCACTGCCTTCTTGAAATCCACCCTAGTTGTGAAACTTTGGCCCACTTTCCACTTGAACACATTGAAATCCTGGTTTGGGTTAACTAGAAGACTTCTAGAAGCTTTTCTCTCCCCAATTTCTATCTCATCATTTCCACTGTCAGGAGGTGTGTGTATTTCTTCATCACTCTCCTCATACTCACTAATGTATCCAGATCTACTCTTCCCTGGATCAACAGATGTACTAGGTGTTTTATGAGTACCAAGCTTACCATTTGCTGCCTCTTGTTGAAGCTTCTGAGCAATCTCAAACAACTTGTTGTTTGCTTGTTTTACCCTGGCTCTCACATCCCTAGCCTCATCATCACTATCATCTTAATATGGCCCATAATTATCATCAATACACTCCTCCCGATACTCCTCCTCATCTGTATTATATTCATCCCAACTCAACAACACATCATATTTTGGTTCTAAATCCAGACCAGCAACATTCTCATCATCATCAGACAACTCAACCTCATAATCTGAATCAGTTTTATCAGACCCTGACTTTGATTCCCCTACTAGATCCTTCCACAACAGAGGTGAGTCTGGCCTGTTATCATAAAGGTCATCATCCTCAAAATCTTGAGCATGGGTTTGGTTTTCAGAATTTGTGTGTTTGGATGTTGTTGCTTGGTTTGGTTGGGAGAGTGGATCTGGTTTTTCTGAAGTTTCTTGTGGGATTTCTGTATTGGTGGTTGTTGCAGTGGGGATAGGGTTTTTTGTATTAATGGATTAAGTGGACTGGCCCACTGTTGGTGAGGTGGAAGCATCTTGCTTTTCAAGTGGTCCCTGTGTTGACTGTATGTCAACTGACTTTTTGAACCTAGGACTTGACCTAAGTGGGCTGGTTATTGGCTTCTGTGGGCCCCTTTTAGGAGTTAGCTTTTTTGCAACAGATTTTTTTTAGGTTCTGGTGGTGGTGAAGATTGTTCTGGTGGAGGTGATGCTTGTTTTTTTTACAGGTGATGATTGTTTTGGTTGAGGTGATGATTGATTTGGTGGATGATGAGCGACATTTATGTCTCTCTTAGCTTAGGATTTCATGTTAGTTTATTATGCTTTTTCATAGTTTTTATAGCTTTTCGTATGATTTTTATAAGTTTCTTTCTATCTTGTGCTTTATAGGTGATTATGGTGAAAAGTAATGGAAAACAAGTAGAATTGAGCCAAAACAGGGCTTGTGCGACCGAACAGAAGTTCGTGCGCCCGAACAGAGGAGAGCTGATGGACACTAAGAAAGATGGAGCTTTGTGCGACCGAACAACCCTTTTTGTTCGATCGCACAAAAGCCCCTTTGTGCGATGGGGTTCTATTAAACGGTCGCACAAATTAGATTTTGGAGACAGAATGCCCCAAAATCGGTAAACGACCGCACAGACTTTTGTTCGACCGCACAAGAGTTTGTGCGCCCACACATGTTATGCTGTTCGACCAAATCAAAGTTCAAAGAAGACATGGGCCAAGAAAAGACCATTCGACCGAACATGATTTCTTGTTCGGTCGCACATGACGAAGAAGCCTGTCTTAGCTTTGTTTGCTCGCACATGACTTAATGTTTGATCGATCAGGTTTTCTATGTTCGGTCGCACAGAGGGTATGTGCGACCGAACGGCTGCGCGGGCTGCATATTTTCGAATTTCAGCTTCTATTTGGGGAAACTTATAAATATATTTTTCATTATTAATTTTAATATTCAGTTTTAGATTAACATTTTTTTTGAGAATTCCAAAATAGATTTTCAGCATTCTAAAGAGAGAAACTCTTCTACTTTGAAGCTTCAAGTTGTAATTTCTTCAACTCTTCTTTTAATTTCTTGCAATTCAATTCAATTCCTTAGTTCCTTGTTCTTTCTATTTTGCTTTTGTTCTTTAATTTCTCTTGATTCTTGAATTCCTCTTGCTTTGGTTTTAGTTGAATTGTTTCTTAATTCTTTAATGGTGTGTTTGGATACTATCATTTCATTTGAAATGATGGAATTGGCCCAAATACCTTATTTGGGAACTAAAAGGATTTGAATTTGAATTTGGCCCAAATCCAGCTCTATGAAAAATAAGCCCAACTTTTGGAATTTGAAATCCATTTAAAATTGACGTCATTTGAAATTCCTTCAAACCCACTGCCTCTCTCTCCCCTTTCACTCTCCTCTACCTACCCAGTCACTCAAATTGGTCGACATTTTTTTTTCTTCTTACAGACCTTCCAGTCTTCCCTTTCTTGTCCTTCATCCTCCATTGTTGAAATCTCAAGCTCCTCCATCTGATCTTCTCTCAACCTCCTTATTTTCTCTCTCCTCTTCACCCCTCATTCTTTATTTATTTTTCTTGCTGCCTGCTGAATTCCTCCATTCGTTGCCTCCCACCTTGCTGGTCATTATCGTCGACAACAACTCGTTTCAAGTCAAGAAGATTCAAGACGCCATGACAATAATGACGATGACGGCAACGAGATTTGAAGAATTAGGGTTCGGCTTTCCCCAATTGGAATGTTGTAAACAACCTTTTTTTCTAGATCATTGTTAATTAATACAACAATTCAATGCATAATTCATTAAATTGTTGCTGAATTATCCCATTTTCATTCAGTTTTGCATATGATTTTGAATCTTCTACTGAATGTTATTTAATGAACAATATTGTTCTTACCTGATATGAATGAGCTTTGAAGATGATGGGAGAAGAACAGAGAATGAAAATGGCATATGAAGAGTTAGAAGGTTGATGATGAATTTTGGGATGACTAATTTTTATTTTTTTAATTTATTAATTAAGAATTAATTCTTTTAATTGTGAAATAAAAGTTTATTTTTTCCCAAATAACATAAAAATTTGAAATGATGGATTTTGAGTTCTTGTTTCCCCAAACAAGTGATTTGGAATTGAATGTTAGGATTTGGAATGAAGGATTTGAAATGAATAATTTGATATGAAATGAACATATCCAAACACTACCTAATTGATTTTGCAATTGAATGTTCTACTCTTTGATTACTTCTTTCTACTCCTTCAATTTCATGATTGCTTGCTTAGAATCCATGAATTTCCTAGTGTGAGGGGGTCGAAAAAGCACGAGGCTAATGCGTGACCTCGTCCCTCGTGGGTGTGACGCTTCTTTTTGTCAAATCAAGTGTAATTGGATTTCCTATGAGTTTACACCCAATTGACTAGTAATATAGGAGTCGCCATTCAGTTTTTAACGACAATGAGAAAAACTGACAAAACCCGGGTATCGTGACATAAAGGGACTGCAATTATGTTTGACCACGACGGCCGTAGGTTCCCTTGTGATCCCTGGTGGTGGGGATCGCTCAACGTACACCCGCAGGGTAGAGATTGAGGGTTCGGGGGACTATAACTACCGAGAGGAGTACTCGCTCTTCGATAACTCCAGAGGCAGGATATCCTTACTAGCTCAGCATAAATAATTGAAGGGACATGCGTTAACTATTAAACTAATCTGAGTTGATTTTAACAATATGCAACATATAGTATTAGATCGAACGCGATTATCTGATTTAGATTGTTTTAAGGGACCTAGCATGATAATCCAATTTCCCAAAAATATCATATTTATTAAGCGTGATCGAACAATCAGATTTTAGTTAGTTTAACAGTTCATAAAAGGGCGAGGAAAGCAATTAAACCATGGAAAAGGGACACATTACGACGCACCCTTGAGAGGTGCGTCACGGTTCTCAGAAAACTAACCACTTTGACTTTGCTATTTCTCCTTTTATTTAACGAATCTCAAATTATGGGACAGGATACGTTCTGTTCAATTTATGGATCGATTGCGACAGAATGCGTGATCAGTTTTGCTGCGTGAGGCTTAGGCTTAGGGGTTTAGAGTCAATACTCAGAATATAATTGTGTGTTGTTGTGTTCTTTTCACGTCGAACTTAAGGGTCTATTTATAGGAAAGAGTTCGTGGAAAGATAGAATTGCAGAACTCTAATCCACGAGGAATTAGGAAAAAACACGTACCAGGTATTTTCAGCGCGGCGCCCAGAGCTAGGCGTTGAAAATAGGGTCTGGGCTGTTTTTCTTAGTCAGATTCGGATTCCTAGAATCCGGAGTATTTGAGATTTAATTGGGTCCTTTAGTGCGTATTAACCTTGTGACGGGATGCGTCTGGGCCCCTTACGAACTCTAGGCTCGTTAGGATTTTAATTAATACGTGACTCTTACTTTCGAATCATATTAGGAATAGGATTCTCTCGCAATTTCTATCCCATTTAGGATTTATGTTGGAGTGCAACACCTAATTCTGACAGGTTTCTATCTTTTATGACTTGCCACTTTTAACAAGTACCTATTACGGCAGTTACTATTTTTAGCAGGTTTCCATAAATAGCAGGTTTCTATAAATAGCAGGTTTCGGGTGAAATGAAAAGGGGTAATGAGATTCGTTATTTTATAGGAGATGCGTTGTCAAGTGGAGATTTACGTTTTCATCATCGAACCTTCCCTTTCGGGAATGGGGACAAAAGTAGGTGTCTACAGTTAGCCCCCACTTTGACTGAGTCTTGGAATAAGACGATGGTCAAAGTACTAGACGGAGTGCACCACACAAGCCATGGTGACCTGTTTTTGCGAGGGTCTCACGAGCCCCCGAGTGATAACATTTGACTTAAGGGTCATCACTTGGAGTGTCGACATATCCCTCACATGTCATTGGGATTTGTCAACGGATAGTATAGAAACTTCCTCACTTTGTCATTGGAAGGATCTAAAGAAGTGTAAAAACTCCCTCACTTTGTCATTGGGAGTAGCTACAGACGTTTTCGAAATCAATGTTATAAAGTGTAATTGGGCCTGGCCAAGCCCAACCACGAGGTAAAAAATGTTTTTAAAGATTCTCATTTTCAAGGCTAGTTAAACGAGAAAACCCCCTTGTTTTTATGGGACATAAAACGAGCACATCGCTCTTTTTTGGAAAAAACGGAAAACCAATCACATCGTTCTTTTTTTGGAAAAAACGGAAAACCAATCCTTTAATTTTTGGAAAAAGGGAAACCGATCCTTTAATTTTTGGAAAAAGGGAAAACCGATTCTTTAATTTTTGGAAAAAGGGAAAACCGATCCTTTAATTTTTGGAAAAAGGGAAAACCGATCCTTTAATTTTTGGAAAAAGGGAAAACCGATCCTTTAATTTTTGGAAAAAGGGAAAACCGAAAAAGTTATCGCTGCAGCGACTAAGGACCTACGCGGCTTATGACGCAGACCCCGCCGGCTAAAGATGGCGAGCCTGTCCGCTAAGGGTGGACGCCCCGTCCGAAAAAGTGGACGAATCTTGTTTTTGAAATTTGAAAATAAGGACCTACGCGGCTTGTGACGTAGACCCCGCCGGCTAAAGATGGCAAACCTGTCCGCTAAGAGTGGACACCCCGTCCGAAAAAGTGGACGAGTCTTGTTTTTGAAATTTGAAAATAAGGACCTACGCGGCTAGTGACGCAGACCCCGCCCGCTGAAGGTGGGCGAGCCCTGTCCGCTAAGGGTGGACGCCCCGCTCGCTGGAGGTGAGCGAACCTGAATTCGTCTTTTTGATTTGGGATTCGCGTGCCGCGGTCTTGCCTGATTGAGGTGGACAAGTCCCTATTTCATTTTTTTTTGTGATTTCTCTTGAGAATTTCTTTTCATTTATTCTTGCAGGAGCGAATTCTTTCGAGGGATGCTCGGATTTAGTTGCAACCTGAATGTGGGTTGACAACGTGCTTAGACGGACCATTGTCTTGTGGTCATCTTCTTTCATGGTTTTGAGCTAGTCTTTATGGCTCAATTTTGCCATTACCTGGGTCCTTGATTAGGGGACTATATATAAGTATCAACGGCGACCTTTGTCTTGAGGTCGTAATCCGGTTTTATCTTTTGAGGTTATCCAAACACGGGACTTCGTACAGTGTAGTCTGGGAATATTGTTTTAACTTTGCACACTTTCTTTTGAAATATATATTTCATTTCGAGCCCCCAAGCAATCGTGCTTGACGGTCATTTTTTGTCAAAGAGGTTCCTACGCATTTTGTAATGTCTTTGATCGTGTTTGGGATCGTGCTCGTAAGTGCGAGCGATCTTTGTAGTGGTGTGCTACTTTGACAAAGTCGTGAGGTGCGACTTTCGGAAATTTTCAAGTCGAATGAGTATGGCAGGGCCCAATAGAACTTAGGGCCCTTTTTGAGCGTGGGTTCATTTTCGGCGCCCAGGCCTGGGCGTTGAAATAATTCACGCCCAGGTGGGGCGTTGAAAATGTTGTTTGGGCTGGTCTTTTGATGACACAGTCGGCCTCTTGTTCATTCGTTTATTTCACTTGGAAGTTCTACGTATTCTCTTCTCTTTTGTTTTTTCTTTATTTTTAGAACGTGATGATTTTCTTGAGAAGCCGTAGCCGATTGGTGGACTACGGTGCTTGTCGCTTTGGGGCGATTATTTTAAGGAACTGTTGCTCTTTAAGGCGTACAGTTATTGCAACAGTTGGGCGAGTCTATATGGCCCGAGGAACATACCTTGAGGCGTAAGACTTTGATCGCTCTTGTATATATTTTTTTTCATTTGAATGCGTTCGTGAATGATGATATGTATGTGCGAACGAGTGTTCATAGAATGGCCGTTGTGTGCGGTCCATTAATCAGTTTGCTTGAATCATTTTTTTTTTTGAGCAATGACTGATTGTGAATAGTTTGCTTAGAAGCTTGATAGGGTTCAGGCCCATTCATGAAAGGGGCTCAAGCATCGTGCCCCTTTTGATTGTTCAAACATTTGCTTCGAGATTTTTTATTTTGCTATGGTTGTTTCGTAGCTTGGAGCCCCCAAGTATGCATGTTGGGATGCTTCCTTTTGGCGTACGATTTTTGGTAGGTTCTTTCGAGAAAGATGCCTTGGGGTTCCGCTCGTGTAGGTGCAAGCTATCCCTTCCGTGGTAGGTAATGTTTTTCTACCTTTAATCCTTAATGTAGAAGTCGTGTGGCTTGCATTTTGAATTTGGGCGATAAGTAGTCTTTGCCTCTTTTACACGTGTTAGTGCAATATGCCTTACTCTCTTTTTTAGACTTGTACCGTGGGATAGTTGAACTTATGGTGCGACGTAGGCTTGTGTGGCCTAACCGCATGTATTAGAACATTCCTCCAGGTGTTGGGATATCATTTTTTGCATTGGAGTACTTCATCACGCCTCGTTCAGGTGCTCGAACAAGTGTAGCACCTTCTGCGTGGGTTTGCACGGCTTATTACTTCGTTCGATGCGAGGATTCATAGGTGTTTCTTTCTTATTTTTATATCTGGGCAAAATATGGCTAGCAGAAAGAATCAGCGCCCAGGCTGGGGCGTTAAAGATGTTGGCGCCCAGCTCTGGGCGTTGAAAATTATCTCTGGGTATATTTTGACAGTTCTTATCCTTGATTTTTCTTTCGCTTTTGCTTTGGAACGACGTAGACTGTGTAACGGGCGCTTATAGGGCGAGCGTTAGGTGCAGTAGTTTAATCGGAGTTTTGGTGACTCGCGATTTTCAGTTACCCTTGTTAGTGGGGTGACTTTATATATTCTAAGTAGTGCTTAGAATTTGCGAGGGGTTGTAGCCATTCTAAGGTTCGTTTTACACGATTAGAGCTTAGGATTGTGCCCCTATGATGTATGTATAGCATTAGCGTCGAGAATTTGCGATAAAATCGTCATTTCGAGCATTTTTAGAGTGTTTTTCTTAAGCCCCCAATTGTAGCTACGGGATTGTCTTGGTGCTATAATGCTTGGCATACGTTTTTATGCATTCATGGTGACATGGATCATGAATAGTTTGAACCAGACTCGTTTAGTGCGAGGTACGTTCGAGTAGTGATTTTGCTACTTCTCTTGTAAATGTCGTATTGTGCGACATTGCCATGGTCAAGGTAGTCACATGTTGAAGTGTGCCTTGACCAAAAGCTAGGTGCCTTTCTTTACCCATAATCATATTTAGAAATCTTTTGACTCACTTGCAACATTGAGATAAACGCATACTTAGCTTAAACCAACGACACTTTATTATGTTCGAGGAAGTCTTTGAAAATCGTTTGAAAATTATTTAAAATCCGAGTCCTACTGTGTACAGTCTGAGGTGTCCTAAGTAAGTTGACTTATAGAAGGGTTCGTACAGGATTACATGAATGAATCAAAATACTGTTACGATTTTTGGAATGCCGTCTAAGGATTTGCTGGAAGCCAGGGTGCAGGCGTCAAGATATACTTGTGCCCGTTTGGCATATGCTTTAGGCTTTTAAGGCCATCTTTTCCAGAATTGCGGGAATATAAACCGTTTTCAAATCGACTTAGATTTACTTGGTGTATGTCTGCACAAAAGGTCAAGGTATACCTAGTTCTTTCCCTAGCTCTTTCATTTCAATTTTTAGCCCCCAGTTGCTATTATGTCTTCCCATTAACGATGCTTTTAGATTTCGATTTTAGATGCCTGTGTCATATGTCTGAGTAAGGTGAGCCTTGGTTAAGTGCCAAGTCCTATTGACAATTTCTGTTTTTTTTTTCAAATGGGATTCGCAAGCATTTGATTACCATGAACGGGTGCCCTGAGTTTGAAGGAATGATTGGGCGACGCCGTAGAACAATCCTCTTTATTGCAAGCTTACTGCCTTTACTACTTGTAGGCGATTATGACTGTGTCTAGTGGTGAAAGGAGATCTTTAAGCGAACGACTATGTCTAGTGGCGAAAGAAAGTCTTTAAGTGAGTTAGTTCGCTTTAGGGAGGGTCAAGTCGAGTACTTTAGAGGTCATGGACGCTTGCGCTAGCCCCCATTCAATTGAGGCAAAAGCGATCTTTTTGAGTCTTGGCTAAGTGCTTAGGAGTGTGAGTGCTCCTTCTGGCAAGGGTACGTGCCCTTATTATTTTTCGATGTGTGCTCATTTTGGCATCTTGATGACTTGGATTCTTCTTCGTGCTTTCAATTTTTCTTTCGACTTGGATTGCAAGTAATTAAATTTCAATAAGGGACTTCTATTTTTATTCTTGTTTTCCTATAGGCTTTAATATTTTTGCAAATTGGTTGGACCGAATCATGGATTGCCTACGTATCCGCCTTAAATAGATTTAATTTGGAATCAGGTCTTGCGTAGTTCTTAGCCTAGAAAATGGTTTCATAGAATGCCGATTTTAAACAAGTATGTTTTGAGGTGGAAACATATTATTTGAAACGGTAGAATAAGTGAAGTTTATTATTATTTTAATCTGTTGCTTTGCCGTAAGCCAAAAATTTGTTTTATATTTTTTTGAGTACATGTATTTTTTGGTGTTACGTATATCTGAATACGTGTTGTACCCCTCCAAGTGTTCGTTATTTTTCCGTGCATGTGCGGATAAAATGACGAGCACTTCTGGACAAATTTTAGCAGGCAGGGAGATTCGGCGCCCAGGCAGGGGCGCTAAAGATTTCGGCGCCCAGCTCTGGGCGCTGAAAATGACTTATGGGCGGATCTTTTTTGGTGCGCTAAATGCTTCTTTTTCTTTTTAGACTAACTTTAGAGGCGCTTTGCAAAGTTTCTTTTTTATTATTTATTATTATTATTTTTATGTTAAGCGTAGAATGTACTTTTCATTTGTCTTTTTTTTATTTGTGACTCAAGACTGTTTGAAAGATGGGTTGAATGAGATAGGGTAATTTGTATAGGTATTGGTCAAGCATAAGGATTACATCTGCTAGGATTCACATTTTACGGCCTCAGGCTAGTGTCACGAGCTTACATCAATCAAGGCCAATGAGTAGCATATGGACGGCTCAAGGGAATATCAACAGGACGTATCCAAACCAGTTATATGGTCATTATGCTAGTGGTGGTGTAAGAGCAGGTTTGGATTTTGGAAATGATGGGCATGACGCACGTGTCAATGGCCGTGCGTGGTTTGCGGTTGATAACAAGTTCAAAAACAAGAGTTGAGGTAATGGTTTCTTGGGTTATGGCAATGAGAACATGGATGGGTGAAATGAGCTGAACAGGGACCCCAGAGCGAAGGCGTCTAAGAGCATAAGGATTGGAAAGGGTAGACATCGTAGAATTTTATGATTTGGATTGGTTGAATCAATTCTTTTCCTTCGTTTACTTGGGTAGATTTCGTACTTTGGGAAGTACGGGCTAAGTATTTCATGGCTCTTTTCGCTCTCCCTTTTCTCTTTCTCTTTTTCTCTTTTTGCTTGGGATTTCTCCCCAACATAAATCCTTCAATCAATTTTTTTGTTTGGGCTAAAAGGTAGATGGTTGTGGTCTTTGAGTCACGAGGCGAGACTGAGTGAGCCTCGTTTGGTAGGCCTATAGCGGACCTTTAACTTTAGTAGGCCTATGGTGGACCTTTAGCCTTAGTGGGCCTAGGGTGGACCTTTTAAATTGTCTTACTTTGCAAGCGTATTTAGTCGTTTCTTAAAATGTGCAAATAGCGTTGATTCAAAATGTTGTTTTTACCTTATTGAAATTTAACGAAAGAATTACATCGAAAATAATTTTTTTGCTTCTTTTTAGATTCCAGTTTCTGGGATTTAATTGGAAGTTGTGATTTAGACTCGAACTTTCATTAATTTTTCTGATTATAACCCGTCTATGAATACAAGGAGATGGCCTAGACTCAAAATAATGACGTGGCGTAAGCCTATAATGCTTGACCCAGCGACTCTAAGACTTAGGCTAATTGGACCATAACTTTCGTTAGTTGACACTTTAGATTTTAACCCTCGGGTGTTCATTTGTCATGCGCTATTTTGCTTAATGTTGGCAAGGTAGTTAATTGGGGAGATCGAATTTCCATTTTTACAAGGCTAGAATCATTAGTGCGGCTTCTCTCTTAGTGTGTATTGCTTTACCCCAATGGTAGCCTTATGGTATGCCGATTTGGGTATTTTCATGGTTGGTCATGTTGCATTCATGGAAAATCTTTTAGTCCGTACTTAGGAGTATTTCAAGGAGCGAGTGGCTCGAGAGGACTATGATGGTCGTGACCCAATGTGATCATAAGCCTTGAGGCCATTAATTTTTCTTGCCAATGGTATTGACACCTTAGGTTCACTTTGGGGGTTGTGCGACTATGGGGGAATGATTTTCAGAATGTGACTGTTTCCATTTTGCAAATACTATAATATATTATTTTTATTGGTGGGAGAGAGTATTGAGACCGTAGATTCTTAGCAAGGGATGACAATTACATATGGGTGCTTATTGATTTAAATGTTAGGAAGGGAGACTCAATATGGTTTAACCTTTTAACTTGCAGAACGACACCAAGCATTATGACCGATTCTATGGATAAGACAACTAAGACATAGGATTTAGATTGTACTTTGGCATAGCCCAGCCTAGACTCGGATTTACTTTTTATTCAAACATTTTTTCCTTAAAAACATTTACTTTGCCCATGTGACATTCATAATTATTAGCATGTTCGGTTTTGATGCCGAGCATTGTCGTCGTGGGAGGCCTGACAACGACGCAAAGAGTTATTCTTTTTTTTTATGAGTCGCTTTTTAGAATCGAGTGCTTTTCTTACGCCCTCGTAACAATTCTTTTTACGAACGGTTTTTTTGTGCTACGTATTTTCCTTTTGCGCGGGCACCGAGGCTGCTGCGCCTGACCAGAAGGCCAAGCAGCAACTTCAACGCCCAGCTAAGGGCGTGAGAAATTCTGGCGCCCAGCCAGGGGCGTTGAAAATGCGTCCCTGGCTGGTTCTCGTTTTCTGTTTGCGTCTACTTTTGTTTATGCGACTTCGATTTTGCGTGCTTGCCTAATAACGTCCTTTACGCGTTGTGCAGCGTTTGTGGGATTTGTTACAGGCCATCCCGAGCGTCGCTTATTTTTGTGGCGATCGTTCGGGTTTGCGGAACACGTATTTTGGTATAACTCTTTGGCAAATTGGTTTATGAATGTTTGGGCAATTTTTAAGGTCGTTGGTTTTTCTAGGATAGTTTGTCACACACAATCATATATTTCGCTACACATAACTAACATTCCATCATGAGGCAATAATAACATGTCATGTAGTTTATGATAGGCTTCTATGGGTAGTTATTTGCGCCTGGCTTGGTACCGCTTCTATCGTAGATCCAACACATGCCCCGGTCGAGGTAGTGTCTTCAGCAGACGAATTTCGCTCAAGAGGCCAACCCGCAAGTGCAAGCCAAGGGGGCATGCAGGCGAGAGGGACCTAATGAGCGAGCGATTGGGTTTGGGACGGGTGTACTACTAGCGAAAGTGCCGAGTGGACAACATTCGAAGCGTATGCACCCCCCGGTTGGCGATGGGTATCCTTAGTCCCAACTCCCAAGATGAAACACCAAGGGAGCCAAGATTCGTTATGCAGTTCTGTCCGTTCACATTAATATGCTGATTTTCAGGTCGTCCCAACTTGATTGGGAAATAAACGCGGGGTAGGATCCTTTCACCCTTCGGCTATTTTGATTACCTACAAGCACGAGTATTTCCTTCACTATCCCCAGCAGAGTCGCCACTGTGAGGGGGTCGAAAAAGCACGAGGCTAATGCGTGACCTCGTCTCTCGTGGGTGTGACGCTTCTTTTTGTCAAATCAAGTGTAATTGGATTTCCTGTGAGTTTACACCCAGTTGACTAGTAATATAGGAGTCGCCATTCAGTTTTTAACGACAATGAGAAAAACTGACAAAACCCGGTTATCGTGACATAAAGGGAGTGCAATTATGTTTGACCACGACGGCCGTAGGTTCCCTTGTGATCCCTGGTGGTGGGGATCGCTCAACGTACACCCGCGGGGTAGAGATTGAGGGTTCGGGGGATTGTAACTACCGAGAGGAGTACTCGCTCTTCAATAACTCCAGAGGCAGGATATCCTTACTAGCTCAGCATAAATAATTGAAGGGACATGCGTTAACTATTAAACTAATCTGAGTTGATTTTAAGAATATGCAACATATAGTACTAGATCGAACGCGATTATCCGATTTAGATTCTTTTAAGGGACCTAGCATGATAATCCAATTAAACCAAAAATATCATATTTATTAAGCGTGATCGAACAATCAGATTTTAGTTAGTTTAACAGTTCATAAAAGGGCGAGGAAAGCAATTAAACCATGGAAAAGGGACACATTACGACGCACCCTTGAGAGGTGCGTCACGGTTCTCAGAAAACTAACCACTTTGAATTTGCTATTTCTCCTTTTATTTAACGAATCTCAAATTATGGGACAGGATACGTTCTGTTCGATTTATGGATCGATTGCGACAGAACGCGTGATTAGTTTTGCAGCGTGAGGCTTAGGCTTAGGGGTTTAGAGTCAATACTCAGAATATAATTGTGTGTTGTTGTGTTCTTTTCACGTCGAACTTAAGGGTCTATTTATAGGAAAGAGTTCGTGGAAAGATAGAATTGCAGAACTCTAATCCACGAGGAATTAGGAAAAAACACGTACCGGGTATTTTCAGCGCCAAGGCCTGGGCGCCGAAGATTTCGGCGCCCAGAGCCAGGCGTTGAAAATAGGGTCTGGGTTGTTTTTCTTAGTCAGATTCGGATTCCTAGAATCCGGAGTATTTGAGATTTAATTGGGTCCTTTAGTGCGTATTAACCTTGTGACGGGATGCGACTGGGCCCGTTACGAACTCTAGGCTCTTTAGGATTTTAATTAATACGTGAGTCTTACTTTCGAATCATATTAGGAATAGGATTCTCTCGCAATTTCTATCCCATTTAGGATTTATGTTGGAGTGCAACACCTAATTCTGACAGGTTTCTATCTTTTATGACTTGCCACTTTTAACAACTACCTATTACGGCAGTTACTATTTTTAGCAGGTTTCCCTAAATAACAGGTTTCTATAAATAGCAGGTTTCGGGTGAAATGAAAAGGGGTAATGAGATTCATTATTTTATAGGAGATGCGTTGTCAAGTGGAGATTTACGTTTTCATCATCGAACCTTCCCTTTCGGGAATGGGGACAAAAGTAGGTGTCTACACCTAGTTTCTAGCATGTGTAGTGAGTAGTCTTAGGTTAGGGAAAGGGGAGAATCTAGGGTTTTAATTAGGGGAAATTGATGATTGAATTGATGATTGATTGTTGTAATTAAATATGCATGCCTAATTGAGTGGTAGTTGCAAATGCTATTTGATTGGGATTTGATTGGATTGCATAGGCTAGGTTTGGCAAGACATTGTGAGCCTAACTTGTGTATGTGAATAGTGGTGCCTATTATATGCAAGTTTGTTTAGTCTAGGATTAGGCGAAAGCTCTTCCGTAGATTAGACGCTTCGCGTTCCCCATCCGAGAGGTGGCGGGTTCGTCACTCGATTCTATTTGCCTATACACCAAGTCGTTGCATGATCATGATTGCTTAATTGTTTAGTTCGTTTCCCCCGATTTCCCTAGATTATCCCCGACTCCCTAGCATTTCCCTTTATTGATTCAATTCATATAATTGTTATCTTTAGCTTTCTAGAATACAATTCAAACAAACTCTTGTTCAAACTAGCTTAATACCTAAACTCAATGACCACCGTTTCTATGGGACGATCCCTATAGTTGCCGCTATAGCAATATAGCCGGTTAGATAGTGGTTTACAAATTTTGTTTGGTCGGGTTGTTTTCTCTTCAACGACGGAAAATAGCCTTATCAAAATGGCGCCGTTGCTGGGGAACGGTCGTTGTTATTGAGTTTTGTTGAGACTAGTTTACCATTAGAAAATACAAAAACATTGCATTCTTGTTTACTTTATTATTTCCTTTGCAATACTCACGTGTTCTTTGAGTTTGTATGCTTGATAGGGGTCGTGCACGTCAAAGGTCTCTCCACCCTCTTGACCTTGAATTGGAGAGGACACTAAGGAGATTAAGGCACGTTCGAACTCGCTCATCAAGCCACAATCGATTTGAATCCTTGAGTGTAGGTGTGGAACAAGAAGAGAGTGAGCAAGCTTTTGAAACCATGGCTCTCCCGGTTAAGAATTTGGTTATACCGGAAGCATTTGAAGCAACATGTGGTATCCAAGATCCCACAACTAATACCAATAACTTTGAGATCAAGCCCGCCTTGATCAACTTGGTTCAAAGCCATCCTTTTTGTGGGAAGAGAAACGAGTCACCACACGAGCACCTTAAGCAATTCGAACATTATTGTGATACAATCAAACACAATAGTGTGACCTCGGACTATGTGCGGTTGACTCTATTCCGTTTCTCTCTCCTTGGGAGAGCTAGCGATTGGCTTGACAAGGAGGTCAAGCCAAATTCACTTCGCACTTGGAACGAGGTGACTAGTGCGTTTTTGAGCAAGTTTTACTCACATGGGAAGACGGCAGAATATCGCCACAAAATTCAATCCTTTGAGCAAAAGCGAGAGGAGTCACTTTTCGAAGCTTAGGACCTGTTTAAAGAGTACCAAAGGGAGTGCCCTCACCATGGGATCCCTAAGTGGTTGCTACTCCAAACCTTCTACTTGGGATTGAGCCCAAACTCAAAGACAAGTCTTGATGTGGGGGCGGGTGGTCCCATCATAAACAAGACCGAAGATCAAATTGAGGAGATAATTGAGGACGTGGTCCAAAATTATCAAGCTTGGCACGTTGGTGCAAGGGATTATGATGGCAAGGGTAGGAATGATGATGGTAAAGGGTCGGTATATGCTATGGAGCAAGCTAGGATCATTGAGAAGCTTAGCTCGAGATTGGAAAAGCTAGAGAGCACACCAAGTCAACCACCATCTCCATCAACAATTCCACCGCCTTCGGCTACTCTTCTCACTAAGGGGAAGAGCAAGGTTAGTTCCTATGACACTATGCCTCCGTGCACTTCTTTTTGTGATAATTGTCAAGATTTTGGTCATTTCCCCAATGCTTCTCCTTTGGTGCATAATGTGTCCTATGTGGATTATGGCCCTTCATGTGAAGGTAGATTTGATATGGAATATGCCCATGCCTTGAATGAGAGGTCTAGAAATGATAACCCCAATAATCAAAACTTTTCTAGGCAAGCACCAAGAGGGCCCCCTATGTATGGATCCTACCAAGTATATGGCCAAGGAGGTGGGTATGATAGTCAAGGCCGAGGTGGCTATAGAGCGCAAGGCTATCAAGGCCAAGCACCCTATGGTCAATCTCATGGTCTTGGCAATCAAGCTCAATACAATCAAGGTAGTTATAATCCCAACCATCAAGGTGGAGGGGGTTACAACTACTCTTATGGGCAATTTAGGGGTGCCTCTAGTGGGGGTTATCCGTTGAACTTGGGAGGTCCATATGGTGTGTCTCAATATCCACCTCCCGGATTCAATGGACCGAGGACCTATGGCAACCAATTCCAACAAAACCTTAGTGGTTATGGCAATGTACCTCCACCACTCCCGCCTCTCAAGTCTAATCTTAAGGCTCTCATGGAGTCGTTCGTGGGGGCGCAAGTCAAGAAGAATGTTGAGTTTGAGGATGGATTTAAGCAATCCAACACTCACTTGAAGATGATTGAAACCCAATTAGCTCAACTTGCTAATACCATTAAGGAACATCATGTGCATACTAGTCTCCCACCCCAAAGTCAAGTTCCAAAGCAAATGAATGCCATAGTGACAAGGAGTGGGAGAATTTTAGATGATGTTCCTAGAGCTAATAAGGTTTCTAAGTCCAATAGGAATGTGCAATTCTCAAAATTCCTTGATGTTCTTCGAAAATTTCATATTACTATCCCCTTTACGGATGCGTTGAAACAAATGCCAACCTACTCAAGATTTCCTAAGAGAGACTGTGACGTAAAGGAGACGGTGAACCTCACCGAAAATTGTAGTGCTATTATTCTTAACCAAATGCCACCCAAACTCAAAGACCCGGGTAGTTTCTCTATCCCTTGTGCTATTAAGAAGCTTGAAATAAGCAATGCTTTGTGTGATTTGGGTGCTAGTGTTAGTCTAATGCCTTATTCGGTGTATACCAAGCTTGAAGTTGATGATCTTGTCCCAACCAACATTACATTGCAACTTGCCGACCGTTCGGTCAAATACCCTATTGGCAAGATTGAGGATGTATCCTTGAGAGTTGGTGGATTTGTGATCCCCGT
Organism: Spinacia oleracea; assembly: GCF_020520425.1. Classification (NCBI taxonomy): domain Eukaryota; kingdom Viridiplantae; phylum Streptophyta; class Magnoliopsida; order Caryophyllales; family Amaranthaceae; genus Spinacia; species Spinacia oleracea. The sequence goes on from NC_079491.1 coordinate 85,780,444, forward strand.
CGATTTTGTGGTCCTAGACATAGATGAGGACGAGCATGTCCCTATTATTCTTGGTCTCCCATTTTTGGCCACGGCGGGGGCCATTATTGATGTCAAGCAAGGGAAAATTACTTTGAAAGTTGGGAAGGATAGTTTGTTTTTTGACTTGAATAAGGCCATGAGTTATCCTAGTTCTACTAATGAGAAATGTTTCTTGGTCGACTCTCTTGATCCCTTAGTGCATGACATGCATGAGCACTTGCTCACTCCTAACGATCCACTTGAGTTTTCTCTTTTTAATAGAGAAGGCTTAGGTGATTTAGGGGTTGAAGAGGCCAACTACAAGGAACTATTGGATTCTACCTCACCTTACGCTCAATCGGAGCAATGCTTTATTGTGCTTGATCAAAATGAAGCTTCGGATACTCGTGAATGCCGAATCGTTAAGGAAGCTCCTAAGGTAGAGCTAAAACCTCTACCTTCGAGCTTAAGGTACGTCTTTCTTGGTCCAAATTCTTCTTATCCCGTTATTATCAACTCTTCTTTGGACGACGAGCAAGTGCTCAAGCTCACTAATGTTTTGAAACGTCATGAAAGGGCTTTGGGATACACCATTGATGATTTGAAAGGTGTTAGCCCAACACTTTGCATGCATCATATCGAGCTTGAGGACGATGCCGTCCCACATCGTGAAAGGCAAAGAAAACTTAATCCACCTATGGGAGAGGTGGTTAAGAAGGAAATCATGAAACTTTTGGCGGCCGGGATTATCTATCCTATTTCAAATAGTCGATGGGTATCCCCGGTCCATGTTGTCCCCAAGAAGGGTGGGATGACGGTAGTGAAGAATGCACATGGAGAGCTCATTTCCACCCGGACCGTAATCGGGTGGCGCATGTGTATCGACTATCGCCAACTCAATCTTTCTACTAAAAAAGACCACTTTCCTTTACCATTTATTGATCAAATGCTTGAAAGGCTAACCAAACACAAGTATTTTAGCTTTCTTGATGGGTATTCCGGGTTTTTCCAAATCCCCACAAACCCGGAAGACCAAGAGAAAACTACATTTACTTGCCCTTATGGGACATTTGCCTATAGGAGGATGCCTTTCGGGCTTTGCAATGCCCCCGGGACGTTCCAAAGGTGCATGATGAGTATCTTTGGTGACATGCTCGAGGAAGAAATGGAAGTTTTCATGGACGACTTCTCGGTGGGGGGTGCTTGTTATGATGAGTGCCTCATCAATCTCGGAAAGTGTCTTGAGAGGTGTGAAAAGGTTAACTTGGTGCTCAATTGGGAAAAATGCCACTTCATGGTGGAGGAAGGAATTGTTCTCATGCACAAGGTCTCTCACCGTGGTATTGAGGTAGATAGAGCGAAAATCGAGGTCATAGAGAAGCTATCTCCCCGGGTCAATGTTAAGGGGATTCAGTCCTTTCTTGGGCATGCCGGATTCTATAGGCGGTTCATTAAAGATTTTTCATTGATTTCTCGGACTCTCACCAACCTCCTCCAAAAGGAGTGTGACTTTCACTTTGATGCCGCTTGTCTCAAGGCCTTCAACACAATCAAGAGTGCCCTTATTTCTACTCCTATAGTTCAAGCTCCGGATTGGTCTCTTCCTTTCGAGTTGATGTGTGACGCAAGTGATTTCTCGGTTGGGGGAGTCCTTGGTCAATGAAAGGACAAAAATCTTCATGTGATCTACTATATGTGTAAGACTCTTAATCAAGCACAAGCCAACTACACCACGACCGAGAATGAATTTCTTGCCATTGTGCATGCCTTTGAAAAGTTTAGGACTTAATTGGTGGGGTCGAAGACTATTGTGTACACGGATCATGCGGAAATTCGATATCTTATGGCAAAGAAAGAGGCCAAACCTAGACTCATTCGTTGGGTGCTCCTCCTCCAAGAATTCGACATTGAAATTCGTGATAAAAAAGGAGCCGAAAATGTGGTGGCCGACCACCTATCTAGGCTAGAACTTGGGGGTGAGGCTACGGATGAGGTACCAATTGAAGATGCTTTGCGAGATGATACGTTGTACATGATTGGGAGTTCATCTCTTCCTTGGTTTGTTGACATAGTGAATTATTTGGCTTGTGGGGCGATCCCCGAAGATCTCACAACTCAAGAGCGCCGCAAGTTGAAGTATGATGCTAGACGCTATATTTGGGATGAGCCCATATTGTTGAGACGGTGCCCGGATGGCCTTTTAAGGAGGTGTGTTCCCGATGAGGAGTTCACTAGTGTTCTTCGTATGTGCCACTCTTCCCCTTGTGGTGGGCATATGGGAGGTGATAGAACCGCTTCCAAGATCCTTCAAAGTATGTTGTGGTGGCCCAACCTTTTTCGGGATGCTTGGGCATTTGTCAAGTCTTGTGATCGTTGTCAAAGAACGGGGAATATTTCCAAGAGACATGAGATGCCACAAAATCCTATCTTGGAGTTGGAGGTGTTCGATGTGTGGGGTATCAACTTCATGGGTCCTTTCCCCTCTTCTTATGGAAATACCTATATTCTTGTGGCGGTTGACTATGTTTCAAAGTGGGCGAAAGCCATTGCCTCTCCCACCAATGATCACAAAGTGGTTATCAATCTCTTCAAGAAGATCATCTTTCCGCGTTTTGGGGTTCCTAGGGCCTTGATTAGTGATGGAGGATCCCACTTTGCCCATGGGAAGTTCAAGACCCTCTTGCGGAAGTATGGTGTTCATCACAAAGTGGGCGTAGGTTACCATCCTCAAACTAGCGGCCACGTGGAAGTTACCAATCGGGAAATCAAGTCTATTCTCAAAAAGTCGGTTGCCAAGAACCGCAAGGATTGGTCCATCAAGCTTGATGACGCCTTATGGGCGTATAGAACGGCTTTCAAAACGCCGATAGGGATGACTCCTTAAAAGCTTGTTTATGGCAAGAATTGCCACTAGCCGGTAGAGTTTGAGCACAAAGCCATGTGGGCCATCAAAACTCTGAATTTTGAACTAACTAGTGCGGGTAAGCTGCGCTTGCTTGACCTCCATGAGCTAGAGGAGCTTAGCATGAATGCCTATGACTTGGCGAGCATCTAAAAAGCCCGGTCTAAACAATATCGTGACGCTAGGATTGAAAAGAGAGAGTTCGGGGAGGGGGAGAAAGTCCTCCTTTATAACTCCCGGTTGAAGTTGTTCCCGGGAAAACTTAAGTCCTCGTGGAGCGGTCCATTTGATGTTGTTCGGGTCTCCCCGCATGGTGAAATCGAGATTCGGAATGATGATTCCGGTTCCTTCAAAGTGAATGGTCATCGCCTCAAACACTACTACATAGGTGATCCTATTGGCTCCTTTGTTTCCTTGAACCTCGAAGACCCCCCATGAATTTGGGGGGATTCGTCAAGCTAATGACATTAAACGAGCGCTACCGGGAGGCACCCCGCGGCCTTTATGCATATTCTTGGTTTGGTTTCATTGCGGTGGGTTCACACTTTCCACCATTGCCTTGTCCGTCGATTTTTCGGTGAGTTTGGTTCGGTTTTTACCAGTTATTTGCGGGACTTGTTCCCACGACATATCAAGTAATATCTTTCTATCTCACATGCATTCTTTGGGACGGGCATATTGCATATGGGGCATTTGGTTGGATGGGTAGTTGTGCCCCTCCTAGTTTGGTTTTAGGCCTTGAGGACATGGCCTAATTCAAGCTTGGGGGGGGGGGGGGTTTGTTGTGTGGTTGCCTATTTGTGATGCTCATTTCTTTGAAATCATACCTTATGTGCACTTGTATATATTAGTTTCTTTGTTTTTAGTTTGTTTTTAGTTTGATTTTAGTTTCGTTTGTTTTCTTTTGTTTCTTTTTGTTTTCCTTTTGGTGTGATTTCTTCTTTTCTTTCCTTTTTCTTTGTTTTCCTTTCCTTTTGTCAAGGCAAGTTTTTCTAGCTTTTAGGCATTATTCTTGATTTGGGCAAATAAAATTGGAACTTGTAGGTTAAAATGCTTTTATTCCTAATTGGTAGATGTTTGCACGGTTTTCAATGTCTTGGGTTGAATCTAGGATTTAGGTGTTAAGAAAGTTGGTTGAACTTTGGGTAGCATGCATCTTGAACCCTTGGCTAGTGGTAAGATGGTGTCTATCTCTCTAGTGACTTGAAACCGGAGAGAGTGGTATTTTCTCCCATTGGCGAGGATCATGTTCACATTAGCCCAAACACATTGTTTTCATATATTGAGTGGCATGGATCCTTGGCATTGACTTTCTTGTCTCCCGAATTTGACTATTTCCTTCCCGAGACCGCAACCGAACTACTTTAGGGGATGATAGAGGCATTTCTTTCGGTTACTATTTTTCTTTTTAGTTTAGGACTTTATTTTCTATTTTTCTCATATATTATTTTTTGCATTTGCCCCCTTGCTAGCCATTTGAGCCTTGCCCCTTCATTTCTTATAAGCACATTACAAGCCTAATAGCCTTTGTTTTATTTCACCCTTAGAAATGATAGTGAAGCTTTGAGTTATGATGCTTGATGGTTTTGAATGATTATGCAAAGTTAAGGAATGATTGAAATTGGTATGAATGTCAAAGTTTGGGAATTATGTTGTATATAGTGAATAAATGATGCATATGCAAAAAGAGAAAGGAAAGTTGTGAAAAAGCCAAAAATAGAGAAAAACAAGGCAATGAGAAAAGTTTCATTTGCAAAAAAAAAAAAAGAGAAAATCAAATCAAGAAAAGTTCAAAGCAAAAAGAGTTTTAGTTTAGTTTTGTTGTTGAATAAGCTTGGGGGTACCCCAAATAAGTGGTATGAGTTTGTTTTGGTTCGATTTTCTTGAGTTGAGTTCATTCATTGCGCTTCACTTTAGGTATGTGCACCAATTACCAAATTTGTTCCACGCCTTACCCCTAGCCTACGTTACACCCTAAAAAGTCCTCTTGACCCTTTTGAGTTGAGTCTATGTTAGTGGAGGGAGGATTTGGTCAAGTTTATGGAATGGGATTGTCATGCTAAGATGTCGGGTAACCTTCTCTTCTCCCTTGAAATTCTTGTTTTTCGGCGCCTTTGCGGCGTCTTGAGAAACTATTCTTAAGGGTGGATGGGATCTAGAGATTTGACGTGGTATGCTCGGTTGAAGGGGAATTGATAAGTGCTTGCCCTTAGTTCTCTTTGCTTGGCATTTGAATCTTTCACTCGACTTAGGACATTGGTTAGCGTGCATTCGTCTATTTAGTTAGTAATATTAGCATTCTTTTGTGCTCGTTCCATAATAAAGGCCCATTTTTTGAGTTTTGTAGTTTCATTTTTTTTTCGTTTTTCTTTCTTTTCTTTTCTTTTCCTTTCTTTTCTTTTTCTTTTATTTTCTTTTATTTTCTTGGTTTGTTTTTCATTTTAGGTCTTTCCTTGATTCAAATATTTGGAAGAGTTATGGGTGATTCTCTTTGGAAACCCTTGCGAGATCCCACTCGCCCTCATGAGCGATTGTGGGATTTAAAGAGCTTGTTGCATGCGCTTAAATGCAACCGTGATTCCTACGAAAGTGAGTTGGGATGTATATTCTTGTAGTTCTTGTTTTTGTAGTTTTTTGAACTTGAATAATTACTCATTCTTCCCTATTTGGTGTTTGGTTTGCTAGAGACTAGCAAACGCCTAGCTTGGGGGAGTTTGATGAGCGACATTTATGTCGCTCTTAGCTTAGGATTTCATGTTAGTTATTATGCTTTTTCATAGTTTTTATAGCTTTTCGTATGATTTTTATAAGTTTCTTTCCCTCTTGTGCTTTATAGGTGATTATGGTGAAAAGTGATGGAAAACAAGTAGAATTGAGCCAAAACAGGGCTTGTGTGACCGAACAGAAGTTCGTGTGCCCGAACAGAGGAGAGCTGATGGACACTAAGAAAGATGGAGCTTTGTGCGACCGAACAACCCTTTTTGTTCGATCGCACAAAAGCCCCTTTGTGCGATGGGGTTCTGTTAAACGGTCGCACAAATTAGATTTTGGAGACAGAATGCCCCAAATTTGGTAAACGACCGCACGGACTTTTGTTCGACCGCACAAGAGTTTGTGCGCCCACACATGTTATGTTGTTCGACCAAATCAAAGTTCAAAGAAGACATGGGCCAAGAAAAGACCATTCGACCGAACATGATTTCTTGTTCGGTCGCACATGACGAAGAAGCATGTCTTCGCTTCGTTTGCTCGCACATGACTTAATGTTTGATCGAACATGTTTTCTATATTCGGTCGCACAGAGGGTATGTGCGACCGAACGGCTGCGCGGGCTGCATATTTTCGAATTTCAGCTTCTATTTGGGGAAACTTATAAATATATTTTTCATTTTTAATTTTAATATTCAGTTTTAGATTAACATTTTTTTTGAGAATTCCAAAATAGATTTTCAGCATTTCTAGAGAGAGAAACTCTTCTACTTTGAAGCTTCAAGTTGTAATTTCTTCAACTCTTCTTTTAATTTCTTGCAATTCAATTCAATTCCTTAGTTCCTTGTTCTTTCTATTTTGCTTTTGTTCTTTAATTGCTCTTGATTCTTGAATTCCTCTTGCTTTGGTTTTAGTTGAATTGTTTCTTAATTCTTTAATTGATTTTGCAATTGAATGTTCTACTCTTTGATTCCTTCTTTCTACTCCTTCAATTTCATGATTGCTTGCTTAGAATCCATGAATTTCCTAGTTTCTAGCATGTGTAGTGAGTAGTCTTAGGTTAGGTAAAGGGGAGAATCTAGGGGTTTAATTAGGGGAAATTGATGATTGAATTGATGATTGATTGTTGTAATTAAATATGATTTGCTGATAGGATATCCATGCCTAAATGAGTGGTAGTTGCAAATGCTATTTGATTGGGATTTGATTGGATTGCATAGGCTAGGTTTGGCAAGACATTGTGAGCCTAACTTGTGTATGTGAATAGTGGTGCCTATTATATGCAAGTTTGTTTAGTCTAGGATTAGGCGAAAGCTCTTCCGTAGATTAGACGCTTCGCGTTCCCCATCCGAGAGGTAGCGGGTTCGTCATTCGATTCTATTTGCCTATACACCAAGTCGTTGCATGATCATGATTGCTTAATTGTTTAGTTCGTTTCCCCCGATTTTCCTAGACTATCCCCGACTCCCTAGCATTTCCCTTTATTGATTCAATTCATATAATTGTTAGCTTTAGCTTTCTAGAATACAATTCAAACAAACTCTTGTTCAAACTAGCTTAATACCTAAACTCAATGACCACCGTTTCTATGGGACGATCCCTATACTTGCCGCTATAGCAATATAGCCGGTTAGATAGTGGTTTACAAATTTTGTTTGGTCGGGTTGTTTTCTCTTCAACGACGGAAAATAGCCTTATCAGTGGAGGAGGTGGCTCATCAAAAATAACAGGTTCATTAACCCCATGTAAAACATACAACTCCACACACCTACACCTCACTGCTATAGATGTCATATGTCTCACCTCCTCATCATTGTACACTCTTTTCAACCCTGTATCCAAGTTATGTCCAGGAACTAGATAGTATATTGCCTCAATTTATCTGTAATCCCCACACTTCTTTGCTAATTCAACTAGCCAAAACCAACAGATTTCATCAGGGTCAACCATAAAAGTCCTCCCCATCCCCCCCCACATACACATAGAACCCATTATTATCATCTTTAAACAGCCCACCATGCTAGAATTTCAAGGTAACATCACTCGATATTCCCATTGTAGCCTAACATCAATCAAACAATTCCAAGCCACAATCAATCCAACGTTTTACATAAACTTAGGGTTTTAATTAACATTTTATATACAATTTACAAAAGTAAGCATAATTTTCACATAAAATTCCAGAACTTAATAAATTTTGACAATAATCGCAAAATTAGGGTTTAGGGTTTCACCAACAACAATTATGCACAATTTTCACATCAAATTAGGGCTTTAGCATAAATTACTTAACTTTAATGATAAATACCAAACTTCAGTTCTACTTTAAAGCATAAAAACAAAATTTGAAGGGCGCAATTATTAGGGTTTAAGTTCGTACCATGAATCGAACAATTTGGGGAAAAAATTAACTTCTCCACCCAATTTTGTACCCGATTTGCAGAAAATCTCCACCTACGTCACTCGTGTTGCAGAGATTGCAACTTTTTGCCCAGAAATTATTGAATGTGAGGGCAAGAGGAAGTGAGAGATGAGGAAAGAGAAACAGAGGAGGGTGACAGTTAGAAGCAATAACTCGTGAAATGATAGGGAAAGGGAGGGAAATGGAGGGTCATTTCCCAGTCATCATAAAATTTTAAATAAATTATGCCACGTAAGCTTATTTCAGTCAATTATAAGTTTGTTGACTTTTTTTAGCAGGTAACCGGTAAAAGGGTGTGTTAAAAGATGATGGGTATAAAAGGTTGGTCCATCTAGGAATACCTCAAAGGTGGGACCGTTAATGGATTACCGGTCAAAGGTTGGATTATTCAAATTTAATTTTCCTTTGTTTAATTACTACTCCGCAATTGAATCAAATATATATATATATATATATATATATATATATATATATATATATATATATATATATATATATATATATATATATATATATATATATATATATATATATATATATATATATATATATATATATATATAAAGGTGAGTTTTTTTAAGATCATTTAGAGCATCCACTTAGGATTGTCCAGTCACATAATCAAATATTAATTTTATTTTTAAATGATAAATAATGACATAAAATTGAATATAATAAGAGTCAAATACTGGTAAAAGACAATAAGAGATAAATTTTGCCAGTAGTCTAAATAATAAATACATACTTAGGAAAAGATAATAATATATAAGTTTTATTAGGAGTCAAATACCATGTTCTATATAATAATACAACTACATTACACACACAAAAAAAATCTCATTAACGAAGGGCTATTTATGACAATGTAATACCCCGAATTTTTAAAACTCGATTAATTATGCTTAAATTATTTTATTTAGCTTAAAATCGTTTTATATCCTAATTTCGAACTTTATTTTGATTAAAGAAGTTTTATTTTACTTGAATTTTAATATTATTACACGAGTTATTATTTTCATATTTTATAATTTAATTTCATATTTACGAGCTTAGCTACATTTTTAAATCTTATTTCGTTATTTATAAAGAAATTAAAGTTTTTATTAATGATAAATTTTATTTGAAAACTAAATTCATTTTATTAGCACTTTATAAAATAATTATTTTGGAAATTAATTTTAATGAATTAGTCCATTTTATTTGATGTCTAAAAACAGAAATATAATTCTGAAAATTGTCTATTGTTTCTTATTTACCAAAATGCCCTTAGACCCCAAAGAAATCAAAAACCAGTTTCTTCTTCTTCTCTTCTTCTTCTCCTTCACGTATCTCTTCGCCATGAAAGTCAAAACTCAACTTTCCATTTGTCACCACCATTTTCAATCTCAAAATGATTCATCAATCCATTGATACTAATCTGAAATTTAATGCCTTAGTCACCATATTCTTGATTCCCCTTTGACATTTGTCATCAAAACCTTTCAAATGAGCTCCCTACATACATCAATGGACAATTTTCCATTGCTATAAATAGTTGTTCAATTATACTGAAAATTCAACCTCAAACCACCAACAAACAATAAATATTTCAATTTCAGTTTCAATTATGATTTTGATGTTGATTTTGATTTATAATTTACCTCTTAAATAAATTCAAAAACCACCACAACCACCACCGACTGCCGCCACCACCACCACCACCATCACCGTGACTATAGTGCCTCACCACCAGACACCACCACAACCACCCAACACCACCACAAACTCCCTTCGCCGCCCCGCACAGCCTCCCCTGCCCCCCTCTCTGCCCCCCTCTCCTCCTCGCCCAACCTCCTGCCTGCCTCCCTCCTCACTCGACTCCCTTGTTCTCTCTCCCGTTCTCAGCCCTCGCGCCGCCGTGCTGGCGTGCCGCTTCCTCCAGTCGCAGACCACCACACAACCGCCCCTTTTCTTTCTCCTCCTCTTCGTGCCTTACTGCTCGTTCCCCTCCTCTTTGGCTAACTTCCAGGAAGTCAGGAAAAAACCAAATTCCTGGTTTGAACTTTTTGCTCCAGTAAACCAAAACATAAAGGGCTGGCCCAATTCTTATATCTGGGCTTTGGTAAGTTGTTCTACTTCCTAGATTTTCAAACTATTAATATTTGTTTACATAAATAACTACTAGTAATTAATTATTATCTTTGGGGAAAGAATATACTTTATTGTTGAAATAAGTTATTAGCTTGACTTATAATGGAATTTAATAATATTTTATGTAAATTGTTTTATAAATTTATAAACTAAAAATATTACTTCGAAAATATTAACTTTACAATATTTATCGTTTTAATATTAGTTCAACAATTTAATATTTTGAAAGAATTCGGACTCGGAGCTCATAAGGAACGAACCAAGGAAAAAGCTTAGCAAATCGCGGAATTGAGGTAACGACTATTGCAAGTACCTGCATTATGTTCTAAATGAATTTATATACGAATGATTTTATGATTGATGTTTTATAACTTGTTTTATGATTTGCGTGATTACAAGTATGATTTGATTGAATTGTTTTATGATAATGCATCTTTATGTAAAATATTGATTTAATGAAATAGTATTTCTGAAATAAATGATCTTATGAAATAACGAGATTTAATTGTTTTACTGAACTACCCTGAACGAATGAGATTATCCTGATTAATGGTTTATTAAAAGAAATGTAAACATGATAAACGAAAGTGTAAGAACTAGTCAATCTTCCTGATATAGAGCCCAGACTCCCCCTGATATCAAGCATTGGCTTCCCCTGATATGGAACCCAAGTTCCCCCTGTTATGGAGCACTGGCTCCCCCTGATATGAAGCATTAACTTTCCCTATAATGGAGCATTGGCTCCCCCTGTTATGAAGCACTGGTTTCCCCTGTTCGTAGGAGACGTCCTACCATTTTTTCTTTAAAGTCATGACGACCAGAATAATACTGTTAAAAGGAAAAAGGTTAAAGAGGAGATGTTTCTGAAATGAAGTTTTGTTAAATGTTTTACTATATTCTATTCTCCCTGTTTTATCAATTAAAATGAGTTGAAATGATGTTAAGATACAGAGTAGTTCGTTACTGAGTATTCGGCTCACCGTTTTATGTTTTCCTATTTTAGGTACTGCTAGAACCAAGGGAATACGTACCTAGTGGCGAGGATTTCATTAAGACAAGTTCACCTAGTAATCCTTAAGTTAACCTAGTTCATATTAAGTTTTAATGAGAATATGTAACCTCTAAGTTTAAAGTCATAGAATGATTGAATATTCAAGGTTCATTGCCGCCTCGTACCTTCCAAGAGGGAGGTACGACAGTAATGACCCGCCCAAATAGGATGATTCCGCTGCTAAGTATGCTTTAATACTTTAATTAGAGGTTGAGGTGTTACAGGCTCAAATCCCGTGTTTTAAGTGAAATATTCTACAACAGGGTATCTAATTATTGACATGATCGATATATGTGATGAGGTAGTCAATTATGACGACTCAACCCTTTCACGTCGGGCTTGTGACGGAATCACGTTGTAATTGTTCCTTTACGATGGAAAATCCTGTCATTAATACCTTTATCGCAACGAAAAGTAACAAATTATGCATTCGCTCTGTAATTTTAATGTATTGATCCGTGCATCGCACGAGCTTAATTCTAGTCTATGTTAATTTTGTCGTCTATAATCTCTCACCAACTTTACGCGCGTTCAATTACTTTGTATATACAAAGGCCGTAATATGACTGCAATATAGTTAGGGAGAAATAAAAAATAGTTTTATTATTAGGAAAATTTGGTAATATTAATCCAACCTTTGGCCGGTTTTCTTTTATTAATCCCACCTACGACATATTTTTTAATAATCCCACCTTTACTACCCAACGACTTTTATTGGGCTTAAGTGACCGATAACCTTGTGAAAAATCATCGAGATGGTGATGAATTGATTATGATGACGGAATATATCGAGAGAGAGTATTTCCACGTAGGGACATATTATCGCCTACAATAGGTTTATGACGTGTTGGGCCCGATAAAAATCGTTGGGTGGTAAAGGTGGGATTATTAAAAAATATGTCGTAGGTGGGCTTAATAAAAGAAAATCGGACAAAGGTTGGATTAATATTACCAAATTTTCCTTATTATTATTCATGGCTTTTTCAAAAGGACAAATGTATGAAATTAGAAGGCGTGAAACGTTGAACACCAACTTTGCAAACCATGCAGTTTATTGATGATAATGGTGGGACAAGTACGTCGTACATCTAAATTGACTAAATTAAGACTACTTTCAACTAAATTTATTTATTTATAAACATTTAATAATTTATGAAGCCCCTTTTTTGGTGTGTTCTTAGCTTTAAAGCAACTAATCATTAATCAGAATTTTGCGTGTTCGACGATATTTAAGGATCTTTTTTAACCATTCTTTCTTATTTTCATATTGGTCATGTAATTGTAGTATTTATGTGTTATACTAAAGGCATCTAGGAAACTATCTTCAAACGTATGCCGTTAATTATTCATGACTTTATTACTCTGCATAATAATTGGCACCAAGTTATATACTTTTGTTTTACCTCTAAGTCTCATATGTGGCAAGCCCCACCTTCAATTAATTACCTCAAGTCTCATATGTGGCAAGACAAACCATCAAATTAAAGGTGTGACATATTCACATTGACAATTAAACCTAATAGTTACTCCGGCTATTGGAATCGAAATAAAACCCATAAAACTTTGCAAACATATGGTCAATGATGAAATTAAAATTTTGTGGCAACATAGACAACACCATCTTTCATCACGGATGATGATGGTCTGAAGTTAGAGGAGATCGACAGAGTAAGATGAAGATTTAGGATTTACCATTTTGCATTATACTAATCGAAGATGTTGGTGGTTTGGAGGAGAGAGAAAGTAAGAGCAATATATAGGTCATAGAATATGTGGCGGTGGTTGTCATCTCCAAGGTGGATTTTTTTTAGGAGCTTAGAGAAATGAAGGCATGGATGTCATGTGTATTGTTGTTAAGGTAGGAGGAACAAAAACCAGAGGGTACCCAATTTGTTACATTTTAGTTTTAAGTTGTCTTCATTATATTGTTGGAAATACATAAAGTCATGAAATGTTTTTTTCCTTTAACTTAGTAATATTAGTAGTAATTGTGCGTAATATTTTAAGATAGCACCATTAACATATAAAAAATAACCTTTATTACTATTAGCAGTAATTGTGCCTAATATTTAAAAGTAACACCAGTAACATACAAAAAGTAACCCTATAAAAATATTAAAGTAACATTCTAATATTTTAAGTGAGTAAGTTGCTTGTTAAAAAAATAACTTTTCTAAAACTATAAAAGTAACTAAAACTATAAGAAGCAGTATCAAGTAATCAATTGTGCCTATATTTAAAAGTAACACCATTAACGTACTAAAGGTAACCATAGTAAAATATTAGAGTAACATTCTAATGTTCTAAGTGAATAAGTAGCTTGAATAAAAGTAACTTTTCTAAAACTATAAAAGTAACTGGAATTATTAATAGAAATAACCCTTCGCAATATTAGTAGGGACTGTGGTTATTGTTTAAAAGTAACATCATTAACATACAAAAAGTAACCCTAGTAAAATATTAAAGTAACATCCTAATATTTTAAGTGAATAAGTAGCTTTTTTTGAGGGGAAGTTATAAGTAGCTTGATTAAAATTAACTCATCTAAAAATATAAAAGTAACAGAAATTATAAATAGAAGTAACCTTTAGTCATATTAGAGCATCTCCAATGGTTATAGCTAGGGACTAGCTTGAAATTGATAAAAGTTTCAAGCTAATAGCTAGACCATTAGAGTGCAAATAATAAATTAGCTTGGCAAAGCAAATTAGCTTAAATAAGCTAATTTGCTTGACAACTAGCTTCAAAAGTTGTCAAATAATTAATTGACAAGTGGGACAAGTAAAACTAATTTAATTAACAAGCTAATTGCTATCCATTGGAGCACAAATTAGCTAGACAATGAAATAGCTTGAAATCTTATGTGGCATAACAAGCTAATTGTCAAATTAGCTTACTATTGGAGATGCTCTTAGTAGTAATTGTGTGTATGTTTAAAAGGAACACCACTAACATACAAAAAGTAACCTTAGTAAAATATTTAATCGATGATTTTGGGTTGTGTAAAAGTAAGGAGATGGAATTAAACGAGGATTTTGGTCCATTAATTCTTAGATGATTGGAGGAAAATACTGTAGTGCGTAATATGAAATTAGCATTAGTGGCCATATGAGCAAAATCATATATACACAATGAAATTAGTACCTGTTGATTCCTGGGTTTTGATGATGACAAGCTTAGCTATACTTACGATTGTTGTCTAACTAATGTCAGGAACAGGTTACTATAAGTCTACAATGTTCTCGGTATGAGAAGCAGATCGAACAATTCAGATAAGCAACCATGAAGAAATCAAGTCATAGATTCTTGGAGAGATTGATTCGAAGATCAAGAAGTGTGAAGCTTAGGAAGAGTTATAAACGCAAAAGGTATAAGACCAGTGTACTTAAGATACTACTTAGGATGGGAACAGAGTTTTTCGTAAAAGTCAAAGTCAAGAATTAGTTGCAAAGTCTAATTTTTAGAGTCTGTTCCTGTTTCCATATAGAGCAGTATTGGTAGCTTGGTCTTGTATCGTGCGTTTATCTAAGTTGTTATTTATTCTTTACATTAAGAGTTGAATTGATGTATGATAAGCCTGAGTCAGGCTTACTATTGCAAGAGTGAAAGGTCTCGAGAGAGATCTGTGAGTTGAGAAAGTTGAGGGACTTTTTCATTGGGAGAACGGAACACCGAGGGGTTGTTCCTAGTTATCTGTAATCAGATGCGATTCACAGATTGTGGCCCGAGTAGACTAGGTTTGTAAAAACTGAGTTGTTTTGCCTAATTAGTGAATGTGTTTAAGTCCCCAAAGGGGTCGTGGTTTTTTCCTCTCTATTGGGCCTAGAGAGTTTTCCACGCTAAATCTTTCTTGCTTTATTTACTGTTTATGTTCCTAATCTCTTATATTTTATAAAACTGTAAAAAATCAATTCACCCCCACTCTTGTGGAACTCCGTGAAACTAACAGTAACCCTTATTTATCTGACTAGTAACTCAATTTCATATGATAAATAACTCTAAATATTATGTTAACTAACTCTGAATATTAGTTTTGTTTTATGGTTGTTACTTTTATATATTTATGTGAGGTACTTTTATATTTTTAGTCAAAGTATTTTTTCTATAGCTTATGCCTATTACTTTTATAATTTAGGCTTGTTATTTTTATAGTTTTAGAGGATGTACTTTTATAGTTTAAGCCTGTTACTTTTATAGTATTAGGGGAGGTACTTTTACAGTTTTTGTCAAGGTATTTCTATAGTTTAGACCTGTTACTTTTATAGTTTTGGTCTGTTACTTTTATACTTTTAGGAGGGGTACTTTTATAATTTAGGCTTGTTACTTTTATAGTTTTAGGGGAGATACTTTTATAGTTTTCGTCAAGGGACTTCTATAGTATAGACCTGTTACTTTTATAGTTTAGATTGGTTACTTTTCATAGATTTAGATGAGGTACTTTATAGTTTAGGCCTGATACTTTTATAGTTTTAGGGAAGGTACTTTATAGTTTTAGTCAAGGTACTTCTATACTTTAGACCTGTTACTTTTATAGATTTAGGGGAGGTAATTTTCTAATTTTAGTCAAGGTACTTTTTCTATAGTTTATACATGTTACTTTTATAGTTTAGGTTTGTTACTTTTATAGATTTAGGGGAGGTATTTTTATAGTTTTAGTCAAGGTATTTATTTTCTATAGTTTAGACTTGATACTTTTATAGTTTTATGGAAGGTACTTTATATGTAATTCTGTTACTTTTATAGTTTTAGGAGAAGTACTTTTATTGTTTAGACCTGTTACTTCTATGTTTTAAGGAATGCACTTTATAGTTTTAATGGAGGTAATTTTATAGTTTAAACCTGTTACTATTATATTTTTATGTCCGCCACTTTTAATTTTAGGTCTGTTACCAGAGCTGTCAAAAACTGACCCGACCTGAACCGACCGAACCCGTAACCGACCATGACCCGAAATTACGGTAAAATAGGTAACCCGAAACCCGACCTGTACCCGACCCAAAAAAACCGATAACCGATTTTAACCCGATTTTGTAACACCCGAACCCGAACCCGACACCCGACCCGAAAATGACCGATAACCGAACTGACCCGACCGAACAATGACCCGAACCCGATTCGATACCCGACCCGATGTCAACCCAAAACCGATTGTAACTCGATGAAACCTGCTATTGACCCGACTTGTGACAACCCGCTACCCGATTTACCCGAGTTATCAATGACACGACCAAATATTAACTACATTGATAAATCTATTTTAATTATTTATTGCTAGATATTGAAAATTTTAACTCTAAAATAAGTTAAACAAAATTTTTTAGAATATAAAATAATTAAAATGTATAGGTTAATTATCACACCCGAGTTTGACCCGTCCTTGAGAGTGACCCGATCTGAATTCTATTTGATCTGATTATTATCCGATCCAAACTAAGACACGAACCCGAAAATAACTGTGTTGCAAACCGACTTAAACCCGACTCGATAAGACCCGAACCCGAAATTATCTGCTACAAACCGACTTAAACCCGACCAGATAAGACCTGAACCCGAAATCAAACCTGACCGAAATGTAACCCGACCCGAACCCGACCTGAACCCGGGATAGGAAAAAACCAGATATGACCCGACCTGAAATCGACCCGACCGAACCCGAACTCAACTCGAATGAAATATTGACCCGACACGACCCGACCTGATCATGACCCGAGACCCGAGATGACCCGACCCAAACCCGACCCGATGACCTGTTTTGACAGCTCTATCTGTTACTCAGTACTACAATATGGATACTATTTTTTTTTTACTTTAAAAAGATCTAGTACTCATGTTACTCCTTTTTTTTAATGAATTCTAAATCTATTTATCAGATTAGTAACTCAAATTCATATTAAAGTAATTTTTTTTTATGTGGATAAGTAATAATAAAAACTTTACTTATCACTTTTTCAAAAAAGAAGAAATTAAAGGAATAACAAGGAAAAACAAGGAAAGAAATTAAAAAGAGTAAAAGAAGCTCACTAGTTTAGACCCGTTACATTTATAGTTCTAGGGGATGTACTTTTATAGTTTAGCCCTGATACTTTAATAGTTTTAGGGGAGGTGCTTTTTATAGTTTTAGAAGAGATAATTTTTTTGTTTTGGTATGTTACCTTTATAGTTTCAGGGAAGGTACTTTTATAGTTGTAGGCTAGATACTATTATAGTTTTAGAAGAGATAATTTATAGCTTAAACCTGTTACTACTATACTTTTATCTCTATTAATTACTTTTATAGTTTTAGGTATGCTACTCCGTACTATAAAAAGGATAATATATTTTTCTGTTTACTACTCCCTCCGTCCCAAAATATAGTGTCTGTTTTCATAAAATGGTGTCCCTAAATGATGTGCCTATTTCTATTTTAAACCATTAATTTTTACCCACAATACCCTCATGCACAAATTGTAATTCCAATATTGTCCTAAAATAGTCAGAATTTTTACTTTGAAAATTGTACTTTCTAACTTTTAATCAACCCATGTGTTTTGTTTTTGTCTTTTTGAGGTCCACTAGCTTATTATGTTCACACCTTTAATCCCTCATTCATCTCTTCCTAAAAGCCACCTAACATATACTTTATTCTTGAAAGTACAAATAATTATTGTTTATTATTTATGTTATCCTTTTCCTTGATTCCCGTATTTTATTTTGGGACGGAGGGAGTATTAAAAAAGCGGAAAATTTGCCAAATACAACCTAATAAGGTTCTCTATTTGCCAATTACAACCTCAAATTTCTATTTTTGCCAATTACAACCTTAAACTTATATATCCATTTTAAATTACAACCCGAAATTATTTTCCGGCAAAAATCACCGGAATGTGATGTCATAATGTTATTAAAAAAAAATTACACATTTTCTATAAAAAAATTAAATCAATAAATAACAATCAAAACAAATAAATTAATAATCGAAAAAATATTTTTTTTTACAGATATTATGTACTTCAATTTTTTTTAATAACGTTATGACATCATCTTCCGGTGATTTTTGCCAGAAAATAGTTTCGGGTTGTAATTTAAAATAGATGTACAAGTTTAAGGTTGTAATTGACAAAATTAGAAATTTGAGGTTGTAATTGGCAAATAGAGAACTTTATTAGGTTGTATTTGGCAAATTTGCCTAAAAAAGCTAGTATTAATGTTGCTTTTTTTTTATGAATTATAAATCTATTTATCAGATTAGTAACTCAAATTCACATTAAAAGTATTTTTTCAATGTGGATAAGTAATGAAGTAATAAAATTTAAACTCGTCACTTTTCGAAGAAATCAAAGGAATAATTAGGAAAAAAATTAGAAAGAGTAAAAAAGGTTCACTATTGTTTTTTTATTGTTTTATGGAAGGTATTTTTATGGTTTTAGGCCAAATACTTTTATAGTTTTAAAAGAGGTAATTTTAAAGCTTAAACCTGTTATTACTATACTTATATATCTATTATTTTTATAGTTTTAGCTTTGTTACTCCGTACTATAAAACGGATACTATTTTTTTCCTTTTACTTTTAAAAGGGCTAGTATTCATGTTACTCCTTTTTTTTTTTTTTTTTTTATGAATTCTAAATCTAATTATTAGATTAGTAACTCAAAATCATATTAAAAGTAATTTTTTTAATGTGGATAACTAATGAAGTAAAAAAAAATTTAACTCATCACTTTTCAAAGAAATGAAAGGAATAACAAGAAAAAAATTTAGAAAGAGTATAAAAAGGTCTCAAGTAGGAATCGAACCCGCAACCTCTCCACGCCGACACTAAGGAGCACAATTTTGACCGCTGATC
Source organism: Spinacia oleracea (assembly GCF_020520425.1). Lineage (NCBI taxonomy): Eukaryota > Viridiplantae > Streptophyta > Magnoliopsida > Caryophyllales > Amaranthaceae > Spinacia > Spinacia oleracea. Next base: position 85,799,480 of record NC_079491.1, read on the forward strand.
CAACCATTCACTATACATCATCTCCATGCTTTATTAAATAAAAATACTATGTCATAACTGGGAAGCGTGCTGTTAATGTGAACGCGTCACACAGTTAGTTGATGGTGTGGTGCGCCACACGCAAGACCGACTGTTTATTTTATGGGTTAAAAGAAAATTTATTGGTTGATATATGAATTAAATTCCCATAGGAAGTTTTTTTTCATGGGAAGTTACTTCCTTTGTGAACTTCCTAGGAAATAGCATGACTCTTGTTTGGTTGCACTAAGGAATTCACATTTCCTAGGAAATGACATGGGAATTGTGACTTATCAAGGGGAAGGTCAGTAAGCCGCTTCCCGTGTCCCATAGGAACTCCAAATTCCTAGGAAGTTCTACTTCCCCCATCTTATTAATTTCATGTCAACCAAACAACATGATAAATGTGCACTTCCTAGGAAGTCACACTTCCCCCTCTAATTACTTGCAACCAAACATCACCATACATTTTTTCTTCGCTTGATGATACACACTTATTAAAAAGGGTTGAAATGAAATAATAACTTTTTAGTAAAGTGAATATTCCCTCCGTATTTTTTTACGAGTCACACTTACAATTTTCTGCCGTATTTTATTAGGAGATACACTTTTATTTTTAGTGACTTTTCTACCCCCACCTTCTAATTTAAGGAAATGTGTCCTTCACCCAATGTCCCTTAGTCTAATACCAAATATTCAGACTAATTGCGAACTTCAGTGAGATCAAGTGACCGGAACAGCTGGTTAGAGCAATGCTTCCGATCAGTGAGTTCTAATCCTAATTAGGCTCACACCTTACTCTTGACTGAACCTATAAGGTCACACCATTGGCATGTAACAGATCATCGGATTAAATGAATAGGAAATTCATTTAATATATTTTCGAGATATTAGTCCGGAAAACATAATTATACTATTTAACATTGGATCGTAAAATCATATATCGTGTTGCGTGTATTCGTAAGCTAGGCAAAACGAATAATTTTATCGTGCGACAATAGATCGTAAAGTACGAAACGATAAATAAATTATCGAAGGAAAATTTAATAGCAAACACGAAAGCAAACCCACGAGCCAAGCACACGAGGCGCAAGGCCCATGGGCACAGTGCGCATGCACGCAGCGCTGGCCCATGGCCTTGGTTGCCTTGGTGCGCGCGTAAGGAAGAACAACAGCAGCAGCAGCTACAACCCACGACCCAACTGCTCGCTGCGCTGTGTGTGCATGTGGTCGTGGGCATGTTGGCCGGTTGAAGCCTATTGCTTTGGCCGGTTGGCTTTATTGCTTGATAGGTTATTTTAGTAACCTATTCTACATGTTTTCTAACTTAACCTAATATCATATTCTAACATAAGGCAATAGAGAACTCTAATTCTCTATGTGCCTCCATTAGAGTGTTCTTCCCAAAAGCCAAACAATCTTGAAGGAGATCTAAGCCATCAATCTCAAGACGGATCTGAACGTGTCGGTCAACCAAGTAGAGGAACAAAATATGGAGTTCTTGTTCGTGTTCGTTGAACTAAGGGAAAAACACACTACAAACACAAGCTACGCTTAATCTGTACTTTATACATGCTTCCTGGCTTTGGGGTTATTCCGCAATCATGTTATGTATTTAACTGTAAACTCCTACAGTGGTATCATGAGCTTCATGTATTTAAAGTATTTATTAGCATGTTTACATTTTTGTATTATTGTCGAATTTATTCTGAATTTTTTGTGAATTTTCGAATTATTTCTAGATAATTGGATAAGTCGTAGAAAGTGATTATGAATTTGTTATGTGTCAGAAATTCGACTTTTCTAACCCTAATCTGATTGAAAACGGCGTTCTAAAATCAACTTAAGAGAACAAAATCTCAAAAACAGGCCCTGAAGTATGAGTTATGGGGCATTTTTGTTAATTAATGAATTAAAACATTAATTTTGGTATGTTTTTCAATTAATTATTTGACCAAATAAACTCGTAATTAATTGAAATTTTGTCCTACTATCAATAATAATAATATTATGAACAGGTGGTAATTTTTTGGTTCATGAATATTAATTAGAAACCCTAATCTTAATTTAACCTAGATTAATGGATTTTGGATCAAAAACTAATTTTATTAATTGGTTAGATCTGAAAATTTATTTAGGTGAGAAGGGCAATATGATTTCATGTTTAAATGGAATATTTAAAAATTAATGGATTAAAATTTTGATTGGATTCGTTAATTTTAATCGTTCACCTAAACCAAATTTGATAACAATCTGAAATTTAAATGTTTAGAACGATTTAAATGTCTAGATTGGATTATCAAAGTTATTCAATTTTTTGTTGATGTTGATCGTTCGTTAAATTCGAATATTTGTTACCTAGATTTATAAATTTCATGAATTGGGTTGTTTGAAATTTAACAAAATCACCCACTTTATTATTTTTCATAATTAAAACGATTGGAATTGTTAATATTATGAAAAATATAATTCGTGCAATTTTCGTTTCGAACATTAAAATTAATTTTTTTTTAATAATCGGACAAGCAAGCCACTCGCACAAGGCGAGGGGTTGCTGTCCGTGCGAGACGAAGGGGCAAGGCACGCGCATGAAGGCAAGCCCATGTGCGTTGACCTTGTGCGTTGTGCCTGCAAGCAACGAGCGATGGGTGTGTGGCCTGTGCATAGAGCTAGGCGAAGCCTTCGGGCGAGCTCGCGGCACACAACACACAAAGGGGAAATGATAAATCCAAGGAATAATTTCACTTCTTCCAAGGAAATTAACTTTTAAAAAATATGAATTTCCTTGGAAGAAGTAAAATTTTCCTTGGATTTATCACTTCTCCACGCAAAGGCCAACGACGCTGCACCAGTGAGCGAGTTCGTGTGCCAGCGCGCGATGGCCAAGCGCAGCAAAGGAGCAGGAGCAGCGACGAGCATTGCGCTCGTGCACAAGGGCGCGCTAGCGTGCCCTGTGTGCTGCTGCAAGGGTCTTGCGCGACGCTGTGGGCCTTGCGGCCTACGCGTTGGTGCATTGATCCGATGCACATCGCATCATTTGGGCTTGGCGCCTGCCTAGCCCACGATGCATCATATTGTGCAATTTTTGCTTCGTTTTATTTCAAGGCCTAATTTTTGAGCTTTGGGCTTATATTTTTATGAAGGGGCTAACGGGTGGAACTTTTCATTATTTTATTTGATTTGACTTGGGCTGGGCCGCGAGTTTAAATATTTAAAATTAAAAGGTTCAAATTAAATATTGGTTTAAGTGGGAGCCGTTTAAATGAAATCATTTAAATTAATTAATTTTAATAAATTTTTGTAGGACACTTTATTTTAATTAAATTCATTTTTTATTAGAATATTTCCAAGGATTAATAATTTGGAATTGATTAATATTTTAGGACGCGTTTACATGAACGTGATTTTAATTAATCATGTAAATATTTGTATATTTTACTTGACCATTCATTTTAGGACACGAATGGATGAATGCATAGATATTATTATTATTATGTATTGCAAGTATTAAAGATGACTAGTATGGACAAACTAGGATAGTTAAATACGGTTTGGGTACCGTTTTATCTTTGAATGTAAAGTTTTAAATATGGTATGCATACCATTGAAGTTTTGATATAATAATTAGATTTTTAGGTTCAAGTTCTTCTAGATTAATTAAAATTTTAATTAGCCTTTTGAATGGAGTTCGTGATGATGCCAAACTAACAAGGTGAAGGGAAGATTGGATGCTTCAAGACCAAGTTTTTGGGCTATACTAGTTCACCAAAATAATTTATGCTATTTTATATTGTTGAATGTATATTATGCATGAATGCGTTGTTTGTATGTTTGATTGAGGATTTAGTTCACTAAATAATTAAACCAACATAGAAACAACTAGGTCCAAGTAATATTGAGTTTAAAATTACATTCCAAATCAAGCACTTACAATAATCTTAGAATCTAAGATAATAGGTTTCCACCAAAGCGAGGTGCTATTTTAGTATTCTTAGATGGTAAGGTATCCCAAAGGAACATGTTGATTGTGGTTTTAACTCAAACAATATTGGTATATATTGTGGCAATGGAATAAATTATGGCATTAATTTATTAACCAAGGGTAGTTTGGAAATTACTAGCAATTGGTTTTTTTTTTTTGGCAAGCAAGTAATAAATTTTATTGATCAACCAAACATTTTACAACCAAGCTACCATGTTAACCATGGAGGAAAACAAGGAGCAAACAACAAAGCTAAGAGCACTTAGCCTACACAAACCTAAGCCTTACAGGCTAAAAAACTAGTCTCTATCCCTATTACAAGTCTTGTTGCTGAGTAGATTTGCCACTCTACCCTTGACTTCATACTGGATGGTTTGGACAGTGTTTTTGATACTTGGTACCTTCATGTTCCAAATAGCAGAGTTCCTAGCTTTCCGGATATTGTAAACCAAGCAGGCAATAGCAGTATACATGATGGTTTTCTGGACTTCGCTCCTACCATATCTTTGAATCCACTTCAAGAGCAAGATGATGGAGTCCATGCCTTGCTGAAACCCCAACCAGGTCTTAATTTGCTGTCTGTAGGCAGCACTTAATGTGAAATCAAAGAAGATATGAGTAGTGGTCTCAGTACAAGATCCACACACTGGACAAAGGTCATCAGTGCCAACATTTAACTTAATTAACCTATCTTTTATTTTCAGTCTGTCTAACAGTGCAAGCCATAAGATGAACCTATGTTTAGGCACTGTCAGTCTGTTCCAGACATAGCTTTTCCATTGAACATTGGCTCCTTGTATGAAAAGCTGATTGTAAATCCCTTTGATGGAGTACCTAGGACATCCAAGCCACTAAGTAGAGTTGAATTGAGCAGTGCACTTGTGCTTAACCTTGCAGATAACCTTCACTACCCAACTAGCATCAGCAGGGGCAGTGAAATGATCCCACTCTTTATCTTTCACATACACAGTGTGGACCCACTTAAACCAGAGATTGGCTTATTTTTTAGCAATGGCCCAAACCTGTTTCCCAACAGCAGCTTGATTCCACAGAAGGATGTTCCTGAAACCTAGCCCACCTTGTGACTTTGGTTGGCACAATTTCTTCCATGCAACTAAACCAGGACTGTTATCTTCATATTTACCAAACCAAAGGTAGGATCTGCAGATTGAGCTAATTATTTTGAGTACAACTTTAGGGAACAAGAACATCTGAGCCCAATAAACACAGATGCTCATCAATACATAGTTTACTAATTGAGCTCTACCAGCAAAGGAAAGGTTCCCAGAGCTCCAAATCTTTATCTTGGAAGTCATCTTGTCAATAAGGGAATCACATCTCTAGCTTTCATTTTCCAAGGACTAACAGGTACTCCAAGGTAGTTGAAAGGGAGAATCCCTAGGTTAAAGCCAGAAAGATCAACAAATTCTTGAACCAGGTGGTCAGGAATCCCACAACAATAAATAGAGGATTTATGAGGGTTAACCTCTAGGCTAGTACTTTCAGAAGAAGTCTGAAATCCTTGCAGTATAAGTTGCACAATTGTTTTTTCACCCTTGCAGAACATAAGAAGGTCATCAACAAAGCAAAGGTGATTGAGCTTCATACTTCTACATCTGGAATGAAACCTGAAGTTAGGGTGGTCCCCTATGGTTTTCATGGCTCTAGAAAAGTACTCCATGCATAGGGTGAAAGAGAAGGGGAGACAGAGGATCCCCTTGCCTTAACCCCCTTCTTGGGTGAATCAACTCTTTAAGTGAGCCATTGATCAAGATTGAGTACTGACTGGTGGTCAAGCATGTCATAATCAAATGAATAAAGTGGCTTGGGAACTCATGGTCCTGCAGAACCTTGACAATGAAGTCCCACTCAAGTGTATCATAAGCTTTTTTGAGGTCAAGCTTCATCATGCAGTTGGCTTGAGGTTGGCCTTTTCTGTACATTTTGATCACATCTTGACAGACCAGTACATTATGGAGGATGGATCTACCTGAGACAAAAGCACCTTGGTTGCAGGAAATAATATCAGGAAGCACTGAACCTAACTTCTCACACAATAACTTAGAGATGCATTTATGCAAGATTGAATTACAAGCTATGGGTCTGAAATCACTGACTGAAGAAGGAACACTGATTTTGAGGATCAAAGTGATTGAGGTGACATTGATCTCTCTTAGCATTTTCCCAGTGTTGAAGAAATTATTTATTACAGCATGTAAGTCATTCTTAATGATGTCCCAAGAACATTTATAAAAGTGACTATTGAATCCATCCAGCCCAAGAGCTTATTACTTCGTATATCATCCAACACCCTCTTTACATCTGCCAAAGTGAAACTATAGGATAATTAGTTCTTGTGTGCATCAGAGAGCCTTGGTCCTCTATCCATAATTGTATTCTTTATAGGGGACCTATTGTCCTTTTTACTGCAGAACAAATTCCTGTAAAAAATCATGAATTCTTCTTGAACCTCCTTAGGGGTGTTCACCCGCACCCCATCAACTATCTGAATGGAGTGAATTGTATTGTACTTTCTTCTTTGCTTGATGCTCTGATAAAAGGCCTTGCTGTTCTCATCACCCTTTTCCAGCCAGTGTAACTTAGCAATCTGGTGGAGGAAGGATAACAGATTTTCTTGAGCTACCCTATAAGCAACTGCAACAGTCTTTTCTGCAGTGGAAAGATCAACATTAGTGGGGTCAGCATGAAGTTTGTCTTGGACCTCAGACAATTATTTTTGCAACTGGAGTTTAGTAGCTTCCACATTATTGTAACCAGATTTATTCAGCAACCTCAAGTCCTGCTTGATCCATTTCAGTTTCTAGGCGATTCTGAACATAAAGCAACCATACACGTATTTTTTCCAATTCCTCTCCACAATGGGAAAGAACTCATCAGATGAGGTCCACATATTGTAGAACCTGAATTGTTTCTTCTGTTGACTATTGGGATATGTACTTAACACCATGGGACAATGATCATAGGTACCCTCAAGTAGGTGCAAGGCTTCAACATTGGTGAACATGTCATCCCACAACACATTAGAGAGCACTCTATCAATTATGAAGAAAACTCTATCAATTCCATCGTGCTTGTTATTCCATGTATAGAGCCTCCCTATAGTCTTTACCTCAGTAAGCGGCAACTAGCCATACAGTTCCTCATGGGTTAAATGTCTGACAATCTAACAGGGGAACCAATTCTATCCTCAATCTCTTATATAGCATTAAAGTCACGCATAACCACCCAGGCAGATGAAATCATGCTAGACATAGTGTATAAGGTTTCCCACAGTGGCTCCCTTTTAGAAGAAAAGTTAAAGCCATAAATGAAGGAGGCAAAGAAAGCAACCCCAGTGCATCTAGGGGTAACAAAACGATGGATAATCTGACTATCCATATGAATGATATTCATGTGAAACACATCAGGGGCCCAAGAAAGGACTATTCTACCATTTTTGTGACAGTTGAGATTAGAAGTAAAGCACCAATTTGGAAAGACATTGAGGTATATGTCTCCCATCTTGGGTGACTTTACCCTTGTTTCAAGGAGGCAACATAATTTAATTGTGTGAGTGTGGATCATGTTTCTCACACTAGCTTTCTTATCCCTTCTGTTGACCCCCCATACATTCCAGCATAGAACTCTATCCATTAGGACTAGGGGATGCCACCCCCCTGCCTAATGATTGAACACTGCCTGCATAATTGTTCAAAGACTCCTCAACATCACTATCTACTTCATTGCCAGAGTCAGAAAGTGCTTGGAAGACGTTTGAGGTAACCATAGGTTTCAACTGTTGCCCTACAACCCTACTGAACTTGGTTGCATGCATAAATTCATTGGATGTATCAGCTGTTGCCTTGACTTGTGCATTTTGGATAGGAGCAACCCTATTTTGAACAGGTTTTGTCACCCATATTCTTCTAGTATGACCAGTGGGTCTCTTAGCACACTTAGACTATCATGTCCTAACCCTTTACAGATGGAGCATGACACGGGAAGCCAATCATATTTGACTTGTTGGTCAACTATGGCCCCCTTTTCATTGATGAACTGAATCATCTCAGAGAAGGCCTGATCAATACTGGCCTTAATCAATATCCTTGCATACATCAGCTTATCCCTATTGTTTGTAGCCTGGTCAACCTTGATCAAAGTACCAAGTTGACTTACTATCTTGCCTAGACTCTTTTCCCCCCAATATTTTACATCATGACCTTGCAACTGGATCCATATGGGTATTTTCTTGACAGGTTCCTTACTGAAAAATGACATCTGCAAACCATGGTTTCACTATCAGGGGGTTTGGAATCAAAGAATTGGAACCCACCCTGTAGAACTTTCCCACAATTCTCCATTGTAGTAAATCGTACCATATAGATGCCTTTCCCCACTTGAGAGACCTTGTCTACCCCAAATTTCACCCAAATTCGTCTCACATAACCTTCCATAACATTATGGGGAGGATTTGCACCCAGAACATAGCATACAACAACTGATTCCCAAAATTCTAGTTCCTCTTTATTATCATCAAAATCAATTTTCACCAATGGGGTCAAAACATGGGAGGGGGCATAATTATTTTCAATTCCATCATTACTCGTGTGTTCATTATCAAAAATCTCAACAGGATTAGTCACAGGATGATTCATAGTCATAGGATTAATCAAACTAATATCATTCACGCCAAATTTTAAATTCGATTGAAAGTGGGTACTGTTAGGTTATTATACATATAACTGAATATAAATCATGCGGAAAAACCATTAAAGCCAGGAATCCAAATTAATTGCCACATAACAATTAGCATAATTAGGATGCATACTCTTTGTAGCGTGCCCTCCCTTGCTGTGCCCGAACCAAACAAGAACAAGTCTTTAGGACTCCAAGTGTCGTCCCTCCGTAGAAAGTCCACAGCACGTCCGGATCCGCCTTAAGTTTGACTAACTAGAATCGCCCTTAAGGTACTATAATTTTCGGCTAATGTGAGGCAAATAAGTGACTGAATTTTTGCTTAAAAATTCTCTCTTTTGAATACTTGAAACTCGTTATAAATTGTGAGCATTAATCACTTATTTATAGTGTATGGAAAAGGTATTGGAATCCTACTAGGAAACGAATGAATTAACTAGAATCTAATTAAAACTCTATTGATTAATTTATCCATTAGGAATAGGAATTTAATCATTAAACGAATCCTACACGATTTATGTTTCGTACGGAAGCACAAACACTCACACGAGCATGACCCGCATGCGCGCAGGCCATGCCCGCGCAAAACCCACGGAGCTACAAAGCCAACGAAAGCTACGAAGCCCACGAAGCTGCCGTTGCCTAGGCGCGCGCTGGGCCTGCCTTGCAGTGGGCCTGGCGTAGCCTTGGGCTGTTTGTGTGGCGCGCCATGCTTGCTGGACGTGGGCCTGGCTTCGCGGTGGGCCTTCGTCTAGCAAGCTCGTCCGATGCTAATTCGTACGACGCGCTTCCGATTAATTTCCCGATTCCGGAATTCATTTCCGATACGAACAATATTTAACATTTTTGATTCCGGAATTAATTTCCGTTTCGAACGAATATTTAATATTTCCGTTTCTGGAATTATTTTCCGATTCCGATAATATTTCCGATTCCGACAATATTTCCGTTTCCGGCAATTTTTCAGATTCCGGCAATTTTTCCATTTCCGATAATATTTTCCGATACGTACCATGTTTCCGTTTCCGGCAACATCTACGACTTGGATAATATTAATATTTCCGATACAATCTATATTTCCGTTTCCGGCAATATCATCGTTTCCGGAGTATTCATTTATTTTCTTTTGACGATCTCAGCTCCCACTGAAACCAAGATCCGTCGATTCCGAATATCCATAGATGGAGTATTTAATGCCATTAAATACTTGATCCGTTTACGTACTATTTGTGTGACCCTACGGGTTCAGTCAAGAGTAAGTTGTGGATTAATCCACTTGAACTGAAGCGACCTCTAGCTAGGCATACAGTTCACTTGATCTCACTGAATTATTAACTTGCATAATTAATACTGAACCGCATTTATTAGACTTACCATTAAATGCATACTTGAACCAAGGGCATTATTTCCTTCAGTCTCCCACTTGTCTATAGGGACAAGTATGCATTTCCTAATTCCTTTGTCACTCGATGCTTGCTCTTGAACATAAGGTAAGAGTTGTCATCCTTATTATGTCCAGAGGTCTTTCTCGGTTTCAGAGTTCAACTGATCAAATAAACAGATAATCATAGCCTATGATTCATCTGAGCACGACCATGCATTTTACAGTTTCTAGCTCTCCGAGCGGCCTTGTACAACTTTCAACATCTCATCCGATTTATGGGAGGACAATCCCAATCTTGCGATCTTGAGATTAGACTTCGTTTGATAGGTGATTACCCGAGCGTTTCCTTTATAGCCTCCTTTTACGGTGCGACGGTTGACAACGTCAAAGTAAGCAGTTCTCAAACAAGTAATCTCAAATCACTCAGGTATTGAGGATTAGTGTCTAATAATTCTAATGAAATTTACTTATGACAAATTTTCATCTCTTACAGTAAAGTTTCATAGGTCTGTCCGATACTAGTCTTCCCAAAGTAAGTATCTATGCAAATGATTGCGACATTGCCATGTCCACATAGTTCAAGAAACAGAACTACTAGTCATCTTGCATTCTAGTCGTCTAACGTTTTCTATGCGTCCATCTTTATAGAAAACTCCAACCAGGGACCATTTTCAACGTTTGACTTTCAAATTTACTTGATAGACATTTCTTAGTCACAGGACTGATCATGACAGTCTATCTTGAATATATCGTCAAATTGAAGGGACTCATCATTTAATAAACCACAAATTAAATGGAAAAATGAATTCTATCCATTAATGGGAAAGATTATAATGTTTTACAAAGTATAAAACTCTAAAACTTTAAAACATTAATTAAGGACATCATAGCCATTCTCCAATATGCTTGATTCCCATAGCTGCAGTGTGCGAGTTGTGCTTCGCCTACGGCAGAGGTTTAGTCAATGGATCTGAGATGTTGTCATCAGTTCCAATCTTGCTTATCTCGACTTCTTTTCGTTCAACGAACTCTCTGGTGGTGTCTAGGCTCCTTTGCCTGTGCAATAGCTCCATTATTATCACAATATAGAGCTATTGGTCCTTAAATGGAGGGGACTACACCAAGTTCACCTATGAACTTCCTTAGCCATATAACTTCCTTTGTTGCTTCATGTGCAGCAATGTACTCCGCTTTAGTTGTAGAATCCGCAATGGTGCATTGCTTAGCACTTTTCCAGCTTACTCCACCTCCGTTGAGGCAGAAGACAAACCCAGACTGTGATCTGAAATCATCTTTGTCGGTTTGGAAACTTGCGTCCGTATAGCCTTTAACAATTAATTCATCATCTCCACCATAGACTAGGAAATCATCTTTGTGCCTTTTCAGGTACTTTAGAATGTTTTGGCAGCAGTCAAATCTGCCTCTCCTGGGTCTGACTGGTATCTGATCGTAGCACTGAGTGCATACGCAACATCCGGGCGTGTGCATATCATAGCATACATTATTGAACCAATCAATGATGCATCTGGAATCCCACTCATTCGTCTACGCTCATCTAGTGTTTTTTAGGCACTGAGTCTTGCTTAGAGTCTGCCATATTGAACCTTTCAAGCACCTTATTGATATAAATGCTTTGACTGAATCCAATCATCTTCTTAGATCTATCTCTGTAAATCTTGATGCCTAATATGTACTGTGCTTCTCCTAGATCCTTCATCGAAAAACATTTCCCAAGCCAGATCTTGTCAGAGTTCAACATAGGAATGTCATTTCCGATAAGTAATATGTCGTCGACATATAATACTAGAAAATCAATTTTGCTCCTACTGACCATCTTGTATACACAAGATTTGTCTGCGTTCTTGATGAAACCAAAGTCACTGACTGCTTCATCAAAACGTATATTCCAGCTCCTTGATGCTTGCTTCAATCCGTAGATTGATTTCTTAAGCTTGCATACCTTTTTAGCATTCTTTGGATCCTCAAAACCCTCAGGTTGTGTCATAAATACAGTTTCTGTTAAAACGTCGTTTAAGAAAGCGGTTTTGACATCCATCTGCCATATTTCGTAATCGTAATATGCAGCGATTGCTAACATTATCCGAATAGACTTTAGCATTGCAACTGGTGAAAAGGTTTCATCGTAATCCACACCGTGGACTTACCTGTAACTTTTTGCAACAAATCTATCTTTGAAAACTTCAAGTTTCCCATCTTTGTCCTTTTTCAGTTTGAAAACCCATTTGCTTCCTATAGCTTGGTAGCCATCTGGCAAATCGACCAAATCCCAAACTTGGTTTTCAGACATGGAGTCTAATTCAGATTGCATGGCTTCTTGCCATTGCTTGGAGCTAGGGCTCCTCATAGCTTGTTTGTAAGTTGCAGGTTCATCACTTTCAAGTAATAGAACTTCATAGCTCTCGTTCGTCAAAATACCTAAGTATCTTTCCGGTTTAGATCTATATCTCTGCGATCTACGCGGGGTTACATTTCTATATGGTCCTTGATTCTCACCAGATACTTCTAAAGATCTCTGAGTTTCATCCTGAATGTCATCTTGAGCATTCTCTAGAGTTTGTTGTTCGACTCGAATTTCTTCGAGGTCTACTTTTCTCCCACTTGTCATTTTGGAAATGTGATCTCTTACCAAAAAGATACCATCTCGAGCAACAAACACCTTGTTCTCAGATGTATTGTAGAAGTAATACCCCTTTGTTTCCTTTGGATAGCCCACAAGGATACATTTGTCAGATTTTGGATAAAGTTTGTCTGAAATTAATCGTTTGACGTATACTTCACATCCCAAAATCTTAAGAAAAGACACTTTTGAAGGCTTTCCAAACCATAACTCATATGGAGTCTTTTCAACAGCTTTAGACGGAGCTATATTTATAGTGAGTGCAGCTGTATTTAGTGCATGTCCCCAAAATTCTATTGGAAGTTCGGCCTGACCCATCATTGATCTAACCATGTCTAGCAAGGTTCTATTCCTCCGTTCCGACACACCGTTCCATTGAGGTGTTCCAGGAGGAGTCAATTCTGACAGAATTCCACATTCTTTCAGATGGTCATCAAATTCATAGCTCAGATATTCACCGCCTCTATCAGACCGTAGTGCCTTAATATTCTTGCCTAATTGATTCTCTACTTCACTCTGAAATTCCTTGAATTTGTCAAAGGATTCAAACTTATGCTTCATCAGGTAGACATAACCATATCTACTGAAGTCATCAGTGAAAGTGATAAAGTAGCTGAAACCACCTCTAGCATTTGTACTCATTGGTCCACATACATTTGTATGGATTAAACCCAATAGTTCATTTTCTCTTTCTCCAACTTTAGAGAAATGTTGCTTTGTCATTTTGCCAAGTAAACATGATTCGCACTTACCATAATCCTCTAAGTCAAATGGTTCTAGAATTCCTTCCTTTTGAAGTCTTTCTATGCGTTTCAAGTTAATATGGCCTAATCGACAATGCCACAGATAGGTGAGATCTGAATCATCCTTTTTGGCCTTTTTGGTATTTATGTTATAAACTTGTTTGTCGCGATCTAATAAATAAAGTCCATTGACTAATCTAGCAGATCCATAAAACATCTCTTTAAAATAAAACAAACAACTATTGTCTTTTATTGAAAAGGAAAATCCCTTAGCATCTAAGCAAGAAACAGAAATGATGTTTTTAGTAAGACTTGGAACATGGAAACAATCTTCCAGTTCCAAAACTAACCCAGAGGGCAACGACAAAGAATAAGTTCCTACAGCTAATGCAACAATCCGTGCTCCATTTCCTACTCGTAGGTCGACTTCACCCTTGCTTAACCTTCTACTTCTTCTTAGTCCCTGCGAATTGGAACATAAGTGTGAGCTACAACCAGTATCTAATACCCAAGAAGTTGAATTAGCAAGTATACAGTCTATAACGAAAATACCTGAAAAATGGAACAACTGTTCTGTTCTTCTGATCTTCCTTAAGCTTCAAGCAATCTCTCTTCCAATGCCCCTTCTTGTTACAGTAGAAGCATTCAGATTCAGAAGTGGGTTGGCTCACCTTCTTCTTTTCAGATTTGGTGCCGCCTGGTTGCTTAGTCTGGCTGGCCTTGTTGCCACCTTTCTTAGCATTCCTCTTCTTGCCAGATTTCATGAACTTGCCCCCACGCACCATAAGCACATCTTGCTTATCACTTTTGAGCGTCTTTTCAGCGGTCTTCAGCATACCGTGAAGCTCAGTGAGCGTTTTATCCAGACTATTCATACTGTAGTTCAGCTTGAACTGATCATACCCGTTATGAAGAGAATGGAGGATGGTGTCTACAGCCATTTCCCGAGAGAATTGCTGATCCAGCCGACTCATATTCTCAATGAGTCCAATCATTTTGAGAACATGTGGACTTACGGGCTCGCCTTTCTTAAGCTTGGTCTCAAGAATTTGCCTATGAGTCTCGAATCTTTCGACTCGAGCCAGATCTTGGAACATGTTCTTTAACTCATTGATGATCGTGAAAGCATCTGAGTTGATGAACGTTTTCTATAGATCTGCACTCATGGTTGCAAGCATTAGACATTTTACATTCTTGTTGGCATCAATCCAACGATTGAGGGCTGCCTGAGTGACCCCGTCGCCAGCGGCTTCGGACATCGCTTCTTCCTGCATTAGAACTGTTTGCAAGTTCCTTTGCCAGTCAAGGAAGTTTTTCTCGTTCAACTTCTCCTTTTCGAGAATTGATCGGATGTTAAATGAATTGTTGTTTGCCATAGTTAAAACTACAATTGAAAAGAACAAACAAATAAATAACCATTCACAGTTTCTTTTAATAAACTTTAAATTCTAGCAAACATGCATAATTTATCATTTATTAAACATTTTATTCAAGTTATGTGTTCGTGCAGGTGTGAATAAAATGATTCCAAGATCCTTAAATCATTGAAGAATTAAGCACATTATGTATTTAGACTCAATTCTAAAATATTTTAGGTAAGCAAAGCCTTTGCTAATAGTCTAGAAACTACTCTTGGTTGATAGGTACGTCTAAGAACTTATTAGGTACACCTATCGCATTTGCCACGACATAAAAGTACTCCTTACTTATATCGTTGAGTTTCACCAAAACTAACATGTACTCACAATTATTTGTGTACCTTACCCCTTTAGAATCAATAAGTAACACCTCGCTATGGCGGAAAACTATTACTAAGATTGATGTAAAGGTTATCTAAGTAAGTGTTATTTTGGCATGGCACCTTTTAACTCAATTTTAAAGTTTGGAACTTAAGGCTCTTACTATGTTGGTTAGATTTTAAGTGAACTAAAATCGTTAATCATGCAACATAATCAAGCCACAATCTCATGCATAATTAAGACATATTTAAAGCAATAAATAATTTAAAACATGCATAAGATATAAATGTGATCTAAGATGGCCCGACTTTATCTTGAAGCTTCAACTTCAAAGTCCGTCTTGAAAATGGATTGGAAACTCCGTCTTGAATTTCACCATGGGAGGCGCCATTTTCTTCAAATAGGATCAGCTATAATTAAACTAATTACAACTATTTGATGGTACGCAGACCATATTTAAATTGAAAAAACTTTGGTGCATTAGACCAATATTACATTCAAATTAATGGTACGCAGACCATATTTTCTATCCTATTTGGGCCATACTAGGCACTTTCAATAACCTGCAAAACAGTACATATACAATATATACCATTCACCCATTCATTATCATGAATGGCCCACATATTATGCATCACATAAACATTTTTAGCAATTAATCAAGGCTTCCAATAATCTACCAATTATTCAATCCTTATTAATTCTAATCAAGTTGTTTTAACCTTAAAGGAATGTAGACCTAATCAAGAGTTTATGACTAAAACGCTCCCACTTAAACCAATAAATTTACATGCTTTACTAATTTTAAACATAAAAATGTATTTCCTAGTCTAACCGAAAACATACAAATTTAATTAAAATTTAAAGCTCATATAAATTTATAATTGAATCCTTTTAATTTATTTTCAGTTGAATTAAATGAATGAATTTAAATTAATTCAAGGTTTTAATTTTAATAAAATAATTAGTATAAATTAGAATTTATAATAATTAGATTATTCAAAATTAAATTCCGAGAAAACAATTTAAATTACGAATTTTAAAATCGTTTCCGAACTGAAAATTCAAAATTAAATTCAAAACGCATTAATCGTAACACGACGAGGCACTTGGGCTTGCGCCCAATCCCCATCGAGTCATGAGGCATGCGCGCCCCATCGAATGATCGCTAGGCACGTATGGGCAGGCCACACACATCGCAGCCATGCAAGGCCACGCTGCGCGCAGCCCGCATTGCACAACGCCACTGTCTTGCTCGCTGGGCGAAGCAGCGCGCGCTGTGGCGCAGCACGCTCGCTGCCCACACGCGACTGCTCGCCTGGCACCTGTATTTCCCTTTGCCCCATCGCCCATCGAGCCACACACGCCCAGCTCCCTTGCTTCGCGTGCGCGCCCCTTGCTTGTTGCTCGTTGCATTCGTACCGCACGGGCGACGAGCTCCCTTGCTCGTCGTCACGTGCCCGCACTATACAACACCCCTTAAGGGTAACACGTAGCGTCCTTTGCTTTGTGCGTGCAACAATCATGAGCGAATTTCATAAAAATTAAAACTTTTTAATTCAAAATTAATGACAAATTAATAAATCATATTAATTTCATAATTTTAGGGCGAAAAATCGAAAATTTATTAATCAATTAATTTCCGAATATCATGGATTCAAATCTAGGTCATAAAAATTTAAAATTTATCATAAATTAACAATTTTTATGGTGGTTTTTAATCATGGATACCTAATTAAATCGTTAATTAATTATGAAAATCAAATCAATTCTAAATTATTTGAATTTCAACAAATTAATTACAATTACAAATTAGGTTGTATAATTAACAAGCTTAGGCATTCAAATTTGTTAAACATATACAGTAGGTCAATTAAAAATTCAAGATTTAACAACAAGAAGTGCAAATATTTATTTTAACATCTTAAAATTACAAACTTTGCATTCGAAAAACTAAAACCCCCGAAAAGTCATACTTAGGCTTCGAATTTGGGAATCCTGCGTTCGGCCGAAAAATAAAATTTTTGTCAAAATTTTAGAATGCCTTTAACATGCGGAATAGACAACACAAAAATCACTCGATTTCGTTGAGTAACGAAGAAACTGCCGAAAAACTGCGTACATATAATTAAATAAACGCAAATTTGCAATTAATTACAATTACGAAAATTAATCACCCCTTTTAATTCCTTGCAAATTTGTAAAATTTAACCATGTTAAGCAATTATTATGGAATTAATTAGAGGCTCGTGATACCACTGTTAGGTTATGATACATATAACTGAATATAAATCATGCGGAAAAACCATTAAAGCCAGGAATCCAAATTAATTGCCACATAACAATTAGCATAATTAGGGTGCATATTCTTTGTAGTGTGCGCTCCCTTGCTGCGTCCGAACCGAACAAGAACAAGTCTTTAGGATTCTAAGTGTCGTCCCTCCGTAGAAAGTCCACAGCACGTCCGGATCCGCCTTAAGTTTGACTAACTAGAATCGTCCTTAAGGTACTATAATTTTCGGCTAATGTGAGGCAAATAAGTGACTGAATTTTTGCTTAAAAATTCTCTCTTTTGAATACTTGAAACTCGTTATAAATTGTGAGCATTAATCACCTATTTATAGGGTATGGAAAAGGTATTGAAATCCTACTAGGAAACGAATTAATTAACTAGAATATAATTAAAACTCTATTAATTAATTTATCCATTAGGAATAGGAATTTAATCATGAAACGAATCCTACACGATTTAGGTTTCGTACGGAAGCACAAACACTCACACGAGCATGACCCGCATGCGCGCAGGCCATGCCCGAGCAAAACCCACGGAGCTACAAAGCCCACGCGAGCTACGAAGCCCACGAAGCTGCCGCAGCCTAGGCGCGCGCTGGGCCTGCCTTGCGGTGGGCCTGGCGTAGCCTTGGGCGGTTTGTGTGGCGCGCCATGCTTGCTGGACGTGGGCCTGGCTTTGCGCTGGGCCTTCGTCTAGCAAGCTTGTCTGATGCTAATTCGTACGACGCGCTTCCGATTAATTTCCCGATTCCGGAATTCATTTCCGATACGAACAATATTTAACATTTTCGATTCCGGAATTAATTTCCGTTTCGAACGAATATTTAATATTTCCATTTCCGGAATTATTTTCCGATTCCGATAATATTTCCGATTCCGACAATATTTCCGTTTCCGGCAATATTTCAGATTCCGGCAATATTTCCATTTCCGATAATATTTTCCGATACGTACCATGTTTCCGTTTCCGGCAACATCTACGACTTGGATAATATTTATATTTCCGATACGATCCATATTTCCGTTTCCGGCAATATCGTCGTTTCCGGAGTATTCATTTATTTGCTTTTGACGATCTCAGCTCCCACTGAAACCAAGATCCGTCGATTCCGAATATCCATAGATGGAGTATTTAATGCCATTAAATACTTGATCCATTTACGTACTATTTGTGTGACCCTACGGGTTCAGTCAAGAGTAAGCTGTGGATTAATATCATTAACCCACTTGAGCTGAAGCGGCCTCTAGCTAGGCATACAGTTCACTTGATCTCACTGAATTATTAACTTGCATAATTAATACTGAACCGCATTTATTAGACTTACCATTAAATGCATACTTTAACCAAGGGCATTATTTCCTTCAGGTACGAGCATCCTTACCACTGTGAAGGCCATTCAACCAGGCATTAAATTCTCCTCTAACCTGCGATTGTTGTTGTAGATGTCACAGGCTTGCTTTTGGTGTCAAAATCTCATTCAAATCGAACGCTTGATCATCTGGGTTTTCATCCGAGTGCAATGAAATGTCATCGCATTCCGCCATTACAGGGTTTTGTCAAGGTTTTACTGGGGTTTAGCCTTTGCTGTCATCTTCGAGACTGCCTGCGGAATCTTTGCTTTTCTCTTGCTTCCACCATTAGAGTTCTTCTTAGCTTGTTTACGCATGTTTTCCATGGAGACGAAGGAGAAAGAGAGGTTTCCTCTATGAACCCGCATTTAGAATCTTAAAAGACTTAAGACAAGCCAAAACATGCTTAAGACTTAGAGACTTTTAGGGTCTTGGAATCGTTTCCTTCATTATGGACCATGTTTTATTATGCATGAATGAAATGTTTAATAACTTTAATGCTTGTGTGATTGATTTTATTTTAAAGTTATTAAAGTATTATGAATGGTTATTTATTGCAAATGCAATTCAAATGTAGTACTCAATGGCAACAAACAATAACTCATTTAATATTCGTTCAATTCTCTACAAAGAGAAGTTGAATGGAAATAACTTCCTCGACTGGCAAAGGAACTTGTAAATAGTTAAGATGCATGAGGAAAAGGAGTATGTCCTTGTGGAAGAATTACCAGAATCCGCTGGGTCAGAGGTAACTCAAGCTGCCCTTAACCGTTGGATCTAGGCCAATAGGGATGCCAAATGTGTGATGCTTGAATCCATGAACATGTTATCAAATCATCTCGGAGTTAAAGAACATGTTTCAGGACCAGGCCAGAATCGAAAGATTCGATCAAGACTCAGAGGATTATCCTTGAGACAAAGCTCAAGAAAGGAGAACCAGTAAGCGCACTTGTTCTTAAGATGATTGGATTGTTTGAGAACATGCGGGCTCTAGATTCTGATATCTCTAACGAGATTGTCATTGACATCATTCTTTATTAAACTTCATAGTTTATATGGTCAGTTCAAGTTGAATTACAACATGAACAATATGGAGAAAACTCTTATTGAGCTTCACGATATGCTGAAAACCGCTGAAAAGACACTTAAACAAGAGAATAAGCAAGACATGCTTGTGGTGCGTAAGGGAAAGGGCTTCAAGAAATCCTGTAAGGGAAAGGGCAAGAAGGGTAAGGGCAAGGCTATGCCCACACCTAAGCCCAACGTCACCAGTTCTGGTAAACAAAAGAAGGTGACTCGTTCTCCCACGACTCTGAATGCTTCTATTGCAAGAAGAAGGGGCATTGGAAGAGTGATTTCTTGAAGAGAACGGAAGATGAGAAGAACGGGAACATTGCTTCTCCTTCAGGAATGTATGTTATACATTGCAATCTTGCTAATTCTACTTCTTGGGTATTAGATAGTGGTTGTGGCTCACACTTATGTTCCAATTCACAGGGACTAAGGAGAAGTAGAAAGCTTGATAAAGACGAAATGGATCTACGCGTGGGAAATGGAGCACTGATTGCTGCATTAGCCGTAGGATCTTATTTTATATCTTTGCCAAGTGGTTTTGTTTTGAAATTAGAAAATTGTTACTATATTCCTAGTATCACTAGAAACATCATTTCCGTTTCAAGTTTGGATTCTAAAAGTTTTATTTTACAATTTAAAGACAATAGTTGTTCTTTTTCTTTGAATGAAATGTTTTATGGTTCAGCACAACAAGAAAATGGTCTATATGTGCTAGATACAAGCTAACAAACTTATAACGTAAATACCAAAAAGGCTAAAACTGGTGATTCGAATCTCATATATATGGGCATTGTCGATTAGGCCACATAAACACAAATCGCATGGAAAGACTACAAAAAAAGGGCATTCTAGAATCATTCAACTTAGACAATATTTATCAATGCGAATCTTGTTTACTTGGCAAAATGGCAAAGCGACCATTCTTAAAAGTGGGAGAAAGAGCAAGCGAACTACTAGGGCTAATACATAAGGACGTATGTGGGCCTATGAGTACGAAAGCTAGAGGTGATTTCAACTATTTCATAACATTTACAGACGATTTCAGTAGATATGCCTATATTTACTTAATGAAAAACAAGTCTGAATCGTTTGAGAAATTCCGAGAATTTCAAAATGAAGTAGAGGATCAACATGACAAGAAAATCAAAGCTCTATGATCAGATCGAGGAGGTGAATATCTTAGCCACGAGTTTGATGACCATCTAAAAGAATACGATATTCTTTCTGAATTGACTGCTCCGGGGACACCTCAATGGAATGGAGTGTCGGAACAGAGAAATAAGACCTTACTAGATGTGGTCAGGTCGATGATGGGTCAAGCCAAAGTTCCTTTATAAGTTTAGGGACATACGATGCAAACAATAGTACTCACACTGAATCTTGCTCCGTCAAAAGCTGTTAAAAAGACTCCATATGAATTATGGACTAGGAAACTTCCAAGGTTGTATTTTCTAAAGATTTGGGGTTGCGAAGCATATGTCAAGATATTAATTTCGGACAAGCTAGCACCCAAATCTAACAAATGTTTATTTGTTGGGTATCCAAAAGAAACTAAGGGGTATTATTTCTACAAAAAGTCAGAGAAAAAAGTATTCTTTGCTCGTGACGGTGTATTTTTGGAAAGAAATCACATTTCCAAATTGACAAGTGGGAGAATAATAGACCTCGAAGAGATTCGAGACGAACAACGAATCAAGAACTCTTTAGAAGCAGTTCAAGATGAAGAACCTCCAAGGCCTTTGGAAGAGCTAGTGGGAGTAGTACCTCAAGACATTGTTTCTCCTTGTAGATCATATAAAACTAAGGTTCAGCCGGATAGATGGAAATGCGTCCTCTTGACTTAAAACTTAGAAGTTATCATATTAGATAGTGATGAACCTATGTCCTACAAGAAAGCTATGACGAGCCCAAGCTTCAAAAAAAGGTTAGAGGCCATGAAATCTGAAATAGACTCCATGTCGGAAAATCACTCTAGGATCTTATTGATTTACAGGATGGGTTTACACCCATCGGAAGAAAATGGGTCTTCAAATTAAAGAAAGACAAAGATGGAATTATATACATATACAAAGTTAGATTGGTAGCAAAAGGTTACAGACAAGTTCACGGCGTTGACTACGATGAAACCTTTTCTCCAGTTGCAATGCTTAAGTCTATTCGGAAAATCCTTGCAATTTCCGCATTTCATGACTATGAAATATGGAAAATAGATGTCCAAACTTCCTTCTTGAATGGTGTTCTTGAAGAGACTGTGTTTATGACGCAACCGGAGGATTTTGTCGATCCAAAGAATTAAGGAAAGGTGTGCAAGCTTAAGAAATCCATTTATGGATTGAAGCAAGCATCAAGGAGTTGGAATATACGATTTGATGAAGCAGTCAATAAATTTGGCTTCATCAAGAATCAGAACGAATCTTGTGTATACAAGAAAGTCAGTGGGAGTAAAATTGCATTCCTAGTCTTGTATATTGACGTCATACTACTTATTGGACACTACATTACTATGTTGGAGTCTGTAAAGACTTAGCTTGGAAAGTGCTTCTCAATGAAAGACTTAGGAGAGGCACAATACATATTAGGCATCAATATCTATAGAGATAAATCTAAGAGGATGATTGGACTAAGCCAAAGCACTTACATTGACAAAGTGCTATCTAGGTTCACTATGATGGAAGCCAAGAGAGGTCATCTATCCATGTCACATGGCATATATCTAAGCAAGACTTAGTGTCCCAAGGCATCTGATGAGCGTAGAAATATGAGTGGAATTCCGTATGCTTCGGCTATTGGATCTATCATGTATGCTATGTTTTGTACAAGGCCAGATGTTTCGTTCGCACTCAGTGCAACGAGAAGGTACCAGTCAGACCCAGGAGAGGCGCATTGAACTGCTGCCAAGAATATCTTAAAGTACTTGAAAAGGACAAAGGATCAATTTCTGGTTTATGGTGGTACATATGAGTTGATTGTTAAGGGCTATACGGACACAAGCTTTCAAATCGATAAAGATGATTTCAGATCGCAGTCTAGTTTTGTGTTATGCTTTAATGGTAGAGCAGTAAGCTGGAACTAAAGTCGAGTACATTGTTGCCTCAGAAGCACTGAAGGAACCTGTTTGGATTCGGAAGTTCATTGAAGAACTTGGGGTTGTCCCCTCCATAAAGGAACTAGTGGATTTATATTGTGATAATAGTGGAGCCATTACCCAGGAAAAGAAGCCTAGGAGCCACCAGAAGTCCAAGCACGTAATGGGGCAATTTCACATACTTCGAGAAATCTATCGCTGAACGGAAAGAAATCGAGATTTACAAGGTTGGAGCTGACGATTCGCGGATCCATTGACTAAACCGTTGTCACAAGTGAAGCACAACGCACATGTAGCAACCATGGGAATCAAGCATGTTGGAGAATGGCTTTGATTTTCTAAGTTTTGTTTTAGAACATTTGTTAGATCTGTGTTTAAAACAATTGGTTTAACCATTTCATATTTATGAAATTCTTTATTTCATATTCATTTAATTTTGGTTTAGTATTGAATGATAAAGTCCAAGTGATTCAATACATTCAAATGGGATATCAAGATGGATTCTTTGACAAAGAAACACCCATAAGTGAACTTGAATATTGAAGTCACAAAGGATACATAATCCAGGTCATTGAAAGGTTGGACGACCAATTACTAATAAAGATTATATTGCAAGTAGATTTATAGTTCAGTTTCTTGAACTAGATGGACATGTTATGTCAGAAATCTTTTGCATAAATACTTATTGGATCTTGTATCAGATTGACCATGACATTTTTTTAAGAGATTAAAAAGTCATGTCATAAGTAGTTCTCATTAATGGTGATTAGAACCATTCCTTAAAACATGAGTAATTATGATTGCTCGTTTGAAGATTAGTTCACTTTGATGCTCGCTAAACATCGCACCGTAAAAGGAGACTATAAAGGAAGTTGTTGGGCGTACTATGAATTAAAGTGAGTATTCATAGATTACAAGACTGGATTGTCCACCTATCTTTGATAGGATATTGTGTTGTTGTGTATCAAGCCCTCTAGGAGAGTTAGATATTAGTGAAAATGCATGGCTGCTCAGGATGGTTAAGGCTTAACCTTATGTAAAAGTTTAACAGTTGAACTCAGTAATCCGAGAAACACTTCTGGACCTAATAAGGATGGCTTGGATCTTACCTTATGTTCAGCAAGTAACACTAAGTGACAAAGGAATGTGAATGCACACTTGTCTAAATTAAATGACAAGTGGGCGGCTGAAGGAATGTGTCCTTCACCCAATGTGCATTACTCTAGTACCAAAGGTTCAGATTAATTACGAATAATTAATTCAATGAGATCAAGTGATCGGAACAGCTGGCTGGAGCAATGCTTCCGATTAGTGAGTTCTAGTCCTAATTAGGCTCACATCTTACTCTTGACTGAACCTATAAGGTCACAGCATTGGCATGTAACAAATGATCGGATAAAATGAATAGAAAATTCATTTAATATCTTTTCGGGATATTAGTTCGGAAAATATAATTATACGATTTAACATTGGATCATAAAATCGTATATCGTGTTGTGCATATTCGTAAGCTAGGAGAAATGAATAATTGTATCATGCGACAATGGATCGTCAAGTACGAAACGATAAATAAATTATCGAAGGATAATTTAATAGCAAACACAAAAGCAAACCCACGAGCCAAGCACACGAGGCGCAAGGCCCATGGGCACAACGCACATGCACGCAGCGTTGGCCCATGGCCTTGGCTACCTTGGCGCACGTGCAAGGATGAACAACAACAACAGCAGCTACGTCCCACGACCCAACTGCTTGCTGCGATGTGTGTGCATGTGGTCGTGTGTCTGTTGGCCGGTCGAAGCCTATTGCTTTGGCCAGTTGGCTATATTTCTTGATAGGTTATTTTAATAACCTATTCAACATGTTTTCTAACTTAACCTAATATCATATTCTAACCTAATGCAATAGAGAACCCTAATTCTCTCTGTGCCTCCATTAGAGTGTTCATCCCAAAATCTAAACAATCTTAAAGGAGATATAAGCCATCAATCTCAAGAGGGATCTGAACGTGTCGGTGAACCAAGTAGAGGAACACATTTAGATTTCTTGTTCGAGTTCGTTGAACTAAGGGGAAAACACGCTACAAACGTGGGTTATGCTTAATCTGTATTTTATACATGCTTCACGGCTTTGGGGTTATTCCGCTTCGTGTTATGTATTTAACTGTAAACCCCTACACTAATTACTTAATATATCTAATTTCTTCTAGGGACCACCACTACAATATAATCTATCTACTTTGATTAAAATACTTTTCCAATCATATTTTTTGATGTAGCATAAAGATACTTATCCAGCTTGGACCACCCATAACATGACACGTGGCACTAACTACGCCAAGGTATCATTTGCTCCAAGAGAGCAAGAATCGCATAATAAACCTATCAGAAAAATAAAACAAAGCTAAAAGCCCACTATAAGAAATCCCACTAAGCCCTCTACTGAAAATCTAACAAGGACATGTATCCCCTCCAAGAAAGCTAGCCAAATAGGTAGCTGGGTTTTGGGAACAAATCTCAAAAACCCTAGCCTTATAAATAGTCTAATCCCAAGTTAAAAGGACATACAATTCATTCACACCTAACATTCCTATTCTTCTCAACCTTCTCTCTAAAAAACTTTCTATCTCTAGCAAATACTTACTTAAGCATGAGAGGAAATATTCCTATGATAATATTCTTGTTTTGTAGGTTGTAAGCAGATCTTGCCAGTGCATACTTGATATCTCCGTGGAAAGGTGACACCTCAGCACCGGTAAAAAGTCCCACATCATTTGGCGCCGTCTGTGGGGAGGTACATGTTAGGTTTATGCATAATACAATATTATAAGTCATGCGGAAAAACCATAAAGCCAGAATCCAAATTAATTGCCACATAGTCAATTAGTATAATTTAGGTTGCATACAATGTGATGCGTGCCTTCCCTAAATGCTCCCGAACCGAACAAGAACAAGTCTTCAGAGCCACAAATGTTGCCCCTCCGTATAAAGTCCACAACACGTTCGGATCTGCCTTAGGTTCAACCAACAAGGATTTTACTTAAGGTTTTGTGTAATCGGGTTAGGCTATTATGTTCTCCCTTGAACACAATGTATGTAAAGAACATAGTTTTGATGTATGAAATTATGAGGGCCTAGCCTCATATTTATAGGGTAGGAAATAAGGAGTTTGAGCCTTACTAGAAAAAGAATTACCAACCCTAGTAGGATTGAAATTCTTATCCAATTAGAATTGAAACAATAATTAAACTCTTAATTAATCCAATTCTAGTAGGACTAGGAAAACTAATAATTAATCCCAAAGTTACTTGGCAACTAAGTAATCGGACTTTTCTTGGAGCCCAAGACAAAGCAACCAACGCAGCCACAATGGGCCACGCTGGCGCGCGTGCCTGCCTAGGCCCAACCGCAGCCGCAGCTGGCCAAAGGCCCAGCGCGCTGTAGTCTGGCCTTGGAGGGCTAGTGCTGCCTTGGCTTGCTGCTCGTGGCTTGGCGGGCTGCTCGCTGCTGCTGCCTTGCCTTGCTGCTCGCGGCCCACAACGCTCCAGACCCATTGGTTGGCCCTGGCGCTGGGCTTCGTGCTCAGTGCTATGCGCTTGGCCTTTTGCTTGTCGAGCGATGGGTCGGCTCGCTTACCGCCTTGTCGCTCGTCGAGCTTCCGATTCGTTTTCCGATTCCGGGATCCATTTCCGTTTCGAACAAATATTTACGTTTTCGTTAATATATCCGATTCCAGAAATAATTTCCTTTTCCGACAATATTTTCGATTCCGGTAATATTTCCATTTCCGACAATATTTCCGATTCCGGCAATATTTCTATTTCCGATAATATTTTCCGATACCAACCATGTTTCCGTTTTCGGCAACATCTACGACTTGGATAATATTTATACTTTCGTTATGAACCATATTTTTGTTTTCTGCAATATCTTCATTTCCAGAGTATTTCTTTACTTTGCCTTTTGACGATTCCAGCTCCCACTGGAACCAAGATCTGTCATTTCCAAATGATCATAAATGGAGTACTTAATGAATAATATATTCACTTAAATACTTGATCCGTTCACGTACTATTTGTGTGACCCTACGGGTTCAGTCAAGAGTAAGTTGTGTATTAATATTATTAATTCCACATGAACTAAAGCGGCCTCTAGCTAGGCATTCAGTTTACTTGATCTCACTGAATTATTAACTTGTTAATTAATACTGAACTGCATTTATTAGAATTAGCATTGAATGCAGACTTGGACCAAGGGCATTATTTCCTTCAGTCTCCCACTTCTCCTTAGGGACAAGTGTGCATTTCCTAATTCCTTTGTCGCTTGATGCCTGCTCATGAACATAAGGCAAGATTAGTCATCCTTATTATGTCTAGAGATATTTCTCGATTTCAGAGTTCAACTGATCAAATAAATAGATAATCATAGCCTATGATTCATCTCAGCACGGCCATGCATTTTACAGTTTCTAGCTCTCCGAGTGGCCTTGTAAAACTTTCGGCATCTCATCCCGATTTATGGGAGGACAATCTCAATCTTGCGATCTTGAGGTTGGACTTCGTTTGATAGGTGATTACCTGAGAGTTGCCGTTATAGTCTCCTTTTACGGTGCGACGCTTGACAACGTCAAAGTAGCCAGTTGTCAAACAAGTAATCTCAAATCACTCAGGTATTGAGGATTAGTGTCTATAAATGTAATGAAATTTACTTATGAAAGATTTACATCTCTTACAGTAAAGTTTCATAAGTCTGTCCGTTACTAATCTTCTCAAGTAAGTATCTATGCAAATGATTGCGACATTGTCATGTCCACATAGTTCAAGAAACAAAACTACTAGTCATCTTGCACTCTAGTCGTCTAGCTTTTTATATGCGTCCACCTTTATAGAAAACTTCCGACCACGGACCATTTTCCACTTTTGACATTCAAGTTCACTTGATAGACAATTCTTAGTCACAGGGCTGGTCCTGACAGTCTATCTTGAATATAATGTCAAATTGAAAGGACTCATCATTTAATAAACCACAAAATTAAATGAAAAAATGAATTCTATTCATTGATTAACATTTAACCTTTATACTCACTTTATTACGGGCTATTACATACAAGTATATAAAGGAAGTAAAAAAGCTTTGTTTTAGTAAGATTTTTATATTATTTAGTACGACGAGTAATTTTTAATTTTTTTTTTGTTGAAATTTTTTGAGTTATTTTACTTGGTAGAGGGTTTTGTTACTTAGGAGAAAGAAAATTTAAAATATATAAAATAAATAAGAGTAATGAACTCAAATAAGAAGATTCATATATTTTTGTTTCCATGTCAAAACCCATATCTGGTTTTTTGGGTTAGTAGTTGATATTAATAAGTTGTATACATGATAAGTTATTGGTTTGACGTTTGTGGTAAAAAAAAGTGGTGCTTGAATTATTTTAGTATGAAAAAAGGTTTATTGTTTATAGTTAAAACTAAAATTTCATAATATATCACTAGTAGAGAAAAGGCCAAGTGCTTGGGGGAAAATACCCTCATGTGCTGGTGATTATGCCCCCATCACTTGGAGGTGAAGCACTTGATAAGATTTCAAGTGCTTGGGGTTTACGGGAAACCCCAAGCACTTGATATGTAAAATGCTTAGATTTTAAGGAAAACCCCAAGCACTTAATTTGTAAAGTGCTTGGGTTTTAAGGAAAACCCCAAGCACTTGTATCCGAAAAAAAAAAGAAAAAAAAATTATATTATTAATATTAAAGCTTTAATGATAAAATAAACAATAAAATATAGATAAATGTACTCTTTCTTATTAAAATTATATTCATAATACAAATAAGACGGAATTTTTTTGTCCTCAGTAACGGTCGCTGATGTTATCCAAACAGAAGGGGGGAAATACTCAACCCCTTCGAAGCCTGGAGTTCTGGATTTAATTGACAAGGTATGAACGCCTATCATTTAAAACTTGCACTGCAACAAAAATAATGACCATAACTAAACGCAAGTTGCAATAGTTTCAGGCAACACCCACATTAGCAGCAGCATACTAAATCTCCCGAGCGGTTACAATCCCAGTCATGTGCTCGTCGGGTTTAAGCGCCGTTACAGATCATATGGCCATTACTACAGGGGCTGCTGGTGTGGTATGTACTCTTCAGACTCTAGACTGTATCTTTACAAATTACTTCACTTCTTAATAGATGACGTGTAGATGTAAGATTTCTCACATGATTAATCCATTTTCCACTTGAAAAACAGGGTGTTGGGTCTGTAGTTAACAAGCTTAATGATGTAGTGGCGATGATTACTGAGGTTCGAAGTCTTGCTGATGCGCTGGCCTCAA
This sequence comes from Spinacia oleracea, assembly GCF_020520425.1. Classification (NCBI taxonomy): domain Eukaryota; kingdom Viridiplantae; phylum Streptophyta; class Magnoliopsida; order Caryophyllales; family Amaranthaceae; genus Spinacia; species Spinacia oleracea. The sequence continues at coordinate 85,828,815 of NC_079491.1, forward strand.
CTCATAAGCAAACAAATCTGGATCAAGAGATAACTCTAAGGTGTCTGTGATTTATAACACCACCTAGAATTCCATCAGCGACAGACAGAGAGAGAACAAAACCAATAATAAGCTTAGTAACTGCATGCACAATCTGAGTGCAGAGAGGAACAATTAGAAGCAAAGACTGAAGTATTATCGAAATTGTCAACTTCAATATAAAAATTATTAATAACAAGGTCTTACTGGCATGACAAGATAAACAATCCTTGTATCGAAAATCAAGGAAGGGAGATCAGGTGGAGAAGTTCTTGGTCTTCCATATCCTTTAGCTCCACTACGATACATGGTAATGCTCATACTGTATTTTGATGCACCCCTATCATCCATACCTCTAGCACTCCACATCCCACCATTATCTAAATAATTTCTCGCAGATGAGATACTTTGCTGCAAAATGTTCATTCAAAACGTCAGACCTAGCTGATAAACTGAATCACAGAGTTAAACTGTCAAATAACAATTATAGATAAATGTATACAGTGTACCTCTGTCACTTTCTCTAACTGTCGGCGGACTGGATTATCCACTGTCATTAACATGGTTATAAGACAATAAAACAAAAGCGAGACAACAAGAATGGCATAGAAACTTACATTTCCCATGGCAAGACACCCCATTGGTTGATCTTCTTGAGGAACTGGGAGACCGCTAGTTCTTTCTCTGTCCTGGAAAGCAGTCCCACACGACTCTTCCGGAGAAGAACCTGACACAGTATCTTCCACCTTTAACATCTATTCGTCTGTAGTGGATCATCTGGAATCACATTCACTTTGTTAGGCTATGTTCTCTTCTACAGTTCTACTCGAACAATAATACTCAGTTTTCACTAACAAACAATAGTATAACCGACAAAATTCAGTTTTGATTTGGCAAAACCCATTTAGAATCAGTAAAGGATCAGTTTTAATCAGTAACAGTCGCTTATTAACAAGTGAGAAATTATTTAATCTGTTATTTAAAAATTAAGTATAAAGAGATGATGGGGCTTACGCAGCATTAAAGTGTCTTGGTCTAGCTCCTTGTCACTAACGACCCTTAAGCTCCTACAAACTCGTTGTATTATAATTGATAGGGAAGTAAGCATTTTCTTTTGTTCTCTAGGATCCCTACAATTGGTTGGCAGGAAGAATTCCAGAACAAAGTCGGCATTACCAGTGTAGATACATCTAAGGCGAAAAGCAACAGAAGCACACATCCCAAACATCCTTGCATGGTGTGAAAGAGGATACTTTGTCTTTGAATAAGTTGTTATATCACCCGAGAAGCATGGTTGATTCGTCATAAATGCCTTCCCGGCAACACCTTGTCTTTTAAATAGGTGGTGCTCCGAGCAAGCCTGGTGGAGTCTTGCATACAAGGATTTGCAACAAAGCAAGCTGAATCAACTGTTGAAACACAACGGGAAAGGTTTTCATCAGAGTGTCGGCACCCTTCTTTCCCTTGTTGGATGCATGGAACCTAGGTTTGGGCTAAGGGAAGCCCATGACTGCTACATGCAGATTTAATCACCTCTAAGATTTCTGGTAAGGCAGCTTGGTATGAACTGCGACACTCCTAATATCAACGAAAGTTGGCTCATTAAAATCAATTACTTATTAAAAATTCAACTCTACTTCACCATAGGAATTTAATAAACTTACATGTGTTTTCTTAGGACCTGCAATATCGGAACAACTTCGAAGATCCACAGCCTGAGAAGCACGAGTAAATATATATTTAAAATCACAGTTTAACAGCCACAGCCTAGGATCTCCCATGACACCCTTCCCATGAATCTCCCATTCTAAGATCTTAATTTAATCAAACAATCTGCATATTCATCACTAGGATAAGATAGTATTCCCTACATCCTGGGTGTCGTCTTGAACTTAAACCTATACACTAGATTAAGACGGTTAACCATAATCAGGCATAAAATTAACAGGTTTGACTCTGACATCCGCAGTCTGTATCAAAATCAAATTCTATCTCCCCCCCCCCCCCCCGAACATTACAAACAGTCAGTCACACATCATCCCTCTCTATATCCCTCAAAACCTCTCAATTATCTCTGATGAAAGGGATACTCAATTAAACACGCGAACCACAAGAAAATGACAACAGCGTTATCCAATTCACAATCTCCGCGGAAACCCAAACAACATGATCATGAAATTGATACAGTACTGAAAATTAACTCAATTAATAGCAATTAGAGTGATCTCTTTGAAAACCGGAAAACCACCAATCTCAATTATGAATGATAAAGGAACTTAAGAAAGTGCAATAATCTTAACAAAAATCAACTAATGATGAAACATAAGTCAGCATACACTTACTTTTTCTATCATCCATCTCAAATGACGCTATTTTGTTGATTCCAAATGTCAAATAAGTGAAATTCGCGGATAATTCTACAAGAAAGTAAAAAAGTGCGATTCAACGATCAAATAATTACGGTTTCCAACAAAAACGAAGACCAAAACTGCACCTGACAACAATCTGGGTATCACCAATTTCACCAGTTTCTTGTGAAATTTCTCCTTTTCCTAGTGTTTAGTTGGAGAAGATAGAAATGGGTAATTAAGAAAATGATAATATGCACCAAAAATAAACCTCCAGCAATTGAGGGTTCTCAACATTTGTACAAACAAAAGCTGTCAACCCATTAACATACCCACAAATCGACAAATTATAACCAGGCTAACGAATCATTTAAATCAATTTCTAGGTGCTTTTTTTTCATTGAATTTGAACTTGTGAATTTTGCAGAATGAGAGAGAGGAACAGTAATCATTACCAAATTATTGTCGTTTTTTGACAAGAACAATTCCGGTATAACCAGGTCCGACTAACAAGAGAAGTTGAGATACGCCTAATCCAGCTTGCATCGCCATTGAAGCTGACGAGTTTTGAGTTGACGAAGAACCCTAATTCGTATATATAAGAAACGAACATTAACAGTATATAAGAAACAAATATTGCAAAATTATTAACAAAATTAATGGTGGTTAATACAATTAACTTGTGGTTAATCCACTAATGGATACTTTTGAGGGATAAAAATCAAATTTGCATAACAAAATTAACAAAACTGGCGAGAAATAACAAAATTTCAAAACATAGACCTTGAGGTGGCCAATGGGAGGAGAGCCAGAGACGGCGGAAATGCGCGCAGGAGAGGGGAGGAGATGAGGCGGTTGCTTTTGCTTATGGAAAGGAGGAGGACACACAGGTGGCGGTGTTGGGGCAGCAAAGCAGCGAGAACCGAGAAAGAAGGGTGTGTGAACAAAAGGCGGGGATATGAAATTGGAATGGGTTGGAAATTTTTGCAAATTAACCTATGTGATGTTGTGAAAAGGGAGGTCTAAGTGCTTGGGGTGAATGGTAAACCCCAAGCACTTGTAAAATTTTCAATTTTGTGCTTGGGTGAATAAATAACCCCAAGCACTTACTCGAATTTTTTATTAGCTTCAATCAAGTTCTTGGGGTTTCTCTAAAACCCAAGTACTTGGCTCAAAGCACTTGAGGTTTTTTCTACTAGTGTATTAAATATGAACATATACTAACCCATAAATATAAAGTCTTGAAAAAATAAATTCAGTAGGGAGACGTAAGTTTCAACTAACGAAATCACGTATTTACAAAATTTACTCTATACACACTCATGAAATACCTATAGTAAACATATACTTCGTATGTTGTATTCATATAAGCAATCGAACAATAATTAAGTTTTCGAATACGAAAAATATATGATATAATTTTTTAAGCCAACATACGTAACTTTTAAACGTTTTTACAGATCTCGGTTAGGGACAACCAAGCGACAAATCATAAGGGATTGTTTGATACAAAGGCTCCCGTAAATATGTATGAGATAATGACTCTAATTATTGTATAACAAATCAAGATAGTTATGGGGGCGAGGGTACAAATCTACTCATTAACCAAAATCGTCCGATTACGGCCTTTAATCCAATTTTTGTATCAAATATTAACAACTAGATTTTAGCCCGTGCGACGCATGAATTCTATTAAATTGTTAAGTTAAAATAAAACTCTTATGTATACCAACTGCTATATTTATATATTAGATTAGATTTTTTTTTTTTTTGGATTGAATTTCATTTTGGATTTATTTTTTAATTATTAGAGTGTTTGATTTTGGATGAAATTGTATATGCGTAATATTAATAATTAATTAATAAAAATATCTACGTGGCGCCTAATTATTTATCTACGTGGCACTCAACTTTTTTAATTCAAAATATTATTTTTCATTGGTCAAAAGCATTAGATTTCCTATGTGTCGCTCTAATATTGGATTAGTGTTTGAGTTTAGATTGAATTTGATTTTAGATCAGTGTTTGACTTTGGCCGGAATTTTATTTTATATTAGTGTTTGATTTTGGATGAATTTTATTTTAGATTTATTTTTAATTAGTAGAGTATTTTATTTTGGATGGAGTTGTACATATTAATAATTAATTAATTAAAATATATATGTGACACCTAATTATTTATCTACGTGACACTCGAATTTTTTAATTCAATAATAAATTAGAAATCTTGTTTTTCATTGGCCGAAATCATTAGATTTCCTACATGGCGCTCTAATAATTCAGCAAATATGCCTCATTTAGTAGTAACCCTACCAATACATTTTAAGCCCGAATCAATTTAAAAAAGTCATATGGTCACTTAATTTAGCAATCAAATCAATTGTCTAAAATTATCTTAGCTGAGATTAATAAAAAAATGTTGCAATTCTATCATTTCGTAAACGTTTCATAAACGTTAAAAGTTGCAAGAATCATAAATAAATTAGAGGATGAAAAAGTGGTGGTATAGTATGTAAATATTTTTATCAAAAAAATTATAAGAAATATAGTATGTGAAAAGGTAAATCACCTAAAAATTACGAAAAAGTAATAAGTACATTTTTAAAACACTATCGATATAATTAGTGATTTTTACATATATGTTCTTTGGTTATTTAGTTTAGTAAGCGTTTCTGAAAGGTTTTACTTTGACATCATAAAATAAATTATATAAATACACTTTAAAGATAATTAATGATTTTATATATTTTAAAAGGTAAAATTAAAGTGACATTATACATAAACTTGAAAAAAGACACTTAAAAACAAAAAATACGGGGTTAAGTTAAATCATTGGATGCTAGATTGAGGGAGACAATATTTAGTGTCTACAATACTTATATATCAAAACTTATCGCACTTCCTCTATCAATTTTTGTTTAACCGTAAATGATCTATTCTCGATATGTATAAGAATAACATGTTCGTGTATGTGTTTATAAAAAAACATCACCTTAAGTTTATGATCTAAAATAATTTTAGATAAACTTGATCTATATAAGATTAGGAACTAAAGTTATAAGTTATCATTATTACTCCATAATTTGTATTATGTGGATCAGGGTAAAGATAAGTATTTATTGCTTGAAAGTTACAAAACCCATAAATTAACGACGGGATGGAAAAGTGATGGTTTAATATGTAATTATTTTTATCAACAAAGATAATGAAACATATAGTGTGTGAAAAGGTAAATCCCCAAAAATTGTGAAAAAGTACTAAATTCATGTTAAAACACCATCGATATAATTAGTGATTTTTCATATATACATTAGTTTGTTGTTTGGGTTAGGTGAGCGTTTTCGAAAAGATTTTACTTTGAAATCATAAAACTAATTAGATAAATACGCGTTTAAGATAATTAATAATTTTATACATTTTGAAAGGTAAAATTAAAGTGATATTATACATAAACTTTAAAAAAAAAAGACCCCATAAGAAACCAAAAGAGGGGGTTAAGTTGAATCACTAAACGCTAGATTGAGGGAGACAACATTAATTTGGATTCTGTAATACTCATTATATAAAACATAATTGCTCTCCTTCTATCCGTTTTTGTTTGTCTTAGTTTTAAGAGATTGAGATTTTAACTGTGAATGATCTACCGCGATACGTATAAGAATAACATATTCGCGTATGGTTTTATAAACAAACATCACCTTAATTTTATGATCTAAAATAAGTTTGGATAAACTTGATCCATATACGATTAAGATTTAAAGTTCTAATTCGTTATCTTAAATTACTCCATAATTTGTACTCCATCTTTTCTAAAATGTTGTTCCAGTTTTCACTTTTCACGTTTGCTAATGCACATTTTGTATCATTTTTATCTCTAATTACAATAGTCTAAAATTATAATATTTTGGTATGCAATATAATACAGTTGGGGGATAAGTAAGTTTCAATTAATGAAATAACATATTTACAAAATTTTACTCTACACACACTCATGAACTACCTAGAGTAAAACATATATGTCGCATTCATATAAGCAATCGTACAATAATTAAGTTTTCAAATAAGAAACGTATATGATACAATTTATTCATGAACAAAACTCGCCCGATTACGACCTTTAATCCAATTTTCGTATCAAATATTAACAATTTACCCTACAAATACATTTTAAACTCGAATCAATTAAGCAAAATCATATGGTCACTTCAATTAGCAATCAAATCAATGAGGAACATAAGGCAGTTGCCTAAATTATCGTGAGAGATCAATCAAACATGTTGTACTCCTATCCGTTTTTTCCTTGTCTTATTTTTAGTCAGGTTAAGAGTTTAACCTTAAAAGATCGATCATCGATACATATAAGAATATAATATCCGTGTGTGGTTTTATAAACAAACGTCGACTTTCATGATCTAAAATATGATTTTATAAACTTGATCGGTATGCAATATGAATTAAAGTTTTTTATTATCTTAAATTACTTCATAATTTCTATTATGTGGTGTAAAAAGACAAAATTATGTTGTGTTAAAAGTTGCAAGAGCTATAAGTAAATTACGGGGTGGCAAGAAGGTGGTATAGTATGTAAATATTTTTATCAACTAAATAATAAAACATATAGTATGTGAAAAGGTAAACCAACCAAAAATTACGAAAAATTAATAAGTACATTTTAAAAACTCTATCAATATAATTAGTGATTTTTACATATTTGTTCTTTGGTTGTTTAGGTTATGTAAGCGTTTCTGAAAGGTTTTACAATGACAACATAAAACAAATTATATTAATACACTTTCAAGATAATTAATGATTTTAATATTTTGAAAGGGAAAATTAAAGTGACGTTATACATAAATATTTAAAAAAGACCCAAAACAAAAAGAAGGGGTTAAGTTAAATCATTGTATGCTAGATTGAGGGAGACAATATTTATTGTCTACAATATTTAGGAGATTGAGATCTTAACTGTAAATGATCTATCATCGATACATATAAGAATAATATATTCGTGTATGGTTTTGTAAACAAACATCACCTTAATTTTATAATCTAAAATAAGTTTGGATAAACTTGATCCATATACGATTAGGATTTAAAGTTCTAATTCGTTATCTTAAATTACTCCATAATTTGTACTCCCTCTGTTCCATAATGATGTTCCATTTTTCACTTTTCACTTTTGCCAATGCGCATTTTGTATCATTTTTATCTCTAATTATACATGAGATAAAATTATAAAATTTTGATATTCTTAAAATTCATTGATGAAACGAATCAAACAAAACCTTGCATGCATATGTTTTTCCTTATGTATTGGAAAAAAAATTAGAAAACTCTCTTCAATTGTGAATAGTGTCAAAAAACATCATTATGGAACAAAAATAGTATTATATGGTTCGGAGTAAAGATAAACATAAATTGTTTGAAAGTTGCAAAACCCATAAATTAATTATGGGAAGGAAAATGTGATGGCTTAGTATGTAAATATTTTTATCAACAAAGATAATGAAACATATAGTACGTGAAAGGGTAAATCACCAAAAAAAATATTGCTAAGAACATTTTAAAAACTCTATCGATATAATTAGTTATTTTGTTGTTTAGATTAGGTAAACGTTTATGAAAGGTTTTATTTTGAAATCATAAAACAGATTAGATAAATACACTTTTAAGATAATGAATGATTTCATATATTTGAAAGGTTTAATTAAAGTGACATATACATAAACTTTTAAAAAAAGACCCATAAAAAACAAAAAGACAGAGTTAAGTTAAATCATTAAACCTTAGATTGAGAGAGACAATATTTGATGTACATTATATCTAAACTTATTGTGCTCCCTCTATTCGTTTTTCTTTATTTTAGTTTTAGGATCGAGATTGAGATTTTAATCATGAATTATCATCGATAAATGTAACAATAACATATTCGTTTGTGGTTTTATAAACAAATATCGGCTTTTATGATATGAAATAAGTTTGGATAAATTTGATCCATATACAATTATGACCTAAAGTTCTAAGTTATCTATTATGTTGAGTAAAGATAAACATGTATCCCAAACCTTTAAAATACTCACAATTGGAGTACTATGCTTAACAATAGTGTTATGAGTCACAAAATTGTGAAAATCACTATTATTAAGATTTTTTTTTCCATTCCTTCCCTTTAGATGCTCTATGTTGCTTGTTCAAACAACCTAGGTTCAAGCCTTGTTAACTACATATTTTCCCAATTTCTTTTCTTTGTTTCACTTTCTCCCTTTCTTCTTTAATTTTAAGGACTAATTTCAATATCTTGGGGTTAGCGCGCGGTCCAACAACTAGTTACTTTGAAAGTTGCAAAACCATTAATAATTATGGTATGTAAATGTGATGGTTTAGTATGTAAATATTTTTATTTACAAAGATAATGAAACATATAGTATAGTATGTGGATGGGTAAATCACCCAAAAATCATGAAGACGCACTAAGCACATTTTTAAAACTCTTTCAGGATAATTAGTGATTTCATATATGTATGTTCTTTGATTATTTGTAGCGATGGAAAAATATGATACGACACGAATCAGATACGAAAAAAACGGGTTAGTGTCAACGTATTATGACCCGTTTAATTAAAGGGTTAACACGACACGAAACATTTAATTAGACGGGTCGGGTTATTGTTGAAATTATCAACACGAAACTGACACAACTTAACCGCCAAAGAAAAAACAACCAATAAAGGTAGAGTGACGTTAACAAAAAAAAACTGATTGTATTTTGTTAGTCATATTTTTAATCTTACATCATTCACAATTAGACATGTCAAAAACTGACCCGAAAATAATGGGTCTTGAATAAGATTTTGTGACCTGTAACCAAATTTTATCTGATCCCGAGCAACCCGAAACTTACTGGGTCAAAATCCGACCGAATCCGATTTTGATCCGGCCGATTGAAAATCATTGTATTTATACTAATAAATGAGATTATGAGGAATTTTAAAAATAGTAAACATGGTGTTGTTACTATTATTGGGTACAATATGATTTTAATTTGCATTGTACGACATTTTATGGTTAAAGTTGACTAAATATAAACTTGTTGTAGACACCTACTTTTGTCCCCATTCCCGAAAGGAAAGGTTCGATGATGAGAATATAAATCTCCACTTGGCAACGCATCTCCTATAAAAATAACGAATCTCAATCACCATTTTCATTTTGACCAAAACTGCTATTTATAGAAACCTGCTAAAAATAGTAACTGCCGTAACGGGTAGTTGCTAAAAGTGGCAAGACATAAAAGATAGAAACCTGTCAGAATTAGGTGTTGCACTCGAACATAAATCCTAAAAGAGATAGAATTTGCAAGAGGAATCCTATTCCTAGTATAATTCGAAAATAAGAGTTACGTATTGATTAAAATTCTAACGAACCTAGAGTTTGTAACGGGCCCAGACGCATTCCGTCATAAAGTTAATACGCGCTAAAAGACTCGGATAAGTCTCAAAGACTCCGTATTCCACGAGTCCAAATCTGACAAGGAAATACGGCCCAGATCCTATTTTCAACGCCTGGCTCTGGGCGCCGAAATCTTCGGCGCCCAGCCCTGGGCGCTGAAATTACCTGGGTACGTGTTCTCTCCTAATTCTTCTTGGATTAGTACTCTAAAATTCTATCTTTCCACGAACTCTTCCCTATAAATACATCCCCAAATTCGACGTGAAAAGAACACACAATTCATATTCTGAGTATTGACTCCAACCCCTAAGCCTAAGCCTCACGCTGCGAAATTAATCCCGCGTTCTGTCGCAATCGATCCAAAAATCAAACAGAACGTATCTTGTCCCTTGTAGCTTAAAGAATTAAGCCCGGAAATTTGAGATTCGTTAAATAAAAGGAGAAATAGCAAAGCCAAAGTGGTTAGTTTTCTGAGAACCGTGACGCACCTCTCAAGGGTGCGTCGTAATGTGTCCCTTCGCATGATTTAATCGCTTTCCTTGCCCTTTTATAAAACCGTTAAACTATTAAATTTGATTGTTCTATCACGCTTAATAAAGATAATATCTTGGGAAATCGAACTATCATGCTAGGTCCCTTAAACCAATCTAAACCAGATAATCACGATCGATCTAGTATTATGTGTTGCGTATTGCTAAAATCAATTCAGATTAGTTTAATAGTTAACGCATGTCCCTTCAATTATTTATGCTGAGCTAGTAAGGATATCCTGCCTCTGGAGTTATCGAAGAGCGAGTACTCCTCTCGGCAGTTACAGTCCCCCGAACCCTCAATCTCTACCTTGCGGGTGTACGTTGAGAGATCCCCGCACCAGGGATCACAAGGGAACCTATGGCCGTCGTGGTCAAACATAATTGCACTCCCTTTATGTCACGATAACCGGGTTTTGTCAGTTTTTCTCATTGTCGTTAAAAACTGAATGGCGATTCCTATATTACTAGTCAATTCGGTGTAAACTCACAGGAAATCCAAATACACTTGATTTGACAAAAAGAAACGTCACGCCCACGAGGGACGAGGTCACGCATTAGCCTCGTGCTTTTTCGACCCCCTCACAGTGGCGACTCCACTGGGGATAGTGAAGGAAATAATCGTGCTCGTACTTAATCAAAATAGCCGAAGGGTGAAACGATCCTACCCCGCGTTTATTTCCCCATCAAGTTGGGACGACCTGAAAATCAGCATATTAATGTGAACGGACAGAACCGAATAACGAATCTTCGCTCCCTTGGATGTTTCATCTCGGGAGTTGGGACTAAGGATACCCATCGCCAACCGGGGGGTGCATACGCTTCGAATGTTGTCCACTCGGCACTTTCGCTAGTAGTACACCCGTCCCAAACCCAATCACTCGCCCACTAGGTCCCTCTCATTGGTGCATGCCCCCTTGGCTTACATCGTGATTGGCCTCTTGGGCTAAATTCGTCTGTTGAAGGCACTACCTCGACCGGGGCATGTGTTGGATCTGCGATAGAAGCGGTACCAAGCCGACGCAAATACTACCCATAGAAGCCTATCATAAACTACATGACATATTATTATTTTGCCTCATGTTGTAATGCTAGTTATGTGTAGCGAATTATGTGATTGTGTGTGACAAATAATACTAGAAAACCAACGACCTTAAGAATTGCCCAAACATTCATAAACCAATTGGCCAAAGAGTTATACTAAGATACGTGTTCCGCAACCCCGAACGATCGCCACAAAAATAAGCGACGCTCAGGAGGGCCCGTAACGAATCCCACAACGCTGCACAACGCGTAAAGGACGTTATTAGGCAAGCACGCAAAATTAAGTCGCATGTACGAAAAAATATACGCGAACAGAATATGAGTACCAGTCAGGGACGCATTTTCAGCGCCCCTGGATGGGCGCCAATTATTCTCACGCCCACCGCTGAGCGCTGAAGTTGCTGCCTGGCCTTTTGGTCAGGCACAGCAGCCTCGGTGCCCGCGTTTAAAAAAAATACGTAGCAGTAAAAGAAAATTCGTGAAAATTGCTGCAAGGGCGTACGAAAAGGCACTCAATTCTAAGAACGACTTATAAAATAAACAACTCTTTGTGTCGTCATTAGGCCTCCTATGAAGACAATGTTCGGCACCAAAACCGAGCATGCTAATTGAATGACCTTGAATGTCACATGGGTAAAGTATTCAAAAAATAATGTTCAAATAGAGTCTTCAAGGAAAAATAATGTTCGAATAAAAAATAAATCCGAGTCTAGACTAGGCTAAGCCAAAGTACAATCTAAATCCTAAGTCTTAGTTGTCTTATCCATAGAATCGGCCCTAATGCTTGGTGTCGTTCTGCAAGTTAAAAAGTTAAACCATATTAAGTCTCCCTTCCTAACATTTAAATCAATAAGCACCCATATGTAATTGTCATCCCTTGCTAAGAATCTACGGCCTCAATACTCTCTCTCACCAATAAAAAGAATATATTATAGTGTTTGCAAAATGGAAACAGTCATATTCTGAAAATCATTCCCCCATAGTCGCACAACCCCCAAAGTGAACCTAAGGTGTCAATACCATTAGCAAAAATTAATGGCCTCAAGGCTTATGATCACATTGGGTCACGACTATCATAATCCTCTCGAGCCACTCGCTCCTTGAAATACTCCTAAGTACGGACTAAAAGATTCTCCATGAATGCAACATGACGAACCATGAAAATACCCGAGTCGGCATGCCATAAGGCTACCATTGGGGTAAAGCAATACACACTAAGAGGGAAGCCGCACTAATGATTCTAGTCTTGCAAAAATGAAAATTCGATCTCCCCAACTAACTACCTTGCCAACATTAAGCAAAATGGCGCATGACAAATGAACACCCAAGGTTACGTCTAAAGTGTCAACCAACGAAAGTTATGGTCCAATTAACCTAAATCTAAAAGTCGCTTGGTCAAGTATTATAGGCTTACGCCACGTCATTATTTTGAGTATAGGCCGCTGTTAGGTTATGATACATATGATATTACATAAATCATGCGGAAACAACCATTAACCCAGGATTACATATTATTTACACATAATCATATAGCATAATTTAGATGCATACTCTTTGTTGCGTGCCCTCCCTAGCTGCGCCCGAACCGAGCAAGAACAAGTCTTTAGGACTCCAAGTGTCGTCCCTCCGTAGATAGTCCACAGCACGTCCGGATCCGCCTTAAGATTGACCAACTAGAATCGCCCTTAAGGTACTAGAATTTTCGGCACTTTTGAGCAAGATGTGTGGCTGAATTTTTCTCTCAAAAACTCACTTTGAATACTTTTTTTAAACTCGTTATAAATTGTGAACCCAGGCCACATATTTATAGGGTTATGGAAAGGGAATTGGAATCCTATTCAGATACAAATTAATTAAACCTAGAATCCTACCAGAACTCTAAGTTAATTAATTTATCAAATAGAATTAGGAATTTAATCATTAACCGAACTCTGCACGTTTTAGGAAACGTGCACGAACACAAACACTTACGCACACACACACGGCAGCCTCGATGGGCCGCCCATGCGTGCGTGCGAGCAGCAGCCCACGCAGCGAGGCCTGCGCGAGCCACAAGCCCACGCAAGCACCCGCGCGCGCTGTGCGTGCTGCCACGGCCTGCTGGGCCTGGCCTTGCGCTGGGCCTGGCGTGGCTGTTTGTGTGGCGCGCTTGGCTTGCTGGGCGATGGCCTGGCTTCGTGCTGGGCCCTCGTCCGGCAGGCCTCGTCCGATGATTATTCGTACGATACGCTTCCGATTAAATTTCCGATTCCGGAATTCATTTCCGATACGAACAATATTTAACATTTCCGATTCCGGAATTAATTTCCGTTTCGAACAAATATTTAATATTTCCGTTTCCGGAATTATTTTCCGATTCCGGTAATATTTCCGATTCTGACAATATTTCCGTTTCCGGCAATATTTCCGATTCTGGTAATATTTCCATTTCCGATAATATTTTTCGATACGTACCATGTTTCCGTTTCCGGCAACATCTACGACTTGGATAATATTTATATTTCCGATACGATCCATATTTCCGTTTCCGGCAATATCATCGTTTCCGGAGTATTCATTTCTTGCCTGTGACGATCTCAGCTCCCACTGAAACCAAGATCCGTCGATTCCGAATATCCATAGATAGAGTATTTAATGCCATTAAATACTTGATCCGTTTACGTACTATTTGTGTGACCGTACGGGTTCAGTCAAGAGTAAGCTGTGGATTAATATCATTAATTCCACTTGAACTGAAGCGGCCTCTAGCTAGGCATTCAGCTCATTTGATCTCACTGAATTATTAACTTGTTAATTAATACTGAACCGTATTTATTAGACTTATCATAGAATGCATACTTGGACCAAGGGCATTATTTCCTTCAGTCTCCCACTTGTCCTTAGGGACAAGTGTGCATTTCCTAATTCCTTTGTCGCTCGATGCTTGCTCTTGAACATAAGGTAAGAGTTGTCATCCTTATTATGTCCAGAGGTGTTCCTCGGTTTCAGAGTTCAACTGATCAAATAAACAGATAATCATAGCCTATGATTCATCCGAGCACGGCCATGCATTTCACAGTTTCTAGCTCTCCGAGTGGCCTTGTAAAACTTTTAAGCATCTCATCCCGATTTATGGGAGGACAATCCCAATATTGCGATCTTGAGATTAGACTTCGTTTGATAGGTGATTACCTGAGCGTTGCCTTTATAGCCTCCTTTTACGGTGCGACGGTTGGTCAACGTCAAAGCAACCAGTTCTCAAACAAGTAATCTCAAATCACTCAGGTATTGAGGATTTAGTGTCTAATAATTTAATGAAATTTACTTATGACAGATTTTCATCTCTTACAGTAAAGTTTCATAGGTCTTGTCCGATACTAGTCTTCCCAAAGTAAGTATCTATGCAAATGATTATAACATTGCCATGTCCACATAGTTCAAGAAACAGAACTACTAGTCATCTTGCATTCTAATCGTCTAACGTTTTCTATGCGTCCAATTTTATAGAAAACTCCGACTAGGGACCATTTTCAACCTTTGACATTCAAGTTCACTTGATAGACATTTCTTAGTCACAGGACTGGTCCTGACAGTCTATCTTGAATATATCGTCAAATTGAAGGGACTCATCATTTAATAAACCACAAATTAAATGGAAAAATGAATTCTTTTCATTTATTGTGAATGATTAACCAATAATGTTTTACAAAGATTTAAACTCTAAAACTTTAAAACATTAAACAGAGACATCAAAGCCATTCTCCAATATGCTTGATTCCCATAGCTGCAGTGTGCGAGTTGTGCTTCGCCTGCGGCAGAGGTTTAGTTAATGGATCTGATATGTTGTCATCAGTTCCAATTTTGCTTATCTCGAATTCTTTTCTTTCAACGAACTCTCGTAGAAGGTGAAATCTACGAAGTACATGCTTGACACTCTGGTGGTGTCTAGGCTCTTTTGCCTGTGCAATAGCTCCGTTATTATCACAATACAGGGCTATTGGTCCTTTAATGGAGGGGACTACACCGAGTTCACCTATGAACTTCCTTAGCCATATAGCTTCCTTTGCTGCTTCTTGTGCAGCAATGTACTCCGCTTCAGTTGTAGAATCCGCAATGGTGCTTTGCTTAGCACTTTTCCAGCTTACTGCTCCTCCGTTGAGGCAGAAGACAAACCCAGACTGTGATCTGAAATCATCTTTGTCGGTTTGGAAACTTGCGTCCGTATAGCCTTTAACAATTAATTCATCATCTCCACCATAGACCAGGAAGTCATCTTTGTGCCTTTTCAGGTACTTCAGAATATTCTTGGCAGCAGTCCAATGCGCCTCTCCTGGGTCTGACTGGTATCTGCTCGTAGCACTGAGTGCGTACGCAACATCCGGGCGTGTACATATCATAGCATACATTATTGAACCAATCAATGATGCATATGGAATCCCATTCATTCGTCTACGCTCATCAAGTGTTTTTGGGCACTGAGTCTTGCTTAGAGTCATTCCATGAGACATGGGTAGGTAGCCTCGCTTCGAGTCCGCCATCTTGAACCTATCAAGCACCTTATTGATATAAGTGCTTTGACTAAGTCCAATCATCTTTTTAGATCTATCTCTGTAAATCTTGATGCCCAATATGTACTGTGCTTCTCCTAGATCCTTCATCGAAAAACATTTCCCAAGCCAAATCTTGACAGATTTCAACATAGGAATGTCATTTCCGATAAGTAATATGTCGTCGACATATAATACTAGGAAAGCAATTTTGCTCCCACTGACCTTCTTGTATACACAAGATTCGTCTGCGTTCTTGATGAAACCAAAGTCACTGACTGCTTCATCAAAACGTATATTCCAGCTCCTGGATGCCTGCTTCAATCCGTAGATTGATTTCTTTAGCTTGCATACCTTCTTAGCATTCTTTGGATCCTCAAAACCTTCAGGCTGTGTCATAAACACAGTTTCTGTTAAAACGCCGTTTAAGAAAGCAGTTTTGACATCCATCTGCCATATTTCGTAATCGTAATATGCAGCGATTGCTAACATTATTCGAATAGACTTTAGCATTGCAACTGGTGAAAAGGTTTCATCGTAATCCACACCGTGGACTTGCCTGTAACCTTTTGCAACCAATCTAGCTTTGAAAACTTCAAGTTTCCCATCCTTGTCCTTTTTCAGTTTGAAAACCCATTTGCTTCCAATGGCTTGGTAGCCATCTGGCAAATCGACCAAATCCCATACTTGGTTTTCAGACATGGAGTCTAATTCAGATTGCATGGCTTCTTGCCACTGCTTGGATCTAGGGCTCGTTATAGCTTGTTTGTAAGTCGCAGGTTCATCACTTTCAAGTAATAGAACGTCATAGCTCTCGTTCGTCAAAATACCTAAGTATCTTTCCGGTTGAGATCTATATCTTTGCGATCTACGCGGGGTAACATTTCTAGATTGACCATGATTCTCACCAGATTCTTCTAAAGATCTCTGAGTTTCATCCTGAATGTCATTTTGAGCATTCTCTAGAGTTTGTTGTTCGACTCGAATTTCTTCGAGGTCTACTTTTCTCCCACTTGTCATTTTGGAAATGTGATCCTTCTCCAAAAAGACACCATCTCGAGCAACAAACACTTTGTTCTCAGATGTATTGTAGAAGTAATACCCCTTTGTTTCCTTTGGATAGCCCACAAGGATAGATTTGTCAGATTTTGGATGAAGTTTGTCTGAAATTAATCGTTTGACGTATACTTCACATCCCCAAATCTTAAGAAAAGACACATTTGGAGGCTTTCCAAACCATAATTCGTATGGAGTCTTTTCGACAGCTTTAGACGTAGCTCTATTTATAGTGAGTGCAGCTGTATTTAGTGCATGTCCCCAAAATTCTAATGGAAGTTCGGCCTGACCCATCATTGACCTGACCATGTCTAGCAAGGTTCTGTTCCTCCGTTCCGACACACCGTTCCATTGTGGTGTTCCAGGAGGAGTCAACTCTGATAGAATTCCATATTCTTTCAGATGGTCATCAAATTCATAGCTCAGATATTCACCGCCTCTATCAGACCGCAGTGCCTTAATCTTCTTGCCTAATTGATTCTCTACTTCACTCTGAAATTCCTTGAATTTGTCAAAGGATTCAGACTTATGCTTCATTAGGTAGACATAACCATACCTACTGAAGTCATCAGTGAAAGTGATAAAGTAGCTGAAACCACCTCTAGCATTTGTACTCATTGGTCCACATACATCTGTATGGATTAAACCCAATAGTTCATTTGCTCTTTCTCCAACTTTAGAGAAAGGTTGCTTTGTCATTTTGCCAAGTAAACATGATTCGCATTTACCATAATCCTCTAAGTCAAATGGTTCTAGAATTCCTTCCTTTTGAAGACTTTCTAAGCGTTTCAAGTTTATATGGCCTAATCGACAATGCCACAGATAGGTGAGATCTGAATCATTCTTTTTGGCCTTTTTGGTATTTATGTTATATACTTGTTTGTCGTGATCTAATAAATAAAGTCCATTGACTAATCTAGCAGATCCATAAAACATCTCTTTAAAATAAAACGAACAACTATTGTCTTTTATTAAAAAGGAAAATCCCTTAGCATCTAAGCAAGAAACTGAAATGATGTTTTTAGTAAGACTTGGAACATGGAAACATTCTTCCAGTTCCAAAACTAGCCCGGAGGGCAACGACAAATAGTAAGTTCCTACAGCTAATGCAGCAATCCGTGCTCCATTTCCCACTCGTAGGTCGACTTCACCCTTGCTTAACTTTCTACTTCTTCTTAGTCCCTGTGGATTGGAACATAAGTGTGAGCCACAACCTGTATCTAATACCCAAGAAGTTGAATTAGCAAGTATACAGTCTATAACGAAAATACCTGAAGATGGAACGACTGTTCCGTTCTTCTGATCTTCCTTTAGCTTCAAGCAATCTCTCTTCCAATGCCCCTTCTTCTTGCAGTAGAAGCATTCGGATTCAGAAGTGGGTTGACTGACCTTCCTCTTTGCAGATTTGGCGCCAGTTTGCTTAGTTGGGCTGGCCTTGTTGCCACCTTTCTTAGCATTCCTCTTCTTTCCTGATTTCTTGAACTTGCCCCCACGCACCATAAGCACATCTTGCTTATCACTTTTGAGCGTCTTTTCAGCGGTCTTCAGCATACCGTGAAGCTCAGTGAGCGTTTTGTCCAGACTATTCATACTGTAGTTCAGTTTGAACTGATCATACCCGCTATGAAGAGAATGGAGGATGGTGTCTATAGCCATTTCCTGAGAAAATTGCTGATCCAGCCGACTCATATTCTCAATGAGTCCAATCATTTTGAGAACATGTGGACTTACGGGCTCGCCTTTCTTAAGTTTGGTC
This sequence comes from Spinacia oleracea, assembly GCF_020520425.1. Taxonomy (NCBI): domain Eukaryota; kingdom Viridiplantae; phylum Streptophyta; class Magnoliopsida; order Caryophyllales; family Amaranthaceae; genus Spinacia; species Spinacia oleracea. The sequence goes on from NC_079491.1 coordinate 85,847,542, forward strand.
TCAAGAATTTGCCTATGAGTCTCGAATCTTTCGACTCGAGCCAGATCTTGGAACATGTTCTTCAACTCACTGATGATTGTGAAAGCATCTGAGTTGATGAACGTTTTCTGCAGATCCGCACTCATGGTGGCGAGCATTAGACATTTCACATCCTTGTTGGCATCAATCCAACGATTGAGGACTGCCTGAGTGACCCCGTCGCCTGCAGCTTCGGGCATCACCTCATCTAGGACATACTCCTTTTCTTCCTGCATAAGAACTATTTGCAAGTTCCTTTGCCAGTCAAGGAAGTTTTTCCCGTTCAACTTCTCCTTTTCGAGAATTGATCGAATGTTGATGAATTGTTGTTTGCCATATTAAAACTACAATTGAAAAGAATAAACAAATAAATAACCATTCACAGTTTCTCTTAATAAACTTAAATTCTAGCATACATGCATAATTCAATGTTTATTAAGCATTTTATTCAAATTATGTGTTCCGGCAGGTGTGAATAAAATGATTCCAAGATCCTAAAATCATTGAAGAACTAAGCACAGTTTGTCGACTTAATCCTAGAACATCTTAGGTAAGCAAGAGCCTTTTGCTAATAGTCTAGAAACTATTCTTGGTTGATAGGTACGTCTAAGAACTTATTAGGTAAACCTATCGAATTTGCCACGACATAAAAGGACTCCTTACTTATATCGTTGAGTTTCACCAAAACTAACATGTACTCACAATTATTTGTGTACCTTGCCCCTTTAGGACCAATAAGTAACACCTCGCTGAGCGAAAACTATTACTAGATTGATGTAAAGGATATCCAAGCAAGTGTATATTTTGGCATGGCACCTTTTAACTCAATTTTTAAGTTTGGAACTTAAGGCTCTTACTATGTTGGTTAGATTTTAAGTGAACTAAAATCCTTAATCATGCAACATAATCAAGCTTTTGATCTCATTCATTTTAAGACATATTTAAAAGCAATAAATAACTTAAAACATGCATAAGATATTTGTGATCTAGTATGGCCCGACTTCATCTTGAAGCTTTAACTTCAAAGTCCGTCTTGAAAATCTCCGTGGGTGGCACCATTTTCTTCAAATAGGATAAGCTATAACTAATTACAACTATTTGATGGTACGCATACCATATTTGAATTGAAAAATAACTTTGGTACTTCAGACCAATTACATTCAAATTAATGGTACGCAGACCATATTTTCTATCCTATTTGGGCCATACTAGTCACTTCATAACCTGCAAAACAGTACATATACAATATATACCATTCACCCATTCATTATCATGAATGGCCCACATAGCTGGTTAGTAAAACACATTATGCATCACGTAAACATTTGCAGCAATTAATCAAGGGCACCAATAATCTACCAATTATTCAGTCCTTATTAATTCTAATCAAGTTGTTTTAACCTTAAGGATTTGTAGACCTAATCAAGAGTTTATGACTAAAAAGCGCTCCCACTTAAACCAATAAATTCATATGCTTTACCAATTTTAAACATAAAAATGTATTTCTAGTCTAACCGGAAACATACAAATTTAATTAAAATTTAAAGCTCATATAAATTTATAATTGAATCCAAAAAGTTTAATTTAATTTCAGTCGTTATTTAAATTAATTCATGATTTTAATTTTAGTAAAATAATTAGAATAAATAACATTTATTATAATTACAATATTCAAAATTAAAATCCAAGAAAATAATTTAAATTATTAATTTTAAAATTAATTAAAATTACGTAAACTGAAAAATTTCAAATTAAACATTCAAAACGATCTAATCGTAACGCAAACACCCTACACATTGCACGCCCATGGGCCGCACGCACACAGCCATCGCTAGCCATGTGCGCGCAGCCCATGCGCTCGTCGCATAGCTGCTGCATCACCATCGCAAGCCTCCGCACGATGTGGTGCTCGCTGCGCGCGCGCCAGCGCTCGTCGCACGCGAGCCATCGCTTGCAGTGCGCGCGAGCCATCGCTCGCTTGGCGCGCGACATCGCTCGCTGGGCGCGCGACATCGCTCGCTGTGCGCGCGACATCGCTCGCTGTGCGCGCGACATCGCTCGCTGGGCGCGAGGCTGCGCGCTCATGCGCGAGGCAGTGCGCGTTGTGGCGCAGCTCGCTTGCTGCCCACACGCGACTGCCTTGGCTCGCCCTTCGCCCATGCCCATTCATCCATTGCTCGTGGCCCACGACACAAGGCAGGGCTGCTGCCTTGTGCTCGTGCACTACGCCCTTGCTCATTGCATTCGTGCCGCACGGGCGACGAGCTCCCTTGCTCGTCGTCGCATGCCCGCATTATACAACACCCCTTAAGGGTAACACGAAGCGTCCATTGCTTTGTGCGTGCAAGTTATATGAACGAATCGCATAAAAAAAATTTAAAATTTATAAAATTAATGACAAATTAATAAATATTATTAATTTCATAATTTTAGGGCGAAAAAATCGAAAATTTATTATCCAATTGATTTCCGATTGTTATGGATTCAAGTCTAGGTCATAAAAATTTAAAATTTATCATAAATTTACAATTTTTATGGTGGTTTTTAATCATAGGTTTCTAATTAAATTACAATTAATTATGAAAATCAAATTAATTCTAAATTATTCTAATTTTCAACAAATTAATCATAATTACAAATTAGATTGCATAATTAACAAGACTAGGCATTCAAACTTGTTAAACATATGCAGTAGGTCAATCAAAAATTCAAGATTTATCAACAAGAATCGCAAATATTTAATTTAACATCTTAAATTTACGAAATTTTGCATTCGAAAAACTAAAACCTTCGAAAAGTCATAGTTAGGCTTCGAATTTGAGAATTCTGGGTTCGGCAGAAAAAAATTATTTTTGTCAAAATTTTAGAATGCCTTTTACATGCGGAATTGACACAAAAATCACTCGATTTGGATGAGTAACGAAGAAACTGCCGAAAAACTGCGTACGTATAATTAAATAAACGCAATTTGCAATTAATTAACAACTACGAAAATTAATTACCCCTTTTAATTCTTGCAAATTTGTAATATTTAACCATGTTTATGCAATTTAGATTATGAAAATAATAAGGGGCTCGTGATACCACTGTTAGGTTATGATACATATGATATTACATAAATCATGCGGAAACAACCATTAACCCAGGATTACATATTATTTACACATAATCATATAGCATAATTTAGATGCATACTCTTTGTTGCGTGCCCTCCCTAGCTGCGCCCGAACCGAGCAAGAACAAGTCTTTAGGACTCCAAGTGTCGTCCCTCCGTAGGTAGTCCACAGCACGTCCGGATCCGCCTTAAGATTGACCAACTAGAATCGCCCTTAAGGTACTAGAATTTTCGGCACTTTTGAGCAAGATGTGTGGCTGAATTTTTCTCTCAAAAACTCACTTTGAATACTTTTTTTAAACTCGTTATAAATTGTGAACCCAGGCCACATATTTATAGGGTTATGGAAAGGGAATTGGAATCCTATTCAGATACAAATTAATTAAACCTAGAATCCTACAGGAACTCTAATTTAATTAATTTATCAAATAGAATTAGGAATTTAATCATTAACCGAACTCTGCACGTTTTAGGAAACGTGCACGAACACAAACACTTACGCACACACACACGGCAGCCTCGATGGGCCGCCCATGCGTGCGTGCGAGCAGCAGCCCACGCAGCGAGGCCTGCGCGAGCCACAAGCCCACGCAAGCACCCGCGCGCGCTGCGCGCGCTGTGCGTGCTGCCACGGCCTGCTGGGCCTGGCCTTGCGCTGGGCCTGGCGTGGCTGTTTGTGTGGCGCGCTTGGCTTGCTGGGCGATGGCCTGGCTTCGTGCTGGGCCCTCGTCCGGCAGGCCTCGTCCGATGCTTATTCGTACGATACGCTTCCGATTAAATTTCCGATTCCGGAATTCATTTCCGATACGAACAATATTTAACATTTCCGATTCCGGAATTAATTTCCGTTTCGAACAAATATTTAATATTTCCGTTTCCGGAATTATTTTCCGATTCCGGTAATATTTCCGATTCTGACAATATTTCCGTTTCCGGCAATATTTCCGATTCTGGTAATATTTCCATTTCCGATACGTACCATGTTTCCGTTTCCGGCAACATCTACGACTTGGATAATATTTATATTTCCGATACGATCCATATTTCCGTTTCCGGCAATATCATCGTTTCCGGAGTATTCATTTCTTTCCTGTGACGATCTCAGCTCCCACTGAAACCAAGATCCGTCGATTCCGAATATCCATAGATAGAGTATTTAATGCCATTAAATACTTGATCCGTTTACGTACTATTTGTGTGACCCTACGGGTTCAGTCAAGAGTAAGCTGTGGATTAATATCATTAATTCCACTTGAACTGAAGCGGCCTCTAGCTAGGCATTCAGCTCACTTGATCTCACTGAATTATTAACTTGTTAATTAATACTGAACCGTATTTATTAGACTTATCATAGAATGCATACTTGGACCAAGGGCATTATTTCCTTCAGCCGCCTCCTTGTATTCATACACGGGTTATAATCAGAGAAATTAATGAAAGTTCGAGTCTAAATCACAACTTCCAATTAAATCCCGGAAACCGGAATCTGAAAAGAAGCAAAAAAAAAATTATTTTCGATGTAATTCTTTCGTAAATTTCACTAAGATGAAAACAAGATTTTGAATCTAAGCTATTTGCACATTTTAAGAAACAACTAAATACGCTTGCAAAGTAAGACAATTTAAGGGTCCACCTAGGCCTACTAAAGTTAAAGGTCCATTATAGGCCTACCAAACGAGGCTCACTCAGTCTCACCTCGTGACTCAAAGACCACAACCATCTACCTTTTAGCCCAAATAAAAAAAAAATTATTGGGGAGAAATCCCAAGCAAAAAGAAAAAAGAGAAAGAGAAAAGGGAGAGCGAAAAGAGCGAGCCATGGAATACTTATCCCGTACCTCCCAAAGTGCAACATTTACCCAAGTAAACGAAGAAAAAGAATTGAGTCAACCAATCCAAATCATAAGATTCTACGATGTCTACCCTTTCCAATCCTTATGCTCTTAGACGCCTTCGCTCTGGGGCCCCTGTTCAGCTCATTTAACCCATCCATGTTCTCATTGCCATAACCCAAGAAACCATTACCTCGACTCTTGTTCTTGAACTTGTTGTCAAACTGCAAACCACGTACGGCCATTGACACGTGCCTCATACCCATTATTTCCAAAGCCCAAACCTGCTCTTACACCACCATTAGTATAATGACCATATAACTTGTTTGGATACATCCTTGAGCCGTCCCCATGCTACTCATTGGCCTTGGTTGATGTAAACTCATGACACTAGCACGAGGCTGCAAATTGTGAGTCCTAGCAGATGTGATCCTCATGCTTGACTAATACCTATACAAATTATCCTATCTCATTCGACCCGTCTTTCAAGCCGTCTTGAGTCACGAATAAAAAAAAAACAAATGCAAAGTACGTTCTACACTTAACGTAAAAAAATTAAATTATAATAAAAAAAAAATTGCAAAGCGCACAAAAGAGGAAAAGAAGCATTTAGCGCACAAAAAAGATTCGCAAATGTTTGGCACAAAACGAAAAGGAGCAGCGCAAAAAAGGCAGCCAAGAACACGCTTTCAACGCCCAGACCTGGGCGCCGAAAATAATAGCGCCTAGCCCTGGGCGCCGTTCTTGCTTTTCAACTCCCAATTCCTAAATGTGTTCGTATATTTTCCTACATACATGCGAAAGAATAACGAACACTTGGGGGGTAGAAGATCATACAAAATACGCAAAATACGCGTGCTTCAAAATTTTCGTACACTTATTTCACCCTATTTTCAAACATTACGGCTCCACTCGAACGTACTTGTTTAAAATTGGCATTCTAAGAAACGGCATTCTAAGAAACCATTTTCTGACTAAGAACTACGCAAGACCTGATTCCAAATTAAATCTATTTAAGGCGGATACGTAGGCAATCCATGATTCGGTCCAACCAATTTGCAAAAATGTTAAAGCCTATAGAATAACAAGAGTAAAAAATAGAGTCCCTTATTGAAAATTAATTACTTGCTATCCAAGTCGAAAGAAAAATTTAAGTCGAAGGAAGAATCCAAGTCATCAAGATGCCAAAATGAGCACACATCGAAAAATAATAAGGGCACGTACCCTTGCCAGAAGGAGCACTCACACTCCTAGGCACTTAGCCAATACTCAAAAGATCGCTTTGCCTAAATTGAATGGGGGCTAGCGCAAGCGTCCATGACCTCTAAAGTACTCGACTTGACCCTCCCTAAAGCGAACTAACTCACTTAAAGACCTTCTTTCACCACTAGACACAGTCATAATCGCCAACAAGTAGTAAAGGCAGTAAGCTTGCAATAAAAAAGGATTGTTTTACGGCATCGCCCCATTGTTCCTTCGAACTCAGGGCACCCGTTCATGGTAATTCAAATGCTTGCGAATCCCCTTTGAAAAAAAAATCAGACATTGTCAATAGGACTTGGCACTTAACCAAGGCTCACCCTACTCAGACATATGACACGGGCATCTAAAATCGAAATCTGAAAGCATCATTAATGGGAAGACATAATTGTTAGGTTATGATTCATATGACAATTCATAAATCATGCGGAAAAACCATTTAGCCAGGAATACATATTATTTATACATAATCATATAGCATAGTTTAGATGCATACTCTTTGTTGCGTGCCTTCCCTAGCTGCGCCCGAACCGAACAAGAACAAGTCTTTAGGACTCCAAGTGTCGTCCCTCCGTAGATAGTCCACAGCACGTCCGGATCCGCCTTAAGATTGACCAACTAGAATCGCCCTTAAGGTACTAAAGATTTTCGGCACTTTTAGTCAAGGAATGTGTCTGAATTTTCTCTCAAAAACTCACTTTGAATACTTGAATAATCTCTGAAAATATGTGACCCTAGGCACCTATTTATAGAGTTATGGAAAGGGTTTTGGAATCCTATTAGGATACTAATTTATTTAATTATAACCCTACTAGGACTCTAATTAAATAATCATTATCTAATAGTTTTAGGATTTAATCACACTTCGAATCCTGATTGCTTCAGGATTCCCGCACAAGCATTGCACGAGCACCGTACACCCGCGCAAGCCTTGCGGCCCACGCCAGGCGCACATCGCTCGGCCCACTGCTGTGCTCTCGCGCGCGCGCCCAAGGCCTTGGCTGGGCCTGGCCTTGCGCTGGGCCTGGTCGAGGCTTGGCGTGCGATGGTGCGCGTTGGCTCGCTGGGCGACGGCCTGGCTTCGTGTTGGGCCTTCGTCTAGCGGGCCTCGTCCGATGCTAATTCGTACGATACGCTTCCGATTAAATTCGCGATTCCGGAATTCATTTCCGATACGAACAATATTTAATATTTCCGATTCCGGAATCAATTTCCGTTTCGAACAAATATTTAATATTTCCGTTTCCGGAATTATTTTCCGATTCCGATAATATTTCCGATTCTGACAATATTTCCGTTTCCGGCAATATTTCCGATTCTGGCAATATTTCCATTTCCGATAATATTTTCCGATACGTACCATGTTTCCGTTTCCGGCAACATCTACGACTTGGATAATATTTATATTTCCGATACGATCCATATTTCCGTTTCCGGCAATATCATCGTTTCCGGAGTATTCATTTCTTGCCTGTGACGATCTCAGCTCCCACTGAAACCAAGATCCGTCGATTCCGAATATCCATAGATGGAGTATTTAATGCCATTAAATACTTGATCCGTTTACGTACTATTTGTGTGACCCTACGGGTTCAGTCAAGAGTAAGCTGTGGATTAATATCATTAATTCCACTTGAACTGAAGCGGCCTCTAGCTAGGCATTCAGCTCACTTGATCTCACTGAATTATTAACTTGTTAATTAATACTGAACCGCATTTATTAGACTTAACATAGAATGCATAGTTGGACCAAGGGCATTATTTCCTTCAGTCTCCCACTTGTCCTTAGGGACAAGTGTGCATTTCCTAATTCCTTTGTCGCTCGATGCTTGCTCTTGAACATAAGGTAAGAGTTGTCATCCTTATTATGTCCAGAGGTGTTTCTCGGTTTCAGAGTTCAACTGATCAAATAAACAGATAATCATAGCCTATGATTCATCCGAGCACGGCCATGCATTTCACAGTTTCTAGCTCTCCGAGTGGCCTTGTACAACTTTTAAGAATCTCATCCCGATGTATGGGAGGACAATCCCAATCTTGCGATCTTGAGATTAGACTTCGTTTGATAGGTGATTACCTGAGCGTTGCCTTTATAGCCTCCTTTTACGGTGCGACGGTTGGTCAACGTCAAAGCAACCAGTTCTCAAACAAGTAATCTCAAATCACTCAGGTATTGAGGATTTAGTGTCTAATAATTTTAATGAAATTTACTTATGACAGATTTTCATCTCTTACAGTAAAGTTTCATAGGTCTTGTCCGATACTAGTCTTCCCAAAGTAAGTATCTATGCAAATGATTATGACATTGCCATGTCCACATAGTTCAAGAAACAGAACTACTAGTCATCTTGCATTCTAATCGTCTAACGTTTTCTATGCGTCCAATTTTATAGAAAACTCCGACTAGGGACCATTTTCAACCTTTGACATTCAAGTTCACTTGATAGACATTTCTTAGTCACAGGACTGGTCCTGACAGTCTATCTTGAATATATCGTCAAATTGAAGGGACTCATCATTTAATAAACCACAAATTAAATGGAAAAATGAATTCTTTTCATTTATTGTGAATGATTAACCAATAATGTTTTACAAAGATTTAAACTCTAAAACTTTAAAACATTAAACAGAGACATCAAAGCCATTCTCCAATATGCTTGATTCCCATAGCTGCAGTGTGCGAGTTGTGCTTCGCCTGCGGCAGAGGTTTAGTTAATGGATCTGATATATTGTCATCAGTACCAATTTTGCTTATCTCGACTTCTTTTCTTTCAACGAACTCTCGTAGAAGGTGAAATCTACGAAGTACATGCTTGACTCTCTGGTGGTGTCTAGGCTCCTTTTCCTGTGCAATAGCTCCGTTATTATCACAATACAGGGCTATTGGTCCTTTAATGGAGGGGACTACACCGAGTTCACCTATGAACTTCCTTAGCCATATAGCTTCCTTTGCTGCTTCATGTGCAGCAATGTACTCCGCTTCAGTTGTAGAATCCGCAATGGTGCTTTCCTTAGCACTTTTCCAGCTTACTGCTCCTCCGTTGAGGCAGAAGACAAACCCAGACTGTGATCTGAAATCATCTTTGTCGGTTTGGAAACTTGCGTCCGTATAGCCTTTAACAATTAATTCATCATCTCCACCATAGACCAGGAAGTCATCTTTGTGCCTTTTCAGGTACTTCAGAATGTTCTTGGCAGCAGTCCAATGCGCCTCTCCTGGGTCTGAATGGTATCTGCTCGTAGCACTGAGTGCGTACGCAACATCCGGGCGTGTACATATCATAGCATACATTATTGAACCAATCAATGATGCATATGGAATCCCATTCATTCGTCTACGCTCATCAAGTGTTTTTGGGCACTGAGTCTTGCTTAGAGTCATTCCATGAGACATGGGTAGGTAGCCTCGCTTGGAGTCCGCCATCTTGAACCTATCAAGCACCTTATTGATATAAGTGCTTTGACTAAGTCCAATCATCTTTTTAGATCTATCTCTGTAAATCTTGATGCCCAATATGTACTGTGCTTCTCCTAGATCTTTCATCGAAAAACATTTCCCAAGCCAAATCTTGACAGAGTTCAACATAGGAATGTCATTTCCGATAAGTAATATGTCGTCGACATATAATACTAGGAAAGCAATTTTGCTCCCACTGACCTTCTTGTATACACAAGATTCGTCCGCGTTCTTGATGAAACTAAAGTCACTAAGTATATTCCAGCTCCTGGATGCCTGCTTCAATCCGTAGATTGACTTCTTTAGCTTGCATACCTTTTTAGCATTCTTTGGATCCTCAAAACCTTCAGGCTGTGTCATAAACACAGTTTCTGTTAAAACGCCGTTTAAAAAAGCAGTTTTGACATCCATCTGCCATATTTCGTAATCGTAATATGCAGCGATTGCTAACATTATCCGAATAGACTTCAGCATTACAACTGGTGAAAAGGTTTCATCGTAATCCACACCGTGGACTTGCCTGTAACCTTTTGCAACCAATCTAGCTTTGAAAACTTCAAGTTTCCCATCCTTGTCCTTTTTCAGTTTGAAAACCCATTTGCTTCCAATGGCTTGGTAGCCATCTGGCAAATCGACCAAATCCCATACTTGGTTTTCAGACATGGAGTCTAATTCAGATTGCATGGCTTCTTGCCATTGCTTGGAGCTAGGGCTCGTCATAGCTTGTTTGTAAGTCGCAGGTTCATCACTTTCAAGTAATAGAACTTCATAGCTCTCGTTCGTCAAAATACCTAAGTACCTTTCCGGTTGAGATCTATATCTTTGCGATCTACGCGGGGTAACATTTCTAGATTGACCATGATTCTCACCAGATTCTTCTAAAGATGTCTGAGTTTCATCCTGCATGTCCCCAAAATTCTAATGGGAGTTCGGCCTAACCCATCATTGACCTGACCATGTCTAGCAAGGTTCTGTTCCTCCGTTCCGACACACCCTTCCATTGTGGTGTTCCTGGAGGAGTCAATTCTGATAGAATTCCACATTCTTTCATATGGTCATCAAATTCATAGCTCAGATATTCACCGCCTCTATCAGACCGCAGTGCCTTAATCTTCTTGCCTAATTGATTCTCTACTTCACTCTGAAATTCCTTGAATTTGTCAAAGGATTCAGACTTATGCTTCATTAGGTAGACATAACCATACCTACTGAAGTCATCAGTGAAAGTGATAAAGTAGCTGAAACCACCTCTAGCATTTGTACTCATTGGTCCACATACATCTGTATGGATTAAGCCCAATAGTTCATTTGCTCTTTCTCCAACTTTAGAGAAAGGTTGCTTTGTCATTTTGCCAAGTAAACATGATTCGCATTTACCATAATCCTCTAAGTCAAATGGTTCTAGAATTCCTTCCTTTTGAAGTCTTTCTAAGCGTTTCAAGTTTATATGGCCTAATCGACAATGCCACAGATAGGTGAGATCTGAATCATCCTTTTTGGCCTTTTTGGTATTTATGTTATATACTTGTTTGTCGTGATCTAATAAATAAAGTCCATTGACTAATCTAGCAGATCCATAAAACATCTCTTTAAAATAAAACGAACAACTATTGTCTTTTATTAAAAAGGAAAATCCCTTAGCATCTAAGCAAGAAACTGAAATGATGTTTTTAGTAAGACTTGGAACATGGAAACATTCTTCCAGTTCCAAAACTAGCCCGGAGGGCAACGACAAATAGGAAGTTCCTACAGCTAATGCAGCAATCCGTGCTCCATTTCCCACTCGTAGGTCGACTTCACCCTTGCTTAACTTTCTACTTCTTCTTAGTCCCTGTGGATTGGAACATAAGTGTGAGCCACAACCTGTATCTAATACCCAAGAAGTTGAATTAGCAAGTATACAGTCTATAACGAAAATACCTGAAGATGGAACGACTGTTCCGTTCTTCTGATCTTCCTTTAGCTTCAAGCAATCTCTCTTCCAATGCCCCTTCTTCTTGCAGTAGAAGCATTTGGATTCAGAAGTGGGTTGACTGACCTTCCTCTTTACAGATTTGGCGCCAGTTTGCTTAGTTGGGCTGGCCTTGTCGCCACCTTTCTTAGCATTCCTCTTCTTTCCAGATTTCTTGAACTTGCCCCCACGCACCATAAGCACATCCTGCTTATCACTTTTGAGCATCTTTTCAGCGGTCTTCAGCATACCGTGAAGCTCAGTGAGCGTTTTGTCCAGACTATTCATACTGTAGTTCAGTTTGAACTGATCATACCCGCTATGAAGAGAATGGAGGATGGTGTCTATAGCCATTTCCTGAGAAAATTGCTGATCCAGCCGACTCATATTCTCAATGAGTCCAATCATTTTGAGAACATGTGGACTTACGGGCTCACCTTTCTTAAGCTTGGTCTCAAGAATTTGCCTATGAGTCTCGAATCTTTCGACTCGAGCCAGATCTTGGAACATGTTCTTCAACTCACTGATGATTGTGAAAGCATCTGAGTTGATGAACGTTTTCTGCAGATCCGCACTCATGGTGGCGAGCATTAGACATTTCACATCCTTGTTGGCATCAATCCAACGATTGAGGGCTGCCTGAGTGACCCCGTCGCCTGCGGCTTCGGGCATCGCCTCATCTAGGACATACTCCTTTTCTTCCTGCATAAGAACTATTTGCAAGTTCCTTTGCCAGTCAAGGAAGTTTTTCCCGTTCAACTTCTCCTTTTCGAGAATTGATCGAATGTTGAATGAATTGTTGTTTGCCATATTAAAAACTACAATTGAAAAGAATAAACAAATAAATAACCATTCACAGTTTCTCTTAATAAACTTAAATTCTAGTATACATGCATAATTCAATGTTTATTAAGCATTTTATTCAGGTTATGTGTTCCGGCAGGTGTGAATAAAATGATTCCAAGATCCTAAAATCATTGAAGAACTAAGCACAGTTTGTCGACTTAATCCTAAAACATCTTAGGTAAGCAAAAGCCTTTTGCTAATAGTCTAGAAACTATTCTTGGTTGATAGGTACGTCTAAGAACTTATTAGGTAAACCTATCGATTTTGCCACGACATAAAAGGACTCCTTACTTATATCGTTGAGTTTCACCAAAACTAACATGTACTTACAATTATTTGTGTACCTTGCTCCTTTAGGACCAATAAGTAACACCTCGCTGAGCGAAAACTATTACTAGATTGATGTAAAGGATATCCAAGCAAGTGTATATTTTGGCATGGCACCTTTTAACTCAATTTTTAAGTTTGGAACTTAAGGCTCTTACTATGTTGGTTAGATTTTAAGTAAACTAAAATCCTTAATCATGCAACATAATCAAGCCACAATCTCATGCATAATTAAGACATATTTAAAGCAATAAATAACTTAAAGCATGCATAAGATAAATGTGATCTAGTATGGCCCGACTTCATCTTGAAGCTTTAACTTCAAAGTCCGTCTTGAAAATCTCCGTGGGAGGCACCATTTTCTTCAAATAGGATAAGCTATAACTAATTACAACTATTTGATGGTACGCAGACCATATTTGAATTGAAAAACGACTTTGGTACTTTAGACCAATTACATTCAAATTAATGGTACGCAGACCATATTTTCAATCCTATTTGGGCCATACTAGTCACTTCATAACCTGCAAAACAGTACATATACAATATATACCATTCACCCATTCATTATCATGAATGGCCCACATAGCTGGTTAGTAAAACACATTATGCATCACGTAAACATTTGCAGCAATTAATCAAGGGCACCAATAATCTACCAATTATTCAGTCCTTATTAATTCTAATCAAGTTATTTTAACCTTAAGGATTCGTAGACCTAATCAAGAGTTTATGACTAAAAGCGCTCCCGCTTAAACCAATAAATTCATATGATTTACTAATTTTAAACATAAAAATGTATTTCAAGTCTAACCGGAAACATACAAATTTAATTAAAATTTAAAGCCCATATAAATTTATAATTGAATCCAAAAATTTTAATTTGATTTCAGTCGAATTTTAAATTAATTCATGATTTTAATTTTAGTAAAATAATTAGAATAAATAAAATTTATTATAATTACAATATTCAAAATTAAAATCCAAGAAAATAATTTAAATTATTAATTTTAAAATTAATTAAAATTACGTAAACTGAAAATTTCAAATTAAACATTCAAAACGATCTAATCGTAACGCAAACACCCTACGCATCGCACGCCCATGGGCCACACGCACACAGCCATCGATGGCCATGTGCGCGCAGCCCATGCGCTCGTCGCATAGCTGCTGCATCTTCCATCGCCAGCCATCGCACAAGAGGTGCTCGCTGCGCGCGCGCCAGCGCTCGATGCACGCGAGCCATCGCTCGCTGTGCGCGCTCGCCAGCGCTCGCTGCACGCACTCAGCGCTGGGCGCAGCGCTCGTGGCACGCGAGCTTGCGCTCGCTGCGCGCGAGGCTGCGCGCGCTTGCGCGAGGCAGTGCGCGTTGTGGCGCAGCTCGCTTGCTGCCCATACGCGACTGCCATGCCTTGCCTTCGCCCATGCCCATTCATCCATAGCTCGTGGCCCACGACACAAGGCAGGGCTGCTGCCTTGTGCTCGTGCACCATGCCCCTGCTCATTGCATTCGTGCCGCACGGGCGACGAGCTCCCTTGCTCGTCGTCGCATGCCCGCACTATACAACACCCCTTAAGGGTAACACGAAGCGTCCATTGCTTTGTGCGTGCAAGTTATATGAACGAATCGCATAAAAATTTAAAATTTATATTTAAAATTAATGACAAATTAATAAATAATATTAATTTCATAATTTTAGGGCGAAAAAATCGAAAATTTATTATTCAATTGATTTCCGATTATCATGGATTCAAGCCTAGGTCATAAAAATTTAAAATTTAACATAAATTTACAATTTTTATGGTGGTTTTTAATCATAGGTTTCTAATTAAATTATAATTAATTATGAAAATCAAATTAATTCTAAATTATTCTAATTTTCAACTAATTAATCATAATTACAAATTAGATTGCATAATTAACAAGGCTAGGCATTCAAACTTGTTAAACATATACAGTAGGTCAATCAAAAATTCAAGATTTATAAACAAGAATCGCAAATATTTAATTTAACATCTTAAATTTACGAAATTTTGCATTCGAAAAACTAAAACCTTCGAAAAGTAATAGTTAGGCTTCGAATTTGAGAATTCTGGGTTCGGCAGAAAAATATTATTTTTGTCAAAATTTTAGAATGCCTTTTACATGCGTAATTGACACAAAAATCACTCGATTTGGATGAGTAACGAAGAAACTGCCGAAAAACTGCGTACGTATAATTAAATAAACGCAATTTGCAATTAATTAACAATTACGAAAATTAATCACCCCTTTTAATTCTTGCAAATTTGTAATATTTAACCATGTTCATGCAATTTAGATTATGAAAATAATAAGAGGCTCGTGATACCACTGTTAGGTTATGATTCATATGACAATTCATAAATCATGCGGAAAAACCATTTAGCCAGGAATACATATTATTTACACATAATCATATAGCATAGTTTAGATGCATACTCTTTGTTGCGTGCCTTCCCTAGCTGCGCCCGAACCGAACAAGAACAAGTCTTTAGGACTCCAAGTGTCGTCCCTCCGTAGATAGTCCACAGCACGTCCGGATCCGCCTTAAGATTGACCAACTAGAATCGCCCTTAAGGTACTAAAGATTTTCGGCACTTTTAGTCAAGGAATGTGTCTGAATTTTCTCTCAAAAACTCACTTTGAATACTTGAATAATCTCTAAAAATATGTGACCCTAGGCACCTATTTATAGAGTTATGGAAAGGGTTTTGGAATCCTATTAGGATACTAATTTATTTAATTATAACCCTACTAGGACTCTAATTAAATAATCATTATCTAATAGTTTTAGGATTTAATCACACTTCGAATCCTGATTGCTTCAGGATTCCCGCACAAGCATTGCACGAGCACCGTACACCCGCGCAAGCCTTGCGGCCCACGCCAGGCGCACAGCGCTCGGCCCACTGCTGTGCTCTCGCGCGCGCGCCCAAGGCCTTGGCTGGGCCTGGCCTTGCGCTGGGCCTGGTCGAGGCTTGGCGTGCGATGGTGCGCGTTGGCTCGCTGGGCGACGGCCTGGCTTCGTGCTGGGCCTTCGTCTAGCGGGCCTCGTCCGATGCTAATTCGTATGATACGCTTCCGATTAAATTCGCGATTCCGGAATTCATTTCCGATACGAACAATATTTAATATTTCCGATTCCGGAATCAATTTCCGTTTCGAACAAATATTTAATATTTCCGTTTCCGGAATTATTTTCCGATTCCGATAATATTTCCGATTCTGACAATATTTCCGTTTCCGGCAATATTTCCGATTCTGGCAATATTTCCATTTCCGATAATATTTTCCGATACATACCATGTTTCCGTTTCCGGCAACATCTACGACTTGGATAATATTTATATTTCCGATACGATCCATATTTCCGTTTCCGGCAATATCATCGTTTCCGGAGTATTCATTTCTTGCCTGTGACGATCTCAGCTCCCACTGAAACCAAGATCCGTCGATTCCGAATATCCATAGATGGAGTATTTAATGTCATTAAATACTTGATCCGTTTACGTACTATTTGTGTGACCCTACGGGTTCAGTCAAGAGTAAGCTGTGGATTAATATCATTAATTCCACTTGAACTGAAGCGGCCTCTAGCTAGGCATTCAGCTCACTTGATCTCACTGAATTATTAACTTGTTAATTAATACTGAACCGCATTTATTAGACTTAACATAGAATGCATACTTGGACCAAGGGCATTATTTCCTTCAATAATAGCAACTGGGGGCTAAAAAATTGAAATGAAAGAGCTAGGGAAAGAACTAAGTATACCTTGACCTTTTGTGCAGACATACACCAAGTAAATCTAAGTCAATTTGAAAACGGTTTATATTCCCGCAATTCTGGAAAAGGTGGCCCTAAAAGCCCAAAGCATGTGCCACACGGGCACAAGTAATATCTTGACGCCTGCACCCTGGCTTCCAGCAAATCCTTAGACAGCATTCCAAAAATCGTAACAGTATTTTGATTCACTCATGTAATCATGTACGAACCCTTTCTATAAGTTAACTTACTTAGGACACCTCGGATTGTACACAGTAGGACTCGGATTTCAAATAATTTTCAAAGACTTCTTCGACATAATAAAGTGTCGTTGGTTTAAGCTAAGTATGCGTTTATCTCGATGTTGCAAGTGAGTCAAAAAGATTTCTAAATATGATTATGGGAAAAGAAAGGCACCTAGCTTTTGGTCAAGGCACACTTCAACATGTGTCTACCTTGACCATGGCAATGTCGCACAATACGACATTTACAAGAGAAGTAGCAAATCACTACTCGAACGTACCTCACACTAAACGAGTCTGGTTCAAACTATTCATGATCCATGTCACCATGAATGCATAAAAACGTGTGCCAAGCATTATAGCACCAAGTCAATCCCGTAGCTATAATTGGGCGCTTGAGAAAAACACTCTAAAAATTCTCGAAATGACGATTTTATCGCAAATTCTCGACGCTAATGCTATACACACGTCATAGGGGCACAATCCTAAGGACAATCGTGTAAAACGAACCTTAGAATGGCTACAACCCCTCCCAAATTCTAAAGCACTACTTAGAATATATAAAGTCACCCTACTAACAAGGGTAACTTGAAATCGCGAGTCACCAAAACTCCGATCAAACTACTGCACATAACGCTCGCCCTACAAGCGCCCGTTACACAGTCTACGTCGTTCCAAAGCAAAAGCGAAAGAAAAATCAAGGATAAAAAAAAAACTATCAAATTCTGCCCAGAAATCATTTTCAACGCCCAGAGCTGGGCGCTGATATCTTTAACGCCCCAGCCTGGGCGCTGATTCTCTCGGCTGCCAAATTTTGCCCAGATATAAAAACAAGAAAGAAACATCTATGAATCCTCGCATCGAACGGAGTAATAAGTCGTGCACACCCACGCAGAAGGTGCTACACTTGTTCGAGCACCTGAACGAGGCATGATGAAGTACTCCAAAGCAAAAAATAATAATGATATCCCAACACCTGGAGAAATGTTCTAATACATGCGGTTAGGCCACACAAGCCTACGTTGCACCATAAGTTCAACCATCCCACGGTACAAGTCTAAAAAAAAGAGAGTAAGGCATATTGCACTAATGCGGGCACGACTAAAGAGCATGTGTAAAAGAGGCAAAGACTACTTATCGCCCAAATTTAAAATGCAAGCCACACGACTTCTACATTAAGGATTAAAGGTAGCAAAATATTACCTACCACGAAAGGGATAGCTCGCACCTACACGAGCGGAACCCCAAGGCATCTTTCTCAAAAGAACCTACAAAAATCGTACGCCAAAAGAAAGCATCCCAACATGCATACTTGGGGGCTCCAAACTACGAAACGACCATAGCAAAATAAAAAAAAATCTCGAAGCAAATGTTAGAACGATAGAAAGGGCACGATGCTTGAGCCCACTTCATGAATGGGTCTGACCCCTATCAAGCTTCTAAGCAAACTACTCAAAATCAGTCATTGCCCAAAAAAAAATGATTCAAGAGAACTGATTAATGGACCGCACACAACGGCCATTCTATGAACGCTCGTTCGCACATACATATCATCGTTCTGAGAATCGAACATTCAGGAACGCGTTCAAAAGGAAAAAATATATACGTTCAAAATAACAAGAGCGATCAAAGTCTTACGCCTCAAGGTATGTTCCTCGGGCCATATAGACTCGCCCAACTATTGCAATAACTGCACGCCTTAAGAGCGACAGTTCCTTTAAATAAGCGCCCCAAAGCGACAAACACTGTAGTCCACCAATCGGCTACGGCTTCTCGAGAAATCATCACGATCACTCAGCTCATTGTGATCTCTAATAAAATTCTACGTGAAGGAAATAATGCCCTTGGTCCAAGTATGCATTCTATGTTAAGTCTAATAAATGCGGTTCAGTATTAATTAACAAGTTAATAATTCAGTGAGATCAAGTGAGCTGAATGCCTAGCTAGAGGCCGCTCCAGTTCAAGTGGAATTAATGATATTAATCCACAGCTTACTCTTGACTAAACCCGTAGGGTCACACAAATAGTACGTAAATGGATCAAGTATTTAATGGCATTAAATACTCCATCTATGGATATTCGGAATCGACGGATCTTGGTTTCAGTGGGAGCTGAGATCGTCACAGGCAAGAAATGAATACTCCGGAAACGATGATATTGCCGGAAACGGAAATATGGATCGTATCGGAAATATAAATATTATCCAAGTCGTAGATGTTGCCGGAAACGGAAACATGGTACGTATCGGAAAATATTATCGGAAATGGAAATATTGCCGGAATCGGAAATATTGCCGGAAACGGAAATATTGTCAGAATCGGAAATATTATCGGAATCGGAAAATAATTCCGGAAACGGAAATATTAAATATATGTTCGAAACGGAAATTGATTCCGGAATCGGAAATGTTAAATATTGTTCGTATCGGAAATGAATTCCGGAACCGGGAATTTAATCGGAAGCGTATCGTACGAATAAGCATCGGACGAGGCTTGCCGGACGAGGGCCCAGCACGAAGCCAGGCCATCGCCCAGCAAGCCACACGCATCCAACAACACGCCAATGCCTCGACCAGGCCCAGCGCAAGGCCAGTCCCAGCCAAGGCTGGCGCGCGCGCACAAATGGGCTGCGGGTAGTGGGCCTGTGCGCCGTGCGCACAGCGTGGGCCGCAAGGCTTGCGCATGGGCGTGCGATGCTCGTGCGGTGCGTGTGTACGTGCTATACGAATCCTAAAGCTATCGGAATTCGTGCATAGATTAAATCCTAATCCTAAAAGATTAAATTAATTATTTAGAGTTCTAATAGGATTCTAATTAATTAATTAGTATTCTAACAGGATTCGAAATCCTTTCCAAGGTTCTATAAATATATGCCTAGGGTCATAAATTTATACATAAGTTTTCAAGTATTCAAAGCTAGGATTTTTAAGCACAAAAATCAGCCATAACTCTTGCCCATTTAGCCGAAAATAAGTAGCACCTTAAGGGCGATTCTAGTTGGTCAATCTTAAGGCGGATCCGGACGTGCTATGGACTATCTACGAAAGGACGACACTTGGAGTCCTAAAGACTTGTTCTTGTTCGGTTCGGGCGCAGCTAGGGAAGGCACGCAACAAAGAGTATGCATCTAAACTATGCTAAATGATTATGTGTAAATAATATGTTTTCCTGGCTTTATGGTTTTTCCGCATGATTTATGAATTGTCATATGTATCATAACCTAACACTACGTACCAAAAAATAAAGAAAAACAAAAAAGAAGAGAATACGTAGAATCTCCAAGTGAAATAAGCGAACGGAAAAGAGGCAGATCTGCCCAATAATCAACTCCGACGCTAAATCCCACGCCTGACTTTGGGCGTTGAAGATTAATCCCACAATCGTTCTAAGCTAAGAAATGGCGAACGAATAAGGAAATAATAAACACCGTTGGTCCACTATTAGGCTACGGTTTCTCGAGAAATAATTATTCACCAATCAACGGTGATCTTAAATGAATGGTTCGTTCCAAAAAAGAATCTCTAGACGAAAAGAAAAAAAAGAAAACGAACGAACTGTTAGGTTATGATACATATGACAATTCATAAATCATGCGGAAAAACCATTTAGCCAGGAATACATATTATTTACACATAATCATATAGCATAATTTAGATGCATACTCTTTGTTGCGTGCCTTCCCTAGCTGCGCCCGAACCGAACAAGAACAAGTCTTTAGGACTCCGAGTGTCGTCCCTCCGTAGATAGTCCACAGCACGTCCGGATCCGCCTTAAGATTGACCAACTAGAATCGCCCTTAAGGTACTAAAGATTTTCGGCACTTTTAGTCAAGGAATGTGTCTGAATTTTCTCTCAAAAACTCACTTTGAATACTTGAATAATCTATTAAAATATGTGACCCTAGGCACCTATTTATAGAGTTTATGGAAAGGGTTTTGGAATCCTATTAGGATACTAATTTATTTAATTATAACCCTACTAGGACTCTAATTAAATAATCATTATCTAATAGTTTTAGGATTTAATCACACTTCGAATCCCGATTGCTTCAGGATTCCCGCACAAGCATTGCACGAGCACCGTACACCCGCGCAAGCATTGCGGCCCACGCTAGGCGCACAGCGCTCGGCCCACTGCTGTGCTCTCGCGCGCACGCCCAAGGCCTTGGCTGGGCCTGGCCTTGCGCTGGGCCTGGTCGAGGCTTGGCGTGCGATGGTGCGCGTTGGCTCGTTGGGCGACGGTCTGGCTTCGTGCTGGGCCTTCGTCTAGCGGGCCTCGTCCGATGCTAATTCGTACGATACGCTTCCGATTAAATTCCCGATTCCGGAATTCATTTCCGATACGAACAATATTTAATATTTCCGATTCCGGAATCAATTTCCGTTTCGAACAAATATTTAATATTTCCGTTTCCGGAATTATTTTCCGATTCCGACAATATTTCCGATTCTGACAATATTTCCGTTTCCGGCAATATTTCCGATTCTGGCAATATTTCCATTTCCGATAATATTTTCCGATACGTACCATGTTTCCGTTTCCGGCAACATCTACGACTTGGATAATATTTATATTTCCGATACGATCCATATTTCCGTTTCCGGCAATATCATCGTTTCCGGAGTATTCATTTCTTGCCTGTGACGATCTCAGCTCCCACTGAAACCAAGATCCGTCGATTCCGAATATCCATAGTTGGAGTATTTAATGCCATTAAATACTTGATCCGTTTACGTACTATTTGTGTGACCCTACGGGCTCAATCAAGAGTAAGTTGTGGATTAATATCATTAATTCCACTTGAACTGAAGCGGCCTCTAGCTAGGCATTCAGCTCACTTGATCTCACTGAATTATTAACTTGTTAATTAATACTGAACCGCATTTATTAGACTTAACATTGAATGCATACTTGGACCAAGGGCATTATTTCCTTCAGTCTCCCACTTGTCCTTAGGGACAAGTGTGCATTTCCTAATTCCTTTGTCTCTCGATGCTTGCTCTTGAACATAAGGTAAGAGTTGTCATCCTTATTATGTCCAGAGGTGTTCCTCGGTTTCAGAGTTCAACTGATCAAATAAACAGATAATCATAGCCTATGATTCATCCGAGCACGGCCATGCATTTCACAGTTTCTAGCTCTCCGAGTGGCCTTAAACAACTTTTAAGCATCTCATCCCGATTTATGGGAGGACAATCCCAATCTTGTGATCTTGAGATTAGACTTCGTTTGATAGGTGATTACCTGAGCGTTGCCTTTATAGCCTCCTTTTACGGTGCGACGGTTGGTCAACGTCAAAGCAACCAGTTCTCAAACAAGTAATCTCAAATCACTCAGGTATTGAGGATTTAGTGTCTAATAATTTTAATGAAATTTACTTATGACAGATTTTCATCTCTTACAGTAAAGTTTCATAGGTCTTGTCCGATACTAGTCTTCCCAAAGTAAGTATCTATGCAAATGATTATGACATTGCCATGTCCACATAGTTCAAGAAACAGAACTACTAGTCATCTTGCATTCTAGTCGTCTAACGTTTTCTATGCGTCCAATTTTATAGAAAACTCCGACTAGGGACCATTTTCAACCTTTGACATTCAAGTTCACTTGATAGACATTTCTTAGTCACAGGACTGGTCCTGACAGTCTATCTTGAATATATCGTCAAATTTTAAGGGACTCATCATTTAATACTAAACCAAGATTAAATGGAATATGAAAATACATTTCATATATGATAAATGTTCAACCCCAATGTTTTATAACCATGGGCCTCAAACCCATCTTCTAAAACAATTCAAGGAATTCAAAGTTATGCTTGATTTCCAGTGCTACAACGTGAGTGTTGCTTCTCACTTGTTGCATAGGTTTAGTTATCATGCTTTGCCAATCTTAATATCCTTTTCATCGAATGTTCTTCGAGATATGATGATAAGATCTTTTCGAGTTTGTTTATTATGTGATCTAGTCTTTCTTACTTCGATGGTGGTTTTACTCATTTTGCAGTGAAGAACCATCAAGTTAGCAGACGTTTTTCTTGCTTCAAGAGTGGTTCTACGCATTTTTCAATGAAGAACCATCAAGCCAGCAGATAGGTGATCTACCCAAGTTCAGTGAAGAACTTTAAACAACCCTGTTTTATTGCTTCTTAGGCAATAATTACTTTTACTTCAACTGTATAGGTTGCTAGTGATGCTTTGTTTGGATTTACCTATCCAGGCAGTTCATAGATATGTGGAAGATTCTCCAACTATATCTTAGAACATAGAAATTATTATTTTAATTTCCCACGCAACAACTCATGGTCTCTAACCCATGTTGCCATTTTCAAAACACGATGCTCTATAGCTCGTCCTTATCAATGGTTAACTCCAAAGGGTCTTGCTTGATCCTTTGCCAGTGTTTATGCGTGTAGCATCAATATTTAGCATATCTTTATTTCCTTGAATCAAGAACTATTCCTATGTACCTTTTCAAGTACCATAAGTATTCTTGATCTCAATCTAGTTGATCTTTACTTAGATCAATAGAGATTGGTATATGTTCGTCATGGCTAAAGTCATACGATACGTTTTTGGCGATCCTCATATTATATCATACATGATAAATTCTTTTGCAGAATAATTCCCAATTGAATTCTATTCATGTAACTTTAGCTTATCTAGTTTCAGTAGATACTAAATTCAGCTAAATTCTTTGACATATAATATAGGTTAAGAATCTTATTTAGATCCTTTGATGTTTAACTTAGTAAATGTTTATACATAGTTCAAACATCCTTTACTTAGATTTATTCACATGGGTCGAATATCTCCAATGGAGACTTTCGTGTTTGATTTAGTAAATGCCATTACTTAATCCAAAACAATATCATAAGATCTTTGTAAATAGATCTTAATACCCAGTATGTACTAAGTTTCGCCATGGTCCATCATTGATGAATAATTTCAAATCTAAGTCATTAGCATTTGAATGTTGTTTCACAATAGAGAGATATGTGTGTAATACACATAGGACCAATTAAGTTTTAAGTACTCCCACTAAACTTCTTATATATCTATAAGAATCATGTATATTTTATGAAACTAAAATGCTTATTAGCTTCACTTAAAATACAGTTCCAATTCCCAATTGCTTGCTTAAATCTGTACTTAGATTTTATAAGCTAGCTTTCCTTTTCAAGCATTTATTTGGATCCACAAATTCTATGACATACCATGTACATATTATATTCCAACATTTGATTGAGGAATACGTTTTGTCATCCAATTGCCATATGTACCAATATGCAATCATTGCTTGAATTATAGACTTAAGCATTACGATTTTGCATGAGGTTTCAACACAATCCATGCCATGAATTTGCTTTTAACCTTTAGCAACTAATCTAGCTTTGTGTGTGAACACAATTCCATGTTTGATGGTTTTTATCCTTAAAACAAACTTGCAACCAATAGGTGTGAAACTATTCTTGCAAATCAACAAAATTTCAATTTTGTCATCAAAACATTGAGTATGTTTTATGGCCTTTAACCAATTAAACATATAGTCTATATATGGCCTCTAACCATTTTAGGGAAACTTGGTTTCGTCATAGCTTTCTTACAAGTCACTTCTTTTAGTTTGACTGCAAGTTGTAGGTTTCTTTACTATCTAATAGAAGAATTGCATAGTTTCAGTGACTTGAATTCTATGCCTACTTGGGTATAGAACATCAAACAATAGAATATCAATAGCCACTTGAAAGTCCTTTGAATATTCTGTTCTCCTTGAAGCACTTGTAAAGTCTTCTAAGAGATGTCTATTCTTTAAAGCCACTTCTAAATTCCTTAAAGAATAAGTTCGGTTTTTCTGAAGCACTTCGAAAAGCCTCCGGAATGTCTGTTTATGTTTGTTGTTCGCCTCGAAGACTTTCGAGGTCTATTTTCTCCCACTTGTCATTTTGGAAACGAATCTCCAAAAGGACATTATTTCGAGCAAACAAACATTATGTTCTCAAAAATTCGTGGTAGAAACAATACCCTTGTGTCTCATTTGAATAAATCACAATGAAACATATATCTAGACTTGGGCCTTAGTTTGTTGAATAACAAACACTAAGCTCCCACTGAGTTTAGCAACTCTTTAGATATATATAATTGAAAAGATATCCTGAAATTACTTTTCAATAGCTTTGACGAATTTGGTTTAGTTTGGTGGTAGTTGAGCATTTTGTTTTAGAAATTATAGGAAAAGTCTTTATGATTCATCATTGATCGAATCAAGTACTAATTGACTTCGATTATTCCAACTACGATATGCCATATCTTATGGACCTAGATTGTGAAATTACAACACACAATCATTGATGATCATATTTGGTCTCAAGTAATCATCAACATGATCTAACCTAGATCTTTATGATTTCTTGCCAAGTGGATTTTATACTTCTGAATCTTGGAACTACCCAAACAGATTCAACTTATATCACATTTGAGTCAATAAACCTATATTCACTCAAATCCATGTGAAATAATAAAGTCATAAAATCTTTCTTTAGCTTTGAACTCTATCGTCTAGGCGTTCTAACAATAGTTCATATCTTTTGTTACTTTCAACAAGTAAGACTAGCTTGTCTTAAGTTGATCTAGAAATCAACCAACTTTCAAAAGTCCATTAAAATAGAGCTTTTGAATGTTAACTTGTTGATATGGTCTAAGCAACAATGCCAAAGATTAGTGGAACTCAAATCAAGGGGTTGATTTGAACCTAGTAAAGTTCTTTAAAGAGTTGTTTGTTTTAATCAAGCATATTGACTCATTCCGTAAATGACCATTTCATTCAAATAAACAAACAAACAAGCATTGTTTTTGTTCTTCTGAATGTGAGTCTTTCTGTGTTTGAAGCAGAAATTTAGGTATGCTGATTATGGAACAAAATAGCCATTTAGTTCCAGCCTTTGAAAGGACTTAAAACAAACTAGATGACCCTACAACTAATGTAGCATTGCCATGCTTCATTTCCCACTTGTAGGTCATTAGTGTATCCTAGCTTCCATTGTTTGAGTTATTACCGAAGTAAGAACCTCAAGCGGTATATGATACCAAGGAAGTTTGATTGCTAGGTCACTTCTCTTTAAACATAAATTTATAGGTAGAAACGGAATCGTAAATTCCTTTCATTTGTTCCTCGTTTTCCTATTTCTTGTACCCTTTCTTATAGTCTTAAGAATTGAATTCTTTAGTGTTGACTTTTATACTTTGTTAGACATGTCCAATGTCACCAACAAGGTTCTTTACCATTTTAATTTATGTTGAATATTTTGTTTCAACTAGATGATCTTACCAGAAGCTTCTAAAGTTCTCTAAGCATCGATCTATTCGAATGTCTAGGGACTAGACTCATTCGAGAATTAAATGGACAAAGATATTAGGTTGTTAACCATTGGTAAAGCTGAGCGTATTAAACTCAATGCTTTATGATCTCAAAACTATAATGTATTTTGAATTCACAAGCACCAATTGGTTTGCCATTCGATTTTGATATTCGAAAACAACCATAAAAGTCGCTAAAAGAAACGTACATTTTAAATTGCTCACTTTCTCTCATTTCCGTGAATCGTTCTTGGATTCACTACCAATCGAGGAAATTTACTGTTACCTTTCTAAAAGGATTTATTGCAGTGCAAGATATTTAATTATAAACAATAATTAAAACATACATTGAAGCATGCAAAGTCTAAACATTTATCATGAATAATAACTTGAAAATCAAAGCAATCATGCAATTTCAACAAGTTATTAGCATTTTATTCGATTTTATTGTTCCGGCAGGTGTGAATAAAATGATTCCAAGATCCTAAAATCATTGAAGAACTAAGCACAGTTTGTCGACTTAATCCTAAAACATCTTAGGTAAGCAAAAGCCTTTTGCTAATAGTCTAGAAACTACTCTTGGTTGATAGGTACGTCTAAGAACTTATTAGGTAAACCTATCGATTTTGCCACGACATAAAAGGACTCCTTACTTATATCGTTGAGTTTCACCAAAACTAACATGTACTCACAATTATTTGTGTACCTTGCCCCTTTAGGACCAATAAGTAACACCTCGCTGAGCGAAAACTATTACTAGATTGATGTAAAGGATATCCAAGCAAGTGTATATTTTGGCATGGCACCTTTTAACTCAATTTTTAAGTTTGGAACTTTAAGGCTTTTACTATGTTGGTTAGATTTTAAGTGAACTAAAATCCTTAATCATGCAACATAATCAAGCCACAATCTCATGCATAATTAAGACATATTTAAAGCAATAAATAACTTAAAGCATGCATAAGATAAATGTGATCTAGTATGGCCCGACTTCATCTTGAAGCTTTAACTTCAAAGTCCGTCTAGTATGGCCCGACTTCATCTTGAAGCTTTAACTTCAAAGCTTTAACTTCATCTAGTATGGCCCGACTTCATCTTGAAGCTTTAACTTAAAGCATGCATAAGATAAATCGTGGGAGGCACCATTTTCTTCAAATAGGATAAGCTATAATTAAAACTAATTACAACTATTTGATGGTACGCAGACCATATTTGAATTGAAAAACGACTTTGGTACTTTAGACCAATTACATTCAAATTAATGGTTCGCAGACCATATTTTCTATCCTATTTGGGCCATACTAGTCACTTCATAACCTGCAAAACAGTACATATACAATATATACCATTCACCCATTCATTATCATGAATGGCCCACATAGTTGGTTAGTAAAGCACATTATGCATCACGTTAACATTTGCAGCAATTAATCAAGGGCACCAATAATCTACCAATTATTCAGTCCTTATTAATTCTAATCAAGTTGTTTTAACCTTAAGGTTTTGTAGACCTAATCAAGAGTTTATGACTAAAAGGGCTCCCACTTAAACCAATAAATTCATATGCTTTATTAATTTTAAACATAAAAATGTATTTCTAGTCTAACCGGAAACATACAAATTTAATTAAAATTTAAAGCTCATATAAATTTATAATTGAATCCACAAAGTTTAATTTAATTTCAGTCGTATTTAAATTAATTTATGATTTTAATTTTAGTAAAATAATTAGAATAAATAAAATTTATTATAATTACAATATTCAAAATTAAAATCCAAGAAAATAATTTAAATTATTAATTTTAAAATTAATTAAAATTACGTAAACTGAAAATTTCAAATTAAAATTTCAAAACGATCTAATCGCAACGCAAACACCTCACGCATCACACGCCCATGGGCCACACGCACACAGCCATCGCTGGCCATGTGCGCGCAGCCCATGCGCTGCGTCGCATAGCTGTTGCTTCTACCCTTCGCAAGCCATCGCGCGAGCTGGTGCTCGCTGCGCGCGCGCCAGCGCTCGATGCACGCGAGCATGTGCTCGCTGCGCGCGCTCGCTAGCGCTCGCTGCACGCGGGCCAGCGCTCGCTTCGTGCGCTCGCCAACGCATGATGTGCGCGCTTGTTGGCGCTCGCTTCGTGTGAGCCAGCGCTTGCTGCGCGCGGCATCGACGCTGGGCGCAGCACCCGTGGCACGCGAGCTTGCGCTCGCTGCGCGCGCTTGCGCGAGGCAGTGCGCGTTGTGGCGCAGCTCGCTTGCTGCCCACACGCGACTGACGTGCCTTGCCTTCGCCCATGCCCATTCGTCCATTGCTCATAGCCCACGACACAAGGCAGGGCTGCTGCCTTGTGCTCGTGCACCATGCCCTTGCTCATTGCATTCGTGCCGCATGGGCGACGAGCTCCCTTGCTCGTCGTCACATGCCCGCACTATACAACACCCCTTAAGGGTAACACGTAGCGTCCATTGCTTTGTGAGTGCAAGTTATATGAACGAATCGCATAAAATTTAAAAAATTTATATTTAAAATTAATGACAAATTAATAAATTATATTAATTTCATAATTTTAGGCGAAAAATCGAAAATTTATTATTCAATTTATTTCCGATTAACATGGATTCAAGTCTAGGTCATAAAAATTTAAAATTTATCATAAACTTACAATTTTTATGGTGGTTTTTAATCATAGGTATCTAATTAAATTATAATTAAATTATGAAAATCAAATTAATTCTAAATTTATTCTAATTTTCAACAAATTAATCATAATTACAAATTAGATTGCATAATTAACAAGGCTAGGCATTCAAACTTGTTAAACATATACAGTAGGTCAATCAAAAATTCAAGATTTACCAACAAGAATTGCAAATATTTAATTTAACATCTTAAATTTACGAAATTTTGCATTCGAAAAACTAAAACCTTCGGAAAGTCATAGTTAGGCTTCGAATTTGAGAATTCTGGGTTGGGCAGAAAAATAATATTTTTGTCAAAATTTTAGAATGCCTTTTACATGCGGAATTGACACAAAAATCACTCGATTTGGATGAGTAACGAAGAAACTGCCGAAAAACTGCGTACGTATAATTAAATAAACGCAATTTGCAATTAATTAACAATTAAAAAAATTAATCACCCCTTTTAATTCTTGCAAATTTGTAATATTTAACCATGTTCATGCAATTTAGATTATGAAAATAATAAGAGGCTCGTGATACCACTGTTAGGTTATGATACATATGACAATTCATAAATCATGCGGAAAAACCATTTAGCCAGGAATACATATTATTTACACATAATCATATAGCATAATTTAGATGCATACTCTTTGTTGCGTGCCTTCCCTAGCTGCGCCCGAACCGAACAAGAACAAGTCTTTTGGACTCCAAGTGTCGTCCCTCCGTAGATAGTCCACAGCACGTCCGGATCCGCCTTAAGATTGACCAACTAGAATCGCCCTTAAGGTACTAAAGATTTTCGGCACTTTTAGTCAAGGAATGTGTCTGAATTGTCTCTCAAAAACTCACTTTGAATACTTGAATAATCTATTAAAATATGTGACCCTAGGCACCTATTTATAGAGTTTATGGAAAGGGTTTTGGAATCCTATTAGGATACTAATTTATTTAATTATAACCCTACTAGGACTCTAATTAAATAATCATTATCTAATAGTTTTAGGATTTAATCACACTTCGAATCCCGATAGCTTCAGGATTCCCGCACAAGCATTGCACGAGCACCGTACACCCGCGCAAGCCTTGCGGCCCACGCTAGGCGCACAGCGCTCGGCCCACTACTGTGCTCTCGCGCGCGCGCCCAAGGCCTTGGCTGGGCCTGGCCTTGCGCTGGGCCTGGTTGAGGCTTGGCGTGCGATGGTGCGCGTTGGCTCGCTGGGCGACGGCCTGGCTTCGTGCTGGGCCTTCGTCTAGCGGGCCTCGTCCGATGCTAATTCGTACGATACGCTTCCGATTAAATTCCCGATTCCGGAATTCATTTCCGATACGAACAATATTTAATATTTCCGATTCCGGAATCAATTTCCGTTTCAAACAAATATTTAATATTTCCGTTTCCGGAATTATTTTCCGATTCCGATAATATTTCCAATTCTGACAATATTTCCGTTTCCGGCAATATTTCCGATTCTGGCAATATTTCCATTTCCGATAATTTTTTCCGATACGTACCATGTTTCCGTTTCCGGCAACATCTACGACTTGGATAATATTTATATTTCCGATACGATCCATATTTCCGTTTCCGGCAATATCATCGTTTCCGGAGTATTCATTTCTTGCCTGTGACGATCTCAGCTCCCACTGAAACCAAGATCCGTCGATTCCGAATATCCATAGTTGGAGTATTTAATGCCATTAAATACTTGATCCGTTTACGTACTATTTGTGTGACCCTACGGGTTCAGTCAAGAGTAAGCTGTGGATTAATATCATTAAATCCACTTGAACTGAAGCGGCCTCTAGCTAGGCATTCAGCTCACTTGATCTCACTGAATTATTAACTTGTTAATTAATACTGAACCGCATTTATTAGACTTAACATTGAATGCATACTTGGACCAAGGGCATTATTTCCTTCACGAACAAGAGGCCAACTGTGTCATCAAGAAACCTCGCCAGAAATCATTTTCAGCGCCCAGCGTTGGGCGCCGAAATCTTCAACGCCCAGGCATGGGCGCCGAAAATGATCCCAGACCCAAAAAGGCCCCTGACTTCTATAGGGCCCTGCCGTATCCATTCGACTCAAAAATTGCCGATTTCTTTACTGAAAGTCGCACCTCACGGCTTTGTTAAGAGTAGCACACCACTACAAAGATCGCTCGCACTTACGAGCACGATCCCAAACACGATCAAGGACATTACAAAATGCTTATCCCCAAGGAACCTCTTTGACAAGAGATGACCGTCAAGCACGAGTGCTTGGGGGCTCGAAGGAAAATATATATTATGTAAAGTTAAAACAATATTCCCAGACTACGTTGTACGAAGTCCCGTGACGTCGGCCGAACGCAGAATTCTCAAATTCGAAGCCTAACTATGACTTTTCGGAGGTTTTATTTTTCGAATGCAAAATTTCGTAAATTTAAGATGTTAAATTAAATATTTGCGATTCTTGTTGATAAATCTTGAATTTTTGATTGACCTACTGTATATGTTTAACAAGTTTGAATGCCTAACCTTGTTAATTATGCAATCTAATTTGTAATTATGATTAATTTGTTGAAAATTGAAATAATTTAGAATTAATTTGATTTTCATAATTAGTTATAATTTAATTAGATACCTATGATTAAAAACCACCATAAAAATTGTAAATTTATGTTAAATTTTAAATTTTTATGACCTAGACTTGAATCCATGTTAATCGGAAATCAATTGAATAATAAATATTCGATTTTTCGCCCTAAAATTATGAAATTAATATTATTTATTAATTTGTCATTAATTTTGAATATAAATTTTAAATTTTTATGCGATTTGCTCATATAACTTGCACGCACAAAGCAATGGACGCTACGTGTTACCCTTAAGGGGTGTTGTATAGTGCGGGCATGTGACGACGAGCAAGGGAGCTCGTCGCCCATGCGATACGAATGCAATGAGCAAGGCCATGGTGCACGAGCACAAGGCAGCAGCCCTGCCTTGTGTCGTGGGCTGTGTGCAATGGGCGAATGGGCGAGGGCGAGAGCAAGGCACGAGCAGTCGCGTGTGGGCAGCAAGTGAGCTGCGCCACAGCGCACACTGCCTCGCGCAAGCGTGCGGAGCCTCGCGCGCAGCGAGCGCAAGCTCGCGTGCCACGAGTGCTACGCCCCAACATCGATTTCGCGCGCAGCGAGCGCTGTTGTGCGTACGACGAGCGCTGCGCCCAGCGATGGCGTGCGAGTGCTTGTTGCGACGTGCGACGAGCGCTGCGCCCAGCGATGGCGTGCGAGTGCTTGTTGCGACGTGCGACGAGTGCTGCGCCCAGCGATGGCGTGCGATTGTTTGTTGCGACGTGCGACGAGCGCTGCGCCCAGCGATGGGCTGCGGCAGCAGGCTCGTGCGTCGAGCGCTGGCGCGCGCAGTGAGCACCAGCTCGCGTGATGCCTTGCAATGGTGAGCAGCAGCAATGCGACGCAGCGCATGGGCTGCGCGCACATGGCCAGCGATGGCTGTGTGCGTGTGGCCCATGGGCGTGCGTTGCATAGGATTGTTGCGTTGCGATTAGATCGTTTTGAAATTTTTAATTTGAAATTTTCAGTTTACGTAATTTTAATTAATTTTAAAATTGATAATTTAAATTATTTTCTTGGATTTTAATTTTGAATATTGTAATTATAATAAATTTTATTTATTCTAATTATTTTACTAAAATTAAAATCATGAATTAATTTAAATACGACTGAAATTAAATTAAATTTTTGGATTCAATTATAAATTTATATGAGCTTTAAATTTTAATTAAATTTGTATGTTTCCGGTTAGACTAGAAATACAGTTTTATGTTTAAAATTAGTAAAGCATATGAATTTATTGGTTTAAGTGGGAGCCCTTTTTAGTCATATACTCTTGATTAGGTCTACAAATCCTTAAGGTTAAAACAACTTGATTAGAATTAATAAGGACTGAATAATTTGTAGATTATTGGTGCCCTTGATTAATTGGTGCAAATGTCTATGTGATGCATAATGTGTTTTACTAACCAGCTATGTGGGCCATTCATGATAATTAATGGGTGAATGGTATATATTGTATATGTACTGTTTTGCAGGTTATGAAGTGACTAGTATGGCCCAAATAGGATAGAAAATATGGCCTGCGTACCATTAATTTGAATGTAATTGGTCTAAAGTACCAAAGTTGTTTTTCAATTCAAATATGGTCTGCGTACCATCAAATAGTTGTAATTAGTTTTAATCATAGCTTATCCTATTTGAAGAAAATGGTGCCTCCCACGGAGATTTTCAAGACGGACTTTGAAGTTAAAGCTTCAAGATGAAGTCGGGCCATACTAGATCACATTTATCTTATGCATGCTTTAAGTTATTTATTGCTTTAAATATGTCTTAATTATGCATGAGATTGTGGCTTGATTATGTTGCATGATTAAGGATTTTAGTTCACTTAAAATCTAACCAACATAGTAAGAGCCTTAAGTTCCAAACTTAAAAATTGAGTTAAAAGGTGTCATGCCAAAATATACACTTGCTTGGATATCCTTTACATCAATCTAGTAATAGTTTTCGCTCAGCGAGGTGTTACTTATTGGTCCTAAAGGGGCAAGGTACATAAATAATTGTGAGTACATGTTAGTTTTGGTGAAACTCAACGATATAAGTAAGGAGTCCTTTTATGTCGTGGCAAAATCGATAGGTTTAACTAATAAGTTCTTAGACGTACCTATCAACCAAGAATAGTTTCTAGACTATTAGCAAAAGGCTTTTGCTTACCTAAGATGTTTTAGAATTGAGTCGACAAACTGTGCTTAATTCTTCAATGGTTTTAGGATCTTGGAATCATTTTATTCACACCTGTCGGAACAATAAATTCGAATAAAATGCTAATAACTTGTTTAAATTGCATGATTGCTTTCATTTTCAAGTTATTATTCATGATAAATGTTTAGACTTTGCATGCTTCAATGTATGTTTTAATTATTGTTTATAATTAAATATCTTGCACTGCAATAAATCCTTTTAGAAAGGTAACAGTAAATTTCCTCGATTGGTAGTGAATCCAAGAACGATTCACGGAAATGAGAGAAAGTGAGCAATTTAAAATGTACGTTTCTTATAGCGACTTTTACGGTTGTTTTCGAACATCAAAATCGAATGGCAAACCAATTGGTGCTTGTGAATTCAAAATACACTGTAGTTTTTGTAAGGTTATGATTCATATGACAGTTCATAAATCATGCGGAAAAACCATAAAGCCAGGAAACATATTATTTACACATAATCATTTAGCATAGTTTAGATGCGTACTCTTTGTTGCGTGCCTTCCCTAGCTGCGCCCGAACCGAACAAGAACAAGTCTTTAGGACTCCAAGTGTCGTCCCTCCGTAGATAGTCCACAGCACGTCCGGATCCGCCTTAAGATTGACCAACTAGAATCGCCCTTAAGGTTCTAATATTTTCGGTTAGGTAGGCAAGAATATTGGCTGATTTTTCTGCTTAAAAATCTTAGTTTTGAATACTTAAAACTTGTGTATAAATAATGACCCCTAGGCCTTTATTTATAGAGTTATGGAAAAGGAATCGTAATCCTAGTAGGATACGAATTAATTGAAATTAGAATCCTACATGAATTCTATTTAATTAATTTATCCAATTAGGAATAGGAATTTAATCATACACTAACTCTTGTAGATTTAGGAATCACGCATGAGCACAAACTCACACACACACGGCAGCCACAAGGGCTGCCCATGCGCGTGCGAGCAGCAGCCCACGCAGCGCGGCCCACGCATCCGTGGCCTTGGCGCGCGCTGGGCCTGCCTTGCGGTAGGCCTGGGCGCTGCCTTGGCTGGGCTTGTGGCGCGCGTGCTTGCTGGGCGATGGCCCGGCTTCGTGCTGGGCCTTCGTCCGGCAGGCCTCGTCCGATGCTAATTCGTACGATACGCTTCCGATTAAATTTCCAGTTCCGGAATTTATTTCCGATACGAACAATATTTAATATTTCCGATTCCGGAATTAATTTCCGTTTCGAACAAATATTTAATATTTCCGTTTCCGGAATTATTTTCCGATTCCGGTAATATTTCCGATTCTGACAATATTTCCGTTTCCGGCAATATTTCCGATTCTGGTAATATTTCCATTTCCAATAATATTTTCCGATACGTACCATGTTTCCGTTTCCGGCAACATCTACGACTTGGATAATATTCATATTTCCGATACGATCCATATTTCCGTTTCCGGCAATATCATCGTTTCCGGAGTATTCATTTCTTGCCTGTGACGATCTTAGCTCCCACTGAAACCAAGATCCGTCGGTTCCGAATATTCATAGATGGAGTATTTAATGCCATTAAATACTTGATCCGTTTACGTACTATTTGTGTGACCCTACGGGTTCAGTCAAGAGTAAGCTGTGGATTAATATCATTAATTCCACTTGAACTGAAGCGGCCTCTAGCTAGGCATTCAGCTCACTTGATCTCACTGAATTATTAACTTGTTAATTAATACTGAACCGCATTTATTAGACTTAACATAGAATGCATACTTGGACCAAGGGCATTATTTCCTTCAGTCTCCCACTTGTCCTTAGGGACAAGTGTGCATTTCCTAATTCCTTTGTCGCTCGATGCTTGCTCTTGAACATAAGGTAAGAGTTGTCATCCTTATTATGTCCAGAGGTGTTCCTCGGTTTCAGAGTTCAACTGATCAAATAAACAGATAATCATAGCCTATGATTCATCCGAGCACGGCCATGCATTTCACAGTTTCTAGCTCTCCGAGTGGCCTTGTACAACTTTTAAGCATCTCATCCCGATTTATGGGAGGACAATCCCAATCTTGCGATCTTGAGATTAGACTTCGTTTGATAGGTGATTACCTGAGCGTTGCCTTTATAGCCTCCTTTTACGGTGCGACGGTTGGTCAACGTCAAAGCAACCAGTTCTCAAACAAGTAATCTCAAATCACTCAGGTATTGAGGATTTAGTGTCTAATAATTTAATGAAATTTACTCATGACAGATTTTCATCTCTTACAGTAAAGTTTCATAGGTCTTGTCCGATACTAGTCTTCCCAAAGTAAGTATCTATGCAAATGATTATGACATTGCCATGTCCACATAGTTCAAGAAACAGAACTACTAGTCATCTTGCATTCTAATCGTCTAACGTTTTCTATGCGTCCAATTTTATAGAAAACTCCGATTAGGGACCATTTTCAACCTTTGACATTCAAGTTCACTTGATAGACATTTCTTAGTCACAGGACTGGTCCTGACAGTCTATCTTGAATATATCGTCAAATTTGAAGGGACTCATCATTTAATACTAAACCAAGATTAAATGGAATATGAAAACACATTTCATATATAATAAATGTTCAACCCCAATGTTTTACAACCATGGGCCTCAAACCCATTTTCTAAAACAATTTCATGGAATTCAAAGCTATGCTTGATTTCCAGTGCGACAATGTGAGTGTTGCTTCTCACTTGTTGCATAGGTTTAGTTATCATGCTTTGCCAATCTTAACATCCTTTTCATCGAATGTTCTTTGAGATATGATGATAAGATCTTTTCGAGTTTGTTTATTATGTGATCTAGTCTTTCTTACTACATTAGTGGTTCTACGCATTTTGCAATGAAGAACCATTAAGTTAGCAGACGTTTTTCTTGCTTCAAGAGTGGTTCCACGCATTTTTCAATGAAGAACCATCAAGCCAGCAGATAGGTGATCTACCCAAGTTCAGTGAAGAACTTTAAACAACCCTGTTTTATTGCTTCTTAGGCAATAATTACTTTTACTTCAACTGTATAGGTTGCTAGTGATGCTTTGTTTGGATTTGCTTATCCAAGCAGTTCACAGATATGTGGAAGACTTTCCAGCTGTATTTTAGAACATAGAAATTAATATTTTAATTTCCCACGCAACAACTCATGGTCTCCAATCCATGTTGCCATTTCGAAACACGATGCTCTTTAGCTCGCCCTTGTCAATGGTTAACTCCAAAGGGTCTTTGCTTGATCCTTTGCCAGTGTTTATGCGTGTAGCATCAATATTTAGCATATCTTTATTTCCTTGAATCAAGAACTATTCCTATGTACCTTTTCAAGTACCATAAGTATTCTTGATCTCAATCTAGTTGATCTTCAATTAGATCAATAGAGATTGGTATATGTTCGTCATGCCTAAAGTCATACGATACGTTTTTGGCGATCCTCATATTATATCATACATGATAAATTCTTTTGCAGAATAATTCCCAATTGAATTCTATTCATGTAACTTTAGCTTATCTAGTTTCAGTAGATACTAAATTCAGCTAAATTCTTTGACATATAATATAGGTTAAGAATCTCATTTAGACTCTTTGATGTTTAACTTAGTAAATGCTTATACATAGTTAAAACATCCTTTACTTAGATTTATTCACATGGGTCGAATATCTCCAATGGAGACTTTCGTGTTTGATTTAGTAAATGCCATTACTTAATCCAAAACAATATCATAAGATCTTTGTAAATAGATCTTAATACCCAGTATGTACTAAGTTTCGCCATGGTCCATCATTGATGAATAATCTCAAATCTAAGTCATTAGCATTTGAATGTTATTTCACAATAGAGAGATATGTGTGTAATACACATAGGACCAATTAAGTTTTAAGTACTCCCACTAAACTTCTTATATATCTATAAGAATCATGTATATTTTATGAAACTAAAATACTTATTAGCTTCACTAAAATACAGTTCTAATTCCCAATTTCTTGCTTAAATCTGGACTTAGATTTCATAAGCTAGCTTTCCTTTTCAAGCATTTATTTGGATCCACAAATCCTATGACATACCATGTACATAGTTTATTCCAACATTTGATTGAGGAATACGTTTTGTCATCCAATTGCCATATGTACCAATATGCAATCATTGCTTGAATTATAGACTTAAGCATTACGATTTTGCATGAGGTTTCAACACAATCCATGCCATGAATTTGCTTGTAACCTTTAGCAACTAATCTAGCTTTGTGTGTGAACACAATTCCATGTTTGATGGTTTTTATCCTTAAAACAAACTTGCAACCAATAGGTGTGAAACTATTCTTGCAAATCAACAAAATTTCAATTTTGTCATCAAAACATTGAGTATGTTTTATGGCCTCTAACCATTTAAAACATTTGAGTCTATATATGGCCTCTAACCATTTTAGGGAATCTAGGTTTCGTCATAGCTTTCTTACAAGTCACAAACTCATTAATCTACATGATAATAGTTTGACTGCAAGTTGTAGGTTTCTTCACTATCTAATAGAAGAATTGCATAGTTTCAGTGACCTGAACTCCATGTTTCTTCACTATCTAATAGAAGAATCTCATAGTTCCAGTGACTTGAACTTTATGCCTACTAGGGTATAGAACATCAAACAATAGAATATCAATAGCCACTTGAAAGTCCTTTGAATATTCTGTTCTCCTTGAAGCACTTGTAAAGTCTTCTAAGAGATGTCTATTCTTTAAAAGCTACTTCTAAAGTCCTTTCAGAATAAGTTCGGATTTTCTGAAGCACTTCGAAAAGCCTCCGGAATGTCCGTTTATGTTTGTTGTTCGCCTCGAAAACTTTCGAGGTCTATTTTCTCCCACTTGTCATTTTGGAAACGAATCTCCAAAAGGACATTATTTCGAGCAAACAAACATTATGTTCTCAAAAATTTGTGGTAGAAACAATACCCTTGTGTCTCATTTGAATAAATCACAATGAAACATATATCTAGACTTGGGCCTTAGTTTGTTGAATAACAAACACTAAGCTCCCACTGAGTTTAGCAACTCTTTAGATATATATAATTGAAAAGATATCCTGAAATTACTTTTCAATAGCTTTGACGAATTTGGTTTAGTTTGGTGGTAGTTGAGCATTTTGTTTTAGAAATTATAGGAAAAGTCTTTATGATTCATCATTGATCGAATCAAGTACTAATTGACTTCGATCATTCCAACGTAGATATGCCATATCTTATGGAGCTAGATTGTGAAATTACAACACACAATCATTGATGATCATATTTGGTCTCAAGTAATCATCAACATGATCTAACCTAGATCTTTATGATTTCTTGCCGAGTGGATTTTATACTTCTGAATCTTTGAACTAGCCAAACAGATTCAACTTATATCACATTTGAGTAAATAAACCTATATTCACTCAAATCCATGTGAAATAATAAAGTCATAAAACCTTTCTTTAGCTTTGAACTCTATCGTCTAGGCGTTCTAACAATAGTTCATATTCTTTGTTACTTTCAACAAGTAAGACTAGCTTGTCTTAAGTTGATCTAGAAATCAACCAACTTTCAAAAGTCCATCAAAATAGAGCTTATGAATGTTAACTTGTTGATATGGTCTAAGCAACAATGCCAAAGATTTAATGGAACTCAAATCAAGGGTTTGATTTGAACCTAGTAAAGTTCTTTAAAGAGTTGTTTGTTTTAATCAAGCATATTGACTCAACCAGTAATTGACCATTTCATTCAAATAAACAAACAAACAAGCATTGTTTTTGTTCTTCGAATGTGAGTCTTTCTGTGTTTGAAGCAGAAATTTAGGTATGCTGATTATGGAACAAAATAGCCATTTAGTTCCAGCCTTTGAAAGGACTTAAAACAAACTAGATGACCCTACAACTAATGTAGCATTGCCATGCTTCATTTCCCACTTGTAGGTCATTAGTGTATCCTAGCTTCCATTGTTTGAGTTATTATCGAAGTAAGAACCTCAAGCGGTATATGATACCAAGGAAGTTTGATTGCTAGGTTACTTCTCTTTAAACATAAACTTATAGGTAGAAACGGAATCGTAAATTCCTTTCATGTGTTCCTTTGTTTTCCTATTTCTTGTACCCTTTCTTATAGTCTTAAGAATTGAATTCTTTAGTGTTGACTTTTATACTTTGTTAGACATGTCCAATGTCACCAACAAGGTTCTTTACCATTTTAATTTATGTTGAATATTTTGTTTCAACTAGATGATCTTACCAGAAGCTTCTAAAGTTCTCTAAGCATCGATCTATTCGAATGTCGAGGGACTAGACTCATTCGAGAATTAAATGGACAAAGATATTAGGTTGTTAACCATTGGTAAAGCTGAGCGTATTAAACTCAATGCTTTATGATCTCAAAACTACATTGTATTTTGAATTCACAATCACCAATCGGTTTGCCATTCGATTTTGATTCTCGAAAACAACCATAAAAGTCGATATAAGAAACGTACATTTTAAATTGCTCATTTTCTCTCATTTCCGTGAATCGTTCTTGGATTCACTACCAATCGAGGAAATTTACTGTTACCTTTCTAAAAGGATTTATTGCAGTGCAAGATATTTAATTATAAACAATAATTAAAACATACATTGAAGCATGCAAAGTCTAAACATTTATCATGAATAATAACTTGAAATTAAAGCAACCATGCAATTCAAACAAGTTATTAGCATTTTATTCGATTTTATTGTTCCGGCAGGTGTGAATAAAATGATTCCAAGACCCTAAAATCATTGAAGAACTAAGCACAGTTTGTCGACTTAATCCTAAAACATCTTAGGTAAGCAAAATCCTTTTGCTAATAGTCTAGAAACTACTCTTGGTTGATAGGTACGTCTAAGAACTTGTTAGGTAAACCTATCGATTTTGCCACGACATAAAAGGACTCCTTACTTATATCGTTGAGTTTCACCAAAACTAACATGTACTCACAATTATTTGTGTACCTTGCCCCTTTAGGACCAATAAGTAACACCTCGCTGAGCGAAAACTATTACTAGATTGATGTAAAGGATATCCAAGCAAGTGTATATTTTGGCATGGCACCTTTTAACTCAATTTTTAAGTTTGGAACTTAAGGCTCTTACTATGTTGGTTAGATTTTAAGTGAACTAAAATCCTTAATCATGCAACATAATCAAGCTTT
Organism: Spinacia oleracea; assembly: GCF_020520425.1. NCBI lineage: Eukaryota > Viridiplantae > Streptophyta > Magnoliopsida > Caryophyllales > Amaranthaceae > Spinacia > Spinacia oleracea. Next base: position 85,888,389 of record NC_079491.1, read on the forward strand.
TGATCTCATGCATTTTAAGACATATTTAAAAGCAATAAATAACTTAAAACATGCATAAGATATTTGTGATCTAGTATGGCCCGACTTCATCTTGAAGCTTTAACTTCAAAGTCCGTCTTGAAAATCTCCGTGGGAGGCACCATTTTCTTCAAATAGGATAAGCTATAACTAATTACAACTATTTGATGGTACGCAGACCATATTTGAATTGAAAAATAACTTTGGTACTTTAGACCAATTACATTCAAATTAATGGTACGCAGACCATATTTTCTATCCTATTTGGGCCATACTAGTCACTTCATAACCTGCAAAACAGTACATATACAATATATACCATTCACCCATTCATTATCATGAATGGCCCACATAGCTGGTTAGTAAAACACATTATGCATCACGTAAACATTTGCAGCAATTAATCAAGGGCACCAATAATCTACTAATTATTCAGTCCTTATTAATTCTAATCAAGTTGTTTTAACCTTAAGGATTTGTAGACCTAATCAAGAGTTTATGACTAAAAAGCGCTCCCACTTAAACCAATAAATTCATATGCTTTACCAATTTTAAACATAAAAATGTATTTCTAGTCCAACCGGAAACATACAAATTTAATTAAAATTTAAAGCTCATATCAATTTATAATTGAATCCAAAAATTTAATTTAATTTCAGTCGTATTTAAATTAATTCATGATTTTAATTTTAGTAAAATAATTAGAATAAATAATATTTATTATAATTATAATATTCAAAATTAAAATCCAAGAAAATAATTCAAATTATTAATTTTAAAATTAATTAAAATTACGTGAACTGAAATTTTCAAATTAAACATTCAAAACGATCTAATCGTAACGCAAACACCCTACGCGTTGCACGCCCATGGGCCGTACGCACACAGCCATTGCTGGCCATGTGCGCGCAGCCCATGCGCTCGTCGCATAGCTGCTGCTTCCCTATCGCAAGCCTCCGCACGCATTGGTGCTCGCTGCGCGCGCCAGCGCTCATCGCACGCGAGCTATCGCTCGCAGTGCGCGCGCGCGACATCGCTCGCTGGGCGCGCGACATCGCTCGCTGGGCGCGCGAGCCATCGCTCGCTGGGCGCGCGACATCGCTCGCTGGGCGCGCGACATCGCTCGCTGTGCGCGCGAGCCATCGCTCGCTGGGGCGCGACATCGCACGCTGGGCGCGCGACATCGCTCGCTGTGCGCGCGAGTAATGCTGGGCGCAGCGCTCGTGGCACGCGAGCTTGCGCTCGCTGCGCGCGAGGCTGCGCGCTCTTGTGCGAGGCAGCGCGCGTTGTGGCGCAGCTCGCTTGCTGCCCACACGCGACTGCCTTGGCTCGCTCTTCGCCCATGCCCATTCGTTCATTGCTCGTGGCACACGACACAAGGCAGGGCTGCTGCCTTGTGCTCGTGCACTACGCCCTTGCTCATTGCATTCGTGCCGCACGGGCGACGAGCTCCCTTGCTCGTCGTCGCATGCCCGCATTATACAACACCCCTTAAGGGTAACACGAAGCGTCCATTGCTTCGTGCGTGCAAGTTTTATGAACGAATCGCATAAAATTTAAAATTTATATTTAAAATTAATGACAAATTAATAAATAATATTAATTTCATAATTTTAGGGCGAAAAAATCGAAAATTTATTATCCAATTGATTTCCGATTGATATGGATTCAAGTCTAGGTCATAAAAATTTAAAATTTATCGTAAATTTACAATTTTTATGGTGGTTTTTAATCATAGGTTTCTAATTAAATTACAATTAATTATGAAAATCAAATTAATTCTAAATTATTCTAATTTTCAACAAATTAATCATAATTAATAATTAGATTGCATAATTAACAAGACTAGGCATTCAAACTTGTTAAACATATGCAGTAGGTCAATCAAAAATTCAAGATTTATCAACAAGAATCGCAAATATTTAATTTAACATCTTAAATTTACGAAATTTTGCATTCGAAAAACTAAAACCTTCGAAAAGTCATAGTTAGGCTTCGAAATTTTAGAATGCCTTTTACATGCGGAATTGACACAAAAATCACTCAATTCGGATGAGTAACGAAGAAACTGCCGAAAAACTGCGTACGTATAATTAAATAAACGCAATTTGCAATTAATTAACAATTACGAAAATTAATCACCCCTTTTAATTCTTGCAAATTTGTAATATTTAACCATGTTCATGCAATTTAGATTATGAAAATAATAAGGGGCTCGTGATACCACTGTAAGGTTATGATTCATATGACAGTTCATAAATCATGCGGAAAAACCATAAAGCCAGGAAACATATTATTTACACATAATCATTTAGCATAGTTTAGATGCATACTCTTTGTTGCGTGCCTTCCCTAGCTGCGCCCGAACCGAACAAGAACAAGTCTTTAGGACTCCAAGTGTCGTCCCTCCGTAGATAGTCCACAGCACGTCCGGATCCGCCTTAAGATTGACCAACTAGAATCGCCCTTAAGGTTCTAATATTTTCGGTTAGGTAGGCAAGAATATTGGCTGATTTTTCTGCTTAAAAATCTTAGTTTTGAATACTTAAAACTTGTGTATAAATAATGACCCCTAGGCCTTTATTTATAGAGTTATGGAAAAGGAATCGTAATCCTAGTAGGATACGAATTAATTGAAATTAGAATCCTACATGAATTCTATTTAATTAATTTATCCAATTAGGAATAGGAATTTAATCATACACTAACTCTTGTAGATTTAGGAATCACGCATGAGCACAAACTCACACACACACGGCAGCCACAAGGGCTGCCCATGCGCGTGCGAGCAGCAGCCCACGCAGCGCGGCCCACGCATCCGTGGCCTTGGCGCGCGCTGGGCCTGCCTTGCGGTAGGCCTGGGCGCTGCCTTGGCTGGGCTTGTGGCGCGCGTGCTTGCTGGGCGATGGCCCGGCTTCGTGCTGGGCCTTCGTCCGGCAGGCCTCGTCCGATGCTAATTCGTACGATACGCTTCCGATTAAATTTCCAGTTCCGGAATTTATTTCCGATACGAACAATATTTAATATTTCCGATTCCGGAATTAATTTCCGTTTCGAACAAATATTTAATATTTCCGTTTCCGGAATTATTTTCCGATTCCGGTAATATTTCCGATTCTGACAATATTTCCGTTTCCGACAATATTTCCGATTCTGGTAATATTTCCATTTCCAATAATATTTTCCGATACGTACCATGTTTCCGTTTCCGGCAACATCTACGACTTGGATAATATTCATATTTCCGATACGATCCATATTTCCGTTTCCGGCAATATCATCGTTTCCGGAGTATTCATTTCTTGCCTGTGACGATCTTAGCTCCCACTGAAACCAAGATCCGTCGGTTCCGAATATTCATAGATGGAGTATTTAATGCCATTAAATACTTGATCCGTTTACGTACTATTTTTGTGACCCTACGGGTTCAGTCAAGAGTAAGCTGTGGATTAATATCATTAATTCCACTTGAACTGAAGCGGCCTCTAGCTAGGCATTCAGCTCACTTGATCTCACTGAATTATTAACTTGTTAATTAATACTGAACCGCATTTATTAGACTTAACATAGAATGCATACTTGGACCAAGGGCATTATTTCCTTCAGTTTTGAGATCATAAAGCATTGAGTTTAATACGCTCAGCTTTACCAATGGTTAACAACCTAATATATTTGTCCATTTAATTCTCGAATGAGTCTAGTCCCTAGACATTCGAATAGATCGATGCTTAGAGAACTTTAGAAGCCTCTGGTAAGATCATCTAGTTGAAATAAAATATTCAACATAAATTAAAATGGTAAGAACTTTGTTGGAGTAACATTGGACATGTCTAAACAAAGTATAAAAGTCAACACTAGAGAATTCATTCTTAAGGCTATAAGAAAGGGTACAAGAAATAGGAAAACAAGGAACAAGTGAAAGGAACTTACAATTCCATTTCTACCTAAAAGTTAATGTTTAAAGAAAGTGACCTGGCAATCAAACTTCCTTGGTATCATATACCGCTTGAGGTTCTTACTTCGGTAATAACTCAAACAATGGAAGCTAGGCTACACTAATGGCCTACAATTGGGAAATGAAGCATGGCATTGCTACATTAATTGTAGGGTCATCTAAGTTTGTTTTAAGTCCTTTCAAAGGCTGGAACTTAATGGCTATTTTGTTCCATAATCAGCATACCTAAATTTCTGCTTCAAACACAGAAAGACTCACATTCAAGAAAAACAAAAACAATGTTTGTTTGTTTATTTGAATGAAATGGTCAATTACAGGTTGAGTCAATATGCTTGATTAAAACAAACAACTCTTTAAAGAACTTTACTAGGTTCAAATCAAACCCTTGATTTGAGTTCCACTAATCTTTGGCATTGTTGCTTAGACCATATCAACAAGTTAACATTCATAAGCTCTATTTTGATGGACTTTTGAAAGTTGATTGATTTCTAGATCAATTTAAGACAACTAGTCTTACTTGTTGAAAGTAACAAAAGATATGAACTATTGTTAGAACGCCTAGACAATAGAGTTCAAAGCTAAAGAAAGATTTTACGATTTTATTATTTCACATGGATTTGGGTGAATATAGGTTTATTTACTCAATGTGATATAAGTTTGAATCTGTTTGGCTAGTTCAAAGATTCAGAAGTATTAAATCCACTTGGCAAGAAATCATAAATATCTAGGTTAGATCATGTTGTTGATTACTTATACCAAGAATGATCATCAATGATTGTGTGTTGTAATTTCACAATCTAGCTCCATAAGATATGGTATATCTAAGTTGGAATGATCGAAGTCGATTAGTACTTGATTCGATCAATGGTGGATCATAAAGACTTTTCCTATAATTTCTAAAACAAAATGCTCAACTACCACCAAACTAAACCAAATTCGTCAAAGCTATTGAAAAGTAATTTCAGAATAACTTTTCATAAAATATATCTAGAGAGTTGCAAAACTCAGTGGGAGCTTAGTGTTTGTCATTCGACAAACTAAGGCCCAAGTATAGATATATGTTTCATTGTGATTTATTCAAATGAGACACAAGGGTATTGTTTCTACCATGAATTTTTGAGAACATAATGTTTGTTTGCTCGAAATAATGTCCTTTTGGAGATTCGTTTCCAAAATGACAAGTGGGAGAAAATAGACCTCGAAAGTTTTCAAGGCGAACAACAAACATAAACGGACATTCCGGAGGCTTTTCGAGGTGCTTCAGAAAATCCGAACTTATTCTTTAAAGACTTTAGAAGTGGCTTAAAAGAATAGACATCTCTTAGAAGACTTTACAAGTGCTTCAAGGAGAACAGAATATTCAAAGGACTTTCAAGTGGCTATTGATATTCTATTGTTTGATGTTCTATACCCAAGTAGGCATAGAGTTCAAGTCACTGAAACTATGAGATCCTTCTATTAAATAGTGAAGAATCATGGAGTTCAGGTCACTGAAGCTATGCGATTCTTCTATTAGATAGTGAAGAAACCTACAACTTGCAGTCAAACTATTATCATGTAGATTAATGAGTTTGTGACTTGTAAGAAAGCTATGACGAAACCCAGATTCCCTAAAATGGTTAGAGGCCATATATAGACTCAAATGTTTTAAATGGTTAGAGGCCATAAAACATACTCAATGTTTTGATGACAAAATTGAAATTTTGTTGATTTGCAAGAATAGTTTCACACCTATTGGTTGCAAGTTTGTTTTAAGGATAAAAACCATCAAACATGAAATTGTGTTCACACACAAAGCTAGATTAGTTGCTAAAGGTTACAAGCAAATTCACGGCGTGGATTATGTTGAAACCTCATGCATAATCGTAATGCTCAAGTCTATAATTCAAGCAATGATTGCATATTGGTAAATATGGCAATTGGATGACAAAACGTATTCCTCAATCAAATGTTGGAATAAACTATGTACATGGTATATCATAGGATTTGTGGATCCAAATAAATGCTCGAAAAAGAAAGCTAGCTTATAGAATCTAAGTACAGATTTAAGCAAGCAATTGGGAATTGAAATTGTATTTTAGTGAGGCTAATAAGTATTTTAGTTTCATAAAATGTACATGATTCTTATAGATATATAAGAAGTTTAGTGGGAGTACATAAAACTTAATTGGTCCTATGTGTATCACACACATATCTCTCTATTGTAAAATAACATTCAAATGCTAATGACTTAGATTTGAAATTATTCATCAATGACGGACCAAGGCGAAACTTAGTACATAATGGGTATTAAGATCTATTTACAAAGATCTTATATTAATATTTTGGATTAAGTAATGGCATTTACTAAATCAAACACGAAAGTCTCCATTGGAGACATTTGACCCATATGAATAAATCTAAGTAAAGAATGTTTGAACTATGTATAAGCATTTACTAAAGTAAAACATCAAAGGATCTAAGTAAGATTCTTAACCTATATTATATGTCAAAGAATTTAGCTGGATTCAGTATCTACTGAAATTGAATGAGTTAAAGTTACATGAATAGAATTCAATTGGGAATTATTCTGCAAAAGAATTTATCATGTATGATATAATATGAGGATCGCCAAAAACGTATCGTATGACTTTAGGCATGACGAACATATACCAATCTCTATTGATCTAAGTGAAGATCAACTAGATTGAGATCAAGAATACTTATGGTACTTGAAAAGGTACATAGGAATAGTTCTTGATTCAAGGAAATAAAGATATGCTAAATATTGATGCTACACGCATAAACACTGGCAAAGGATCAAGCAAGATTCCCTTGGAGTTAACCATTGATAAGGACGAGCTATAGAGCATCGTGTTTTGAAATGGCAACATGGATTGGAGACCATGAGTTGTTGCGTGGGAAATTAAATATTAATTTCTATGTTCTAAGATACAGCTGGAAAGTCTTCCACATATCCGTGAACTGCTTGGATAAGTAAATCCAAACCAAAGCATCACTAGCAACCTATACAGTTGAAGTAGAAGTACTTATTGCCTAAGAAGCAATAAAACTGAGTTGTTTACATTAAAAAGGTTCTTCACTGAACTTGGCTGGATCACATGTCTGCTGACTTGATGGTTCTTCATTGCAAAATGCGTAGAACCACTATCGAAGTAAGAAAGACTAGATCACATACTAAACAAACTCAAAAGATCTTATCATCATATCTCGAAGAACATTCGATGAAAAGGATATTAAGATTGGCAAAGCATGAAAACTAAACCTATGCAACAAGTGAGAAGCAACACTCACATTGTAGCACTGGAAATCAAGCATAGCTTTGAATTCCATGAACTGTTTTAAAGATGGGTTTTGAGGCCCATGGTTGTAAAACGTTGGGGTTGAACATTTATCATATATGAAATGTATTTTCATATTCCATTTAATCTTGGTTTAGTATTAAATGATGAGTCCCTTCAATTTGACGATATATTCAAGATAGACTGTTAGGACCAGTCCTGTGACTAAGAAATGTCTATCAAGTGAACTTGAATGTCAAAGGTTGAAAATGGTCCCTAGTTGGAGTTTTCTATAAAATTGGACGCATAGAAAACGTTAGACGATTAGAATACAAGATGACTAGTAGTTCTGTTTCTTGAACTATGTGGACATGGCAATGTCATAATCATTTGCATAGATACTTACTTTGGGAAGACTAGTATCGGACAAGACCTATGAAACTTTACTGTAAGAGATAAAAATCTGTCATAAGTAAATTTCATTAAAATTATTAGACACTAAATCCTCAATACCTGAGTGATTTGAGATTACTTGTTTGAGAACTGGTTGCTTTGACGTTGACCAACCGTCGCACCGTAAAAGGAGGCTATAAAGGCAACGCTCAGGTAATCACCTATCAAACGAAGTCTAATCTCAAGATCGCAAGATTGGGATTGTCCTCCCATAAATCGGGATGAGATGCTTAAAAGTTGTACAAGGCCACTCGGAGAGCTAGAAACTGTGAAATGCATGGCCGTGCTCGGATGAATCATAGGCTATGATTATCTGTTTATTTGATCAGTTGAACTCTGAAACCGAGGAACACCTCTGGACATAATAAGGATGACAACTCTTACCTTATGTTCAAGAGCAAGCATCGAGCGACAAAGGAATTAGGAAATGCACACTTGTCCCTAAGGACAAGTGGGAGACTGAAGGAAATAATGCCCTTGGTCCAAGTATGCATTCTATGTTAAGTCTAATAAATGCGGTTCAGTATTAATTAACAAGTTAATAATTCAGTGAGATCAAGTGAGCTGAATGCCTAGCTAGAGGCCGCTTCAGTTCAAGTGGAATTAATGATATTAATCCACAGCTTACTCTTGACTGAACCCGTAGGGTCACACAAATAGTACGTAAACGGATCAAGTATTTAATGGCATTAAATACTCCATCTATGGATATTCGGAATCGACGGATCTTGGTTTCAGTGGGAGCTGAGATCGTCACAGGCAAGAAATGAATACTCCGGAAACGATGATATTGCCGGAAACGGAAATATGGATCGTATCGGAAATATAAATATTATCCAAGTCGTAGATGTTGCCGGAAACGGAAACATGGTACGTATCGGAAAATATTATCGGAAATGGAAATATTGCCGGAATCGGAAATATTGCCGGAAACGGAAATATTGTCAGAATCGGAAATATTATCGGAATCGGAAAATAATTCCGGAAACGGAAATATTAAATATTTGTTCGAAACGGAAATTGATTCCGGAATCGGAAATGTTAAATATTGTTCGTATCGGAAATGAATTCCGGAACCGGGAATTTAATCGGAAGCGTATCGTACGAATAAGCATCGGACGAGGCCTGCCGGACGAGGGCCCAGCACGAAGCCAGGCCATCGCCCAGCAAGCCACACGCATCCAACAACACGCCAATGCCTCGACCAGGCCCAGCGCAAGGCCAGTCCTAGCCAAGGCTGGCGCGCGCGCACAAATGGGCTGCGGGCAGTGGGCCTGTGCGCCGTGCGCACAGCGTGGGCCGCAAGGCTTGCGCATGGGCGTGCCATGCTCGTGCGGTGCGTGTGTACGTGCTATACGAATCCTAAAGCTATCGGAATTCGTGCATAGATTAAATCCTAATCCTAAAAGATTAAATTAATTATTTAGAGTTCTAATAGGATTCTAATTAATTAATTAGTATTCTAACAGGATTCGAAATCCTTTCCAAGGTTCTATAAATATATGCCTAGGGTCATAAATTTATACATAAGTTTTCAAGTATTCAAAGCTAGGATTTTTAAGCACAAAAATCAGCCATAACTCTTGCCCATTTAGCCGAAAATAAGTAGCACCTTAAGGGCGATTCTAGTTGGTCAATCTTAAGGCGGATCCGGACGTGCTATGGACTATCTACGAAGGGTCGACACTTGGAGTCCTAAAGACTTGTTCTTGTTCGGTTCGGGCGCAGCTAGGGAAGGCACGCAACAAAGAGTATGCATCTAAACTATGCTAAATGATTATGTGTAAATAATATGTTTTCCTGGCTTTATGGTTTTTCCGCATGATTTATGAATTGTCATATGTATCATAACCTAACACTACGTCCCAAAAAATAAAGAAAAACAAAAAAGAAGAGAATACGTAGAATCTCCAAGTGAAATAAGCGAACGGAAAAGAGGCAGATCTGCCCAATAATCAACTCCGACGCTAAATCCCACGCCTGACTTTGGGCGTTGAAGATTAATCCCACAATCGTTCTAAGCTAAGAAATGGCGAACGAATAAGGAAATAATAAACACCGTTGGTCCACTATTAGGCTACGGTTTCTCGAGAAATAATTATTCACCAATCAACGGTGATCTTAAATGAATGGTTCGTTCCAAAAAAGAATCTGTAGACGAAAAGAAAAAAAAAGAAAACGAACGAACAAGAGGCCAACTGTGTCATCAAGAAACCTCGCCAGAAATCATTTTCAGCGCCCAGCGTTGGGCGCCGAAATCTTCAACGCCCAGGCATGGGCGCCGAAAATGATCCCAGACCCAAAAAGGCCCCTGACTTCTATAGGGCCCTGCCGTATCCATTCGACTCAAAAATTGCCGATTTCTTTACTGAAAGTCGCACCTCACGGCTTTGTTAAGAGTAGCACACCACTACAAAGATCGCTCGCACTTACGAGCACGATCCCAAACACGATCAAGGACATTACAAAATGCTTATCCCCAAGGAACCTCTTTGACAAGAGATGACCGTCAAGCACGAGTGCTTGGGGGCTCGAAGGAAAATATATATTATGCAAAGTTAAAACAATATTCCCAGACTACGTTGTACGAAGTCCCGTGTTTGGATGTCTCAAAAAATAAAACCGGTTTACGACCTCAAGACAAAGGTCGCCGTTGATACTTATACATAGTCCCCTAATCAAGGACCCAGGTAGTGGCAAAATTGAGCCGAAAAGACTAGCTCAAAACCATGAAAAGGTGATGACCACGAGACTATGGTCCATCTAAACACATTGTCAACCCACATTCAGGTTGCAACTAAATCCGAGCATCCCTCGGAAGAATTCGCTCCTACAAGAATGAATAAAAAGAAATTCTCAAAAGAAATCACAAGAAAAAAAAATGAAATAGGGACTTTCCCACCTCAATAAGGCAAGATCGCGGCACGCGAGTCCCAAATCGAAAAGACGAATTCAAGTTCGCTCACCTCCAGCGAGCGGGGCGTCCACCCTTAGCGGACAGGGCTCGCCCACCTTCAGCGGGCGTGGTCTGAGTCACTAACCGCGCAGGTCCTCAGTCTTCGAAAATGAAAAGAAAATAGAATCTTCAAAACAAAGCAAAAAACAGGCTCGCCATCTTCAGTCGGCGGGGTCTACGTCACTAACCGCGTAGATCCTTATTTTCAAAACTTCAAAACAGATTCGTCCACTTCTATCGGACGGGGTGTCCACCCTTAGCGGACAGGCTCGCCATCTTTAGCCGGCGGGGTCAACGTCACAAACCGCGTAGGTCCTTATTTTCAAAAAAAAAAAAAAAAAAACTTCAAAACGGATTCGTCCACTTCTATCGGACGGGGCATCCACCCTTAGCGGACAGGCTCGCCATCTTTAGTCGGCGGGGTCTGCGCCACTAACCGCGCAGGTCCTTAGTCACTGCAGCGATAACTTTTTCTGGTTTTCCCTTTTCCAAAAATTAAAGGATTGGTTTTCCGTTTTTTCCAAAAAGAGAGATGTGCTGGATTTTCCTTCGTTTTACGTCCTATAAAAACAAGGGGGTTTTCTCGTTTAGTTAACCCTGAAAATGAGAATCTTTAAAAACATTTTTACCTCGTGATTTGGCTTGGCCAGGCCCAATTACACTTTATAGCTTTGATTTCGAAAACATCTGTAGCTACTTCCAATGAAAAAGTGAGGGAGTTTCTACGCATCTTTAGATACTTCCAATGACAAAGTGAGGGAGTTTCTATACTATCCGTTGACAAATCCCAATGACACGTGAGGGATATGTCGACACGTCAAGTGATGACCCTTAAGTCAAATGTTATCACTCGGGGGCTCGTGAGACCCTCGCAAAACAAGTCACATACACTATGGCTTGTGTGACGCACTCCGTCCAGTACTTTGACCATCGTCTCATCCCGAGACTCAGTCAAAGTGGGGGCTAACTGTAGACACCTACTTTTGTCCCCATTCCCGAAAGGGAAGGTTCGATGATGAGAACATAAATCTCCACTTGGCAACGCATCTCCTATAAAAATAACGAATCTCAATCACCCTTTTTATTTTGACCAAAACTGCTATTTATAGAAACCTGCTAAAAATAGTAACTGCCGTAACGGGTAGTTGCTAAAAGTGGCAAGACATAAAAGATGGAAACCTGTCATAATTAGGTGTTGCACTCCAACATAAATCCTAAAAGAGATAGAATTTGCAAGAGGAATCCTATTCCTAGTATAATTCGAAAATAAGAGTTACGTATTGATTAAAATCCTAACGAACCTAGAGTTTATAACGGGCCCAGACGCATTCCGTCATAAAGTTAATACGCGCTAAAAGACTCGGATAAGTCTCAAAGACTCCGTATTCCACGAGTCCAAATCTGACAAGGAAATACGGCCCAGATCCTATTTTCAACGCCTGGCTCTGGGCGCCGAAATCTTCGGCGCCCAGCCCTGGGCGCTGAAATTACCTGGGTACGTGTTCTCTCCTAATTCTTCTTGGATTAGTACTCTAAAATTCTATCTTTCCACGAACTCTTCCCTATAAATACATCCCCAAATTCGACGTGAAAAGAACACACAATTCATATTCTGAGTATTGACTCCAACCCCTAAGCCTAAGCCTCACGCTGCGAAATCGATCCCGCTTTCTGTCGCAATCGATCCAAAAATCAAACAGAACGTATCATGTCCCTTGTAGCTGAAGAATTAAGCCTGGAAATTTGAGATTCGTTAAATAAAAGGAGAAATAGCAAAGCCAAAGTGGTTAGTTTTCTGAGAACCGTGACGCACCTCTCAAGGGTGCGTCGTAATGTGTCCCTTCGCATGATTTAATCGCTTTCCTCGCCCTTTTATAAAACCGTTAAACTATTAAATCTGATTTTTCTATCACACTTAATAAAGATAATATCTTGGGAAATTAAACTATCATGCTAGGTCCCTTAAATCAATCTAAACCAGATAATCACGATCGATCTAGTATTATGTGTTGCATATTGCTAAAATCAATTCAGATTAGTTTAATAGTTAACGCATGTCCCTTCAATTATTTATGTTGAGCTAGTAAGGATATCCTGCCTCTGGAGTTATCGAAGAGCGAGTACTCCTCTCGGTAGTTACAGTCCCCCGAACCCTCAATCTCTACCTTGCGGGTGTACGTTGAGAGATCCCCGCACCAAGGATCACAAGGGAACCTATGACCGTCGTGGTCAAACATAATTGCACTCCCTTTATGTCACGATAACCGGGTTTTGTCAGTTTTTCTCATTGTCGTTAAAAACTGAATGGCGACTCCTATATTACTAGTCAATTGGGTGTAAACTCACAGGAAATCCAAATACACTTGATTTGACAAAAAGAAACGTCACGCCCACGAGGGACGAGGTCACGCATTAGCCTCATGCTTTTTCGACCCCCTCACACTTGTGTAGGAAAAATTGTTAATATGTGTCCATATTTTGTATATGTATTACCTAAATTAATGATAATATAATACATGTTTTAAAATCTCTTTACCCGTTGGGTCGACCCGAATCCGAAAGTTCTTGGTCTTGAACAAGCATTTGTATTCCAGAACCCGAAAGTGACCGACCCGAATTAAACCGAACTCAAAAGTAATTTTTGCAACCCGACCACACCGACCAGTTTGACAGGTTTATACACAATAGAAGAGACTTGCAGATTTTTTTTTAATAAACATTTCGAAATATATTCATGTGGGATCTTGTTTTACTCGTCTCAATTTATAGTTTCACAATATCAAATTGTTATATTTTTTTGACATACATATTTGGAGATATTTACGTTTAAATATTACACTTAAATACTTCCTTCATTCTTAGTTATATGACACAATAGGATTTTTGACACTATTCACGTAAGTTCATTTGACTTCTATTTGTGGTTTATACGTAAGTAAAAATATAGTCGTGCGGGGTCTTGTTAGATTCGTCTCAATAAATATTTTTTAAATATCAACTTTTTATAATTTTTTCTTATGCATAATTGAAGATATCTATACTAATATATTAAAAGGCGTTGTGGAAAATGTATATGTGTCACGTAGTTCTCTCCTCACGCCACATCATCCATTCACCATGTATTATGTAATGGACAACCAAAAATCAATACAATGAGGTTCGAACACCAGACCTCCAGTTTGGATGATAATTCTCATTACCATCTTAACCAACCACCAATTGTGGTTTATCTCTTCACATTAATTTATAAATAAATGTTCACATGAAATCTATAACAAATAAATTTTTATGTGCTTTTTAATTTCTATGGACTATTTTGAAAAGGAAAAAAATTAAAGTATTATGACAAACATGAAGAAACCTGATGTCATAAGTTTCAAAAGAATCAACTATAGGATTGTCTTACATAGCTGCATATATATCTAATTTGGTGTTTATTAATTTGACGCACTTAGTTCCACGAGAAAACAAATTATACAAATTGTAAGATGATATGATTGAAAACTTACTTGCCATGATAAATGACTTAGCGTACCTGTGTAGTTGACGAACTTAACGGATATTTTTCATTCTAGAGAATACAAGTATTTTGGTCAAATATTGAGCTCAAGAAAAATCTAAAACTTTAGTTATTCAATGTAGCAACCGGGGCATCGCCCGGGCCACACACTAGTTAATGTTTGAAATCGTGCATTAGCAAACGTGACTAAATAATTGTGTCATTTAAATAAGAACAGAGGAAGTATATGTAAAAGCCATTTATTTTAAATATTGCATTAATTTATTTATTTTTAGTATGAACTTACTTTTAGAGTCAAGTGGAACATGGGTTGCAAAATGACGCAATTTAGTGAAATTGTTTCCCCCCATTTTTCTCCTACTTTGGTGCTACTCATCAAAAAAGTGGATCAATAAGAGTTAAGGGTATAGAACTATTCCATACCCAATAAGTATACATAGCCTTTCTTAAAACAGGTCTATATGACTCGACCAAGAAGACAAAACCCCTATTATAGGGAGTTCCCAAGCCAAAACAAAGTCCAAACCTCGTTCCCTCCTCCTTCTACAGTTCTACATGATGATATCATATGATGATATTGAAGGAATTATGTCCTTAGACATTTCCGGCAATTACTAAATACAAATAGGAATTAATTATGAAGATAATAAGTTAATTATTTTAGTAATCATATTTGCTTGCTAGAGAATAAATGTGATTAGTAGGACAATATTGATTGGACCTACAACTAAAATAATTTAATCCTATAAGGTCACACATATAAGCATTAATTGGAATGGGCCCAAAAGGCCCGATGGCAACCGGTCTGTTAAGGGAAGAATGTTGGGCTTTGATTTTGTGTTAACCTAAAACTCTCACATTATAATAGTTATAATGTCAGGGATTTAGAAATCACGTTCATTCAATATCTGACAAAAGGAAAAACACAAAAACCCTAATTCTAATTCTCTAAACGTCGTACATCCCAAACAAAGCAAGAGACAGATTGTGATCGTTCTCTTCCGTACTAGCATACGTGGGATTCAATTCGTGCTTGTGGACTGAGTAGAGGAGCAACAAGTGGGGCTCTAAGATCTTCGAAGCTTGCATACGAACGGGAGAACACGCTTCAAAGGTGATTATTCTTTCGACTTAATCTGATCTATACTATTGTTATGCATGAGATCCTGTGATAGATGTTAGGAAATTGTTTCCTGAAATTCCGCTTTATGCATCTATATGTTCCTACACTGGTATCAGTTTAGCCTCTTGCATAATATTTTATGATCATGATTGTATGCAACATTATTATTTTGATTCAATTAAGGGAAGATTTATTTATGGCTTGAATTTGCACAATTAATATATGATATTAATTGATTGGAATCATTAAATCGTGATTTAATTAATTTTTGCTCAAAATAAATTTATAAAATTCCGAAATTTTTATCACAGGGTCGAAATTAACAGTTAATATCACATAAAAATTTTCGGATTTTTTAAAATTAAATTCGTCAGATTTTAAATTATTTAATGGTTAATAAGATTAATCATGGAAATAATTTGTTAACAATTAAAGATTTGATTTTTAATTTGTTAAATAAATCTACTGATTATCCCCTAATTTTTATACAATAGCCGAAATTTTTTGGTAATTTTTTAACTAATTTTCGGAATTTTTGTATATTAATTATTGAATTTGGTTAATTTTGATGTTTAATTCGATTAATCATAAAATTTAAGGATAAAAATTAAAATTTTTGATTTTATTTGTTAAGAAAATTCAATAGATCTGCCTGGTAATTTAATTCGAATTTTTCGGACAATAATTGTTATTTTCTTGAATTATTTGAATAAAATGAGATAATTATGCCTTAAATTTTGAATTCTTGTTAGATTTAATTTTAATAGAAGTTTAAATTGAAATCTAACTTCTAACAACCCTAAAATTCAGTTTAAGGATTGTAAATTTATTCAAATTTTTTGCCATTATTTTCTGATAATTAAACCCTAATTAAATTGTTAATCTTTAACAAAAGTTGAATAAAGATTAATTTAATTTAGGTAATTGTTACCCAAATTAAAATAACAACCTCCATGGCTGGGTGGCCACCACCCGCGACGGTGGAGCCACGGTGGAGGATAATTAGGGCGGCGTTCCGGCGGGAAAAGGGAATTAAAAAAATTGGAAATAAGATCTCCTAATTTTTTGGAAAAGTTAGAAATTTTCTCAAATTAAAGATTGTTTTCCAAAAGGTTTTGGGAAATAGTCTGGGTTGAAGGTTTTGGAAATTTGGTGTTTTGGTTCGATTCTCATTTATTAATTGAAATTGATAAGAAGAGTTGGAAATTAACTTGGGTTTAGTTCTTCTAAATTAAAAATAATTTCCAAAATATATTTTGAGTAACTTGAAAATATTTTTTTTTGAAAAACATATTTTCCATGTTGAGCATAAATCCATAAATTTCCTTTAAAATGCAAATTTTTGATTAATAAGATTATTCTAGCCATATTTAAATAGTAATTGAATTAAAATAATAAAGTTTCCCAAATAACGTTAAACTTAAATTGTTTAAGTTTTTTTAGTATTATTTTGGAAATGTTATTTTCTTATTAATAGTTAATAAGTAAATAATTTTTGTCTAATATATTTTAATATTATATGCGTGTATGGAATATTATGATATTTTGTTACAGGCAAGTGACTAGTATGGCCCAAAATAGGATAGAAAATACGATCTGCGTATCGTTTTGTATTCTTGTAAATTTTGAAATACGATCTGCGCATCGTTATGTATTGTTGTAATTTAATTTAAAAGTTTAAATTAGATTATAAAGTTCGTATTATGAGTTCGATGAAGTAAGAAGGTTCAATCAAAAATTCAAGGATGGAGATCCAAGAAAGATGAACAGGAACCCAAGAAGATTTGAGCTTATTTTTTAGGGGCCATACTAGGATCACATTTATTTTTATGCATTTTATATTGCCTTAAAATGCTTATTGAGTTTATGTATGTGGTTATTTAAAGCAATGTGTTCACTTTTAATTAACCAACATAGTAAACTTAGGTTCCAAAATAATATTGAGTTAAAGTGCTTTTCCATACAACACCTATAAAGCCTTAGATCATGAGTAATAGGTTCTGCCAAAGCAGGGTGTTGCTTATAATTCCGGGGATAGTAGGGTAGGTTTTTTGAAACTTACATGTTAATGTTTGGTTTAACTCAACAAAACTATCAAAAGACAAAGTTTTGGGTTTTGAAGCTAAGAGATAGGAAAATACAAAGAGTTGTTAACCTGTCTACCAAGAGTTATAATCAGTTATAATTAGTAAAATGTTTACTTACCTCGAATACTATAAATTAAAGTAGCAGGGCCAAAGTCCGTTTAATTGTAGTGGGAGGGGATCTTGGTTAATTCTTTATTCAATGGGGACTTCTAATTTTGAATAAAGGGTAGTAGTGAATTGAATTTGTTTAATTGCTACTTTTGATAAACATTATATTGAATCTTGCTTTACTTTTTACTGTAGTTATCATGTCTGGTGCAAACAACTCTACTTTTAACTTGCGCCCTCTAATTGAAAAAGACAAACTGAATGCTACCAACTTCCTACAATGGCAAATGGCTGTGAGAATTGTTCTCAGAGCGGAAGGAAAAGAAAGTGTTCTTGACAATCCTCTCCCTGAACCCTTGCCAGAAAATGCTACTGCAGCTCAAAAGCGAGCTAGACAAACTCTAGAGGATAACTCCTTGCAAGTAACATGCTTGATGCTTGCTTGCATGGAACCAGAGTATCAAAAACGTTTTGATGGTCTGGATGCCTACAACATAATCCAGCAACTGAAAACTTTGTTTCAGAAAAATGCTAGATTGGAGAGATTTGAAGCAAACTGCAAACTTCTGGATTCCAAGTTGGAAGAGGGGAAGCCCGTTGGTCCGCATGTGTTCGATTTGATTGGACATTTTCAGACCATGGAGAAATTGGGTTTCCCTTATCCTAAGGACCTGGCAACTGACATAGTCATCAGATCCTTGCCTGAAGATTTTCATAACTTTAAGTTGAACTTCTACATGCAAGGAGGGGAGGCTACCCTGCAAGAGTTGCATGGTTCACTAATTCAGGCTGAGAGAAACTTACCAAGTAAACCAAACATAAGGATGTTCTAATGGTTAGTAAAGGTAAGCAGTTCAAGAAGAAAGGGGCTCCCATGAAGAAGAACAAGGGCAAGGTAGTTGCCAATGAGAACTCTTCAACCAAGCCAAAGGCCACTCCCAAGGCTAAGGTAGCTGCTCAACATGAGTGCTACCACTGCCACAAGATTGGTCATTGGAAGAGGAACTGCCCCAAATATCTGGAGGATAAGAAGACTGGTGCTTTAACTTCAGGTATCTATGTCATAGAAGTTAATTTAGCTACAACTGCTTCTTGGGTATTTGATACCGCTTGTGGATCTCACATTATTGGTAATGTGCAGGGACTAAAAAGAAGTAGGAGCTTGAGCAAAGGCGAAGTGGATCTCCGAGTAGGCAATGGAGCAAGAGTTGCTGCTTTAGCTGTAGGAGATTATAGTTTACGCTTGCCTTCTGGTTTAATATTAGAACTTTATAATTGTTATTACGTTCCAGTTATTACCAAGAACATAATTTCTATTCCGATTTTGGATTCGGAAGGTTTTTCATTTCAAATTATGAATAATTGTTGTTCAGCATATTTGAATGGTATGTTCTATGTCTCTGCTAAATTATCAAATGGTTTGTATGTACTAGACTTACAAAACCATATCTATCACATAGAAAACAAGAAACACAAACCAAATGATTTGAACCCTACTTACCTATGGCATTGTCGATTAGGCCACATAAGCTCAAAGCGCATAGAGAAACTTCATAAGGATGGAATTCTCAAATCATTTGATTTTGAATCATTTGAAGTATGTGAGTTTTGCTTAATGGGGAAAATGACAAAATCTCCTTTCACAGGCTCAAGTGAAAGGGCCAATGATCTTTTAGCCCTCATACATACTGATGTCTGCGGACCTATGAGTACTTTGGCTAGGGGAGGGTACGGGTATTTCATTACTTTTACTGATGATGTGAGCAGATTTGGATATGTTTACCTCATGAGACATAAGTCGGAATCCTTTGAAAAGTTCAAGGAATTCCAAAATGAAGTACAAAACCAACTTGGAAAGAAAATTAAAGCATTGCGATCCGATCGTGGTGGTGAATATTTATCTCAAGAGTTTGGTGATCATTTGAAAGATTGTGGAATACTTTCGCAATTGACTCCACCAGGGACACCACAGTTGAATGGGGTTTCCGAAAGAAGGAATCGAACTTTATTAGATATGGTTCGGTCCATGATGAGTCTTGCTAACCTTCCTGCCTTATTTTGGGGATTTGCGCTTGAAACAGCGGCATTCACACTCAACAGAGCTCCGTCCAAAGCAGTAGAAAAGACGCCATATGAGATGTGGACTGGAAAAGTTCCAAAATTGTCTTTTCTAAGGACATGGGGTTGTGAAGTTTATGTAAAACGTTTACTTTCTAATAAGCTTTCACCCAAGTCCGATAAGTGTCTTTTTGTGGGTTACCCAAAACAGACTAAGGGATACTACTTCTACAACCAAAGCGAAAACAAAGTGTTTGTTGCTCGCGATGGTGTCTTTCTGGAAAAGGAGTTTATTTCCAGAAAAACAAGTGGGAGTAATGTATATCTCGAAGAAATTCGAGATGAGCAACAAATGGATGAGGTTCACACCTCGTCAGAGACGACCCAGCATGAAAATGCTCAGGAGGCGGTGCATTCCATTCATGCGCCTTCTACCGTCCCACTTGGAGATAATCCATGCGAAGTCCCTCAACCTAATGAGGTGGAAACTTCTCCTGTTGTACCCCAACGTAGGTCTAGTAGGACTGTCATTCCGTCAAAGAGATATATTGATTTCCTTTTGACTGAAAGTTCTGAAATAGAGATTTTAGAACATGAGGAACCTACTAGCTACACAAATGCTTTGACGAGTCAAGACTCCGAGAAATGGCTTGAAGCCATGAGATCCGAAATGGATTCGATGTTTGAAAATCAAGTATGGAATTTGGTTGCTTTGCCTGATGGGGTTAAACCCATAGGTTGCAAATGGATTTTCAAACTGAAAAAGGACAAAGATGGAAACATTGATGTCTTTAAGGCAAGACTAGTGGCAAAAGGTTTTAGACAAATTCATGGTATTGACTATGATGAAACCTTCTCACCAGTAGCCATGCTGAAATCCATTAGGATAATTCTTGCGATTGCTGCCTTTCATGACTATGAGATCTGGCAGATGGACGTCAAAACCGCTTTCTTGAATGGGTTCTTGAAAGAGGATGTGTACATGACACAACCACAAGGTTTTGAAGATCCAAACAGTCCAAGAAAAGTTTGCAAGCTTAAGAAGTCCATTTATGGGCTTAAGCAAGCATCCCGGAGTTGGAACCTCAGATTTGATGAGGCAGTCAAATCTTTTGGCTTCCTCAGAAATGAAGAGGAATCTTGTATATACAAGAAGTTGAGTGGGAGTAGTATTGCTTTCCTAGTCTTGTATGTGGATGACATACTTCTCATAGGAAACGACAAGACCATGCTTGAGTCAGTCAAGGAATGGCTTAAAAGTTGTTTTTCCATGAAAGAATTAGGAGAAGCTGAATACATCTTGGGAATAAGGATCCATAGAGATAGATCCAAAAGGCTGATTGGACTTAGCCAAGAGACTTATATTGATAAGGTTCTTGCAAGGTTCAAGCTGGAAAACTCCAAAAGAGGTTTCATTCCCATGCAACATGGCATTTCACTTGGCAAGACTCAGTGTCCTTCGACACCTGATGAGGTCAAGCGCATGAGTAATGTTCCTTATGCCTCTGCAGTAGGGTCCATTATGTATGCCATGGTATGCACTCGACCGGATGTTGCATATGCTTTGAGTATGTGCAGCAGATACCAGTCAAACCCAGGAGAGGCGCACTGGATGGCAGCAAAGAATATCCTTAAGTACTTAAGAAGGACTAAGGATGATTTCTTGGTCTATGGTGGAGATAATGAGTTGGTTGCCACTGGATACACCGATGCAAGCTTCCAAAGTGACAAAGATGATTTCCGATCACAATCTGGTTTCATTTTTTGTCTAAATGGAGGGGCTGTGAGCTGGAAGAGTTCTAAGCAGAGTACCATCGCAGATTCTACAACAGAGGCTGAGTATATTGCAGCAAGTGATGCAGCAAAAGAAGCTGTTTGGATCAAAAAGTTCATTAGTGAACTTGGTGTAGTTCCTAGCATTGAAAATGGCATTGAGTTGTATTGTGACAACAATGGTGCCATTTCCCAGTCCAAGGAACCCAGATCGCACCAAAAATCCAAACATGTGCTCAGGAGATTCCATCTTATTCGAGAGATCGTTGAAAGAGGGGATGTGAAAGTAAGCAAGGTTCATACTGAGGATAACGTGGCTGATCCTCTGACTATACCGCTTGCTCAACCTAAGCATGAGAGTCATACTAGGTCTATGGGGCTTAGGCATATGGGAGAATGGCTTTAGTTTGTTTACTTTATGTTTACAATTGTAAAGACATTTATTATGTTTTGAATGTTTATCAATAAAAGTTCATTCTTATTTAATTGTTTGGTTTAGTATTAAATAAAATGTCCAAATAACTTGTGTTTTCAAATAGGATTATCGAAAACGTTTTGATAATGGAACCCTATAAAGTGAACTGAAATCACAACTTATTAAGTCCCTAGTCTGAATCACTAAATTGGACATAAGTGATTTATGAGAAGACTAGCATGTAATTAATTGATAGTGCAGTTCCATGGGCTATGGAGACATGGGGATGTCTAATTGATTATATGGATGTGTACTTGATGCATTGAGACTTGACCTAACTAGATTCTAAAAGTAGAATCAAAATTCTATATTTAGTGGATTCCTTAGACATGAGTATGTCTTAATAACCATGAGACAATTAGTTTAACCTTGACTCTGTTAAACGCCGCGCCGTAAAAGGAGGTTATAAAAGCAGTGATCAGGTGGGCTAAGAATTGAGTGGGAGTTATGGTCATACAAGAGTGAATAAGTCCTCCTATTTGATAGGAATGGTGTATGGGCCTCTTGATGAGCGAGAACTGAAAAATTGCATGGCCATGCGGAATGGGATTAAAATGTTAATCTTTATTTGAACAGTTCGAACTCGGCGATCAAGAAACTAGAATTTGAGAATAACAGTGTGTTATCAAATTTTGGCATTAAGAGACTTAAGGAATTTAGCATTGCTTTCTTGTCTTCGGACAAGTGGGAGATTGAAGGAATTATGTCCTTAGACATTTCCGGCAATTACTAAATACAAATAGGAATTAATTATGAAGATAATAAGTTAATTATTTTAGTAATCATATTTGCTTGCTAGAGAATAAATGTGATTAGTAGGACAATATTGATTGGACCTACAACTAAAATAATTTAATCCTATAAGGTCACACATATAAGCATTAATTGGAATGGGCCCAAAAGGCCCGATGGCAACCGGTCTGTTAAGGGAAGAATGTTGGGCTTTGATTTTGTGTTAACCTAAAACTCTCACATTATAATAGTTATAATGTCAGGGATTTAGAAATCACGTTCATTCAATATCTGACAAAAGGAAAAACACAAAAACCCTAATTCTAATTCTCTAAACGTCGTACATCCCAAACAAAGCAAGAGACAGATTGTGATCGTTCTCTTCCGTACTAGCATACGTGGGATTCAATTCGTGCTTGTGGACTGAGTAGAGGAGCAACAAGTGGGGCTCTAAGATCTTCGAAGCTTGCATACGAACGGGAGAACACGCTTCAAAGGTGATTATTCTTTCGACTTAATCTGATCTATACTATTGTTATGCATGAGATCCTGTGATAGATGTTAGGAAATTGTTTCCTGAAATTCCGCTTTATGCATCTATATGTTCCTACAGATATGGTAGTTAGACTAGTTACATCGTGAAATCGTGATTTTCAACTTAAGATCGACCTCAAATTTGGGAATGACAAAACTTATCCTCACATCATCATAAACTTAATGAACCAAACAGAACACAAGTACAGATGACCAGCTAGCATCTCACACGTGGGAAGGTCCAAGAAGAACAATAGGTAGTTGGGAACTTTATCACTTTACGACTCGTTGCCCCATAAGTCAGTTAAGACGACCGTACAAAACCTGGACACAAGGACACGTGTTTACAGATAACCCAACGTAGCATATTCATCATGGTCTTACACGCTTTCACCTGAACACCGTCTGATCGTCATCAACGGTTCATAATTTAATCTGAAATTAGAGACAGTCAACTGTTCACTTAGCCTCGAAAATTGCGATATTATACGACGGTTCAACGCCCTAGAATATCAGACCGGCCTTTTGTACTTCGCACGAAAGAGTTACACGTGCTTGCTAGCAGGAACTGTACGGTTTTACAGGGAACAGAGATTAATTTAATTAATTTTAATTAAGGAAAATGTATGTACATGGTACTATGGTAGGGAAAACAATACTATAATTAGACAAGAATGCTACAAGTAGTAGATTAGTGTACATTTGATCTAGTAATTGGTGTTAACGAATGTTTAATTGGAGCACTCCTATTAGTTTAGTATTATGATTGTCTCTTTGGCCTCTTTAGAGGTCAAATCTATATATACGTTTTATTTCATTTTGTCGGGATTAATATAATTGGTTGTACCTACACAATCTATTTATTTCTTTTAATTATAAAACCCTTAGAAAGCATTACCAAGTACCGAGTAACATTGTTTAGGACTTTAGGATATACCCTTTTTTAACCAGATTTTATGATTTATACGTTATAAAATATATTCATATTGTACACTCATAAGAGATTTTATTATGAAAAATTCTCAATTGAGAGGGATGCTGCTCATCGAGATATCTATGCAAACTCACGCGGGAGATTAGCCCATTCGTCGAAGGCGGTGAGAAATCTTTGTAGTAGGGGGAAAAAAGAGATTTTGTTATACTCATATTCATATACTTTCATAATATCATATTCTAACAACCAATTGAGGTTGGCATGAGTGGTTAAGGGCCTCTTGCTTTTAAACCAAGGTCTCGGGTTTGAGCCTTGGGAATGAAAAAAATCTCAACTGGAAGGGATGCTGCCCATCAAGGTACCCATGCAAACTCCCGCGGGAGATTAGTCCACTTGCCGAAGGCGGTGGAAACTCCTCGTAGTAGAACAAAAAAAAAAAAAAAAAATCATATTCTAACAATGATACTTGAAAATATTAATATTTAAAAGTGTATATAGGTAAATGAAACTTCAAACGAAGCTTCCCTCAACTTATATTTGTTTATGGATCAATTCAACAAAACAAAGTATTTGTTGA
This sequence comes from Spinacia oleracea, assembly GCF_020520425.1. Taxonomy (NCBI): domain Eukaryota; kingdom Viridiplantae; phylum Streptophyta; class Magnoliopsida; order Caryophyllales; family Amaranthaceae; genus Spinacia; species Spinacia oleracea. The sequence goes on from NC_079491.1 coordinate 85,912,973, forward strand.
TGGATCATTGTTAATATTTCGTGACAAATAACATGAATATGTTAAAGTTGATAAGTCCAATCCAAGAGATATCGTATTTTTGTGTTTATAGTAGAGTACTAACTTCGTCCCTTAATACTGATCGCACCGTTTTGACTGAATACGCTTATCAATGCACAATTTTGACCACTAATATTTTTAACTAAATATTATAAAAACTTATAAAAATATTAATATTTTGAAAATACATATTAAGATGAAGTCAACAATATATTGTATACTAACATTTGTTTTCATATATACTAGAAATAAAATATGGTCAAAGTGAATTATGTGAATAGTGCAAAAAGTCAAAACGGTGCGAGTATTAAGGGACATAGGGAGTAATAAAACTAGATCACGAGGAACTTTTTATAAATACCTTCAAACATTACTACTCCCTTCGTATTTTAAAAAGAGATACACTTTGACTGACACGTATATATAGGAGAGTGAGTTGAACTTATTAAATTAATACTCCGTATGAAAGTGGGGGTAGTGGGTAAATTTTAATTATAGTAAAAAGATGGTGTGAGTAAGTGTGGGGACCACAAGTAAGAGAGAAATATTATTATAATTGAGAGTGGAGACCGAGACATGTCAAAAAAGAAAAATGTATCTCTTTTTAAAATATGTCTGTTTAAGGAAATTGTATCTCTTTTTAAAATACGGATGGAGTATTGTTAACTTTTTATTATATAAGATAACTCATGAGGTCAATTTCGTAATTGCACTTTTGGTATCCACCTATAAAATAGTTTATTATACCCTCGCTCACAATTGAATTAATAACAAATCATGCCTTAAATTAAATCAAGAATAATTATATCATAATTGCCAATTTAGAAATAAATCTATACCTAGTATTTAAAAACTAAAACCATAGGTGCTAATGAGACATGTGTCATCACCTCATCAATCTCCCTTTTCTTTCATAATTAAAATAGAAAACTAAAAATACATCAATATTAAATCTATACCTAGTATTAAAAGAAGGAAAACTCAAAAGACTTCCCATAAAAAAACCTAAAATACACCCCTAAAAATAAATATTCAAAACTTAATGGGCTAACTTAATTACATTGTTATCAATATTCCATAACAATAACAATAAACATTAGTATTTATGAGTTAATAGTTTGTTTTAAAAAATTAACTCAAAACAAATCATAAGAAACTAAACACCTTCTTCATCAACCTCTCATCTTCCATACACCCTCTTATAAATAATTTGACTAACAATCATTTTCGTTGTATCAATTACACAATCACTCTATATCATCATACCATTTTCAGAGGTAATGTGTGTTTTACTTTGTGTGTCTATTCTTTTTTTTTTCTTTTTTTATGGCTAAGTTAGATTTTTCGTCAATGTATTATGATTATTTTATTAACGGTTTGTTTTTCTATTGACATCATATTATATATCACTATCGTTGATGGTTCCTTCTAAATGTTGTTAGATTAATTTATTAATAATCTTAAATATATACATGTGTTCTATTTAATTATATATTTATATCATAATACCTAAAGTTATTGTATGTTGAGCAATACAAGTTCGTATAACACCTTAAAAATGCTCCCGTGCATTGCACGGGGCTCAAATGCTAGTTAAATAAATGTAATCATCTTTGTGATCATTGTAATTTGGGGATAACAACAATTAACCCATAATTCGCGTCAATCGCCTCTCAAAAAGCCAAAAAATATGTAGCATTTTTTTATTATATAAACTTAACCCCCTCCCCATCAATACATCATAATCATTCAAAACACAATGTATATATGTTTCCTCTCACTTTATGTGATCTCTACTGTATAATCATGTTAGAGCATTATTATTGGTTATAGGTTGAATAGCTACTAATTATATAAATGCAATTTCACTTTCTTTTATAGTTATGACTTATGATCTTACAATTATCACATACTTGGTGGATCTCAATCTATCATTTCATTCTACAGTTTTCAACCTATCCCTTTTATTGCTTAATATTTTCAAATTTTTTATTACTCAGTAGTAACTAATATAGTTCTTTATTTTGATGTTACAAATATTTTGTATAAACTAAAGAGCTAGATGAAAATGATATTGATATGACATTTGCTACTTTGGTCTGTATAACATTTTTCACATTATAATCAACCTTTACTACATTTTCTTAATCATATGTTATTTTGAAAACACTGATGCAACGAAGATTCTATCATTGTCATCCATCATAATGCATGAATGTTTTTTTTTTAAAAAAAACCATGTATTACCTCCGTTTCAAAATGATCTTTACACTTTTCATTTTAGTCCGTTTCATAATGTTCTTTATACTTTGTTTTATTCCATTTGTAGACATGAAAATTTATTACTTTATCCTTCTTACCCCCACAATATTTATAACTAGATTAAATCCAGTGCACGAACGGATATCTAACATTATATATTATTTGATCATTTTTTGTATAAAATGCTTAACTAATGCGAGAGTATAGTTCTTTTCATAAAGCAAATGCATAATAAATAAATAAATCAGTTACATACTCACTTAATCATTTAATACACAATTTCCGTCATATTACATGTTTTATATGTTTAATATGCTAATTTGACCAAAATATTACGTAAATATATTTTTCATTTGATATAATTATTTGACCAAAATACTACCAAAATTATATAAGAAAATTATTATTATGTGGTATCTATTAGTTGTCATATTCTATATTCAAATATTTTTTTTCTATATTTAAAAGTTTATAAAATAAGGATAAAAAATAAAAAATAAAAAATAAACAAAGTAGACATATTTTTAGAAAAACATTTTTGGCGGGAAAATTTTACACCAAGAAATGACATGTGTAACCCCGGTGTTTGTTTTAGTATAATGTAAAATAGATTTTTCACTCACTTCATCTTACTTTATTCATTTATTTTACACACACCCACCTTTTTATATATTTCTCTTACTTTATCTACTCCTATATTTTATTATATTCAACACGTTTCTAGTTTTGTCTTAATATTTATGCAAATATTAACTGTAAAGATTTTTATGAAACGGAGGTAGTACTCCGTAGTACTAAATTGTTTATGACTTATTAATACAAGAAACATCTTTCAAAAGGTATTGACAATCTGGCATTTTTTTTTTCTTTGATAGTGTCAATCTATCATATATAAAACCAGAAAAAGTATATGACCAAAGAAATTACGTTTTCAAAAAAATAAAATAAAATTAATTACTTAATTTTTTTTAAAACCAAAATCGTGATGAATAACATGTATAACTTTTATTTGACAACAAAAATCACGTATAAATTGGAATGTGTAGATATTTTTAACATTTTAATAACTTTTCAACCATGCATTTGTGATGAAATCTTCCAATATGTATTAAAGAATTGGTTAAAATACTTTCTGAAAAAAATAAAGAGGTAGTCATTCTACAATAATAAATATTGATTTATTAATGTGGATTTACATGCATTCTAAAATCCATGCAAATGCGTGCTAAAATCCTAGTTTCCTTAATTGGAGCACGTTGGGCAAAAGATTTAGTCCGTGTCCTTGGCAATGTACACTTTGGTTACCCCAAAGAAAGAACACCATGTTTATTAGAAAGAATATTTTGTATATTCATTTGAGATAAGGTTATGTGCATTGTATAGGAATTACCCTATTTATATTATTATTTTATTATTTACTCTAACTGAATTTTGTTACTAGTTGGTTAGGATTACTAAGCTTGCACATGTATATATACTCCAACACTACTTCTTTTGTAAGTAGCCGATTTCTATCAGATAATGATCGAATTTCCTCTTCTTTGCTTCACACAAATTCTCTCAGTTTCTACATGGTATCAGAGCAAAATCTCTGGTAAGAGATTGAGGTTTTCTCACTTTGAGAATTAATCTCATTTGTTCCTGTTCTTCTAGCCAAGAGTATTTGATCTCTGCAGATTGCTGAAAATTTGTTGCGAAATTTCTTGCGATTGTGATGTTTCTTGCACAAATTCTAGTGAAATTGATTCTTATTGGGATTGATTACTGCAATGGCGATTGAAAACAATGACAGTGAAAGCTCACAGTCAAATTCTGGAGGTAATAGAATTAACCTTGATCCTTATTTCATAGCCAATTCAGATAATCCTACATCTACTTTAGTTGTTGTTCCTTTCTCTGGTGTGAATTTTGTTCGATGGAGTAGAAATGTTAAGCGAGCATTAATATCTAAGAATAAGGAAGGTTTCATAAATGGTGAATTGACAAAATTTGTTGTTAATCACAAAGATTATTTGAAATGGAAACGAGCTGATTTTATGGTTGTAAGCTGGATTCCGAGTTCTATGAACCATGATTTAGCTGATGATTTTGGCTATATTGACAATGCTGCTGAATTGTGGCATGAATTGACTGAAAGATTTGGACAATCTAATGGTCCATTAATCTATAAGTTAGAGAAGGAAATTGAGAATCTCACTCAGGAAAACATGACCATAGTCTCATATTACAGTAAGCTGAAGAAATTGTGGGATGAAATGCAAACCTTAAGAGCCTCTCCTACTTGTACATGTGGTGCATTGCTGACATGTAGTTGCCAATTCTTGAAGAAAATGGTTGAGTTCGAGGAAGAAGATAAAATGATGAAGTTCTTACTTGGATTGAATTGAGGTTTTGACAGTACTATCACCAATGTATTAGCCATGGATCCTATGCCTAATTTGAATAGAGTATATTCAATTACTCAGCAAATTGAAAAACAGAAGGAAGTGAGTAATGCTGATGTTGAATGCAATGTTATGAGCAGTAGTGCTATGGCTGCACAGGCTTACAAAGGTGGTGATCAGGTTCAAAAGTACACTGGAAATCATGGAAAGAAGGATTGGAAAGAACCAAAGAAGGAAAAACTGAATAGAATTTGTACTCACTGCAAAGGGAAAGGGCATACTGATGAACAATGCTTCATGATCATTGGTTATCTTGATTGGTATAACTCTATCAAGGCTTCTAAGAGCAGTAATTCAAGTAGTAGCAGATTTGCTGCTCATGTAAACTCTGCCAATGATGTTAGTGATGATCCTCTGGATAACACAGTTGGTGATACTGGAATGATGAATAGTGCAATGCTCAATGCTATCTGTCAGGAAGTCATGAAAGTGATGAAAGGGCAACAGTCTCAGAATGGTGACATAAATGGAGCCAGTTGTTCTTATGCAAATTATGCAGGTACAATTTCTCATTCTTTCCATTGTACTACAAATAAACTCAGTGATGATCATATGTGGATTGTTGATTCTGGTGCATGTGATCATATGACTTATGATGAGAGCATATTGACTAACATAAGAGTTCTTATTCAGCCTATCAAAGTTGGTTTGCCTGATGGAACTCAGATGACTGTTGAGAAACTAGGTGATACTATACTTAGTGATAATCTAATCTTGCATGACGTGTTACTGGTTAAAGGATTTAGACATAACCTGTTGTCTATTGGTAGACTGATTGAACACACTGGTATTCTAGTGACACTTACCAAAACTGGATATACATTCCAAGACCCTCTAATTCCAACCTGATTGGTGCTGGAAAAGGGACAAATGGACTCTACTAGTTTGTCAGAACTCCACTTGATATCAGTCAAGGTATCTCTTCTCAGTTGCCAAGTTGTAATACAGCTGATAGTATGGTTGATATACATATGACCAGATTACCAAATAAGACTTCTACCAGCGTTTCTCAACCTAAGGGTGATTCTAGAAATAACCTTGATTTGCTACATGCTAGATTGGGACATCCTTCTTTATCAAAAATGAAATTTGTGCATGCTGAATGTTGCAAAGGAATTACTGAATACAATTTTGATGTATGCTATAGTTCTAAACATCATAAATTTCCCTTTACTGTGAGTAATAGTAGAGCTGCTGCATGTTTTAATTTAATTCATATAGATCTTTGGGGTTCATATAGAGTAAGAAACTTGGATGGAGCTTCATATTTCTTGACCATAGTTGATGATCATAGCAAAATAACTTGAACTTATTTGATTCACAACAAGTTACAAGTTCGGAATGTTGTGTCTAAATTCCTATCCATGATTGAAACACTATTTAATTAAAGGGCTAAGAAAATAAGGTCTGATAATGGGACTGAAATAGTCAAAGAATCCTGCAGAACCATGTTTGCTAGTAAGGGAATTCTTTATGAAAGGAGTGTTCCTTATGTTCCTCAACAGAATGGGAGAGTTGAGAGAAAACATAGAAGTTTACTTGAAATTGCCAGAGCACTAAGATTTCATGTAGGACTTCCTAAGAAATTCTGGGGAGAGTGTATTCTTACTGCTACTCATTTGATTAACAAGATTCCATCCAAGGTTTTGAATGGAAAAACTCCATTTGAAGTCATGTTTAACACCCCTTCTGTCTATGTTAACCTCAGAGTTTTTGGCTCTCTTTGTTTTGCTCACAACTCACATGTTCAGAGAGAAAAATTTGATTCTAGAACTAGAAGGTGTTTGTTCATTGGTTACCCTACTGGTTACAAAGCTTTTAAATTATATGATCTTGACACTCACAAGGTATTTCTCTCTAGGGATGTGATTTTCTTTGAGACAGTAATCCCCTACAAATTATCATCCGAGTCAGTTACTCCTGTTGTTTCTACTCCTCAATTAGTTGAGTTCAGTAATGATGATTCTCAATCTCCTATTCACACTATTCCTACTCCTGTTGTTTCTACTCCTATTCAAACTTTTTCACCTGTTCTTTCTCCAACTCATAACAATGACATCCTAAATCTTTCCCCTTTATCTCATTCTCCTTAAAATTCACCTACCACATTCATTCAATCTACACCTTCTAACTCAACAGAATCTATTCCTAACTTTATCTCTTCTGATTCACCTCTTAATTCCCATCTACATGTTACTCCCAATGAGATTGCTGCACCTATTCAAAGACAGTCTACAAGACCAATCAAACCATCTGTAGTTCTAAAAAAAATTTGTGGGAAGTTATATTCCTCATAGGGATGCAATAGATCCACAGACTAGTGAGTCTCTCTCCTTTTCTGTTGATTCTTCTTCTTCAAATACTGAAGAAGATAATTCTGTTAACACTGATGATAGTTGGCTGTTAGGATTGGCTTTGGATACTTATGATACTTGGGAATCTCTTGCTTTCTTTGTGTGCCCTTCCCCTAATGATCCCAAAACTCATCACCAAGCTAAAGATGATGACAATTGGATGAAGGCTATGGAAAAAGAAATTGTTGCTCGGGATCTGACTTTGTTACCTAAGGATAAGAAGGCAATAGGTTCAAAGTGGGTATACAGAACTAAACTAAATCCAAATTATACTATTGACAAGCACAAAGACAAATTGGTTGCCATTGGTTATCAACAAGTTGAAGGCAAAGATTTCACTCAAACCTTTTCACCAGTTGCTAAGCTGGCCACTGTGAGAATAGTTATTGCTTTAGCTGCTGTAAAAGGTTGGACTTTGTGTCAACTTGATGTGAATAATGCTTTTCTGCATGGTTTCTTAGATGAAGAAGTATATATGAAACCACCTATTGGTTATATTAAGGCTAAACCTGGGGAAGTTTGCAGACTTAAAAGATCAATTCATGGTTTAAAGCAAGCTTCCAGACAATGGAATAAGGAGCTTAGTAAGTTTCTGAAAGTGTTGCATTTTCAGCAATCAACACAGGACTACTCTTTGTTTACAAGAAGTCTTGATGGAGAGTTTTAGGTGCTTTTAGTCTATGTTGATGATATTCTATTAACTGGAACATCATTGACTCAAATAGAAGAAGTCAAAACTGCCTTGGATCAAGCTTTCACAATTAAAGATCTGGGTCAGTTAGCTTATTTCTTAGGAATTGAGGTTCACAGAACTGACAAAGGTATTTTTCTCTTTCAAAGAAAGTATATCAATGATATACTTGATGATGCTGGTATGGAAGACTGTGAACCTGCTCCTGCTCCTTTGTCTTGTGGTCTTAAATTGTCTACTGATATTGGTGATCCCCTAGATGAACCTGATGTGTACAGACAACTTGTTGGAAGATTGTTGTACTTAGGTATCACAAGACCAGACCTGTCATATTGTGTCCAACATTTAAGTCAGTTTGTGCATTCTCCAAGGATGCCACACTTGCGTGCTGCTCTTCATGTTCTCAAATATCTTAAGGGGACATTGGATAATGGTTTGTGGTACTCTTCTAGTTCTGATTTACATCTTTCTACATATAGTGATGCTGACTGGAGCTCATGTCAATACAACAGTAGATCTCTTAGTGCATATGCTGTCTTCCTTGGTTCTAATTTGGTTTCTTGGAAGACTAAAAAGCAGAAAAGTGTTAGTAAATCTTCTGCTGAAGCTGAATACAGAAGCATGTCAGCCACTGCAAGTGAACTGGTTTGGATACAAGGCTTACTGGAGGATCTTAAAGTAAATGTTCATCTGCCTATCAATCTATATTGTGATAATACTTCAGCTGAACATCTAGCACACAATCCAGTTTACCATGACAAAACTAAACACCTTAAGAGAGAAATGCATTACATAAGAGAGCAAGTGGAAGCTGGTTTCATCAAAACAACTCATGTTTCTAGTTCACAACAATTGGAAGACTTGCTCACTTAACCTCTTGCTTCTTCTCAACATCATGTGCTATATGCCAAGCTTGGACTCATATCCAAGGTCCAGCTTGAGGGGGGAGTATAGAAATTATCCTATTTATATTATTATTTTATTATTTACTCTAACTGAATTCTGTTACTAGTTGGTTAGGATTACTAAGCTTGCACATGTATATATACTCCAACACTACTTCTTTAAGTAACTAATTTCTACTCCCTCTGTCCCGGAATATATACTTGACATGTTTTCCTTATCGGGCCGTCCCTTAATACTTGACCTGTTTCTAAAAATGGAAATATTCTAACAATATTATATTATTTCTCACTCCACCCCTATTAACCCACCTACCCCCTACTCCATACAAAAAATAATTAAAAATTCAACCCCTACTCTCCCCCAACCCCACCCCTTTACACATTTCCCACTAACTACATTAAAATAATACCCCACTATCAACTACTACCTATTAAATTAAATAAGTCAATTCAAGTCCCTTAAACTCTGTGCCGTTCAAACTGGGTCGAGTATTTCGGGACGGAGGGAGTATCAGATAATAATCGAATTTCCTCTTCTTTGCTTCACACAAATTCTCTGAGTTTCTACACACTGCACTAAAAATGAAGATTAAATAACGATATTAGAAATCCATTTAAAATACTCACATAAGAATCAAATGTTGTATTTAAATAAAATATTCATAAAATACAAGTGATACATTTAAAAAGAAGAGAGGAAGTGGAGAATTAAGAGCAGTGTGAATAAGTTTTATACGGAGTAGTTAGAGATGTAAGCCTAGAGAATGTACAAGAGGAATGTATTGTTAGTTTGTTAACCTAAAGAGCAAACTGTAAAGATGCTCTGTGTTATTCGTATCTTCCACAGATAGGAAATCGGTGACAACAAACAAATACGACAAATCGTTCACTAAAATGAATTTAAGGACAAATCATAACTTAACATTAATTAAATGTATTGAAATCGAAATATTGTGGAAACGTGTGTGCCTTAGACTACACTCCTCAGTCCTTAATCCCAACTCCTAAGGACACTATACCTTTAAATTAATTAAATTGTAATCCGTTGTTTAACTAATTAAATAATGTATTGATTGTAACTTTGTAAGGTACTTCGTACATTGGTTGGAATGAATAGGATTACAGACATGCTGAGTTGTCAATCACCCTTAATTAAAGAGTCAACATTGGATTAGGAAGATTTGGTTGTCCCAACCCCGACCTCGATCAATGGATGAACCGTTGCAACTTAGAAACTGCATGCACTCATTTTCTAATTCATATTTATTCTAATTAATTTTATTTTATTATATGATATTGTAATAGGCTTTTATATATTCCTTACGTAAAAACAAACAACAAAAAAATTTTCTTCATCAGTAAGGCTTTTATGCATGTCAACATCAAAGAGGAGCACTATCAATCTAATATATTTATGGTTTGATTATTAAGTTTTGAGGCTATACAATTGGGTTATCCAACAAATGATAATACTAGTAATGTAGTTGCCCCTTTTTTATATGACGCGTCACACACTCAATTGATGGTTTAACATTATTAACAATCCTGTTAAACTATTATAATCACTTAGACCCTTTTAGAACTTCATTAGTAACCTCATTGGCTCATTGATAATGCACATATAAGTAACCTCATTTATACATGGTCACATGTCTTATCAATCAACTCATTTTAATCGGTATGCCCGTTAATATATACGAGTACTCAGTAATTCACCTATGCATTTCCAGTAGCTAGCCTCATCTTGATCGAGCTAATGCCTTTATTTTGTACACGAAGATTTTACATGCATGAAAATCGCAAAAACTAAAGCTTGATACATAAGGGGGAAAAAAAAATCCTCTTATCATGTATTCCTTCAAATACTAGATCGACTTTTCTTCTCCCTGTGCTATATTATGCCCGGTTCTTTTGATTTTTTTTCTTTATAATTTCAGTTCAGTTCTGGTCCAATAAGTTCAATTCAGAGATTTTCAGTTCAAAAGAACAAGAATTTAGTTTCCCCCTGCAATATATAGTGAAAAATAGGTTCACACAAGAACCCAGTTCAAATGGGTTGCATGGATTAAACTGTTAACTTGAGATAGGTCAACATGCATCAGCCGATCGATCTGGGACTGTTGCATGTATATTACTGTAGTATATATTACGGAGTAGCTCTTATAACACTATATATTATTGTCCTCTTTTTATATTATTAATTAGAACTGAGATTTTTTGTGTAAATAATTTAGGACTAAAGTTGATATTATGCTTTTGGTCCAAGGATTTGATTGTATATATTTATATGATATGATGAAAATGTCTATATATAAGAAGGTGAGGGGAAATTACAAAATGAAAATTGACAAGGTTGACTGATAAAGATTAACAAAAGCATAATTGCACACGTAATTAATTAAAGTAATAATTGAGATGAAAGAAAAGCAAGTCGATGGAGAGTGACACACAAACTAAAGCTAGTAGTACTTGACATCACCATATTGTCAAATTAAAGAATATAATTAAAGATTGAAAAGATATTATAAAGTCCAAACTAAACAATAATATCCTCTTATATTGTGTGGTTAATAATTTTTTTCAACAAATGAACAAATAATGATTACGATAACTAAGATGTTTTCACGAGTAAACACTTTTCTTTAACTGTGGTTGCCAAAATTTGTTGATACTTTTTCTTTTCTAGGATGCACAAAAATTTAGAATTAAATTTGACTCTTACAAAGTGAAAAATTAAAGCTACGTATGAAACCTACCATCAATGGACACATACATATATAATCTCGTACTTAAACAGTTAAACTATACATTACATTATATACTCTCCCCATTTTTTAAAGTTCTTTCCATTTTAATTGGGCACATTTGCTAATACACACTTTGTATAAAGAACTCAATTATCTAATCAAACAAACATGACTATTGGAAGAAAAAAAATTGAAGATTATTTTCCATCCCTAATAGTGTCATTTTTTTTTTTTTTGAGGGAATAGTGTCAAATATTTAAACGGGAAGAAATTTGTGAAACAATGGAAGTATTGTGATTATCCACCTTTAATTAAAAGAAAAAGCTAATCACTTAGCTTGATGATTACCCAAAAGACTTGGATTAACTTCTCTTTGGCTTTGACAAACATTAGTACACGAAGTCAAGCCTCTTCATATATATGTAGTGGCATCAAAGCTACTTCCTCCGTTTCTGAAAGTTCTTTACGCTTTGGAATACGTGTCCAAAATATGAAAACTTTGACCGTAAATTCTCACTATTATATACATCAAAACGTTACATGTAATATCTTGTTAGATAGGTCTCGGTATGTATTTTCAGAATATCAACTTTTTATAATTTTTCCACATACGAAATAAGATATATTAGCAGTTACATATTGCATTGGAGTCCGTACAAATAGTAACTGTAAAGAACTTTTTGAAACGGAGGTAGTATTAACTTTTGGTTAATACTTTCTTCACCACTACTTAGTTAAGACGCATCGTAAATTTTTCACTTAATTTTCACTTAACTGCTTGAAAGAAAATCATCACTTAGATACTTACCACACATAAATAATATTTTAATATTTGGAAAGAATTTAATTGGGTGCAATATTTATACGACACCTAAACCAATACTTGGTAAATTATGAGTGGAGAACACCGAAAATCAAAGACGTACTCGATTCGTCTGTAAACAACATGATAATAAGGAGTATCTTTTTTAAGTAATCTTCGAAATTATAGGTCTATCATTGATTGCCAAACAAGTATTTTTTTGACTAATAGTAGTAATAAGTATGAGATTAGAAAGATATGATCAATCAATTAATCTATATTATTAAAGCAGAGTGAAGAATAATGAGAGTTGAGCAAAAGTCCATCTAAGCCATCTCGGGCAATTGAGATTCTAGACCATTGATTTTATGTGATTAAATGACAACCATTGATCATCTTTTATATATAATCTAAGAGTCACAAATTTAGTAACTAAATCAATTAAATTTTAAATTTAGTAACTAATCAATTACAGAGTATATTTTTCATATTTGCATAAATGTCAAATTTCAATTAAGTGGTCAAAATCAAAGTTTCCTAAATATGCATCATAATTAAGTTCATAACGATCAATGATGATCCATGATATAGCCTATTGGATGAAGTATATCAATTAGAGCGATAATTGTTATTCGTCTAATCATGTATATCATATTCGTCATTTTTAACAAGGCATATAGATTGAAATAGCCAAATGTTATAACAAGATTAACCTAGCTTGGATGTTTTTTTATGTTAATAATAGACTAATATATGTTTACTGAATCTCTATCTTATGTTATAAGTCCGTACTCCGAAGAATTACTGCTAGAAGATTTATCATTTTTCTCAAATAGTTCCATATTTCATCATCATACGTCTTTGGCACGTGTTGGCTAATACATATATCTACCCCCAAACATTGATTTATTCCATACTCAGAGGGTGAGACTAAATTTATTTGGTATTAAAAAAAATTAGATTTGCATTTTGTATCCTCAAGCCCTCAAGGTGTACAACTAATTTGGGTTAAGGTTGAAATTTGCACACAAAAAAGAAAAGGTTTACAAATTACATTTGCAAAGTAAACCAAACTAGGTCTTTATAAACTATTTTACGTATTACAAAACAAACGAAAACAATAGGCCTAATAAACGAAAAGGTTATTGGCTCTTCCAGGAATTTCCTTGATTGCTAAAATTGCGTTTTGAAAATAACAATTTTGTGGTTGGAACATCGAAACAAACGTACATCAACAAACACACGATGGAGGTTATCCAGCCTAACAAAGTCCAATGAGTTGAGGATATTGTTTGGGCGGTAAAATAACGTCCCAGTGACGTGGCAAGGTGGACCATTCAAAGGGTCATATGACAACCATCAAGACAGTAATAAAGGCTATGGCCATTGACCAAGGGAAACGGCTGAAGTAAATGAACGGTTACAAGCGATTGAATGATATGGGAGTTACACCCAATTACTCCTTGATTAAATGCAGCGGTTACGAACCATTGATAAGCAAGCCATCATTACTCATTTAATGCCTAATTATGTACAATTAAGTGTGAACGTTACACTCTTATTACGAAAAGCCTATAAAATGGCTTAACTATGTTAGTCTATGGACACGGGATTCATACACATTCACACTACATATAATAAACTACTCCTCTCCCCCCTTTTTCTGTAAGAGTTTCATATCCTTGTTCTCTCCATCTTTATATTGTCTTGCTTATTCGGATTGTTAGCACCCCCTCCATCCGACGAATTCAACCCTAGGTAGAATTTGTCCAAAATAATTTGGCGCCCACCGTGGGGCTGACAATCAAGAAGAGCTTGATAATCTCATCCGTTCACTAAAAATAACCCAATTCTCCACCATGTCCGCATTCCTAATCTCATCCAATGATGTTACTCGCCATCTCAAAACCATGGAGACGCACATCAGCCTTCTCTAGAGGGAGAATGAAGTTCTACAATCGCATATAAGATCCGCAACCTCCATTGCCACCATTCTCCAATATGAGTACAAACCCACCTCGTCATCAAAAGATGTGCCGAGACCGTGTCGTGGTCAAGCAGATGTGTCGAGACCGTGTCTCCATCAGAAGATGTGCCGAGACCGTGTCGTCATCAAAGTACGAGTCAATGGCAGCATGTGTACGTTGAAGGAAGATGTGACGAGACAATGTCGTCATCAAAGTACGAGACGATGTCGGAGCGCGCGTCGATAGAGATGTGTCGAGATTGTGTCGTCATCAAAGTACGGTTCTACATTAGAGTGTGGAGTGACGTCAAACAACCCAGACATGACGAGTTCGTGAAGTGGTGTCATATCTATGCAGGCCGACTAGATGGTCTAGCTTCATGAAGACGTCAATCCTTGACGAGACAAAAAATGGGTAATGGATTCCCCTACTATCAAATTTAACTAACTATTTTGCTTCGTTCCATTGAATTTGTGGCAGGTGACAGTCATGACATTGTCATCCACCAAGTAAACGACATACCGTGAATGAAGGACAACTTGGAAGACACCACTTCAAGTCACGAGACGTTGACGCTTGGAGATTCTTAACATACAACGATGCTCCTCAACGGATAATAGAGATAAGCCTCCACTCATGTTCATATTATTTTAACAACTCACCTTAGTGTTGTTGTGAACAGGTTCGCCTTTTCAAGTGACTAAGCAAACGAGGTATGCAAAAGACCATGTTATCATTGTTTGTCGTCACAGATCCCAAACCAATGATGTCGTCATAAGGGTTAATGTGGCGACACCCATAAGTCGTCTCCTGATGCCAACGCCATGTCGAGGCAGTGTTGGCTCAACATCAACTAGCTAGTGACGTCTCTGCAAAAGAAAGTTTGGAAAGACGATCATGACGATGTGATTCACTAACAACGACATGAAGACGTCAACGACATGAAGACGACACAACCAGAATGTCAAGAACATAGGGACAATTCATCACGGCGTTACAAATATCCGCCATCAGATACTGGCATGCGACATCTTATTTGTGACTCAAATACTTTCTTGAAGTAGCCACAGGAGGACGAGATAGTATACTTTACTCATATTCATGATCTTAAATGTTGATCATAATCTTATTTATATGCTACAACTAACAATGCAATTATATGATTTATTTTTCGTGATAATATCGCACACAAGACTTTGATTGCAGGTATAATGTTGATGACGTCCGCCGACACCGCTGATGACGTCCGATGACATTGTCGATGATGATTGACGACACTGTCAATGACGACAACACCAACTTGGATTACATCAAGAAGCTTGTCAAGATCAACAAAAGCATAGCAGACGGAGACGAAAAAATCATTCCAAAAAACTGCAACACGACATACGCAAAACCGTACCATCTATAAACTCTTACACTCTTTTTCATTACACAAGTCATTGCTCCCATGTTACAATTCTATTTTTTTTGTATATACAACACTAACGACGAAACTGGAGAACGTTAAAAGATGTAACCACATAGGTAATAGCCTACCATCTTAAACGCGATAACACACAAAGGTGAACAAATTGACGACTTCATGTGGTCAACATGGATCGACAACATACCCGACGAATGCAAACTATTCTACGACATACTCAGGAAGAACGGGACAAGGAGGAGTTGTAATTATATCTTGTAGTAACAGAGTCGACAATCAGCGTAGTCCTTGCACGCGATGATGACGGTAAGAAACTACTATTCTTCTACTTCAGTAAGTCGTTACTTAGCGCCGAAGCAAGGTACTCACATCTCAAAAAACTTGTACTCGCATTACTTGTAGCATCTACTAAATTACGCCATCATTATGACATCCCATAATTGTGAGAACTAACTATCCCATGAAGTCGATCATGAGGAAACTTGAGTTACCTGGCAGGATGTCTAATGGGCCGTACAGTTAGGGTGTTACGACATCATCCCAAGTATCCAACATGAAGTCGACAGGGAATTCAACATGGTAACCGATGATGGACTCTCGTCAACATGGACTCTACACACTAAACGGCTCCTCCAACATACGGGGGAAAGGTCTGGGTGTTGTGCTAAAATCGTCACAAGGAAACATGATAGTACAATCTTTCTGCTGCGAGTTTAAAGCTACCAACAACGAAGCGGAGTACGAAACCCTGATCTTAGAATTGACGCTAGCTCGCGACATTCACATTCGACGACTTGATGTACGCTGTGATTCATTATTGATTATTAGTCAAATTAACGGTTCTTATGCAACAAAAGATTCCAAGATGCAAGCCCACCTCGAGACAGCCAAGGCACTTGTCAAAAAATTTGATTTGTGCAACCTCCAGCAAATCCCAATAGACCAAAACACCCAAGCCGACGCACTAGAAAACCTAACATCAACCCAACCAGACTATCCGCAGTTCTTATTATCCACCTCATGCACCCAACCATCACAAAAGAGACCTTCTCAATCAACGAACAACCTTCCACAAGTCAATTACAAACTCCCACATCAGGACGGCACCCAAAACAACAACAGACCACAACCCATTTCATTACTGTTCGGATGTGAAGCCGCGATCCCACCTGAAGTCGAGATTCCAACAGCATGCTGCCAAGGTTAAAATGGCGTCATACCAACAAAATACCGCAAGAAGTTACAACAAGAATGTACGAGTTAAATCTTCCAGCAAGACGACTAGGTGTTAAGGAAAGTTTTCCCCAACACAGATCCGCGACATGGAAAGTTGGCTCCAACATGGGAAATCCCTTATCGTGTCGAAAGACGAACAGGTCATGGTGCATACGAACTGGCAGAAAGAGATGGAAAACCAATACCGAGAAGCTGGACAACTTAAAGTTGTATCATTTCTAGTCTCTAACTCATTTTGTACAAGTATGTTTTCTTTTTTGCAAACGCCCCACTTGCAAAGATGAACAGGTCACTATTGCTGGAATCAAACCGACGACTCCGAGACGGGGGAAAACACGAACCCGTTGCAAACACTACGCAGAGGATAACATCCACGCTAGACGATTCCCAAACCAGCTAAGTAACTCAACAACTCGATCCTCTCTTTTCTTATTTTTCCATTTTCTTACCATTACTGACTTAAGCATCGGAGGGCCGTTGGCACACTCAACGGTCAACTTTGACGCCTTTAGCTTGTCTTGCAGAATAAACAGTCATGACGATCCATCTTGGAACAACTTCAAGGTGTATACATACAATACACAAATCCTGTTGAAACATGGGAAACCATTTACAATTACGCTTACATTTACAAATTTACATTTACGATTTACATCTTACAAATTGGGCCATACAAAATGCCTGGGAAACGTTGGCCATACAAAACGCCTGGGAAACATTGGCCAATACAAAATGCCTGGGAAACGACTTACACATTACATATTACAAACTTACAAACTACAAAACACAATTTAGGCCATTACAAAAACGCCTGGTACACTACAATGTACATTACATACACAGTGGAATACAGATCTACATTTTTGCTACAGTATACATTTTGCAGCATCTCGCCGACAGGCTGGAGGCGTCGCCAAAGTCAAACTCGAGGTGCGTGCACAACCTGCAAAACAAACACAAAACCAACCACATTTTTTCCAAACACAAGCAATTCACACAAACCAAACTTGGAAATTAAAAATCCAAAAATATTTACATGACTTGTCCCCTTGGACAAGCCCAAAACACACACACAAAGGCTGCCGCCATCAGGACGAAACACGGCCATAATATTTTTTGACCTCTCCAAAGTCCAAAAACAAAAACCATTGCTTAAAAAAAAAAAAAAAAAAAAAAAAAAAAAAAAAAAAAAAAAAACCAAGTCACCATTGAAATTTTGATTTTTAAGGAGGGGGGACAGAGCTACTCCTGAGGATCTGCTGGACCTGCATTCTCCCTTTGTTCTCCATTGCCCGGTACCGCCACCGTCTCGGCATTGGGGCTGGTTGTTATTGCACCCTCCTCAATGTCCTCCTCATCGCTAACGGCACCGGGGGGGACATGCTCCTCGGGGAATGCAGCGTTGAACCGGGCAATATCTTCCTCTGGAGTCCAGTTCACATGTCTGCCCGCCTTGAAGTCTTTCATCATCTCAGCCTTCATTTTCCAAGTGTAGTAACCAGCACACTCGAAAATCCTCGCCTTGACTTTGGTAAGAGACGTCTTCAGCTCGTCAACCTCAGCAGCCAGCGCCTCCTTCTCGGCGTTTAACGCAGCAATCTCGGCCTTGGTCGTCGCCTCCTTGGCCACGCCACCAAGTCGGCCAATCTCCTGCTTAGCTTTTTTTTATGTCACTCTTCATTTTCACTAACTAATCTTCTATTGTTATAACATGATGGCGAGTAGCCAAAGCAGATTGCAGGGCCTATTTGAACAGAAAAAGAAAAATTCTAAGTTACTGAATGACGAGACGATGATGGCATGCAACAAAAGTAAAGGAGACAAAAGAATAAGCAAGAAAAACATACCCTCCAAGCATCCGAGACGCTCTCAAGTTGCAGCAACTGGGGACAGGGTCTCTTGAAGCTCTCGGCTGACCGGCATCCACAGGCGGTCAACTTCTGGCCAAAGCTAATGTTGTGGAACACCTGCCGACCCGAAGTTGTCAGGGAACTCCACAATGAGCTTCCTCTTCCGAGTTGGAGGCGACATCTTGAATTCGGCAGGCAGAGACGCTCCAGTCTCCCCAGTCATCGTAGCATCGGTGGAAGCCTTTGGCGGCCTCCAAGGTGACACCATAATGACGGGCTTAGGTCGAGACACACTCCCAACCTTGTTCTGCGACGCCTTCAGCCCGACATTTTCAGCAGGCCACGCCTCCATGTCGTCAGTCAGAGTTACAACATCAACCGACGACTTCATCTCGTCATTCTCTAGCGGGACGACCTGCCGGCCCCTACAAAAACTCCAATCATAGACGACTCGGTCTCGTCACCCCATATCTTCTACTTATTTATTTTTATACTAACTCTAATCGTTTACCTGTTAATGTTGTCATTTTCTCAGAGTTGGCATTCTTATTGTCATCATTACGTCTTACCGGTCGATAAGGAGTCGGGAAGTTATTTTCCTTCATTTTTGAAGATTAAACCCATTCTCTCCTTTGATCTTCTCGGAAGAATTCGAAAATGGGTTTGGGGACAATTGTTTGGGCGGTAAAATAACGTCCCAGTGACGTGGCAAGGTGGACCATTCAAAGGGTCATATGACAACCATCAAGACAGTAATAAAGGCTATGGGCATTGACCAAGGGAAACGGCTGAAGTAAATGAACGGTTACAAGCGATTGAATGATATGGGAGTTACACCCAATTACTCCTTGATTAAATGCAGCGGTTACGAACCATTGATAAGCAAGCCATCATTACTCATTTAATGCCTAGTTATGTACAATTAAGTGTGAACGTTACACTCTTATTACGAAAAGCCTATAAAATGGCTTAACTATGTTAGTCTATGGACACGGGATTCATAAACATTCACACTACATATAATAAACTACTCCTCTCCCCCTTTTTCTGTAAGAGTTTCATATCCTTGTTCTCTCCATCTTTATATTGTCTTGCTTATTCGGATTGTTAGCACCCCTTCCCCCCGACGAATTCAACCCTAGGTAGAATTTGTCCAAAACAGATATCCACAATGCTAAAATTTCTATTACTATTAGACATGGTGTTGAAATTAATTATCGGCTTAATCTCTGGTTAAGTATTAAAGACTTTGCATACATGTACATGTAAGTTTAAAGTACACGGTTGAATTTGATAGGTTTTTTTTTCTATTACGTACAAAATGTACTAATCATAATATTTTATGCATAATTATCACACATATATACATTTTGAAGTAATATTTAACTTAGTGTCTAATTAAGTCATTTGCTTAAACCATATATATGCAGAGAATGGAAAAGTAAGGCGAGATGAAATTTTTTACTTATTATTATTTGCAACAAGACATCTGCAGATTTAAACATTCATGCATCTTTACTACATCGATTTGTTGATCATCGTGATTCTTATTGAATATTATTGTTCTTGGTTAGTTCCATATTCCGGTAACTAAATATACTACAAGTTCATATTCAGATCATGTCTAATTTGATGTCTATAGGTAAATATTGTGATTTTTGATATTACTTTATCAATTTTATATTTTTATATATATCCCGTGTACTAGCACAGGCACATACTAATTATATATTAAACCAATAACCTGATTAAGATCAAAGTGGTGAATGAAACATTTAGAAGTTCATAAAATTTGTGGAGGGAAAAAGATGAAGGTAGGAAAAAAAAACAGTTGAGGTGGCTAGGGACATAAATGGGACCAAAGCTTATGAGTTGTTATGATTTTATTTTGTATCAACGTCAAAAAAAAACAAAGTGGCGGACAGTTCACAATTCCTTGTACCTGAGCTTGCACTGTGACATATACACTCTGACTGATCCTTTTGCCTTGCGGCTCTTTGATCATTGCTGTTTTCAAACTTCTACTCCTACAAATCATGAATCATCATCGGAATATATACTTACTTCGTTTTATTTTAATTGCATTCTAATTTTGTTAACATGTCCATTAATCTACCCTCCTCTATATTCAATAATCTATCATTTTTTTCTTATCTATCCACTTACATTGTAAAAATTGAAGTGAAAAATAAAGATTACAACTACAACAGAAAGGAAAAACTACCATGTACTATTTATATTCTTTATCATCTTAGCTGTGTATCGTCATCATGATTATATATGATCATGAAAGATTAATCAAGTGGTAGTTGTTCAAATTAGACCTTTTCTAATACTCTCACTTGTCCTTATATGAGTAACATGTTGGACCTTTTCTTACCAAATTTATTTTTCAGTTTTTTCTTTCAGCTCATCTACATATATTATTAAAACTTTAAGGTAATACATGTCATCTCGCCATGTATCCGTGGGAGTTTGCATGGATACCTTGATGGGCATCATCCCTCTTAGTTGAGATTTTTTTTATAATTTGATACATTAAAATACTTGTTAATTTTAAAATGAGTAGGTATTCTGTCAGACAATTCCAACTACATATTTTGATCAGGTCAATTAGAAATTTACCTTCATCAAGTTTACTTTTTGTTCAACTAATATTCGGTCTAATACGAACCCGTGTGGAGTTTTATAAGAACTTCCCTTTTGGAACAACCTTAGGTAAAGATGTTGCCTAATCATATTATTTATTACTCGTAATTAGAGTTTCTGGTAGTGAGTAGTGACTGGAACCGAGGCCCATAACACGAGCCCAATTTACCTTGCAGTGTACACAACTCTTTTGGATTTTCAGACTTGTACAGTTGTCCCAAAATGCCAGACCATAATTGGTTAAAGAAAGGTAGACCTACATGGTGCAGTTATTAGAAGGCCTTAAGGATACCGGGGCAAACACAATACGACTTGTAAGCAAACACAATACGAGAAGAATGCCCCAATGTCTTATGGTTGTCCGAGCCCACTACAAAATTGGCCCGACATGATATAACCAACGGGTCGGGCTAGCATTTATTTTAAACCAATTAACCAATTAACAAAACACATTAACATTAGTATGGTTGTTGGCTAGCGACGAGCGACACCCGACCCGTTACTTGGGCCGGACCATACATGAACTTCATTTATGAAAGACAAACATGAGATCGACACAACACTATTCCCCATCAGCTTGTTGACACGCGGGTTTGACATGCGGGCCTAAATGACCAGACATATGTCCAACTCTAACCTTTAGTCTCAACTTTGTTAAAGGAAATGACAATCCACAGGGAATCCGGACCACATTATCGAAGACATCCAAACATTTCTTCAAAACTTCGCCAAATTGGAAGGTTCGATACGTGTATAGAGAAGAAATCTATTATACATATTCAACAGGAAAGCTAATGTTGAACATTTTTAGTTTTGGACAAAGAGTGCAGTAAACTTCCCTATCTTCTTTTCTTACCTTTGATTTACATAAAAACATATCTCCCTACACCTTAATATAGACGGCAGTGGCGGAGCCAGGATTTCACGGATGGTGGGTCACCATTCTACGCCGCTCACCGTACAACCATTAATTAATGTATAAATTAAAAAAAAATACTTGAAAAAAATTCTTCCTTTAAACTAGAAAAAAACTAAACAAGTCATAATTACAAACAACTAGAAATAGGGATGGTGAGGCGTTTTTTTAAGAAAAAAACTAGAAATATCCTGTGTTTTCTTCTTTTTCATTCTGAAAATTAAGTCACAATTACAAACAAGTACTTAACATTGAAATAATATATAAATCCTAAATCAACAAATTCCTAATTCAACTATTTAAATATCAAAATCAACAAATTCCTAATTTCTCAACAATTCAATTCAACTCAACAATTCAACAATTCCTCAACAATTCAATTCAATTCAACAATTCAATTCCTCACAAATTCAATTCAATTCCTAATTCGTCAACAATTCAATTCCTAATTCGTCAACAATTCAATTCAATTCAACAATTCAATTCCTCACAAATTCCCAAATATCACAATTCACAAACAATATGTAAATATCACAAATTCACAAATATCACAATTCACAAATTATCAACATATTACAATTCATAAATTCATAAATTCACAAATCACAATTCAATTATTATCAATAGTTTAAAATTTATATGTTTAATAGTTAAAATTTTAATGTTTAATAATTAAAATTAATACAATTATACGATTTATACCTCACGAGTTGAATTGAGTTTCGGCTCGACGGGCGACGGCTCCTCCTCGAGTCACCGTGCTCGGAAATGATGAAAACAGTGCGTCGCTCGGCTAGTCGGCTGCTCCTCCTCTTCCTCGGTGCCCAACACTGCCTCGAGGCCCTAGACTGCTCGCTGCTCGGTTCCTCTTCCCCGCAACCACGGTGACTCGGTTCTGCACTTCTGCTATAGATCTGGGTTCGGTGGTCGGATGACATGGTGAGTGGTGGCTGGTGGCTGCGGGCTTGCGGCTGCGGCCTGCGTCGAAGAGAGAGAGAAGGTTTTTAGGTTTTGGGCTTTAGGTTTCACTTGGCTGCGTTCCAGAGACTCAGAGAGAGAGAGAGAGCGCCGTTTTTAGGTTTCATTTTGGTTTTCAAATTTTTTTTGTAATATTAGTGGGTCACGTGACCTAGGTTGCCCAAGCCTAGGTCCGCCACTGATAGATGGTATGTTTTAACTAAAAAGAGTCATCACTCCTTTAGTCCTATGACTCTTTTCGGTTGATTATCTACTCGGGCTCAGCTGGTATATTTACCTTCGACACAGCCCGACCTGTTTAGAATATATGTAAGCCAATTTAGCCCAATTAACTTTGTCCCGGCCCAACACAGCCCTTCCTAATCCGGTCCATTGAACAGGTCTGCATCTTATAATAATATATAATTAACAGATTTTTCATGAAATACCTACTAGTTTTAGCATAATACACCAAACGCCCATGAAGTTTCAGAAATACGTAAAATGCCCCTCATAAATGACTTAATACCCAATATACTCTTACTAATGACGCGCTGTTAGTCCGCCGTTAGTCCTCCGTTGGCCTAGTTTCATAATTTCCCAAATACCCTAATTTTAATACTTTTTCACCAAATACCCTTATTCTAAAACATAATTCACCAAATATTCATAACTTAAAACTACCAATTATGATGCTCAACGGCTAGGTTTTTTGTTTTAAAATTAGTTGTTGTTTATTGTTTGCTTATAAATAACTTTTTTTGACTGTTTATTGTAGCTTAGACATTATATTGTTTTGTAGTAAGAAGAGAGGGGTTTTATAAAATATATAGACTATAGATAATAGATATACATGACGATTAACTTGTCAGGTAGTCTTTAGTAGAACCGTACCATGCATCTTCCCAATTTTGCTTCAGGGATCACATAAATCTATGCTATAAGCTGCAAATACTAATTTAATCACATAAAGAATAGTTACGGTTGATCAAGAGATCTTTCTATATCTTTGTGTGATAGTTATGGTACATCCTAAAAAATCAACTACAACTACTCTAGAGCTTTAACTAGAACGAACATAGTAAGTACTCGTTAAGAAATGTGAGATTTTTATGTGAAAAGGCACAATGATGTTATATGGAACAGTAGTTATTGATTCATAATAGTAGTGGCTAATGTTTAGGAGCATTTGTTTACTTGGTCAATAAAGCACAAGATGCTTAATTAGTTAAGAGTATGTCGTTAGAGGTGAGATTATGTAAGCTATTTTTTTGTAATCAGATCATGTGAATATCTCCCTAATTGTTAGGCTTAGTTTGTTATTTTGATTCATATAAATTGTGTAGCCTTGTATTGAGTGGAATACACAATCAACATTATTATTTTCTCTTCTTACTACGTTTGTTCATAATTAGCCTTTGATATTATCATGACTTTAGTGGATGAAGAAGGAATTGTGCGAAACGAAAAGGTTCTTAATTACCTCCCACAATAACATAATTTGTTTGAGACTCTTACATATGTGGACTCATAGGGTGTGGATGCTGATTTTGAAAGAAAACTCATGACAAAAAATGATATGAAATCAACAAAACAATGTCTAAGCTACAATAAATAGTAAAAAAAGGTATTTATAAGCAAACAATAAGCAACGACTAATTTTCAATCACAAAACCTAGATGTTGAGCATCAAAATTGGTAGTTTTAAGTTATGGGTATTTGGTGAATTATGTTTTAGGATAAGAGTGTTTGGTGAAATAAGTATTAAAATAGGAATATTTAGTGAATTATGAAACTAAGCTAACGGAGGACTAACGACGTGTCATTAGTAAGGGTATCTTGGGTATTAAGTCATTTGTGAGGGACATTTTGTGTTTTTCTGAAACTTAATGGGCGTTTGATGAATTATGCTAAAACTTGAGGGTATTTCATGAAAAATCCGTATAATTAATATAGATTTCCCCCTCTCCTTTGATCACACAATCTTGCAATATAAAGTAAAAATGTAAGCTTCACATTTGTGGTGGTTAGCTCCTAAAATCTCTCTCCCGTTGTCCTCTCTCCTTGATAGGTAGATTTACCATTTACAATCTGTAATTTGTTTCTCTTCCGTTAAACGTTTGGACACTTGAAAATTTCTCCTAACATAACCAACAACAACAGGGAAAAAAAACATTCTCTAATGGAAAACATGTTATCTTCCCTTTTCATACTGTTAATTACGACGTTAACATTACCATCTTACGCTCAATCGGTTCCATGCGCCAAGTTCAAATTTGGAGTAACATCAAGCGCACCAGTCAATGGCTATAAAAAATGTATTGATCTCCCGGTTTTAAGTTCAGCCCTACATTACAGCTACGACCCTTCTGTGGAAACACTCGAGATCGCCTACCGCCACCCCGGCATGGGACCGAGCTCCTCCTCAAAGTGGGTTGCGTGGGCCATTAACCCTACCGCGAAAGGCATGGTTGGGGCACAATGTTTGGTGGCGTACAGCCGTCCCAATGACGGGTCCATAACGGCATACACATCACCTATTACCTCTTATGGGACTACCTTAGAAAAGGGTGAGTTGAGTTTCAATGTGACGGGACTAAAGGCAGAACTTATTAACGATGAAATTATTATATATGCAACCATTAAGGTCCCTAATAATGGGACAACGCTTAACCAGCTTTGGCAAGAAGGGCCTCTTGCTAAGGGTGAAACTGTTGAGCAGCATCTGCTTTCGGGGCCTAATGTTCGTACCATGGCTTCCCTTAATCTTCTTTCCGGTGCCCTTGCCCCAGGCAGAGATCTTGTTTCTTCGTTGAGAAATGTAAGCATTTGTTTTTTGTTTTTTGTTTTTAAATTCTTTATCATATAATTCCGATTTTTAATACTCGCAACGTTTGTCACTTTCACGAATGTTAATGCACAGCTTTGATCTTTAATTCTCTTTAAGCAAAAATTACCAAAAAATGATATTTTGAAAGTACACATTGAGACGAATCTAACAAGATCTTACATGATTATATTTTATCTTATTTATAAATAACCAATAATAGTCAAAGTATAATAATGTGAATAGTGTAAAAAGTCTAAATGTTGCGAGTATTAAAACCAGAGGATCAAGGGTTGTATGATATAATTTAGATCTGAAAATAAAAAAGTTGGATTCCAGGTGCATGGGATTATTAATGTAATAAGCTGGGGAATATTGATGCCTTTAGGATCATTAATAGCAAGACATATGAAGGCTATAATTCCATCAGCAGACCCAGCTTGGTTCTATCTTCACGTTGGTTGTCAACTAACTGCATATCTTATCGGGGTGGCTGGGTGGGTCACCGGACTCAAAATGAGCTCCGGCACACACGCATTGCTCCACCTCCTCCACAGATGGATAGGCATCTCCCTCTTTTGCATGGCAACACTTCAGGTATATTATATACATAATCTAGCTAGCTAGTCATATACTTTGACGTACTGTACAAGTTAAGGAAAGTATAATTCATTAATTTGCAGGTGTCTGCTCTATTTTTAAGGCCACATAAAGACCACCAGTACAGATTCTACTGGAACAAATTCCATCATACAGTGGGGCACTTGACTATCTTCTTCGGCATCTTCAACATATTGCAAGGTTTCAAGATCCTGATGCCTGCTACAGTTTGGATGGTCGCTTACCTCTTCGTAGTTTTGGCATATGTCATTGCCGATATCACTTTGGAGGTTATTGTTTGCAGAAAAAAGCAGTCCCAGGTTTCAGAACAATAGAAATATATATAGTCACATCGATCTGTTTTTAATTACGGAGTAACACCAAGGACTATCAACATCAACATTTGATTATATATACTAGCTTTAACTTTGTTTAGCAGATTTCTTTTTATTCTTTTAGAGCCCTGCGCGCATATCACTATATCAGACAATAATGTATTATGTATGGTTAGAGACAGATCGAGTATAGCTAAAGCCAAAACTTGTACGGAGTAGAATCAATAATGTAATGTTCATAAGGACTAATTTCTAATTTCCTAGCTAGCCTCATTCCATCAGCTAGTCCAAAAACAACCTCACTTAATTTATTTATTAAGAGGCTCCAACGCGTAACTGTAATATCAAAAATGTGGCTGTATGTCTTTAACAAAAAACAACAACACCAAGCAGCTACTCGAGGTGAAAGCTAGCTCCATAGATCGAAATGCGGTGCCAGTCACAGTGCCCGGTGCATTAGCCGGGACCCTATTGCGGTTGTCGCTGTAGGAATTTGAACATTTAATTTTAAACTGAATTAGTTGTGAATTTATTTGAAACCTTATAATATGTTTCACACAAAAACATCAAAACTATCCCACGTTTTGAGGACACTGAAAATAATTACTTATAAAACAAGTGACAACATACTCCTTTTCCTAAACCCTACACGTAACATAATTAAATGAGTTTCTTAGCCTACCTTCTCTTTCCTCTCTTGTTTAACATGTGAAAATAGAGTCCTTACTCTGTTTCAATAGAGTTTCTCCAAGCATTTCTTCTTATTTTTGTCGAAACCATTGGGAATTCGGCTGAAAATTGAGTAGATTAGAGAATAATAACGTTTAATGCTGACAAAATTTGTTTGGATCAGTTGAATAGTCTGAGATCTCGATATTTTTCAAAACACCTTTACAAACCAGGATATAAATCAAGCTAACTCGGGCGACTTTTTACACCATGACGAGCTCCATTTTCCCTTCAAATCTCTCCAATTTTAGAGGGCTAATATATACTCCGTACTACTCTATTCCACACGGCCAAAACTAGTTCTATAGATAGAAGACTATTGTAGACTCATTCATTGTAATAGCAGTGTACGTATGAAAAGAAGCAGGCGAGATTTATTAGAGAAGGGCAAATCATTTTGATGGTTAAAGCAAATGAAATATAATCGTCATTATGCTCTTATATTAGCAATTTAATATAAATAAAAAAGAGGATTTATACTTGTAAGTTGTAACACTATAAATAGTTTAAATTAATGGCCTCTCCCGCTGTCTTCTCTCCTAGATATATGTTGGACTATGTAGTATTACAATCTGTAACTCATTCTCTGTACACCAAACAAAATTCTCTAACTTGCACTTGTTTTGCTGTATCTTTTCACCCTTTCATCATTCATTTTCTCCAACATTCAAAACTTCAAAAGAAAAACAAAGAACCATTCTGTAATAATGGAAAATATGTTTTCTTCCGTTCTCATATTGCTTATCACAATTACTCTACCCTCCTATGCTCAAACGACTCCACCATGTATTCACTACAAGTTTGCGCAAACCTTAAACAAACCAAATGGGTATAAACAATGTATTGATCTCCCATATTATAACTCCACCTTACATTACAACTACAACTCTTCAATTGAAACCCTCGAAATTGCGTACCGCCACCCCGGTATGAAACCCGGCACCTTGTCCAAGTGGGTTGCATGGGCCATAAACCCTACCGCAAAAGGCATGGTTGGAGCACAATGTTTAGTGGCGTACCACAGTCACAAAGACAACTCTGTTGTGGTATACACCTCCCCCATTACCTCCTACGAGACGACTCTTGCAAAGGGTGTTTTGAGTTTTAACGTGACAGGGCTTGAGGCAGCCATTGTTGACGACGAGGTTATTGTTTTCGCAACGATTAAGGTCCCTAATAATAGAAGGGTGATTCACCAGCTTTGGCAACAAGGGCATTTTGACAATGCCTGGAATCCAATAGCTCACCCTTTCGAAAACAACATTCTTTCAATGGGCTCTCTTAATCTTGTTTCTGGTGTCCTCACTCTCCCCCCTCAAGTTCCTCCCTGGAAATATGTAAGTCCTTTTTTTGGTTTACAATATCCTATACAACCAAATTCCGCTAAACTCTGTTAAACTGTCTGACAAAAGACGTACTCTATCCAATAACACACATAAACGAGAAATAAATAAATAATAAAAAAAAATTGCCTGATAAATAATGTAGAACAAATTTGCTTAATTTGAATTCAGGTGCATATGGTAATAAATATTTGTAGCTGGGGAGTATTGATGCCTTTAGGAGTAATGATAGCAAGACATTTGAAGGACCTTTTACCATCAGCTTGGTTTTACCTTCATGTTGTGTTTCAACTCTCAGCATACATTCTGGGTGTGGCTGGCTTGGCCATCGGTCTCAAAATGACCAGTGGTTACAGCAAACATCACGTACACAACTACAGCCATAGATGGATCGGCATTTCCCTCTTTTGTTTGGCCACGTTCCAGGTACGATACATACAAGTATTCCAAAAATAATTGCAACACTTTGTTGTTACGGGTATCATTTATCGTGTTTTGTATCTGTTGATATTTGTTTAGGTATCTGCGACTTTGCTAAAGCCAAAAAAGCAGCACAAGCACAGATTATACTGGAACAGATACCACCATTTTGTCGGGAGGTTAACGGTATTCCTTGGCCTCTTCAACATATGCTGGGGTTTCTTGGCACTCTACGAGAGAGTAGAAATATGGATACCCTTTTTAACTGTGTTTTTGGCATGGGGTACCATTGAGTATGCATTTAACAATTTTCTGAAAAAAAACTAATCCCAGGTTGCAGTAATCAGCTGAAGACTCTATTTTATGCAGTTCGCGAATCTTCAACCTCTAGTTCAAACATTTAAGGCAACATATTCTTTAGGAAATCCCCAGACTCGACAAAAGATCCACCCCTTTTTCTGTGAAGAAGAATTTTATTCTTTTGGAGTTGAAAATGTATGTATGGTTAGAGCAAGGAAAAGAACACAACATAGGGGTTACGGAAAAGCAGTGAAAAGTTGGCAAATTAAGCCATGTTCTTCTCTAATCAGATTATTGGCATTTTCAATACATTATAGGACCATTGATCAGAAGTCAAACAATAGACTGTAACACAATTATCTAACTTGCAAAAATATACCATACCAAATGCTGGTGTTGATAGAAAGAAGGTGCAACAGCAGTTTGTCGTATAAATGTATTGTTCATCATTTTGCTAGCCCGTTCTTTCATTCAGCTTGTGAAAAAACCTCAGTAAATGAATTCTTAATAAGAGGGTTTGAAGCAGCTATTCGCGTGACTGTGATATCATAATCTTTGCCAGACCTGACATAAAACAGCAGCAACCATAATTATTACTCCGGAATTACTAGCTACCTCTGTCTGAAAATGATAGGCCATAATTTAACTTCAGTTCGCCTCAAAATAATGCGTAGTACTCCGTAGGACAATTTCCACATTTAGTAAGTTAATGTTAACTTTCTCATATTTTTCGTCCATGTAAACACTGCATTGGTAATTGGTCTGGTGGAAATACAACAATTTAAATAGTGAAAAATAGTTTTAGTTTTAGCTAAAATCTCAATTCTTTATTCAGGAATGAAGGGAATACTAATTACGAGGACTAAACAGAACTTACGCTTAAAATTTCAACCTAAGTGTCGGTCTGATCAACACTCCTATCTAAGTATTTATAGTAGATGTACCATGATCAATGGATCTTATTAAAGTTCAATGGCAAAGGAGAAATCAATAAAATGAAAAAATAAACAAGAAATGCAAGAATTTAACATGACAAGTTTGCATCTTACGGGTCAAAAACACGACCTCCAGCCTCTTCAACAATTACGATACCAGCTGCCACATCCCTGACACGAGCAAAAAGTTGTAAAACATGTGTATCTTTTTTCATAAATATTATATTCAGCCATTCTAATCCTGAATGAGTTAAGACAGGTTTTCAGTGTAGAATAGATCAAAGGCAAGGATAAGAGAAAATTATATACCATGCACCCCCATATCCAATCTCATACATAAGATCAAGCCTCCCGCAAGCTATACCACATAAGTTCATTGCACACGACCCTGACATTCGTACGGATCTCACCTGATTAGAGGAGACAGTTACGTTATTTAGCTTACACAAATTGCTTCTTTCTCCAGCTAAGACAATAGAGTTCGGATTTATACCTTGAAAAGCAATGAATTAATTCGGTTTGTTGTGGCATCAACAGTTGCTATATCACGTTTTGTACCAGTCTGCTCAACCAAATGGAGTAAAGAATCATAAGTGCAATTTTACAAGATGATCTTTGCTGAGAATAGAGCAATAATATGAAGCTCAGGAAACGCAAAGCAGGTAGAAGTTCTAAAATTCAATTCGCTCAAGTAAGTGTTCTCGAGCTATGATATGTATTGCAAAAACGTATTTTAAAGGTAAACGTAAATGGTAACAGGATTTCTAAATACCTCTGTCGCAAGGAGGCAGTTGACAAGTTTATCTTTTAAAGACACTGCAGAAAGACAACATATTAGGCTCTGAATATGAATGTGCTAATATAAATTAAGATTTAAGAAACTAGCAACTGAGCCAGTTACACATACCCTGTATGGGGTTTCCATTCAGAAAAGCTCCTTGCCCTCGAACGCCAGTGAACAGCTAAATACACAAATGCCAAATGTCAGTTCACAGAACGAATCAGAACTTTTCACAAGGTCTGATCTGAACTTCAACTAATATATATCACAAATGAAAAAAAAAATCTTGAGCGTAGACAGGTCAGTTGTGATTTTTTAAAGAGCTCAATCGACTCACAACTATATTCCCACCATAAATTTTTAGCATTGGCGGTTCTTACCTCATTCATAATTGGATTATACACAACACCGACAGTTGGGACTTTTCCAATGGTGAGACCAATAGAAACACAAACAAACGGGAACCTGGGAGTTGTATTTTTGTTAGGGATACAACTTAAAATCAGAAGGAAAATTTTAACAAGAAAGGAGAAAGGTTATAACTGTTTACCCATGCACGAAGTTAGTTGTCCCATCAAGTGGATCAACAATCCATGTAGGATCATCCGTCAACTCTGTAGCACCAAAAGCAGCTGTAGTTTCTTCACCAATGAACTGAAATTATAAATGGAGGAAATCATATGAAACTTTTGGTCCTGTTGACATCATAAGACATTCAGAAGAAGAGGAAAAGGTAGAATCAGAAAAGGCAAAACCTTATGATCAGGGTAGTATTGCTTGAGATGATTGAAGACAAGATCTTCACATGCCTTGTCAGTTTCTGTGACCAAATCCACCTGCTTGGACAAGTTAATAACATCAGGTGACCAATTCCCTTCGTCTAAATTTAACCTTTCTAAACCACCTATGTTACACACAGCAAAAACACAAGACGTTCAAGCACATATATTACATGTCTTGGTGATATCTTATTTTCTCACCATTCCCAGCAGGCCATGTTCAGGAACATGTAAATTGGTGCATTGTAGTAATAAAGTGGTACACATACAAATTAATTTAACAGAAGCAAGCAACCAATTACATTCACGAACCTGTTCCAACTCCAAGTGCCAGTACTTATCACATTCTGGGTTACACTGATACATCCACAAGGCAAGGTGTATATCCAAGAAATTTCTGACAGCTTAAAGAGTTCTACCACGAACTCCATGTAAAGTTTGTGGTAAATAAAGAATGGATGCAGTATTCAAATAAAATAACCTCAACCCCCTCTCTCAAACTCTCACAGCCTCTCAAACACCATCAGATCATAGAATTTACAGCAGTTGCCAATTGTCATTAACAAAAAGAAATTGCCTCGGCTTAAATACAGTTAAATTTTATTTTACATTTCTGAACAAAAACATAACTCGTAAACTCGAGCTAATTTCACAATTCACCTCTTTACAACAGTTGGATTGATGGCTAAGCCACGCATTAGCCAAAATATCAATGTGAATAATAGAGAAATCGTATATCTAATGGCTAAGAATGGTGATCACAGAAATCAAGCAGATATTCACACTAACCCTGTGAATCTGTGATATTAAAGGATTACACATCTTAAATATCATTCACATGTCCACAAAAAGCCTTAATTTTCAATTTACAAAGAATAACACTACCACTATCTAGTGAAGTATCTACAAACCATCGGCTTTTTTAATAATTTGATCAGACCCCGAAAAAATGTATATAGCCCAGAAGTCAATTCACTCCAATCCATCAAAAAATATATGCACTTTATCGATTGCACATCACCCAAACATAACAATTTGAAAGTACATTCATTTTTTTTTTTTTTTCCAAATCTACAAAAAATGAAATTCAATAAAATAATAACTAACAAAAATTACAAGCACCCCAAAATTTCATAAAATAGATTCAGATTAACCTGGCCTTTATGCTCCACATTTTTGGTCTGATAAAATCCCTTCTGAATTACCTGTCAATTGAACAAAGAAATTCAATTCATTTTTAAGTGATAAAAAGATTAATCAAATTTATATAGGAAGAGAGAAGATAGAGACTTCGCCAGCTTTCTTGGCAGCCTCAACAGCACTAGCAAGGAACTCTGAGAGTTGCACTATCAACAAAGATTTGATTAAAAAGTTAATGAATTTAATTAAGAAAATTAATTAGAATTAACAAAAGGAAATAAAGAAGAAAAATCATTGAAATGAATTAGAATTAGAATTAGAATTAGAATTAGAATTACCATTGGTCGCCATTTCTCTAAATGGTGATGCTGCGAGTTTTAGAGGCTTCTGGTATTAGTGAGCGATTTAGAGAGCGGGGTGGCATATAAACATTTGTAGTAACAACAAAGCCAACAAATATTCAACAATTACAAACTAGACCTTTTTTTTTTACCAATAGCTAGAGTTGGATTCTGAACCCTTTAACGTGCGAGGACCAACATAAGAATTAAGCAATATAATACGAGGATTTTATATACATAATCAAATTTGCTAATCTGAATCTATGTACGATAAGTCTCAGTTTGAGTCTTATCACACCCATTGTAATGTGTATTCACACAAAACAAAATAAAATAAAAATAAAGGACGAGGCTAAAAGTACACTACCAATTTTTATGTTTGGGAGGGGCTAGGCACACCCAAGCCATCATTTAGATCCACGTTTGGTTTCGAATTACACTATAAACATTGTTCCACATCTCGTTTTAAGAATTTGTGTCACTTTCTTGTGATTAGTCAAGAGTGTTAGTCTTGTACCTTGCAATAATGGCTCGACTTGCTGATCTTAGTTCGTCTGTAAGCTACCTATACTTTTAGAATTTTGGAATTAATTTCCGTAATTCGGATAATTGTTCAAGGGTTAACTGGAAAAATGAAATTAATTTATTTGACTAATCTCCCTCTTTCAAACCCTAGCATCTATTAGCGAATTCGAAAGGGCTTCTATTGATTTTTATCGGTTGAAAGCGGCAATCTGTTTTTTTTTTTTTTTTTTTCCAGGTTAAAATAATGCTTCCTCCTCGTGCAGGGAATTTTTCTCCCTCGAAAGACATGGTTTTTCTTCTCCTTTTGGGGAGAATTATTCTTATGTTAGAGGATCCTAGATTTCTGATGTAGGAGGGAAGATTATTATTTAATTTCGCTGGAGAAATTGATTCGTCGATGAAGATTTGTGTGGTGTCGCAACATATGTCAGTTCTACGTCTACTCAATTGAATCCGATTTAATTTAATTTCAAAACTACAATAGATCAAAAGAGACCCTCGTTGAAGACTATCAAACATCGATGTGTAATAGGGTATACAAGATGTTCGACGTGCAATGATCGTTGTTTTGCTATTTTTTTTATTTGATTTGATTTGTTTTGTATTTGACACATTTAGATCTCTTTTGTAGATGTCGTATAAATTAAATTTTGTTTCAAAAATAAAAAATTTACTTCACTAAAACCGTCACATAGGCCTCTTTTAACTTAAGAAGGAACGATAATTCATCTTTAAACTCAAGTACAAATACAACTTATATATGATAGTCTTATGCATAAGACATTAAGACGAACTATCTTACCATATACTACCTCCGTTTCAGAAATTTCTTTACGCTTTGGAAAATGTGTTCAAAGTATAAAAACTTTGACCGTAAATTCTCACCATTATATACATCAAAACGTTACATGTAATATCTTGTTAGATTGGTCTCGAGATGTATTTTCAGAATATCAAATTTTTATAATTTTTTCACATACGAAATTGGATATATTATTAATTAAATATTGCATTGGAGACCGTGCAAATAGTAACTGTAAAGATCTTTTTGAAACGGAGGTAGTAGTTAAACTTTTTAATCAAATAATTACAGTGATCGAATAGTTAATGTTCTATTATTATTATTATTATTATTATTATTATTATTATTTATTATACTCTTCAAACAAACAATTAGCTTTTTGAATGCTAACATCAGCCATCTTACGGCATATAGCGGTCTCACATAATACATACTCCTAGAATTGATCCACGGTCTCCGGCATGAATCAACACTTGGAGAGGAAAGTAGTGTATGAAAATGGCCGGTATATGGAAGGATATGAAACCACCCATTTTTATTTTTATTTAATGGGTGTGATATGAAACCACTCATTGGTTAATTCCACGATGCACTTGGAATATGCCTATCTTCAAATAATATGCTGGTGTGAACTTTTGGTCCGTGACTTTCCATGGCTCTATCTTCCAATCCATTACCAACATGACAAATAAAAAGTCCTCCTTTCACTCGAATATTTTCGAAGCCTTGTGCAGTTGAAATTTGGTCATAATGAGCAGAGTATAGTTAGACAAAAGGTTAGGTGTCCAGTAATTGTCTAATCATTTAAGCTGAAGCTGCGAACTAGCCTAGTGTGAAACAGAAAATCTGAAGATATATACACACAAAAGAAGCCATAAAAAAGATCACTTTGAACTCGAATCAAACATATTTACCTTCGCCATTGTTATTTAAATACAAAAGGTGTTCTCTATTAACTCAAAATTACAAGATACTGAGAACCGGAAGCTATGTTCTACTTGGTATCTGGTGGACGAGGGGAAAAGAGAAAATAAAACGGGACAGTTGAAGATGATAGATACTTGTGCCATACAGATGGCGACAAGGTGCTGCTGAATTCACAGGCTTATGTTTTGGAAAAGGGGTTGAAGAAAAAGAAAAAGGGGGCTGGAGAAATAAACAATGGGAAATGGTAATAAACATACAACAAAGAAAGCCTTATGCAAGCTCTTTGGGTTCAAGAGAAGCGATTTCCTGCATGACTTGGGCCTTGTCTGCATCAAATTGCTCATCCTCTGCAAAGTCATAAACCAGAAATCAGGAAGGTGACCGGATCCAAAAATTGAATAGTAAGATCTTAGAAAGAACAACTAGAGGGGGAATAAGAGAGTAGTTTGTAATGTTCTACCTTTATCAGTCTTGAGTTCGCCTAGTAATCGAAGAAGCTTGCTCTTATTTGCAACAAGGATGTTGGTGATATCAGCTGGCTTATTTTGATTTGCAGCAAATAGCTGTTTGGAAAATCAAAACAATCAAATCAAACACAGTAAAAGTATTATACTTGTAATGTGAATGAATAATTTCAAAAACCAACCTTGAAAACATGAAATGCTTCGATCTGGATGGTCTTGCTTGACTCCTGCATCAAGAAAACCCACAGGTTGAGATATTCTCACAAAAGAGCTTGAGAGAGAGTACACTATAAGTCTACACTATCAAAAAAAAGTATGAGGACCAATAAAATTAAATATCTGGGATTAGTTACCCTTAGAAGATTCATAAGTATCCGTAGATTATCCCTGGAGCTCACATATTTCGTCATGGTTGCAGCATTGCTACGATCAAGTAACATGTCCCCCAACAGCTGAAAGACACAAGAAAGGGTCAGCAAATGCAAGGTGGGAACAAATCAACACCCATGACTCATCCGAACTTCCTGAAAATGAAGATTTTACCAAACTAAGCACCAAACTGTAGCAATAAATATCGCATCAAATTTTAGATACAGTTTTTAAAATGAGTTTATGCCAGAAGTAAAAGGACTGTCACACAAATTCAAAAGAAAAAATAGACTAATTTAGAGAATACTATTTGTCGTTTGGTTGGATGTAAGAAGATACAATTTCAAAGTACACACAATTCCTAAGTAGATCTACTTTTCCTAGGAACCGTAGACAAAAGTTTGGTTGACTGCGAGAAGTTCCACTTACCCACGGGGATTAATGTCAACTTCCCCGTTTTATGAGAAGTGAAACTTCTTACAGAGTTGCCTTTGTGAACCTAACAACTATTGAATTTATTACTTCCAGAAAGTTGTGCTTCTTGTGTATATAATGCGAACACTTAGGTGATAACTAATTCAAATATTCAATCCTTCATACCTTGACTGCTTGCCTTCTGGTAATGTAGTTGCTAGATTCCAGCAGTTTTGAGTTATACTCTGCAAAGAACTGGAACATGCAATGAAGTCAGAACCACAGGAAATCAACCACAACTTGCAACTCAAATAAATCGGAGAAAATAGATGGAAGAAAGTGGTTGTAACAGGCAAGTAATGACGACTTCCTACGAGAGACTTTGAACTTATTAACCTCATCATCTTCCAACACTAGTTTCAGGGTTTGCAGGAATCTAAAACTAGTAACCTCTTCCATTCTAACTTGTGTAGTTGTCTTATCGATCAGATTTACATGAAGACACCATGCAGTAGCATGATCTTCGACACATTATTCCAACTGTCGTACCAAAATAAAAAAATAAGGATATTGTTTAAAAGTAATTACCCAATCATAGTTCTTCGAAAGAAATTCAGCTACTGTAGATTTATGCCTGGTCAAGAGTTCCTGCACCATGGCCACAACAGCATTAACATTGTTGCACACTTGACAACCAATTTGCAATCTAGCTTGGGCATAGATAAGTAGATAGGAAATAAAACCAAGATCTGGAATGACTTCAGGTGCAGTTACACATGGGTAGCATAAATAATAGCTTTCCTTTAATTATGAGACAAGAGACAATACCTCACAAATTTATAGAAACATCACATGAAACTTAGGAAAGCACAACCATATTCATTCTGGTGATCAGATAGCAAGAGAGACAGATTCTAAATAGATAACAAACCTTAAAAGTTGCAGCAGCATCAGCAGCAATGTCAAAATTTGGGAGCTGAATGAATTCAAAGAACTTCTTCAAATGCTCTGATTCTAATACATATCTGTAAATAATAACACGTGATGCATGAATTTCTTTAAAAGATAATCAGGACACTGAAACTAAAGTTCAAGATGGCAGGTTGACCATCCAAGCAAAACAGAGTCTGCAGAAAGGTAACTAAAACACATTTAAATCCAACAGAGAAACATTTCAGGAGAACATTTTTTGCAGAAGGTAATTAGCATTTTTGGGGAAAGAAGATACAATGGCCATATAGTTACGCCGTAACTAATTGCTAAAGAGGAATATAGGAGACCGCACATGTAACATGTTGTAGAAATTTCAAGGAAGCAATATAATGGAAAGTTATGCAACGGGGCAAGAAAAGTGCTTCTAAAATACAGCAAAGTTAACTCTGAGCCATGCAAGCCCCAAGTACTAGGGAAAGACTATTGGTCAAATGAATCTGAAAATCATTATTCAAAGAACTCACTTCGCCACAACTTGATGACGTATGCACTCCCTCAACATGGAACCATAATGTAGGGACATGTCTGTGTTTTCATATCTGCACAAAAAGTATTCAGCTAAAAGTCAGGACTCATAATCTTGCTTTATAAGACAAAGAAAATCCCTTCATGATGTTATTTGTGTAGCAAGCAGAACAATAGTAGAAACTGCAACTCGTCAAGGTTACTCTGCCTTACATATTACCAAATTCAGGAGTCACCCACTGACGATAGGACACAATTTTGTTCATAGTCTAATCACTTCAAGTAGTTATATTAGAAAAATAATCTAAACCAGACAAACTTAACACTAGAAGAAACTCTCAGAAGAAATACCCTGTCATTAGAATATCCATCAGATCTATGTTTCTCTCCAGGTAATCAGAAGCGACTAAACGGCATTGAACTTGCTGCCTCTGCAAATTAGCAACAATTTGAGTGGCATCTTTACGAGCCTGCAAATGATAACCCTCACACAATCAGAAAATCAAGGGTAACAAATAACAATCTTAGAGGTGAAAGTAGCATGTGTCAAAAAAGCAACTTCATAATGCGGAGTTTGGCACTGTTAAACCCCAATGGGAAAAGTTACAGCGATACATGGGGATTACACTAATGACTGATGTCCGAATTTTCCATCCTACATAAAAGACATGTGACATACCTCCAGGTTCAATTTGGGAATACAATTGATCACCAAACGTAATGTGTTCTCTTTAAAGAACTCTTGTGTCAACTGCATGCAAGCCTCTGCAACTGGCTCTGATTCGCTATTTCCATATAAAATACATTTCAGTTCGCGAATGTGCTTGCTTAGCTCTACCATCTGGAGGAGGAATGTACAAACGGTAATTGGTCACTTGATACCTCAAAATGTAGGTCAAACTCCAGAAGTCCAGATAACAAATAACTCATAATAACATTAAAAAAATGATCCGGATAATGTGATAAAGCAGCAAACAACAACCACAAAAAGGAAAAAAGTAACATGATTCCATTGCAAAAGCATCTCCTTTGAGCCTTAATCCGATCAAATGTTGCCTAATTCCCTAATCTCTCCCCGAACCGAGAAAGGCAAATTATAACATTAAAGTGGTACATTTTTTGTCTAACTCAACGAATTAGGTAGCAAATTACAAAATCATACCCAATCTAATACTAGCGAATTAGGTAACTACGTGTTCTGATACATAACGACCACCTTCTATTTGACAATAAATAGGAGGCAAACGCATTTAATAAGCCACTATAATTTAGTCTAATGTTATCCAAAAGTCCAAAAACAGTGAATCTTTGATAGATATTCACAATAACAGCCGGTAAATACAAAAATTGAACAAAGAGGCCTCTAGGTGTCCAGCTCTATGTAAAATGTGTTGGAAAGGAGGTGAAGATATGCCCCTGGAGATCTACCGCATCTGTTAAAAAAATACTGGGGCCAATTATAAGTCAAGACATATTGATTTACAACACCTCAATCCACCAATCAGAGATGCATGACCCCGACTTTTCATGTTGCCAAAATCCTCAGATCAATGAACTAGGGGTAAGCACTCACCCAATCATAAAGGGATCTAAACGAATTGATTAGAACACCTACAAAGCAGTATAAGTAATATAACAGTGATTTACACTGCGGCAAACTGTCCACAAGACGACTAAAATTCTTTAAAACATTCTATAGAGTAAATAGAGAGTCACGCAGCTCACACTTCAAGACAGGACTAACACAAATTATCTCCAACATAGACTATTTTTCGGATAAATTAAGCAGCAGCTTCAATATAGATGAAGGGATCATATAATTGGCCTTTCTAGAGTGCCAACTTGACTGACCAAAAAGCTAAAAGTTCAAACTTTCACAGCACTTTAGTACAAAAATTAACATAAAAGATCAAATTGTCCCAGTTAAGATCCAAAACATTTCCATATAGCATAAACCGAAAATAATATTAAGCTTTCATGACAATTCGATCAAATTATTGCAAAAAAAAAAAAAAAAAAAATATTGGAAACAGAAATTGTTGCACAAACCCAAATAAGACAAACACATTATTGCATATCAATTGGACCAAAATAAACACAAAGTAACAAAATAAAGCTAATTTTATCCAATTAATACAATTGATGCTGCTGAAAAACATTGCAAATGAGCTTGAATATTAGCTGATCAATTAAGCTTTAATCAATATTCTCGCCATCTCAATATCTTCCTACATAGATGATCACATACTATGTAGTATTTACTAATTAATCCAAAGAACTATGATTTATTCCATCAATTACGAAACGCTTAAA
Organism: Spinacia oleracea; assembly: GCF_020520425.1. NCBI lineage: Eukaryota > Viridiplantae > Streptophyta > Magnoliopsida > Caryophyllales > Amaranthaceae > Spinacia > Spinacia oleracea. The sequence continues at coordinate 85,954,020 of NC_079491.1, forward strand.
CAAAAATTCGTAAAACAGGAAATTCACCTTCTCATCGCGCTTGCTCTCGCGAATAGTATCCATATCAAATTGAACAAGAAGATCGCGAGTAAGACGAACAATCTCCGCCGGAGTTCGTGGCTTGGATTTGAAAAGTCCCTTCATCGTTCAAGAATCAGATTGAATCTGGAAATCCCCAAATTCGATATTCTCTCTCCTAGGGTTTCTGGTAAAAACGATCAAAATCAGAGCAATGAAACCAAAAAGGATGCATAGAATACCAATCTTCTTTATATCTTCGACCGGAGTTAATTTTTTTGTCGCTTATCTTGTGTGCGCACATGAAAGGAACGGAAGGATATTTGCGGGATTTTGCTAATATAAAAATAATAATAATAAATAATAATAATATAATAAATAAGATAATACTTCAATAATTTTGTGGAGGTCAACCACCCCAACCCAAATCAAAATCCACCACCATAGTTGTTTTTGCTTGTTGGTCACTTGGATTCTTAGGGGTCATTTTCTGTTAAGGTTAGCGAAATTTAACCTACGTAACGATAAGTAGAATAATCTAATATATATATATAAAAGGGAGTTTTTTCAAGAGTAATGAGAGCGTCCACATAGGATTGCCACGTCATCACATATTATTAAATTATTAACTAATTAAATAAATAATATGAGAGTCTTGCGATGATTGATTACTTAATACGATAAAGATAGATTAATAAATAATATGGGAGTCTTACCATGATTGACTACTTAATACGATAAAGATAAATTTCACAAACTTTTTTTATCTTTGTGTATATATATACATATTAAAAATCTCAACCCTCACATTAAAAATCTCAACCCTCACCAAATTGTACGGAGGCTTCATTGTATGTGCTTCATTCCATCGCAAGAATATGATGTTGCATGGCGTTGGGTGAGGATGAGGTTGATGATCACTCTTCATCCTTTTCTTTACAGTTGGATTCCAATTTTTTTTATTTTGTTGTCATAATTTTACTTTGATTTTTATTGTTTATTTGTCGTCAATTACTCCGTACATTTATTCTTTATTTCGTTCCAGAAATACGGGACACCCGATGGTCACGGACTCACGGTGTACCGCATAATTGTTTATGTTGCATAGAAAATAATTTTTACGTGGTTCATTGGTTATTCATTGTTTATGTTAATTTTGTACAAGCATAATTGTTTTTGTTCTATCGGTTTATGTGTGTTCATTTAATACTACTTCGTATACCTACTGGATATTGATATATATATATATATATATATATATATATATATATATATATATATATATATATATATCTTTGTATTCCAAATCATACCTCATCAACACAGTTTAATTTAGAGCTAAATAGTGATTAATAAAATAAATAAATTAAGTGTTATCTCGGGCATAATTTATGCTTCTTATACGGCACAACGAACTACAATTTAGATGTCAAAATTAAACCTAACATAGAATATACAACGATAAACGTTAACACAATCGGGGTTGCAAGCCCACGTTTTATTTGGTTGAATTAAACTAAACTTAATGTACTACTTGAAATTGAAATAAAGTCCAAAAAACCTTACTCCGTACCAAAAATAGGAAAAAAGAAAGTAAAGAAAAACAAAGTAATTCACAAGACTAGCTATTTTAAAGTAATGATCACTATCGTAGTTTGAAGAGTATTAGCAATGAATACCACGTTATAGAATTTTAGATAAAGAAATCTTTTTCGGTTTATAATAGAGTTTTATTTTCTTTAAACCTATGATATTTGGATTAATTCATATCATAATAAAATTCTACTTGCATTAAACCTATATTTTTTCTGGTTATAAATATACGAGAGTATTATAAAACTATGCTCCTCTTTTATAAATAAGTGCTATATTATATTTGTTTTTCCTTTCACCCATAGTTATTATGATTTGATTACTCCGTACGTTTATGTTTCAGAAATATTTCGTTGATTCGAGCCATTAATTCAAGCAGAAACGATTGAAAAATAAAAGTACGTGTTTCAAGAAAAATAAAAAGAGATAATTAAAGACTTGATAAAAGATAATAAGAGATAAATTTTGATTAAGTTTCAGAAATATTTCGTTGATTCGAGCCATTAATTCAAGCAGAAACGATTGAAAAACAAAAGTACGTGTTTCAAGAAAAATAAAAAGAGATAATTAAAGACTTGATAAAAGATAATAAGAGATAAATTTTGAAAATTTTTGATAGATAAACAAAGACCCGTTAAAACTGTCATACTAATTGATTATTAAAAAAAAAAAAATCAATATTCTAACTATCATTTAAAGGTGAAAAAAAAAATCTCATAAAAAAATGAATTTAACCCGTGCATCGCACGGGCTTTAAATCTAGTAATAATTATATGGGGAGATATACTTGTTAATAAATGAAAAAGTTATATAATTGTTTAATCGAGTACATATGGATAAGGTTGAAATTTCTAGATAAATTTGTCAAAAAAAAAAAATCTTTTATAGCTCAAAATTTGCGAGAAATTAGCTTATAGAAAGTTTCTGGCAAAGTCATACCTTAAACTAAAAATTATTCGTGAGAGACAATTTTCCGGCATGACTTTTATTTCTCGTCATTTGACCATCACATGCAGGTCACGTGTTGTCAAAATTAGCTTTGTTCGTTCTTTTTTCCTCCAAAATTCCCACATATAAAAGCAAAAAAAAAAAGATCGAATTCCCCCGTTTCTCCTTCTCCTCCCCCCAGGAAAATCAAAAAAAAAAAATCTCTGCAAGTAAAATCGGGCAATCTGCAAGGTAACTTTGTAGTTTTTTTTCCCTACAATCAATCATTCCCCATCATAATTCGAGTGTGTTCATCCACAATTTGGTAAGATTGATGTTGTAATTTTGTGGAATTTTAATGTAGAAAAATTAGGGTCCCCCCCCCCCCACAAATTTGTTAAATTCAATTGAATTGGATGTTGTTTAACATTCGTCATTGGGAGCATATCGTTGTTGTCTCTTTGACCATTGGAACAAGCTAGCTTGCCGACATTTTGCCATTATTGATAATCTTCATTGCTTGAATTACCTGTGTCATGTTAGGTACGATACAAATTGAAGTTTGTCCAATTGGTGTCCATTTCAGGGCCCCACTTCCACCTCTTCACTATCTCCACAAGTTTTGCTACTGATAAAGCATTCATAAACGACTTCTTAAAACCCATATGACATTACATGATCATTGACACCCGATTCAACGGAGCGAAAGCCTTTACCGACATAAACGACACTACCCTTCTCATCTAAATACTCTATCTCCTTAGTCCACTCACCGAATTCGGCTTCCCGGAGTAAAAACTTCGCAAAAATTTAGAGGTTTTGTGATTATCATCGATCAATCAAACTTGATAGCAGATAATTAAATTGTCATCGGTGTGAACAATATTTGATTCTCATTTTCAACAATTTTACATGAAGTGAAGTGATGCGCATAAAATGGTGTTGCAGAAGTGGGATTTTTGCGGTCGAGAGCGAGGTTTCTCCGGCATAAAACTGTGCAGCGAATCATGGACTTGTAATTGGGAAATGGAGGGGGAAAATCGATATTTTTTGTTTGTTTGTTTGCTTTTATATGTGGAAATCTTGGGGAGAAAAGGGATGGACATAACCAAATTGGACAACATGTGACCTGCATATGATGGTCAAAGGCTGGTAAATTGAAGTCAATGCCGGAAAGTGGGAACATGTTGTCTTTTGCAAATAATTTTTACTGTAAAGTATGACTTTGCCATATTTTTTTTATAAGGTCTTTTCTTGCGAATTTTGGGCTATAAAAGGTAATTTTTTTTGCAAATTTTCCAAATTTCTAACACGAGATCTTCACTCTTTAACTCGCTTTATTTTTCCTCGTCCCATTTTAAATATGATTTAATTTGTCTACTAAAATAGAATAAATTTGGAAAGTAAGATAGTCTAATCCAACAAGATGAAACAAAAAAAATCACTAATAATAAATACGGAATAATAATTAGGACTAGATTTGGTAATGAACGAGATTATGTAGTACGTTGTGGTGTGAGAATGAGGTAAGGATTAAGGAATTACGTCATCTGTTTTCGTACTTGAAGTTAGATGGAGAGATGACGTTGGGTTCAGGTTCAATGGATAGCTAGGGTGGTAAAGGAAAGAGATGGCACCCTTCTCCAATTTGTAATGTCTTTTTTATTGGAGAAGATGTTGTCTTGGTTGTTTTCATAGTCGACTTAGATGACCATGTTAGTGGTCTTGGGTTGAAGGATAGGGTTAGTGGAGGTCTATTTTTATTAGGTCTTATATCAGTCAATCTCTTGAGTGGAGGAGGGTGCATGTGTGTGTGTGGGGGGGGGGGGGGGGGGGGGGGGAATTGAAGGTCTGGTTTTCACGGGGATTGCTTGAGTTTTCCAATTTTGTTAATAGTATGTAGTTGGGATTTTCAGTTCTTATGTCCCAATTTAGGTTTGTGATGAGGGTTTTTCTCATTGCATTCAAAATTCATATTTGAGTGTTGGTCTCCGCTTTCTGGTGATTCATAGCATTCTACGAGATCATGTCTTTTCCCTTTTAATGGGAGTTTTTGAGTCTCTTTTCTCTTACAGTCTTTCCATGTTTTGCTCCACTTTCAACCTTCATAGGTTATTAGGGGATCATCTCAATGATTATGATCCAAACTTTTCCTAGAAAGGAATGGAAAATACAAAAAATATATGTACTATGGGGTTAGGCTTGCGAGAATCAAAGAGGTGTTTCCTGCTAAATTGATCTGACTAGAGTTGGCAAGAAGACTTCTTACTTCTAGTTTGGTTTTAAGTGTTTGTTTGTAGTGGAAAGTAATGATGTTTTGTTAGTTTGGTTTATGTAAGGGTCTTTAAAGATCGAATTAAAGGTCTAACTAGTATCGAAGCCCGTGCGATGCACGGGTTCGTAATGAAAAATACATATTTGTCTTATTATATCATCATATATTAGGTGTCTTATAAATTATATCCATAATATAAAGAAGATTTTTTTTAATCTAAATTCTATCATGACACCCTTTTTGGGTTTTATGTAAATAAAATTCTATTACAAATTTGTTTCGTGGTTGCACCCAAAAAGATTATTTATCTAAAATTCTATCATGGCACCCTTTTCTTTGGGGTTTAAGTTTATTATGGATCAATCTCTCGTTTTTTATTATATTATACTAATTTTTAATTAGCCGGAGGGTTGATTATAGCTTTCTTACTTGTCTTGATCTTCTTTTTGTTTATACTTTTAAATTTGAAATTTTAAAATATTCAGTTCATTAGACAAAAGTAACGTACACTCATAAGAATATGCATACGTATGTAATTGTATAGAACGAAGAATTGTATAGAATGATCACATAAACTCTATTACGAATATGCATATCTATGTAATTGTATTAGAATGAAGAATTGTATAGAATTATCATTACTATGCGTACGTTGTTCTATCTATTTTTCTTTTTTGACTATTCTATCCACTCCCTATGGTATTTTGCATTTGAGAAAACTCACTATTTGTAATTCTATCTTATTTGTTAAAAGGGGATAATTGTATCCTTTTCTCTTATTATCTTTTACTTAGTACTTATTTAACTTATTTATCTTTTTTATTCTTGTACAGACCGGCTAACTCATAATTGAAATGGTTTCTAAATTTTAATGGGTACTATTAATTTAAAAGGGATTATTATAAATGCATACTACATCAAGTTAAAAATCCTGTTACTTAAATTGTAAAGACGATCTATAAAATGTATCTTCGACAATATCCAATTAATGGTAAAATACCAATCTATAACTAATACCCAAAGTCTTTTTCTCAGGTCAGTATTACTTATGTTGGTTTTGTTTGACCTCAGGTTAGAAAAAAATATCTAAAATAATAGAGTAATCTTAGGTAATACACTAAAAGGATTTCAGTATCAATGTACCCAAAAAAACTATGCAATGGTAAATTTTAATACGTGAAATATATATATATATATATATATATATATATATATATATATATATATATATATATATATATATATATATATATATATATATATATATATATATATATTATATTAGACACTCATTAAGGGAAAAATGTATAGTCATCAATTGACAATTTTTTAGTTTATCCTAAATATAATCTGGGCATAACCAATTGAATATAAAGTCAAATTAATGACTTTTTTTTAGTACTCAATAAATATGTATTGCTAACTGACGCTTTTTGGTAGTCCAGGTTGTTTTTAGGCATACATTAAGTAAAAAATTTATCATTTTTTTTATACCGCTTATTTATAAAGAAAAGTAGACCAGGAAGAGTAATTATGAATCATTCGACTAAAACCAATGAGCTCATTAAAAATTCCAATTGAAATCCCTATGGTACTAAAGGTAAAGTCATTTTAACAAAATAATATAAGTAACCTCCATAATTAACAAAAATGCTAAAACATGCGGTAAACAACAAATTCTCAAGACTTAGTCAAGGTTTGAAAGAAGTATTACAATTAGCTTGGCAACGAAAAATCAAATAATAATAGATAAAGAGATTAAGTTCTAATGTACAAAAAAAGAGAGGAGAATAAAAAGTGAATGGAATCATTATTGAGGTAATTGAAATTACAATTACCATTTATTATCAATAACTACTACTCCATAATTTGTTGGATCAATCACCCTCCTTGAACTAAAGTTTGTGCTTCACTTTTTATTGTGTGCAACCTATATGTGTAATTATCCACCATCGATTTTTGCGCTGAAACATAGCAAAGAATTGATGTACATGAGTTAATTACTTAAGCAAGATGAAATCAAGCACAACAAAAACTTAAAATACAAATATATCAATATCCAATAGGCATACGAAATAGTATTAAATGAACAAACATAAACGAATTGCAAGTTCTTAAGCCGATGGAGCATAAACAAATGTGTACAAAAAAAAAAAAATCTACGTAGATTTTTTGTGTTATACGTGAGTTTTTTAGTTTTTGTGGATCCTCAAAAAAGTTTATATGTATATATATAAAAAAAGGTAGAAGAGAAATAGGATAAATTTTAGTTGGAATCTATCTTTATTATGTTAAGTGGTCAATCCTTGTAAGACTCTAATGTTATTTAATTAATTAATTAATTAATAATTTAAGTATATGATGACGTGGAAATCCTACGTGGACGCTCTAAATGCTCTCCAAAAAACTCCCTAATTGCTATACCCAGGTACAGCCAAGATGGCTGTACCCCCTGCCCAAAACGACGCGCAGCGTCGTTTGGGTAAAATACCCAGGTACAGCTAACTTGGCTGTACCCCCTGCCATTGTTAGGCGCGTGTAACCCACGCGCGGGTAAGCAAATATTGTGGCCCGTGATGTGAATAAATTTCGCGCAAGAATCGCCTATAAATACAAAAAAAAAGAGGAAAATCATTTCGAAAACCTTTCAAATTCTCAGCACGCAAAAATTTTTCTCTCTCCTCTGCCCACTCTTCTACTTCGTTGTTTTCTCTCTCTTAAAACCGCCATTAAACTTCCTGCAACCACCTCAATCAACTTTCTCTCTCTTCAAACCGCTACTAATCTTCATTATTAAAACTGAATTTCCACAAAATATCAAGAGAAGAAATCTGTGACTTCTTTTTACTGAAAAAAAAGAGAAAAATGGATGTTCGTGACGAAATTGACATGAACAAGCTTCAAAATCCACCGAAAAGCAAAAAGTAAGTAATTACAATTGATTCTGATGTTTCGATTTTATTTTCGAACTAAATTGAAATCTAATTTTGCTTATTTTCGTTCTATTTCAGAAAAACGAAGATGCCGAAAGAAAAAAAGGAAACGTATGTAATTTAATTTCAGATTTCGAACATGCAACTGTTTTATTACTTAAATATTTGTTTAATTCAGTTATTTTCAGTATTTTTCTTTATAATGTTCAAATAATTTCATTATAATGGTCAATTTTTTGGTTTATGATGTTAGCAAACCCTAACTTCTGATTTTTTGGCTATAGGACTGGAAGATCTAGTGAAGAGCAAAAAATCGGGAATGCAAAGCAACCAGACATGAAGGAGTAAGTTATTTTAAGTTTTCGTAGATAAATTCATTTTAATTTACATATGTTCAATCAATTTTATGTTAATGTTCAATCGTTTTTAATTTAATGTTCATTTTCGTTGCGTGATGATTTAACCAAACCCTAACTATTGGTTTTTTGATCACAGAACTGGAAAATACGAAATTGAGAAGGAAATTGAAGCTGAAAAGCAAATAGACACATTCCAGTAAGTAATTTTTATGTTTTTGAATATCTATTTCTATTTAATTTGCGAATGTGCCGTTTTTGACATTTGATACAATACAAATACAAATTAATGATACATTGTTCATATTCATAGAGATTTAACAATAATCTTATTGATGATTAAAATTTGGATTGGGAATGTCAATTAATTTAAATATTATTATAATAATGTAAATGTGATGAACTTTTGTTGAGTTTTTCTAATCTTATGTTAGATGTTCAATTTATGTGTAAAATGTTCATATTGTTTAAGCTAGATATTCATTTTGGTCCACTGAGTTTTGTTCATTCCTCTGTAAAATAAATTAAGTCTTGAGAACTCATGATAACTATCTTATGCAAAATGTTCAATTGATTATAGCAGAATATTCAATATCTTTTTGGAAAATGATCATATATTCCAAACTGGATATCCTTTTTGGTCTACTGAGATTTTCTTTAGTAATACTGAATTATTTCGAATGTTATATATATAATTAAAATAATTTGAACATTTGTTCATTCATATGTCCAAAAACTAAATCCAGAAATCATGGTAACTGTCTGTCTCCAAAATGTTCAATATATTTTGATAAAATATTCATTTTCTTTTTATAAAATATTCAATATATTTTGATAGTTCATTTTCTTTTTATAAAATGTTCAATTTTTTTTCTGGAATATATTTTGTTACAGAGTTTTGTTTTGGAATATACTATGAATTATTTCTAGTATTATATTCATAATGGAAATGTTCTTTGTACTAATATTTAATTTTTCTACAGTAAAATTTTAAATCTACACTCATCTGCGAAAAATGTTCAATTTATTTTGCTAAAATATTCAATTCTTTTTAATAAAATGTTCGTTTACTCTGATATACTAAGTTTGGTTTAGAAATCTTCAATTATTTCAACTACTATATTCATAATTTCAATGTTTGAACTTTTGTTCATTTCTTCAATCCTTTTTATTATTAAAACTCATGATAACTGTTTTTATGTTAAATGTTCATTTTGTTTTCATAAAATATTCATTTCTTCAAACTGAATTTTGCTCTGGACACTCATTAGTTATACATTTATAAAATCTAGAGAACAACCACAAAGGGGATAAAAATACGCTGAACGACGTCGTTTTCGGGGGGTACAGCCAGCGCTGGCTGTACCCGCATCATACGACGTCGTTTGATTAGGGGTACAGCCAGCTTGGCTGTACCCGAGGGCAGCCAAAAAATTGCGCCTTTATATATATATATATTAGATTGTTATTTGAACTCTTTACTTATATATGTTAATGCGGCCTGTGTAAAAAAAAACATGTTTTCCTTATGGGAGTTTAAGGTGGCTATTGTAAACTTAGTAGATAAAAATATTCAAAGGACCGTGAGAGCCAAAATAGAAGTATATTAAGTAAGAAGATTCCTCACCACGACAATGAATGGTTTGATTCTATGTAAAATGAGTGTTTAGTTCTTTGTAATAAAAATACGAGTAGTTGTTTTCAAACCAAAAATATCCAATATATTCTTATATGTTAACTAATGTTGATTTATTTAAGTGCTTGCAATCACATGGGAAAATTCATATTTTTGTTTTTCTCTCTCTTCCTTTTCCCCATTTATAGTCTCCGTATTTTTTTAGGAGTTACATGTTGACCCACACAAATATTATGGAATGTGATATTGATTTTCTTATAATACGGAGTAATGATGCAAGTGGTAGATGTGTTCATTATTTACTGTAAATGTTTGATAGTGGGTAAATAATTTATTATAAGAAAAGATGATGTGAGTATGCATAGGGACAATAGAAACAAGATAAATAATAAATAATGGGGAGTGGGGACCTTGGGGTGTAATATTTTAATGTAGACATTACTCCCTCTGTATTTTATTAAGTGATGCGCTTTTCTTATTCGACCGTATTTTAATAAGTGATACACTTTCTATTTTTGGCATGCCATGGTCCTCACTTTTAATTATACTAGTTGTTGGACCGCACGCTATCCTCCAAGTTAGCAAAATAAAATTGGTGAAATTATTTGACCTAAAGATCTCAATTACATTTAGTTAATGTAATTTTTATATTGTATTTGTGTGAAGAAACATCAGCTTATGAGTTTTGGGTTCTAGTATATTATTTTTAGACTAAGATTGTCATACTATATATTAAGTGCATTATTGTGTTACATGTGTCACATGTGTTGCCTAAATGAGCTGAAACAATATTACATATTAGCATAGTTCTTTAAAAGTAGTAATATTAAGAATGTTTCTAAATAGATCTCTAATCTAAGTATTGTTGATCACAAATCAATAATATTGATTAAATCGATAGTGACAACTCAAAGTTTAAACAAAAAAAAAAAAAAAATTATGCTACCACATTGTTTACCGTGACCTAACAAAAAAAAGTTACTCATACGTGCTAATAATGGTGCTAAATAGAATATTCTTGTTTAGGACATTTTTTTCTATCAGCATGAACCCATGAAATCAAATGCTAATTAATTGTGTGGTTTCGATAATCTTCTTGCTAATCTTATGAAGCGTAAAATAGATTACACAAAACTGGCACAAGGATCTTATTTTTTCAGGCGAATTATCACTCCGTTTCTGTAACCTGGTCATAAAATGATAGTGCAATTTACTCTCGCTCTATCTTGATCACATAACGGTAATCAAGTTATTATAAGTGGCAAAAAGTCCTTGGAATGTGGGGCTGAACACTACAATATTATCTTTCTTTAATAGAGCAACATAGTTGTTGTTAGGGAATACAAACGGCTCATGACACGTCGATACATGGGCCATACGCAATAGGCCCAGATGGACATTAACGGGAGTAAAATACGAATATTAGGGATGGCCCACGAGGGACAACCCGTAAGGGTCGGTCAGCCCACAATCATTAAGGTCTTCTAATGGAATTCCACCGACTGAATGGACCCCTAAACCTAACAGAAATCGACTGGACAAAGAGTTCGTGTTGACCAAGGAATCAAATTAGGGTTTCTTCCGTATATTCCTATATATACGGCCCGGATATACAACAGAAAGGCACGCAATCAATAAATCTCAAACCTAATTCTGGAACTTGAGCCCAGAACCTCCGTCTAACTCCGGTCAAGGAAGAAGACTCTTGAAGACCTCTCGTCGTCTTTACCGGACGACTCATTAGTCAAGGATCCCCTATATTTGTACCGAAACAATTTGGCGCCGTCTGTGGGGATTCAAACAAAAAGCTAGCAAGAAACCATGTCTAATAGAGATTACGATGGACGAGTCCGTACCAACTCTACGGGATCTGGAGAGAACGGCTGCCACCAGGACCAACCCATGGCTGACGCGGAACCCATAGGTCTCAATATGACCAACCGGGTATCCGACGATCGACCTATGGTGGAAACCCCTGTTGTGGCCAGACTGATTACCGAAAACCTTCCAGGATCCTCGAACGCTGCACCAATCACGCCGGAACAAGTGGCCGACTGCATGAACTTGATGAAAAACCTGCTCGAGGCCTTCTCTCAAGTCGCGACGCCTCATCAGAACCAACCCAGGGTGGAACCTGTCCGCCAGGAGAATAGGGCAGAGCCTCCCAGGGAAACCCTAAGTAGGCACAAGACCAGTGAGACAAGATCTCACCGCAGAAGTAACGTCTGGAGAAGAGAGGACACCCCGAGCCAAACGAGGAGACGTTCTCCCCCTAGAGGATCTGTCCGGACCCCTAGAAGTTGGGAACGTCTGAGAACAGATTGGGAAGAAGAAGAATAGAATAGAAAGAACGCCCAAGAAAGACACCCCTCGTGGTTCGTGGCCGAACAGGTGGAATCATCTGGGTCCTCTCGTTCTGAGTACGCTCCAAGACGACAAAGAAGGACACGGACACCACCTAAGAGGATTGAGAATGAGAAAACCCGCCTACGATCTGAGGTGGTGCTCCCACCACCCAGATCCTTCGAAGGACGATCTTCCACCAGGGCTCGATCACGAAGGTCGTCACCACACAACGGGAGAGGTCGCCATCCCACTCGACCATCGATCGACCGATCACCTCCAAGGAAAGAAAGGTCTAGGCACGACGCCGGGGGGCACACCGGTCGACACCCCAGCGAGATCATGATCCCGAAAGGTTCCCCTTTCACTCCAGGGATCCTTGAGGGAACCTCTCCCAAGGATGAAACTCCCTAGCCACATCAAGTATGACGGCGTCACAGATCCCGACGATCACATAGCTGCGTACGAAGGACATATGTACCTGTCACTAGAGGAAAGAACATCATAAATTGCCCTTAAAATAGGCTTATAAGTTGCCAATTATAAGGGCAACATATGGGGGGTCACTTTTGTGAAATTATCAAAGGTTTCCCTTAACAAGGGCAACTTATAATCTTATAAGTTGCCCTTGTTTGCAACAAGGGCAACTTATGTGAAACTTATAAGTTGCCCTTGTTGCATACAAGGGAAACTTATAAGCTTCACATAAGTTCCTCTTGTTTGAAACAAGGGCAACTTATAAGCTTCACATAAGTTGCTCTTGTTGCAAAAAAGGGCAACTTTTGAGTTTTTTTTTTTTTTTTTTTAAAAAAAAATCTGCAATATAATTCCTGATATTTTGCAATATAAAATTCTGCATTATAATTTATAGAATACTGTTTCACCAAACATCATCTTGACATTCCTAAAAAACGATATAAATTTCAAATTTCCAATAATAATAATACCGATTAATTCAAATGTAATTAATTAAATCGATAAATAACAAAATAAAGTAAGAATCACGGATAACTACAAGCCTGCTCTATTTATTACACTGAGGGTAATTCACAATCGTTGAAGTAAGTAGCCCACTTGTCTCGAACTTCATCCAACTCCTCTTTGGTAAAGGGCTCCTCCCTTGGAGTTGTGAAAACCTTTAAAAGAACAACGTACATGCAAACCAATAAATTAAATTAAGTTTCATATGCGAAAACAGAAATTATATTGGTCTTGAAAACAACTTTCTGAGTGTACTAAGATTCATTTCTAGTTCTTTATGCACATCTAAGGCTCACTTAGCTCGATATAGATCATATTTGGCCAAAAATGGCATTTTCGATCCCAAATATCAACAAATGAACCTAAGTACACTTCCTAAATCTTTTTCATGATTTATATGATTAGTTATATGTTTATAAGACTCATTTCAAGTTCGTTATGCACGCTTATGGGTCATTTGGGTCGATATAGGTCATTTATGGCCAAAAATGGCATTTTCGATCCCAACTACCAACAAACAAACCTATTTCCACATTCTAACCCTTTTTCATGATTCATATGATTAGTTATATGTTTATGAAACTTATTTCAAGTTCGTTATGCAAGCCCAAGGGTCATTTGGGTCGATATAGGCCATTTATGGCCAAAAATGTCATTTTCGATACCAACTATCAACAAACAAACCTATTTCCACATTCTAACCCTTTTTCATGATTCATATGATTAGTTATATGTTTATGAAACTCATTTCACGTTCGTTATGCAAGCCTAAGGGTCATTTGGGTCGATATAGGTCATATATGGCCAAAAATGTCATTTTCGATCCCAACTACTAACAAACGAACCTATAGCCACATTCTAAACCTTTTTCATGATTCATATGATTAGTTATATGTTTATAAGACTCATTTTAAGTTCGTTATGCACGCCTATGGGTCTTTTGGGTCGTTATAGGTCATTTATGGCCAAAAATGAAATTTTCGATCCCAACTACCAACAAACGAACCTCTTTCAACATTCTAACAATTTTTAGTGATTCATATGATTAGTTATATGTTTATAAGACTCATTTCAAGTTCGTTATGCACGCCTAAGGGTCATTTGGGTCGATATAGGTCATTTATGGCCAAAAATGGCATTTTCAATCCCAACTACCAACAAACGAACCTATTGCCATATTCTAAACTTTTTTCATGATTCATATGATTAGTTATATGTTTATAAGACTCATTTTAAGTTCGTTATGCACGCCTATGGGTCATTTGGGTCGATATAGTTAATTTACGGTCAAAAATGGCATTTTCGAACCCAACTACCAACAAACGAACCTATTTCCATATTCTAAACGTTTTTCATGATTTATATGATTAGTCATATGATTATAACACTCATTTCAAGTTCGTTACGCACGCCTAAGGGTCATTTGGGTCGATATAGGTCATTTATGGCCAAAAATGACATTTTCGATCCCAACTACCAACAAACGAACTTATATCCACATTCTAAACCTTTTTCATGATTTATATGATTAGTTATATGATTATAAGACTCATTTCAAGTTCGTTATGCACGCCTAAGGGTCATTTGGGTCGATATAGGTCATTTATGGCCAAAAATGGCATTTTCGATCCCAATTACCAACAAACAAACTGTAGACACCTACTTTTGTCCCCATTCCCGAAAGGGAAAGGTTCGATGATGAAGACCTAAAAACTCCACTTGACAACGCATCTCCTATAAAATAAACGAATCTCGATTCCCCATTTCATTTCACCCGAAACCTGCTATTTATGGAAACCTGCTAAAAATAGTAACTGCCGTAAAAGGTAGCTTCTAAAAGTGGCAAATCATAAAAGATAGAAACCTGTCAGAATTAGGTGTTGCATTCCAATATAAATCCTAAATGAGATAGAAAACCGCGAGAATCCTATTCCTAATAGGATTCGGAAATAAGAGTTACGTATTAATTAAAATCCTAACGAGCCTAGAGTTCGTAACGGGCCCAGACGCATTCCGTCATAAAATTGATACGCGCTAAAAGACTCAAATAAATCTCAAAATCTACGGATTTCAGGAATCCGAATCTGACTAAAGAAAACGGCCCAGACCCTATTTTCAACGCCTGGCTCTGGGCGCCGAAATCTTCGGCGCCCAGGCCTGGGCGCTGAAAATACCTGGGTACGTGTTTTTTTCTAATTCTTTGTGGATTAGAACTCTGCAATTCTATATTTCCACGAACTCTTCCCTATAAATAGGCCCCTAAATTCGAAGTGAAAGGAACACAACAACACACAATTATATTCTGAGTATTGACTCCAACCCTTAGCCTAAGCCTCACGCTGCGAAACTGTTCACGCGTTCTGTCGCAATCGATCCATAAATTGAACAGAACGTATCCTGTCCCATAATTGAGATTCGTTAAATAAAAAGGAGAAATAGCAAAGTCAAAGTGGTTAGTTTTCTGAGAACCGTGACACACCTCTCAAGGGTGCGTCGTAATGTGTCCCTTTTCGATGATTTAACTGCTTTCCTCGCCCTTTTTATGAACTGTTAAACTAACCTAATCTGATTGTTCTATCACGCCTAACAAATATAATATTTTTGGGAAATCGGATCATCATGCTAGGTCCCTCAATGCTATTTAAATCAGATAATCACGATCGAATTAGTATTATATGTTGCATATTGCTAAAATCAACTCAGATTAGTTTAATAGTTAACGCATGTCCCTTCAATTATTTATGCTGAGCTAGTAAGGATATCCTGCCTCTGGAGTTATCGACGAGCAAAGTACTCCTCTCGGTAGTTACAGTCCCCCGAACCCTCAATCTCTACCTTGCGGGTGTATATTGAGAGATCCCCACACCAGGGATCACAAGGGAACCTACGGCCGTCGTGGTCAAACATAATTGCACTCCCTTTATGTCACGATAACCGGGTTTTGTCAGTTTTTCTCATTGTCGTTAAAAACTGAATGGCGACTCCTATATTACTAGTCAATTGGGTGTATACTCACAGGAAATCCAATTACACTTGATTGAATAAAAAGAATCGTCACACCCACGAGGGACGAGGTCATGCATTAGCCTCGCGCTTTTTCGACCCCCTCACAGTGGCGACTCCACTGGGGATAGTGAAGGAAATACTCGTGCTTGTAGGTAATCAAAATAGCCGAAGGGTGAAACGATCCTACCCCGCGTTTATTTCCCCATCAAGTTGGGACGACCTGAAAAATCAGCATATTAATGTGAACGGGCAGAACATCATAACGAATCTCGGCTCCCTCGGGAGTTGGGACTAAGGATACCTTTTTTCGCCAATAGGGGGGGTGCATACGCCGCGCATGTTTCCCACTCGGTACTTGTGCAGGTAGTACACCTATACCGAACCCAATCGCTCGCTCATTAGGTCCCTCTCGCCTGCATGCCCCCTTGGCTTGTACTTGCGGGTTGGCCTCTTGAGCGAAATTCGTCTGTTGAAGACACTACCTCGACCGGGGCATGTGTTGGATCTACGATAGAAGCGGTACCAAGCCAGGCGCAAATAAACTACCCATAGAAGCCTATCATAAACTACGTGGCATATTTAATTTTCAAATCCATGTTTGTAATGTAGTTATGTGTAGCGAAATATGCGATTGTGTCTGACAAACTATCCTAGAAAACCAACGACCTTAAAAACTGCCCAAACATTCATAGACTAATTTGCCAAAGAGTTATACCGAAACACGTGTTCCGCAAACCCGAATGATCGCCACAAAAAAAGCGACGCTCGGGACGGCCTGTAATGAATCCCACAAACGCTGTTACGCGTAAAGGACGTTATTAGGCAAGCACGCAAGTCGAAGTCGCATAAACAGAAGACAGAAAACGAGAACCAGCCAGGGACGCATTTTCAACGCCCCTGGCTGGGCGCCAGAATTTCTCACGCCCCTAGCTGGGCGCTGAAGTTGCTGCTTGGCCTTCTGGTCAGGCGCAGCAGCCTCGGTACCCGAGTGAAAGGAAAATACGTAGCGCAAAAAAAAATGTTCATCAAAAGAATTGCTACGAGGGCGTAAGAAAAGCACTCGATTTCAAAAAGCGACTCGTGAAAAATTAATAACTCTTTGTGTCGTTGTTGGGCCTCCTACGATGGCAATGCTCGGCACCAAAACCGAACATGCTAACAACTATGAATGTCACACGGGCAAGTGTTTCGAAAATCCAAAGAATGACCACAAAAAAAAACCAAAAAGTGTACCGACAGAAGAAAGAGTGAAAAACCAATTTAGAGAGTCGAAGTCTAGACTAAGTAATGCTTGAAACTTTGGGAACCTAAACTTTAGCTTATCTTATGCCTAGGGCTGGTCCTGCCACTTGGTGCCGATCAGGGAATCAACGGTTAGTGCGTCTCGAAGATACATCACCAACATCAGGTTTAGTGACTCCAAGCTCCGTCCGTCGTCCCTCATTTTAAGGATCTCCGCTTCCCCAACCTCGATTCGCACCTTCAAACATGTCCATCGAAGATTTGCGAGACCAGATGGTCCAAATGACCCAACTTATGGGCCAACTGAAAATGGAAAATGAAGCTTTAGCGGCTGCGCAAGCCAAAAATGACCTCGATAACGAGAAGAGGATTGAAAAAATGGTCCTACAGCAAACCATGGGGAGCAAATACTTCTCCCTCGATCCTGAACCTTTTCCTGGAAAATTACCAGAAAAGTTCAGTTCATCTGACTTACCAAAGTTCAAGGCCACGGACAACCCCCGTGATCATCTACTGAGCTTTGTGAATACCATGAACTTGAAAGGCGTGGACAAGTCCATGTACTTACCTGCCTTTCCTTTGTCCTTGGAACCGGTGCCGCTCAAATGGTACTATCACCAGGACCCTAAGCTCTTCCCCACTTGGGAAGACTTTGTCAATGTCTTCATCAAGCAATACTCGTCGAACATGGATTTCCAAGTCACCATGCACGACCTGGAAGTTCTCTTCCAAAAGAAAAATGAGGGTTTCACAACCTACTTTGCTAGATGGAGGGACCAGGCGGCCCAGCTAATCAATAGGCCTCCCAAAACAGAATTGGTCCAAAAATTCATTGACAACCTGGACCCGGCTTACAGACAACACCTTAGGTACCTGGGACTTGACACTTTCAAAAGAGTTTATGATGTGGGAATAAAGATCGAGGACAACCTCGCCAAAACCATACACAGCAAACCCACATATAAGACCAACACCTATAATCGGGGTAACACATCCCAAGCCCAAGAAGTCCATGCTGTAGAAGAGACTCCCGCCCGAAGAAACCCTGTAAGATGGGTCCGAGACCGAAAGTTTGCCCCACTCGGGTCAACTTTGGTACAAGCCTTTGAAAGACTAACCAATCAAGGAAAGTTGAGACCTATAGGCCCCACCCGTGACCCTCCTGTCAAAAGCAAATATTGGGTCGAAGGTACTTACTGCAAATTCCATCAAGGAAATGGGCATGACACTGAAAACTGCTGGAGTCTAAAACATACGATCCAGGACATGATAGAGGATGAAGTGATACCTCTCCCTAACGTTGGCAAACCCAACAACAACAAGAGCCCACTCGGCTCTTGTCACATCTCTCTCGACCAACCAGAGAATTTCGACCCCACGGTGTATATTACACCTCAAGGTGCACCACTCGCTGTGGTCCCTATGGATCGAATCGAGAGGGAAGTGTGCGGTGTGTGGAACGATGATGCTGAAGATATTTACCTATCTCAAGTCTCGGGCCAGGACTTCTTCACGGAAACTTGGCCCGGGTATGCTTTCATTGACACCACCCCTCAGGAGCCCGAGGTCGACAACCTCACCCGATCCGGAAGGATATACCAACCGGATATTCACCCGCCTCCTATGGACGACATCCCGGTTAGGAAAACTCCTGAGAATGGACGGCACCCCACCGTCGCGGAAGTCATTGAAAATCCTATCCTGAAACAACTAAAAAGAACCAAGGCTGAGATTACCATCTGGGATCTTATGTGTACTTCAAAGGAACATCGCGAAAAGCTTATTCGCTCACTTGACCTCATCTCAGTACCTACAGATATCACACCTGAATCATTGGTTAGCCATGTCACGAGAGATGCCGGAGAAAAGGCCATAGTTTTCACTGATAAAGACTTACCCAAAGAGGGGGGTGCTCACAATAAAGCCCTTTACCTAGTGGTTGGATGCAAAGGACAAAACATCCCCCTAACGCTCGTAGATAATGGTTCGGCGGTTAATGTCTACCCATTGCGAACCGCCCATTGCTTGGGGCTAGGAAGCGATGACTTCCAAACCTCCACGCAAGGGGTACGAGCTTATGATAACTCCCGAAGGCCTGTATTGGGGAAAATCAACCTTACCATACAAACCGGGCCTGTGGCACGCACCACGGAGTTTCAGATAATCGACATCAAACCCACTTTCAACCTCCTCTTGGGGCGACCTTGGATCCATTACTTAGGAGGTGTGGCTTCTACCTTGCACCAAATGGTTAAACTTAACCATAACGGGGTAATACTAGAAATCCGCGCCCCTCCTCTCGACGTCAGTTGTACTATGGTTGGAACGGCTGAAGTAGCAGACGACCTCTATGGGTTTCAAATGGAAGAAACAATCCAGTTCATCGAAGATTATGATCCAGCATTCCTAGACCCGCATGCATCCCGAGTCATCCCTAGAATGCTGTTAGCTCAAGGCTATTTTCCAGGAACCCCATTGGGCATAAGGAAGAAGGAATGCACATTCCATCATTTTCCCGACAAATCTACTCCCTTTGGCTTAGGTTATGAACCAACGGAGGAAGATATTGCTGACCGCCTATCTAGGCTACGCCTTAACAAAACCAAACAAACCACCCTCCTTCCCCCATATCAAAGGACCCTTAACGGGATGTTCATTCGGGAAGGAGAAGAACACCCATGCTGTGATTTCCCTGAACCCTTCGTTCAGGATGGCTTGCTAAAACCCGGATTTGAAATTTTCCATGACTGCCACACCTTGGATGAGGCACCCCACCTCACCAAGACTAAAACAGCTGAAATATTGGACAACCAGGCTCTATGGACATTGTTTAACGAATCGAGGCCTATGGAGAACGAGACTGTGATGACTACCCTAGCTTTACAAGATGAAGGTTTCGATCCAACCCGGTTAATCTCTCCTGCATCAACACTAGAAGAGGTCGAGAACGGATGGGTGAAGACATATCAGTGGGTCAACACAAAAGGAATGGAATTCAAGATGAGTACCGGTGAAGGACCGAAGTTTTATGAGACTAAACCCCAGGCTTGAGCCACATAGAGCACCATTAGTAAAAAGCGCCTAGTGGTTCTTTAGATTGATAGAAAAAATAATAGAGACTTTAGATGGTCCTAAGGCCCTTTAGAATATGGGTCAGTTTTATTTCAGTGTGTTTTCCTTACTTTCTGAATCAATAAAGGCGTAATATTTCTCCTAAAAATTTTATTCTAACACTAAATGTACTTGCAAAATACAAAAATAAAGAGGCGGCCCACTCTAGGCCCAACAAACAAAGCCCACTCGGTTTTGAAATAGTGCCATGGGAACCAATTCCCGAAACCCACAAAATAAACCACACTATCCCATTCATATCCCCAAAACCTAAAAAGCCAACCAGTGTCATCATAAGAGCCAATCCATGCAACCCAAAATCAAAGGAAATCAAAAATTTAAAACAATGCAAATGTTACCAAAAAAAACAGATTCATAAAACATAGATTCCATCATACCCTTCACTAACAACCCACCTCCAAAACCTACACAAAGATCTTCATAACTTCCGCACCCTAACTCCATTTTCAAAACTGTTTTGAGTCACCAATGGAAAAAGTTAATCCGGACAAAAGTGCATTTCACGCTAACAGTCAAAAAACCTCCAAGATAGCCTCAAAATTAACTATAAATACGAAGCAAAATATCAAGGCACAAAAAAAAAGGGGAATGGAAATAAACGCAAGAGCATGTGAAGCAAAGCGTCAAAAATTGACCGCCCAAGTTATTTTCAGCGCCCAGGGCTGGGCGCCGAAATTTCTGACGCCCCAGCCTGGGCGTTGAAACTCTCTGCCTGCCAAAAGTATTCTTTTCAGAAGTGCTCGTCATTTTATCCGCACACAACGGAAAAATAACGAACACTTGGGGGGTACAATACGTATCCGAATAGGCTTGCCAACCGAGAATATAGCCATACAAATTAGTCGAATTTCGAATTTCATATTCTACACGACTTATGGCAAAAAAAAATGGCAGATGAAAATAATGATAATACTTCACTCATTTGACCGACTAAGTAATATGTTTCCACCTCAGGGCATATCTACCGAAATCCGGCATACTAGAACTAATTCAAAAGCTAGAACTACGCGCGACCTGATTCTGACAAGATACGTAGGCAATCCTTACCAAGGATTCGGTCCAAATAAAAATAATATATTCTTTGCAAAAAAAGTGTTAGACATATAAAATACATAAAAAAGAGGAGAAACAAAAATAAATGAAAACTAAAAATACGCCTTTATTAAAATATAATAAGAAGGAAAACAGAGTGCTAAAAATAAAAACAAACACGACTGAAATAAATAGAGGGCACCTACACCCTAGCAAGAACTACACTACTCTAGTTCTTCTGGATCATCAAATAAAGTCTTGTAGAGGGCAATATTCACAGGATCCACTCCCACAGTCCTCTGCGCTGCCCCAATGTCAATCTCCATAAGAACCGGCTCCTGGACACTAACTTCCAAAGATGCCAAGGCTTCAGAAACGTTCTCAGTTATAGCCCGCTCAGCCTCGAGGGCACAGGCAATGATGGGAGAAGGATTATTATCACCAACTAGACTAGCCGCTGTTTCTACAGGCGGCTGAGCCTTCCTAACCCATACATTGTTCCGGCGACGATCTCCGCGAGAGCTTGCATTTCTTTTAACAACAGCAGGCCCCTTCATGTTAGGCATCTTTTTAGGCCTGAAACTGGAACGGGGAGGAACTTCCTTTCGCTTTCGATCAGGACGAGCTTTCACAGTCTTAACACTATAGGCACGAGGTTTGGCAGAATCAGGACCCTCATACATAACACAAATACGAGGTATCAAAAGCTCAGCCGACTCCCCGTTACGAGCCTCGGTCCTCACATCTTTGTCATCGGAGCTCATCCACAACTTGTAGTTTTCAGAAAGACCCACAAAGCCATTTGTAGCTACGGCCCAACGCGAGGACCCGTGTTTGTGAAAAGGCCGCTACCTTAGGTGGTACCGTATCAGAAAAGGGGATAGTCTGCCTTAAACCATATTGACGCATGACTCGGTAAGGGAAAATATAAATGGGACGAGATAGCCCCAACAAAGAAACATAAACCGATACATCAGACCCCCCTGTCATAGTAGTCAAACCCCACCATGGTACCACCCACTTAATAGAACAAATGCCATAAGTAAAAAAGGAGGTCCATTCGGCCTCGTCCTGGCCTTGGTGCAAGTATTTTCGGTTACCCAAAGCTATAGGGCGATAATGTTTAGGATCGGCAGGAGCTTCCAAAAGTCTAAGCCATTCCGCAAGCCAAATATGTAAAAACAGGTACGATCGAATCAAAAGAATGAAAAGAAAGAAAAAAACGGTTCCTGGGGCGCAGTTTCAACGCCCAGGACCAGGCGCCGAATATTCCAGCGCCCAGCCCTGGGCGCTGAAACTCAGCCCCAGGAAAAAAGAAATATATGCAAAAGAAAAACATACATGTGCGCAAGGAAAGGACCGATTACCTGCAGCAATAGGGGGCTCCCCTTAAAATATTCAGATTTGGCGCCCTTCTTCAGTTCATCCGCACTCAGCAAAGTCTCAGCAACAACCAACGGCATAATAGAATAGCAACTTTCCATCTGGCTAATCAAGGGGATCAACCTTATGTCACCGAACCCACCATTATTATTCGACAGCAAATAATGATTCAACAAGCAAAATACAAGGGCTCGAATGTTCAATTTTTGTTCGGTCATATTCTTACTAGGCCTAAAGTGATGTTTTACAAGTTTCGCCAAGTTAACCTTATCATCTACAACAATTTCAGCAAACATATTATCATCAAGCCCTAGGAAAGCCCTTATGGTTGTTTTACCCTCTTCAATAGTGCCAGGGGTAACAAGAGTAGCATTAGTAGGATAACCAAGGATCGCAGCAAATTCATCAGGCAAAGGACATATTTCATTGCCCCGAAAGGCAAAAACATGATGATCGGAGTCCCAAAAGCTTAGGGCAGCATGCAGAAAGTTATAATCAATATTAATTTGTTGTAAACCTAAAAGTGCCTCTAAGTGGTATTCTTTTAACAAAGCTTTTTCTGTGGGAGTAAGCGCCCGCAGCCAACGCCTAACAGTCCATTGGAGTGAGAAAGTAGGGATCGACATGGCAAAAGCAGTGAATAATTAGAGCACAGCAAAAGAAGAGAAAGAATTTGAGAGTGGTGGAAAATAAGGACGTATCTAGCCCCTATATATAGCTGAACGCACCCAATGACATCCTGATCCCATTCGGAAACGTGTTAGGAAATCCGAAAATCAAATATTACCAGGAAAGGATTTTCAGCGCCCACGCGTGGGCGCCGAAATGTTTAACGCCTGAACTTGGGTGCTGAAAATGCAGCCCAAGGCCCAGATTTCACAAAACACGGAACAGGAAAGGACTTAAGACCGTGTTGCTAAACACGAGGCCCTGTTGCAAGTAGGATCAAGCCCAAAGCACCTTTAGCTCCCAAATAAGCAAAAAAATATATAATAAAAAAATATAATAAAACTTGGTCGAAACTTAGACTCGTCTCAGAAAATGCTCATGTGCACTTTTAAAAAAAAAGCAAGTTAAATATCATGGTCATTCTTCGAAACACCAAAAATATGTGTCGTCAAGTCATTGGTTTTCCAAATAAAAAATGTCTGTCTCTCAAAGGGTTAATCCAGGCCAAGCTAAAATCGGATGTCACCTGAAAACTAAAGTCGCACTCCACGGCTTCGCTAAAGTAGCACACTACTATAGAAGGTCGCTCGCACATACGAGCATGACCCCAAACATGATTACAAGATGCGAAAAACAACCGACGAGCCCCAGTGCTTGGGGGCTCGGGAAAAATAGACTCCAACGAGGAGCGCGCGATCAAAATCACATTCTCGGACTGCGCCATACACCATATCATGTTTGGATATCTCAAAAAAGAACAACAAATAGGTTCGACCTCATCGAAAGGACGTCACTGACGCTTGTGCACGGTCCTCTGATCAAAGACCAAGTCGAGCCATAAAGACTAGCTCAAAATCACGAAATCGGACGGTCGCAAGACAAAGATCCGTCTGAACACGTTGTCAGCCCACGTTCAGGTTACAACTAAATTCGAGCACCCCTCGAAAGAATTCGCTCTTGCAAGAATGAATAAATGAAATTCTCAAAAGAAATCACAAAGAACCAAAAAAATAGGAACTTGCCCATCTTCAGTCGGCAAGATCGCGTCACAAACCGCGCGAGTTCCCAAATCGAAAAGAAAACGAATTCAGGGACGTCCACCCTCAGCGGACAGGGCTCGCCCACCCTCAGCGGGCGGGGTCTGCGTCACTAGCCGCGCAGGTCCTCAGTTTTCGACAAAAATAAAGTTTTCAAATTTAAAATAGGCTCGCCATCTTCAGCCGGCGGGGTCTACGGCGCAAACCACGTAGGTCCTTATTTTCAAAAAAGAAAAAAAAATTTCAAAATAGATTCGTCCACTTCTATCGGACGGGGTGTCCACCCTTAGCGGACAGGTTCGCCATCTTCAGCCGGCGGGGTCTACGTCACAAACCGCGTAGGTCCTTATTTTTAAAACATCAAAACAGATTCGTCCACTTCTATCGGACGGGGCGTCCACCCTCAGCGGACAGGCTCGCCATCTTCAGCTGGCGGGGTCTGCGTCACTAACCGCGCAGGTCCTTAGTCGCTGCAGCGATAACTTTTGCTGGATTTTCCTTCGTTTTACGTCCTATAAAAACAAGGGTGCTGGATTTTCCTTCGTTTTACGTCCTATAAAAACAAGGGGGTTTTCTCGTTTAGCTAGCCCTGAAAATGAGAATCTTTAAAAACATTTTTACCTCGTGATTGGGCTTGGCCAGGCCCAATTACACTTTATAGCTTTGATTTCAAAAACGTCTGTAGCTACTCCCAATGACAAAGTGAGGGAGTTTCTACGCACCTTTAGATCCTTCCAATGACAAAGTGAGGAAGTTTCTATACTATCAGTTGACAAATCCCAATGACACGTGAGGGATATGTCGACACTTCAAGTGATGACCCTTAAGTCAAATGTTATCACTCGGGGGCTCGTGAGACCCTCGCAAAACAGGTCACATACACCATGGCTTATGTGACGCACTCCGTCTAAATACTTTGACCATCGTCTTACTCCAAGACTCAGTCAAAGTGGGGGCTAACTGTAGACACCTACTTTTGTCCCCATTCCCGAAAGGGAAAGGTTCGATGATGAAGACGTAAAAACTCCACTTGACAACGCATCTCCTATAAAATAAACGAATCTGGATTCCCCATTTCATTTCACCCGAAACCTGCTATTTATGGAAACCTGCTAAAAATAGTAACTGCCGTAAAAGGTAGCTTCTAAAAGTGGTAAATCATAAAAGATAGAAACCTGTAAGAATTAGGTGTTGCATTCCAACATAAATCCTAAATGAGATAGAAAACCGCGAGAATCCTATTCCTAATAGGATTCGGAAATAAGAGTTACGTATTAATTAAAATCCTAACGAGCCTAGAGTTCGTAACGGGCCCAGACGCATTCCGTCATAAAATTGATACGCGCTAAAAGACTCAAATTAATCTCAAACTCTACGGATTTCGGGAATCCGAATCTGACTAAAGAAAACGGCCCAGACCCTATTTTCAACGCCTGGCTCTGGGCGCCGAAATCTTCGGCGCCCAGGCCTGGGTGCTGAAAATACCTGGGTACGTGCTTTTTTCTAATTCTTTGTGGATTAGAACTCTGCAATTCTATCTTTCCACGAACTCTTCCCTATAAATAGGCCCCTAAATTCGACGTGAAAGGAACACAACAACACACAATTATATTATGAGTATTGACTCCAACCCTTAGCCTAAGCCCCGCGCTGCGAAACTGTTCACGCGTTCTGTCGCAATCGATCCATAAATCGAACAGAACGTATCCTGTCCCATAATTGAGATTCGTTAAATAAAAAGGAGAAATAGCAAAGTCAAAGTGGTTAGTTTTCTGAGAACCGTGACGCACCTCTCAAGGGTGCGTCGTAATGTGTCCCTTTTCGATGATTTAACTGCTTTCCTCGCCCTTTTTATGAACTGTTAAACTAACCTAATCTGATTGTTCTATCACGCCTAACAAATATAATATTTTTGGGAAATCGGATCATCATGCTAGGTCCCTCAATGCTATTTAAATCAGATAATCACGATCGAATTAGTATTATATGTTGCATATTGCTAAAATCAACTCAGATTAGTTTAATAGTTAACGCATGTCCTTTCAATTATTTATGCTGAGCTAGTAAGGATATCCTGCCTCTGGAGTTATCGACGAGCGAAGTATTCCTCTCGGTAGTTACAGTCCCCCGAACCCTCAATCTCTACCTTGCGGGTGTATATTGAGAGATCCCCACACAAGGGATCACAAGGGAACCTACGGCCGTCGTGGTCAAACATAATTGCACTCCCTTTATGTCACGATAACCGGGTTTTGTCAGTTTTTCTCATTGTCGTTAAAAACTGAATGGCGACTCCTATATTACTAGTCAATTGGGTGTATACTCACAGGAAATCCAATTACACTTGATTGAATAAAAAGAATCGTCACACCCACGAGGGACGAGGTCATGCATTAGCCTCGCGCTTTTTCGACCCCCTCACACAAACCTATTTCCATATTCTAAACGTTTTCATGATTCATATGATTAGTTATATGATTATATGACTCATTTCAAGTTCGTTATGCACGCCTATTGGTCATTTGGGTCGATATAGGTCATTTATGGCCAAAAATGGCATTTTCGATCCCAACTACCAAGAAATGAACTTATATCCACATTCTAAACCTTTTTCATGATTTATATGATTATAAGACCCATTTCAAGTTCGTTATGCACGCCTAAGGGTCATTTGGGTCGATATAGGTCATTTATGGCCAAAAATGGCATTTTCAATCCCAATTACCAACAAACGAACCTATTTCCATACTCTAAACGTTTTCATGATTCATATGATTAGTTATATGATTATAAGACTCATTTCTTGTTCGTTATCCATGCCTATGGGTCATTTGGGTCGATATAGGTCATTTATGGCAAAAAATGGCATTTTCGATCCCAACTACCAACAAACAAACCTAAGTCCAAATTCTAAACGTTTTTCATGATTTATATGATTAGTCATATGATTATAAGACTCATTTCAAGTTCGTCATGCACGCCTATGGGACATTTGGGTCGATATAGGTCATTTATGGCAAAAAATGTCATTTTCGATTCCAACTACCAACAAACAAACCTAAGTTCAAATTCTAAACCTTTTTCATGATTCATATGATTAGTTATATGATTATGAAACTCATTTCAATTTCGTTACGCACGCCTAAGGGTCATTTGGGTCGATATAGGTCATTTATGGCCAAAAATGGCATTTTCGATCCCAATTACCAACAAACAAACCTAAGGGTCCACATTCTAAACCTTTTTCATGATATTTATGATTATTTATATGATTATAAGACTTATTTCAAGTTCATTACGCACGCCCAAGGGTCATTTGGGTTGATATAGGTCATTTATGGCCAAAAATGGCATTTTCGATCCCAAATCTAAACAAATGAACCTAAGTCCAAATTCTAAACCTTTTTTATGTGTCATATGCTTAGTTAGATGTTTCTAAGATTCATTTCAAGTTATCTATGCACAGCTAAGGCTCATTTGGCTCGATATAGGGCATATATGGCCCAAAATGACATATATAGTCCAAATTCTAAACATTTTAACCATAAGCACACAGAGAAAATAGTCAAACTTATATTAAAAGAAATGAACTTAAAAACAAATCAAGACTACGAGGCCTAAGCCCAAAGAGTCAGGCTCAAAATATGTCTGTTATTTACTTCCATTGTTCATGCTCAGATTTATGTGCTGAATATTTTTAGTAGGACTTTTATGCACTTAAATTATCATTCCAGATATATTTAGGTGATATTCTATTTGAAGGGAGTACATGTCCCATATATGGATTTACTGCGAATTACAAGTTTTTGTTCTTCAAATTGTCGAACATATGCTTAATCTTTTTGCAAGTTTACTGTCATATCATTCTCTTTAGTTACTACCTTTTTTGTCAAGTTTTGCATTGCTATTTGTTTAACTGGCTCCTTCTTTTCTTTAATTTTCAAGTTCCACTTATGTACTAGGGAGGAGTTTCATAAAGTTTTGAACTTGGCCTGCATTTATAGCTTTCTGTTAAGCTTCGTCTTCAACTAAAGGTGCAAGGAACTGTAGTTCCACTGTGTTTGAGGAGCCTACAATATAAAATTACTTCACAGAGACTGATCTTTTCTGAAATTCTATCAGATTAACATCCCGAACGCATGCAACGCTTGTTCGAGATTTTCTAGAGTGTGTAGTATGTATAGGTCATTAATTAGTGTGTTGTGTAGTTGTTGCTTGTATGTGTTTGCCGCATCAATTGCATGTAGAAGGAGGGATGGTCAATGTTGTGGGTTTTCTAGTTTCTGCTGCAAACTAGTTATTATGCTGCCGGTTATACCTAATTTGTTTTTTGCTTGTCCTTCATAACCAAAATGATTTAATTTGTTTTCTAGAGTGTTTCTTGCTACTCTCAGTATCCGCAATATACGCCTCTTTCATATCTTAGATACATCATATAATAAGGTAGTGAGCCTCTAATATTTATTTTAAACAATGAAATACTTCAATCACAAGAATAGCATGTACATTTTAACACAGTACCTGGAGATAGAGAAATTCCAGAAGGCTGTGCAAATGATAGGGTCATCGCGCTACATGGAAAGAAAATATATAAGGAAAAGCTCTCAGAAGCATCATAACAGAACTAAGGTGAATGTCTAGATCTTAATAAAAAGGTGCACAAGAAAGAAAAATTCTACTTAAACAAAGGTGCACAAGCAAAATATTGATGTCAAAGAGGCACACAGCTTAGTTCTACTTAAACAACATGGAGACGTACTACAGAAAAAGAAAGCTTCATGACGAACAGGGGGGGGGGGGACATGAAGAAGCAGCTCGCATAGTCTTATTCTCATGAGATTTATATGAGTATAGGAGAACCGGGGGTACAGAGAAATTACATTATCAAAAGACATATTCGGTGTTATCATCTCAACTACAACTAAACTAGGACAAGAGAGGTCTACAGACTCTATACTCATACCTTAAACCATTCAAGTTTCTTTCATAACCATCACCCCTAAAAATATGGATCCCACAATGGGCACATGTGTGGATGCTATATCAAATGGTTGAACTGAAGCAAAGGCCATACAGTAATAATTTCATGCAGTGTATTTCTACAAACTAATTCATCATCTAGTTAAGATTTAAAAAAATAGCTTTTGTAGCTACCCGGGAAATATAAGGGAATGATGTGTAAAAAAGTGCACATGATTGCATACCTCCCCACAGTTCCAGCTATTATTGTGGTTCTCATACTAGAGAAAAGGAAATTATCATAATATTACTTCGTTATAGGGAAAACGAGTCAAATAGTCAGTAAATCACCTAATTGAAATGACTAAAACCGAAGCATATATGGGTCCTTAAATCTACAAAGTTCAAACATTCACATTGACATGATGAATATCATTTGTAAGCATTGACTATGACATATTAGTCAATATAAGTCGTAGGACTAGTTTGACGAAAACCCTCATGTCATTCAGATGGAGTTTCTCCCCTTCAAAAGGACCATATGGGTCAAAAAATAAGTGTATTGATAGAAGAACATGGAATTGCTAATCTTGATAAAAACAAAACATGCGAAAGCCTTTACTAAGTAGGTCGGTCTTAAACTCTTGAATACTCACATTACCAACAACTCTTAATTACTATGAAAGCTTCCTAAACTTTTGTGGTTGAATCACACTTAAACCTCCATTCTTAGCTCGCAAACTAACAAACTAAGTAACTCATAAAAAAGGTAATTAAACAAATAAACTCTAAACAAACTATATGTCTAGAATGGGCATGGTAATTAAAAAAGAAATATTTAATCAAACCTTGGGTAATTCGGTATTTGATGAGCATAACCAGGAGCGCGTAGTGAGATAAGAAGGATGGTGGGTGAGTAGAAGCAGGAGCTTGCAGGAAGGAGTAACAAGCTGCATACAAATCAGGGTATTAGACATGATACAAATCTCATTTATCCAAACTGAAAAACTTAATTATTCTCAGGCTATCTGGTGGCTTGCAGGTCAAATGTTGGGACTACTGGAGACTTTAGAAGGCTTGAAGTTCTGTGTATATGCATCTGCTGATATAAACATGGCGTAAAGAGAAGACACAGTGGTGATAGAGGTGGCCACGTATTGGGATATTTAAGCTCAGTTTACTTAGAGTAAGTCTGGTTCGTTCATAAGCAACACCAGTTTAGCTGGAGCTGATTCAATGCCATTATTGGACTGATTTGGGCCAGGTTCGTTACTTATTATACTACCCCCTATCTCAACTCTTACCACATTATGACAATAGACAATTAGGGTAAATTACATCCATATTTAATAGTAGTATAGTTCTATTAGTAAGTCATAAATTCGTGATAAAGTAGAAATCAGGCTGATATGAAGCAGTCCCCTGGAGCTTTTTTTTAAGCTTGATATGAGTTGGGCCATCTTTGTAAAGTTCAGAGCTCGACCGGAAAAGTTAAAGCAATCCCATTCAAAACCTGTACTGGGTGTTAACAGCCCAATGAGTCAGCAATCTGTACTCATAGTTCATTGAATTGAGTCAAGCTGTGTTCATACTCCACACTGAAGAATATACTTACTATGGACATTCTTTTTCTGCAATCTGTTTTTTGGGACTGTTTAAACTAATCAACTACATGCTAGACAGTAGACATTATTCTCTAATCAAGGACTCAACATTCTCAAATGTGTTGTGTATATTGATGATCAAGTATTCTCTACTGGGTTTTCTAGCGACTTACATATATGCCGCCTTAGCCTAAAATAAATGCCGCTAGAGGCTGTTTTTGTTGTAGTGTAAGAACATAAATCCCCTTTGATTGTTCCTGTTGTTAGGTTATGATACATATGAAAAAACATAAATCATGCGGAAAACCTTAATGCCAGGAAACATATTATTTACACATAATCATTTAGCATAATTCAGATGCATACACTTTGTAGCGTGCCCTCCCTAGCTGCGCCCGAACTGAACAAGAACAAGTCTTTAGGACTCCAAGTGTCGTCCCTCCGTAGATAGTCCACAGCACGTCCGGATCCGCCTTAAGATTGACCAACTAGAATCGCCCTTAAGGTACTATATATTTTCGGCTAATAGGGCAAGAATATGGCTGATTTTTCTACTTAAAAATCTTAGCTTTTTATTGTTTGAATACTTGAAATTTTTTTGTCTTATAAATTGTGACCCTAGGCACCTATTTATAGAGTTATGGAAAAGGACTTGAAATCCTATTAGGATACTAATTTATTTAATTATAATCCTACTAGGACTCTAATTAAATAAACTAAATCTTTTAGGATTAGATTTAATCATATGACGAATCCCGGTAGCCTTAGGATTCGAGTAACACACTTCGAGTGATACGCTAGCACCGCACGCAGGCCTTACGGCCCACGCACAGCGCCAGCCCACTCATCGCAGCCCATGTCGCAGCTCCGCGCGCGCCAAGGCCATTGCTGGGCCTGGCCTTGCGCTGGGCCTGGCGTGGCTTGACAGCGTGTGTTTGGGCGCTTGGCTCGCTGGGCGTAGGCCTGGCTTCGTGCTGGGCCTTCGTCTAGCAAGTCTCGTCCGATGCTAATTCGTACGACGCGCTTCCGATTAAATTCCCGATTCCGGAATTCATTTCCGATACGAACAATATTTAATATTTTCGATTCCGGAATTAATTTCCGTTTCGAACAAATATTTAATATTTCCGTTTCCGGAATTATTTTCCGATTCCGATAATATTTCCGATTCTTACAATATTTCCGTTTCCGGTAATATTTCCGATTCCGGCAATATTTCCATTTCCGATAATATTTTCCGATACGTACCATGTTTCCGTTTCCGGCAACATCTATGACTTGGATAATATTTATATTTCCGATACGATCCATATTTCCATTTCCGGCAATATCATCGTTTTCGAAGTATTCATTTCTTGCCTTTGACGATCTCAACTCCCACTGAAACCAAGATCCGTCGATTCCGAATATCCATAGATGGAGTATTTAATGCCATAAAATACTTGATCCGTTTACGTACTATTTGTGTGACCCTACGGGTTCAGTCAAGAGTAAGCTGTGGATTAATATCATTAATTCCACTTGAACTGAAGCGGCCTCTAGCTAGGCATTCAGCTCACTTGATCTCACTGAATTATGAACTTGTTAATTAATACTGAACCGCATTTATTAGACTTAACATTAAATGCATACTTGGACCAAGGGCATTATTTCCTTCAGTCTCCCACTTGTCCTTAGGGACAAGTGTGCATTTCCTAATTCCTTTGTCGCTCGATGCTTGCTCTTGAACATAAGGCAAGAGTTGTCATCCTTATTACGTCCAGAGTTGTTTCTCGGTTTCAGAGTTCAACTGGTCAAATAAACAGATAATCATAGCCTATGATTCATCTGAGCACAACCATGCATTTTACAGTTTCTAGCTCTCCGAGTGGCGTTGTACAACTTTCAGCATTTCATCCCGATTTATGGGAGGACAATCCCAATCTTGCGATCTTGAGATTAGACTTCGTTTGATAAGTGATTACCTGAGCGTTGCCTTTATAGCCTCCTTTTACGGTGCGACGGTTGGTCAACGTCAAAGTAACCAGTTCTCTAACAAGTAATCTCAAATCACTCAGGTATTGAGGATTTAGTGTCTAATAGTTTTAATGAAATTTACTTATGACAGATTTTCATCTCTTACAGTAAAGTTTCATAGGTCTGTCCGATACTAGTCTTTCCAAAGTAAGTATCTAAGCAAATGATTATGACAGTCCCATGTCCACATAGTTCAAGAAACAAAACTACTAGTCATCTTGCATTCTAGCCGTCTAATGTTTTCTATGCGTCCATCTTTATAGAAAACTCCGACCAGGGACCATTTTCAACTTTTGACATTCAAGTTCACTTGATAGAAATTTCTTAGTCACAGGACTGGTCTTGACAATCTATCTTGAATATATCATCAAATTGAAGGGACTCATCATTTAATAAACCACAAATTAAATGGAAAAATGAATTCTATTCATTTATTGTGAATGATTAACAAATAATGTTTTACAAAGTATTAAACTCTAAAACTTTAAAACATTAAACAAGGACATCAAAGCCATTCTCCAATATGCATGATTCCCAAAGCTGCATTGTGCGAGTTGTGCTTCGCTTGCGGCAGAGGTTTAGTCAATGGATCTGATATGTTGTCATCAGTTCCAATCTTGCTTATCTCGACTTCTTTTCTTTCAACGAACTCTCGTAGAAGGTGAAATCTACGAAGTACATGCTTGACTCTTTGGTGGTGTCTAGGCTCCTTTTCCTGTGCAATAGCTCCGTTATTATCACAATATAGGGCTATTGGTCTTTTAATGGAGGGGACTACACCAAGTTCACCTATGAACTTCTTTAGCCATATAGCTGTGAGGTTATGATTCATATGACAAAACGTAAATCATGCGGAAAAACCATAAAGCCAGGAAAGCATATTATTTACACATAATCATTTAGCATAGTTTAGATGCATACACTTTGTTGCGTGCCCTCCCTAGTTGCGCCCGAACCGAACAAGAACAAGTCTTTAGGACTCCAAGTGTCGTCCCTCCGTAGATAATTCACAGCACTTCCGGATCCGCCTTAAGCTTGATTAACTAGAATCGCCCTTAAGGTACTTGGAATTTTCGGCTATTTGTAGGCAATTATGTGACTGAATTTTGCTCTCAAAATCACTTTGAATACTTGAATACTCTATTTAAATTATGAGCCCTTAACTCATATTTATAGGTTATGGAATAAGTAATCGAATCCTACTAGGATACGAATTAATTAAATTAGAATCCTAGTAGAATTCTTATTTAATTAATTTATCTTTTAGGATTAGGAATTTAATCATTAAACAAATCCTATACTCTTTAGGCTTTGTATGTGAACACAAACTCTACACGAGCATGACCCGCAAGCGTGCAGGCCATGCCCGCGCACAGCCCACACGGCCGCTCGGCCCACGCGAGCTACAAGCCCACGCGAGCTGCAGCAATGCTCGCAGCCCACTGCTCGCAGCTGCGCGCGCTGCCACGACCTGCTAGGCCTGGCCTTGCGCTGGGCCTGGCGTGGCCTTGGCTGTTCGTGTGGCGCGCTTGGCTTGCTGGGCGATGGCCCGGCTTCGTGCTGGGCCTTCGTCTGGCAGGCCTCGTCCGATGCTAGTTCGTACGATACGCTTCCGATTAAATTCCCGATTCCGGAATTTATTTCCGATACGAACAATATTTAACATTTTCGATTCCGGAATTAATTTCCGTTTCGAACAAATATTTAATATTTCCGTTTCCGGAATTATTTTCCGATTCCGATAATATTTCCGATTCTGACAATATTTCCGTTTCCGGCAATATTTCCGATTCCGGCAATATTTCCATTTCCGATAATATTTTCCGATACGTACCATGTTTCCGTTTCCGGCAACATCTACGACTTGGATAATATTTATATTTCCGATATGATCCATATTTCCGTTTCCGGCAATATCATAGTTTCCGGAGTATTCATTT
This sequence comes from Spinacia oleracea, assembly GCF_020520425.1. NCBI lineage: Eukaryota > Viridiplantae > Streptophyta > Magnoliopsida > Caryophyllales > Amaranthaceae > Spinacia > Spinacia oleracea. The sequence goes on from NC_079491.1 coordinate 85,989,102, forward strand.
CTTGCCTGTGACGATCTAAGCTCCCACTGAAACCAAGATCCGTCGATTCCGAATATCCATAGATGGAGTATTTAATGCCATAAAATACTTGATCCGTTTACGTATTATTTGTGTGACCCTACGGGTTCAGTCAAGAGTAAGCTATGGATTAATATAATTAATTCCACTTGAATAGAAACGGCCTCTAGTCAAGCATTCAGCTCACTTGATCTCACTGAATTATTAACTTGTTAATTAATACTGAACCGCATTTATTAGACTTAATATTATATGCATACTTGGACCAAGGGCATTATTTCCTTCAGTCTCCCACTTGTCCTTAGGGACAAGTGTGCATTTCCTAATTCCTTTGTCGCTCGATGCTTGCTCTTGAACATAAGGTAAGAGTTGTCATCCTTATTATGTCTGGAGGTGTTTCTCGGTTTTAGAGTTCAACAGATCAAATAAACAGATAATCATAGCATATGATTCATCCCAGCACGGCCATGCATTTTACAGTTTCTAGCTCTCCGAGTGGCCTTGTACAACTTTTAAGCATCTCATCCCGATTTATGGGAGGACAATCCCAATCTTGCGATCTTGAGATTAGACTTCGTTTGATAGGTAATTACCTGAGCGTTGCATTTATAGCCTCCTTTTACGGTGCGACGGTTGGTCAACGTCAAAGCAACCAGTTCTCAAACAAGTAATCTTAAATCACTCAGGTATTGAGGATTTAGTGTATAATAATTTTAATGAAATTTACTTATGACAGATTTTCATCACTTACAGTAAAGTGTCATAGGTCTGTCCAATACTAGTCTTCCCAAAGTAAGTATCTATGCAAATGATTGCGACATTGCCATGTCCACATAGTTCAAGAAACAGAACTACTAGTCATCTTGCATTCTAGTCGTCTAACGTTTTCTATGCGTCCAATGTTTTTTTATAGAAAACTCCGACCAGGGACCACTTTCAACTTTTGACATTCAAGTTCACTTGATAGACATTTCTTAGTCACAGGACTGGTCCTGAAAGTCTATCTTGAATATTTCGTCAAATTGAAGGGACTCATCATTTAATACTAAACCAAGATTAAATGGAATATGAAAATACATTTCGTATATGATAAATGTTCAACTCCATTGTTTTACAACCATGGGCCTCAAACCCATCTTTAAAACAGTTCGTGGAATTCAAAACTATGCTTGATTTCCAGTGCCACAATGTGAGTGTTGTTTCTCACTTGTTGCATAGGTTTAGTTATCATGCTTTGCCAATCTTAATATCCTTTTCATCGAATGTTCTTCGAGATATGATGATAAGATCTTTTGAGTATGTTTATTTTGTGATCTAGTCTTTTTTGCTACATTAGTGGTTCTACGCATTTTGCAATGAAGAACCATTAAGTCAACAGACATGTGATCTTCCCAAGTTCAATGAAGAACTCATTAATATAACAACTCTATTCTATTGCTTCTTAGGCAATAAGTACTTTTACTTCAACTGTTTAGGTTGCTAGTGATGCTTTGGTTTGGATTTACTTATCCAAGCAGTTCACGGATATGTGGAAGACTTTCCAGCTGTATCTTAGAACATAGAAATTATTATTTTAATTTCCCACGCAACAACTCATGGTCTCCAATCCATGTTGCCATTTCAAAACACGATGCTCTATAGCTCGTCCTTATCAATGGTTAACTCCAAAGGGTCTTGCTTGATCCTTTGCCAGTGTTTATGCGTGTAGCATCAATATTTAGCATATCTTTATTTCCTTGAATCAAGAACTATTCCTATGTACCTTTTCAAGTACCATAAGTATTCTTGATCTCAATCTAGTTGATCTTTACTTAGATTAATAGAGATTCGTATATGTTCGTCATGCCTAAAGTCATACGATACGTTTTTGGCGATCCTCATATTATATCATACATGATAAATTCTTTTGCAGAATAATTCCCAATTGAATTCTATTCATGTAACTTTAGCTCTTTCAATTTCAGCAGATACTGAATCCAGCTAAATTCTTTGACATATAATATAGGTTTAAGAATCTCATTTGGATTTTTTGATGTTTAACTTAGTAAATGCTTATACATAGTTCAAACATTCCTTACTTAGATTTATTCAAATGGGTCGAATATCTCCAATGGAGTCTTTCGTGTTTGATTTAGTAAATGCTATTACTTAATCCAAAACAATAATATAAGATCTTTGTAAAATAGATCTTAATACCCAGTATGTACTAAGTTTCGCCTTGGTCCGTCTTTGATGAATAATTTCAAATCAAAGTCATTAGCATTTGAATGTTATTTCACAATAGAGAGATATGTGTGTGATACACATAGGACCAATTAAGTTTTTATGTACTCCCACTAAACTTCTTATACATCTATAAGAATCATGTACATTTTATGAAACTAAAATGCTTATTAGCTTCACTAAAATACAGTTCCAATTCCCAATTGCTTGCTTAAATCTGTACTTAGATTTCATAAGCTAGCATTCCTTTTCAAGCATTTATTTGGATCCACAAATCCTATGACATGCCATGTACATAGTTTTCTTCCAACATTTGATTGAGGAATACTTTTTGTCATCCAATTGCCATATATACCAATATGCAATCATTGCTTGAATTGTAGACTTAAGCATTACGATTTTGCATGAGGCTTCAACACAATCTACGTCGTGAATTTGCTTGTAACCTTTAGCAACTAATCTAGCTTTGTGTGTGAACACAATTCCATGTTTGATGGTTTTTATCCTTAAAACAAACTTGCAACCAATAGGTGTGAAACTATTCTTGCAAATCAACAAAATTTCAATTTTGTCATCAAAACATTGAGTATGTTTTATGGCCTCTAACCATTTAAAACATTTGAGTCTATATATTGCCTCTAACCATTTTAGGGAATCTGGGTTTTGTCATAGCTTTCTTACAGGTCACAAACTCATTAATCTACGTGATAATAATTTGACTGCAAGTTGTAGGTTTCTTTACTATCTAATAGAAGAATCTCATAGTTTCAGTGATTTGATCTCTATGCCTACTTGGGTATAGAACATCAAACAATAGAATATCAATAGCCACTTGAAAGCCCTTTGAATATTTTGTTCTCCTTAAAGCACTTGTAAAGTCTTCTAAGAGATGTCTATTCTTTAAAGCCACTTCTAAAGTCCTTAAAGAATAAGTTCGGATTTTCTGAAGCACTTCGAAAAGCCTCCAGAATGTCCGTTTATGTTTGTTGTTCGCCTCGAAGACTTTCGAGGTCTATTTTCTCCCACTTGTCATTTTGGAAACGAATCTCCAAAAGGACATCATTTCGAGCAAACAAACATTACGTTCTCAAAAATTCGTGGTAGAAACAATACCCTTGTGTCTCATTTGAATAAATCACAATGAAACATATATCTATACTTGGGCCTTAGTTTGTTGAATAACAAACACTAAGCTCCCACTGAGTTTAGTAACTCTTTAGATATATATAATTGAAAAGATATCCTGAAATTACTTTTCAATAGCTTTGACGAATTTGGTTTAGTTTGGTGGTAGTTGAGCATTTTGTTTTAGAAATTATAGGAAAAGTCTTTATGATTCATCATTGATCGAATCAAGTACTAATTGACTTCGATCATTCCACTAAGATATGCCATATTTCATGGAGCTAGATTGTGAAATTACAACACACAATCATTGATGATCATTTTTGGTCTCAAGCAATCATTAACATGATCTATCCTAGATCTTTATGATTTCTTACCAAGTGGGATTTATACTTCTGAATCTTTGAACTAGCCAAACAGATTTAAACATATATCACATTGAGTAAATAAACCTATATTCACTCAAATCTGTGTGAAATAATAAAGTCATAAAACCTTTCTTTAGCTTTGAACTCTATTGTCTAGGCGTTCTAACAATAGTTCATATCTTTTGTTACTTTAAACAAGTAAGACTAGTTGTCTTAAATTGTTCTAGAAATCAATGAACTTTCAAAAGTCCATCAAAATAGAGCTTTTGAATGTTAACTTGTTGATATGGTCTAAGAAACAGTGCCAAAGATTAGTGGAACTCAAATCAAGGGGTTGATTTGAACCTAGTAAAGTTTTTATTGTTAAAGAGTTGTTTGTTTTAATCAAGCATATTGACTCAACCCGTAATTGACCATTTCACTCAAATAAACAAACAAACATTGTTTTTGTTTTTCTTGAATGTGAGTCTTTCTGTGTTTGAAAACAGAAATTTAGGTATGCTGATTATGGAACAAAATAGCCATTAAGTTCCAGCCTTTGAAAGGACTTAAAACAAACTAGATGACCCTACAACTAATGTAGCATTGCCATGCTTCATTTCCCACCTGTAGGCCATTAGTGTAGCCTAACTTCCATTGTTTGAGTTATTACCGAAGTAAGAACCTCAAGCGGTATATGATACCAAGGAAGTTTGATTGCTAGGTCACTTCTCTTTAAACATAAACTTATAGGTAGAAACGGAATCGTAAATTCCTTTCATTTGTTCCTTTTTTTCCTATTTCTTGTACCCTTTCTTATAGTCTTAAGAATTGAATTCTTTAGTGTTGACTTTTATACTTTGTTAGATATGACCAATGTCACTCCAACAAGGTTCTTACCATTTAATTTATGTTGAATATTTTGTTTCAACTTAGATGATCTTACCAGAAGCTTCTAAAGTTCTCTAAGCATCGATCTATTCGAATGTCTAGGGACTAGACTCATTCGAGAATTAAATGGACAAAGATATTAGGTTGTTAACCATTGGTAAAGCTGAGCGTTTAAACTCAATGCTTTATGATCTCAAAACTACATTGTATTTTTGAATCTACAAGCACCAATCGATTCGCCATTCGATTTTGATATCCGAAAACAACCATAGAAGTCGATATAAGAAACGTACATTTTAAATTGCTCACTTTCTCTCTTTTCCGTGAATCGTTCTTGGATTCACTACCAATCGAGGAAATTTACTGTTATCTTTCTAAAAGGGTTTTTATTTAATTGTAAACAAAAATTAAAACATACATTGAAGCATGCAAAGTCTAAACATTTATCATGAGTAATAACTTGAAAATTAAAGCAATCATGCAATTTAAACAAGTTATTAGCATTTTATTCGAATTTATTGTTCCGGCAGGTGTGAATAAAATGATTCCAAGACCCTAAAATCATTGAAGAATTAAGCACATTATGTTTGACTCAATTCTAAAATATTTTAGGTAAGCAAAAACCTTTTGCTAATAGTCTAGAAACTACTCTTGGTTGATAGGTACGTCTAAGAACTTATTAGGAAAACCTATCGAATTCGCCACGACATAAAAGGACTCCTTACTTATATCGCTGAGTTTCACCAAAACTAACATGTACTCAAAATTATTTGTGTACCTTACCCCTTTAGTATCGATAAGTAACACCTCACTATGGCGGAAAACTATTACTAAGATCGATGAAAAAAGGATATCCAAGTAAGTGTTATTTTGGCATGGCACCTTTTAACTCAATTTTTAAGTTTGGAACTTAAGGCTCTTACTATGTTGGTTAGATTTTAAGTGAACTAAAATCCTTAATCATGCAACATAATCAAGCCACAATCTCATGCATATTTAAGACATATTTAAAAGCAATAAATAACTTAAAGCATGCATAAGATAAATGTGATCTAGTATGGCCCGACTTCATCTTGAAGCTTCAACTTCAAAGTCCGTCTTGAAAATCTCCGTGGGAGGCGCCATTTTCTTCAAATAGGATAAGCTATAATTAAACTAATTACAACTATTTGATGGTACGCAGACATATAGAAAATTGAAAAACAATTTTGGTACTTTAGACCAATTACATTCAAATTAATGGTACGCAGACCATATTTTCTATCATATTTGGGCCATACTAGTCACTTCATAACCTGCAAAACAGTACATATACACCATTCACCCATTCATTATCATGAATGGCCCACATCGCTGGTTAGTAAAACACGTTATGCATCACATAAATATTTGCAGCGATTAATTAAGGGCACCAATAATCTACCAATTATTCAGTCCTTATTAATTCTAATCAAGTTGTTTAACCTTAAAGGATTTGTAGACCTAATCAAGAGTTTATGACTAAAATTGCTCCCACTTAAACCAATAAATTCATATGCTTTACTAATTTTAAACATAAAAATGTATTTCTAGTCTAACCGGAAACATACAAATTTAATTAAAATTTAAAGCTCATATAAATTTATAATTGAATCCACTCATTTAATTTATTTTCAGTCGAATTTAAATTAATTCAAGATTTTTAATTTTAGTAAAATAATTAGAATAAATAAAATTTATCATAATTATAATATTCAAAATTAAAATCCATGAAAACAATTTAAATTATTAATTTTAAAATTAATTAAAATTACATGAACTGATACTAGTCTCAGGTATTGAGGATTTAGTGTCTAATAGTTTTAATGAAATTTACTTATGACAGATTTTCATCTCTTACAGTAAAGTTTCATAGGTCTGTCCGATACTAGTCTTTCCAAAGTAAGTATCTATGCAAATGATTATGACATTCCCATGTCCACATAGTTCAAGAAACAGAACTACTAGTCATCTTGCATTCTAGTCGTCTAACGTTTTCTATGCGTCCATCTTTATAGAAAACTCCGACCAGGGACCATTTTCAACTTTTGACATTCAAGTTCACTTGATAGACATTTCTTAGTCACAGGACTGGTCTTGACAGTCTATCTTGAATATATCATCAAATTGAAGGGACTCATCATTTAATAAACCACAAATTAAATGGAAAAATGAATTCTATTCATTTATTGTAAATGATTAACCTATAATGTTTTACAAAGTATTAAACTCTAAAACTTTAAAACATTAAACAAGGACATCAAAGCCATTCTCCACTATGCATGATTCCCAAAGCTGCAGTGTGCGAGTTGTGCTTCGCTTGCGGCAGAGGTTTAGTCAATGGATCTGATATGTTGTCATCAGTTCCAATCTTGCTTATCTCGACTTCTTTTCTTTCAACGAACTCTCGTAGAAGGTGAAATCTACGAAGTACATGCTTGACTCTTTGGTGGTGTCTAGGCTCCTTTGCCTGTGCAATAGCTCCGTTATTATCACAATATAGGGCTATTGGTCCTTTAATGGAGGGGACTACACCAAGTTCACCTATGAACTTCCTTAGCCATATAGCTGTGAGGTTATGATTCATATGACAAAACATAAATCATGCGGAAAAACCATAAAGCCAGGAAAGCATATTATTTACACATAATCATTTAGCATAGTTTAGATGCATACACTTTGTTGCGTGCCCTCCCTAGTTGCGCCCGAACCGATTAAGAACAAGTCTTTAGGACTCCAAGTGTCGTCCCTCCGTAGATAGTTCACAGCACGTCCGGATCCGCCTTAAGTTTGATCAACTAGAATCGCCCTTAAGGTACTTGGAATTTTCGGCTATTTGTAGGCAATTATGTGACTGAATTTTGCTCTCAAAATCACTTTGAATACTTGAATACTCTATCTAAATTATGAGCCCTTAACTCATATTTATAGGTTATGGAATAAGTAATCGAATCCTACTAGGATACGAATTAATTAAATTAGAATCCTAGTAGAATTCTTATTTATTTAATTTATCTTTTAGGATTAGGAATTTAATCATTAAACAAATCCTATACTCTTTAGGCTTCGTATGTGAACAAAAACTCTACACGAGCATGACCCGCAAGCGTGCAGGCCATGCCCGCGCACAGCCCACACGGCCGCTCGGCCCACGCGAGCTACAAGCCCACGCGAGCTGCAGCAATGCTCGCAGCCCACTGCTCGCAGTTGCGCGCGCTGCCACGACCTGCTGGGCCTGGCCTTGCGCTGGGCCTGGCGTGGCCTTGGCTGTTCGTGTGGCGCGCTTGGCTTGCTGGGCGATGGCCCGGCTTCGTGCTGGGCCTTCGTCTGGCAGGCCTCGTCCGATGCTAGTTCGTACGATACGCTTCCGATTAAATTCCCGATTCCGGAATTTATTTCCGATACGAACAATATTTAACATTTTCGATTCCGGAATCAATTTCCGTTTCGAACAAATATTTAATATTTCCGTTTCCGGAATTATTTTCCGATTCCGATAATATTTCCAATTCTGACAATATTTCCGTTTCCGGCAATATTTCCGTTTCCGGCAATATTTCCGATTCCGGCAATATTTCCATTTCCGATAATATTTTCCGATACATACCATGTTTCCGTTTCCGGCAACATCTACGACTTGGATAATATTTATATTTCCGATACGATCCATATTTCCGTTTTCGGCAATATCATCGTTTCCGGAGTATTCATTTCTTGCCTGTGACGATCTAAGCTCCCACTGAAACCAAGATCCGTCGATTCCGAATATCCATAGATGGAGTATTTAATGCCATAAAATACTTGATCCGTTTACGTACTATCTGTGTGACCCTACGGGTTCAGTCAAGAGTAAGCTGTGGATTAATATAATTAATTCCACTTGAACTGAAGCGGCCTCTAGTCAGGCATTCAGCTCACTTGATCTCACTGAATTATTAACTTGTTAATTAATACTGAACCGCATTTATTAGACTTAATATTATATACATACTTGGACCAAGGGCACTATTTCCTTCAATAGCTTCCTTTGCTGCTTCATGTGCAGCAATGTACTCCGCTTCAGTTGTAGAATCCGCAATGGTGCTTTGCTTAGCACTTTTCCAGTTTACTGCACCTCCGTTTAGACAGAAGGCAAACCCAGACTGTGATCTGAAATCATCTTTGTCGGTTTGGAAACTTGCGTCCGTATAGCCTTTAACAATTAATTCATCATCTCCACCATAGACCAGGAAGTCATCTTTGTGCCTTTTCAGGTACTTCAGAATATTCTTGGCATTATTCCAATGTGCCTCTCCTGGATCTGACTGGTATCTGCGAGTAGCACTGAGTGTGTACGCAACATCCGGGCATGTACATATCATAGCATACATTATTGAACCAATCAATGATGCATATGGAATCCCACTCATTCGTCTACGCTCATCAAGTGTTTTTGGGCACTGAGTCTTTCTTAGAGTCATTCTATGAGACATGGGTAGGTAGCCTCGCTTGGAGTCTGCCATCTTGAACCTTTCAAGTACCTTATTGATATAAGTGCTTTGACTAAGTCCAATCATCCTTTTAGATCTATCTCTGTAAATCTTGATGCCCAATATGTATTGTGCTTCTCCTAGATCCTTCATCGAAAAACATTTCCCAAGCCAAATCTTGACAGAGTTCAACATAGGAATGTCATTTCCGATAAGTAATATGTCGTCGACATATAATACTCGAAAAGAAATTTTGCTCCCATTGACCTTCTTGTATACACAAGATTCGTCTGCGTTCTTGATGAAACCAAAGTCAATGACTGCTTCATCAAAACGTATATTCCAGCTCCTAGATGCCTGCTTCAATCCGTAGATTGATTTCTTTAGCTTGCATACCTTTTTAGCATTCTTTGGATCCTCAAAACCCTCAGGCTGTGTCATAAACACAGTTTCTATTAAAATGCCGTTTAAGAAAGCGGTTTTGACATCCATCTGCCATATTTCGTAATCGTAATATGCAGCGATTGCTAACATTATCCGAATAGACTTTAGCATTGCAACTGGTGAAAAGGTTTCATCGTAATCCACACCGTGGACTTGCCTGTAACCTTTTGCAACCAATCTAGCTTTGAAAACTTCAAGTTTTCCATCCTTGTCCTTTTTCAGTTTGAAAACCCATTTGCTTCCTATGGCTTGGTAGCCATCTAGAAAATCGACCAAATCCCATACTTGGTTTTCAGACATGGAGTCTAATTCAGATTGCATGGCTTCATGCCATTGCTTGGAGCTAGGGCTCGTCATATCTTGTTTGTAAGTCGCAGGTTCATCACTTTCAAGTAATAGAACGTCATGGCTCTCGTTCGTCAAAATACCTAAGTACCTTTCCGGTTGAGATCTATATCTCTGCGATCTACGCGGGGTTACATTTCTAGATTGACCATGATTCTCACCAGATACTTCTAAAGATCTCTGAGTTTCATCCTGAATGTTGTCTTGAGCATTCTCTAGAGTTTGTTGTTTGACTCGAATTTCTTCGAGGTCTGCTTTTCTCCCACTTGTCATTTTGGAAATGTGATTCTTTTCCAAAAAGATACCATCTCGAGCAACAAACACCTTGTTCTCATATGTATTGTAGAAGTAATACCCCTTTGTTTCCTTTGGATAGCCCACAAGGATACATTTGTCAGATTTTGGATGATGTTTGTCTGAAATTAATCGTTTGACGTATACTTCACATCCCCAAATCTTAAGAAAAGACACATTTGGAGGCTTTCCAAACCATAACTCATATGGAGTCTTTTCAACAACTTTAGACGGAGCTCTATTTATAGTGAGTGCAGCTGTATTTAGTGCATGTCCCCAAAATTCTATTGGAAGTTCGGCCTGACCCATCATTGATCTAACCATGTCTAGCAAGTTTCTGTTCCTCCGTTCCGACACACCATTCCATTGAGGTGTTCCAGGAGGAGTCAATTCTGATAGAATTCTGAAGGAAATATGTCCTTCACCCAAGGTGCATTAAGTCTAATACCAAGGTTCAGATTAATTGCGAACAATTAATTCATTCAGATCAAGTGATCGGAACAGCTAGCTGGAGCAATGCTTCCGATCAGTGAGTTCTAATGGATATTGAACTCACAACTTACTCTTGACTGAACCTACAAGGTCACACCAATGACACGTAACAGATCACCGGATTAAATGAATCGGAAATTCAATTCATTTAATAGCTTTTCGGGAATTAGTTGGAAACGTATTATACGATACGACCTTTGTCGGAATCGTATATCGTATCGCGAATATTCGTAAGCTGGGCGACACGAATAAATCGTATCGTACGACGGTGATTCGTCATATACGAAACGATAAATAATATATCGAAAATATATTAAATCGCGAATACGAAGGGCATCGGAGTTGCTGGCCCGTCGAGCCAAGCACGTAAGCTTGCAAGGCCCAACGAGCCAGCAAGCTTGCGAGCAAGGGCGAGCAAGGCCAACCCATTTGGGCGCGAGCACGCAACAACAAGCAATAGCGCACAGCAGTGACGAGCGAGCAAGGCCCACGGCCCAGCTGCTCGGCGCGCGCGCTGTGGGCTTCGGCCTGCAGTGTGTCGCTGGGCGCGGGCGTGCGGTCTGTGTTGCTTGGCTCGCACGGCTTGCTAGCGGGCCTTGCTTCTTAGATTGGTCGGTTAGTAAGGTTAATAATATAACCTTACAACCTTGTTTCCAATACACACAATTCATATTGCTCAAACCCTAGAGACATAGAGAACCCTTTTTTTCCTATTCCTTGTACCCTTTCTTATAGTCTTAAGAATTGAATTCTTTAGTGTTGACTTTTATACTTTGTTAGATATGACCAATGTCACTCCAACAAGGTTCTTAGCATTTAATTTATGTTGAATATTTTGTTTCAACTTAGATGATCTTACCAGAAGCTTCTAAAGTTCTCTAAGCATCGATCTATTCGAATGTCTAGGGACTAGACTCATTCGAGAATTAAATGGACAAAGATATTAGGTTGTTAACCATTGGTAAAGCTGAGCGTTTAAACTCAATGCTTTATGATCTCAAAACTACATTGTATTTTTGAATCTACAAGCACCAATCGATTCGCCATTCGATTTTGATATCCGAAAACAACCATAGAAGTCGATATAAGAAACGTACATTTTAAATTGCTCACTTTCTCTCTTTTCCGTGAATCGTTCTTGGATTCACTACCAATCGAGGAAATTTACTGTTATCTTTCTAAAAGGGTTTTTATTTAATTGTAAACAAAAATTAAAACATACATTGAAGCATGCAAAGTCTAAACATTTATCATGAGTAATAACTTGAAAATTAAAGCAATCATGCAATTTAAACAAGTTATTAGCATTTTATTCGAATTTATTGTTCCGGCAGGTGTGAATAAAATGATTCCAAGACCCTAAAATCATTGAAGAATTAAGCACATTATGTTTGACTCAATTCTAAAATATTTTAGGTAAGCAAAAACCTTTTGCTAATAGTCTAGAAACTACTCTTGGTTGATAGGTACGTCTAAGAACTTATTAGGAAAACCTATCGAATTCGCCACGACATAAAAGGACTCCTTACTTATATCGTTGAGTTTCACCAAAACTAACATGTACTCAAAATTATTTGTGTACCTTACCCCTTTAGTATCGATAAGTAACACCTCACTATGGCGGAAAACTATTACTAAGATCGATGAAAAAAGGATATCCAAGTAAGTGTTATTTTGGCATGGCACCTTTTAACTCAATTTTTAAGTTTGGAACTTAAGGCTCTTACTATGTTGGTTAGATTTTAAGTGAACTAAAATCCTTAATCATGCAACATAATCAAGCCACAATCTCATGCATATTTAAGACATATTTAAAAGCAATAAATAACTTAAAGCATGCATAAGATAAATGTGATCTAGTATGGCCCGACTTCATCTTGAAGCTTCAACTTCAAAGTCCGTCTTGAAAATCTCCGTGGGAGGCGCCATTTTCTTCAAATAGGATAAGCTATAATTAAACTAATTACAACTATTTGATGGTACGCAGACATATAGAAAATTGAAAAACAATTTTGGTACTTTAGACCAATTACATTCAAATTAATGGTACGCAGACCATATTTTCTATCATATTTGGGCCATACTAGTCACTTCATAACCTGCAAAACAGTACATATACACCATTCACCCATTCATTATCATGAATGGCCCACATCGCTGGTTAGTAAAACACGTTATGCATCACATAAATATTTGCAGCGATTAATTAAGGGCACCAATAATCTACCAATTATTCAGTCCTTATTAATTCTAATCAAGTTGTTTAACCTTAAAGGATTTGTAGACCTAATCAAGAGTTTATGACTAAAATTGCTCCCACTTAAACCAATAAATTCATACGCTTTACTAATTTTAAACATAAAAATGTATTTCTAGTCTAACCGGAAACATACAAATTTAATTAAAATTTAAAGCTCATATAAATTTATAATTGAATCCACTCATTTAATTTATTTTCAGTCGAATTTAAATTAATTCAAGATTTTTAATTTTAGTAAAATAATTAGAATAAATAAAATTTATCATAATTATAATATTCAAAATTAAAATCCATGAAAACAATTTAAATTATTAATTTTAAAATTAATTAAAATTACATGAACTGATACTAGTCTCAGGTATTGAGGATTTAGTGTCTAATAGTTTTAATGAAATTTACTTATGACAGATTTTCATCTCTTACAGTAAAGTTTCATAGGTCTGTCCGATACTAGTCTTTCCAAAGTAAGTATCTATGCAAATGATTATGACATTCCCATGTCCACATAGTTCAAGAAACAGAACTACTAGTCATCTTGCATTCTAGTCGTCTAACGTTTTCTATGCGTCCATCTTTATAGAAAACTCCGACCAGGGACCATTTTCAACTTTTGACATTCAAGTTCACTTGATAGACATTTCTTAGTCACAGGACTGGTCTTGACAGTCTATCTTGAATATATCATCAAATTGAAGGGACTCATCATTTAATAAACCACAAATTAAATGGAAAAATGAATTCTATTCATTTATTGTAAATGATTAACCTATAATGTTTTACAAAGTATTAAACTCTAAAACTTTAAAACATTAAACAAGGACATCAAAGCCATTCTCCAATATGCATGATTCCCAAAGCTGCAGTGTGCGAGTTGTGCTTCGCTTGCGGCAGAGGTTTAGTCAATGGATCTGATATGTTGTCATCAGTTCCAATCTTGCTTATCTCGACTTCTTTTCTTTCAACGAACTCTCGTAGAAGGTGAAATCTACGAAGTACATGCTTGACTCTTTGGTGGTGTCTAGGCTCCTTTGCCTGTGCAATAGCTCCGTTATTATCACAATATAGGGCTATTGGTCCTTTAATGGAGGGGACTACACCAAGTTCACCTATGAAATTCCTTAGCCATATAGCTGTGAGGTTATGATTCATATGACAAAACATAAATCATGCGGAAAAACCATAAAGCCAGGAAAGCATATTATTTACACATAATCATTTAGCATAGTTTAGATGCATACACTTTGTTGCGTGCCATCCCTAGTTGCGCCCGAACCGATTAAGAACAAGTCTTTAGGACTCCAAGTGTCGTCCCTCCGTAGATAGTTCACAGCACGTCCGGATCCGCCTTAAGTTTGATCAACTAGAATCGCCCTTAAGGTACTTGGAATTTTCGGCTATTTGTAGGCAATTATGTGACTGAATTTTGCTCTCAAAATCACTTTGAATACTTGAATACTCTATCTAAATTATGAGCCCTTAACTCATATTTATAGGTTATGGAATAAGTAATCGAATCCTACTAGGATACGAATTAATTAAATTAGAATCCTAGTAGAATTCTTATTTAATTAATTTATCTTTTAGGATTAGGAATTTAATCATTAAACAAATCCTATACTCTTTAGGCTTCGTATGTGAACACAAACTCTACACGAGCATGACCCGCAAGCGTGCAGGCCATGCCCGCGCACAGCCCACACGGCCGCTCGGCCCACGCGAGCTACAAGCCCACGCGAGCTGCAGCAATGCTCGCAGCCCACTGCTCGCAGTTGCGCGCGCTGCCACGACCTGCTGGGCCTGGCCTTGCGCTGGGCCTGGCGTGGCCTTGGCTGTTCGTGTGGCGCGCTTGGCTTGCTGGGCGATGGCCCGGCTTCGTGCTGGGCCTTCGTCTGGCAGGCCTCGTCCGATGCTAGTTCGTACGATACGCTTCCGATTAAATTCCCGATTCCGGAATTTATTTCCGATACGAACAATATTTAACATTTTCGATTCCGGAATTAATTTCCGTTTCGAACAAATATTTAATATTTCCGTTTCCGGAATTATTTTCCGATTCCGATAATATTTCCAATTCTGACAATATTTTCGTTTCCGGCAATATTTCCGATTCCGGCAATATTTCCATTTCCGATAATATTTTCCGATACATACCATGTTTCCGTTTCCGGCAACATCTACGACTTGGATAATATTTATATTTCCGATACGATCCATATTTCCGTTTCCGGCAATATCATCATTTCCGGAGTATTCATTTCTTGCCTGTGACGATCTAAGCTCCCACTGAAACCAAGATCCGTCGATTCCGAATATCCATAGATGGAGTATTTAATGCCATAAAATACTTGATCCGTTTACGTACTATCTGTGTGACCCTACGGGTTCAGTCAAGAGTAAGCTGTGGATTAATATAATTAATTCCACTTGAACTGAAGCGGCCTCTAGTCAGGCATTCAGCTCACTTGATCTCACTGAATTATTAACTTGTTAATTAATACTGAACCGCATTTATTAGACTTAATATTATATGCATACTTGGACCAAGGGCACTATTTCCTTCAATAGCTTCCTTTGCTGCTTCATGTGCAGCAATGTACTCCGCTTCAGTTGTAGAATCCGCAATGGTGCTTTGCTTAGCACTTTTCCAGTTTACTGCACCTCCGTTTAGACAGAAGGCAAACCCAGACTGTGATCTGAAATCATCTTTGTCGGTTTGGAAACTTGCGTCCGTATAGCCTTTAACAATTAATTCATCATCTCCACCATAGACCAGGAAGTCATCTTTGTGCCTTTTCAGGTACTTCAGAATATTCTTGGCAGTATTCCAATGTGCCTCTCCTGGATCTGACTGGTATCTGCGAGTAGCACTGAGTGTGTACGCAACATCCGGGCATGTACATATCATAGCATACATTATTGAACCAATCAATGATGCATATGGAATCCCACTCATTCGTCTACGCTCATCAAGTGTTTTTGGGCACTGAGTCTTGCTTAGAGTCATTCTATGAGACATGGGTAGGTAGCCTCGCTTGGAGTCTGCCATCTTGAACCTTTCAAGTACCTTATTGATATAAGTGCTTTGACTAAGTCCAATCATCCTTTTAGATCTATCTCTGTAAATCTTGATGCCCAATATGTATTGTGCTTCTCCTAGATCCTTCATCGAAAAACATTTCCCAAGCCAAATCTTGACAGAGTTCAACATAGGAATGTCATTTCCGATAAGTAATATGTCGTCGACATATAATACTAGAAAAGAAATTTTGCTCCTGTTGACCTTCTTGTATACACAAGATTCGTCTACGTTCTTGATGAAACCAAAGTCAATGACTGCTTCATCAAAACGTATATTCCAGCTCCTAGATGCCTGCTTCAATCCGTAGATTGATTTCTTTAGCTTGCATACCTTTTTAGCATTCTTTGGATCCTCAAAACCCTTAGGCTGTGTCATAAACACAGTTTCTGTTAAAATGCCGTTTAAGAAAGCGGTTTTGACATCCATCTGCCATATTTCGTAATCGTAATATGCAGCGATTGCTAACATTATCCGAATAGACTTTAGCATTGCAACTGGTGAAAAGGTTTCATCGTAATCCACACCGTGGACTTGCCTGTAACCTTTTGCAACCAATCTAGCTTTGAAAACTTCAAGTTTTCCATCCTTGTCCTTTTTCAGTTTGAAAACCCATTTGCTTCCTATGGCTTGGTAGCCATCTAGAAAATCGACCAAATCCCATACTTGGTTTTCAGACATGGAGTCTAATTCAGATTGCATGGCTTCATGCCATTGCTTGGAGCTAGGGCTCGTCATATCTTGTTTGTAAGTCGCAGGTTCATCACTTTCAAGTAATAGAACGTCATGGCTCTCGTTCGTCAAAATACCTAAGTACCTTTCCGGTTGAGATCTATATCTCTGCGATCTACGCGGGGTTACATTTCTAGATTGACCATGATTCTCACCAGATACTTCTAAAGATCTCTGAGTTTCATCCTGAATGTTGTCTTGAGCATTCTCTAGAGTTTGTTGTTTGACTCGAATTTCTTCGAGGTCTGCTTTTCTCCCACTTGTCATTTTGGAAATGTGATTCTTTTCCAAAAAGATACCATCTCGAGCAACAAACACCTTGTTCTCATATGTATTGTAGAAGTAATACCCCTTTGTTTCCTTTGGATAGCCCACAAGGATACATTTGTCAGATTTTGGATGATGTTTGTCTGAAATTAATCGTTTGACGTATACTTCACATCCCCAAATCTTAAGAAAAGACACATTTGGAGGCTTTCCAAACCATAACTCATATGGAGTCTTTTCAACAACTTTAGACGGAGCTCTATTTATAGTGAGTGCAGCTGTATTTAGTGCATGTCCCCAAAATTCTATTGGAAGTTCGGCCTGACCCATCATTGATCTAACCATGTCTAGCAAGTTTCTGTTCCTCCGTTCCGACACACCATTCCATTGAGGTGTTCCAGGAGGAGTCAATTCTGATAGAATTCTGAAGGAAATATGTCCTTCACCCAAGGTGCATTAAGTCTAATACCAAGGTTCAGATTAATTGCGAACAATTAATTCATTCAGATCAAGTGATCGGAACAGCTAGCTGGAGCAATGCTTCCGATCAGTGAGTTCTAATGGATATTGAACTCACAACTTACTCTTGACTGAACCTACAAGGTCACACCAATGACACGTAACAGATCACCGGATTAAATGAATCGGAAATTCAATTCATTTAATAGCTTTTCGGGAATTAGTTGGAAACGTATTATACGATACGACCTTTGTCGGAATCGTATATCGTATCGCGAATATTCGTAAGCTGGGCGACACGAATAAATCGTATCGTACGACGGTGATTCGTCATATACGAAACGATAAATAATATATCGAAAATATATTAAATCGCGAATACGAAGGGCATCGGAGTTGCCGGCCCGTCGAGCCAAGCACGTAAGCTTGCAAGGCCCAACGAGCCAGCAAGCTTGCGAGCAAGGGCGAGCAAGGCCAACCCATTTGGGCGCGAGCACGCAACAACAAGCAATAGCGCACAGCAGCGACGAGCGAGCAAGGCCCACGGCCCAGCTGCTCGGCGCGCGCGCTGTGGGCTTCGGCCTGCAGTGTGTCGCTGGGCGCGGGCGTGCGGTCTGTGTTGCTTGGCTCGCACGGCTTGCTAGCGGGCCTTGCTTCTTAGATTGGTCGGTTAGTAAGGTTAATAATATAACCTTACAACCTTGTTTCCAATACACACAATTCATATTGCTCAAACCCTAGAGACATAGAGAATCCTAATTCTCTCTGTGCCTCCAAAGTGAGTTCTTCCCAAAAGCAAAGTATCATGATCAATTGTCTAAGCTACGATTATCAAGACGGATCTGATCGTGTCGGTGAAACAAGTAGAGGAACGACAAGTGGAGTTCTTTGTTCGTGTTCGTTGACAGATTATTGTGGAAATCACGCTTCGAATGTAAGTTTGCTTAATCTGTGCTTTATACATGTTTCCTGGCTCTGGGGATTGTTCCGCACATGTTATTATGTCTAACTGTATTCCCCTACACTGGTATCATGAGCCTTATGTATTCAAAGTATGAATTAGCATGATTATTATTTTTTTTGCATCTGTCGAAAATTTGGATTTTTTGTTGATTTTTCGGAATTTTTTACGAATTATTGGATAATTGCGTATAATCAGGTCCGAAATCAAAAATCATCGCTTTTTTGACTTTTAAAACCCTAATCGGATGGAAAAAGATTTTCTAAGATCAACTCATGCGAATAGAATTGCGAAAACAGGCCTCGAAATATCGTGTTTTGGGCGTTTTTGTTAATTTTTCATTAAAAATTAAAAGTGTCGGACAGTAATTCAATTAAAAGGTCGACCTAAACTACTCGGAATTGCTTGAAATTTAGACACAATATTTCTGGGTACATGCTTGAGCTATGGTAAAAATTTCAGATTTTTCCGATAAGTATAAACCCTAATTTTGCCTTTTCCCAATTCGTAAAATTTACAACCCTAATTGAATTTTAATTAATTTTGGTTTAATAATTCGGTTAATTGGGGAAGGGGGTATAATTTCATGGGTCAGTGGCTAATTTTAAAAATTAATGGATTAAAATTTTGAATGGTTTCGTTAATTTTAATCGCACTTAAACCAAATTATTAATAATCTGAAATTTAATTGTTTATGAACGATATAAAGTTTCGGATTTTATTAATTAAAAATTCAAACTTTAAAGTTGATTTGATCGTTCTTGAAAGTTTGAATATTGTTAGCCCTTGATTTATTAATTTTACGAAATTGGATTGTCGTTAAAGTTTATTAAATCGTTAAAAATCGTTGTTTTTTCGAAAATTAAATCGTAACTTTTTTTTGAAAAATAAAATAATGCAAGTTCGTTAATTAAATATTAATTTTAATTAAGTTGGTCCGTTTTACGAACCAAAAACACGAACACGAGCATGATGGAAGTATGGCTCGTCTAGCTATACGAGGCCATTGTGCTCGACCGAGCCATGCGACACGTGCAGCAACAGCTATGATGCGTGCCTCGTGCGCGCTAGGCGAGGAAGGGGCAGGCGAGGTAGCTTGCGGGGCTGCGACGAAGCGAGGCGCAAGCCTTGCGGCGTCTAGCACACACGATGCACAACACGCAGCGCAGGGGCAGCATGGCTGCGGGGACGCGGTGCGCGCGCGCGATGGGGCTGGGGGCGCGCGAGCTCTGCTCGTGTGCTCTTGGGCCTCATGCAAGGCGGGGCTGGGCACAAGCCTAGCCCGATTTAGCAATTGGATTTTTTTTAAAAAAATCGTTTAATTCGTTGGGCTTCGTATATTTGCATTAATTTTGGCTAACGGGATATTTAATTTAATATTTTATTTGCTTGGGCCGGGCCACGAGTTTTAATTTAATATTTCATAATTAATTATCCGGGATAATTATTGGTTTGAGTGGGAGCCACTAAATGAAATTAAAATGAAATAATTATTTAAATTATTTCGTAGGTCGCATTATTTTAATTAAATTCATTTTAATTAGAATAAAGTCTAAGGATTAATAATTTGGAAATTGATTAATCTTTTAGGACGCGTTTATGTGAACGTGAATTTTAATTAATTCACGTAAATACTTGCATATTAACATGGGCCATTTGTTTTAGCACACGAATGGGTGAATGCATAGAATATATATTTTATGCAATGCAGGTACTCCAAGTGACTAGTATGGCCAATTTAGGATAGTTAAATACGGTCTGCGTACCGTTCTATCTTTGAATGTAAAGTTTTAAATATACTAGATCACCATTTATATATATATATATATATATATATATATATATATATATATATATATATATATATATATATATATATATATATATTATGCGTGAATGTATGAATGTATGTATGCTTTGCATGAACATGTTGTTTCCTATGAATCGATTAGTTTTAAGTTCACTAAAATAATCGAACCAACATAGAAACAACTAGGTCCAAGTAATATTGAGTTTAAAAATTGCCTTCCAAATCAACACTTACAAAAATCTAGGGATCTAAGATAGTAGGTTTACGCTAAAGCGAGGTGCTATTTTAGTTGACTTAGGTGGTAAGGCATCCTAAAGGAGCACGGTGATTGTGGTTACAACTCAAACAACAATGGCATTAAGTTGTGGCAATGGGATAAATTATGGCATTAATTTATTAACCAAGAGTAATTTGGATATTACTAGCAATAGGTTTTGCTTACCTAAAATCTTAAACTACTTAAGACATGCTAAAGCTGCTTAAGGATTTAGGACTTTTAGGGTCTTGGAATCGTTTCATTCATTTTGGACCGTATTTTTGCCTTTTTGCATGAATGAAATGTTTTTAATAGCTTTAATGATTGCATGTTTTGCTTTTATTTCAAAGTTATTGAATTGTATGAATGGTTATTTATTGCAAATTATTTTCGATTGTAGTAATAAAAAATGGCCGCAAACAATAACACTTTCAACTTGCGTTCAATTCTCGACAAAGAGAAGTTGAATGGCAACAATTTCCTCGACTGGCAAAGGAACTTACAAATAGTTCTTATGCATGAGGAAAAAGAATATGTCCTTGAGGAAGAGTTACCACAAGAGGCTGGGCCGGAGGTAACTCAAGCTTCCCTTAATCGTTGGATTCATGCCAACAGGGATGTCAAATGTGTGATGCTTGCATCCATGAGTCCTGAACTTCAAAAAACGTTCATTAATCGGATGCTTACCAAATCATCTCGGAGTTGAAGAACATGTTTCAGGACCAAGCCAGAATCGAAAGATTCGAGACTCAGAGGTTGATCCTTGAGACTAAGCTCAAGAAAGGAGAACCAGTGAGCCCACATGTTCTTAAAATGATTGGACTCTTTGAGAACATGAGAGCTCTAGATTCTGACGTCTCAAATGAAATGGCTATTGCCATCATTCTCCATTCTCTTCATAATGGCTATGATCAGTTCAAGTTGAATTACAACATGAACAACATGGAGAAATCTCTTACTGAGCTTCACGGTATGCTGAAAACCGCTAAAAAGACGCTCAAGCAAGAGAACAAGCACGATATGCTTATGGTGCGTAAGGGAAAGAACTTCAAGAAATCAGGCAAGAATAAGGGCAAGAAGGGTAAGGGCAAGGCTTCGCCCTCATCCAAGTCCAACGGCGCCAGTTCTGGTAAACAGAAAAGGGCGACTCGTTCTCCTGCCGACTCTGAATGCTTCTACTGCAAGAAGAAGGGGCATTGGAAGAGGGATTGCTTGAAGAAGAAGGAAGATGAGAAGAACGGGAACGTTGCTTCTACTTCAGGTATATATGTTATACGTTGTAATCTTGCTAATTCTACTTCTTGGGTATTAGATATTGGTTGTGGCTCACACTTATGTTCCAATTCACAGGGACTAAGGAGAAGTAGAAAGCTTGATAAAGGCGAGATGGATCTATGCGTGGGAAATGGAGCACGGATTGCTGCATTAGCCGTAGGATCTTATTTTATTTCTTTGCCTAGTGGGTTTGTTTTGGAATTAGAAAACTGTTACTACGTTCCTAGTATTACCAAAAACATCATTTCCGTGTCAAGTTTGGATTTTAAAGGTTTTAGTTTTCAATTTAAAGACAATAGTTGTTCTTTTGCTTTGAATGGAATGTTTTATGGTTCAACACAATAAGAAAACGGTCTTTATGTGCTAGATACGAGCAAACACATTTATAACATAAATACCAAAAAGGCTAAAACTGGTGATTCGGATCTCACATTTCCGTGGCATTGTTGATTAGGCCATATAAACATAAAGCGCATGGAATTACTTCAACGGAAAGGAATTCTAGAATCATTCGACTTAGAGAAGATTGATCAATGCGAATCTTGTTTACTTGGCAAAATGACAAAGCAACCTTTCTCAAAGGTGGGAGAAAGAGCAAGCGAACTACTAGGGAAAATACATACGGACGTATGTGGGCCTATGAGTAAGAAAGCTGGAGGTGAGTTCAGCTATTTCATAACGTTTACGGACGACTTCAGTAGATATGGCTATATTTACTTAATGAAGCACAAGTCTGAATCGTTTGAGAAATTCCGAGAATTTCAAAATGAAGTAGAGAATCAACATGGCAAGAAAATCAAAGCTCTAAGATCGGATCGAGGAGGTGAATATCTTAGCCACGAGTTTGATGACCATCTAAAAGAATGCGGTATTCTTTCTGAATTGACTGCTCCGGGGACACCTCAATGGAATGGATTGTCGGAACGGAGTAATAGGACCTTACTTGATATGGTCAGGTCAATGATGGGTCAGGCCGAACTTCCTTTACAGTTCTGGGGACATGCGTTGCAAACTGCAGCACTCACACTGAATCGTGCTCCATCAAAAGCTGTTGAAAAGACTCCATACGAATTATGGACTGGGAAACTTCCAAAGTTGTCTTTTCTGAAGATTTGGGGTTGCGAAGCATACGTCAATAATTTCGGACAAGCTACAACCTAAATCTGACAAATGTTTCTTCGTTGGGTATCCAAAAGAAACTATGGGGTATTATTTCTACAACAAGTCAGACAACAAGGTATTCGTTGCTCGTGACGGTGTCTTTTTGGAAAGAAATCATATTTCCAAATTGACAAGTGGGAGAATAATAGACCTCGAAGAGATTCGAGACGAACAACGAACTCAGAACTCTTTAGAAGCAGTTCAAGTTGATGAACCTCCAAGGTCTTTAGAAGAGCCAGTGGGAGTAGTTCCTCAAAACGTTGTTGCCCCTCGTAGGTCAAATAGAACTATTTTTCAGCCGGACAGATGGACATGCGTCCTCTTGACTGAAAACTTAGACGTTCTCATATTGGATAGCGATGAACCTTTGACTTACAAGCAAGCTATGACGAGCCCAAGCTCCATTAAATGGTTAGAGGCCATGCAATCTGAAATAGACTCCATGTGTGAAAATCAAGTCTGGGATTTGGTTGATTTGCCGGATGGGTTCACACCTATCGGATGCAAATGGGTCTTCAAGTTGAAGAAAGACAAAGATGGAATTGTATACATATACAAGGCTAGATTGGTAGCAAAAGGTTACAGTCAAGTTCACGGCGTTGACTACGATGAAACCTTTTCTCCAGTCGCGATGCTTAAGTCTATTCGGATAATCCTTGCGATTGCCGCTTTTCATGACTATGAAATATGGCAAATGGATGTCAAAACTGCCTTCTTGAACAGTGTTCTTGAAGAGACTGTGTTCATGACACAGCCGGAGGGTTTTGTCGATCAAAAGAACCAAGGAAAGGTATGCAAGCTTAAGAAGTCCATCTACGGACTAAAGCAGGCATCAAGGAGTTGGAATAAACGATTTGATGAAGCAGTCAATAAGTTTGGCTTCATCAAGAATCAGGACGAATCTTGTGTATACAAGAAGGTCAGTGGGAGTAAAATTGCATTCCTAGTCTTGTATGTTGACGACATACTACTTATTGGAAACGACATTCCTATGTTGAAGTCTGTAAAGACTTGGCTCGGGAAGTGTTTCTCAATGAAGGATTTAGGAGAGGCACAGTGTTAGGTTATGATACATATGACAATTCATAAATCATGCGGAAAAACCATAAAGCCAGGAAAACATATTATTTACACATAATCATTTAGCATAGTTTAGATGCATACTCTTTGTTGCGTGCCTTCCCTAGCTGCGCCCGAACCGAACAAGAACAAGTCTTTAGGACTCCAAGTGTCGTCCCTCCGTAGATAGTCCACAGCACGTCCGGATCCGCCTTAAGATTGACCAACTAGAATCGCCCTTAAGGTACTATTATTTTCGGCACTTTTAGGCAATTGTGTGACTGAATTTTTCTCTCAAAAAATCACTTTGAATACTTAAAAAACTCGTTTTAAATATGTGACCCTAGGCACCTATTTATAGAGTTATGGAAAAGGATTTGGAATCCTATTAGGATACTAATTTATTTAATTATAATCCTACTAGGACTCTAATTAAATAAACTAAATCTTTTAGGATTAGATTTAATCATATGACGAATCCCGGTAGCCTTAGGATTCGAGTAACACACTTCGAGTAATACGCTAGCACCGCACGCAGGCCTTGCGTCCCACGCACAGCGCCAGCCCACTCGTCGCAGCCCCGCGCGCGCGCCCAAGCTTCGGCTGGGCCTGGCTTTTGCGCTGGGCCTGGTCGCATGCTTGGCGTGTGGTTGTTGCGCTTGGCTTGCTGGGCGATGGCCCGGCTTCGTGCTGGGCCTTCGTCTGGCAGGCCTCGTCCGATGCTAATTCGTACGATGCGCTTCCGATTAAATTCTCGATTCCGGAATTCATTTCCGATACGAACAATATTTAATATTTCCGATTCCGGAATTAATTTCCGTTTCGAACAAATATTTAATATTTTCGTTTCCGGAACTATTTTCCGATTCCGATAATATTTCCGATTCTGATAATATTTCCGTTTCCGGCAATATTTCCGATTCCGGCAATATTTCCATTTCCGATAATATTTTCCGATACGTACCATGTTTCCGTTTCCGGCAACATCTACGACTTGGATAATATTTATATTTCCGATACGATCCATATTTCCGTTTCCGGCAATATCATCGTTTCTGGAGTATTCATTTCTTGCCTGTGACGATCTCAGCTCCCACTGAAACCAAGATCCGTCGATTCCGAATATCCATAGATGGAGTATTTAATGCCATTAAATACTTGATCCGTTTACGTACTATTTGTGTGACCCTACGGGTTCAGTCAAGAGTAAGCTGTGGATTAATATCATTAATTCCACTTGAACTGAAGCGGCCTCTAGCTAGGCATTCAGCTCACTTGATCTCACTGAATTATTAACTTGTTAATTAATACTGAACCGCATTTATTAGACTTAACATTGAATGCATACTTGGACCAAGGGCATTATTTCCTTCAGTCTCCCACTTGTCCTTAGGGACAAGTGTGCATTTCCTAATTCCTTTGTCGCTCGATGTGTTAGGTTATGATACATATGACAATTCATAAATCATGCGGAAAAACCATTTAGCCAGGAAAACATATTATTTACACATAATCATTTAGCATAGTTTAGATGCATACTCTTTGTTGCGTGCCTTCCCTAGCTGCGCCCGAACCGAACAAGAACAAGTCTTTAGGACTCCAAGTGTCGTCCCTCCGTAGATAGTCCACAGTACGTCCGGATCCGCCTTAAGATTGACCAACTAGAATCGCCCTTAAGGTACTAAAGATTTCGGCACTTTCGAGCAAGGAATGTGTCTGAATTTTTCTCTCAAAAAACTCACTTTTGAATACTTGAAAACTTGTTATAAATTGTGAACCCAGGCCACATATTTATAGGGGTATGGAAAGAGAATTGGAATCGAATTAGGATACGAATTAATTAAATTAGAATCACAATAAAACTCTTATTTAATTAATTTATCAAATAGAATTAGGAATTTAATCATTAAACGAATCCTGTACGTTTTAGGTTTCGTATGTGAACACAAACACCCACGCACGCACAGCAGCCCACGAGGGGCGCCATGCGCGCGCGCGCACAACCCGAGCATCGCAGCCCACGACTGCCGCAGCCTTGGGCGCGCGCTGGGCCTGCCTTGCGGTGGGCCTGGCGCAGCCTTGGGCTGGCGTGTTGTGGCGCGCGTTTCCCTTGCTGGACGTGGGCCTGGCTTCGTGCTGGGCCTTCGTCTAGCAAGCTCGTCCGATGCTAATTCGTACGACGCGCTTCCGATTAATTTTCCGATTCCGGAATTTATTTCCAATACGAACAATATTTAACATTTCCGATTCCGGAATTAATTTCCGTTTCGAACAAATATTTAATATTTCCGTTTCCGGAATTATTTTCCGATTCCGATAATATTTCCGATTCAGACAATATTTCCGTTTCCGGCAATATTTCCGATTCCGGCAATATTTCCATTTCCGATAATATTTTCTGATACGTACCATGTTTCCGTTTCCGGCAACATCTACGACTTGGATAATATTAATATTTCCGATACGATCCATATTTCCGTTTCCGGCAATATCATCGTTTCCGGAGTATTCATTTCTTGCCTGTGACGATCTCAGCTCCCACTGAAACCAAGATCCGTCGATTCCGAATATCCATAGATGGAGTATTTAATGCCATTAAATACTTGATCCGTTTACGTACTATTTGTGTGACCCTACGGGTTCAGTCAAGAGTAAGGTGTGGATTATTATCATTAATTCCACTTGAACTGAAGCGGCCTCTAGCTAGGCATTCAGCTCACTTGATCTCACTGAATTATTAACTTGTTAATTAATACTGAACCGCATTTATTAGACTTAACATTGAATGCATACTTGGACCAAGGGCATTATTTCCTTCAGTCTCCCACTTGTCCTTAGGGACAAGTGTGCATTTCCTAATTCCTTTGTCGCTCGATGCTTGCTCTTGAACATAAGGTAAGAGTTGTCATCCTTATTATGTCCAGAGGTGTTCCTCGGTTTCAGAGTTCAACTGATCAAATAAACAGATAATCATAGCCTATGATTCATCCGAGCACGGCCATGCATTTCACAGTTTCTAGCTCTCCGAGTGGCCTTGTACAACTTTTAAGCATCTCATCCCGATTTATGGGAGGACAATCCCAATCTTGCGATCTTGAGATTAGACTTCGTTTGATAGGTGATTACCTGAGCGTTGCCTTTATAGCCTCCTTTTACGGTGCGACGGTTGGTCAACGTCAAAGTAACCAGTTCTCAAACAAGTAATCTCAAACCACTCAGGTATTGAGGATTTAGTGTCTAATAATTTTAATGAAATTTACTTATGACAGATTTTCATCTCTTACAGTAAAGTTTCATAGGTCTTGTCCGATACTAGTCTTCCCAAAGTAAGTATCTATGCAAATGATTATGACATTGCCATGTCCACATAGTTCAAGAAACAGAACTACTAGTCATCTTGCATTCTAGTCGTCTAACGTTTTCTATGCGTCCAATTTTATAAAAAACTCTGACTAGGGACCATTTTCAACCTTTGACATTCAAGTTCACTTGATAGACATTTCTTAGTCACAGGACTGGTCCTGACAGTGTATCTTGAATATATCGTCAAATTGAAGGGACTCATCATTTAATACTAAACCAAGATTAAATGGAATATGAAAATACATTTCATATATGATAAATGTTCAACCCCAATGTTTTACAACCATGGGCCTCTAACCCATCTTTAAAACATTTCATGGAATTCAAAGCTATGCTTGATTTCCAGTGCTACAACGTGAGTGTTGCTTCTCACTTGTTGCATAGGTTTAGTTATCATGCTTTGCCAATCTTAATATCCTTTTCATCGAATGTTCTTCGAGATATGATGATAAGATCTTTTCGAGTTTGTTTATTATGTGATCTAGTCTTTCTTACTTCGATGGTGGTTTTACTCATTTTGCTATGAAGAACCATCAAGTTAGCAGACGTTTTTCTTGCTTCAAGAGTGGTTCTACGCATTTTTCAATGAAGAACCATCAAGCCAGCAGATAGGTGATCTACCCAAGTTCAGTGAAGAACTTTAAACAACCCTGTTTTATTGCTTCTTAGGCAATAATTACTTTTACTTCAACTGTATAGGTTGCTAGTGATGCTTTGTTTGGATTTACTTATCCAAGCAGTTCACAGATATGTGGAATACTTTCCAGCTGTATCTTAGAACATAGAAATTAATATTTTAATATCCCACGCAATAACTCATGGTCTCCAATCCATGTTGCCATTTCAAAACACGATGCTCTATAGCTCGTCCTTATCAATGGTTAACTCCAAAGGGTCTTGCTTGATCCTTTGCCAGTGTTTATGCGTGTAGCATCTATATTTAGAATATCTTTATTTCCTTGAATCAAGAACTATTCCTATGTACCTTTTCAAGTACCATAAGTATTCTTGATCTCAATCTAGTTGATCTTTACTTAGATCAATAGAGATTGGTATATGTTCGTCATGGCTAAAGTCATACGATACGTTTTTGGCGATCCTCATATTATATCATACATGATAAATTCTTTTGCAGAATAATTCCCAATTGAATTCTATTCATGTAACTTTAGCTTATCTAGTTTCAGTAGATACTAAATTCAGCTAAATTCTTTGACATATAATATAGGTTAAGAATCTTATTTAGATCCTTTGATGTTTAACTTAGTAAATGCTTATACATAGTTCAAACATCCTTTACTTAGATTTATTCACATGGGTCGAATATCTCCAATGGAGACTTTCGTGTTTGATTTAGTAAATGCCATTACTTAATCCAAAACAATATCATAAGATCTTTGTAAATAGATCTTAATACCCAGTATGTACTAAGTTTCGCCATGGTCCATCATTGATGAATAATTTCAAATCTAAGTCATTAGCATTTGAATGTTGTTTCACAATAGAGAGATATGTCTGTAATACACATAGGACCAATTAAGTTTTAAGTACTCCCACTAAACTTCTTATATATCTATAAGAATCATGTATATTTTATGAAACTAAAATGCTTATTAGCTTCACTTAAAATACAGTTCCAATTCCCAATTGCTTGCTTAAATCTGTACTTAGATTTTATAAGCTAGCTTTCCTTTTCAAGCATTTATTTGGATCCACAAATCCTATGACATACCATGTACATAGTTTATTCCAACATTTGATTGAGGAATACGTTTTGTCATCCAATTGCTATATGTACCAATATGCAATCATTGCTTGAATATAGACTTGAGCATTACGATTATGCATGAGGTTTCAACACAATCCATGTCATGAATTTGCTTGTAACCTTTAGCAACTAATCTAGCTTTGTGTGTGAACACAATTTCATGTTTGATGGTTTTTATCCTTGAAACAAACTTGCAACCAATAGGTGTGAAACTATTCTTGCAAATCAACAAAATTTTAATTTTGTCATCAAAACATTGAGTATGTTTTATGGCCTCTAACCATTAAACATTTGAGTCTATATATGGCCTCTAACCATTTTAGGGAATTTGGGTTTCGTCATAGCTTTCTTACAGGTCACAAACTCATTAATTTACATGATAATAGTTTGACTGCAAGTTGTAGGTTTCTTCACTATCTAATAGAAGAATATCATAGTTTCATTGACCAGAACTCTATGTTTCTTTACTATCTAATAGAAGAATCTCATAGTTCCAGTGACTTGAACTCTATGCCTACTTGGGTATAGAACATCAAACAATAGAATATCAACAGGCACTTTGAGAGTCCTTTGAATATTCTATTCTCCTTGAAGCACTTGTAAAGTCTTCTAAGATGTTGTTCCTAAGTTTTGGTTGATGACACACACATATTGCAAACTTCCTGATTATGGTTGCTAAATGACTTTGAACAGGCATATGCCCAAGTTTCTATTAGGATAGGAACTTGAATAAACTGGTGAAGTTCCTGAGGTACACTTGGAACAGTCAATGGAGTTTCAGAGCTGGAAGTTGTATCTGTTCCAGTTTGAAGTCACAAGAGGAGCAACACAGTTACATATCAAGAGTTCCGAATATCCACAAGAACTATTACAGACTCATAGCCAAGAGTTCCTGTGTTAGCTAGAGAGGAACTCATCAATGTTCCTTGGCTGGAACGTCTGAAGCTTCTGAGTTGCAAGTTCCAGACAAAGGGAAGACATGAAGTCTAGGTAGTCCACTGTACTTAGAATTTTATGTAAATATTAATTATGCTAATGGTATATAGAGTACTCAAGGAACTTATGATTTAATTAGGCCATTTATTTTATTGGAAGCGATTTTTATGGAAAACATTTTCATAAATAAAAACAAGTTTTGCATATTTAATATAAAATAGATTTACGTTTTATTTTATTTAAACAAAACTTATTTTCCTAAAAATTCTCCTAAGTTTTTGTAGATAAATAAAATCTGTTTTAAAGAAATATTTTAGGGTTTGATTGAGTCAAATCACTAACTGCTTTATGGCTGAACGTGGGAAGTGGTCTTCCCCTTGTTCCTCAAGTCAAGGGACGTGGAGACCAAAGTGCTGGCAGTTAGCAGTTGAGGTTTTGAAGGGAACTAACCCTAAGGATAAACACTATAAAAGGGAAATCGTTTTTGGTTTAAAGCACACAAACATTCTGAGAGTTCTTGCTTTCCTAAAAACGTTTTGTCTAAGATTTTCTAAAACAGTTTGTGTCCTAGTTAATTCAAAGTTCCTAAGTTCCTTATATCCACACAAAAGCATTATTAATATCTAGAGTTATCCAAACACGAATTATATTTTGTATTAGTTAGGATAGAGTTATCCTGTTTAGACTTAGAGTTTAAGTCTGAGAGAGAGAAGTTAAGGAGTTGTAATCGAAGTAGATTACTGTGAGGAACACGAGTTTGAGAGGAACTTGTGTTGGAGAGATTATTGTAATCGAGGCATTACCATAATAAAAGAATTCTCTTCTTGATTAGTATCAAGAAGTTTTCACAATTGTTGTTATTGTCTTCTCTATTCTCAGTTTCTTGATTGTTTCTTAAGTTCCGCAAGAAACTTTATCAAAGTTCTAATTACAATTCACCCCCCCCCCCCCTCTTGTGCGTGTTCCTACTGGAATAACAGTTGGTATCAGAGCCAGTACTCACTAAAACACAGGAAACCCTGTTTGAGTCAAGTTCCTGAAAGTATGAACTCACAAGAGAAACTGGAAGAAGGTTACTCGACACAAAGGCCACCTATGTTCAATGGCAAGTTCTACTCATACTGGAAGAATAGAATGGAGATATTCATCAAAGCTGAAAATTACCAAGTTTGGCGTGTAATTGAAGTTGGAGACTTCGAGGTAACAAAGACCAATGCTGAAAACGAGGTAGTTCCTAAACCAATGTCTGAATTTTCTAAAGAAGACTTTGATAAATATGAGATGAATGCCATGGCTGTCAAAATCTTGCATTGCGGGCTTGGACCTCATGAACACAACAGAGTCATGGGGTGCAAGAACGCAAAACAGATTTGGGAACTACTTCAAGTAACCCACGAAGGAACTAATGAAGTTAAGCGTTCCAAAATTGACCTTTTGATGTCTAAATATGAAAGATTTGAGATGCTTCCAAAAGAAACTATTCAAGAAATGTTCACTAGATTTACTAACATAACCAATGAATTAGTTTCTCTTGGTAGAATCATTCCCACAGATGAACAGGTAAGAAAAATACTAAGAAGCATGCCACAAGATGATCGCTGGAGAACAAAGGTCACTGCACTGTTTGAGACCAAGGACTTCACCAAGTTCAACATTGAACAACTTGCTGGTTCCTTGATGACACACGAACTGCATCTTGGAGCTGCTGTTCCCGAGAGCTCAAGAAGTCGAGGACTTGCTCTAAAGGCTGAGGAACTCGATGAATCTGAACCAGATGAAGAAGAGGCTGCCATGCTGGTCAGAAGAATAAGAAAGCTCTATAGGAACTTCAAACCAGGAAACCAGAAAGGAAGGAACTTTGCCAAGAAAATCACTAGTTCCAAAACTGAGCAAGGTTGCTTCAAATGTGGAGAAACTGATCATCAAATTCGTGAATGCCCTCTGTGGGAGAACGACAAGACCAGAGGAAAAGGGAAGGAACAGGTCAAAGACCGCTTTAACAAGTCTACCTTCAACAGACCAAACTTCAAGAAGGCCATGATAGCTGCATGGGGCGAAGCAACAGACTCAGAAGACGATGAGGAACAACCAAATGAAGAAACTGCAAATCTCTGCCTTATGGCTAGAACAGAAGGAACTGATCAAGTTCCATCAGAAGAAGTAAGTTCCTCCACTCTTCAGTGTCTCTCAAAGTCAAAACTAATTGAACTGTTGCTAGAAACTCTAGATGATTACAAAAAGCTAAGTATATTAAAAGCACAAAGTGATAGAGCCTTGGAACTCAGTAAAGACCACATAAATTATCTGAACAATATTAGATCTGATGTCCAAGGCAGGTTCTTTGAATTACTAGATAGAAATACCTCTATTAATGAGTCATTCGAAAAAATTAGAAATGAAAACATCCTTCTACAAGTTCAACTCAGTCAATATAAGATGTTTAATTTAAGTTTAGATCCTACAAAATCCTTGGAAATCAACATGGGAATTTTTAACATCGACTTAGAAAATTTAAACAAGGATCTGATCACCACAAAGGAACAAAAAGAGAAACTGGAAAGGGAACTATCCATGGCCAGGGCACAGAGACAACCACCTAAAGTTCCTCCCAAATGGATTGAGCATGCTCAATCTAAGAGAACAGAAGGATTGGGCTTTAACCATAAAAATAGTCATAAGAAGAAGTATGTGGATCTTCCTAGTGTAAAAGTCTGCTTCTCATGTGGAAGTGGAAGTCACATAAGTACTGAGTGTTCCAAGATGAAGGAACAGGATCAAAGAAACATAAATTATGTAAAGCAAAAATGGGTTAAGAAGTCTGAAGTTATAGTTGAAAAGGAACTCGAGGAAACCCGAGTTCCTGTAACTAACCTTTGATCTCTTTACAGATTCTAGTGAAGGGGAACAGCTCGTGGTATCTCGACAGCGGGTGTTCCAAACACATGACAGGAGACAAATCTAAATTCCTCTCACTAGAAGCCTACAATGGAGGAACTGTGACCTTTGGAGACAACATGAAAGGAGAAATTATTGGAATTGGAAAAGTTGGAAGGTCAAGTTCCTACGCCATTGAAAATGTATTTTTAGTCGAGGGTTTGATGCACAGTCTACTAAGCATCTCTCAATTCTGTGACAAAGGAAACTCTGTAAGTTTTACATCTGAAAACTGTCAAATCATAAACAATAACACTGGGAAGGTTATTTTGGAAGGAACTCGTAAAGGGAACACATATTCTGTGGATCTCAATACAGTTCCCAGGAACAATCTAACCTGCCTCAGTGCCCTTGAAGAAAATTCCCTACTATGGCACAGGAGGTTTGGACATGCTAGTTTCTCGCTGCTTGACAAACTAAGATCAAAGGAACTGGTTCGAGGACTCCCCTCAATCAAGTTCCTAACTGATAAAGTGTGTGATGCATGTGCAAAAGGCAAGCATGTCCGAAGTTCCTTTAAATCTAAGAAATTGGTAAGCACCACAAAACCATTGGAACTCATCCATATGGACTTATGTGGACCAATGAGAATTCAAAGCAGAAGTGGGAAAAAATATGTATTAGTTATTGTTGATGATTACTCTCGCTTTACTTGGGTCATATTTCTAACAAGCAAGGATGAAACGTTTGATGAGTTTGTTACATTTTCAAAGAAAATCCAGAAAACCACAGGTCACCAACTGATCCATATAAGATCAGATCATGGAACAGAATTTGAAAACTACAAATTCGATGAATACTGCAAGGAACAAGGTATGGACCACAATTTCTCAGCTCCCAGAACTCCACAACAAAATGGAGTTGTTGAGAGGAAAAATAGAACCCTAGAGGACATGGCAAGAACCATGCTAATAGCCAGTTCCTTGCCTAGGAACTTCTGGGCTGAAGCAGTCAATACTGCTTGTTACATTATAAATAGAGTTATGATTCGAGCAATCCTAAACAAAACCCCCTATGAGCTACTAAAAGGTATAAAACCCAACATCTCTTACTTTAGAGCCTTTGGGAGCAAATGTTTTGTCCACAACAATGGAAAAAGAAACTTGGGGAAGTTTGATGAAAGAAGCGACGAGGCAGTGTTCCTAGGATATGCCTTAAATAGCAAGGCTTATAGAGTTTATAACAAAAGATCTATGTGTGTTGAGGAAAGTGTACATATAATATTTGATGAATCTAACAAAACTGACATAGTACAGGAACAAGAATTTTTCGAGATTGGTTTATCTCGTGCTGCAGAAAATGATGAGGAGTTCCAAATAAGCAAACACACAGCAAGAGGAACTGCTCAACAAAATCAAGAAGTTCCCGTACTAGAGGAACAAGCAGAAAACCAAGAAGATCCAGAAACAACACCAGAGGAACCCCAACAGGGAACTCAGGTCATAGAAGGAACTGACGAAAATGCCACAACACCAGTAGCTCAATTTCAACCTAAACCTTGGAAGCATCTAAAGTCCCACCCAATGGAACTCATTGTGAGTGACATCAGAAAAGGAACTCAGACAAGGTCACAACTAAGGAACTTTTGCGCATTCCACGCGTTCCTCTCCATATTTGAGCCAAGAAATCACACTGAGGCTCTGGAAGATGCTGACTGGATCATTGCCATGCAAGAAGAATTAAATGAATTCAAAAGAAACAAGGTATGGCACTTGGAACCCAAACCAAAGCACCAGAAGGTGATAGGGCTAAAATGGGTGTTCCGGAACAAGAAAGATGAACATGCAACAATCATAAGGAACAAAGCAAGGTTAGTGGTCAAAGGTTATAATCAACAGGAAGGCATTGACTTTGAAGAAACATTTGCACCTGTTGCTAGATTAGAAGCCATTAGAATCTTAATTGCTTTTGCTGCTTTCATGGGTTTTAAACTTTATCAAATGGATGTTAAATGTGCTTTCTTAAACGGTTTCTTAGAGGAAGATGTTTATGTGGAACAGCCCCCTGGATTTGAAAATCCCGAATTTCCAAATCACATTTACAAATTAGATAAGGCTCTCTATGGACTAAAACAAGCCCCTAGATCTTGGTACGAGAGATTATCAAAGTTCCTCCTTCAAAATGATTTTAAAAGAGGTAGAATAGACAAAACCTTATTCTTAAAATCTAGAGGATCTGACTTGTTAGTAGTTCAAATTTATGTTGATGATATATTATTTGGAGCAACTAATGAAAATTTGTGCAAGGATTTTGCAAGCTTGATGAGCAGTGAATTTGAAATGAGTATGATGGGGGAACTCAACTTCTTCCTTGGTTTACAAATCAAGCAAACCGAGGAGGGAATCATGATACACCAACAAAAGTATGTGAAGGAACTCCTAAAGAAATATGAGCTAGAATCAGCCAAAGTAAATCACACTCCCATGGGAACTGCTACCAGATTAGACACTGATCCAAATGGGAAAAGTGTGAATCAAACAAAATACAGAGGTATGATTGGATCTCTATTATATTTAACAGCCAGTAGACCTGACATTTCTTTTAGTGTAGGACTATGTGCAAGATTTCAATCAAATCCAAAAGAGTCCCATCTAACTGCGGTGAAAAGAATACTAAGATATCTCAAAGGAACTGATGACCTATGCCTTTACTATCCAAGAAGTGGATCCTTCGAGCTAAGAGGATATGCAGATGCTGATTATGCAGGTGACTTAGTGAATAGAAAAAGCACATCAGGTATGGTACAGTTCCTAGGTCCATGCATGGTTTCTTGGGGTTCCAAGAAACAGAATACTGTTGCTCTATCCACAGCTGAAGCTGAGTATGTAGCTGCTGCAGCTTGTTGCTCACAAATTCTATGGATAAAACAACAGCTAAGAGATTTTGGTATTATCTATGATTGTGTTCCTATCTATTGTGATAACACTAGTGCTATTTGTATTTCAAAAGATCCGGTTCATCACTCCCGAGTCAAACACATCCACATCAGACACCATTTCCTTAAAGATAATGTTGAGAAAGGTTTGATCAAATTAGATTTTTGCCAAACTGATCACCAAATTGCTGATATTTTAACTAAGCCTTTGAACAGAGAGAAACATGAGAAAATGAGAATGGAACTCGGAATGATCAAGCTAAGGTAATTGCCAAATTGGAGTTCCTCTAAGGCAAAAGCAAAAATCATGGTACATATAGACTATTACAAACACAAAATCTTGTGTGCAAACATAGTTGAAGCTTACCATCGTGGCAAATTCACTCACACTTCAAATGAGCAAGGTAAGCAGTTCCTTTCAAACTAGTTAAGTCAGAGATACGAAATTAAGCAAGTCAAAGTCAAACACAATTTTTTTTCATTTTCCTTTTATTTTTATCTATTTATTTTTTAATTAAAAACCGAATACCCATATTCAAAGAATGTTTGGAACGGTTCCATTGGCAATAAATAGGAGAAACTCTTCACTTTCCACAATCAATCCATGCAACCCCCTTTCTCTCTCTCACACGCCTTCTCCACTGACATCACCTCTCCTTCCACCTATAAAAACCTCCACCATGGTTCTCACAAGCAACAACACTGATCTCACATCCCTCAAACGAAAGAGAAACCCTTCATCTCCTGTTCCCATGGATACCTCACCCATTCAATCGCCAATTCCTCTTCGATCCCACAATCCAATGCTCGCAATCACTCAGGGGGAACAAACCAACACTGACATCGAAATGAAATCCCCAATCTCAAACCCTAGATCCTCCACAAGAAAATCCAAAAAACGACGAGTGGAAGCTTCTGGTGAAAACATCGAGGAAACAGAGGAGAATGCTCAAACTCAGGGGGAAGCAAAAGGGTCCAAGAAA
Organism: Spinacia oleracea; assembly: GCF_020520425.1. Lineage (NCBI taxonomy): Eukaryota > Viridiplantae > Streptophyta > Magnoliopsida > Caryophyllales > Amaranthaceae > Spinacia > Spinacia oleracea. Next base: position 86,025,943 of record NC_079491.1, read on the forward strand.
CTCACTGCAAAGGAAAACAATCTGGTCGAGGGGTTCGCAATCAACTCAACATGGTGTGAAGCCACGAAATTTAAAGAGTTGATGGAAATCCTTGAACAACAAAAGTGGGTAAGTCTGTTGAGTACCTATGCCAAATCCCCCTTAATTCCTGAAGCTATGAAAGAATTCTGCAAGAACTTTGCATGTGTTGATAATGTATGTTCAAGTAAAGTGAATGGAACTCGCATCGAATTTGATGCCTCTTATCTGGAACAGCTGTTTGGTACACCCAATAGGGGTTTTGATATGTGGCTCAAAGGTCAAATCACAGTGACCATAGATAATGTAGATGAGAAAGATATAGTTGGTTCCATTGGAGGAGATTCTAAAGTATCCACCTCCACCTCACACAACTTCTTTTCACCTCTTCAAAAATTACTGTTTAATATTGTGTGGAGAGGTGTAGTTCCTCGAACTCAGAAAAGGAACATAGCAAGTCTGTTTGATGCACGTCTCATGTATTGTCTTGAAAGGAAAATTCCCATAAACTTTCCTGCAATCATGATCAAACACTTATCCACCTGTATCCCCAAATTCAAAATTCCATACTCCTCCCTTCTTACAGAAATCTTCAAAAGCTTCTCAGTTGACCTTAGCCCATACTTTGTGATTCCCTTAAAATCCACCCAAATCCTTCAACTTGAAATGCTCCATCTATTAAATCTTAAAGTGGTTCAGGGTAAAGTCATTAGGGCTGGAAAGGAAGAGAAACAAGATGAGGAAGATCAGGAAGGAATTGCAGTTAAAGAAGAAGTGGAGGAGGAGGAGGAACTCGAACAAATAGAGGTCCCTTTACCTCGAGGGAACAGGAAGAGTGTAGGAAAAAGAAAGAGCATGAGGGTAGCAATGAAGGAGAACAAGAAAAGAGGGCCTGTCTTCATGGAAATAAATGAGGAAGGGGATGTCAAGGAGATGCCCATAGAGGAGGATGCTGTTCCACTGAATCAAGAGGAACTGCCTGAAACTGTTAGGCCAAGAAAAAGGACACCCAGATCCTCCAAAAAGTCCAAAGCTCGTCGTGTTCCATCTGAACAGGAACATGTTCAAGATCATGGGGGTGCCTGGAACACAAAGGATGATCAGATATTGGAGCTAAAGGCAACAGTTGCTCGTCTGGTGGAACTACAGGAGGGAACAGATCACAGGATTAGCTCAATGCAGGCCCACATAGGTGCATTGGTTACAAGTGTCAAGACTCTCCAAAACGATCTTCACCACTACTCAGAACAAGCCAATGCAACTCGTGCCACAATCCTCACCAAGATCAACAATCTGGAATCTTTTGAGGAGACTGTGATAGAAGAAACTGCTGGTTCTGGTTCCCCATCCCAAGCCTAAATCACCCTATCCCATGTTTCTTTTATCTTTTGCCATGGAACAATCTTTTTAATTTGCTTTCGGTTTGTATAATTTTTAAACTTGGGTATTTGTTCCATCTTATTTTGACTTGCTTGGTTACACATATCTATGCTTTCTAGTCTTGATCATTACTGCTTGCTTTCAATTTATTGTATGAGTTAGTTTAATACTTTGAGGCTAGCTTAACTTGCCAAACGTTGATCGTGGGGCACTGTGTTTGGAATGGCTATATTTCGTGCTATGCTTTTTGTTGATGTCAACAGGGGGAAGTCATGGGTGCAAACTTCCAAGGCACACTCAATCCAGTTCCTGAATCAATCTCTCTGAATCTCTCTGTAAGCCAAGGGTGCTCCTCTTTCTTCTCTCTAATCTTTCTCTTTTGTTTTTCAATTTTTATGTTCTGTTTCACAATAGTCTGTATAAGTTCTTGTTTGTTTGTACTTACTCTCTTTGTAAAAAGTTTGCAAGTGTTGTCATCACCAAAAAGGGGGAATATTGTTGTTCCTAAGTTTTGGTTGATGACACACACATATTGCAAACTTCCTGATTATGGTTGCTAAATGACTTTGAACAGGCATATGCCCAAGTTTCTATTAGGATAGGAACTTGAATAAACTGGTGAAGTTCCTGAGGTACACTTGGAACAGTCAATGGAGTTTCAGAGCTGGAAGTTGTATCTGTTCCAGTTTGAAGTCACAAGAGGAGCAACACAGTTACATATCAAGAGTTCCGAATATCCACAAGAACTATTACAGACTCATAGCCAAGAGTTCCTGTGTTAGCTAGAGAGGAACTCATCAATGTTCCTTGGCTGGAACGTCTGAAGCTTCTGAGTTGCAAGTTCCAGACAAAGGGAAGACATGAAGTCTAGGTAGTCCACTGTACTTAGAATTTTATGTAAATATTAATTATGCTAATGGTATATAGAGTACTCAAGGAACTTATGATTTAATTAGGCCATTTATTTTATTGGAAGCGATTTTTATGGAAAACATTTTCATAAATAAAAACAAGTTTTGCATATTTAATATAAAATAGATTTACGTTTTATTTTATTTAAACAAAACTTATTTTCCTAAAAATTCTCCTAAGTTTTTGTAGATAAATAAAATCTGTTTTAAAGAAATATTTTAGGGTTTGATTGAGTCAAATCACTAACTGCTTTATGGCTGAACGTGGGAAGTGGTCTTCCCCTTGTTCCTCAAGTCAAGGGACGTGGAGACCAAAGTGCTGGCAGTTAGCAGTTGAGGTTTTGAAGGGAACTAACCCTAAGGATAAACACTATAAAAGGGAAATCGTTTTTGGTTTAAAGCACACAAACATTCTGAGAGTTCTTGCTTTCCTAAAAACGTTTTGTCTAAGATTTTCTAAAACAGTTTGTGTCCTAGTTAATTCAAAGTTCCTAAGTTCCTTATATCCACACAAAAGCATTATTAATATCTAGAGTTATCCAAACACGAATTATATTTTGTATTAGTTAGGATAGAGTTATCCTGTTTAGACTTAGAGTTTAAGTCTGAGAGAGAGAAGTTAAGGAGTTGTAATCGAAGTAGATTACTGTGAGGAACACGAGTTTGAGAGGAACTTGTGTTGGAGAGATTATTGTAATCGAGGCATTACCATAATAAAAGAATTCTCTTCTTGATTAGTATCAAGAAGTTTTCACAATTGTTGTTATTGTCTTCTCTATTCTCAGTTTCTTGATTGTTTCTTAAGTTCCGCAAGAAACTTTATCAAAGTTCTAATTACAATTCACCCCCCCCCTCTTGTGCGTGTTCCTACTGGAATAACATAAGAGATGTCTATTCTTTAAAGCCACTTGTAAAGTCCTTACAGAATAAGTTCGGATTTTCTGAAGCACTTCGAAAAGCCTCCGGAATGTCCGTTTATGTTTTTTGTTCGCCTCGAAGACTTTCGAGGTCTATTTTCTCCCACTTGTCATTTTGGAAACGAATCTCCAAAAGGACATTATTTCGAGCAAACAAACATTATGTTCTCAAAAATTCATGGTAGAAACAATACCCTTGTGTTTCATTTGAATAAATCATAATGAAACATATATCTATACTTGAGCCTTAGTTTGTCGAATGACAAACACTAAGCTCCCACTGAGTTTTGCAACTCTCTAGATATATTTTATGAAAAGTAATTCTGAAATTACTTTTCAATAGCTTTGACGAATTTGGTTTAGTTTGGTGGTAGTTGAGCATTTTGTTTTAGAAATTATAGGAAAAGTCTTTATGATCCATCATTGATCGAATCAAGTACTAATTGACTTCGATTATTCCAACTAAGATATGCCATATCTTATGGACCTAGATTGTGAAATTACAACACACAATCATTGATGATCATATTTGGTCTCAAGTAATCATCAACATGATCTAACCTAGATCTTTATGATTTCTTGCCAAGTGGATTTTATACTTTTGAATCTTTGAACTAGCCAAACAGATTCAACTTATATCACATTTGAGTAAATAAACCTATATTCACTCAAATCCATGTGAAATAATAAAGTCATAAAATCTTTCTTTAGCTTTGAACTCTATTGTCTAGGCGTTCTAACAATAGTTCATATCTTTTGTTACTTTCAACAAGTAAGACTAGTTGTCTTAAAATGATCTAGAAATCAATCAACTTTCAAAAGTCCATCAAAATAGAGCTTATGAATGTTAACTTGTTGATATGGTCTAAGCAACAATGCCAAAGATTAGTGGAACTCAAATCAAGGGGTTGATTTGAACCTAGTAAAGTTCTTTAAAGAGTTGTTTGTTTTAATCAAGCATATTGACTCAACCTGTAATTGACCATTTCATTCAAATAAACAAACAAACATTGTTTTTGTTTTTCTTGAATGTGAGTCTTTCTGTGTTTGAAGCAGAAATTTAGGTATGCTGATTATGGAACAAAATAGCCATTAAGTTCCAGCCTTTGAAAGGACTTAAAACAAACTTAGATGACCCTACAATTAATGTAGCAATGCCATGCTTCATTTCCCACTTGTAGGTCATTAGTGTATCCTAGCTTCCATTGTTTGAGTTATTACCGAAGTAAGAACCTCAAGCGGTATATGATACCAAGGAAGTTTGATTGCTAGGTTACTTATCTTTAAACATAAACTTATAGGTAGAAACGGAATCGTAAATTCCTTTCATTTGTTCCTCGTTTTCCTATTTCTTGTACCCTTTCTTATAGTCTTAAGAATTGAATTCTTTAGTGTTGACTTTTATACTTTGTTAGACATGTCCAATGTCACCCCAACAAGGTTCTTACCATTTAATTTATGTTGAATATTAAGTTTCAACTAGATGATCTTACCAGAAGCTTCTAAAGTTCTCTAAGCATCGATCTATTCGAATGTCTAGGGACTACACTCATTCGAGAATTAAATGGACAAAGATATTAGGTTGTTAACCATTGGTAAAGCTGAGCGTATTAAACTCAATGCTTTATGATCTCAAAACTACAGTGTATTTTGAATTCACAAGCACCAATTGGTTTGCCATTCGACTTTGATGTTCGAAAACAACCATAAAAGTCGCTATAAGAAACGTACATTTTAAATTGCTCACTTTCTCTCATTTCCATGAATCGTTCTTGGATTCACTACCAATCGAGGAAATTTACTGTTACCTTTCTAAAAGGATTTATTGCAGTGCAAGATATTTAATTATAAACAATAATTAAAACATACATTGAAGCATGCAAAGTCTAAACATTTATCATGAATAATAACTTGAAAATTAAAGCAATCATGCAGTTTCAACAAGTTATTAGCATTTTATTCGAATTTATTGTTCCGGCAGGTGTGAATAAAATGATTCCAAGATCCTAAAATCATTGAAGAACTAAGCACAGTTTGTCGACTTAATCCTAAAACATCTTAGGTAAGCAAAAGCCTTTTGCCAATAGTCTAGAAACTATTCTTGGTTGATAGGTACGTCTAAGAACTTATTAGGTAAACCTATCGATTTTGCCACGACATAAAAGGACTCCTTACTTATATCGTTGAGTTTCACCAAAACTAACATGTACTCACAATTATTTGTGTACCTTGCCCCTTTAGGACCAATAAGTAACACCTCGCTGAGCGAAAACTATTACTAGATTGATGTAAAGGATATCCAAGCAAGTGTATATTTTGGCATGGCACCTTATAACTCAATTTTTAAGTTTGGAACTTAAGGCTCTTACTATGTTGGTTAGATTTTAAGTGAACTAAAATCCTTAATCATGCAACATAATCAAGCCACAATCTCATGCATAATTAAGACATATTTAAAGCAATAAATAACTTAAAGCATGCATAAGTTAAATGTGATCTAGTATGGCCCGACTTCATCTTGAAGCTTTAACTTCAAAGCCCGTCTTGAAAATCTCCGTGGGAGGCACCATTTTCTTCAAATAGGATAAGCTATAATTAAAACTAATTACAACTATTTGATGGTACGCAGACCATATTTGAATTGAAAAACGACTTTGGTACTTTAGACCAATTACATTCAAATTAATGGTACGCATACCATATTTTCTATCCTATTTGGGCCATACTAGTCACTTCATAACCTGCAAAACAGTACATATACAATATATACCATTCACCCATTCATTATCATGAATGGCCGACATAGCTGGTTAGTAAAACACATTATGCATCACGTAAACATTTGCAGCAATTAATCAAGGGCACCAATAATCTACCAATTATTCAGTCCTTATTAATTCTAATCAAGTTGTTTTAACCTTAAGGATTTGTAGACCTAATCAAGAGTTTATGACTAAAAGCGCTCCCACTTAAACCAATAAATTCATATGCTTTACTAATTTTAAACATAAAAATGTATTTCTAGTCTAACCGGAAACATACAAATTTAATTAAAATTTAAAGCTTATATAAATTTATAATTGAATCCAAAAATTTTAATTTAATTTCAGTCGTATTTAAATTAATTCATGATTTTAATTTTAGTAAAATAATTAGAATAAATAAAATTTATTATAATTACAATATTCAAAATTAAAATCCAAGAAAATAATTTAAATTATTAATTTTAAAATAATTAAAATTACGTAAACTGAAAATTTCAAATTAAAATTTCAAAACGATCTAATCGTAACGCAACAACCTTACGCATCGCACGCCCATGGGCCACACGCACACAGCCATCGCTGGCCATGTGCGCGCAGCCCATGCGCTGCGTCGCATAGCTGCTGCTTCTACCCTTCGCAAGCCATCGCACGAGTTGGTGCTCGCTGCGCGCGCGCCAGCGCTCGATGCACGCGAGCCATCGCTCGCTGTGCGCGCTCGCCAGCGCTCGCTGCGCGCGCTCCAGCGCTCGATGCACGCGAGCCATCGCTCGCTGTGCACGCTCGCTAGCGCTCGCTGCGCGCGCTCGCCAGCGTTCGCTGTGCGCGAGCCATCGCTCGCTGTGCGCGAGCATCGACGCTGGGCGCAGCACTCGTGGCACGCGAGCTTGCGCTCGCTGCGCGCGAGGCAGTGCGCGTTGTGGCGCAGCTCGCTTGCTGCCCACACGCGACTGCCGTGCCTTGCCTTCGCCCATGCCCATTCGTCCAGTGCTCGTAGCCCACGACACAAGGCAGGGCTGCTGCCTTGTGCTCGTGCACCATGCCCTTGCTCATTGCATTCGTGCCGCACGGGCGACGAGCTCCCTTGCTCGTCGTCGCATGCCCGCACTATACAACACCCCTTAAGGGTAACACGTAGCGTCCATTGCTTTGTGCGTGCAAGTTATATGAACGAATCGCATAAAATTTAAAAAATTTATATTTAAAATTAATGACAAATTAATAAATAATATTAATTTCATAATTTTAGGGCGAAAAAATCGAAAATTTATTATTCAATTGATTTCCGATTATCATGGATTCAAGTCTAGGTCATAAAAATTTAAAATTTATCATAAATTTACAATTTTTATGGTGGTTTTTAATCATAGGTATCTAATTAAATTATAATTAATTATGAAAATCAAATTAATTCTAAATTATTCTAATTTTCAACAAATTAATCATAATTACAAATTAGATTGCATAATTAACAAGGCTAGGCACTAAACTTGTTAAACATATATAGTAGGTCAATCAAAAATTCAAGATTTATCAACAAGAATCGCAAATATTTAATTTAACATCTTAAATTTACGAAATTTTGCATTCGCAAAACTAAAACCTCCGAAAAGTCATAGTTAGGCTTCGAATTTGAGAATTCTGGGTTCGGCAGAAAAACACTATTTTTGTCAAAATTTTAGAATGCCTTTTACATGCGGAATTGACACAAAAATCACTCGATTTGGATGAGTAACGAAGAAACTGCCGAAAAACTGCGTACGTATAATTAAATAAACGCAATTTGCAATTAATTAACAATTACGAAAATTAATCACCCCTTTTAATTCTTGTAAATTTGTAATATTTAACCATGTTCATGCAATTTAGATTATGAAAATAATAAGAGGCTCGTGATACCACTGTTAGGTTATGATACATATGACAATTCATAAATCATGTGGAAAAACCATTTAGCCAGGAAAACATATTATTTACACATAATCATTTAGCATAGTTTAGGACTCTTTGTTGCGTGCCTTCACTAGCTGCGCCCGAACCGAACAAGAACAAGTCTTTAGGACTCCAAGTGTCGTCCCTCCGTAGATAGTCCACAGTACGTCCGGATCCGCCTTAAGATTGACCAACTAGAATCGCCCTTAAGGTACTAAAGATTTCGGCACTTTTGAGCAAGGAATGTGTCTGAATTTTTCTCTCAAAAAACTCACTTTTGAATACTTGAAACTTGTTATAAATTGTGAACCCAGGCCACATATTTATAGGGGTATGGAAAGAGAATTGGAATCGAATTAGGATACGAATTAATTAAATTAGAATCACAATAAAACTCTTATTTAATTAATTTATCAAATAGAATTAGGAATTTAATCATTAAACGAATCCTGTACGTTTTAGGTTTCGTATGTGAACACAAACACCCATGCACGCACAGCAGCCCACGAGGGGCGCCATGCGCGCGCGCGCACAGCCCGAGCATCGCAGCCCACGACTGCCGCAGCCTTGGGCGCGCGCTGGGCCTGCCTTGCGGTGGGCCTGGCGCAGCCTTGGGCTGGCGTGTTGTGGCGCGCGTTTCCCTTGCTGGACGTGGGCCTGGCTTCGTGCTGGGCCTTCGTCTAGCAAGCTCGTCCGATGCTAATTCGTACGACGCGCTTCCGATTAATTTTTCAATTCCGGAATTTATTTCCGATACGAACAATATTTAACATTTCCGATTCCGGAATTAATTTCCGTTTCGAAAAAATATTTAATATTTCCGTTTCCGGAATTATTTTCCGATTCCGATAATATTTCCGATTCAGACAATATTTCCATTTCCGGCAATATTTCCGATTCCGGCAATATTTCCATTTCCGATAATATTTTCTGATACGTACCATGTTTCTGTTTTCCGGCAACATCTACGACTTGGATAATATTAATATTTCCGATACGATCCATATTTCCGTTTCCGGCAATATCATCGTTTCCGGAGTATTCATTTCTTGCCTGTGACGATCTCAGCTCCCACTGAAACCAAGATCCGTCGATTCCGAATATCCATAGATGGAGTATTTAATGCCATTAAATACTTGATCCGTTTACGTACTATTTGTGTGACCCTACGGGTTCAGTCAAGAGTAAGCTGTGGATTAATATCATTAATTCCACTTGAACTGAAGCGGCCTCTAGCTAGGCATTCAGCTCACTTGATCTCACTGAATTATTAACTTGTTAATTAATATTGAACCGCATTTATTAGACTTAACATTGAATGCATACTTGGACCAAGGGCATTATTTCCTTCACGATGCTTGCTCTTGAACATAAGGTAAGAGTTGTCATCCTTATTATGTCCAGAGGTGTTTCTCGGTTTCAGAGTTCAACTGATCAAATAAACAGATAATCATAGCCTATGATTCATCCGAGCACGGCCATGCATTTCACAGTTTCTAGCTCTCCGAGTGGCCTTGTACAACTTTTAAGCATCTCATCCCGATTTATGGGAGGACAATCCCAATCTTGCGATCTTGAGATTAGACTTCGTTTGATAGGTGATTACCTGAGCGTTGCCTTTATAGCCTCCTTTTACGGTGCGACGGTTGGTCAACGTCAAAGCAACCAGTTCTCAAACAAGTAATCTCAAATCACTCAGGTATTGAGGATTTAGTGTCTAATAATTTTAATGAAATTTACTTATGACATATTTTTATCTCTTACAGTAAAGTTTCATAGGTCTTGTCCGATACTAGTCTTCCCAAAGTAAGTATCTATGCAAATGATTATGACATTGCCATGTCCACATAGTTCAAGAAACAGAACTACTAGTCATCTTGCATTCTAATCGTCTAATGTTTTCTATGCGTCCAATTTTATAGAAAACTCCGACCAGGGACCATTTTCAACCTTTGACATTCAAGTTCACTTGATAGACATTTCTTAGTCACGGGACTGGTCCTGACAGTCTATCTTGAATATATCGTCAAATTGAAGGGACTCATCATTTAATAAACCACAAATTAAATGGAAAAATGAATTCTTTTCATTTATTGTGAATGATTAACCAATAATGTTTTACAAAGATTTAAACTCTAAAACTTTAAAACATTAAACAGGGTCATCAAAGCCATTCTCCAATATGCTTGATTCCCATAGCTGCAGTGTGCGAGTTGTGCTTCGCCTGCGGCAGAGGTTTAGTCAATGGATCTGATATGTTATCATCAGTTCCAATTTTGCTTATCTCGACTTCTTTTCTTTCAACGAACTCTCGTAGAAGGTGAAATCTACGAAGTACATGCTTGACTCTCTGGTGGTGTCTAGGCTCCTTTGCCTGTGCAATAGCTCCGTTATTATCACAATACAGGGCTATTGGTCCTTTAATGGAGGGGACTACACCAAGTTCACCTATGAACTTCCTTAGCCATATAGCTTCCTTTGTTGCTTCATGTGCAGCAATGTACTCCGCTTCAGTTGTAGAATCCGCAATGGTGCTTTGCTTAGCACTTTTCCAGCTTACTGCACCTCCGTTGAGGCAGAAGACAAACCCAGACTGTGATCTGAAATCATCTTTGTCGGTTTGGAAACTTGCGTCCGTATAGCCTTTAAAAATTAATTCATCATCTCCACCATAGACCAGGAAGTCATCTTTGTGCCTTTTCAGGTACTTCAGAATATTCTTGGCAGTAGTCCAATGCGCCTCTCCTGGGTCTGACTGGTATCTGCTCGTAGCACTGAGTGCGTACGCAACATCCGGGCGTGTACATATCATAGAATACATTATTGAACCAATCAATGATGCATATTGAATCCCATTCACTCGTCTACGCTCATCAAGTGTTTTTGGGCACTGAGTCTTGCTTAGAGTCATTCCATGAGACATGGGTAGGTAGCCTCGCTTGGAGTCCGCCATCTTGAACCTATCAAGCACCTTATTGATATAAGTGCTTTGACTAAGTCCAATCATCCTTTTAGATCTATCTCTGTAAATCTTGATGCCCAATATGTACTCTGCTTCTCCTAGATCTTTCATCGAAAAACATTTCCCAAGCCAAATCTTGACAGAGTTCAACATAGGAATGTCATTTCCGATAAGTAATATGTCATCGACATACAATACTAGGAAAGAAATTTTGCTCCCACTGACCTTCTTGTATACACAAGATTCGTCTGCGTTCTTGATGAAACCAAAGTCACTGACTGCTTCATCAAAACGTATATTCCAGCTCCTGGATGCCTGCTTCAATCCGTAGATTGACTTCTTTAGCTTGCATACCTTTTTAGCATTCTTTGGATCCTCAAAACCTTCAGGCTGTGTCATAAACACAGTTTCTGTTAAAACACCGTTTAAGAAAGCAGTTTTGACATCCATCTGCCATATTTCGTAATCGTAATATGCAGCGATTGCTAACATTATCCGAATAGACTTTAGCATTGCAACTGGTGAAAAGGTTTCATCGTAATCCACACCGTGGACTTGCTTGTAACCTTTTGCAACCAATCTAGCTTTGAAAACTTCAAGTTTCCCATCCTTGTCCTTTTTCAGTTTGAAAACCCATTTGATTCCAATGGCTTGGTAGCCATCTGGCAAATCGACCAAATCCCATACTTGGTTTTCAGACATGGAGTCTAATTCAGATTGCATGGCTTCTTGCCATTGCTTGGAGCTAGGGCTCGTCATAGCTTGTTTGTAAGTCGCAGGTTCATCACTTTCAAGTAATAGAACGTCATAGCTCTCGTTTGTCAAAATACCTAAGTACCTTTCCGGTTGAGATCTATATCTTTGCGATCTACGCGGGGTAACATTTCTAGATTGACCATGATTCTCACCAGATTCTTCTAAAGATCTCTGAGGTTCATCCTGAATGTCATCTTGAGCATTCTCTAGAGTTTGTTGTTTGACTCGAATTTCTTCGAGGTCTACTTTTCTCCCACTTGTCATTTTGGAAATGTGATCTTTCTCCAAAAAGACACCATCTCGAGCAACAAACACCTTGTTCTCAGATGTATTGTAGAAGTAATACCCCTTTGTCAGATTTTGGATGAAGTTTGTCTGAAATTAATCGTTTGACGTATACTTCACATCCCCAAATCTTAAGAAAAGACACATTTGGAGGCTTTCCAAACCATAATTCGTATGGAGTCTTTTCGACAGCTTTAGACGGAGTTCTATTTATAGTGAGTGCAGCTGTATTTAGTGCATGTCCCCAAAATTCTAATGGAAGTTTGGCCCGACCCATCATTGACCTGACCATGTCTAGCAAGGTTCTGTTCCTCCGTTCCGACACACCGTTCCATTGTGGTGTTCCAGGAGGAGTCAATTCTGATAGAATTCCACATTCTTTCAGATGGTCATCAAATTCATAGCTCAGATATTCACCGCCTCTATCAGACCGCAGTGCCTTAATCTTCTTGCCTAATTGATTCTCTACTTCACTCTGAAATTCCTTGAATTTGTCAAAGGATTCAGACTTATGCTTCATTAGGTAGACATAACCATATCTACTGAAGTCATCAGTGAAAGTGATAAAGTAGCTGAAACCACCTCTAGCATTTGTACTCATTGGTCCACATACATCTGTATGGATTAAACCCAATAGTTCATTTGCTCTTTATCCAACTTTAGAGAAAGGTTGCTTTGTCATTTTGCCAAGTAAACATGATTCGCATTTACCATAATCCTCTAAGTCAAATGGTTCTAGAATTCCTTCCTTTTGAAGTCTTTCTAAGCGTTTCAAGTTTATATGGCCTAATCGACAATGCCACAGATAGGTGAGATCTGAATCATCCTTTTTGGCCTTTTTGGTATTTATGTTATATACTTGTTTGTCGTGATCTAATAAATAAAGTCCATTGACTAATCTAGCAGATCCATAAAACATCTCTTTAAAATAAAACGAACAACTATTGTCTTTTATTAAAAAGGAAAATCCCTTAGCATCTAAGCAAGAAACTGAAATGATGTTTTTAGTAAGACTTGGAACATGGAAACATTCTTCCAGTTCCAAAACTAGCCCGGAGGGCAACGACAAATAGTAAGTTCCTACAGCTAATGCAGCAATCCGTGCTCCATTTCCCACTCGTAGGTCGACTTCACCCTTGCTTAACTTTCTACTTCTTCTTAGTCCCTGTGGATTGGAACATAAGTGTGAGCCACAACCTGTATCTAATACCCAAGAAGTTGAATTAGCAGGTATACAGTCTATAACGAAAATACCTGAAGATGGAACGACTGTTCCGTTCTTCTGATCTTCCTTTAGCTTCAAGCAATCTCTCTTCCAATGCCCCTTCTTCTTGCAGTAGAAGCATTCGGATTCAGAAGTGGGTTGACTGACCTTCCTCTTTACAGATTTGGCGCCAGTTTTCTTAGTTGGGCTGGCCTTGTTGCCACCTTTCATAGCATTCCTCTTCTTTCCAGATTTCTTGAACTTGCCCCCACGCACCATAAGCACATCATGCTTATCACTTTTGAGCGTCTTTTCAGCGGTCTTCAGCATACCGTGAAGCTCAGTGAGCGTTTTGTCCAGACTATTCATACTGTAGTTCAGTTTGAACTGATCATACCCGCTATGAAGAGAATGGAGGATGGTGTCTATAGCCATTTCCTGAGAAAATTGATGATCCAGCCGACTCATATTCTCAATGAGTCCAATCATTTTGAGAACATGTGGACTTACGGGCTCGCCTTTCTTAAGCTTGGTCTCAAGAATTTGCCTATGAGTCTCGAATCTTTCGACTCGAGCCAGATCTTGGAACATGTTCTTCAACTCACTGATGATTGTGAAAGCATCTGAGTTGATGAACTTTTTCTGCAGATCCGCACTCATGGTGGCGAGCATTAGACATTTCACATCCTTGTTGGCATCAATCCAACGATTGAGGGCTGCCTCAGTGACCCCGTCGCCTGCGGCTTCGGGCATCGCCTCTTCTAGGACATACTCCTTTTCTTCCTGCATAAGAACTATTTGCAAGTTCCTTTGCCAGTCAAGGAAGTTTTTCCCGTTCAACTTCTCCTTTTCGAGAATTGATCGAATGTTGAATGAATTGTTGTTTGCCATATTAAAAACTACAATTGAAAAGAATAAACAAATAAATAACCATTCACAGTTTCTCTTAATAAACATAAATTCTAGCATACATGCATAATTCAATGTTTATTAAGCATTTTATTCAAGTTATGTGTTCCGGCAGGTGTGAATAAAATGATTCCAAGATCCTAAAATCATTGAAGAACTAAGCACAGTTTGTCGACTTAATCCTAAAACATCTTAGGTAAGCAAAAGCCTTTTGCTAATATTCTAGAAACTATTCTTGGTTGATAGGTACGTCTAAGAACTTATTAGGTAAACCTATCGATTTTGCCACGACATAAAAGGACTCCTTACTTATATCGTTGAGTTTCACCAAAACTAACATGTACTCACAATTATTTGTGTACCTTGCCCCTTTAGGACCAATAAGTAACACCTCGCTGAGCGAAAACTATTACTAGATTGATGTAAAGGATATCCAAGCAAGTGTATATTTTGGCATGACACCTTTTAACTCAATTTTTAAGTTTGGAACTTAATGCTCTTACTATGTTGGTTAGATTTTAAGTGAAATAAAATCCTTCATGCAACATAATCAAGCTTTTGATCTCATGCATTTTAAGACATATTTAAAAGCAATAAATAACTTAAAACATGCATAAGATAAATGTGATCTAGTATGGCCCGACTTCATCTTGAAGCTTTAACTTCAAAGTCCGTCTTGAAAATCTCCGTGGGAGGCACCATTTTCTTCAAATAGGATAAGCTATAATTAAAACTAATTACAACTATTTGATGGTACGCAGACCATATTTGAATTGAAAAACAACTTTGGTACTTTAGACCAATTACATTCAAATTAATGGTACGCAAACCATATTTTCTATCCTATTTGGGCTATACTAGTCACTTCATAACCTGCAAAACAGTACATATACAATATATACCATTCACCCATTCATTATCATGAATGGCCCACATAGCTGGTTAGTAAAACACATTATGCATCATGTAAACATTTGCAGCAATTAATCAAGGGCACCAATAATCTACCAATTATTCAGTCCTTATTAATTCTAATCAAGTTGTTTTAACCTTAAGGATTTGTAGACCTAATCAAGAGTTTATGACTAAAAGCGCTCCCACTTAAACCAATAAATTCATATGCTTTACTAATTTTAAACATAAAAATGTATTTCTAGTCTAACCGGAAACATACAAATTTAATTAAAATTTAAAGCTCATATAAATTTATAATTGAATCCAAAAAGTTTAATTTAATTTCAGTCGTATTTAAATTAATTCATGATTTTAATTTTAGTAAAATAATTAGAATAAATAAAATTTATTATAATTACAATATTCAAAATTAAAATCCAAGAAAATAATTTAAATTATTAATTTTAAAATTAATTAAAATTACGTAAACTGAAAATTTCAAATTAAAATTTCAAAACGATCTAATCGCAACGCAACAACCCTACTCGACGTACGCCCATGGGCCACACGCACACAGCCATCGCTGGCCATGTGCGCGCAGCCCATGAGATGCGTCGCATCGCTGCTGCTGCTTTCCTTCGAAAGCCATCGCGCGAGCTGGTGCTCGCTGCGCGCGCGCCAGTGCTCGATGCACGCGAGCCATCGCTCGCTGCGTTCGCTCGCCAGCGCTCGCTTAATGCGAGTCAGCGCTCGCTGCGCGCGCTCGCCTGCGCTTGCTTTGTGCAAGCCAGCGCTCGCTGCGCGAGGCATCGACGCTGGGCGCAGCACTCGTGGCACGCGAGCTGGCGCTCGCTGCGCGCGAGGCTGCGCGCGCTTGCGCGAGGCAGTGCGCGTTGTGGCGCAGCTCGCTTGCTGCCCACACGCGACTGCTGTGCCTTGCATTCGCCCTCGCCCATTCGTCCATTGCTCATAGCCCACGACACAAGGCAGGGCTGCTGCCTTGTGCTCGTGCACCATGGCCTTGCTCATTGCATTCGTGCCGCATGGGCGACGAGCTCCCTTGCTCGTCGTCACATGCCCGCACTATACAACACCCCTTAAGGGTAACACGTAGCGTCCATTGCTTTGTGCGTGCAAGTTATATGAACGAATCGCATAAAATTTAAAAAATTTATATTTAAAATTAATGACAAATTAATAAATAATATTAATTTAATAATTTTAGGGCGAAAAATCGAAAATTTATTATTCAATTGATTTCCGATTAACATGGATTCAAGTCTAGGTCATAAAAATTTAAAATTTTATCATAAATTTACAATTTTTATGGTGGTTTTTAATCATAGGTATCTAATTAAATTATAATTAATTATGAAAATCAAATTAATTCTAAATTATTCTAATTTTCAACAAATTAATCATAATTACAAATTAGATTGCATAATTAACAAGGCTAGGCATTCAAACTTGTTAAACATATACAGTAGGTCAATCAAAAATTCAAGATTTATCAACAAGAATCGCAAATATTTAATTTAACATCTTAAATTTACGAAATTTTGCATTCGCAAAACTAAAACCTCCGAAAAGTCATAGTTAGGCTTCGAATTTGAGAATTCTGGGTTCGGCAGAAAAACACTATTTTTGTCAAAATTTTAGAATGCCTTTTACATGCGGAATTGACACAAAAATCACTCGATTTGGATGAGTAACGAAGAAACTGCCGAAAAACTGCGTACGTATAATTAAATAAACGCAATTTCCAATTAATTAACAATTACGAAAATTAATCACCCCTTTTAATTCTTGCAAATTTGTAATATTTAACCATGTTCATGCAATTTAGATTATGAAAATAATAAGAGGCTCGTGATACCACTTTTAGGTTATGATACATATGACAATTCATAAATCATGCGGAAAAACCATAAAGCCAGGAAAACATATTATTTACACATAATCATTTAGCATAGTTTAGATGCATACTCTTTGTTGCGTGCCTTCCCTAGCTGCGCCCGAACCGAACAAGAACAAGTCTTTAGGACTCCAAGTGTCGTCCCTCCGTAGATAGTCCACAGCACGTCCGGATCCGCCTTAAGATTGACCAACTAGAATCGCCCTTAAGGTACTATTATTTTCGGCAGCAATTGTGTGACTGAATTTTTCTCTCAAAAACTCACTTTGAATACTTAAAAAACTCGTTTTAAATATGTGACCCTAGGCACCTATTTATAGAGTTATGGAAAAGGATTTGGAATCCTATTAGGATACTAATTTATTTAATTATAATCCTACTAGGACTCTAATTAATTAAACTAAATCTTTTAGGATTAGATTTAATCATATGACGAATCCCGGTAGCCTTAAGATTCGAGTAACACACTTCGAGTAATACGCTAGCACCGCACGCAGGCCTTGCGGCCCACGCACAGCGCCAGCCCACTCGTCGCAGCCCCGCGCGCGCGCCCAAGCTTCGGCTGGGCCTGGCTTTTGCGCTGGGCCTGGTCGCATGCTTGGCGTGTGGTTGTTGCGCTTGGCTTGCTGGGCGATGGCCTGGCTTCGTGCTGGGCCTTCGTCTGGCAGGCCTCGTCCGATGCTAATTCGTACGATGCGCTTCCGATTAAATTCTCGATTCCGGAATTCATTTCCGATACGAACAATATTTAATATTTCCGATTCCGGAATTAATTTCCGTTTCGAACAAATATTTAATATTTCCGTTTCCGGAACTATTTTCCGATTCCGATAATATTTCCGATTCTGATAATATTTCCGTTTCCGGCAATATTTCCGATTCCGGCAATATTTCCATTTCCGATAATATTTTCCGATACGTACCATGTTTCCGTTTCCGGCAACATCTACGACTTGGATAATATTTATATTTCCGATACGATCCATATTTCCGTTTCCGGCAATATCATCGTTTCCGGAGTATTCATTTCTTGCCTGTGACGATCTCAGCTCCCACTGAAACCAAGATCCGTCGATTCCGAATATCCATAGATGGAGTATTTAATGCCATTAAATACTTGATCCGTTTACGTACTATTTGTGTGACCCTACGGGTTCAGTCAAGAGTAAGCTGTGGATTAATATCATTAATTCCACTTGAACTGAAGCGGCCTCTAGCTAGGCATTCAGCTCACTTGATCTCACTGAATTATTAACTTGTTAATTAATACTGAACCGCATTTATTAGACTTAACATTGAATGCATACTTGGACCAAGGGCATTATTTCCTTCACACAGTACATATTGGGCATCAAGATCTATAGGGATAGATCTAAGAGGATGATTGGACTAAGCCAAAGCACTTACATTGACAAAGTTCTAGCTAGGTTTAATATGATGGAAGCCAAGAGAGGCCATCTACCCATGTCACATGGCGTATATCTAAGAAAGAATCAGTGTCCCAAAACATCTGATGAGCGTAGAAAGATGAGTGGAATTCCATATGCTTCGGCTATTGGATCCATCATGTATGCTATGATTTGTACAAGGCTAGATGTTTCGTTCGCACTCAGTGCAACGAGCAGGTACCAGTCAGAACTAGGTGAGGCGCATTGGACTGCTGCCAAGAACATCCTAAAGTACCTGAAAAGGACTAAGGATCAGTTTCTGGTTTATGGTGGTACAAATGAGTTGATTGTTAAGGGCTATACAAGACGCAAGCTTTCAAACCGACAGAGATGATTTCAGATCACAGTCTGGGTTTGTGTTCTGCCTCAAAGCACTATTGCGGATTCTACAACTGAAGCCGAGTACATTGCTGCCTCAGAAGCAGCAAAGGAAGCTGTTTGGATTCGGAAGTTCATCGAAGAACTTGGTGTTGTCCCCTCCATTAAAGGACCAGTGGCTTTGTATTGCGACAATAGCGGAGCCATTGCCCAGGCAAAGGAGCCTAGGAGCCACCAGAAGTCCAAGCACGTACTGCGGCGATTTCATATACTTCGAGAAATCGTTGAAAGAAAGGAAATCGAGATTTGCAAGGTTGGAACTGACGACAACGTCGCGGATCCATTGACTAAACCGTTGCCACAAGTGAAACACAACGCACATGTATCAACCATGGGAATCAAGCATGTTGGAGAATGGCTTTGATTTTCTAAGTATTGTTTTAGAACATCTGTTAGATCTATGTTTAAAACAATTGGTTTAACCATTTCATATTTATGAAATTTATTTATTTCATATTCATTTAATTGTGGTTTAGAATTAAATGATAAGTCCATGTGATTCAAATCATTCAATTGGGATGTCAAGATGGATTCTATGACAAAGAAACACCCATAAGTGAACTTGAATATTGAAGTCACAAAGGATCCCTAATCCAGGTCATTGAAAGGTGGACGACCAATGACTAATGAAGATTAGATTGCAAGTAGATTACTTAGTTCTGTTTCTTGAACTAGAGTGATTGGACGTCAGAATCTTTTGCATAGATGCTTATTGGATCTTGTATCGGATTGACCATGAGAACGCTTTAAGAGATTAAAGTCATGTCATAGGTAGTTCTCATTAGTGGTGATTAGAAACCGTTCCTCAAAACATGAGCGATATGTCTGCTCGTTTGAGAATTAGTTAGCTTTGATACTAGCTAAACGTCGCACCGTAAAAGGAGGCTATAAAAGCAGTTATTGGGCGTAC
This sequence comes from Spinacia oleracea, assembly GCF_020520425.1. NCBI lineage: Eukaryota > Viridiplantae > Streptophyta > Magnoliopsida > Caryophyllales > Amaranthaceae > Spinacia > Spinacia oleracea. The sequence continues at coordinate 86,045,524 of NC_079491.1, forward strand.
TATGAATCAAAGTGAGTGTTCATAGATTGCAAGAATGGATTGTCCTCCTATCTTTGATAGGATATGGTGTTGTTGTGTAACAAGGCCTCTCGGAGAGTTAGATACTGTAAAATTCATGGCCGTGCTCAGAATAGTTAGGCTTAACCTTCTGCAAAAGTTTGACGGTTGAACTCTGTAATCCGAGAAACACTAGTGGACCTAATAAGGATGGCTTGGATCTTACCTTATGTTCAGTAAGTAACACTAAGTGACAAAGGAATGTGGATGCACACTTGTCTGAATGACAAGTGGGAGATTGAAGGAAATATGTCCTTCACCCAAGAACAAGTCTTTAGGACTCCAAGTGTCGTCCCTCCGTAGATAGTCCACAGCACGTCCGGATCCGCCTTAAGATTGACCAACTAGAATCGCCCTTAAGGTACTAAAAATTTCGGCACTTTCGAGCAAGGAATGTGTCTGAATTTTTCTCTCAAAAACTCACTTTGAATACTTGAAAACTTATTATAAATTGTGAACCCAGGCCACATATTTATAGGGGTATGGAAAGAGAATTGGAATTGAATTAGGATACGAATTAATTAAATTAGAATCACAATAAAACTCTTATTTAATTAATTTATCAAATAGAATTAGGAATTTAATCATTAAACGAATCCTGTACGTTTTAGGTTTCGTATGTGAACACAAACACCCACGCACGCACAGCAGCCCACGAGGGGCGCCATGCGCGCGCGCGCACAGCCCGAGCATCGCAGCCCACGACTGCCGCAGCCTTGGGCGCGCGCTGGGCCTGCCTTGCGGTGGGCCTGGCGCAGCCTTGGGCTGGCGTGTTGTGGCGCGCGTTTCCCTTGCTGGACGTGGGCCTGGCTTCGTGCTGGGCCTTCGTCTAGCAAGCTCGTCCGATGCTAATTCGTACGACGTGCTTCCGATTAATTTTCCGATTCCGGAATTTATTTCCGATACGAACAATATTTAACATTTCCGATTCCGGAATTAATTTCCGTTTCGAACAAATATTTAATATTTCCGTTTCCGGAATTATTTTCCGATTCCGATAATATTTCCGATTCAGACAATATTTCCGTTTCCGGCAATATTTCCGATTCCGGCAATATTTCCATTTCCGATAATATTTTCCGATACGTACCATGTTTCCGTTTCCGGCAAAATCTACGACTTGGATAATATTAATATTTCCGATACGATCCATATTTCCGTTTCCGGCAATATCATCGTTTCCGGAGTATTCATTTCTTGCCTGTGACGATCTCAGCTCCCACTGAAACCAAGATCCGTCGATTCCGAATATCCATAGATGGAGTATTTAATGCCATTAAATACTTGATCCGTTTACGTACTATTTGTGTGACCCTACGGGTTCAGTCAAGAGTAAGCTGTGGATTAATATCATTAATTACACTTGAACTGAAGCGGCCTCTAGCTAGGCATTCAGTTCACTTGATCTCACTGAATTATTAACTTGTTAATTAATACTGAACCGCATTTATTAGACTTAACATTGAATGCATACTTGGACCAAGGGCATTATTTCCTTCAGTCTCCCACTTGTCCTTAGGGACAAGTGTGCATTTCCTAATTCCTTTGTCGCTCGATGCTTGCTCTTGAACATAAGGTAAGAGTTGTCATCCTTATTATGTCCAGAGGTGTTCCTCGGTTTCAGAGTTCAACTAATCAAATAAACAGATAATCATAGCCTATGATTCATCCGAGCACGGCCATGCATTTCACAGTTTCTAGCTCTCCGAGTGGCCTTGTACAACTTTTAAGCATCTCATCCCGATTTATGGGAGGACAATCCCAATCTTGCGATCTTGAGATTAGACTTCGTTTGATAGGTGATTACCTGAGCGTTGCCTTTATAGCCTCCTTTTACGGTGCGACGGTTGGTCAACGTCAAAGTAACCAGTTCTCAAACAAGTAATCTCAAATCACTCAGGTATTGAGGATTTAGTGTCTAATAATTTTAATGAAATTTACTTATGACAAATTTTCATCTCTTACAGTAAAGTTTCATAGGTCTTGTCCGATACTAGTCTTCCCAAAGTAAGTATCTATGCAAATGATTATGACATTGCCATGTCCACATAGTTCAAGAAACAGAACTACTAGTCATCTTGCATTCTAATCGTCTAACGTTTTCTATGCGTCCAATTTTATAGAAAACTCCGACTAGGGACCATTTTCAACCTTTGACATTCAAGTTCACTTGATAGACATTTCTTAGTCACAGGACTGGTCCTGACAGTCTATCTTGAATATATCGTCAAATTTGAAGGGACTCATCATTTAATACTAAACCAACATTAAATGGAATATGAAAATACATTTCATATATGATAAATGTTCAACCCCAATGTTTTATAACCATGGGCCTCAAACCCATCTTCTAAAACAATTCATGGAATTCAAAGCTATGCTTGATTTCCAGTGCTACAACGTGAGTGTTGCTTCTCACTTGTTGCATAGGTTTAGTTATCATGCTTTGCCAATCTTAATATCCTTTTCATCGAATGTTCTTCGAGATATGATGATAAGATCTTTTCGAGTTTGTTTATTATGTGATCTAGTCTTTCTTACTTCGATGGTGGTTTTACTCATTTTGCAATGAAGAACCATCAAGTTAGCAGACGTTTTTCTTGCTTCAAGAGTGGTTCTACGCATTTTTCAATGAAGAACCATCAAGCCAGCAGATAGGTGATCTTCCCAAGTTCAGTGAAGAACTCTTTAACATAAACAACCCTGTTTTATTGCTTCTTAGGCAATAAGTACTTTTACTTCAACTGTTTAGGTTGCTAGTGATGCTTTGTTTGGATTTACCTATCCAGGCAGTTCATAGATGCTTATTGGATCTTGTATCGGATTGACCATGAGAACGCTTTAAGAGATTAAAGTCATGTCATAGGTAGTTCTCATTAGTGGTGATTAGAAACCGTTCCTCAAAACATGAGCGATATGTCTGCTCGTTTGAGAATTAGTTAGCTTTGATACTAGCTAAACGTCGCACCGTAAAAGGAGGCTATAAAAGCAGTTATTGGGCGTACTATGAATCAAAGTGAGTGTTCATAGATTGCAAGAATGGATTGTCCTCCTATCTTTGATAGGATATGGTGTTGTTGTGTAACAAGGCCTCTCGGAGAGTTAGATACTGTAAAATTCATGGCCGTGCTCAGAATAGTTAGGCTTAACCTTCTGCAAAAGTTTGACGGTTGAACTCTGTAATCCGAGAAACACTAGTGGACCTAATAAGGATGGCTTGGATCTTACCTTATGTTCAGTAAGTAACACTAAGTGACAAAGGAATGTGGATGCACACTTGTCTGAATGACAAGTGGGAGATTGAAGGAAATATGTCCTTCACCCAAGGTGCATTAAGTCTAATACCAAGGTTTAGATTAATTGCGAACAATTAATTCAGTGAGATCAAGTGATCGGAACAGCTAGCTGGAGCAATGCTTCCGATCAGTGAGTTCTAATGGATATTGAACTCACAACTTACTCTTGACTGAACCTACAAGGTCACACCAATGACACGTAACAGATCACCGGATTAAATGAATCGGAAATTCATTTAATAGCTTTTCGGGAATTAGTTGGAAACGTATTATACGATACGACCTTTGTCGGAATCGTATATCGTATCGCGAATATTCGTAAGCTGGGCGACAAGAATAAATCGTATCGTACGACGGTGATTCGTCGTATACGAAACAATAAATAATATATCGGAAGTATATTAAATCGCGAATACGAAGGGCATCAGAGTTGCCGGCCCGTCGAGCCAAGCACGTAAGCGTGCAAGGCCCAACGAGCCGCAAAGCTCGCGAGCAAGGGCGAGCAAGGCCAGCCCATTTGGGCGCGAGCACGCAACAACAAGCAATAGCGCACAGCTGCGACGAGCGAGCAAGGCCCACGGCCCAGCTGCTCGGCGCGGGCGCTGTGGGCTTCGGCCTGAAGTGTGTCGCTGGGCGCAGGCGTGCGGTCCGTGTTGCTTGGCTCGCACGGCTTGCTAGCCGGCCTTGCTTCTTAGCTTGGTCGGTTAGTAAGGTTAATAATATAACCTTACAACCTTGTTTCCAATACACACAATTCATATTGCTCAAACCATAGAGACACAGAGAACCCTAATTCTCTCTGTGCCTCCAAAGTGAGTTCTTCCCAAAAGCAAAGTATCTTGATCAATTGTCTAAGCTACGATTATCAAGACGGATCTGATCGTGTCGGTGAACCAAGTAGAGGAACGACAAGTGGAGTTCTTTGTTCGTGTTCGTTGACAGATTATTGTGGAAATCACACTTCGAATGTAAGTTTGCTTAATCTGTGCTTTATACATGTTTCCTGGCTTTGGGGATTGTTCCTCACATGTTATTATGTTTAACTGTATTCCCCTACAAATTCCACATTCTTTCAGATGGTCATCAAATTCATAGCTCAGATATTCACCGCCTCTATCAGACCGCAGTGCCTTAATCTTCTTGCCTAATTGATTTTCTACTTCACTCTGAAATTCCTTGAATTTGTCAAAGGATTCAGACTTATGCTTCATTAGGTAGACATAACCATATCTACTGAAGTCATCAGTGAAAGTGATAAAGTAGCTGAAACCACCCCTAGCATTTGTACTCATTGGTCCACATACATCTGTATGGATTAAACCCAATAGTTCAGTTGCTCTTTCTCCAACTTTAGAGAAAGGTTGCTTTGTCATTTTGCCAAGTAAACATGATTCTCACTTACCATAATCCTCTAAGTTAAATGGTTCTAGAATTCCTTCCTTTTGAAGTCTTTCCATGCGTTTCAAGTTAATATGGCCACAAATAGGTGAGATCTGAATCATCCTTTTTGGCCTTTTTGGTATTTATGTTATAAAATTATTTGTCGTGATCTAATAAATAAAGTCCATTGACTAATCTAGCAGATCCATAAAACATCTCTTTAAAGTAAACGAACAACTATTTTCTTTTATTAAAAACGAAAATACCTTAGCATCTAAGCAAGAAACATAAATGATGTTTTTAGTAAGACTTGGAACATGGAAACACTCTTCCAGTTCCAATACTAGCCCAGAGGGCAACAACAAATAATAAGTTCCTACAGCTAATGCAGCAATCCGTGCTCCATTTCCCACTCGTAGGTCGACTTCACCCTTGCTTAACCTTCTACTTCTTCTTAGTTCCTGTGGATTGGAACATAAGTGTGAGCCACAACCTGTATCTAATACCCAAGAAGTTGAATTAGCAAGTATACAGTCTATAACAAAAAACCTGATGATGGAACGACTGTTCCGTTCTTCTGATCTTCCTTTAGCTTTGGACATTCTCTTTTGTAATGGCCTATTCCATCACAATAAAGACAGCTTGATGTGGACTTGTCCTGCTTTGATTTAGCATTGCCCTTGGACTTTCCACCTTTCTTGAACGGTCTCCCTTTAGCCTTGAGTAAATCTTTGGATTCACAGTCCAGTATTATCTCAGCCTTTCTGACAAGGTGAACAAATTCTGCAACTGTTTGTTCTCTTGGTTCACTTAGGTATAGTTGCTTGAAGCGACCAAACCCACTGTGCAGTGAATTGAGCAAGATAGAGACTGCCATCCTTTCGCTTATTGGTGTTCCAAGCAGATTTAGGCGATCAAAATATGAAAGCATAAGATCCACATGGAACCTTAGTGGGACGCCTATCCTTTGTTTGGTGCGAAGGAGCTGAACATGTGTTTCTTGGACCTCCATCCTATAACACCTGTTGGGAGAACTAACCTTTAGACCAGACATTGATTCAATCAACTCATGGACGTTCAGGTCCCTGTCCTCCGTGCTTCCACGACATATATCCCTCAGATTCTTGATGAGCGTAAAAGGTTCGTAAGCTACAAACCTTCTAGCCCATTCATCAGGGATATTGTTCAGCATGGGACTCATAACCTTTTTGAGATCCGTATCCCAGGTGGCAAATCTTTCAGGGGTCATGTCTCTGGCATAGTAGCTTGGCATGGGATGTAACAGTACATACTCAAGTCCATTGAGTCTGACTATTTCAACTAGCTTAGCTTCCCATTCAAGAAAATTTGTTGGGTTCAGCTTGACCATAAGCTCAGAACCCATGATGATGTTTTGATTGTTGTTTTCCATAGTTAAACTACAATAGAAAAAGAATAAACAAATAAATAATCATTCACAGTTTCTCTTAATAAACTTAAATTTTAGCATACATGCATAATTTAATGTTCATTAAGCATTTTATTCAAGTTATGTGTTCCGGCAGGTGTGAATAAAATGATTCCAAGATCCTAAAACCCATTGAAGAATTAAGCACATTATGTATTTAGACTCAATTCTAAAATCTTTTGGGTAAGCAAAAGCCTTTTGCTAATAGTCAAGAAACTACTTTTGGTTGATAGGTGTTAGGTTATGATACATATGAAAATTCATAAATCATGCGGAAAAACCATTTAGCCAGGAAAACATATTATTTACACATAATCATTTAGCATAGTTTAGATGCATACTCTTTGTTGCGTGCCTTCCCTAGCTGCGCCCGAACCGAACAAGAACAAGTCTTTAGGACTCCAAGTGTCGTCCCTCCGTAGATAGTCCACAGCACGTCCGGATCCGCCTTAAGATTGACCAACTAGAATCGCCCTTAAGGTACTAAAAATTTCGGCACTTTCGAGCAAGGAATGTGTCTGAATTTTTCTCTCAAAAACTCACTTTGAATACTTGAAAACTTATTATAAATTGTGAACCCAGGCCACATATTTATAGGGGTATGGAAAGAGAATTGGAATTGAATTAGGATACGAATTAATTAAATTAGAATCACAATAAAACTCTTATTTAATTAATTTATCAAATAGAATTAGGAATTTAATCATTAAACGAATCCTGTACGTTTTAGGTTTCGTATGTGAACACAAACACCCACGCACGCACAGCAGCCCACGAGGGGCGCCATGCGCGCGCGCGCACAGCCCGAGCATCGCAGCCCACGACTGCCGCAGCCTTGGGCGCGCGCTGGGCCTGCCTTGCGGTGGGCCTGGCGCAGCCTTGGGCTGGCGTGTTGTGGCGCGCGTTTCCCTTGCTGGACGTGGGCCTGGCTTCGTGCTGGGCCTTCGTCTAGCAAGCTCGTCCGATGCTAATTCGTACGACGTGCTTCCGATTAATTTTCCGATTCCGGAATTTATTTCCGATACGAACAATATTTAACATTTCCGATTCCGGAATTAATTTCCGTTTCGAACAAATATTTAATATTTCCGTTTCCGGAATTATTTTCCGATTCCGATAATATTTCCGATTCAGACAATATTTCCGTTTCCGGCAATATTTCCGATTCCGGCAATATTTCCATTTCCGATAATATTTTCCGATACGTACCATGTTTCCGTTTCCGGCAACATCTACGACTTGGATAATATTAATATTTCCGATACGATCCATATTTCCGTTTCCGGCAATATCATCGTTTCCGGAGTATTCATTTCTTGCCTGTGACGATCTCAGCTCCCACTGAAACCAAGATCCGTCGATTCCGAATATCCATAGATGGAGTATTTAATGCCATTAAATACTTGATCCGTTTACGTACTATTTGTGTGACCCTACGGGTTCAGTCAAGAGTAAGCTGTGGATTAATATCATTAATTACACTTGAACTGAAGCGGCCTCTAGCTAGGCATTCAGTTCACTTGATCTCACTGAATTATTAACTTGTTAATTAATACTGAACCGCATTTATTAGACTTAACATTGAATGCATACTTGGACCAAGGGCATTATTTCCTTCAGTCTCCCCCTTGTCCTTAGGGACAAGTGTGCATTTCCTAATTCCTTTGTCGCTCGATGCTTGCTCTTGAACATAAGGTAAGAGTTGTCATCCTTATTATGTCCAGAGGTGTTCCTCGGTTTCAGAGTTCAACTAATCAAATAAACAGATAATCATAGCCTATGATTCATCCGAGCACGGCCATGCATTTCACAGTTTCTAGCTCTCCGAGTGGCCTTGTACAACTTTTAAGCATCTCATCCCGATTTATGGGAGGACAATCCCAATCTTGCGATCTTGAGATTAGACTTCGTTTGATAGGTGATTACCTGAGCGTTGCCTTTATAGCCTCCTTTTACGGTGCGACGGTTGGTCAACGTCAAAGTAACCAGTTCTCAAACAAGTAATCTCAAATCACTCAGGTATTGAGGATTTAGTGTCTAATAATTTTAATGAAATTTACTTATGACAAATTTTCATCTCTTACAGTAAAGTTTCATAGGTCTTGTCCGATACTAGTCTTCCCAAAGTAAGTATCTATGCAAATGATTATGACATTGCCATGTCCACATAGTTCAAGAAACAGAACTACTAGTCATCTTGCATTCTAATCGTCTAACGTTTTCTATGCGTCCAATTTTATAGAAAACTCCGACTAGGGACCATTTTCAACCTTTGACATTCAAGTTCACTTGATAGACATTTCTTAGTCACAGGACTGGTCCTGACAGTCTATCTTGAATATATCGTCAAATTTGAAGGGACTCATCATTTAATACTAAACCAACATTAAATGGAATATGAAAATACATTTCATATATGATAAATGTTCAACCCCAATGTTTTATAACCATGGGCCTCAAACCCATCTTCTAAAACAATTCATGGAATTCAAAGCTATGCTTGATTTCCAGTGCTACAACGTGAGTGTTGCTTCTCACTTGTTGCATAGGTTTAGTTATCATGCTTTGCCAATCTTAATATCCTTTTCATCGAATGTTCTTCGAGATATGATGATAAGATCTTTTCGAGTTTGTTTATTATGTGATCTAGTCTTTCTTACTTCGATGGTGGTTTTACTCATTTTGCAATGAAGAACCATCAAGTTAGCAGACGTTTTTCTTGCTTCAAGAGTGGTTCTACGCATTTTTCAATGAAGAACCATCAAGCCAGCAGATAGGTGATCTTCCCAAGTTCAGTGAAGAACTCTTTAACATAAACAACCCTGTTTTATTGCTTCTTAGGCAATAAGTACTTTTACTTCAACTGTTTAGGTTGCTAGTGATGCTTTGTTTGGATTTACCTATCCAGGCAGTTCATAGATGTTTATTGGATCTTGTATCGGATTGACCATGAGAACGCTTTAAGAGATTAAAGTCATGTCATAGGTAGTTCTCATTAGTGGTGATTAGAAACCGTTCCTCAAAACATGAGCGATATGTCTGCTCGTTTGAGAATTAGTTAGCTTTGATACTAGCTAAACGTCGCACCGTAAAAGGAGGCTATAAAAGCAGTTATTGGGCGTACTATGAATCAAAGTGAGTGTTCATAGATTGCAAGAATGGATTGTCCTCCTATCTTTGATAGGATATGGTGTTGTTGTGTAACAAGGCCTCTCGGAGAGTTAGATACTGTAAAATTCATGGCCGTGCTCAGAATAGTTAGGCTTAACCTTCTGCAAAAGTTTGACGGTTGAACTCTGTAATCCGAGAAACACTAGTGGACCTAATAAGGATGGCTTGGATCTTACCTTATGTTCAGTAAGTAACACTAAGTGACAAAGGAATGTGGATGCACACTTGTCTGAATGACAAGTGGGAGATTGAAGGAAATATGTCCTTCACCCAAGGTGCATTAAGTCTAATACCAAGGTTTAGATTAATTGCGAACAATTAATTCAGTGAGATCAAGTGATCGGAACAGCTAGCTGGAGCAATGCTTCCGATCAGTGAGTTCTAATGGATATTGAACTCACAACTTACTCTTGACTGAACCTACAAGGTCACACCAATGACACGTAACAGATCACCGGATTAAATGAATCGGAAATTCATTTAATAGCTTTTCGGGAATTAGTTGGAAACGTATTATACGATACGACCTTTGTCGGAATCGTATATCGTATTGCGAATATTCGTAAGCTGGGCGACAAGAATAAATCGTATCGTACGACGGTGATTCGTCGTATACGAAACAATAAATAATATATCGGAAGTATATTAAATCGCGAATACGAAGGGCATCAGAGTTGCCGGCCCGTCGAGCCAAGCACGTAAGCGTGCAAGGCCCAACGAGCCGCAAAGCTCGCGAACAAGGGCGAGCAAGGCCAGCCCATTTGGGCGCGAGCACGCAACAACAAGCAATAGCGCACAGCTGCGACGAGCGAGCAAGGCCCACGGCCCAGCTGCTCGGCGCGGGCGCTGTGGGCTTCGGCCTGAAGTGTGTCGCTGGGCGCAGGCGTGCGGTCCGTGTTGCTTGGCTCGCACGGCTTGCTAGCCGGCCTTGCTTCTTAGCTTGGTCGGTTAGTAAGGTTAATAATATAACCTTACAACCTTGTTTCCAATACACACAATTCATATTGCTCAAACCATAGAGACACAGAGAACCCTAATTCTCTCTGTGCCTCCAAAGTGAGTTCTTCCCAAAAGCAAAGTATCTTGATCAATTGTCTAAGCTACGATTATCAAGACGGATCTGATCGTGTCGGTGAACCAAGTAGAGGAACGACAAGTGGAGTTCTTTGTTCGTGTTCGTTGACAGATTATTGTGGAAATCACACTTCGAATGTAAGTTTGCTTAATCTGTGCTTTATACATGTTTCCTGGCTTTGGGGATTGTTCCTCACATGTTATTATGTTTAACTGTATTCCCCTACAAATTCCACATTCTTTCAGATGGTCATCAAATTCATAGCTCAGATATTCACCGCCTCTATCAGACCGCAGTGCCTTAATCTTCTTGCCTAATTGATTTTCTACTTCACTCTGAAATTCCTTGAATTTGTCAAAGGATTCAGACTTATGCTTCATTAGGTAGACATAACCATATCTACTGAAGTCATCAGTGAAAGTGATAAAGTAGCTGAAACCACCCCTAGCATTTGTACTCATTGGTCCACATACATCTGTATGGATTAAACCCAATAGTTCAGTTGCTCTTTCTCCAACTTTAGAGAAAGGTTGCTTTGTCATTTTGCCAAGTAAACATGATTCTCACTTACCATAATCCTCTAAGTTAAATAGTTCTAGAATTCCTTCCTTTTGAAGTCTTTCCATGCGTTTCAAGTTAATATGGCCACAAATAGGTGAGATCTGAATCATCCTTTTTGGCCTTTTTGGTATTTATGTTATAAAATTATTTGTCGTGATCTAATAAATAAAGTCCATTGACTAATCTAGCAGATCCATAAAACATCTCTTTAAAGTAAACGAACAACTATTTTCTTTTATTAAAAACGAAAATACCTTAGCATCTAAGCAAGAAACATAAATGATGTTTTTAGTAAGACTTGGAACATGGAAACACTCTTCCAGTTCCAATACTAGCCCAGAGGGCAACAACAAATAATAAGTTCCTACAGCTAATGCAGCAATCCGTGCTCCATTTCCCACTCGTAGGTCGACTTCACCCTTGCTTAACCTTCTACTTCTTCTTAGTTCCTGTGGATTGGAACATAAGTGTGAGCCACAACCTGTATCTAATACCCAAGAAGTTGAATTAGCAAGTATACAGTCTATAACAAAAAACCTGATGATGGAACGACTGTTCCGTTCTTCTGATCTTCCTTTAGCTTTGGACATTCTCTTTTGTAATGGCCTATTCCATCACAATAAAGACAGCTTGATGTGGACTTGTCCTGCTTTGATTTAGCATTGCCCTTGGACTTTCCACCTTTCTTGAACGGTCTCCCTTTAGCCTTGAGTAAATCTTTGGCTTCACAGTCCAGTATTATCTCAGCCTTTCTGACAAGGTGAACAAATTCTGCAACTGTTTGTTCTCTTGGTTCACTTAGGTATAGTTGCTTGAAGCGACCAAACCCACTGTGCAGTGAATTGAGCAAGATAGAGACTGCCATCCTTTCGCTTATTGGTGTTCCAAGCAGATTTAGGCGATCAAAATATGAAAGCATAAGATCCACATGGAACCTTAGTGGGACGCCTATCCTTTGTTTGGTGCGAAGGAGCTGAACATGTGTTTCTTGGACCTCCATCCTATAACACCTGTTGGGAGAACTAACCTTTAGACCAGACATTGATTCAATCAACTCATGGACGTTCAGGTCCCTGTCCTCCGTGCTTCCACGACATATATCCCTCAGATTCTTGATGAGCGTAAAAGGTTCGTAAGCTACAAACCTTCTAGCCCATTCATCAGGGATATTGTTCAGCATGGGACTCATAACCTTTTTGAGATCCGTATCCCAGGTGGCAAATCTTTCAGGGGTCATGTCTCTGGCATAGTAGCTTGGCATGGGATGTAACAGTACATACTCAAGTCCATTGAGTCTGACTATTTCAACTAGCTTAGCTTCCCATTCAAGAAAATTTGTTGGGTTCAGCTTGACCATAAGCTCAGAACCCATGATGATGTTTTGATTGTTGTTTTCCATAGTTAAACTACAATAGAAAAAGAATAAACAAATAAATAATCATTCACAGTTTCTCTTAATAAACTTAAATTTTAGCATACATGCATAATTTAATGTTCATTAAGCATTTTATTCAAGTTATGTGTTCCGGCAGGTGTGAATAAAATGATTCCAAGATCCTAAAACCCATTGAAGAATTAAGCACATTATGTATTTAGACTCAATTCTAAAATCTTTTGGGTAAGCAAAAGCCTTTTGCTAATAGTCAAGAAACTACTTTTGGTTGATAGGTGTTAGGTTATGATACATATGAAAATTCATAAATCATGCGGAAAAACCATTTAGCCAGGAAAACATATTATTTACACATAATCATTTAGCATAGTTTAGATGCATACTCTTTGTTGCGTGCCTTCCCTAGCTGCGCCCGAACCGAACAAGAACAAGTCTTTAGGACTCCAAGTGTCGTCCCTCCGTAGATAGTCCACAGCACGTCCGGATCCGCCTTAAGATTGACCAACTAGAATCGCCCTTAAGGTACTAAAAATTTCGGCACTTTCGAGCAAGGAATGTGTCTGAATTTTTCTCTCAAAAACTCACTTTGAATACTTGAAAACTTATTATAAATTGTGAACCCAGGCCACATATTTATAGGGGTATGGAAAGAGAATTGGAATTGAATTAGGATACGAATTAATTAAATTAGAATCACAATAAAACTCTTATTTAATTAATTTATCAAATAGAATTAGGAATTTAATCATTAAACGAATCCTGTACGTTTTAGGTTTCGTATGTGAACACAAACACCCACGCACGCACAGCAGCCCACGAGGGGCGCCATGCGCGCGCGCGCACAGCCCGAGCATCGCAGCCCACGACTGCCGCAGCCTTGGGCGCGCGCTGGGCCTGCCTTGCGGTGGGCCTGGCGCAGCCTTGGGCTGGCGTGTTGTGGCGCGCGTTTCCCTTGCTGGACGTGGGCCTGGCTTCGTGCTGGGCCTTCGTCTAGCAAGCTCGTCCGATGCTAATTCGTACGACGTGCTTCCGATTAATTTTCCGATTCCGGAATTTATTTCCGATACGAACAATATTTAACATTTCCGATTCCGGAATTAATTTCCGTTTCGAACAAATATTTAATATTTCCGTTTCCGGAATTATTTTCCGATTCCGATAATATTTCCGATTCAGACAATATTTCCGTTTCCGGCAATATTTCCGATTCCGGCAATATTTCCATTTCCGATAATATTTTCCGATACGTACCATGTTTCCGTTTCCGGCAACATCTACGACTTGGATAATATTAATATTTCCGATACGATCCATATTTCCGTTTCCGGCAATATCATCGTTTCCGGAGTATTCATTTCTTGCCTGTGACGATCTCAGCTCCCACTGAAACCAAGATCCGTCGATTCCGAATATCCATAGATGGAGTATTTAATGCCATTAAATACTTGATCCGTTTACGTACTATTTGTGTGACCCTACGGGTTCAGTCAAGAGTAAGCTGTGGATTAATATCATTAATTACACTTGAACTGAAGCGGCCTCTAGCTAGGCATTCAGTTCACTTGATCTCACTGAATTATTAACTTGTTAATTAATACTGAACCGCATTTATTAGACTTAACATTGAATGCATACTTGGACCAAGGGCATTATTTCCTTCAGTCTCCCACTTGTCCTTAGGGACAAGTGTGCATTTCCTAATTCCTTTGTCGCTCGATGCTTGCTCTTGAACATAAGGTAAGAGTTGTCATCCTTATTATGTCCAGAGGTGTTCCTCGGTTTCAGAGTTCAACTAATCAAATAAACAGATAATCATAGCCTATGATTCATCCGAGCACGGCCATGCATTTCACAGTTTCTAGCTCTCCGAGTGGCCTTGTACAACTTTTAAGCATCTCATCCCGATTTATGGGAGGACAATCCCAATCTTGCGATCTTGAGATTAGACTTCGTTTGATAGGTGATTACCTGAGCGTTGCCTTTATAGCCTCCTTTTACGGTGCGACGGTTGGTCAACGTCAAAGTAACCAGTTCTCAAACAAGTAATCTCAAATCACTCAGGTATTGAGGATTTAGTGTCTAATAATTTTAATGAAATTTACTTATGACAAATTTTCATCTCTTACAGTAAAGTTTCATAGGTCTTGTCCGATACTAGTCTTCCCAAAGTAAGTATCTATGCAAATGATTATGACATTGCCATGTCCACATAGTTCAAGAAACAGAACTACTAGTCATCTTGCATTCTAATCGTCTAACGTTTTCTATGCGTCCAATTTTATAGAAAACTCCGACTAGGGACCATTTTCAACCTTTGACATTCAAGTTCACTTGATAGACATTTCTTAGTCACAGGACTGGTCCTGACAGTCTATCTTGAATATATCGTCAAATTTGAAGGGACTCGTCATTTAATACTAAACCAACATTAAATGGAATATGAAAATACATTTCATATATGATAAATGTTCAACCCCAATGTTTTATAACCATGGGCCTCAAACCCATCTTCTAAAACAATTCATGGAATTCAAAGCTATGCTTGATTTCCAGTGCTACAACGTGAGTGTTGCTTCTCACTTGTTGCATAGGTTTAGTTATCATGCTTTGCCAATCTTAATATCCTTTTCATCGAATGTTCTTCGAGATATGATGATAAGATCTTTTCGAGTTTGTTTATTATGTGATCTAGTCTTTCTTACTTCGATGGTGGTTTTACTCATTTTGCAATGAAGAACCATCAAGTTAGCAGACGTTTTTCTTGCTTCAAGAGTGGTTCTACGCATTTTTCAATGAAGAACCATCAAGCCAGCAGATAGGTGATCTTCCCAAGTTCAGTGAAGAACTCTTTAACATAAACAACCCTGTTTTATTGCTTCTTAGGCAATAAGTACTTTTACTTCAACTGTTTAGGTTGCTAGTGATGCTTT
This sequence comes from Spinacia oleracea, assembly GCF_020520425.1. Classification (NCBI taxonomy): domain Eukaryota; kingdom Viridiplantae; phylum Streptophyta; class Magnoliopsida; order Caryophyllales; family Amaranthaceae; genus Spinacia; species Spinacia oleracea. The sequence goes on from NC_079491.1 coordinate 86,060,834, forward strand.
GTTTGGATTTACCTATCCAGGCAGTTCATAGATATGTGGAAGATTCTCCAACTATATCTTAGAACATAGAAATTATTATTTTAATTTCCCACGCAACAACTCATGGTCTCCAACCCATGTTGCCATTTTCAAAACACGATGCTCTATAGCTCGTCCTTATCAATGGTTAACTCCAAAGGGTCTTGCTTGATCCTTTGCCAGTGTTTATGCGTGTAGCATCAATATTTAGCATATCTTTATTTCCTTGAATCAAGAACTATTCCTATGTACCTTTTCAAGTACCATAAGTATTCTTGATCTCAATCTAGTTGATCTTTACTTAGATCAATAGAGATTGGTATATGTTCGTCATGGCTAAAGTCATACGATACGTTTTTGGCGATCCTCATATTGTATCATACATGATAAATTCTTTTGCAGAATAATTCCCAATTGAATTCTATTCATGTAGCTTTAGCTTATCTAGTTTCAGTAGATACTAAATTCAGCTAAATTCTTTGACATATAATATAGGTTAAGAATCTTATTTAGATCCTTTGATGTTAAACTTAGTAAATGCTTATACATAGTTCAAACATCCTTTACTTAGATTTATTCACATGGGTCGAATATCTCCAATGGAGACTTTCGTGTTTGATTTAGTAAATGCCATTACTTAATCCAAAACAATATCATAAGATCTTTGTAAATAGATCTTAATACCCAGTATGTACTAAGTTTCGCCATGGTCCATCATTGATGAATAATTTCAAATCTAAGTCATTAGCATTTGAATGTTGTTTCACAATAGAGAGATATGTGTGTAATACACATAGGACCAATTAAGTTTTAAGTACTCCCACTAAACTTCTTATATATCTATAAGAATCATGTATATTTTATGAAACTAAAATACTTATTAGTTTCACTAAAATACAGTTCCAATTCCCAATTGCTTGCTTAAATCTGTACTTAGATTTTATAAGCTAGCTTTCTCTTTCAAGCATTTATTTGGATCCACAAATCCTACGACATACCATGTACATAGTTTCTTCCAATATTTGATTGAGGAATACGTTTTGTCGTCCAATTGCTATATGTACCAATATGCAATCATTGCTTGAATTATAGACTTGAGCATTACGATTATGCATGAGGTTTCAACACAATTCACACCATGAATTTGCTTGTAACCTCTAGCAACTAATCTCGCTTTGTGTGTGAACACAATTTCATGTTTGATGGTTTTTATCCTTAAAACAAACTTGCAACCAATAGGTGTGAACCTATTCTTGCAAATCAACAAAATTTCAATTTTGTCATCAAAACATTGAGTATGTTTTATGGCCTCTAACCATTTAAAACATTTGAGTCTATATATGGCCTCTAACCATTTTAGGGAATCTGGGTTTCGTCATAGCTTTCTTACAGGTCACAAACTTATTAATCTACATGATAATAGTTTGACTGTAAGTTGTAGGTTTCTTCACTATCTAATAGAAGAATTGCATAGTTTCAGTGACCTGAACTCCATGTTTCTTCACTATAGAAGAATCTCATAGTTTCAGTGATTTGAACTCTATGCCTACTTGGGTATAGAACATCAAACAACAGAATATCAACAGCCACTTGAAAGTCCTTTGAATATTCTGTTCTCCTTGAAGCACTTGTAAAGTCTTCTAAGAGAAGTCTATTCTTTAAAGACACTTCTAAAGTCCTTAAAGAACAAGTTCGGGTTTTCTGAAGCACTTCGAAAAGCCTCCAGAATGTCCGTTTATGTTTGTTGTTCGCCTCGAAGACTTTCGAGGTCTATTTTCTCCCACTTGTCATTTTGGAAACGAATCTCCAAAAGGACATCATTTCGAGCAAACAAACATTATGTTCTCAAAAATTCGTGGTAGAAACAATACCCTTGTGTCTCATCACAATGAAACATATATCTAGTCTTGGGCCTTAGTTTGTTGAATAACAAACACTAAGCTCCCACTGAGTTTAGCAACTCTTTAGATATATATAATTGAAAAGATATCCTGAAATTACTTTTCAATAGCTTTGACGAATTTGGTTTAGTTTGGTGGTAGTTGAGCATTTTGTTTTAGAAATTAGAGGAAAAGTCTTTATGATTCATCATTGATCGAATCAAGTACTAATTGACTTCGATTATTCCAACTACGATATGCCATATCTTATGGACCTAGATTGTGAAATTACAACACACAATCATTGATGGTATATTTGGTCTCAAATAATCATCAACATGATCTAACCTAGATCTTTATGATTTCTTGCCAAGTGGATTTTATACTTCTGAATCTTTGAACTAGCCAAACAGATTCAACTTATATCACATTTGAGTAAATAAACCTATATTCACTCAAATCCATGTGAAATAATAAAGTCATAAAATCTTTCTTTAGCTTTGAACTCTATTGTCTAGGCGTTCTAACAATAGTTCATATCTTTTGTTACTTTCAACAAGTAAGACTAGTTGTCTTAAATTGATTTAGAAATCAATGAACTTTCAAAAGTCCATCAAAATAGAGCTTTTGAATGTTAACTTATTGATATGGTCTAAGCAACAATGCCAAAGATTAGTGGAACTCAAATCAAGGGGTTGATTTGAACCTAGTAAAGTTATTTAAAGAGTTGTTTGTTTTAATCAAGCATATTGACTCAACCCGTAAATGACCATTTTATTCAAATAAACAAACAAACAAGCATTGTTTTTGTTCTTCTGAATGTGAGTCTTTCTGTGTTTGAAGCAGAAATTTGGGTATGTTGATTATGGAACAAAATAGCCATTAAGTTCCAGCCTTTGAAAGGACTTAAAACAAACTAGATGACCCTACAACTAATGTAGCATTGCCATGCTTCATTTCCCACTTGTAGCTCATTAGTGTATCCTAGCTTCCATTTGTTTGAGTTATTACCGAAGTAAGAACCTCAAGCGGTATATGATACCAAGGAAGTTTGATTGCTAGGTCACTTTTCTTTAAACATAAACTTACAGGTAGAAACGGGATTGTAAATTCCTTTCATCTGTTCCTTTGTTTTCCTATTTCTTGTACTCTTTCTTATAGCCTTAAGAATTGAATTCTTTAGTGTTGACTTTTATACTTTGTTAGACATGTCCAATGTCACCAACAAGGTTCTTTACCATTTTAATTTATGTTGAATATTATGTTTCAACTAGATGATCTTACCAGAAGCTTCTAAAGTTCTCTTATCATCGATCTATTCGAATGTCTAGGGACTAGACTCATTCGAGAATTAAATGGACAAAGATATTAGATTGTTAAGCATTGGTAAAGCTGAGCGTATTAAACTCAATGCTTTATGATCTCAAAACTACATTGTATTTTGAATTCACAAGCACCAATTGGTTTGCCATTCTATTTTGATATTCGAAAACAACCATAAAAGTCGCTAAAAGAAACGTACATTTTAAATTGCTCACTTTCTCTCATTTCCGTGAATCGTTCTTGGATTCACTACCAATCGAGGAAATTTACTGTTACCTTTCTAAAAGGATTTATTGCAGTGCAAGATATTTAATTATAAACAATAATTAAAACATACATTGAAGCATGCAAAGTCTAAACATTTATCATGAATAATAACTTGAAAATCAAAGCAATCATGCAATTTCAACAAGTTATTAGCATTTTATTCGAATTTATTGTTCCGGCAGGTGTGAATAAAATGATTCCAAGATCCTAAAATCATTGAAGAACTAAGCATAGTTTGTCGACTTAATCCTAAAACATCTTAGGTAAGCAAAAGCCTTTTGCTAATAGTCTAGAAACTATTCTTGGTTGATAGGTACGTCTAAGAACTTATTAGGTAAACCTATCGATTTTGCCACGACATAAAAGGACTCCTTACTTATATCGTTGAGTTTCACCAAAACTAACATGTACTCACAATTATTTGTGTACCTTGCCCCTTTAGGACCAATAAGTAACACCTCGCTGAGCGAAAACTATTACTAGATTGATGTAAAGGATATTCAAGCAAGTGTATATTTTGGCATGACACCTTATAACTCAATTTTTAAGTTTGGAACTTAAGGCTTTTACTATGTTGGTTAGATTTTAAGTGAACTAAAATCCTTAATCATGCAACATAATCAAGCCACAATCTCATGCATAATTAAGACATATTTAAAGCAATAAATAACTTAAAGCATGCATAAGATAAATGTGATCTAGTATGACCCGACTTCATCTTGAAGCTTCAACTTCAAAGTCCGTCTCGAAAATCTCCGTGGGAGGCACCATTTTCTTCAAATAGGATAAGCTATAATTAAAACTAATTACAACTATTTGATGGTACGCAGACCATATTTGAATTGAAAAACAACTTTGGTACTTTAGACCAATTACATTCAAATTAATGGTACGCAGACCATATTTTCTATCCTATTTGGGCCATACTAGTCACTTCATAACCTGCAAAACAGTACATATATAATATATACCATTCACCCATTCATTATCATGAATGGCCCACATAGCTGGTTAGTAAAACACATTATGCATCACGTAAACATTTGCAGCAATTAATCAAGGGCACCAATAATCTACCAATTATTCAGTCCTTATTAATTCTAATCAAGTTGTTTTAACCTTAAGGATTTGTAGACCTAATCAAGAGTTTATGACTAAAAAGGGCTCCCACTCAAACCAATAAATTCATATGCTTTACTAATTTTAAACATAAAAATGTATTTCTAGTCTAACCGGAAACATACAAATTTAATTAAAATTTAAAGCTCATATGAATTTATAATTGAATCCAAAAAGTTTAATTTAATTTCAGTCGTATTTAAATTAATTCATGATTTTAATTTTAGTAAAATAATTAGAATAAATAAAAATTTATTATAATTACAATACTCAAAATCAAAATCCAAGAAAATAATTTAAATTATTAATTTTAAAATTAATTAAAATTACGTAAACTGAAAATTTCAAATTAAACATTCAAAACGATCTAATCGTAACGCAAACACCCTACGCATCGTACGCCCATGGGCCACACGCACACAGCCATCGCTGGCCATGTGCGCGTAGCCCATGCGCTGCGTCGCATAGCTGCTGCTTCTACCCTTCGCAAGCCATCGCACGAGTTGGTGCTCGCTGCGCGCGCGCCAGTGCTCGATGCACGCGAGCCACGCTCGCTGTGCGCGCTCGCCAGCGCTCGCTGCGCGCGCTCCAGCGCTCGATGCACGCGAGCCATCGCTCGCTGTGCGCGCTCGCCAGCGCTCGCTGCGCGCGCTCGCCAGCGCTCGCTGTGCGCGAGCCATCGCTCGCTGTGCGCGAGCCATCGCTCGCTGTGCGCGAGCCATCGCTCGCTGTGCGCGAGCATCGACGCTGGGCGCAGCACTCGTGGCACGTGAGCTTGCGCTCGCTGCGCGCGAGGCAGTGCGCGTTGTGGCGCAGCTCGCTTGCTGCCCACACGCGACTGCCGTGCCTTGCCTTCGCCCATGCCCATTCGTCCAGTGCTCGTAGCCCACGACACAAGGCAGGGCTGCTGCCTTGTGCTCGTGCACCATGCCCTTGCTCATTGCATTCGTGCCGCACGGGCGACGAGCTCCCTTGCTCGTCGTCACATGGCCGCACTATACAACACCCCTTAAGGGTAACACGTAGCGTCCATTGCTTTGTGCGTGCAAGTTATATGAACGAATCGCATAAAGTTTAAAAAATTTATATTTAAAATTAATGACAAATTAATAAATTAATATTAATTTCATAATTTTAGGGCGAAAAATCGAAAATTTATTATTCAATTGATTTCCGATTATCATGGATTCAAGCCTAGGTCATAAAAATTTAAAATTTATCATAAATTTACAATTTTTATGGTGGTTTTTAATCATAGGTATCTAATTAAATTATAATTAATTATGAAAATCAAATTAATTCTAAATTATTCTAATTTTCAACAAATTAATCATAATTACAAATTAGATTGCATAATTAACAAGGCTAGGCATTCAAACTTGTTAAACATATACAGTAGGTCAATCAAAAATTCAAGATTTATCAACAAGAATCGCAAATATTTAATTTAACATCTTAAATTTACGAAATTTTGCATTCGAAAAACTAAAACCTTCGAAACGTCATAGTTTGGCTTCGAATTTGAGAATTCTGGGTTCGGCAGAAAAATACTGTTTTTGTCAAAATTTTAGAATGCCTTTTACATGCGGAATTGACACAAAAATCACTCGATTTGGATGAGTAACGAAGAAACTGCCGAAAAACTGCGTACATATAATTAAATAAACGCAATTTGCAATTAATTAACAATTACGAAAATTAATCACCCCTTTTAATTCTTGCAAATTTGTAATATTTAACCATGTTCATGCAATTTAGATTATGAAAATAATAAGAGGCTCGTGATACCACTGTTAGGTTATGATACATATGACAATTCATAAATCATGCGGAAAAACCATTTAGCCAGGAAAACATATTATTTACACATAATCATTTAGCATAGTTTAGATGCATACTCTTTGTTGCGTGCCTTCCCTAGCTGCGCCCGAACCGAACAAGAACAAGTCTTTAGGACTCCAAGTGTCGTCCCTCCGTAGATAGTCCACAGCACGTCCGGATCCGCCTTAAGATTGACCAACTAGAATCGCCCTTAAGGTACTAAAAATTTCGGCACTTTTGAGCAAGGAATGTGTCTGGATTTTTCTCTCAAAAACTCACTTTGAATACTTGAAAACTTATTATAAATTGTGAACCCAGGCCACATATTTATAGGGGTATGGAAAGAGAATTGGAATCGAATTAGGATACGAATTAATTAAATTAGAATCACAATAAAACTCTTATTTAATTAATTTATCAAATAGAATCAGGAATTTAATCATTAAACGAATCCTGTACGTTTTAGGTTTCGTATGTGAACACAAACACCCACGCACGCACAGCAGCCCACAAGGGGCGCCATGCGCGCGCGCGCACAGCACGAGCATCGCAGCCCACGACTTCCGCAGCCTTGGGCGCGCGCTGGGCCTGCCTTGCGGTGGGCCTGGCGCAGCCTTGGGCTGGCGTGTTGTGGCGCGCATTTCCCTTGCTGGACGTGGGCCTGGCTTCGTGCTGGGCCTTCGTCTAGCAAGCTCGTCCGATGCTAATTCGTACGACGCGCTTCCGATTAATTTTCCGATTCCGGAATTTATTTTCGATACGAACAATATTTAACATTTCCGATTCCGGAATTAATTTCCGTTTCGAACAAATATTTAATATTTCCGTTTCCAGAATTATTTTCCGATTCCGATAATATTTCCGATTCAGACAATATTTTCGTTTCCGGCAATATTTCCGATTCCGGCAATATTTCCATTTCCGATAATATTTTCCGATACGTACCATGTTTCCGTTTCCGGCAACATCTACGACTTGGATAATATTAATATTTCCGATACGATCGTTTCCGGCAATATCATCGTTTCCGGAGTATTCATTTCTTGCCTGTGACGATCTCAGCTCCCACTGAAACCAAGATCCGTCGATTCCGAATATCCATAGATGGAGTATTTAATGCCATTAAATACTTGATCCGTTTACGTACTATTTGTGTGAACCTACGGGTTCAGTCAAGAGTAAGCTGTGGATTAATATCATTAATTCCACTTGAACTGAAGCGGCCTCTAGCTAGGCATTCAGTTCACTTGATCTCACTGAATTATTAACTTGTTAATTAATACTGAACCGCATTTATTAGACTTAACATTGAATGCATACTTGGACCAAGGGCATTATTTCCTTCAATAGGTACGTCTAAGAGCTTATTAGGTAAACCTATAGATTTTTCCACGACATAAAAGGACTCCTTACTTATATCGTTGAGTTTCACCAAAACTAACATGTACTCACAATTATTTGTGTAACTTACCCCTTTAGGATCAATAAGTAACACCTCGCTAAGCGTAATCTATTACTAGATTGATGTAAAGGTTATCCAAGTAAGTGTTATTTTGGCATGGCACCTTTTAACTCAATTTTTAAGTTTTGAACTTAAGGCTCTTACTATGTTGGTTAGATTTTAAGTGAACTAAAATCCTTAATCATGCAACATAATCAAGCTTCAATCTCATGCATATTTAAGACATATTTAAAAGCAATAAATAACTTAAAGCATGCATAAGATAAATGTGATCTAGTATGGCCCGACTTCATCTTGAAGCTTCAACTTCAAAGTCCGTCATTAAAATGGATGGAAACTTCGTCTTGAATTTCACCGTGGGAGGCTCCATTTTCTTCAAACAGGATCAGCTATAATTAAACTAATTACAACTATTTGATGGTACGCAGACCATATTTGAATTGAAAAACAAATTTGGTGCACTAGACCAATTACATTCAAATTAATGGTACGTAGACCATATTTTCTATCCTTTTTGGGCCATACTAGTCACTTCATAACCTGCAAAACAATACATATAGAATATATACCATTCACTCATTCATTATCATGAATGACCCACATAATTGGTTAGTAAAAACACATTGTATGCATCACATAAATATTTGCAGCAATTAATCAAGGGCACCAATAATCTACCAATTATTCAGTCCTTATTAATTCTAATCAAGTTGTTTTAACCTTAAAGGATTTGTAGACCTAATCAAGAGTTTATGACTAAAATTGCTCCCACTTAAACCAATAACTTTATATGCTTTACTAATTTTAAACATAAAAATGTATTTCTAGTCTAACCGGAAACATACAAATTTAATTAAAATTTAAAGCTCATATAAATCTATAATTGAATCCATTTATTTTAATTTATTTTTCAGTTGAATTAAATGAATTTAAATTAATTCAAGGTTTAATTTTAGTAAAATAATTAGTATAAATAAAATTTATAATAATTATAATATTCAAAATTAAAATCCGAGAAAACAATTTAAATTATTAATTTTAAAATTAATTAAAATTATTTCCGAACAGAAAATCTCAAATTAAATTCAAAACGCGTCAGTCGTAACACGACGAGGCACTTGGGCTTGCGCCCAAGCCCATCGAGTCATGAGGTAGCCGCGCCCCATCGACTAATCGCTAGGCGCTCACGAGCAGGCCACACGCATCGCAGCCATGCCAGGCCACGCTGCGCGCAGCCCGCATAGCATGACGCTACTGCTTTGCTCGCTGGGCGAGGCAGCGCGTGCTGTGGCGCAGCTCGCTTGCTGCCCACACGCGACTGCTCGCTTGGCACACGCCACGGCCTCCGCCCATCGCCCATTGAGTCGCACACGCCCAGCTCCCTTGCTTCGCGTGCGCGCCTCTTGCTTGTTGCTCGTTGCATTCGTACCGCATGGGCGACGAGCTCCCTTGCTCGTCGTCGCATGCCCGCACTATACAACACCCTTTAAGGGTAACACGTAGCTTCCTTTGCTTTGTGCGTGCAACATTTATGAGCGTTTTCATAAAAATTAAAAAATTTTAATTTAAAATTAACGACAAATTAATAAATCATATTAATTTCATAATTTTAGGGCGAAAAATCGAAAATTTATTAATTAATTAATTTCCGATTAACATGGATTCAAATCTAGGTCATAAAAATTTAAAATTTAACATAAATTAACAATTTTTATGGTGGATTTTAATCATGGATACCTAATTAAATTATTAATTAATTATGAAAAACAAATTAATTCTAAATTATTCGAATTTCAACAAATTATTCATAATTACAAATTAGGTTGTATAATTAAAAAGTGTAGGCATTCATAATTGTTAAACATATACTGTAGGTCAATAAAAAACTCAAGATTTATCAACAAGAATCGCAAATATTCAATTTAACATCTTAAATTTACAAACTTTTGCGTTCGAAAAAATTAAACCTCCGAAAAGTCATAGTTAGGCTTCGAATTTGGGAATTCAGGGTTCGGCCGAAAAATACTACTTTTGTCAAAATTTTAGAATGCCTTTTACATGCGAAATTGACACAAAAATAACTCGATTTGGTTGAGTAACGAATATTCTGCCGAAAAACTGCGTACATATAATTAAATAAACGCAATTTGCAATTAATTACGAAAACTAATCACCCCTTTAATTCCTTGCAAATTTGTAAAATTTAACCATGTTCATGCAATATAGATTATGAAAATAATAAGAGGCTCGTGATACCACTGTTAGGTTATGATACATATGACAAAACATAAATCATGCGGAAAACCTTAATGCCAGGAAACATATTATTTACACATAATCATTTAGCATGATTCAGATGCATACACTTTGTAGCGTGCCCTCCCCAGCTGCGCCCGAACCGAACAAGAACAAGTCTTTAGGACTCCAAGTGTCGTCCCTCCGTAGATAGTCCACAACACGTCCGGATCCGCCTGTTTGATCATTGTCAGTAAGTGAAATAACCGAGTAAAATACATGAAATAATAATAAGAATCCTTGAGTTTGATCATTGTCACTAAGTGAAATTTTGGTATGTCAATTTTTAGTCAATTAATAAAATAAAGACCAACATTCTGGAGTAGCTGCATCAGTCTTTTAATTGTTCTTACGGATTTTTCATGAAATGCCCCTGAGGTTTGCTTTAATGCACCAAATACCCCTAAACTTTCCAGAATGCACCAAATACCCCTGAGGTTTAAAACAATAACACAAAATTCCCCTAATGAGTATTTTCCGTCTATTCCGTTAAGTCTCCGTTAGCATGAAATTACTTTTTTGCCCTTACTCAACCAATTTCTCTACTAATTATAATACTAACCTTTAATTATATTAATTAAACCCAAAAATTTAATTAACTACTGTTATTTAATATGAAAAAAACCCAATTTTTTTCCCTGGGATCTTCTTCCTTCACGCAATTTCTGGGCTCTTCTTCTTCCTTCACGCCATCAATTATCATCTTGTTCTTTTTCTTCTTCTTCCACCATCATCATCCCTAACTAAAACCCTATTTCATTAACTTGCCCTTGGTCGGTCCTTTCTCTCTCCTCACCGTCACTTTCCTTCAATTCTTTCATCCCTCCTAAAAAAAATCACCATTTTCTCTCTCCTCAAGCTACAACAATGGTGGATTTGCAATCCGTTTTATTACCGAATAGCAGCAACATCAACAACGACACTTCATTAATCTGGGTTTTCAAATTTATTTTTTTTACAAATATTTTGTTTGGTAGAATTGATTTTTTTTTTTTGCAATTACCCCCATTTGATATTTTTGGGGTTTTCATTAATCTGGGTTTTCGAAGATGGAAGAAAGGTGGATTGTTTATAGGAAGGGGCAAGATTGTTGAAATGGCGGTGGAGCGCCGCCATCGCTTGCATGTTAGTCGGAGGTTTTTTAGATCACCATGGAGCAATTTAGCAATTGATCTCACTATTTCAACATGGAATGTTGGAACAGCTTGTCTTTGGCCGTTTACTCCTCATCTCAATCTTTTTTCAGTTAAGCAAGTTATGCGGTTCGTGCTCTTTGCGTCATCAATTGTTCAATACAGTTTCAGTAATGGCGGCTGGGGCGCCATTCTCACTGATCTATATGCTCGCAAGGTTTATATTTGGAACATTTAGTTCATTTGTTTTCATTTTTTTGGGTGTTACTTTTAATTGTGAAATTTGTTGTCTTTGGTGCTGAAATTAGGGTATTCATGAATCAATTATTTGATTGAGAATGCTGGCAATTATTTATTTTGATTGAGGTGGGGATTAACAATGAAGTTTGAGAAAGAAAAGAGAAAGAGAAAGTGACAGAGAAAGAGAAAGATAAAGATAAAGGAAAAAAAAGGGAAAAAAATAATAATTTAATGTTAACGGAAAAGTTAACGGAATAGACGGAAAATACTCATTAAGGGCATTTTGTGTTATTGTTTAAAACCTCGGGGGTATTTGGTGCATTCTGGAAAGTTTAGGGGTATTTGGTGCATTAAAGCAAACCTCAGGGGCATTTCATGAAAAATCCGTTGTTCTTATTATTATTTCATGTATTTTACTGGGTTATTTATGATTAAAGTAATAAAACGAGCTCGCGTTCAATCGTTATGACTTTGACATTGATATTTTCATGCATTAGAAATGTAGGAATGTAAACAAATAAGTACAAATGTCGTAGTCTCTAAGTCATGCCCTCAACAATGTTCCATGTACATGACACCTTTCTTGAAGGAGATAATGAAAAACATGAGATAGTTATTAAAACCTAAGCATCTTTCTTGTTCGTCCAATAGGACACAAACAATAAAGATTTAGCTATCCTAACTAAACCTACCTCAAGATAATTGTGCGGGAAATCACCACACAATCATCAGTTAGGTGGAGTAATGGAAGTTAATATGAAAAAACCTAAAGATCTTTCTTGTTCGTCCAATAGGACACAAACAATAAAGATTTAGGTACTATCCTAACAAAACCTACCCTCAAGATAATTGTGCGGGAAATCACCACACAATCATCAGTTAGGTGGAGTAATGGAAGTTAATATGAAAAAACCTAAAGATCTTTCTTGTTCGTCCAATAGGACACAAACAATAAAGATTTAGGTACTATCCTAACAAAACCTACCCTCAAGATAATTGTGCGGGAAATCATCACACAATCATCAGTTAGGTGGAGTAATGGAAGTTAATATGAAAAAATCTAAACATCTTTCTTGTTCGTCCAATAAGACACAAACAATAAAGATTTAGGTACTATCCTAACAAAGCCTACCCTCAAGATAATTGTGCGGGAAATCACCACACAATCATCAGTTAGGTGGAGTAATGGAAGTTAATATGAAAAAACCTATGTACTTTCTTAAATGTCTAGAAGACAAGAAAGACTTAGGTGCTATCCTAATAAGGCTAACCTATAAGATAAGTGTTAGACTATAAATCTAAAAGACAATTATCATTCAGGTTCCTATAATGGAAGTTAATAGAAATTAAATGCTCAGACAAGCTTAAGGCAAGAGTTCACTTGTTCAAGATTTCAAGTACTCAATTTAACTTCAAAAGAGATAACTTTAAAGGCCAGCTGATTCAATCCATCCGATCAAGGTAGCTTCCTGGTACGGATCCTCTAACCGACAATGCATGCCAACCGATTTAAGCTATCCGAACCATAAGGCGGAAAACTAGCCGACCAACTCAGATTTGAGGACAACAAGCTAGGTGACTACACCCCCCACTATTCTCCATCCTCGTTAGCACCAGCAGTTGGGCCACATTTAGCCGACCACCCTACATTGACTGCTATTTTCCGGCCTCGATAGAGCCATCCAAAGCCCACATTTAACCGACTAGGTGCTTATAAATGTCGGTTCAGTTTTGTGTCACCAGTCAAAATTAAAGACGCTAGCTTTTTTGACTCAAAAAAAAAAAGTGTGAATGGAAGCTAGTCAGCCGACCACCGTCGAAGGCTACCAGGCGGTCAGGACCAGCCATCTGGCTACCGCCGAAGGAAACAACCAGTCGTCCGAGACCGGCTGGCCACCTCGTTGACGATAGAAGGTCGGCCATGACCATCTGACTACCACTGACATCGTCAGCCGGCCGTCTAGAACAGTAGCCATCGCCGACGGCAGAAGCCAACCGGTCTTGGTCATCCGACCACCATTCTCAATTATTCAGCCGGTCACCATTCTCAATTATTCTACGTTGTACAGATCGTGATGAAGGTAACCAGAAATTTTTCCCACACTACTTTTCTGACAAGGTGCTTTGAATAATTTAAAGAAAATCAAAAGGAAAAAACAAAGAAAAAAAAGAAATGAAAAAGAAGGAAAATTGGTGGAAGGAAAAGTAAACTTGTCAGTGAGTTTATACAAACGTTCGTATTGGAATTGATGAAGGAAATCGCAGCCAAAGCCGGCCACCACACCCAGCCGGCCGGCCGCGATACCCGACCAGCCGACCTACCGATCTTCGAGCCCAACCAACTGTCCTCCAGCCACGCCAAGCCTGCCGGCCATCACGCCCACAGTCGGCCGGCCACCAGGAGTGTTGCCCGTGAATGATCGGCGGTAGTAGGCCAGCCATGCTGACCCGGTCGGCCAACCACCCGGTCGGCCCTCACCTGGTCGAGACTCATTTGAAGCTACATACGGTGAAAATAAAAAATATATAATAAAAAGACAAAGAAAGGGAGAAAAGGAAGGGATGAAGAGTCAGATCGATCTTTTGCTTTTCAGAAATATGGAATCACTATATGGAGAAAGCAATAAATGCTATTTGACTTGTCATTTAAAGCCAAACCAAGAAAATGCTATCAAAGTGCATTACCGTTCAAATTTCACGAGTTTCTTTGGCTTATATGATCAAATATTTGTACTAGCAGAAGGTACGAAAGCAACCTTACATACGAAGTATGAAAACGGAAGAATATTTATTATCGCACTTAGCCCATAAAATTTTGCAATTGCAAAATTATATGGGACTGAGGGGCAAGTTGTTTGGGAATACAAACGGCTCACGACACGTCGATACATGGGCCATACGCAATAGGCCCAGATGGACATTAACGGGAGTAAAATACGAATATTAGGGATGGCCCACGAGGGACGACCCGTAAGGGTCGGTCAGCCCACAATCATTAAGGTCTTCTAATGGAATTCCACCGACTGAATGGACCCCTAAACCTAACAGAAATTGGTTGGACAAAGAGTTCGTGTTGACCAAGGAATCAAATTAGGGTTTCTTCCGTATATTCATATATATACGGCCCGGATATACAACAGAAAGGCACGCAATCAATAAACCTCAAACCTAATTCTGGAACTTGAGCCTAGAACCTCCGTCTAACTCCGGTCAAGGAAGAAGACTCTTGAAGACCTCTCGTCATCTGTACCGGACGACTCATTAGTCAAGGATCCCCTATATTTATACCGAAACAGTTGTTTTATTTCAGAAGTTCTACACTTTCAACAGAGTTTGTAGTTCGCTCAAAGATATTTAACTTTGATTGTACACTCCTTAAATAGTCGAGATAGACAAAATGTATACACAACAAACAAAAGAAAACAGAGTACCGAGAAGACTTTTGGTAAAATAGATAAATATATAAATATATATACACGGGGGAGGGAGTTCTATTCTTTTCTCTTTAACAACAGTAAATAAGGATTCATGAACACCAAATACTGGCGATGTTCCTTCAAGAATCTTGCAAATGATCAACCATGAACTCTTAAAATGAAGGACAATACCCTGAAAATCATATGGAGTTACCGAGTTAGTAAGAAAGGTTGATATAGTATGACTTTATCTCAACTGTGTAGGTTCAGAAAGATATACTCCGTATATGATACATACTCACATAATGGTACTACAAAGACCAATGAGTATATTTTCAATTGCACATGCCATAAGAGTAATTAAACCACACTGTAACTAACTCAATAACAAACAACATTCACACAAAAAAACCCTGTAATTTCATCCTCAATTCTCATGCGCCTCTTTCTCCAGTTCGCCCTCTCCTCCTTCAAGTTCCCCACCCCTTTTTTTAATCTCCCTCCTATGACGCTAAACCATCTTCTCTATTCTATCTTCTTTTCCCATTCTTCCACAAAATCTCAAACCTTTTATCACCCACCTCAATTTCTTTATCTTAACAAACAAAAGTTGCTAGCTCCTCCATTATTCCTTATCTACAAACCCTGACAGCATGCTCGGTAATATTTCTATGATGTCAATACTCTTTATGGAACATTGTACCTGATGTTGGATTTAGTTCCAAAAGCAATAAATTTCAAAAAAGTTAAAATCACAAGTCATAACCAGAATCTTAGTGCCTTACTATGACATCCACTTGATATTTTCCTTTGAAATGAGAAAGGAAAAAAACAGAACCCAAAAAATGTCACCGAGTACAGCAAGACGAAGGAAATAACAAGACCCCAAATAAAAGCAAGGAATTGAATGTATAAAAATTGAGAAGAGAACCACATAAAATAATGAAAAAGAAAAAAATACCTATTGTATTGAATTCCCAATAATCTAACTATTAACAACCAGCTAAAATTACATTAATACATGTTCACTCGTTTTAGATTTATACCTTAGAAAATCCAATACAATTAATATTTTCTATTAATTAATCACTACAGCTTCCAAAACTTAAAAAAGAAAAAAACAATTTCCCTTTAATATCCTATTTATATCTCCATACTAATTAAATCATTAATTTTTGTTTGGCATGTCTGTCAATAAGCTGAAGCCTAAGCCTAACTCCATACTAAACCTTTGATTAAGTTTAGACAAGGCTACCTTTTTAATCAATAAATAAAAAATATTAATCACATGTAAATTCTCAACAAAAAATCGCGAAGTGTTAACCATCTTCAGTTCTGATCTCTTGGAATAGGTTAATATCCAAGTAAAACCAAGTTGGGTCATCGTTTTGCAAAAAAGTTGAAAAGAGAGGAAAAATGATTATAATAAGTCATGAGATACTTAGAAAAGAGAAAAGAGAGGACATTTTGATTATAGTTAATCAATTCGCAATCATGGATCCATGCAAGGATTTCAATCAAGCGATAAGATATCCCATGCCAATTTCCATAAAAATTAATGCTCTTAACCAATTTATATCATGTCTAAGGTAATAATGAATGGTAATGGAAGTTCATGAAGAAAAGAAATAATAGAGGGAGGAAAAACATTACCAAGGAAATTAGCATGAGACATATCCCTCACATTCTCAAGTAGTGTTTTCATATATAAACAACATCATGATGGGAAAAATATTACCAATCTATATTCAAGTTCACCTCCGATATGATGCATGCCGGCGTAGCGTATTTCAGATACTCTTTATGTACTATTGAATTCACCCTTACCTTCCCAAAGGATGAACGCTTATTGTGCTTCTTCTTGAGTCTTGATAGGAGGGAAATGCATTAACAAATAAAAAGGTGTACAATGGGAACACTAACTTGTATTACTTCCATTTAAATGCGCAGAGGGTGCAAATGAAAAAGGATAATCAAGCTCACCGAACAGTTCAAAAAATTATAATTGTATCTAAGGTAAACCACACCATTTTGTTAACTAACTACCTATAGATTATAAAGACTGACACTGCATACTGTACACATCAAATATGACTCCAGCACCTGTTCAGAAACAAACACAAGTTTGTTGATGTGAGGCTAAGAGAAATAAAATCACAAAACATGAGAAACCACATGAGAACTCAAAGCTAAAGATTTATTTTTAGGACTTTAGAGAAAGTGGTGCTTGTATAAAAGGTCCCAAACAAACCTAATGCACTTCAAAAGCAAAAGAATGGAAGAAACCTCACATGTACACAACTGGTATCAATCAATCATCAACATGATTATACAATTAAGAAAAGAAAGTCACCTTTTCTTAATACGAGGCATGGCAATGTGGCATGAATGAAGTTCGTCAATGAACTCGTCCACATAAGTCAGCAAATACTCTGTTGACATACAAAAAGAGATTAGCCAAAATCCGAACTAATAAACGAAGGCCAATAGGTTGATATAAAAATGGATATGGAATACGTACGCCCATCCGGCTTATTCATATGCATATTTCAATAATCATATATTGTGTTGTGGCTCTAGGTACAAGTAGATATCAACACGTTACCCCATCACAATTTCAGTAGAATTTAGTCATTCATGTTCAATATACTTATATGTGAACCTCTATCCGACGGTGGATCAAAACTTTGTGAAGTGTCATAATATTGCAATGTAGCAAAGCATCATGGTAGAAAACTGCAATATATGTCTACATAAAATAAAGCCAAAACAACGGCAAAATAAATGTCAACAAAAGGAATTTGGGTGAAGATACATATATCAAAACTCACATTAAGGTTTTTGACTTTTCGCAGTGATATCAAACGGGTCCTAAGCAGGGGCGGACCCAGGAATTATAAAATGGGGGTTCCAAATTTAATGCAACTTCATTGCAAAATAAAAATAAAAGTCACCTACAAATTTCAAAACATAAAATAATAAATTCGTTCATAAGATACAATAAAACTAACGAAAATATATTTAAAAAAGTAGAAAATTACATTTTCCCTCGACGATCTTGCATTCTTTGAAACCGCTTCATAATAGCATCATCACTAACTTGGATAAAAATATATCGTTCTATAAAAGTGACCAAACAATATTTCGATACTTGATCACCCATACTAAACTGCTAATATTTAACAACTTGGAACGGAGAGAATCCCAATCTAGCATACTAATATACCAGCCTAGCAGAGTAGCAGGGACTGGGGCAGCTAAGAAACTTGAACAATTAAATCATAATTCATGAGAATACAAACTTGAACAAGAAACATATAATATTCTTCCCCAAATAAAGTACACAAATTACAAATTAAATTCAATCACTCAAATACTCATAATCATAACCCAAAACTAAAACTAAATTCAATTCAGCTATTCAAGATGTCTAGAGTTTAGACAACTAAATATGTAATCGTCTAGGTGGGGAAAGGGAAAATTAAATATTCAAATTCAAGTATAAACTTAGAATTAATATTACAAATCAAATCAAATAATCAAGTAATTAATTAAATTCAACCACTCAATAATCCAAACACTAAAATTAATTCAATTCTATGATAGAAATCACCCAAAATCTAATTTACAAAATAGAAGAACCTAATTAAAATTGAACAATATAAATTGAAAAATTGAAATTTTGAAAAATTAAGAGGACACCATGAGAATATGAGACCACTAGACCAGCTTTGAAGACGCCGGCGACCCCGGTGGGCGCCGGGTGGTGGCAGGAAGAACGCGGACGAGTGACGACAGACGGACAGAGCAGTAGAGCACAACAGTAGGCCAGAAGCCAGCGACCCAGCAGAAGAATAAAAGATTAAGAGTTATTGATGATTTGATACCAAAGTTGAAAACCCAATATTTGTGAATTAGAGGAGATTGAAGAGAAACATTAGGTAAATTAAAATCCCATAAGAGCAAGAAAGAGGCGTTAGAAATGAATTTTTGTTTTTTTAATTCAATAAAAAAATAATTTTGGGAAGTACAATTGTTGGAAGCTATTCACGTGATTACTGACTTTGGGAATTGGGAAATGTTTTCCTTCTTTTTCCACTTTCCCATATCATTGTTGGTACTTGTTTTTAACATGGGGGGACCACAAATACAATTCTTTTTTTTAAAAAAATTTCAAATTACATATACTTACTAATTTTTTTTTGAAATAATGGGGGTCCCTATGAACCCCATGGGGTCATAGTAGGTCCGCCCCTGGTCCTAAGCTATTCAGGTGTTGGATTTTTTATTCCTAAGATCCATCTTTTCAAACAATTGAACAATAAACACGCTGCCAAATCGTTATTGATATAAATTTACTACTACAAAAAAGGGCATAGAGTACTGTTGAAATACACTTTATAGGACGCCTTAGAGGCGTTCTCCAACTCAACGCGCTATAAAGTTTATAAAACGGGTAAAAGAAGCGTTTTATATACCTAGTCATAAAGTACAGTGATAAGAGATAAGCGTCCTCTATTCCCTTCCTAAAATAAGAAAATGAAGAAGGAATATAGAACGGTTAACGTACATAACCGTCTCCTATACTCTATAATAAAGCACGCCTTCCGTACATAACCGTCCTCTATTCCTCCTGTTAAATATTGAGGTGCAGAACATCTTTCGTACATAGGCGTACTATATACTTCCTGTTTAATATTAAGATAGAAAGCAGTTTCCTTACATAACCGTTCTATATTCTACCCCTTTTATTTTTAATATTATTCAAAAATAGCTGCACGCGCATCCCTAAAATAGGATATTACGATTCTAGGTCCTGTATGTAAACCAAATCTAAATAGATAAAATAAAAATGATATCCACACGATCTTTTCAAAAATCCTTTCATTTATTAACAAAATAATATTGTTCATTCAATAACAAAATCCTATTATTCATTGACAAAATACAAATGATCTACACAAGGTACGGCAAAAAAAAATACAATATCAAATTTTTTTTTAAAGAGCTAGCCTCTGCAGCAGTCGCTGGAGCTTCTGTAGCAGCAGCAACATACTGGGGATTGTGTGGCAGCAACAACAGGGGATGGTGTAACAGCAACAATAGCAGCTTCTGCAGCAAGAACATCTTCTACAGCAACATCATGGACCATATTGGTGGAATTGTCTACTGGTGGTAGACTTGGCAGTTCGTCTGCAGGACTAAACAGAGGTAACCGTCTCCTTGAGCTAGCTTAAGTCACACTAGATCATCGTCATCATCATCTTCATTTTCATCGTTATTTGGTTGGTGATATTCGGTAACGTATGAGATCCACCTCTCCCTTACCGCATCAATAGTAGTTTGAGAATACGTGGGAGCTTTGTTAAAATACTACAAGACAAGTTAAAATGCAAGAGTAAGAAATGAACTGATAGCAAGCAGAAATAGTATTTAACAAAGAACGACAAACAATACAACAACAGCAACAGAATCGCAGGGAGGTGCAGACACAAGTCCAGACAAACAACAACTCTAAGCCCATGCCAATAATAATTATTTTCTTGTAAAAAACTTAGTCCATTGCTCACGAACCACATCGATTTCCTCATTACTATAAGGCGCATTCCTCGGAGTATAGACCTTTACAAAAATATAGATAACAGTTAGGCATTAGATTAAATGAAAATTTGACATTTTAACACTCAAAACCAATGGCAAGGTGTTAGAAATAGGCTATAAATACTACTTAAGATTAGCTCACTTTTTGCAGGGTTCAAAACCAACCTTAAACGAGCCACTTAATATATTGTACTGTTAAACTATATTCGTTAGTCTACCAGCATGATAGATGATAAATGACTTGACATATAATTTAATGACTTACTAAGTTACTAACAATCAGGCGATCTATTACAAAAACATGTAAGATAGTATGGTTCATTATAACTTATGGCTTCGATTTCCTTGAGACATGAATTCTTATGGCTTCGATTTCCTTGCAGGTAACTCTGTTTGTTGTTCATTGTGTTGGATGCTTCATTCTATTATTTGATAGCAGACAGATACAATTTACAAGTCATCAAATGCAGACAGAAAAAGGGACAAGAAAGATACATTTCTGATCCTCTAGCAGCTCTTAACCATTTATAAGTCATCAAATGAAATTCATCACTTCCCAAAAAGAAAAGAATTAGAAAACAAAAGAATTAGAAAAGTTGGTAATATTCTATACAAATTAAAGACATATCAAACAAACAAATTCAGATAGCATATAAAATTTAAACAATCAAGAATTCTTAAATTAACAAAAACGGAGTAACAATCTTGCAGATATGCATAGTCTAAAATCAATTTAAGTTCATAATTAAAAAATAAAAAATGAGAGAGTTACAAAGTGCATTTTGGTCAACGATCGAACTTTGGCGGCCTGATTAAGCAGCAACAACAACAAATATGGAAATTTTTCTAAATTAAACAACTGAAAAATAAATGAACTCATTTGAACTGAGAAGAAGCTGAAGAGATAGAAAAGGCAACTTGAAATCATAGAGGGATCTCCCGTTACAGGCCCACAGCTATTGCACATAATACCATCTAAATCAAGGGTGTATAAAATCCCCCATTTTGCTGGTTGTCTCTCTTTATTTACCATTGTACTCTTCTTCCAAACACCTATCTTTTCAATCTCCCATCTGATCTTTTACTCAATTGATCACTGTTATTAATGGATCATCAAATTTACCATGATTATAATTGTTATCATTATTAACTCTATAAAAAAAATCCCTAATTCGTATTTCCTACTACGACTATAAGTAAAATCTCCCAAATTCCACAAAATTAAACAGCAAAAACAATTGAGAATAGGTGGGAAAACAATAAAATTAAAAGAATAAAGAGGTATTGAGGAAGTACTCATCTGATAGTTGGTGTCAAGGATGAAAAGAGATAGTTTAGATGGAGCGATGTCGGGAGTCCATAATTGGGGAAATATTCTGGGTTTGTGCCACGACCACCAGAACTTAATCATCTTTGTGCACCGTCATAGATCGGATGTTGTACTTGCTTCAGAGTTCGCCGGAGGTGATGATCCCAACAAGCGTCGCCGGAGGTGATGCGCCCAGCAAGCGTAGGTGAAGGGTAGTCAATTACCCACACTCGAGAAAGAGGAGAGATGAAGGAGGAGGGGTTTTACTTTTACTCGTATGAGTGACGACTGCTGGAGTACATTTAGGTTTAAAAGAATCGCAAATCATTTGGTGAAAAAAAGGAGACCAAACGCCCATATGGCCATATTACTATTACTATTATTAAAAAATAATTAAAAAATTTTAAAAGAATATTCTTAAAAAAATAATTAAAATTTGTAAACAGAATACAAAGCGGTTAAGTTGGGGAGTGTTATGTATTTATTCCTTTTATATAGCGGTTATCTAACGGAGGTGTACTATATAGTTTTATAAAGCGTCTATCCAACTTGACTGTTATCCATTATGCGTTCTTTATTCCAACTTTTGTAGTAGTGATTCAAAAACTTTTGCCAAATTACAGATAGAAATAATAAGAATAAAACCTAACAAATTCCCAAATTTTCAAAACAAACCCCAAATCCAATTCGAATACATTCCTGAAAATTGCAAGAAATTTTCAAAGAGAAATTTTATCAAATACCTTGCAGGTAACACTCTTTAAGGCAATTCTGACAACATTCACCAACAATCCTCGCAGACCCATCTCCTTTATACTTCTGATAATTTGACACAATCGTCGGAACCCGACTATTTTATCTGCCTTGGCTAATCAACCTCAGTTTACATCAAATGGACAAATAAGCCGATGATCGGATGTACGTGGCCGACGACTTATTGGTGATGATTGGAGGACATTGAAAAGGAAATATAAACCGATTAACGGGATAGGATCAGATGTTCGGAATTTTAAACCCTAATCTGAAGCATCAAAACCCCAAATAAATGAAAAATTATATAAATCGAAATCGAAATTTATAAACCGGAGTATAAACCCTTAAAAATCGTAATTTGAAAGAAGATAAGAAGGAACTACCTAAAATTCCTCTAAAGAAGGAAACAAATATATGGTAAAAATACTCGCCATAGGAGATGGGAGAAGAGCACATCCTGAAAAAGAGAGTATGAAGGCCGAAAATGGAAAGGGAGAGAGGAAAGGCCACACCTGCCATGAGAGAAGGGCGAATTTAATATCCCGAAACCAAGAACTCAAAGGAAAAAGAAAATCAGGGAAAGGGAAGAAAGGAAGGGAACCAGGAAAAGTGAAGCGAAGAATGGGAGGGGGTTACAACAGTAATCACACTGTCTATAAGGTAAATGACAAAAAAAAAATGTGAAGGAAAATGGGGATATTTTGGTAATTTAACTATTGTAGGAATAGTAAATATCATTCCTAGATTTTATAAGTGTTAAGATTATATTAATCTTTCTTTCCTTCTTGTGATCACCACACTTACTCACATCCTCTTTTTACTGCGACAAATAATTCAACCACTATCAATTTCTTAAAATAAATAAGAATTCACTACTCCACTTCCGTCTTATTTTAATAAAATCAACGCACCCTTCTAAAACTTGTGGCGGCCAAAGTGTATCACTAAGTAAAATAAGGTGAGAGTGCTAAATAATGGAAATGTAACTCTCAAAAAATACTGCACAAAATAATATATATAACTCCTAAAAAAATACGAAATTAGTAATAAATAAGGGAAGGAGGAAGTATATCAAAAAGATTTTAACAAGAACTTGCATGAATTAATTAATTCGTCAAACAAACTTGGGTTGCGCCATAAGGAGGAGTAGTGTTATCTACTTTGAGCCTAAAAATCGTTCATAATAAAGTCCATTAGTACGAGAAGGAGTAATTTTTTCAACCTTAAATTAAAGCTTGGTTATTATCTCCCTTTTTCTCTAATGTTCATTTTCATCACGGGATCTCATCAGTGGCGGAACCAGCTATGGTCCTGTTGTGTCACGTATTACTTAAAACTGTCAAATTATTTACCCATATACTCCCTCCATATTATATTACGAACCACATGTTGACCGGCACACGTACTAAAGAAAGAGAGTTGAATCTAATAAAAATAATAAAACAAGTGGTGGAGGGAGTAATAAACAAATAAAAAAAAGATGATGGAAAAAGTATTTTAATTAAAGTAGAGAGGGATTTTATTGTAGTGGTGGTCCATAGAGGAAATAAGATATATTAAATAATTAGAACGTGGGGTAGAAAAATTACTAAAAATTGAAGTGTGATTCCTAATAAAATACGGTAGGAAATGGTAAGTGTGAGTGTGTTACTCTTAAAAAAATACGGTCGGAGTACCTTTCTATACCACTACAAAAATAAGTCATTTTAGCAACACTTCAAATTTGTTGCTATTTGAAGAAATCCGTTTCCAAGTCTAGTTAGCAACGGATTGGAAACGAAAAATAATGATTACTAAAACGCTGGTTTTCATATGATATTAGCAACTAAATATAAAACTATTTTGTTGCCATTTTGCATCCTTCAAATATGGTTGCCATGTCTAGGAATACTTTGCCAACTGTTGTGGGGTTTTTCCGCTGAGATACCTTGGAGGTTTTCCGGTAACTTTTAAAGATTTCACAAGATTGTATTTTTATAGAGAGAGAAAGTAGAGAGAAGGCAGAGCACCAATTGCTCTTGAATGTATTGACTGTGACCCCTTTTTCTAGGGAAGTGGGACTATTTATAGTACTAGGTTTTTGTGGGAATGACCTAATATTCCCTTTACATGATTGGCTGGGGTATGGGAGGAGGACATGTGTCCTTTCTCCTTACAATTCTTTGGCCCCTTTTGGCAATAGTGGGCTATTTGGGCCTATTGTGCTTAGTCATTCACTTGGGATACATACTAATTAAGCCCCTTTCCAGGTATAGGTATAATACATACATTTATACACGCTTAAATACAAATACACATACATTGTAGATACCTAGATTAATACTCATGCTCCGGAGTAGACTTCGTATGGTTTCTGCTTAGGGGGCGTAATACGTGCCATGTGTCACATCTTCATTGGTACACGAAGGCATGGTAATTTTGCCCACAACATTTGCCCCTCAAGAAGGGCATTTCTGGAAACACTTTCCGGGTATCGCTTCTTGACCTTTGATTTGCATCTTCATCTTTGGGACAGGTGTTGAGGTGGTGACACGTGTCACCTTTCTCCATTTTTCCCCTCCCTATATATAGAGGGGGGTAAATTTCATTTATTACTTTTCGTTTTCACAGAGCTGTCTCATAGGCGATTTCCGGCGTATTCCCACCACCATCAGGCGATTTCCGGCCACCGCGAGACTCAACCTTTTCTTCGTCAAACTCATCCTGTTCTTCGCAAAACTCATCCTGTTCTTCACCGAGTACTTCGCAGATCTTTCAAGGTTAGTTTTCGCCTTTCTTTCTCGTTTTTGTTATCCTCTCGTCATTTTTCTCTTTGTTAGCGGCCGACCTCCTAGTACTAGGTAAGGGTTTGAAGGTTTTATTTAAGATTTTTCCGCCGTTCATCTTTTGTCGGGGCGGACGTCCAATCGCGTCTTTTTCTTCATTGTTGGTCACTCCTAAGCCGTGCTTCGTTCACTATGCAGAAGGCATGGCTAGAACCAAGCAAACGGCAGATCCTACGCGCTTGCGCTTGCGGGAAGAAGCATCGACACCCCCTAGGGAGAGATATTCTTCCACCGCCCCGGCAGCCGACGAAGAATATGCCGAACTCTTTCAAGAGACTGACGAATATGTCGAGGTGGGGGAGCAAGCGGCAAGCTCGTCAGGGGGTACAGCGAGCCAGGCAGTGGGGGAGTCAAGCGTCGCTCCATTTTCATCGGCCGCCGAGGAGCAAGAGGCTGCTCCCCAGCCTATTAGGCCCAGAGGACGGGAGGAGGCCCAATTGCTTCCGTCGGAGATTCACCCAGACGTAGGCTGGATGCGGTGGCTAGACAGGCACGGGGCCAAGATGAGGGACGACCTCTGCGTGGGGGAAGGGTACCAGATGCGCGTGCCGGCCGGTCTGGACTCGACCGTCAGCCTGCTTGCCGAGGGAGAATTCCCCGTGTATGCCGCATCCA
Organism: Spinacia oleracea; assembly: GCF_020520425.1. Classification (NCBI taxonomy): domain Eukaryota; kingdom Viridiplantae; phylum Streptophyta; class Magnoliopsida; order Caryophyllales; family Amaranthaceae; genus Spinacia; species Spinacia oleracea. Next base: position 86,086,911 of record NC_079491.1, read on the forward strand.
TCAAGCTCGACATGAGATTCCCTCCACACCCCTTCGTTGTGGAAGTGTTAGACGGTTTTAACATTGGGGTGGCCCAGCTGACCCCCAACTCGTGGGCTGATATCTTTGGCTATATTGCCAAATGTGCGCTGAACGACGTGGAGCCGTCTTTCAACGCTTTTCTGCATCTGGTCTCCCTCTCTCGTTCCCCCAGTGCCGCCAAAGGGTGGTTTAATCTGAGCAGCCGTGGTACCTACTAGACAGTGGTCGGCAAGCTCAGCAAATGGCATATGTGGAGGAAAAGGTGGGTCGTGTTTTACACGGACGACCAGGAGATGTATGAGAGGATGAGCCGCTGGAACTGCAACGCCAACTATATGGACCGTGACGAGCCCCTTCCACCCCTTACTGCCGAAGAGTGGGATCAGATAATGGTCCTGTTCAAGGCCAACACTTACCACTTAACAGTGGACAAGACTTTCCATGTGCCGGCCGAGTGGTTGCCGCACATTAGCCAGTTTCGGAACGAGGCCTTTCTAGCGGCCGTAGGCTTAGGATATTCTATGACTCGAGGTTGTATGCCAATTTATGTACCGTTCCGCGTTGGTCTATTCATTTTTTCTAACTTTGGATTTCTTTTGTTCACAGAGGAAGGGATGAGCAAGCTATCGGCGGCGGATATTGGTAAGGGCGATATGATCGATTGGATGGCCGACATCTATGAGGCCAAGATGCAGAAAGCCAAGGCCGAGTTGGAGGAGAAGGTGAGTATTCTCTTAGGTTGTTGTTTTTGCAAGTTAAGCTTTTCCCGTCCAGTGTCTACAGTGGACGTCTTTTTAGTGACGAGCCGATATCCTGACATGTGACCCGTGTTTGCTAAGGTAGGCCTCGTCACTTTTTAATGACGGGCCCCTAAGTTAGTGTTTTTCCTGCGGTTGCCAAGGTGCGCCTCGTCACTTTTTAAGACGGGCGTCACTTTTTTTTATTTTTTTTATTTTTTTAGAAGTGACTCGTGATTGATAGGGTACGCCTCGTCATTTTTGAGATGGGCGTCCTTTTTAATGACGAGCCACTATTCAGTGAGTGACTTGCACTTGATAAGGTACGCCTCGTCATTTTCGAGACGAGCGTCCTTTTTAATGACGAGCCACTATTCAATGAGTGACTTGTGATTGATAAGGTACGCCTCGTCATTTTTGAGACGGGCGTCCTTTTTAATGACGAGCCACTATCTTGTGAGTGACTTGTGATTGATAAGGTACGCCTCGTCATTTTGAGACGGGCGTCCTTTTTAGTGACGAGCCACTATCTTGCGAGTGACTTGTGATTGATAAGGTACGCCTCGTCATTTTTGAGACGGGCGTCCTTTTAAATGACGAGCCACTATCTTGTGAGTGACTTGTGATTGATAAAGTACGCCTCGTCATTTTTGAGACGGACGTCCTTTTGAGTGACGAGCCACTATCTTGCGAGTGACTTGTGAATGATAAGGTACGCCTCGTCATTTTTGAGACGGACGTCCTTTTGAATGACGAGCCACTATCTTGCGAGTGACTTGTGAATGATAAGGTACGCCTCGTCATTTTTGAGACGGACGTCCTTTTGAATGACGAGCCACTATCTTGCGAGTGACTTGTGAATGATAAGGTACGCCTCGTCATTTTTGAGACGGACGTCCTTTTGAATGACGAGCCACTATCTTGCGAGTGACTTGTGAATGATAAGGTACGCCTCGTCATTTTTGAGACGGGCGTCCTTTTTAATGACGAGCCACTATCTTGTGAGTGACTTGTGATTGATGACGAGGCCCAATATTTGACTGTCCTTTACGTTCTTTTTTGGCAAGCTAAGGACGCGGCTAGGGCGTCAGGGAAGAAGAAGGGGACGACTCTGTCCCAGCTGAAAAAGAGAGCTGTGCCAGCTGGCTCGGAGACTCCGAGTACCTTCAAAAAGCCCAAACCCATACCCCGCCGTCTTGTGAAGAAGGACGAGTCGAAGGTTGCTGAGGGGGGTTGCCCTGATGACGATGAGATTGGCGTGGACAAGCCGTCTCTGGTTGTGGACTTGGTGTCCAAATCGAAGTCTGGTGGGCATCCTGACGAGCTGGAGGACCCTCTTTCTGGAATTCCGGCCGACGTCCGTTCCCAGATACTTGCGGAGGTGGCCCGCCGAGCTAGGTCATCGGGCGGTAAGTATTATTCGAACGTCGTTCAGACGTATCGAGCCTCCTCTGGCAGTTCTTCTTACTCTCCGCGTCATCCTAAGGCCGTTGTTTTTCCTATAGCCAAAGACAAAGGGAAGGATGCAGCTGCTGCAGAGGACGAGAACGTACCCGCTACTCCCCACTATTCGTCAAAGGATAGGGTGGCTATATGCCGTAAGGTTTTTAAGGCCGTCCCCGCAGAGTATGTTGCTTCTCTTCCTGGCCGCAAGACTGACGCCCAGTTTGGTGTGATCCAGGCCACTCTTCTCGACGTGAGTCTATTTCCAACTTGCTTGTACTTGTTTTTTCTTTTCGAGTCATTTACTAACATGTAGCTCCTTTTGCAGTTGTTCTGCCGCATGGAATTCTGCAAGAGTTGGAAGACCCGCACTGCTGAGGAGCTCAAAGCTCAGGTGGCTGAGTCCACCCACCATGGCGACTATGCGTTCAAATCCATTGAAGAGGTCCGCCTGCAGATGCAGACGACCATAGACCTTCAAGCAAAGGAGGTAGCTTCATTGAGGTCTGACAAGGCCGAGCTGCTTAAGAAGATCTTGGCGCAGGACAAAGACATGGTGGCAATGGTCGAGGAGGCCAAGACAGCGGCGGCGGAAATACGGACGCTCCAGGACCAGTTGCGGGAGTACCCTCAGGTCAAAGAGGCGGCTGAGGAAGCCGAGCATCTTCGGGGGGAGCTGGAGACGGCCAGGTCGCAAGTTCGCTCCTTGCGTGAGCGTCTTCTGGAATCCTATGATCAGGGGGAGCAAGCGACCAAGGACGCTGTTAAGCACGCCTGGGAGAACCACATGTCAGAGTATGATCTTGCGTGGTTCCAGCGGCGAATGGAACACAGTGCCGCTGTGTTGGCTGCTGAGCGTCTCGGTCAGCCGCCCCCTGAGTTTGTATCATCTGATGATGAGGACGATGCGGCTGCTCCCTGATTTGCTTCCTTCCCCGTTCTTTAGAATTTTATTCAAGTGTTCCCGTGCCTAAGGGCAAAAAACAATTATTTTGTTAAGTTTTGGCGCTGCTGGCGTCTGTACCATTGTGCCTGCTGAGCACACAACAATTTCTTTCTTTTTGTTTTTGAATTCTGGGCTACTTTTACACGCCTTTCTACGGGCGTTGTTTTATAAGTAAATAGGTTGTTTTTGTTGCTTCTTTTATCTCGCATTTATTTGCTCTTCATAATTTGATTATTCCTTAATCAATAGGCTTAATCAATAGGTATCCGCTAGGCACTACTGTGGTCGTCTCTTTCTTTGGCGAGCGTGTCTATAACGATATTGATTGACGCAAGTCAATCAATAGGTATGATTGCCGCTAGACAGGCTCGTCAAATGGACTGGACGGCCAAACGTTCATGCCGCCGAACTTTTGAGCAAACAACCTTTGTTTCAAAGTTATTGGTGCCGCTAGCAACTGAGCATGCGCTAGGCACCACTGTGGTCGTCGCTTTCTTTGGCGAGCGTGTCTATAACGATATTGATTGACACAAGTCAATCAATAGGTATGATTGCCGCTAGACATGCTCGTCAAATGGACTGGACGGCCAAATGTTCGTGCCGCCGCACTTTTGAGCAAACAACCTTTGTTTCAAAGTTATTGGTGCCGCTGGCAACTGAGCATGCGCTAGGCACCACTGTGGTCGTCGCTTTCTTTGGCGAGCGTGTCTATAACGATATTGATTGACGTAAGTCAATCAATAGGTATGATTGCCGCTAGACATGCTCGTCAAATGGACTGGACGGCCAAATGTTCGTACCGCCGCACTTTTGAGCAAACAACCTTTGTCTCAAAGTTATTGGTGCCGCTGAGCTTTTGAGCAAACAACCTATGTTTCAAAGTTGTTCATGCCGCTGAGCTTTTGAGCGAACAACCTATGATTTAAGGTTATTTGTGACGCTGAGCTATTGAGCAAACAACCTATGTTTCAAAGTTGTTCATGCCGCTGGGCTTTTGAACAAATAACTTATGATTTAAGTTTATTTGTGCCGCTGGTACTTACTATGCCGTACTGGTTGGCCAGCGGCTTGCTATACTGGGAAGGGAGTTGGATAGGTGATCACCCTACAACTTGGTGCTAATCTGGGCCACTTCTTAGGCTTCAAACAATTAGTCTTGCTGAGAGTTTTTGCTAATCTGGGCCACTTCTCAGGCCGTCATACAATTAGGCTTTGGTTATGCATTGGAGTGTACATTTTTATATTCATTGTGCGAGCAATAAATATTACGAGACACATAGAGTAGTATTATTTATAACTTTGCAAGGAGAATTTAGCCGGTTACAAAAGTGATTACTACCCTACTATGACCATTAGAGGCCGCCCCTTGGGCAATGGATCGTGGTAAGTAAGACAAAACTTAGCACATATCTAGAAGAAATACTTCTTGAGATTGTCGGCATTCCAAGTGCGCAAAATAGGCCGGCCTTGCATGTCTTGAATGCGGTAGGTTCCATCTCTAACCTCATCATAGATCTCATAAGGTCCCTCCCAAGTGGGCGTCAGCTTACCCTGTTCATTTGCTCGTCCTGTGGACTCCATTTTCCTGAGGACAAAATCTCCCACTTTGAGCACTCTATTAGAGACTCTCTTGTTGTATTCTCTTGCCATCCTTATCTTGTACAAATGTTGTCTGAGCGCTGCATTTCCTCTAACCTCGGGCAGGAAGTCCAAGGCTGCTTTCATTGTCTCCCAGTTAGCATTTTCGTCATACAGCATGACTCTCAACGTTGGTTCACACATTTCTATGGGTAGGACAGCCTCGGCGCCATAGGCTAGCAAGAAGGGTGTTTCACCGGTTGAATTCTTAGCCGTGGTGCGGATGGACCATAAGACATTTGGCAGCTCATCAGCCCATAGACCTTTGGCTTCGTCAAGCTTCTTTTTCATTCCTTCGGAGATAATTTTGTTGAACGCCTCAACCTGACCATTGGCTTGGGGTCGTCCGACTGATGCAAAACAAGTGTGTATGCCGTGATCTGCCAGCCACTCTTTCAGCTTAGGCGTCTCAAACTGGGGCCCATTATCGAAGACGATAGCCTGTGGAATCCCAAAGCGAGTCATGATGTTCTTCCAAATGAATGCTCTCACATCAGTAGTTTTTATGTTTTTGAGCGCTTCTGCCTCCACCCATTTGGTGAAGTAATCTACAACAACGATGACATAATGCCTTCCTCCTGGTGCAGCCGTAAATGGGCCTAGAAGATCCATCCCCCATTTAGCAAATGGAATTGGGCTTGTAATGGGTGTCAGAACTCGTGCCGGTTGGTGTATTAGGTGAGAAAAACGCTGGCATTTGTCACACTTCTTGACCAGTGAAATTGCGTCCTCCTTAAGAGTCGGCCAGTAATAGCCGGTTCGAAGTGCCTTTTCAGCCAAAGCCCTTCCACCAATATGCGAGCTGCACAACCCCTGATGAAGGTCTTCTAGAATTTCCTGCCCCTTCTCAGGTGTTACACATCTTAACAAAGGACGGGAGTAGGCCTTTTTATAGAGGGTGCCGTTCCACATTTCAAACCAAGAGCATTTCTTCTGAAGTTTTGCCGCTTCCCTTGAGTCTTCGGGCAAGACTCCATTCATTTTGAAGTTTACTATGTCATCCATCCATGTGGACGTTCTATCAAGAGTTTCCACCTCCATCTGCTCAACACTTCTGTGCTCTTTTACCTCCCAAAACACGTGCCGAGGGGTATCACAAGACGCGGAACTTGCCAATTTTGACAGGGCATCAGCTTGGTTATTTTCCGAGCGAGGGACTTGCCTTACTTCAAAACTTTTCAGTGGCTCTACTTCCTGATGGACGGCCTGCATGTATTTGACCATAGTCGGATCCCTAGCTTCGTAGGTCCCATTAACTTGGCTCACAATCAGTTGGGAGTCAGATAGTGCTACAATCTCCTCGGCGCCTGCCGCCTTACACATTTTAATGCCACAAAGTAGGGCTTCATATTCGGCTTCATTATTTGACGCCTGGAAGTTAAATCGCATAGCATACTCAAAAGTGTCTCCTTCTGGGGAGTGACAGATTATCCCAGCTCCACATCCATTCTGTGTGGATGAGCCGTCTACATACACTGTCCACACCGTGTTTGTATTCTTGGCAAAGTCAGGCCTCGTCATTTCAACAATAAAGTCGGCACATGCCTGCCCCTTGACAGCTTTCCTCGGCTCATAGGTGATATCAAAGGCGTTCAGCTCTATTGCCCAATTCAGCATTCGTCCTGACGCCTCCAGCTTTGTGAAGGGAAGTTTGAGCGGTTGATCTGTGTAGACCACTATTTTGTGAGCTAAGAAATAAGGACGGAGTTTTTTGCTGGCCATGAACAGAGCTAAGCCAAACTTTTCCACTGTAGGGTATCTAACTTCAGCATTTTGAAGAACATGACTGACAAAATATACCGGCATCTGTATTCCTTCCCTTTCTGTCAGTAGAACGACACTCAACGAGTGCTCGGACACGGCAAGATACATGTACAAATTCTCTCCTAGCAAGGGACTAACAAGACGAGGCAAGGTATGCAAGTGATCCTTTAGTCTGGCCAATGCCGCCTCGGCCTCGTCCGACCATTCAAACTTTGCCTTCTTTCTGACAGACCTAAAAAAGTAGTGGCACTTGTCTCCAGCCCTGGAAAGGAATCTGCCCAGGGCGGCCAAGCAACCTGTGAGCCGCTGTACCTCCTTCACTGTCTTTGGTGAGCTCATATCAATTATTGCCTGGATTTTGTCTAGGTTGGCTTCGATTCCTCTTTCATCAATCAAGAAACCTAAGAATTTGCCTGCCGTCACCCCGAACACACACTTCTTAGGATTCAATCTCATGTTGTAAGCTCGAATAGTCTCAAATGTCTCCCTGAGATCAGTTATGTGCGCCGCCCTCAGCTTACTTTTTACGATCATATCATCAATGTAAGCTTCAATATTTCTGCCGAGCTGCTTAATGAACACAGTGTTAATAAGACGCTGAAAGGTGGCCGGTGCATTCTTTAACCCAAACGGCATCACATTGTTGCAGTAAAGGCCTTGTTCAGTAACAAATGACGTTTTTTCCTGGTCGTCAGGCCACAACGAAATCTGATGAAACCCTGAGTATGCATCCATAAAGCTCATCATAGCATGCCCTGCTGTAGAGTCGACGAGCCGGTCAATCTTGGGCAATGGGAAACTGTCCTTTGGACATGCCTTATTGAGGTTGGTGTAGTCAACACACATTCTCCAGGTACCATTAGGTTTTTTGACGAGGACCACGTTAGCAACCCAGTCGGGGTACTGACTAGGCCTGACGAACCCAGCCTCCATCAACTTTTGTATTTCCGCGGCTGCCGCCTGATTTCTATCTTCCCCATGGTTCCTTTTCTTCTGACGAACCGGTTTGAAGTTTGGGTCCACATTCATCTTATGGACGGCCACAGCAGGGTCAATACCCGGCATTTCGTCCACTGTGAAAGCAAAGATATCTTCAAATTCTCTCAAAAGGTGGACCAACTCTGCCGCCAGCGGGTCGTCAGGAGAAATCCCGATGGGCACTACTCTGTCAGGTTTATCTGTGTTTAATACCACATTGAAATAGGCCCCAACAGGCTCTGGGCGTCTCTCTTCCATGTGCCCTGCTGAGATAGTTAATGTTTCTTTGACGAACTTGGGTTGTGTGTCGCCACATTTTCGTTTGTTGCTCGATGTCCCTTTCTCTTCACCCGTCCCCCATGCTTCTGGACTCAAGGTGGTTAGGTAGCAATCTCTAGCTTGTTGCTGGTCACCATGTATAGTGCTGACACTCCCATCGTCACAAATGAACTTAAGAAGCATCAGATGAGTCACAATGACAGCCTTTGCCCTATTCAACGTGGGACGCCCCAAGATGATGTTATATGCCGTCAGGTCTTTCACTATGAGAAAACGGACGTCCATTTGTCGAGATTCCTTTTTATTTCCCATCCTCAGAGGAAGGGTAATTATGCCGACTGGGTGGATGATACTACCTCCGAAGCCTATAATGGGATAGTGGATTTTCTCAATCTTTGAGGAATCATGTTGCAGCCGATTCAAGCACTCTAGACTAATTATGTCCGACGAACTTCCTGTATCAACCAAAATACGCCTAACCCTCAGGTTAGCAACTTTTAACTCAATTACCAAAGGATCGTCATGCGGGGTGGAGATTTTCCCACGGTCGGCCTCGCCGATTTCAACTTTTGGAAACGGGTCAACTGTGGCCTTGCCGGACAGCATCACTTGCCCCAATCGCTTGGCATAATCCTTCTGGCCCCTCATGGTCGGCCCGCCGGCGGCCAATCCTCCGGAGATGACTGCTACGCACTCTGGGTCGGTACGATTCCCATCTTCCTCCGAGGGAGGGGATTTGTTTTTCTTGTAGAAGGGTTTGCCAGAACCTCCCGTGTTCCTGCTGATATAACTCTTTAAGAATCCCTTGGTGGCTAGGCCGTCCAATGCCCTTTTCAAGCTCTTACATTCATTGGTGTCATGCCCAATGTCACTGTGAAAGTGACAGTACAGTTTGGGGTCCCTACTTTCTGGTGGCGACTTCATGGGAAATGGACGATCAATGTCATATTTGGACCCGACGTCCATCAGGATTGTGTACATGTCTGTGTTATACTCAAATCGCTCCCGATCATAAGTTCTGGACCGTTTCTGACCTGCCGCTCCGGGGGCCCTGTCTGACTCTTTTGCAATAGCCCACGTCCCGTTAGGCCGGTTCTTCTTTTCGAATTTCTCCTTTTTTGCCGCTAGCTCGGCGGTATCACTTCCTCTGGGATCTTTCGGGACGCTGCAAATCTCTGTTGCATGAATGAAGGCCTTGGCCTCATCCAGCACTTCTGGCATTGTTCGGACGCTTTTCTTTACCAGATCAAACTTGAAAGAGCCCTTTTTAAGCCCTCGAATGAAGTTATCGAATGCAACACCATCTGGCAAATCCGGAATTTGCCCTGCCTCTAGATTGAATCTCTTCACATAACTCCTCAGAGACTCGTCTTTCCCTTGCTGAATCCTACTCAGATGCATGCTCGTCTTCTTCTCTTCCTTGTGAGCCATGAACCGAGTAGAGAACAATAGCTCGAGCTCCGAAAAAGAGCGAATAGTTCCAGCTGGAAGTCTCTCGAACCACTTAGATGCTACTCCTTTGAGTGTGCCCGGAAAATACTTACACCAGGTTGAGTCAGTCGTTCCTTGGACATAAATGTGATGCCGGTAAACCAAGAGGTGCATGTCTGGATCTGTGGTCCCATCGTAAGCATCAATGTTGGGCGGCTTGACTTTGGGTTCCCTCGGGGCTCTCATGATGGAGTCTGCAAAAGGGGTGGTGTGCCCTAGGGCCATGTTGGACACCCCTCCTGAATGTGATACACAGGATCTTGACGCCTTGAGTAGGGTACCCGCTGGGAAGACTCGCGTCCGCGAGTTTGACAGGTTGGACGGGTGACCCCTGGGCGCGCGCGGCTCAGATGCGTATAAGTTGGATGAGGGAGAGGTCTATCCGGCATGACGGGGGTTGACCCAGTGTCAGAAAGTTCAGACTCAGAGTCAGGCAATTGCTCTGCGCGTGGCTGCTCACGTCCTCGGGACGTTTCTCCGATCAGCCGCCGTGGCAGTCGGCGTGGTAGGTAAGACATTGCCTGATTGGGCTGACTTGCTGGCGGCTGTCTCCTCAGGTCCTCGCCTGTCAGCCTGGTCCAGACGTTTGGGGGGCGCAAAGAAAGTGTTGGCCTATTGCTTGCCGGCCCCTCATGATTTGCAGCCACAGCAGTGGTGTAGATCAACATACTCTTCTGTACCTCAGCATTAACTGTCTTTCCCACATCAGCTTGGAACTCAGCCAAAATAGCCCGAAGAGCACCCACAGAGACAGGCATATCAGGGTTCTCCTCTATTACCGTATCCACCCGAGGATCCAGGTGTCCTCCAGGAGGGGTGCGATTGGCCTGGTCGTCCTCCTCGCTGAGCACCTCTACCTCGGCAGCGTGACGAGGGGTGTGCCCGGCCGCAAATATACGCGCGGCATCTCCAGTGATTCTCGTGGCCGACGTATGATGTTCAGTCGGCATTTCTCTTTCGAGGGGTGGCCGCTCTACTCGCGTAGGCCGCCCAGTATCGTTGTCCTGTCGTTGATCTTCCATGTTACCGTACCTCCCCACAGACGGCGCCAAATGTTGTGGGGTTTTTCCGGTGAGATACCTTGGAGGTTTTCCGGTAACTTTTAAAGATTTCACAAGATTGTATTTTTATAGAGAGAGAAAGTAGAGAGAAGGCAGAGCAGCAATTGCTCTTGAATGTATTGATTGTGACCCCTTTTTCTAGGGAAGTGGGACTATTTATAGTACTAGGTTTTTGTGGGAATGACCTAATATTCCCTTTACATGATTGGCTGGGGTATGGGAGGAGGACATGTGTCCTTTCTCCTTACAATTCTTTGGCCCCTTTTGGCAATAGTGGGCTATTTGGGCCTATTGTGCTTAGTCATTCACTTGGGATACATACTAATTAAGCCCCTTTCCAGGTATAGGTATAATACATACATTTATACACACTAAAATACAAATACACATACATTGTAGATACCTAGATTAATACTCATGCTCCGGAGTAGACTTCGTATGTTTTCTGCTTAGGGGGCGTAATACGTGCCATGTGTCACATCCTCATTGGTACACGAAGGCATGGTAATTTTGCCCACAACACCAACCCTATCAAAGAATTATGTACTTTGGTTGCTAGTAATAACAACGAACTATTAAATAACGATTGCGACAACTAGCAACAACTTATTAACATTGGTTGCTAAAAATAACAACAAATTAAGAATATTAGTTGCTAAAAAAGGATGGGGAAAAACAAATTATGTATTTGGGTGCTAATAGTAGTAACAATTATTTATTTTTGATTGCAAAAAATGGCAACAAATCATTTTTTGGTTGCTAACATTAGCTACAAATTATTTATTTATGTTGCAAATAACGGCAACACATTATTTCTTTAAAAGTTGCTAAAACTTACAACCGATCGTTTATTTTTTCGTGCCCTCACTGGCAACAAATTAGGTTTTGTTGCCACATTACTCTTAAACTAGCAACAAAATTTGTACTAGATATTATTTTGGTTGCCATACCTAGTAACAAAATATCTATTCCATTGCTTTCATTACATTATCTGCTCCATTTTCAAATTATAAAATAAATTTAAATCAAAATTTTGATGCAATAATTTACAACAATGAATAAATAATAAAAACTTTCATTAAAAGATCAATTCAAAGCCTAAAAATAAGTTTCTTCCCATCAAAATTGCATAATATATCCAATAACCTATATGCACTTTGTAATCCACCTCTGGGAGTTGTGTACTTGCTTTCACTGCGAAAAAAAACTCTATTTGCTAAACAAATTGTCCAAATGTTTTTCAACCAACAAGCAAAAAAAAAATGTGAAGGAAAATGGGGATATTTTGGTAATTTAACTATTGTAGGAATAGTAAATATCATTCATAGATTTTATAAGTGTTAAGATTATATTAATCTTTCTTTCCTTCTTGTGATCACCACACTTACTCACATCCTCTTTTTACTGCGACAAATAATTCAACCACTATCAATTTCTTAAAATAAATAAGAATTCACTACTCCACTTCCGTCTTATTTTAATAAAATCAACGCACCCTTCTAAAACCTGTGGCGGCCAAAGTGTATCACTAAGTAAAATAAGGTGAGAGTACTAAATAATGGAAATGTAACTCTCAAAAAATACTGCACAAAATAATATATATAACTCCTAAAAAAATACGAAATTAGTAATAAATATGGGAAGGAGGAAGTATATCAAAAAGATTTTAACAAGAACTTGCATGAATTAATTAATTTCGTCAAACAAACTTGGGTTGCGCCTTAAGGAGGAGTAGTGTTATCTACTTTGAGCCTAAAAATCGTTCATAATAAAGTCCATTAGTACGAGAAGGAGTAATTTTTTCAACCTTAAATTAAAGCTTGGTTATTATCTCCCTTTTTCTCTAATGTTCATTTTCATCACGGGATCTCATCAGTGGCGGAACCAGCTATGGTCCTGTTGTGTCACGTATTACTTAAAACTGTCAAATTATTTACCCATATACTCCCTCCATATTATATTACGAACCACATGTTGACCGGGACACGTACTAAAGAAAGAGAGTTGAATCTAATAAAAATAATAAAACAAGTGGTGGAGGGAGTAATAAACAAATAAAAAAAAGATGGAAAAAGTATTTTAATTAAAGTAGAGAGGGATTTTATTGTAGTGGTGGTCCATAGAGGAAATAAGATATATTAAATAATTAGAACGTGGGGTAGAAAAATTACTAAAAATTGAAGTGTGATTCCTAATAAAATACGGTAGGAAATGGTAAGTGTGAGTGTGTTACTCTTAAAAAAATACGGTCGGAGTACCTTTCTATACCACTACAAAAATAAGTCATTTTAGCAACACTTCAAATTTGTTGCTATTTGAAGAAATCCGTTTCCAAGTCTAGTTAGCAACGGATTGGAAAGGAAAAATAATGATTACTAAAACGCTGGTTTTCATATGATATTAGCAACTAAATATCAAACTATTTTGTTGCCATTTTGCATCCTTTAAATATGGTTTCCATGTCTAGGAATACTTTGCCAACCCTATCAAAGAATTATGTACTTTGGTTGCTAGTAATAACAACGAACTATTAAACAACGATTGCGACAACTAGCAACAACTTATTAACATTGGTTGCTAAAAATAACAACAAATTAAGAATATTAGTTCTTAAAAAAGATGGGGAAAAACAAATTATGTATTTGGGTTCTAATAGTAGTAACAATTATTTATTTTTGATTGCAAAAAATGGCAACAAATCATTTTTTGGTTGCTAACATTAGCTACAAATTATTTATTTATGTTGCAAATAACGGCAACACATTATTTCTTTAAAAGTTGCTAAAACTTACAACCGATCGTTTATTTTTTCGTGCCCTCAGTGGCAACAAATTAGGTTTTTGTTGCCACATTACTCTTAAACTAGCAACAAAATTTGTACTAGATATTATTTTGGTTGCCATACCTAGTAACAAAATATCTATTCCATTGCTTTCATTACATTATCTGCTCCATTTTCAAATTATAAAATAAATTTAAATAAAAATTTTGATGCAATAATTTACAACAATGAATAAATAATAAAAACTTTCATTAAAAGATCAATTCAAAGCCTAAAAATAAGTTTCATCCCATCAAAATTGCATAATATATCCAATAACCTATATGCACTTTGTAATCCACCTCTGGGAGTTGTGTACTTGCTTTCACTGCGAAAAAAAACTCTATTTGCTAAACTAATTGTCCAAATGTTTTTCAACCAACAAGCAAAAAAAAAAAATTCAATGTAATTTTTATAATAATCAACATTCAAGATGTGCACAAAATGACATTTTAATTTCGGAAACGAATATGAGCTTGCATAGTCTTCATAGCATATGTTGTTTCTTTAATCGGCCTTGTTGTTTCATCAAGATTTTTTTCTATTTCATTGAGCCTTATTGTTGTTTCAACTAGGACTACCTTTGGTTTTTCAATATCCTTCCCCTGTTCCAATTTTTTCAAAGAGAGTTGTTCAACATTACTTGTCAAATTAGTCACTAGCTCATTCCACACTTTCTTTAAACTTGGGTCGTTAATTGGTTTCACATAAAAGTTGTTCATATAAATTCCAAGACCATAAACTCCCATTCTTCCATCCACCAAGGCTTCCAAAAATAACTCGTTCTCTGTTTTAGGATTTTCATCCTCCAAGTTGGTAAATTTCTTGCTTTGAAAATCATCCTAACAAAAAGGTGAAGATATGTGTTTAAGACTAATGATATTCTGTCATAAAAGCATAAGTGTACTAAATTGTATAAGTAGGAACTCACCCAAACTATTTAATGACGTCTCATCCACGAATTCACTATTCTCTTTAGCATGGCCTCTGTAATACACCTCGGACGGAGTAGGTAGACGCAAGTACTTTTTCTCCTGCTCATTGAAGAAAATCATATAAATATAAAAGTTTTGGCACTGATAGAATCCAACTGTTAATTTGACAATTCATTCCAAAATGTAGTCAAATATTTTATATGCAGCCTGAAAGAAGAGCATTTCTATAACACACTAGGATAACTCCATGGTATTTTATTTCTGCTAGGTTTCAGGCTGAGCAGCTGTAGGATAAGTCAACGGCAGAACGAAATTGCATGAATATAATTAAGTATACACATGCCTACTGATAAGCTAGATTGCTACTTCAGATTCATAGCCTATCTGCCTCAGAGTACAAGATAAAACAAAAAACTAAAAAGTTGTATTGGTAAGTTTGCTTAAGCTAATCCTAGAGAAAAGTACAAAAAAAATGATAATTGTGCTTGAACTAAAAAAAACTAGCAGTACAAAGCACATGATAGAACAAAAAAAGCACAAGACAGAGCTCTATGCCTTCAGATTCATAGCTAATATTATACTTGATTGCAGCGGGAAGCTCTTTTCGGGGATGCAAAACGCAGAAACACAAACAAACTTGTTGATCTAATGGCTAGAAATGCGAGAGAAGAGACTACAGAGCATAATGTAATAATTATATGTCAGCAACCACGGTTTTATTGTATAACACTTTATCGTAGATTTGAGGATTAAGCATCCCCAGATGACAAATTAAGAATAATAACACATTGATGAGGAAAAAGATTAGAGAAAGTTTGTCCATTTTGTCATTAGTTGACAGTTTATGTTATGTATGCACATATTTGATAGAGACATACAATCTACCACTGAGGCGATCTGCTCTAGTGACCTTCAAGACTGAAACACGGAAATTAACTCAAATCTCAGAACTCCAACCCCTATTTTGGATCGTTTTGATACCGTCATAAGGGGCTGACGACATATTAAATAAATTCCTGATGAAACAACAGTAATGTCATTCGGAATTCAATTTCACTTTTGCATCCAATCAATGTTTCCAAGTTATTTGGATAGGTGCACTTGTAACTTATTCTTATAGACCATTTATCCTTTATTATATCTGTAAAAGTAAATACACAATAATAAACATTAACATAGTGAATTCAACTTTCATTTTCCAAATCAAGTGTCTTGGTTCATGTTAATTCCAAGTTATATATGAACATGAAAAAAAATATTGCATACATCAGGTAATGGCTTAAAAAAAAATATTGCATACATCAGGTAATCCTAGCTCAGTTTACATGTATTTACTCTTGTAATGTGAGTAATGTTTTATGCTCGAAATGATACCATTAACAAAGAACTTTGAAAGACAAACTGAAAAAGATGTGGAAATATACATGGTTAAATGAACTTTTTGTTTGATTGTTGTGTTGATTTTTATTTTATTTAGTTGATTAGGTTCCGAAGAAAATGCGGAGGTTATTAATATGGTTGAAATTTGATTTTGCTTTGGTGCTAGTGCATGTGTGCTATAGTCTGGGCTGGTAGTTTGCTTTGGTGCTAGGAGGTGTTGTTGTGGTCCTGTGCTGATTTGAAGCGACCAACTGTGAAGGAAATAATGCCTTTGGTCCAAGTATGCATTCAATGTTAAGTCTAATAAATGCGGTTCAGTATTAATTAACAAGTTAATAATTCAGTGAGATCAAGTGAGCTGAATGCCTAGCTAGAGGCCGCTTCAGTTCAAGTGGAATTAATAATATTAATCCACAGCTTACTCTTGACTGAACCCGTTGGGTCACACAAATAGTACGTAAACGGATCAAGTATTTAATGGCATTAAATACTCCATCTATGGATATTCGGAATCGACGGATCTTGGTTTCAGTGGGAGCTGAGATCGTCACAGGCAAGAAAAGAATACTTTGGAAACGATGATCTTGCCGGAAACGGAAATATGGATCGTATCGGAAATATAAATATTATCCAAGTCGTAGATGTTGCCGGAAACGGAAACATGGTACGTATCGGAAAATATTATCGGAAATAGAAATATTGCCGGAATCGGAAATATTGCCGGAAACGGAAATATTGTCTGAATCGGAAATATTATCGGAAATAGAAATATTGCCGGAATCGGAAATATTGCCGGAAACAGAAATATTGTCTGAATCGGAAATATTATCGGAATCGGAAAAAATATTCCGGAAACGGAAATATTAAATATTTGTTCGAAACGGAAATTAATTCCGGAATCGGAAATGTTAAATATTGTTCGTATCGGAAATGAATTCCGGAATCGGAAAATTAATCGGAAGCGCGTCGTACGAATTAGCATCGGACAAGCTTGCTAGACGAAGGCCCATCACGAAGCCAGGCCCACGTCCAGCAAGGGAAACGCGCGCCATAACACGCCAGCCCAAGGCTGCGCCAGGCCCACCGCAAGGCCAAGGCTGCGGCAGTCGTGGGCTGCGTTGCTCGGGCTGTGCGCGCGCGCGCATGGCGCCCCTCGTGGGCTGCTGTGCGTGCGTGTGTGTTTGTGTTCACATACGAAACCTAAAACGTACAAGATTCGTTTAATGATTAAATTCCTAATCCTAAAAGATAAATTAATTAAATAAGAGTTTCACTAGGATTCTAATTTAATTAATTCGTATCCTAGTAGGATTCCAATTCTCTTTCCATACCCCTATAAATATGTGGCCTGGGTTCACAATTTATAATGAGTTTTCAAGTATTCAAAGTGAGTTTTTGAGAGAAAAATTCAGTCACATACCTTGCCTAAAAGTGCCGAAATTATTAGTAACTTAAGGGCGATTCTAGTTGGTCAATCTTAAGGCGGATCCGGACGTGCTGTGGACTATCTACGGAGGGACGACACTTAGAGTCCTAAAGACTTGTTCTTGTTCGGTTCGGGCGCAGCTAGGGAAGGCACGCAACAAAGAGTATGCATCTAAACTATGCTATATGATTATGTGTAAATAATATGTATTCCTGGCTAAATGGTTTTTCCGCATGATTTATGACTTGTCATATGTATCATAACCTAACAGTGGTATCACGAGCCTCTTATTATTTTCATAATCTAAATTGCATGAACATGGTTAAATATTACAAATTTGCAAGAATTAAAAGGGGTGATTAATTTTCGTAATTGTTAATTAATCGCAAATTGCGTTTATTTAATTTTTCGTACGCAGTTTTTCGGCAGTTTCTTCGTTACTCATCCAAATCGAGTGATTTTTGTGTCAATTCCGCATGTAAAAGGCATTCTAAAATTTTGACAAAAATAGTAATTTTCGGCCGAACCCAGAATTCTCAAATTCGAAGCCTAACTATGACTTTTCGAAGGTTTTAGTTTTTCGAATGCAAAATTTCGTAAATTTAAGATGTTAAATTAAATATTTGCGATTCTTGTTGATAAATCTTGAATTTTTGATTGACCTACTGTATATGTTTAACAAGTTTGAATGCCTAGCCTTGTTAATTATGCAATCTAATTTGTAATTATGATTAATTTGTTGAAAATTAGAATAATTTAGAATTAATTTGATTTTCATAATTAATTATAATTTAATTAGATACCTATGATTAAAAACAACCATAAAAATTGTAAATTTATGATAAATTTTAAATTTTTTATGACCTAGGCTTGAATCCATGATAATCGGAAATCAATTGAATAATAAATTTTCGATTTTTCGCCCTAAAATTATGAAATTAATATTATTTATTAATTTGTCATTAATTTTAAATATAAATTTTTTAAATTTTATGCGATTCGTTCATATAACTTGCACGCACAAAGCAATGGACGCTACGTGTTACCCTTAAGGGGTGTTGTATAGTGCGGGCATGTGACGACGAGCAAGGGAGCTCGTCGCCCATGCGGCACGAATGCAATGAGCAAGGCCATGGTGCACGAGCACAAGGCAGCAGCCCTGCCTTGTGTCGTGGGCTATGAGCAATGGACGAATGGGCATGGGCGAAGGCAAGGCACGGCAGTCGCGTGTGGGCAGCAAGCGAGCTGCGCCACAACGCGCACTGCCTCGCACAAGCGCGCGCAGCCTCGCGCGCAGCTAGCGCAAGCTCGCGTGCCACGAGTGCTGCGCCCAGCGTCGATGCCCCGCGCAGCGAGCGCTGGCTCGCACAAGCGAGCGCTGGCGAGCGCGCTCAGCGAGCGCTGGCTCGCATCAAGCAAGCGCTGGCGAGCGCGCACAGCGAGCGCTGGCGAGCGCGCACAGCGAGCGCTGGCGAGCGCGCACAGCGAGCCCTGGCTCGCATGCAGCAAGCGCTGGCGAGCGAATGCAGCGAGCGATGGCTCGCGTGCATCGAGCGCTGGCGCGCGCGCAGCGAGCACCAGCTCGCGCGATGGCTTGCGAAGGGTAGAAGCAGCAGCTATGCGACGCAGCGCATGGGCTGTGCGCACATGGCCAGCGATGGCTGTGTGCGTGTGGCCCATGGGCGTGCGAAGCGTAGGGTGTTTGCGTTGCGATTAGATCGTTTTGAATGTTTAATTTGAAATTTTCAGTTTACGTAATTTTAATTAATTTTAAAATTAATAATTTAAATTATTTTCTTGGATTTTAATTTTGAATATTGTAATTATAATAAATTTTATTTATTCTAATTATTTTAGTAAAATTAAAATCATGAATTAATTTAAATACGACTGAAATTAAATTAAATTTTTTGGATTCAATTATAAATTTATATGAGCTTTAAATTTTAATTAAATTTGTATGTTTCCGGTTAGACTAGAAATACATTTTTATGTTTAAAATTAGTAAAGCATATGAATTTATTGTTTAAGTGGGAGCCCTTTTAGTCATAAACTCTTGATTAGGTCTACAAATCCTTAAGGTTAAAACAACTCGATTAGAATTAATAAGGACTGAATAATTGGTAGATTATTGGTGCCCTTGATTAATTGCTGCAAATGTTTACGTGATGCATAATGTGTTTTTATAACCAGCTATGTGGGCCATTCATGATAATGAATGGGTGAATGGTATATATTGTATATGTACTGTTTTGCAGGTTATGAAGTGACTAGTATGGCCCAAATAGGATAGAAAATATGGTCTGCGTACCATTAATTTGAATGTAATTAGTCTAAAGTACCAAAGTTGTTTTTCAATTCAAATATGGTCTGCGTACCATTAAATAGTTGTAATTAGTTTTAATTATAGCTTATCCTATTTGAAGAAAATGGTGCCTCCCACGGAGATTTTCGAGACGGACTTTGAAGTTGAAGCTTCAAGATGAAGTCGGGCCATACTAGATCACATTTATCTTATGCATGTTTTAAGTTATTTATTTGCCTTTAAATATGTCTTAAAATGCATGAGATCAAAAGCTTGATTATGTTGCATGATTAAGGATTTTAGTTCACTTAAAATCTAACCAACATAGTAAGAGCCTTAAGTTCCAAACTTAAAAATTGAGTTAAAAGGTGCCATGCCAAAATATACACTTGCTTGGATATCCTTTACATCAATCTAGTAATAGTTTTCGCTCAGCGAGGTGTTACTTATTGGTCCTAAAGGGGCAAGGTACACAAATAATTGTGAGTACATGTTAGTTTTGGTGAAACTCAACGATATAAGTAAGGAGTCCTTTTATGTCGTGGCAAAATCGATAGGTTTACCTAATAAGTTCTTAGACGTACCTATCAACCAAGAATAGTTTCTAGACTATTAGCAAAAGGCTTTTGCTTACCTAAGATATTTTAGGATTAAGTCGACAAACTGTGCTTAGTTCTTCAATGATTTTAGGGTCTTGGAATCATTTTATTCACACCTGCCGGAACACATAATTCGAATAAAATGCTAATGACTTGTTTAAATTGCATGATTGCTTTAATTTTCAAGTTATTATTCATGATAAATGTTTAGACTTTGCATGCTTCAATGTATGTTTTAATTATTGTTTATAATTAAATATCTTGCACTGCAATAAATCCTTTTAGAAAGGTAACAGTAAATTTCCTCGATTAGTAGTGAATCCAAGAACGATTCACGGAAATGAAAGAGCGATTTAAAATGTACGTTTCTTTTAGCGACTTTTGTGGTTGTTTTCGAGTATCAAAGTCGAATGGAGAACCGATTGGTGCTTGTGAATTCAAAATACAATGTAGTTTTGAGATCATAAAGCATTGAGTTTAAACGCTCAGCTTTACCAATGGTTAACAACCTAATATCTTTGTCCATTTAATTCTCGAATGACTCTAGTTCCTAGACATTCGAATAGATCGATGCTTAGAGAACTTTAGAAGCATCTGGTAAGATCATCTAGTTGAAACAAAATATTCAACATAAATTAAAATGGTAAAGAACCTTGTTGGTGACATTGGACATGTCTAACAAAGTATAAAAGTCAACACTAAAGAATTCAATTCTTAAGACTATAAGAAAGGGTACAAGAAATAGGAAAATGAGGAACATATGAAAGGAATTTACGATTCCGTTTCTACCTATAAGTTTATGTTTAAAGAGAAGTGACCTAGCAATCAAACTTCCTTGGTATCATATACCGCTTGAGGTTCTTACTTCGGTAATAACTCAAACAATGGAAGCTAGGATACACTAATGACCTACAAGTGGGAAATGAAGCATGGCAATGCTACATTAGTTGTAGGGTCATCTAGTTTGTTTTAAGTCCTTTCAAAGGCTGGAACTTAATGGCTATTTTGTTCCATAATCAACATACCTAAATTTCTGTTTTCAAACACAGAAAGACTCACATTCAAGAAAAACAAAAACAATGTTTGTTTGTTTATTTGAATGAAATGGTCAATTACAGGTTGAGTCAATATGCTTGATTAAAACAAACAACTCTTTAAAGAACTTTACTAGGTTCAAATCAACCCCTTGATTTGAGTTCCACTAATCTTTGGCATTGTTGCTTAGACCATATCAATAAGTTAAACTTCAAAAGCTCTATTTTGATGGACTTTTGAAAGTTCATTGATTTCTAGATCAATTTAAGACGACTAGTCTTACTTGTTGAAAGTAACAAAAGATATGAACTATTGTTAGAACGCCTAGACAATAGAGTTCAAAGCTAAAGAAATATTTTATGACTTTATTATTTCACATGGATTTGAGTGAATATAGGTTTATTTACTCAAATGTGATATAAGTTGAATCTGTTTGGCTAGTTCAAAGATTCAGAAGTATAAAATCCACTTAGCAAGAAATCATAAAGATCTAGGTTAGATCATGTTGATGATTACTTGAGACCAAATATGATCATCAATGATTGTGTGTTGTAATTTCACAATCTAGCTCCATAAGATATGGCATATCTACGTTGGAATGATCGAAGTCAATTAGTACTTGATTCGATCAATGATGAATCATAAAGACTTTTCCTATAATTTCTAAAACAAAATGCTCAACTACCACCAAACTAAACCAAATTCGTCAAAGCTATTGAAAAGTAATTTCAGAATATCTTTTCATAATATATCTAAAGAGTTCCTAAACTCAGTGGGAGCTTAGTGTTTGTTATTCAACAAACTAAGGCCCAAGTATAGATATATGTTTCATTATGATTTATTCAAATGAGACACAAGGGTATTGTTTCTACCACGAATTTTTGAGAACATAATGTTTGTTTGCTCGAAATAATGTCCTTTTGGAGATTCGTTTCCAAAATGACAAGTGGGAGAAAATAGACCTCGAAAGTCTTCGAGGCGAACAACAAACATAAATGGACATTCCGGAGGCTTTTCGAAGTGCTTCAGAAAATCCGAACTTATTCTTTAAGGACTTTAGAAGTGGCTTTAAAGAATAGACATCTCTTAGAAGACTTTACAAGTGCTTCAAGGAGAACAGAATATTCAAAGGACTTTCAAGTGGCTATTGATATTCTATTGTTTGATGTTCTATACCCTAGTAGGCATAGAGTTCAAGTCACTGGAACTATGAGATTCTTCTATTAGATAGTGAAGAAACATGGAGTTCAGGTCATTGAAGCTATGCGATTCTTCCATTAGATAGTGAAGATACCTACAACTTGCAGTCAAACTATTATCATGTAGATTAATGAGTTTGTGACCTGTAAGAAAGCTATGACGAAACCCAGATTCCCTAAAATGGTTAGAGGCCATATATAGACTCAAATGTTTTAGATGGTTAAAGGCCATAAAACATAACCAATGTTTTGATGACAAAATTGAAATTTTGTTGATTTGCAAGAATAGTTTCACACCTATTGGTTGCAAGTTTGTTTTAAGGATAAAAACCGTCAAACATGGAATTGTGTTCACACACAAAGCTACACAAAGCTAGATTAGTTGCTAAAGGTTACAAGCAAATTCACGACGTGGATTATGTTAAAACCTCATGCATAATCGTAATGCTCAAGTCTATAATTCAAGCAATGATTGCATATTGGTACATATGGCAATTGGATGACAAAACGTATTCCTCAATCAAATGTTGGAATAAACTATGTACATGGCATGTCATAGGATTTGTGGATCCAAATAATGCTTGAAAAGGAAAGCTAGCTTATGAAATCTAAGTACAGATTTAAGCAAGCAATTGGGAATTAGAAATGTATTTTAGTGAAGCTATTAAGTATTATAGTTTCATAAAATATACATGATTCTTATAGATATATAAGAAGTTTAGTGGGAGTACATAAAAACTTAATTGGTCCTATGTGTATCACACACATATCTCTCCATTGTAAAATAACATTCAAATGCTAATGACTTAGATTTGAAATTATTCATCACTGATGGACCAAGGCGAAACTTAGTACATACTGGGTATTAAGATCTATTTACAAAGATCTTATATTAATGTTTTGGATTAAGTAATGGCATTTACTAAATCAAACACGAAAGTCTCCACTGGAGATATTTGACCCATATGAATAAATCTGAGTAATGAATGTTTGAACTATGTATAAGCATTTACTAAGTTAAAACATCAAAGGATCTAAGTGAGATTCTTAACCTATATTATATGTCAAAGAACTTAGCTGTATTTAGTATCTACTTAAACTAGACAAGCTAAAGTTACATGAATAGAATTCAATTGGGAATTATTCTGCAAAAGAATCTATTATGTATGATATAATATGAGGATCGCCAAAAACGTATCGTATGACTTTGGGCATGACGAACATATACCAATCTCTATTGATCTAAGTGAAGATCAACTAGATTGAGATCCAGAAAAACTTATGGTACTTGAAAAGGTACATAAGATTAGTTCTTGACTCAAGGAAATAAAGATATGCTAAATATTGATGCTACACGCATAAACACTGGCAAAGGATCAAGCAAGATTCCTTTGGAGTTAACCATTGACAAGGACGAGCTAAAGAGCATCGTGTTTCGAAATGGCAACATGGATTGGAGACCATGAGTTGTTGCGTGGGAAATTAAAGTATTAATTTCTATGTTCTAAGATACAGCTGGAAAGTCTTCCACATATCTATGAACTGCTTGGATAAGTAAATCCAAACAAAGCATCACTAGCAACCTAAACAGTTGAAGTAAAAGTACTTATTGCCTAAGAAGCAATAAAACAGAGTTGTTTATATTAATGAGTTCTTCATTGAACTTGGGAAGATCACATGTCTGTTGACTTAATGGTTCTTCATTGCAAAATGCGTAGAACCACTAATGTAGCAAGAAAGACTAGATCACAAAATAAACATACTCAAAAGTTCTTATCATCATATCTCGAAGAACATTCGATGAAAAGGATGTTAAGATTGGCAAAGCATGATAACTAAACCTATGCAACAAGTGAAAGCAACACTCACGTTGTAGCACTGGAAATCAAGCATAGCTTTGAATTCCATGAACTGTTTTAAAGATGGGTTTGAGGCCCATGGTTGTAAAACATTAGGGGTTGAAAATTTATCATATATGAAATGTATTTTTCATATTCCATTTAATCTTGGTTTAGTATTAAATGATGAGTCCCTTCAATTTGACGATATATTCAAGATAGACTGTCAGGACCAGTCCTGTGACTAAGAAATGTCTATCAAGTGAACTTGAATGTCAAAGGTTGAAAATGGTCCCTAGTCGGAGTTTTCTATAAAATTGGACGCATAGAAAATGTTAGACGACTAGAATGCAAGATGACTAGTAGTTCTGTTTCTTGAACTATGTGGACATGGCAATGTCATAATCATTTGCATAGATACTTACTTTGGGAAGACTAGTATCGGACAAGACCTATGAAACTTTACTGTAAGAGATGAAAATCTGTCATAAGTAAATTTCATTAAAATTATTAGACACTAAATCCTCCATACCTGAGTGATTTGAGATTACTTGTTTGAGAACTGGTTGCTTTGACGTTGACTAACCGTCGCACCGTAAAAGGAGGCTATAAAGGCAACGCTCAGGTAATCACCTATCAAACGAAGTCTAATCTCAAGATTGCAAGATTGGGATTGTCCTCCCATAAATCGGGATGAGATGCTTAAAAGTTGTACAAGGCCACTCGGAGAGCTAGAAACTGTGAAATGCATGGTCGTGCTCGGATGAATCATAGGCTATGATTATCTGTTTATTTGACCAGTTGAACTCTGAAACCGAGGAACACCTCTGGACATAATAAGGATGACAACTCTTACCTTATGTTCAAGAGCAAGCATCGAGCGACAAAGGAATTAGGAAATGCACACTTGTCCCTAAGGACAAGTGGGAGACTGAAGGAAATAATGCCCTTGGTCCAAGTATGCATTAAATGTTAAGTCTAATAAATGCGGTTCAGTATTAATTAACAAGTTAATAATTTAGTGAGATCAAGTGAGCTGAATGCCTAGCTAGAGGCCGCTTCAGTTCAAGTGGAATTAATAATATTAATCCACAGCTTACTCTTGACTGAACCCATAGGGTCACACAAATAGTACGTAAACGGATCAAGTATTTAATGGCATTAAATACTCCATCTATGGATATTCGGAATCGACGGATCTTGGTTTCAGTGGGAGCTGAGATCGTCACAGGCAAGAAAAGAATACTCCGGAAACGATGATATTGCCGGAAACGGAAATATGGATCGTATCGCAAATATAAATATTATCCAAGTCGTAGATGTTGCCGGAAACGGAAACATGGTACGTATCGGAAAATATTATCGGAAATAGAAATATTGCCGGAATCGGAAATATTGCCGGAAACGGAAATATTGTCTGAATCGGAAATATTATCGGAATCGGAAAATAATTCCGGAAACGGAAATATTAAATATTTGTTCGAAACGGAAATTAATTCCGGAATCGGAAATGTTAAATATTGTTCGTATCAGAAATGAATTCCGGAATCGGAAAATTAATCGGAAGCGCGTCGTACGAATTAGCATCGGACGAGCTTGCTAGACGAAGGCCCAGCACGAAGCCAGCCCCACGTCCAGCAAGGGAAACGCGCGCCACAACACGCCAGCCCAAGGCTGCGCCAGGCCCACCGCAAGGCAGGCCCAGCGCGCGCCCAAGGCTGCGGCAGTCGTGGGCTGCGTTGCTCGGGCTGTGCGCGCGCGCGCATGGCTCCCCTCGTGGGCTGCTGTGCGTGCGTGTGTGTTTGTGTTCACATACGAAACCTAAAACGTACAGGATTCGTTTAATGATTAAATTCCTAATCCTAAAAGATAAATTAATTAAATAAGAGTTTCACTAGGATTCTAATTTAATTAATTCGTATCCTAGTAGGATTCCAATTCTCTTTCCATACCCCTATAAATATGTGGCCTGGGTTCACAATTTATAATGAGTTTTCAAGTATTCAAAGTGAGTTTTTGAGAGAAAATTTCAGTCACATACCTTGCCTAAAAGTGCCGAAATTATTAGTACCTTAAGGGCGATTGTAGTTGGTCAATCTTAAGGCGGATCCGGACGTGCTGTGGACTATCTACGGAGGGACGACACTTGGAGTCCTAAAGACTTGTTCTTGTTCGGTTCGGGCGCAGCTAGGGAAGGCACGCAACAAAGAGTATGCATCTAAACTATGCTATCAGATTATGTGTAAATAATATGTATTCCTGGCTAAATGGTTTTTCCGCATGATTTATGAATTGTCATATGTATCATAACCTAACAAACTGTTGTCGGGAAAAGTGATCATTATGTTGAATACCATACAACACATGTTTTTAGCTTACTAGAGTGTCAAGAGGGGATTCAT
The DNA here is from genome assembly GCF_020520425.1 of Spinacia oleracea. Taxonomy (NCBI): domain Eukaryota; kingdom Viridiplantae; phylum Streptophyta; class Magnoliopsida; order Caryophyllales; family Amaranthaceae; genus Spinacia; species Spinacia oleracea. The sequence goes on from NC_079491.1 coordinate 86,113,209, forward strand.
GTTTTTAGATGGTGCGCGAGGTTATATGTGTTAGCTAAATAAGTAATTGGAACGACTTAACTGGATATTGCGTAATACGAACTGAAACGATTGTCGTGCCGTGGCCGGACCACTGCTCTAAAAGACAATTCTGCGCTACCTCCGATGCAGTAGAACGCTTGCGGTTGCCCTCCAGGGTTTACACGACACCGAGAATTATGTGCACTCACAATCCCCGATTGGAGACCAGAATATTTGCCCAGAAAGAGAGGAATTCGAGAGAGAGATTGATAATAAGTTTCTGTATATTTTGTGGAAATAAACGATGAATTTATAGTGAGGCTTTTGGGAAACTGTAACAGCAAAAAACGGCTAGTGAAGAAGTTACGGGAGTAATGGGGAACTGCAACAGTCATAAAACGGCTAGTGGGGAGTAATGACGTGATTAATGGAGCAGTTTCCAAAGTTAGTGGGTTGATTAAGTCTTCTGACTTAATCAAACCGCCCTTGACCAAAAAGAATAACCCGGCCCACAAAACACACCCCACGCCCGCGAACCGCATTCGCCAAGTACCAAGTACCAAGGCCCACGGCCCACGGCCCGAGCCCGGCCCGGCGCGCGCGCGCGCGTGTGTGTGTGTTGTGACCACCCATGCCACTCACATGCTTTCTTAAACAAATGTTTCCCTCAAACCCCCAAATATAAACATTGAATATGGTTTGTGTTTTTCCCATGTGGGACTTTTCATATTCCCACATTTTCCCACTCATTTTCTTTTGTATTCTCACTAGGATTTCCAACAATCCCCCACAGGTCCGAAGATGAGAAGAAAAAGAAAGAAATGAAAACAATTGAATAGGTGTCAATGTCTTGCGACTTGAATTGACACTTAGTGACATTCAAGCTAGAATCTCTTTCCTACCAAGTGACTTTCGTATTGAACTAAATAGGGGGTTAGAAACTCATTACTCAAAGCACACAATTGAACATGTATGATATTCTGAATCTCTGCCAATAAAAGTGACGCATTATACTGGCCATACGTCCATAACCTGGATGCTCATAGGTGCTCTAGGGAATAGCCCATGCAATTCTCATAGGAAGCGGCCTCACTTCCACACCTAAGTAGGTGAATCCCATCAAGTGTGAGCTACATCACACCACCAAAAATATGGATATGGGTTCATTAAGAGCCGTATGCTCAACCTCGTTCAATAATAGCAAGCACATCATAAACATCTAAGGGATGGACAAAAATTAAAATTTGTGCTTCTGAATTATTACATAATGTTCCCCTTTGAACTCATGGTGAGTAGGAGTTCATTACCTTACAATTCATCCAATGGGCCTCAAGCCCATCCCCTCCGACGTTTCCAAAACTAGTTTCTTACATAGGCCTTTCGTTAACGGATCCGCGATGTTCTTTTCGGACTTGACATAGTCCAGTGATATCACTCCACTTGACATCAATTCTTTGACAGCCTTGTGCCTCAAACGAATGTGTCTTTTCTTTCCATTGTAGGCTTGGTTGTTTGCCACGGCAATAGCAGATTGCGAATCACAATGAAGTGCAACTAAAGGAGCTGGCTTCCCCCACAGTGGAATATCTGCAAGCACGTTCCTCAACCATTCTGCCTCATGACCTGCCAATTCAAGAGCAATAAACTCAGATTCCATAGTAGACATAGCAGTACAAGATTGCTTACAGGATTTCCAAGAGACAGCTCCACCCTCTAGGGTGAAGACATAACCACTAGTGGAGTTGACTTCATCATTTCCGGATACCCAGTTGGCATCACAATAACCCTCCAATGCTCCTGGAACTTGGAGTAGTGCAATCCCCAATCCATGGTACCCCTTAGGTACCTAAGCAATCGCCTTAACGCACCCCAATGCTCATTACTTGGGTTATGGGTGTACCTTCTCAATCTACTTACAGAATAGGCAATGTCAGGTCTAGTATAGTTCATGAGAAACATGACACTACCAATAATTTTAGCATACTCAGATTGACAAACAGGATCACCTTTGTTTTTCTTTAAATGAATGCTTATATCATAAGGGGTCTTGATTGGATCGACATCAAATGAATCAAACTTTTTAAGAAGCTTTTCAACATAATGAGCTTGGCTGAGACAACTGCCATTTGGAGTTCTAATAATTTTCACTACCAAAATCACATATGCCCCACCCATATCTTTCATTTCAAATTTTGAACTCAAAAATTCTTTTGTTTCATTCACTCGATCCAAATTAGTACCAAAAATTAGCATGTCATCCACATAAAGAAATATAATCACACAACCAGAAGAATCATGTTTATAATAAACGCAAGAATCACCTTCATTTACATGATAGCCATTACTAGTCATCGTCTTGTCAAACTTGTCATGCCATAGCTTAGGCGCTTGCTTAAGCCCATACAATTACTTTACCAGTTTACAAACTTTGTTTTCTTGACCTGGAACAACAAAACCTTCAGGTTGAACCATATAAATCTCTTCATCTAAATCACCATTCAAAAATGCAGTTTTCACATCCATTTGATGCACAACAAGATCATGAATGCATGCAAGAGCAATTAAGGTTCTAATGGTTGCAATCTTAGTTACAGGAGAGTATGTATCAAAATAATCAATGCCATGTTTTTGAGTAAAACCCCTTACCACAATCCTGGCTTTATATTTATCAATGGACCCACATGATTTCAACTTTTTCCTAAAAATCCACTTACAGGTGATGGGTTTACAACCTCTAGGCAGATCAACCAATTCCCAAGTATTATTACTTAGGATTGACTGAAGCTCGCTATGAATGGCCTCTTTCCAGAAAACTGCATCAACCGACCTCATTGCCTCTTCATAGGTTCTAGGATCGTCCTCTAGGATAAATACATACACAAAATCATCAGTAATCAAGAAAGGTTCAGTTAGGAAAGCAGTAACAAAATCATCACCATAACTTATTTCCTTTCTTTCCCTTTTGCTTCTCCTTGGTTCTAAATCAGACTCATTATTAGTAGTGGAACAAGGAGCAATGGGTAAAGCATTAGAGGTGCTAGAGGATGGTACATCATTACTAATGCAAGAGATCTTTAAAGGAAAAGTGTTTTCAAAAAACTCAGCATCTCTTGCTTCAATAATGTTACCACTTGCATAAGAGTTGTTAGCACCCTTAACTAAAAACCGATAAGCAGAACTTTGATAAGCATAACCAATAAAGATAGAATCAACCGTTTTGGGACCAATCTTGTCCCTTTTGAAACTAGGTAAGGCAACCTTTGCTAAGCACCCCCACACTTTCAAGTATTTCAGGCTTGGTGCTCGACCTTTCCATAGCTCATATGGGGTCTTGTCCAGCTTCTTGTGAGGCACCCTGTTCAAAACATGACAAGTAGAAAGAATAGCTTCCCCCCACATATTATCAGGAAGCCCAGAACTAATAAGCATTGAATTCATCATATTTTTTAAAGTTCTATTTTTCCTTTCAGCAATCCCGTTTTGTTCGGGTGTGTAAGGAGCTGTTGTTTCGTGAACTATACCATTCTGTTCACAAAACGCCTTAAGAGTGTTTGGGTCATACTCACCCCCCTATCACTCTTAAGTCTTTTGATTTTCCTGTCTAGCTGGTTTTCAACTTCAGCCTTGTACTTGAGGAACATCTCCTCAGCCTCATCCTTAGACTTGAGAAGATAAACCATGGTGAATCTAGAGCAGTCATCAACAAAAGTAATGTAATATCTTTTACCGCCCCTGCTTTCATAGTTTTTAAAATCCCCCAAGTCACTATGAACAAGTTCTAGTACTTCTGTCTGTCTATCTATTGATTTAAAAGGTTTCTTTGCAAATTTTGCTTCAACACATACTTCACATTTTGCAAAATCAGTTTTAGAAAAGCTTGGAATCATGTTCATTTGTTTGAGTCTTTTAATTGAAGCAATATTAACATGACCCAATCTGGCATGCCATAAATCAATAGACTCAGCAATATAAGCAGAAGAAGTACTAGCTTTCTTATTCATAATTTCAATGGAAACATCAAGAGTAAACAACCCCCCATTACAAAAACCCTTTCCCACAAATTCCCCATTGTGAGTAATAACTAGCCTATCAGAATCAAAGGACAACTTCAAACCAGCTTTCATAAGTAAACTACCGGAAATTAAATTCCTACGCATTTCTGGAACATGCAAAACATTAGTTAAAGTGAGTGTTTTTCCAGAAGTGAGAGTGAGAACGATCTTCCCTTTGCCTTGAACAGTTGCAGAAGCAGAGTTACCCATGAATACATTTTCACCATCAGTCTTCTCGTAGGAAGTGAACATTTCTTTGTTGGTGCAAATGTGCCTGGTTGCTCCTGTATCAACTATCCACTCAGCAACATCACCTGCCAGATTAGCTTCTGAAACAACAGCAATAAAATTGTTAGGATCAACAACTACTTCAACAAGGTGAGCTTGATTCTGATCTGGCTTCTTCTTGACCCTGCAATCCCTGGACTTGTGACCAGCCTTCCCACATTCAAAACAGTTACCCTTAAACTTATACTTCTGAATTTTCCCTTAAGGCTTGAACTGACTGCCCTTCCCCTTAATACAGATATAGCAATAGCAATACAGATATTCTTATATGCATGAATCTGATCAATAATAGGTTTATCATCTTCAACTTGAAAACCTAACCATTTACTAACACAATAACGTTTCGTACCGGCATCATCAGTTCCATACTTTTTCTCTAAACCATCCCAAATATCCCTAGCATGATTATAGCCCATGTAAATGTCAAGCAAAACATTCGACATATGATGCAACAGCATTCCCTTACAGGTTCTATCATCCTTAGCAAACTTAACCTCAAAATCATGCAATTCATCATCATTAATAGAAGAATGGAGATGGGGACTAATGTAGACACCTACTTTTGTCCCCATTCCCGAAAGGGAAGGTTCGATGATGAAAACGTAAATCTCCACTTGACAACGCATCTCCTATACAATAACGAATCTCAATTCCCCTTTTCATTTCACCCGAAACCTGTTATTTATGGAAACCTGCTAAAAATAGTAACTGCCGTAATGGGAAGTTGTTAAAAGTGGCAAGTCATAAAAGATAGAAACCTGTCAGAATTAGGTGTTGCACTCCAACATAAATCCTAAATGAGATAGAAATTGCGAGAGAATCCTATTCCTAATATGATTCGAAAGTAAGAGTCACGTATTAATTAAAATCCTAACGAGCCTAGAGTTCGTAACGGGCCCAGACGCATCCCGTCACAAGGTTAATATGCACTAAAGGACTCAATTAAATCTCAAATACTCCGGGATCTAGGAATCCGAATCTGACTAAGAAAAACAGCCCAGACCCTATTTTCAACGCCTGGCTCTGGGCGCCGAAATCTTCGGCGCCCAGGCCTGGGCGCTGAAAATACCTGGTACGTGTTTTTTCCTAATTCCTCGTGGATTAGAATTCTGCAATTCTATCTTTCCATGAACTCTTTCCTATAAATAGACCCTTAAGTTCGACGTGAAAAACACATAACACACAATTATATTCTGAGTATTGACTCTAAACCCCTAAGCCTAAGCCTCACGCTGCAAAACTGATCACGCGTTCTGTCGCAATCGATCCATAAATCGAACAGAACGTATCCCGTCCCATAATTTGAGATTCGTTAAATAAAAGGAGAAATAGCAAAGTCAAAGTGGTTAGTTTTCTGAGAACCGTGACGCACCTCTCAAGGGTGCGTCGTAATGTGTCCCTTTTCCATGGTTTAATTGCTTTCCTCGCCCTTTTATGAACTGTTAAACTAACTAAAATCTGATTGTTCGATCACGCTTAATAAATATGATATTTTTGGGAAATTGGATTATCATGCTAGGTCCCTTAAAACAATCTAAATCAGATGATCGCGTTCGATCTAGTACTATATGTTGCATATTGATAAAATCAACTCAGATTAGTTTAATAGTTAACGCATGTCCCTTCAATTATTTATGCTGAGCTAGTAAGGATATCCTGCCTCTGGAGTTATCGAAGAGCGAGTACTCCTCTCGGTAGTTACAGTCCCCCGAACCCTCAATCTCTACCATGCGGGTGTACGTTGAGCGATCCCCACCACCAGGGATCACAAGGGAACCTACGGCCGCCGTGGTCAAACATAATTGCACTCCCTTTATGTCACGATAACAGGGTTTTGTCAGTTTTTCTCATTGTCGTTAAAAACTGAATGGCGACTCCTATATTACTAGTCAATTGGGTGTAAACTCACAGGAAATCCAATTACACTTGATTTGACAAAAAGAAGCGTCACACCCACGAGGGACGAGGTCACGCATTAGCCTCGTGCTTTTTCGATCCCCTCACAGTGGCGACTCCACTGGGGATAGTGAAGGAAATACTCGTGCTTGTAGGTAATCAAAATAGCCGAAGGGTGAAACGATCCTACCCCGCGTTTATTTCCCAATCAAGTTGGGACGACCTGAAAATCAGCATATTAATGTGAACGGACAGAACCGCATAACGAATCTTGGCTCCCTTGGTGTTTCATCTTGGGAGTTGGGACTAAGGATACCCATCGCCAACCGGGGGGTGCATACGCTTCGAATGTTGTCAACTCGGCACTTTCGCAAGTAGTACACCCGTCCCAAACCCAATCGCTCGCCCATTAGGTCCCTCTCGCCTGCATGCCCCCTTGGCTTGCACTTGCGGGTTTGCCTCTTGAGCAAAATTCGTCTGCTGAAGACACTACCTCGACCGGGGCATGTGTTGGATCTACGATAGAAGCGCTACCAAGCCAGGCGCAAATAACTACCCATAGAAGCCTATCATAAACTACATGACAAATTATTATTGCCTCATGATGAAATGTTAGTTATGTGTAGCGAAATATATGATTGTGTGTGACAAACTATCCTAGAAAAACCAACGACCTTAAAAATCGCCCAAACATTCATAAACCAATTTGCCAAAGAGTTATACCGAAACACGTGTTCCGCAAACCCGAACGATCGCCACAAAAATAAGCGACGCTCGGGATGGCCTGTAACGAATCCCACAAACGCTGCACAACGCGTAAAGGACGTTATTAGGCAAGCACGCAAAATCAAAGTCGCGTAAACAAAAGTAGACGCAAACAGAAAACGAGAACCAGCCAGGAACACATTTTCAACGCCCCTGGCTGGGCGCCAGAATTTCTCACGCCCTATGTTGGGCGCTGAAGTTGCTGCTTGGCCTTCTGGTCAGGCGCAGCAGCCTCGACGCCCGCGCAAAAGGAAAATACGTAGCACAAAAAAAAACGTTCGTAAAAAAGAATTGCTACGAGGGGGTAAGAAAAGCACTCAATTTCAAAAGCGACTCGTAAAAAATTAATAACTCTTTGCGTCGTTGTTAGGCCTCCTACGACGACAATGCTCGGCACTAAAAACCGAACATGCTAATAATTATGAATGTCACACGGGCGAAGATTTTCGAAAATATAAAGAGTTCAAAGTGCACACATAGCAGTCCAAATATACTAGTCAGACTTAAGGGTAGTCATAGAATGTCTAAAAAAAAACCGACTCACGAAACAAACTAATGTGTCTCCTACTCCACAACGATAATGCAGGGCCCCTGAGTACCTACCCGTGATAGCCATCAAGGAACGCGATGGAAGAAGCATATCCCGAACATCTATACCTAGAGGTCGCACAAACCCAAGAGATGCATGCTCTGGAACACGACCCTTTACGTTCTCAAAGGCCACTCGCCTCAAAGAATCGTGCTATGCCAAAAACGCTCCCCAACTCACATGCTTTCGGGCTATTGTTTGGGTTAGAAAAGAAAAGAGCGAAGAATGAACCAAAAATTATGGCATTAGCTCTTCAAGATGAATTGTTCGATCCTACTAAATTGATCGCTCCATCACCCTCAAAAGATGACCAAATCCAACGAGGGTGGCGCAAGACTTTCAAATGGACTAATGCTCGTGGGATGAAGTTCAAGATATCCGCAGGAGAGGGTCCGATGTACGAAGAATTAGAGTCTGAATCCGAGTCTGACTCCGAGTCCGAACCTAGCAAAATTGTAACCCCTCCCAAAAATAGTTTAGACCCGGAAATATCTACTCGGGAAGATCTTTTTGATGTAATGCTTCATGACTTTAATAAGATAAACAAAACTTTTGAGTATATGCCGCTTAAAAATCCGAGTAATAATGCAGAATGTGTCGCCACTAATGAGCGCGAAAAAGAGCCAGAAGAGGAGTATACCGAACTAATAAAAGCTGTAAATGAACAAGAACTGAAAACTCTTATAATTGAGGACACAGAATCGGTAAATATTGCAACGGAAGAAACTCCTAAAATCATTAAAATTGGCCTCACCTTAACTCCCACTGAAAAGGCCGATCTAATCTCCACTTTGCGGGAATTCGAGGGTGTCTTTGCTTGGTCCTACAAAGACATGCCAAGAATAGATTGAGAAATCGCTGAGCATAAAATTCTGCTAGATCCCAAAATGACGCCAGTAAAACAAAAGCTACGGCGGCTCAAACCAGAGATAGCCTTGAAAATAAAAGAAGAAGTCACTAAACAACTAGACGCCGGCTTCATAAAAGTCTCCAACTACCCAGAATGGGTGGCCAATATTGTCCCCGTAGCTAAAAAAGATGGACGAGTGCGAATGTGCGTAGACTTCCGAGACCTAAACAAAGCCAGTCCCAAAGATGATTTCCCTCTACCTCACATTGACATACTAGTAGACAACACCGCAGAACACGCACTCCTCTCCTTTATGGACGGGTACGCCGGATATAACCAAGTACTTATGGCAGAAGAAGACATGGAAAAAACAACTTTCATTACCCCTTGGGGTACATATTGTTACACTGTAATGCCTTTTGGTTTGAAAAACGCGGGGGCCACCTATCAAAGAACAGCCACCACGTTACTCCATGACATGATACACAAAGAAATCGAGGTCTATGTAGACGACATGATCGTCAAATCTAAAGACCGGCACGGTCACCTCCCGGCACTTAGAAAGTTCTTCACCCGAATCTTGAAATATAACATGAGACTAAATCCACAAAAATGTGTGTTCGGGGTAACCTCTGGAAAGTTGCTAGGATATGTTGTTAGTACGCAAGGAATCGAGATTGACCCATCTAAGATCAAAGCCATTACCAGAATGCCCCCACCGAAAACTGAAAAACAGATAAGGGGCTTCCTAGGAAAGCTGCAATACATTAGTAGGTTCATTTCCAAGCTTACTATGACTTGCGAGCCAATATTCAAAAAAATTAAGAAAAGAAGAAAAGGCCGATTGGGATGAACAATGCCAAATTGCCTTCGATAAAATCAAAGAATATCTAAGCAAACCACCCGTCCTTTCCCCGCCTTTGCCCGGAATCCCTTTACGCCTATACCTAACCGTCACGGATACTGCAGCAGGAGCTATGCTCTCACAGTGTATACATGGATCCGAGCGAGCCATTTACTACTTGAGCAAGAAGTTCATACAGTACGAGACGAGATACACAGAACTTGAGAAAACCTGCCTCGCCCTCGTCTGGGCATCCAAAAAACTCAGACATTACCTATTGGCCCACACTGTTCATATAGTGTCACAACTAGACCCCTTAAAATACATATTCGAAAAGCCCGCCCTAAATGGTCGCCTGTCCAGGTGGCTAGTCATGCTCTCAGAATTCGACCTAAAATTCATGCCAGAAAAAACAATCAAAGGAAGAGCGGTAGCCGAATTCATGGCCGATCATGCCACGAATGAGGAAACCACATAAGCTTACCTCCTCCCTGACGAGGAACTTCTGATGATACGAGACGACTATTGGACACTATACTTAGATGACGCGTCCAACCAGAAGGGATGCGGCGTCGGAGTTCTCCTAGTCAGTCCCGAAGGGGCCCATATACCAATTTCCGTCAAACTTGACTTCGAGGCCACAAACAACGCCGCCGAATATGAAGCCTGCATAGTTGGGCTAGAGGCCACAGTTAGCCTCGGAGTCAAACATCTACAAGTCTTCGTGGATTCTTCCCTAATAATCAACCATATATCTAAAAGATGGAAGGTCCGAAGCACTAGTCTCTCAAAATATCTAGCTCACTTAGACCAAATAGTCGAGCCATTTGAAAAAGTCGAGTATACGTACTTACCAAGAGACGACAACCAATTCGCGGATGCACTAGCGAAGCTAGCTTCAATGCTCAACATCCCGAATGAATGGGACGGAATGACCCTTCGGGTCGAGCGAAGGAAAGAGTCGGCTTGTTGCTGTGCCATAGACTCCGAACCTGAAAACACCGAAGAAGAACCATGGTATACGGACATCCTTCGTTACAAAACAAGTGGGGAATTCCCCCCAAACACCTCCCCGCGAGCTCAAAAGGCCCTACGCCTCCTCGCTTAACAATATAGCGTAATTCTGGGGGAACTGTACAAATACACGCAGAATAAAATCAAGTTTCTTTGTGTCCACCAAAACCAAGCCCAAAGACTAATGGAAGAATACCATAACGGCGTGTGCGGACCCCATATGAACGGAAAAATGCTATCCCGAAAAGTATCCCGCTCAGGGTACTATTGGACCACTATGGAAACCGATTGCCATCACTTTGTAAAAACTTGCCCAAAATGCCAAATCTTCAGTAACCTTAACCACTTGCCTCCCTCAGAACTATACACCTTCACTTCTCCATGGCCCTTTTCCACCTGGGGTATAGATATAATCGGCAAGGTAACACCAACAGGCGTAGGGGGACACGAGTACGTTTTAGTCGCAATTGATTACTTCACTAAATGGGTAGAGGCAGTCTCCTATGCAAAATTAACGGCCAAACATGTCGCTCGATTCCTAGAAAAGAACATATTCTGCCGATACGGGGTTCCACATGAAATCATAAGTGACCAAGGTTCCCACTTTAGGGCCAAAGTCCCAGACCTGCTCGAAAAATATCATGTCAAACACCATAAATCCTCTCCCTACAGGCCGCAAATGAACGGTGCGGTAGAGGCGGCCAACAAAAATATTAAAGTCATAATCGAAAAAATGGCCGAAAATTATAAGGATTGGCCTAACAAATTACACTTCGCATTATGGGGCTATCGAACCTCAATCCGCATCTCCATTGGAGTAACACCCTACTCCTTGGTATACGAAATGGAAGCAGTTCAACCGATCGAGTTGGAAATTCCCTCCCTCCGGATCGTCCTAGAAAGCAAGCTGCCCGAGGCTGATTGGGTTCAAACTGGGTACGACGAGCTCGTCCTTTTAGACGATCGGAGGTTGAGAGCTTTACAACACGTGCAAGTGTATCAAAAGCGCATCGCAAGGCAATTCAACAAAAGAGTCAAACCTCGAAATATCAAAGAAGGGGATTTTGTATTAAAGGAAGTCCGCACACCTACTACGGACCCTCGAGGAAAATTCCGGCCTAACTGGACAGGACCATATTTTGTAAAGACCATCCTACCTGGCGGAGCAGTCCAACTAGCTGACATAGATGGAGCGGAATTCGCTAACCTCACGAACTTAGACCAATTGAAAAAGTACTATATTTAATAAAATTCAGTCCGGAGTTAAGGCATCTAATAAAACACATTAAGACTCATAAGCAAACATTCTGCGCATTACTCTAAGCAAACGGCATAAAACTCGATAAAGTAGAAAAAGCGAAGGACAAAACTTCAACGCCCAGGAGTGGGCGCTGTTATTTTTCACGCCCAGGCCTGGGCGCCGATATTTCCTTCGCCCTTGAACGGGCGTCATTCTCTCTTGCCACCTATCCTCCCGCTTCTACAAGTGTTCGTACTCCTTTTCCAGATCATCAAAAGAACCACGAACACTTGGGGGGGAAGCAGATGTGTAATGAACACCCCTTTAAAAAAAAAATTCAAAAAGTCAAAGCTAGAACTACGCGCGACCTGATTCTGACAAGATACATAGGCAATAAATATTAAAAAATAATAAAGTCATGCAACACGTCAAGAAGAAAGGATATTACAAAGGGCACTATACCCCAACCCATGCACGGGCAAGGCCAAATAAGAATGAAAACAAAGACACAAGAATTTTCAGGAACAAGCCCAACAAAGGAGTATGGCACGAGTCGGCAAAAAACGAAAAATAGTGAACATGCATATGTAATACCCCAAATAGTCGGCTAGTCTAAAAATATGTGTGCACTCTTGTATGAACTCATTTTTTTTTATATATGTGGAATTCTTTCTCTTGTCGAAATTCGTCGTTGGTTTAAAAAGCTATTGCTGCTATAAAATGTTGAGGCAAAGCCCACGGAAGGCTCAAAACATACTTGCACCAAAAAATTCGCAAAAAATAAAAAATATATACATGCGGAATACAAGAATGAATATATTCAAAACAGGAGGTAAGCCTAAGACTCGTCATCGGCTTCATGTCTCCAAGCCTCGCCGGTCCATCCACTCCACTCCCCGTGGTATGAGGACCCCCAGCCAGAATCACCCCAAAAATGAGGCTGTGACTGCAACTCGGGGCTGGGCTCTCGAGCCACCGACACAGAACGTCGCCTACGCTCCGGCTCGGACCTCTCCCCGTAAGAACTCACCCCCACATCGGAACGGCGATGCCGTAGGGGCGAATGCCGTGCCCTCTCTCTCTCTCCCCACGACCGCGTCCCCCGCCTAAGGGACCCGCGTCGTCGGCCCCGGCTCGTCCAGCCCCCGTCTACAAAAATAAAAGAGGGTGAGTAACGGAAAACCAAACAAAAGGTACAGATCAAAAGAAAAAGAGGGAACATTCCCTGAGTGGAGTGGGGGCTCCTGCAAGAAAGTGCAGATCGGGCCCGAACCAACGCGGACTTCAACCGGTTGATCACCCCCACCATCGCGTTGGCCGTACGGGCCGGAACCTGAAACAGGAATGTTAGTAACAAAAGAAAAAAGAAAGATATAAGAAGAGTGCACAAATAAAAGGTGCATACCGCCTGTACTCCCTCAGGGAGCGGAGCATGGAAAACCCGGTCTTCCGGGAAAGTCTCCACAATCTCGGATCCACTCTCTTCGGTATACGAGATCCGAGCATTGGGAAGCACCCATCCCCCCAACGAAGGGTCAGGATACTCCGCACAAAACACAGTAAACATAAACACATGGGGACGAGCATGAAAACACTAAAATCAATACAAAATGAGAGGGCAACTTACAGCGCCAGGCTCCGGGAGACGAAGAGAATCCTGGATAAACTGATAATAGCTAGCTCCCGCTATCACCAACTCCGTCGCCGGCACGCGAGTCCTCGAGTGGACCCTCCACGACTCGCCTATCGAACGAGTAGACAACATGGTCGCAGGCGGAGGCCTAGGCACCGAAAAAGCTCCGACCGTCTGCATACGTACCGGCTCTCCCAGGTACCAAACAGGGTCCCGGCGGCCAACGAACAAGACCCGCATCTGGCTTAGGGCATAACTATCCCTGACCGAAGCATAAGTACCCCTAAAAGAGAGCCACGGGGTCCAAACCACCTGTTTTGTACAAACACGGTGAGATCTCGCACATAGTAAATAAAAAGAATGGCGAAATACGACATAGAGGATAAGATTCTGCACATGCTCAGGGTTCCCGTCCCGAATGAGATCCCACACGTTATCGGGCGGTGGACGCACAGTCAGCTTCTTCTTCCAACCCCAACTACGACCGGCAGGGTACTCCAAAGGCCTCTTGCCCCTTTCGGGGAGCCAGCCAAGGTAAGTGCTCAAAGGCCCACAGCTGCAAAAGGGAAAGACAATAAAACATCAAAAAAAAGGAGGCCCGGTAAAAGCGAGAAAACAGAAGAAAGTCTAGGCACATACCTCGATCAAACGCGGCACTCCCGCCAATGTAATGACAAAGTGACGTTTACTCGGGTCCGAGTCGCGCATCGCCAAGCTCATCTGGCCGACGAGCGTCGCGTAGCCCAAATCTCCCCAGCAATAGTCACCCAGTGTAGACACGTCCTCCACCATGCCTATCCACCTCGGGTCAAAGGTGTCAGTCGGACCCGATAGAAAAGTGGAAGTAATGAAATGGAGGTAGAACAGCCGAGCCTGTCTCGAAGACGACTCCTCTACCCCATGCTCCAAGGCCCACATAAGGTCAGCGAAAGGTATCCCACGGGGCTGGTACGAAGGCAATCTCATGCCCATCCACGAGCCCAGGAGCCTGGTACCCTCAGCAACAGTCGGCGGTGGGCCATCCGACCTCAGACGAACGGGGTTCCCTGTAAAATTCAAGCCCATCAAAGCCGTGTAGTCCTCGGGAGTAATCGTCATCTCACCCCAAGGAAAATGGAAAGTGTTGGTGGTATCCCACCACCACCTCATGAACGACCGCAGAAAGGACAGTGAGATGTTAAGCCGCAGTATCTCCCAGAAGGTCTCGACCACCGGAAACAGTGAGCTCGCCCTCACCAAAGCCTGGGCGTCCGAGCTCAGGAAACCAAAAACAGTCTCACTCGCCGTTGCACCGTAGCCGCGAACCGTAGTCTCCCTCCTCGCGTGAAGGCGGGAAGTCACGTGGTGCTCTAGGTCGTAGTGCAGGTCCCGACCGTCATAGAGCTCAGGACCCACCCATAGGGGACCCGCGCCAGTAGAGTGACGCCTCATGCCACGCTCCTCGTGGCCACCAGAAGGAGGTGACGACTCGTCAGGCATGCTGATCAATAATACAATAAGGCATTATACCTTTAACAAAACTGGCACTCACACCAATCACTAAAGGAGTCATACAATTTTTGTTCCCTAAGACATGATACTAAGTTCATATTGAGCGAAAAATTCCCTAAGTGAAATTTTTTTAATTAACACCAACAAAATGAAAATTCTTCCATAATTTGTCATTCATGAATTGTGAGGAACGCAAGCAATATGCCAAAAACACATACATTGTAAGAAAACACTAGAGTCGTAGGTATACTTGGGGGCTAGTATAAAAATGCCCAAATTCAACAAGGATCAACATACTTGCGAAAATTAACATGCACAAACCAATTAACATGTTATGTAGAACATTTCCAACTATCTAATTCAAAGGAAAGGGGCGCAAAATCAAAAACCCCCAAATCAATTTCATGCATAAAAATACTTGACAAAAATACTGAAATTGACAAAGAAGCTCAAAATTACTGAAAATTACTTACATTGGGAGGATTAGGAAGTGATTTGGAGTAGAACTCGTGAAGGAAAGTGAAGAAAACGAGCAAAAATAAGTAGAATGAAATGAAGAGTAAGAACGAAAATTGCGGAAATGAGAAGAAAAAGAAGACGGTCGCGTCTTTTAAAGACCGTCCTCCCCTTCGCATTTTCAACGCCCAACACTGGGCGTTAGAAATTCTCGCGCCCAGAGCTGGGCGCTGAAAGTGCTTTCCAGAAAGCGAATATTCGCTGTCGGGCACGCACAATCCCCTATTTGTGTAAAATATCCGTTATCTTGATATTTCTTTCCCAAAAACGGTACTTTACAATATCGTTAACACAAAAGAATATATACACAGTGTGGGCCCACTTATAGGACACACCAACAGGTTGCAATCACAAAAGCCCTTCTACATAGGCAAAATGAAAAGAAAGAAAGAAATTCAAAATGGGCTCGCCCACCTTCAACGGGCGGGGTCTGCGTCACTAGCCGCGCAAGTCCTCAGTTTTCTAAAAATAAAGTCTTCAAATTCAAAATAGGCTCGCCATCTTTAGCCGGCGGGGTCTGCGTCACAAACCGCGTAGGTCCTTATCTTCAAATTTCAAAAACAGATTCGTCCACTTCTATCGGACGGGGTGTCCACCCTTAGCGGACAGGCTCGCCATCTTTAGCCGGCGGGGTCTGCGTCACTAACCTCGCAGGTCCTTAGTCGCTGCAGCGATAACCTTTATCGGTTTTCCCTTTTTCCAAAAATTAAAGGATCGGTTTTCCCTTTTTCCAAAAATTAAAGGATTTCCGTTTTTCCAAAAAAGAACGATGAAATTGGTTTTCCCTTTTTCCCAAAAATTAAAGGATTGGTTTTCCGTTTTTCCAAAAAAGAACGATGTGCTGGATTTTCCTTCGTTTTACGTCCCATAAAAACAAGGGGGTTTTCTCGTTTAACTAGCCTTGAAAATGAGAATCTTTAAAAACATTTTTACCTCGTGGTTGGGCTTGGCCAGGCCCAATTACACTTTATAGCTTTGATTTCGAAAACATCTGTAGCTACTACCAATGACAAAGTGAGGGAGTTTCTACACTTCTTTAGATCCTTCCAATGACAAAGTGAGGAAGTTTCTATACTATCCGTTGACAAAATCCCAATGACACGTGAGGGATATGTCGACACTTCAAGTGATGACCCTTAAGTCAAATTTTATCACTCGGGGGCTCGTGAGACCCTCGCAAAAGCAGGTCACCATGGCTTGTGTGGCGCACTCCGTCTAGTACTTTGACCATCGTCTTATTCCAAGACTCAGTCAAAGTGGGGGCTAACTGTAGACACCTACTTTTGTCCCCATTCCCGAAAGGGAAGGTTCGATGATGAAAACGTAAATCTCCACTTGATAACGCATCTCCTATAAAATAACGAATCTCAATTCCCCTTTTCATTTCACCCGAAACCTGTTATTTATGAAAACCTGCTAAAAATAGTAACTGCCGTAATGGGTAGTTGTTAAAAGTGGCAAGTCATAAAAGATAGAAACCTGTCAGAATTAGGTGTTGCACTCCAACATAAATCCTAAATGAGATAGAAATTGCGAGAGAGTCCTATTCCTAATATGATTCGAAAGTAAGAGTCACGTATTAATTAAAATCCTAACGAGCCTAGAGTTCGTAACGGGCCCAGACGCATCCCGTCACAAGGTTAATATGCACTAAAGGACTCAATTAAATCTCAAATACTCCGGATTCTAGGAATCCGAATCTGACTAAGAAAAACAGCCCAGACCCTATTTTCAACGCCTGGCTCTGGGCGCCGAAATCTTCGGCGCCCAGGCCTGGGCGCTGAAAATACCTGGTACGTGTTTTTTCCTAATTCCTCGTGGATTAGAATTCTGCAATTCTATCTTTCCACGAACTCTTTCCTATAAATAGACCCTTAAGTTCGACGTGAAAAACACACAACACACAATTATATTCTGAGTATTAACTCTAAACCCCTAAGCCTAAGCCTCACGCTGCAAAACTGATCACGCGTTCTGTCGCAATCGATCCATAAATCGAACAGAACGTATCCCGTCCCATAATTTGAGATTCGTTAAATAAAAGGAGAAATAGCAAAGTTAAAGTGGTTAGTTTTCTGAGAACCGTAATGTGTCCCTTTTCCATGGTTTAATTGCTTTCCTCGCCCTTTTATGAACTGCTAAACTAACTAAAATCTGATTGTTCGATGACGCTTAATAAATATGAAATTTTTGGGAAATCGGATTATCATGCTAGGTCCCTTAAAACAATCTAAATTAGATAATCGCATTCGATCTAGTACTATATGTTGCATATTGATAAAATCAACTCAGATTAGTTTAATAGTTAACGCATGTCCCTTCAATTATTTATGCTGAGCTAGTAAGGATATCCTGCCTCTGGAGTTATCGAAGAGCGAGTACTCCTCTCGGTAGTTACAGTCCCCCGAACCCTCAATCTCTACCTTGCGGGTGTATATTGAGAGATCCCCACACCAGGGATCACAAGGGAACCTACGGCCGTCGTGGTCAAACATAATTGCACTCCCTTTATGTCACGATAACCGGGTTTTGTCAGTTTTTCTCATTGTCGTTAAAAACTGAATGGCGACTCATATATTACTAGTCAATTGGGTGTAAACTCACAGGAAATCCAATACACTTGATTTGACAAAAAGAAGCGTCACACCCACGAGGGACGAGGTCACGCATTAGCCTCGTGCTTTTTCGACCCCCTCACAACTAATATGACGGGGGGTTCCGAGACGTTAGTTCATGTTTCTTTGTTGGGATTGTCTCGGCCTGTTTACATCTTTCCTTACCGAGTCATGCGACAATACGACTTAAGGCAGACTATCCCATTTGCTGATACGATACTACCTAAAGTAGCGGTCTTTTCACGAGCACGGGTTCAAGCGTGGGCTAAGTATTATGCTGGCCTCCCGCGTTGGACCGTGACTACAGATGGCTTTGTGGGTCTTTCCGAGAATTATAAGTTTTGGAGTAGTTCCGATGATAAGGCTGTGAGAACTAAGGCTCGAAATGAAGAGCCGGCTGAACTTTTTATACCTCAAGGTAGGGCTAAGTATGAAAACCGTAATCCTGCTAACCCTCGCGACAATGGCCTTAAGACTGTGAAAGCTCGTCCTGATCGAAAGCGAAAGGAAATTCCTCCCCATTCCAGTTCTAGGCCTAAAAAGGTACCTAACATGAAGGGGCCTGCTGTTCCCAAAAGAAATGCAAGCTCTCACGGAGATCGTCGCCGGAATAATGTATGGGTTAGGAAAGTTCAGTCCCCAGTAGAACTAGTGGCTGATCGAATTGATGTCGATAATTTTTCCCCTACTATTGTTTGTGCCCTTGAGGCTGAGCGGGCTATAGCTGTTCAGACTGAAGATGTTTCTGAGGCCTTGGCATCCTTGGAAGTTAATGTCAAGGAGCCAGTTCTTATGGAGATCGACATAGGGGTAGCGCAGAAGCCTGTGGGGGTGGACCCTGCGAACATTGCCCTCTACAAAACTCTATTTGATGATCCGAAAGAACTCGAGTAGTGTAGTTCTTGCTAGGGTGTATGGGGTGTAGGTGCTCTTTATTTATTTCAGTTGTGTTTGTTTTTCATTCCTTAGCACTTTTGTTTTCCTTCTTATTATTTTTAAATATTAATAAAGGCGTAATTATATTTTTCTTGTTTCTTTGCTTTCTTGTTCTCGCTTTGCTTCTCTTTTTTATTCGCTCATTTCCAATACTTATGCACATTATATATTTTTTGATTGGACCGAATCCATAAGTAGGATTGCCTACGTATCCTTGTTAAATAACTTTAACTTAGAATCAGGTCGCGCGTAGTTCTAGCGAGAATGAATTCTAGGATGCCGAATTTGATAAGTATGTTTTGAGATGGAAACATATTATTTGAAACGGTAGAATAGGCAAAGTTTATTTTAACCTCCTGCTTTGCCGTAAGTCGAAATTTGCTTTATGATTTTGTTTGAGTACATGTATTTTGCGCATCGTTTTTTCATGTGTTTTTTTTTTGTGGTATGTATATCTGAATACGTGAACACGTGCTGTACCCCCCCAAGTGTTTGTTATTTTTCCGTGTATGTGCGGATAAAATGACGAGCACTCCTGGGTAAACTTCGGCAAGCAGAGAGTTTCAACGCCCAGACTGGGGCGTTAATGATTTCTGGTGTGATTTTTGGTGTGTGCTTCTTTTCTTTCACATGTTTCTTGCTTTTATTTCTTTTTCTTTGTTTTGTTTTACTTTTTATTCGTCAAAAATCAATTTTGACACTATTTCAGAAGCTTTTTGGACTGTTAGCGTGAGATGCATTTTCGTCCGGATTAATTTTATCTATTCGTGACTCAAAACGACTTTGAGAATGGAGTTTGGGTGCAAAAGATGTGAAGATCTTTGTGTAGGGATTTTGGGTGGGTTGAGGTGCGTGTTGTTAATGAAGGGTATGGTGGGGTTACGTTTTATTAATTTTCTTTTTAAGCAACATTTGCACTTGTTTTGGATTTGATTTCCTTTGGTTTCTTTGGGTTGCACGGGTTAGACCCTTATATGTTTTGGAAATATGATGGGGATGGTGTGGTTTATTTCGGGGCTTTCGGGGATGGGTTTCGATGTCACGATTCAAGACCGAGTGGGCCTTGTTATTGGGCCTAGAGTGGGCCACTTCCTTTGCAAGTATGATAAGTGTTTATTAAATGTTGGAATAAAAGTTTTTAGGAGAAAATTTACGCCTTTATTAATTTGGAAAGTAAGGAAAACACACTGAAATAAATTAGCCTATATTCTAAGGGGTCTTAGGACCATCTCTAGAGCTTTATTTTTTCTATCATCTAAAGAACTACTAGGCGTTTTGCTAAAATGCTCTCTATGGCTCAAGCCTTGGGTTTAGTCTCATAGAACTTTGGTCCTTCGCCTGTACTCATCTTGAATTCTATTCCCTTTGCATTGACCCACTGATATGTCTTCACCCATCCGTTCTCAGTCTCTTCTGGTGTTGATGTAGGAGTGATTAACCGGGTTGGATTGAAACCTTCATCTTGCAGGGCTAGGGTGGTTATTACAGTCTCGTCCTCCATAGGCCTCGATTCGTTAAACAATGTCCATAGAGCTTGGTTGTTTAATATTTTAGCTATTTCAGTCTTGGTGAGGTGGGGTGCCTCATCCATAGTATGACAGTCATGGAAAATCTCAAATCCGGGTTTTAGCAGGCCATTCAGAACAAAGGGTTCAGAAAAGTCGCAACATGGGTGTTCTTCTCCTTCTCGGACAAACATACCGTTAAGGGTTCTTTGGTATGGGGGAAGAAGGGTGGCTTGTTTTGTCTTGGCTAGCTTAAGGCGTAGCCTAGACAAGTGGTCAGCAATATCTTCCTCCGTTGGTGTATAGCCTAGACCAAAGGGAGTAGTTTTGTTGGGTGGGGGATGGAACATGTTGTTCTTGTTCCTTATGCCCAATGGAGTTCCCGGGAAATAGCCTTGAGCTAGCAATATTTTAGGGATGACCTGGGACGCTCGCGGGTCTAGAAATGCTAAATTGTAGTCCTCAATTACTTGGATGACTTCATCCACTTGAAAACCGTAAAGGTCTTCTGCAGCATCGGTCGTTCCGACCATAGTACAACTGATGTCGAGAGGAGGGGCGCGTATTTCCAGAATTACCCCGTTATGGTTAAGTTTAACCATCTGGTGCAAGGTAGAAGCCACACCTCCTAAGTCATGGAGCCAAGGGCGCCCTAAGAGGAGGTTGAAAGTGGGCTTGATGTCAATTATCTGAAACTCCGTGGTGCGTGCCACAGGCCCGGTTTGTATTGTGAGGTTGAATTTTCCCAACACAGGCCTTCGAGAGTTATCATAGGCTCGCACCCCTTGCGTGGAGGTTTGGAAGTCATCATTTCCTAGCCCCAAGCAATGGGCGGTTCACAATGGGCAAACATTTACCGCTGAACCGTTATCTACGGGTGCTAGGGAGATGTTTTGTCCTTTGCATCCAACCACTAGATAGAGAGCCTTATTGTGGGCGCCTCCTTCTTTAGGTAAGTCTTTGTCAGTAAAAACTATTGCTTTTTCCTCAACATCTCTCGTGACGTGGTTAACCAAAGAGTCAGGTGTGATGTCCGTAGGGACTGACATGAGGTCGAGTGAGCGAATAAGTTTTTCACGATGTTCCTTTGAAGTGCACATGAGATCCCAGATGGTAATCTCGGCTTTAGTTCTTTTTAGTTGCTTCAAGAGAGGATTTTCGATGACTTCTGCGATGGTGGTGTGCCGCATGTTTTCAGGAGTCTGTCTGACTGGGATGTCGTCCACGGGAGGTGGGCGAATATCCTGTTGGTATACCCTTCCGGACCGAGTGAGATTGTCAACTTCGGGCTCTTGAGGGATGGTGTCAATGGGAGCATGCCTGGGCCAAGTTTCAGTAAAAATGTCCTGGCCCGATACTTGGGACAGGTAGATATCTTCAGCATCATCATCCCACACACCGCACACTTCTCTCTCGATTTGATCCATAGGGACCATGGCGAGTGGTGCACCTTGGGGCGTAATATACACCGTAAGGTCAAAGTTCATATTTTCTGGTTGATCGAGAGAGATGTGACAAGAGCCGAGTGGGCTCTTGTTGTTGTTGGGTTTGCCAACGTTAGGGAGAGGTATTATTTCATCCTCTATCATATCCTGGATCGTGTTTTTTAGATTCCAGCAGTTTTCAGTATTATGCCCATTTCCTTGATGGAACTCGCAGCGGGCGCCCTCGACCCAGTATTTATTTTTGAATGAAGGGTCGGGTGTGGGGCCTATGGGCCTTAGTTTTCCTTGTTTGGTTAGTCTTTGGAAGGCTTGTACTAGAGTCGACCCGAGTGGGGCAAACATTCGGTCTCGGGTCCACCTCCCGGGGCTCCTTCGGGTTGGGGTTTCTTCTACGGCGTGGACCTCTTGGGCTTGAGGCGTGTGGCCCATGTTGTAGGTATTACTTTTGTATGCAGGCTTGCTTTGTACTGTTTTTGTGAGGTCATCCTCGATCTTTATTCCTACATCGTAAACCCTCTTGAAGGTATCAAGGCCCAAGTATCTAAGATGTTCCTTATAAGCTGGGTCTAGGTTGTTGACCAATTCAATTCAATTTGGACCAATTCAATTTCAGGAGGCCTATTGATTAGTTGAGCCGCTTGGTCCCTCCATCTAGCGAAGTAGGTCGTGAAACCTTCATTTTTCTTTTGGAAGAGGACTTCTAGCTCGCGCATGGTGACTTGAAAATCCATGTTCGACGAGTATTGTTGATTAAGACATTGACAAAGTCCTCCCAAGTGGGGAAGAGCTTAGGGTCCTGGTGGTAGTACCATTTGAGTGGCACGGGTTCCAAGGACAAAGGAAAGGCATGCAGATACATGGACTTGTCCACACCTTTCAAGTTCATGGCATTCACAAAGCTCAAGAGATGATCACGGGGATTGTCCGTGGCTTTGAACTTCGGTAAGTCGGATGAACTAAACTTTTCCGGTAGTTTACCGGGAAAATGTTCAGGATCGAGGGAGAAATACTTGCTCCCCATAGTTTGCTGCAGAACCATTTTTCGATCTTCTTCTCATTATCGAGGTCATGTTTGGCTTGCGCAGCCGCTAAGGATTCGTTTTCCATTTTCAGTTGATTCATAAGTAGGGTCATTTGGGCCATTTGGTCCCGCAGCTCTTCCATGGACATGTTTGAGGGTGCGAATCGAGGTTGGGGAATCGGAGATCCTTGAAAGGGGGAGTGACGGATGGAGCTTGGAGTTGCTAAACCTTGTGTTGGTGATGTATCTTCGAGACGTACTAACCTTTGATTTTCAGATCGACGCCAAGTGGAAGAACCAGCCCTATGCATAAGACAAGCTAAAGTTTAGGCCCAAAGTTAAGCATTACTTAGTCTAGACTTTTGACTCTTCCTATTGGTTTTCTATTCTCACTCTCGTTGGTACATTTTGGCTATTCTTCTGGTCATTCTTTAGATTTTCGAAACACTTGCCCGCGTGACATTCAAAGTTATATTAACTGGCATGCTTGGTTTTGGTGCCGAACATTATCGTCATAGGAGAATGACGACGCAAGGAGTTATTTATTTTATAAGTCGTTCTTAGAATTGAGTGCCTTTTCCATACGTCCTCGTAGCAAATTTGTTACGAATTTTTTATTGCTACGTATATTTTGTGCGCGGGCACCGAAGCTGCGGTGCCTGGCCCAAAGGCCAAGCAGCAGCTTCAGCGCCCAGCAAGGGCGTTGAAATAATTGGCGCCCAGCCAGGGGCGCTGAAAATGCGTCCTTGACTGGTACTCGTATTCTGTTCGTCTATTTTTTTCCGCACATACGACTTAATTTTGCGTGCTTGCCCAATAACGTCCTTTGCGCGTTATGCAGCGTCGTGGGATCCGTTACAGGCCGTCTTAGGCGTCGCTTATTTTTGTCGCGATCGCCCGGGACTGCGGGACATGTATTTAGGTATAACTCTTTGGCCAATTGGTGTTTATGAATGTTTGGGCAATTTTTAGGGTCGTCGGTTTTCTAGCGTTATTTGTCACACACAATCACAACACAATCACGTAATTCGCTACACATAACTAACATTACAACATGAAGCAAAAATAACATGTCACGTAGTTTATGATAGGCTTCTATGGGTAATATTTGCGCCGACTTGGTACCGCTTCTATCATAGATCCAACACATGCCCCGGTCGAGGTAGTGCATTCAACAGACGAATTTCGTCCCAAGAGGCCAATCACGATGTAAGCCAAGGGGGCATGCACCAATGAGAGGGACCTTAGTGGGCGAGCGATTGGGTTTGGGACGGGTGTACTACTAGCGAAAAGTGCCGAGTGGACAACATTTGAAGCATATGCACCCCCCGGTTGGCGATGGGTATCCTTAGTCCCAACTCCCGAGATGAAACATGCCAAGGGAGCCGAGATTCGTTATGCTGTTCTGCCCGTTCACATTCATATGATGATTTTCAGGTCGTCCCAACTTGATAAGGAAATAAACGCGGAGTAGGATCGTTTCACCCTTCGGCTATTTTGATTACCTACGAGCAAGAGTATTTCATTAACGTTCCCCAGTGGAGTCGCCACTGTAAGGGGGTCGAAAAAGCACGAGGCTAATGCATGACCTCGTCCCTCGTGGGCGTGACGTCGTCAGATCAAGTGTAGATAGGTTTCCTGTGAATTGTCACCCAATGGACTAGTAATATAGGAGTCGCCATTCAGTTTTTAACGACAGTGAGAAAAACTGACAAAATCCGGTTATCGTGACATAAAGGGAGTGCAATTATGTTCGACCACGACGGCCATAGATTCCCTTGTGATCCCTGGTATGGGGATCGGTCAACGTACACCCGCAGGGCAGAGATTGAGAGTTTGGGGGACTGTAACTACCGAGAGAAGTGCTCATCGATAACTCTAGAGGCAGGTTATCCTTACTAGCTCAACATAAATAATTGAAGGGACATGCGTTTAAACTATTAAACTATTCTGAATTGATTTTAGCAATATGCAACACATAATACTAAATCGATCGTGATTATCTTATTTAGGTTGATTTAAGGTACCTAGCATGATAATTCAATTGTCCGAGGTATTATCTTATTAGGCGTGATAGATCAATCAAGTTAATAGTTTGACAATTTTATAAAAGGGTGATGAAAGCGATTAAATCATATGAAGGACACATTACAACGCACCCTTGAGAGGTGCGTTACGGTTCTCAGAAAACTAACCACTTGGCTTTGCTATTTCTCCTTTTATTTAACGAATCTCGGGTTTCTAAGCAATGTTCCAGTATTTAGGCTTAATTCATCAGCTACAAGGGACAGGATGCGTTCTGTTCGACTTTTGGGTCGATTGCGACAGAACGCCGGATCAATTTCGCAGCGTGAGGCTAGGCTTAAGGCTAGAGTCGATCAATACTCAGGTTATGGAATTGTGTGTTGTGTTCACGCCGGTTTTGAGGATGTATTTATAGGAAAAGAGGTTGTGGAAAGATAGATTTTTAGAATACGAATCCAAAAAGAATTCGGAGACGACACGGCCCCAAGTATTTTCAGCGCCCAGGGCTGGGCGCCGAAGATTTCGGCGCCCAGACCCAGGCGTTGAAAATAGGATCTGAGCCGAGCCTTTTTGTCAGATTTGGACTCTTAAACACGGAGCTTTTGAGACTTATCCGAGTTTCTTAGTTCGTATTAACTTATGACGGAATGCGTCTGGGCCCGTTACAAACTCTAAGTTTGTTAGGAATTTAATTAATACGTAACTCTTATTTCCGAATTATAGCAGGAATGGAATTCCTTTTGCCAATTCTATCTCTTTTAGGACTTATGTTGGAGTGCAACACCTAATTCTGACAGATTTCTATCTTTTATGACTTTGCCACTTTTAACAACTACTTCTTACGGCAGTTACTATTCTTAGCAGGTTTCTATAAATAGCAGTTTTGGCTTAAATGAAAGGGTGATTGAGATTCGTTATTTTATAGGAGATGCGTCGCCAAGTGGAGATTTACGTTCTCATCATCGAACCTTCCCTTTCAGGAATGGGGACAAAAGTAGGTGTCTACAGTACTGCATAAAATGAGTTATATGAGCCAATTTCAGTATCATCCAAGATGCAAAGAGCTCAAACTCACTCACCTTTGTTTTGCTGATGATCTTATTCTCTGTTGCAAAGGTGAATTTCAATCTGTATACCTCATTTTGCAAGCTTTCAAGTTGTTCTCTGCTTCATCTGGTTTGAAGGCAAATCAGCAGAAATCTTCCATCTATTGTCATGGTATGAGTAATGATGTCATTCAGAGAATCATTGATGTTTCTGGTTTTACCAGAAGTCAATTGCCTTTCAATCATCTTGGTGTTCCCATTTGTGCTAAGAGAATATCTGTTGCTCAATGTGGAATGCTAGTAGACAAGATGACAGCTAGGATTAAGATGTGGAGCACTAGGAATTTGTCTTATGTGGCTAGAATGCAACTTATCAATTCAGTTCTGTTGAGCTTACATATGTATTGGGCACAAATATACATTTTGCCTATGAATGTTTTACAAGAGATCACTAAGGTATGCATGGCCTTTCTGTGGAGTGGTTTTGCTTATAGCTCTAAGCCTAGCAATGTTGCTTGGCATAATACCTGCAGTAGTAAGCAAACAAGTGGCTTAGGCTTTAGAGATGTTGTTCTTTAGAACACCGCCAGCATGGGTAAATATGTGTGGGCTTTAGCTACCAAACAAGATAATGTTTGGGTTAGATGGTTGACTTCTGTGTATTTAAAGAATGGGGAATGGTGGGGATACCAGCTAGGCAATAGTGCAAGCTGGTATTGGAAGAAGATATGTGAAGTGAAAGAGTTACTGAAGCAAGTTTATTCTGAGAGTGAGTTCAGTAATATGCCTCATTATTCAGTGAAGCAGGTGTATGAGAAATTAGCAGATGATAAGCCTAAAGTTCACTGGGATGGACTGGTGTGGAATAGACTCAATACCCCAAAGCATAGATTTATTGCTTGGCTTGCAATTCAGGCTAGACTCTAAACTACAGCTAAGCTTGCAAAAATAGGGATTAGTGCTTATGCTAGTTGCCTGATTTGTGGTCAGGGTGATGTGAGGGGGTCGAAAAAGCACGAGCCTAATGCGTGACCTCGTCCCTCGTGGGTGTGACGTTTCTTTTTATCAAATCAAGTGTAATTGGATTTCCTGTGAGTTTACACCCAATTGACTAGTAATATAGGAGTCGCCATTCAGTTTTTAATGACAATGAGAAAAACTGACAAAACCCGGTTATCGTGACATAAAGGGAGTGCAATTATGTTTGACCACGACGGCCATAGGTTCCCTTGTGATCCCTGGTGTGGGGATCTCTCAACATACACCCGCAAGGTAGAGATTGAGGGTTTGGGGGACTGTAACTACCGAGTGGAGTACTCGCTCTTCGATAACTCCAGAGGCAGGATATCCTTACTAGCTCAGCATAAATAATTGAAGGGACATACGTTAACTATTAAACTAATCTGAGTTGATTTTAACAATATGCAACACATAATACTAGATCGATCGCGATTATCTGATTTAGGTTGCTTTAAGGGACCTAGCATGATAGTTCAATTTCCCAAAATATTATCTTTATTAGGCGTGATAGAACAATCAGATTTAATTAGTTTAACAGTTTATAAAAGGGCAAGGAAAGAAATTAAATCATGGAAAAGGGGCACATTACGACGCACCCTTGAGAGGTGCGTCACGGTTCTCAGAAAACTAACCACTTTGACTTTGCTATTTCTCCTTTTATTTAACGAATCTCAAGTTACGGGCTTTATTCTTCAGGTACAAGGGACAGGATACGTTCTGTTCGATTTTTGGATCGACTGCGACAGAACGCGTGATCAATTTCGCAGCGTGAAGCTTAGGCTTAGGGGTTGGAGTCAATACTCAGAATACGAATTGTGTGTGTTCCTTTCACGTCGAATTTGGGGCTATATTTATAGAAAAGAGTTCGTGGAAAGATAGAATTGTAGAGCTCTAATCCAAGAAGAATTAGGAGATAACACGTCCCAGGTATTTTCAGCGCCCAGGGCTGGGCGTCGAAGATTTCGGCGCCCAGAGCCAGGCGTTGAAAATAGGGTCTGGGCCGTTTTCTTTGTCAGATTTGGACTCTTATAATCCGGAGTGTTTGAGACTTACTTGAGTCTTTTAGTGCGTATTAACTTTATGACGGAATGCGTCTGGGCCCGTTACGAACTCTAGGCTCGTTAGGATTTTAATTAATACGTAACTCTTATTTTCGAATCATATTAGGAATAGGATTCCTCTTGCAATTTCTATCTCATTTAGGATTTATGTTGGAGTGCAACACCTAATTCTGACAGGTCTCTATCTTTTATGACTTGCCACTTTTAACAACTACCCATTACGGCAGTTACTATTTTTAGCAGGTTTCCATAAATAGTAGGTTTCTATAAGTAGCAGGTTTCGGGTGAAATGAAAAGGGTGATTGAGATTCTTTATTTTATAGGAGATGCGTTGCCAAGTGGAGATTTATGTTCTCATCATAGAACCTTCCCTTTTGAAATATATATTTTCTTTCGAGCCCCCAAGAATTCGTGCTTGATGGTCATTTCTTGTCAAAGAGATTCCTTGGGGAAACGCATTTTGTGATGTCCTTGATTGTGTTTAGGACCGTGCTCGTAAGTGCGAGCGATTTTTATAGTGGTGAGCTACTCTTAACAAAGCCGTGAGGTGCGACTTTCAGTAAAGAAATCGGCAATTTACGAGTCGAATGGATACGACAAGGCCCTATAGCTGTCAGGGCTTCTTTCGGGCCTGGGCTCATTTTCGGCGCCCAGGCCTGGGCGTTAGAAATAACTCACGCCCAAGTGGGGCGTTGAAAATGTTGTTTGGGCTAGTCTTTTGATGACACAGTTGGCCTCTTGTTCATTCGTTTATTTCACTTGGAAGTTCTATGTATTCTCTTCTCTTTTGTTTTACTTTATTTTTAGAACGTGATGATTTTCTCGAGAAGCCGTAGCCGATTGGTGGACTACGGTGCTTGTCCCTTTGGGGCGATTATTTAAAGGAACTGTCCCTCTTTAAGGTGTACAGTTATTGCAATAGTTGGGCGAGTCTATATGGCCGGAGGAACATACCTTGAGGCGTAAGACTTTGATCGCTCTTGTATATATTTTTCCTTTTGAACGCGTTCGTGAATGATGATATGTATGTGCGAACGAGCGTTCATAGAATGGCCGTTGTGTGCGGTCCATTAATCAGTTCGCTTGAATCATATTTTTTTTTTTGAGCAATGACTGATTTTGAATAGTTTGCTTAGAAGCTTGATAGGGTTCAGGCCCATTCATGAAGTGGGCTCAAGCATCGTGCCCTTTCGATCGTTCAAACATTTGCTTCGAGATTTTTTATTTTGTTATGGTCGTTTCGTAGCTTGGAGCCCTCAAGTATGCATGTTGGGATTCTTCCTTTTGGCGTACGATTTTTGTAGGTTCTTTCGAGAAATATGCCTTGGGGTTCCGCTCGTGTAGGTGCGAGCTTTCCCTTCCGTGGTAGGTAATATTTCGCTATCTTTAATCCTTAATGTAGGAGTCGTGGGGCTTGCATTTTTAATTTGGGCGATAAGTAGTCTTAGCCTCTTTTACACATGCTCTTTGGTCGTGCCCGCATTAGTGCAATATGCCTTACTCTTTTTTTTTTAGACTTGTACCGTGGGATGGTTGAACTTATGGTGCGACGTAGGCTTGTGTGGCCTAACCGCATGTATTAGAACATTTCTCCAGGTGTTGGGATATCATTATTATTTTTTGCATTGGAGTACTTCATCACGCCTCGTTCAGGTGCTCGAACAAGTGTAGCACCTTCTGCGTGGGTGTGCACGGCTTATTACTTCGTTCGATGCGGGGATTCATAGATGTTTCTTTCTTGTTTTTATATCTGGGAAAAATTTGGCAGGCAGAAATATTCAGCGTCCAGGCTGGGGCGTCAAAGATATCGGCGCCCAGCTCTGGGCGTTGAAAATGATTTCTGGGCAGAATTTGACAGTTTTTATCCTTGCTTTTTCTTTCGCTTTTGCTTTGGAACGACGTAGACTGTGTAACAGGCGCTTTATAGGGCGAGCTTTATGTGAAGTAGTTCGATCGGAGTTTTGGTGACTCGCGATTTTCAGTTACCCTTGTTAGTGGGGTGACTTTATATATTCTAAGTAGTGCTTTAGAATTTGGGAGGGGTTGTAGCCATTCTAAGGTTCGTTTTACACGATTAAAGCTTAGGATTGTGCCCCTATGACGTGTGTATAGCATTATCGTCGAGAATTTGCGATAAAATCATCATTTTGAGCATTTTTAGAATGTTTTTCTCAAGCCCCCAATTGTAGCTACGGGATTGGCTTGGTGCTATAATGCTTGACATACGTTTTTGTGCATTCATGGTGACATGGATCATGAATAGTTTGAACCAGACTCGTTTAGTGCGAGGTACGTTCGAGTAGTGATTTGCTACTTCTCTTGTAAATGTCGTATTGTGCGACATTGCCATGGTCAAGGTAGTCACATGTTGAAGTGTGCCTTGACCAAAAGCTAGGTGCCTTTCTTTACCCATAATCATATTTAGAATTTTTTTTTGACTCACTTGCAACATCGAGATAAACGCATACTTAGCTTAAACCAACGACACTTTATTATGTTCGAAGAAGTCTTTGAAAATTATTTGAAATCCGAGTCCTACTGTGTACAATCCGAGGTGTCCTAGGTAAGTTGACTTATAGAAGGGTTCGTACAGGATTACATGAGTGAATCAAAATACTGGTACGGTTTTTGGAATGATGTCTAAGGATTTGCTGGAAGCCAGGGTGCAGGCGTCAAGATATACTTGTACCCGTTTGGCATATGCTTCAGGCTTTTAGGGCCATCTTTTCCAGAATTGAGGGAATATAAACCGTTTTCAAATTGACATAGATTTACTTGGTGTATGTCTGCACAAAAGGTCAAGGTATACTTAGTTCTTTCCCTAGCTCTTTCATTTCAATTTTTAGCCCCCGGTTGCTGTTATGTCTTCCCATTAATGATGCTTTCAGATTTCGATTTTAGATGCCCGTGTCATATGTATGAGTAGGGTGAGCCTTGGTTAAGTGCCAAGTCCAATTGAGAATGTCTGATTTTTTCTCGAAGGGGATTCGCAAGCATTTGAATTACCATGAACGGGTGCCCTGAGTTCGAAGGAACGATGGGGCGACGCCGTAGAACAACCCTCTTTATTGCAAGCTTACTGCCTTTACTACTTGTTGGCGATTATGACTGTGTCTAGTGGTGAAAGAAGGTCTTTAAGTGAGTTACTTTGCTTTAGGAGGGTCAAGTCGAGTACTTTAGAGGTCATGGATGTTCGCGCTAGCCCCCATTCAATTGAGGCAAAGCGATCTTTTGAGTATTGGCTAAGTGCCTAGGAGTGTGAGTGCTCTTTCTGGCAAGGGTACGTGCCCTTATTTATTTTTCAATGTGTGCTTATTTTGGCATCTTGATGACTTGGATTCTTCCTTTGACTTAAATTTTTCTTTCGACTTGGATTGCAAGTAATTAAATTTCAATAAGGGACTCTATTTCTTATTCTTGTTATTCTATAGGCTCTAACATCTTTGCAAATTGGTTGGACCGAATCATGGATTTCCTACGTATCCGCCTTAAATAGATTTAATTTGGAATCAGGTCTTGCGTAGTTCTTAGGCAGAAAATAGTTTCTTAGAATGCCGAATTCGATAAGTATGTTCTGAGGTGGAAACATATTATTTGAAACGGTAGAATAAGTGAAGTTTATTATTATTTTAATCTGCTGCCGTGCCGTAAGCCAAAAATTTGTTTTATATTTTTTTTGATTGAGTACATGTATTTCTTTGGTGGTACGTATATCTGAATACGTGCTGTACCCCCCCAAGTGTTCGTTATTGTTCCGTGTATGTGCGGATAAAATGACGAGCACTTCTGGACAAATTTTAGCAAGCAGAGAGATTCAGCGCCCAGGCTGGGGCGCTAAAGGTTTCGGCGCCCAGATGTGGGCGCTGAAAATGTTTTCTGGGCGGATCTTTTTTGGTGCGCTAAATGCTTCTTTTTCTTTTTAGACGAACTTTTAAAGGCGCTTTGCAAAGTTTGCTTTTTTATCATTTATTATTTTTTTGTACTTTTCATTTGTCTTCTTTTTTTATTCGCGACTCAAGACGGATTGAAAGATGGGTTGAATGAGATAGGATAATTTGTATAGGTATTGGTCAAGCATGAGGATCATATCTGCTAGGACCCACAATTTCCAGCCTCGTGCTAGTGTCATGAGTTTACATCAACCAAGGCCAATGAGCAGCATGGGGACGGCTCAAGGATGTATCCAAACAAGTTATATGGTCATTATACTAATGGTGGTGTAAGAGCAGGTTTGGGCTTTGGAAATAATGGGTATGACGCACGTGTCAATGGCCGTACCTGGTTTGCACTTGACAACAAGTTCAAGAACAAGAGTCGAGGTAATGGTTTCTTGGGTTATGACAATGAGAACATGGATGGGTTCAATGAGCTGAACAGGGGCCCCAGAGTGAAGGCGTCTAAGAACATAAGGATTGGAAAGGGTAGACATCGTAGAATTTTATGTAGTTTTTGTGGCATGATTTGGATTGGTTGACTCAATTCTTTTCCTTCGTTTACTTGGGTGAATGTTGCACTTTGGGAGGTACGGGATAAGTATTCCATGGCTCGCTCTTTTCGCTCTCCCTTTTCTTTTTCTCTTTTTTTCTTTTTGCTTGGGATTTCTCCCCAACATAAATCCTTCAAATTTTTTTATTTGGGCTAAAAGGTAGATGGTTGTGGTCTTTGAGTCACGAGGCGAGACTGAGTGAGCCTCGTTTGGTAGGCCTATAGTGGACCTATAATTTTAGTAGGCCTAGGGTGGACCTTTAATTTTAGTAGGCCTAGGGTGGACCTTTAAATTGTCTTACTTTGCAAGCGTATTTGGTCGTTCCTTGAAATGTGCAAATAGCGTAGATTCGAAATCTTGTTTTCACCTTATTGAAATTTAACGAAAGAATTACATCGAATAATTTTTTACAGTTTTCGGGATTTAATTGGAAGTTGTGATTTAGACTCGAACTTTCATTAATTTTTCTTATTATAACCCGTGTAGGAATATAAGGAGGTGGCCTAGACTCAAAATAATGACGTGGCGTAAGCCTATAATACTTGACCCAGCGACTCTCAGACTTAGGCTAATTGGACCATTACTTTCATTGGTTGACACTTTAGATTTTAACCCTTGGGTGTTCATTTGTCATGCGCCATTTTGCTTAATGTTGGCAAGGTAGTTAATTGGGGAGATCGAATTTTCATTTTTGCAAGACTAGAATCATTAGTGCGGCTTCTCTCTTAGTGTGTATTGCTTTACCCCAATGGTAGCCTTATGGCATGCCGATTTGGGTATTTTCATGGTTTGTCATGTTGCATTCATGGAAAATCTATTAGTCCGTATTTAGGAATACTTCAAGGGGCGAGTGGCTCGAGAGGACTATGATAGTCGTGACCCAATGTGATCATAAGCCTTGAGGCCATTAATTTTTTGCCAATGGTATTGACACCTTAGGTTCACTTTGGGGGTTGTGCGACTATGGAGAAATGATTTTCAGAATGTGACTGTTTCCACTTTGCAAATACTATAATATATTCTTCTTGTTGGTGAGAGAGAGTATTGAGGCCGTAGATTCTTAGCAAGGGATGACAATTACATATGGGTGCTTATTGATTTAAATGTTAGAAAGGGAGACTCAATATGGTTTAACCTTTTAACTTGCAGAACGACACCAAGCATTAGGATCGATTCTATGGATAAGACAACTAAGACTTAGGATTTAGATTGTACTTTGGCATAGCCTAGTCTAGACTCGGATTTACTTATTTTTCATTTGAACATTATTTTTTTCTTTGAAAACTTTATTCGAACATCATTTTTTGAATACTTTGCCCATGTGACATCCAAGGTTATTAGCATGCTCGGTTTTGGTGCCGGACATTGTCGTCGTAGGAGGCCTAACAACGACACAAAGAGTTATATTTTTTTTATAAGTCGTTTTTAGAATCGAGCGCCTTTTTCATACGCCCTCGCAGCAATTTTCACGAATTTTCTTTTACTGCTACGTATTTTTTATGCTCCAGGCACCAACTTCAGCACCCAGCGGTGGGCGTGAGAAATATTGGCGCCAAGCCAGGGGCGCTGAAAATGCATCCCTGACTGGTGCTCGTATTCTGTTCGCGTATATGTTTTGTATATGCGACTTAATTTTGCGTGCTTGCCTAATAACGTCCTTTACGCGTTACATCGTTTTGTGGGATTCGTTACGGGCCATCCCGAGCGTCGCTTATTTTTGTGGAGATCGTTCGGGTTTGCGGAACACGTATTTTGGTATAACTCTTTGGCCAATTGGTTTATGAATGTTTAGGGAAACTTTTATGGTCGTTGGATTTCTAGCATTATTTGTCACACACAATCACATATTTCGTTACACATAACTAACATTACATCATCAGGCAAGATATAATATGTCATGAAGTTTATGATAGGCTTCTATGGGTAGTGTTTACGCCGGCTTGGTACCGCTTCTATCGCAGATCCAACACATGCCCCGGTCGAGGTAGTGCCTTCAACAGACGAATTTCGCCCAAGAGGCCAATCACGATGTAAGCCAAGGGGGCATGCACCAATGAGAGGGACCTAGTGGGTGAGCGATTGGGTTTGGGACGGGTGTACTACTAGCGAAAGTGCCGAGTGGACAACATCCGAAGCGTATGCACCCCCCGGTTGGCGATGGGTATCCTTAGTCCCAATTCCCGAGATGAAACATCCAAGGGAGCCAAGATTCGTTATGCGGTTCTGCCCGTTCACATTAATATGCTGATTTTCAGGTCGTCCCAACTTGATGGGGAAATAAACGCGGGGTAGGATCTTTTCACCCTTCGGCTATTTTGATTACCTACGAGCACGAGTATTTCCTTCACTATCCCCAGTGGAGTCGCCACTGTGAGGGGGTCGAAAAAGCACGAGGCTAATGCGTGACCTCGTCCCTCGTGGGTGTGCCGTTTCTTTTTGTCAAATCAAGTGTAATTGGATTTCCTGTGAGTTTACACCCAATTGACTAGTAATATAAGAGTCGCCATTCAGTTTTTAACGACAATGAGAAAAACTGACAAAACCCGGTTATCGTGACATAAAGGGAGTGCAATTATGTTTGACCAAGACGGCCATAGGTTCCCTTGTGATCCCTGGTGTGGGGATCTCTCAACATACACCCGCAAGGTAGAGATTGAGGGTTCGGGGGACTGTAACTACCGAGAGGAGTACTCGCTCTTCGATAACTCTAGAGGCAGAATATCCTTACTAGCTCAGCATAAATAATTGAAGGGACATGCGTTAACTATTAAACTAATCTGAGTTGATTTTAACAATATGCAACACATAATACTAGATCGATCGCGATTATCTGATTTAGGTTGCTTTAAGGGACCTAGCATGATAGTTCAATTTCCCAAAATATTATCTTTATTAGGCGTGATAGAACAATCAGATTTAATTAGTTTAACAGTTTATAAAAGGGCGAGGAAAGCAATTAAATCATGGAAAAGGGACACATTACGACGCACCCTTGAGAGGTGCGTCACGGTTCTCAGAAAACTAACCACTTTGACTTTTCTATTTCTCCTTTTATTTAACGAATCTCAAGTTACGGGCTTAATTTTTCAGCTACAAGGGACAGGATACGTTCTGTTCGATTTTTGGATCGATTACGACAGAACGCGTGATCAATTTCGCAGCGTGAGGCTTAGGCTTAGGGGTTGGAGTCAATACTCAGAATATGAATTGTGTGTGTTCCTTTCACGTCGAATTTGGGGCTATATTTATAGAAAAGAGTTCGTGGAAAGATAGAATTGTAGAGCTCTAATCCAAGAAGAATTAGGAGAGAACACGTCCCAGGTATTTTCAGCGCCCAGGGCTGGGCGTCGAAGATTTCGGCGCCCAGAGCCAGGCGTTGAAAATAGGGTCTGGGCCGTTTTCTTTGTCAGATTTGGACTCTTATAATCCGGAGTGTTTGAGACTTGTTTGAGTCTTTTAGTGCGTATTAACTTTATGACGGAATGCGTCTGGGCCCATTACGAACTCTAGGCTCGTTAGGATTTTAATTAATACGTAACTCTTATTTTCGAATCATATTAGGAGTAGGATTCCTCTTGCAATTTCTATCTCATTTAGGATTTATGTTGGAGTGCAACACCTAATTCTGACAGGTCTCTATCTTTTATGACTTGCCACTTTTAACAACTACCCATTACGGCAGTTACTATTTTTAGCAGGTTTCCATAAATAGCATGTTTCTATAAATAGCAGGTTTCGGGTGAAATGAAAAGGGTGATTAAGATTCGTTATTTTATAGGAGATGCGTTGCCAAGTGGAGATTTATGTTCTCATCATCGAACCTTCCCTTTCGGGAATGGGGACAAAAGTAGGTGTCTACAGGTGATGAGATTCATGATCACTTATTCTTCAGGTCTCCCTATAGTAACATGTGTATGATGGAAATGAAGAAGTGGATGGGTTTGCAATGTGGTAACAAATTGCACCACATTTTTAGAAGCATCAGTCACAGTAGAAGGTCCAAGTTCAGAAAACAGGTTGTTTTTGCAGCTGTAGTGGCTCTTGTGTATCTGATCTGGAAGTGCAGGAATACAAGTTATTGGGAGCACACTTTTCCTACTGTCAACAGCACAATCAGTAGCATGGAACAAGTTGTAAAAAATAGAATACAAGCAATGTTACCTAAGAGTGTTAGCAGGTCTGATAGCCAATGGTTTTTGGCTTTATAGGTTGTTTGTTGGTGTTTGTATGCCTGTTGGCTAGTTTGTTTGTGCTAGTCCCTTGGTGAGGTGGTCCAACCTAGTTGGTTTGTCTCCCTTGGTTCTAGTTTAGCTTGTATTTCGTTTTGAGCTTAATAATATTATTCTCACTTGCTTAGCAAAAAAAAAAAACTATTCATCTATTTGATTATGTTGTAGATACAAGTCACAATTTGCAGTTTACTTTAGTTCTTACAAGTCATAATTTGCAGATACATTAAGAAGATCAGTAGATAATGAATTCAAGTTGAATATGTGATAGAAGACATACCAGTTCAATAATATCTTTCTCAGATGATTTAGATCCTTGGCAATGGATGGGAATTTCTTTTCTGGGCTTCTTTTTGTTGATAGAACATTAATCATACTTCTTTTTGTAGCCATCAGTTTCTCTCAACACTGCAACTCGTTTCCTAATTCTTGGATGACACCATTTAGCACGGTATACTTTTGTTCTAAACATCTTACACACTACACTCGAAAGCCGCCCAAAACACTTTTGTCGCAATCCTTTATGTTGTGGGAACTTCGTTTGTGATGACGTGTGTAATACCCCAAAATTTTTAAACTTCATTTATTAAAATTAAAAATATTTATTAGCTTGATTTCGTTTTAAATAATTAAAAATAATCGAAGTTCGTTATTTTAAACGTTTTTACGATTTATTTTAAACGATAAATTTATAAACGAAAATTTATTTATTTTTCGTTAACGGTATTTTTTTTATAAATAATTATTTTAGCTAAACATTTCTATTTTTAGTAATTTCCAAAAATAGCAATAAAATTTCTTCAGTCAACCATGTGAAATTACGAAAATGCCCTTAGAGCATCAAAATTCCATTTCCCTTCTCTTTTCTCTCCACGTACAAAGAAGATGGAAGCCATTCCTTCCTTCTCTCCTTCCCTCAATTCAGTCTTGATTCATTGCCTTGTTCCCCAAGGATTTCAGCTTCTCTTTCACTCTACTTGACTATACAAATCACTGTTGATTCCAATTGAATTTCAACATCAAAAATCAACAAAAAAATAAATAAATCAAAATCCAATTTCATTCCCCTTGTTTCCTTCTTTGTTCGAATACCACCATCAGTGGCTGCCGCCAATGAAACCACCACCACAACCATTATCTGCCTCACCTACCGCCCTACCACCACTTCTCATCTCACCTATCTTCGTCGCCAACAAGCACCCGATCCGCAATCACCAACACGCACCCCTGCATCCTCTGCTTTCCCTCCCTTGTTCGCACTCCCTCTTCCTTTCCCTTGATGTTTCGCCACCGCAAAACCCACCACCATCATCAACCAATCTCCGCCCCCTATCCCGGGCGAGCCGCCGCCCCTTGAACCACCCAAGCCACCTCACAAAAGTCTCCTGCTCCCTCTCTTCTTTTCGCACAATTTCTTCCCCTCCTTTCGGTTTTCGCGACACCATTCCACCACCGTCGCCTTCACAGGCAAAATTCGGCGGCACCGAGCCACCCAGTCGCTGCCGCCGATCTCCTTCCCTCCTCCTTCGTGCCTTACTCTCCCCTTTTCCTCGTGCTTCCCCTGCTGTGTTCCCCTTCTTTAGAAAACAAGTTCCATTTAGGAACTTTGTTTTCATTTACTCCTCAAGCTCATGCCCAATTCCCTTGGCAAAATTTTCCAATGTGAGTTGGTTATCTTGCCCAATTACTTACCAAATTTAGATGTTTTATGAAAATAAATGGTTACTTAAAATAAAATAGATTTTTAATGGTGATTTAAAAAATATATTTTGACAGAAATTTGATTTAAATAATATGTTTTCGTTAATTTATGAAATTCAAGTACTATATTTCCTAAAGACCGATTTATGAAATTATATTTTTATTAAAATTCGTTATTTATAAATTCATTACTTATAAATTTTATTATTTATAAAATATCGATTTTAGATTATTTATCGTTTTAATAACTAATTCAATGATTTAATATTCTTAAAGAAATCAGACTTGAAGCTCAGGAAGAACTATCCATCAAACAGGAAGTATAAACTACGATTGAGGTAACATCTATTGCTAACACCCACAATCCCTTATGAAATGGGTTTTATGAGTTTACGAAATATGATTATAATCATGTGATTTTATTGGATTGTGGGATATGAAATGTATTTATAAAGTTTGTTTTATGCATAATGATATTCAAATGTGTTTATGAATGATTTTATAAGAATGATGTTTATGAGTTACAAATAAGATACGAAACATGATAAATAAAAGTGTAACAGGTTCTGGCAGTTAGTGGGGTTACTATTTCTAGGTCGTGCACGTAACGCCGTACCGCAGGACACCCAACAAGGGAGAGTGCTCCTTGAGGGCTACCGCAATCTAAAAGAGAAACTATTTAGGTACGGGCGTATGTCCAACAAGGGAGAGTGCTCCTTGAGGACTATCGCAAGTTGGGAGACGTCCCGGAAGGCTAACTTGTTAGTTACCAAGTAAAATGAAGGTTTTATTAAAGATAATGGGAACCACTAAAGTTTCAAGTTATAAATGATGTTTTATTATAATGATTTTATTAAAGTGATTTTCTATATTCTATTCTCCCTGTTTGCAAAGTAAATAAAATGAATTGAAATGAATTTACGTTGTTAGGGTAGTATATTACTGAGCCTCGGCTCACGATGTTGCTTTTGTTTTAGGTACGAAGAAGATCATGGGATGCCTTAGAGTGAGGATGCAACCATCAAATTCACGATCCATGTTTAGTAAAGATAACTATGTCTCACTAGTAATAATGGATGTATTAATTAAGCTCTAAGTTGAATTTCAAGTATTGAGTTACATTTTAATGTAAATGTTTAATCAATGTTAGGATTATTTATTAAGATTATTTAGATTACAATGTAAATATCAAAGAATTAATTGAAGTTAAGTAACTGTTACTAAACAATATTTAGTAAATTAAAAAGGTTATGCTGCCTTGTATTTCCCACGAGGGAGATACGGCAAGTGACCCTCCGACTAAGTTAGGGTTTCCGCTTCTAATTAAAGATAATTAACCTAATTAAAGGTGTTTAGAAGTTGGGGCGTTACAATGTGTCACCCTTTCCTCGGAGGTATCAAGTATGCACTGGCACGATCTTCATGCAACCTTTTCTCACTCTTCGCCTTGGGTTGTGCAGAGTCTACTATGAGTCGTTTGTCCCCCGAAGATAAGGGGGTAGTGAAAATGCATGTGTGGCTTACCCAAGTCTATGCTGATGAGGTTCTTAAGGCTGTAGAGGCAAGGAAGAAAGATTCCTCGAAGAAGAACAACGAGGCTGCCCCCAATGATCTTCCCAAGGTACGTCCAATTTTTCAGACGTAAGCCATTTCTTCTATTGAACTTGGATTTGTACTGATTTATGTGTTTTTCTTTTTGTAGGGACCTTCCACGTCTGCTTTTGGAAAGCGTTCGGGTTCTTTTTTGGCGCCCCCCCAGCCTAAACGTCCTTCGTTCAAAAAGAAAGGGGGTTCTGCTAAGGTGGTGCCGTCTGGGCCTCTGCCAACAGCTCCACCAGTAGTTGATTTGGGGGATTCTTCACCAAACAGGGGGGACTCTTCCGCTGTCAACGCAGCTGTTGGTACCGATCTCGTCGAGGATGAGGGCTAGGCGTTTAAGACGAGCGTCATAGATGCTAAGGAGACATCGTCCCAGGTGGCGGAGGATGTTGGTTTGGCTGCAGATACTGTTGATGCCATGGGAGGAAAGGTGGCTGAGAGGGTGACTGGGGAGGCGGCTGGTCCTTCTTCTGCAGGGGAAAATTCGTTGCCCCAGTCTTCATCTCAAACGGTTGCCCCAAGTACGATATATGAGCGAAGCGTCATTTATATGCGTAATCAATGTTTGTTAACTTGCTTCACATTTTTGATACAGGAGGGTTCGATCCTCAGCGAACGAGGAAGGCTGAGGTTGAGGAAATTCCTCCTTTGGGCAGCTTTAGCTCGAAGGATAAAGACAAGATCCTTTCCTCCGTCTATGCCTCAATCCCCAAATAGTACGGTGGAGTCTCTTACAGGGATTGAAGACGAATTTTCGGGGCTATGCAATCTCTTGTGCTGGATGTGAGTTTTCAAGTGCCCTTTTTCAATTGCTCTTTCGAGTATTCCCCTTGTTCTGCATGTGAGGCTTAATAGTTTTCCGTTTATTCAGTTGTTTATCAGGTTGGCCGAGGCTCGACGATACCGAGTCAATATGCACCATGAGATGCTTGTACACAAGGATCAGATAAAGAATCATGAGGCATATGCTGAGAAGAAGGCCCAGCAGATCCGTACTGATATGCAGCTGGTCATCAACTCGCAAACCACTGCCCTTCGGCTGGCTGAGGAGAGTGCTAAGGAGTACGAGTAGAAGCTCAAGGAGCACGAGGAGAAGCTGGTTGGTGTTAGGTCTGAATATGTTGCCGTCTCCGAGCGTGTTGCTAATTTTTCCAAGAAGGTGGACGTGCTTGAAAAGAAGCTCCAGGCTACTTAAGATGAGGTGAGCGTTATCCGCGGGGAGGCGACCAACTCCTTCAAAATGGGAGAGGAGGTGGTCATGGAGGGTGCCCGGCGAGCTTGGGATCAGGAGATGGAAGGTAAGGACTTCTAATGGTTCCGAGCTCGGGTTACTCATCAAATGGCGGTCCCCGCAGCCCAACATCTTGGGCTAGATCCTCATGAGTTTCATCACTCAGACGGAGAGGAGGAGGAGGAAGAAGAGGTCAACTCTCTGCTAAGAAAGACATCCAGGATGGCAGCTCGACCGCTCCTCATGTTTAATTGTGCTGATGTTGGTTTTCCCGCGCCTTGAGCGCTTGTATTAACATTGGTGCCTGATGAGCACCTTTTTATTTGGTTTTTCTGCGCCATGGGCGCATGTAAGAATATTTTTGCCTTCTGATCACCCTTTTGATGTTATTCTGTAGTATTTTCAGGGTGTGATTGCCCCTTTTAATGTTTGACTTTTGATTTTGCTTACTTTAGGGGACCCTTTTGAGGGACGCTTTGTCCTTTGGGAAATTTTTGTTTGAGAGAGGCCAGTCATAGGCCGAGTTTTGAATGGTAACCCCTGTATTTTAGGTGATCAATCTAATATGGGGTGCTAATCTAGGTCACTTTCAGGCCGTCAACCAATTAGTCTTTCCTGACGCTAGTCAGTGGATAGGTGCCAATGCGTAATTGACAATTTAGTGAGGAGTTAGTGTTGGTGTCTTTATGAGTCATTCTTTGATATCCTTTTTGCGGGCAGGAGTCCATTTTTGTTGACGTTTGGCTGCAGTTATAGTAACTAGTGTAAGGTGTTTGAACTTAAATTGATGATAGAAACATAAGTTATATTTAGGCCATATGGCTTTTATGAAACATGGTTGTTTGTTGGCGTTCTACAAATACTGGCCGTTTAGTTGGCCCTTACAAATACTGGCCGTTAAGTTGGCTCTTACATTAAAGTCTATTGAGGATGATTTTTAGCCACTTTTCTCAATCTTTACGGAGACGACTTCCTTAG
This sequence comes from Spinacia oleracea, assembly GCF_020520425.1. Classification (NCBI taxonomy): domain Eukaryota; kingdom Viridiplantae; phylum Streptophyta; class Magnoliopsida; order Caryophyllales; family Amaranthaceae; genus Spinacia; species Spinacia oleracea. Next base: position 86,155,285 of record NC_079491.1, read on the forward strand.
GATTCATGGGATTCTCTTCTTCATGCTTTATCTTAACTTCAGCTTCGGTCTACTCCTTCTTCCATGCTGCCGAGTTGAGGGTGGTTAAGTAGCAGTCTCGGGCTTGTTGCTGATCTCCATGAATAGTCCCTATCGCCCCGTCGTCACACACATACTTGAAGAGCATCGGGTGAGTGACTACCACGACTTTGATCTTGTTCAGGGTAGGACGACCAAGGATGACATTGTAGGCTGTCAGGTCTTTGACAATCAGGAAGTTCACATTCATTTTTCTCCCATCAGTACGTCCTCCTATTCTCACTAGTAACCAAATGACGCCCACTGGATGTATGATGCTTCCCTCAAAGCCGATAATGGGATAATGAATCTTTTCAATTGTCTTAGGATCATGGGCCAGACGGTTTAGGCATTTCACACTCATAATATCGGACGAGCTTCCAGTGTCCACAAGTATGCGCCTTACTCTCACGTTATAAATCTTGATCTCTATGACCAGTGGGTCCTCTTGCGGAGTGGCTATCTGTCCGTCATTTTACACACAGATTTCAATTCGCGGGAAAGGGTCCATTGGTGATTTTCCTAAAAGCATCACTTGTCCCAGCCTCCTTGCGTAGTCTCGTTGCCCCCTCATGGTGGGTCCTTCAGAAGCTAGACCTCCCGATATAACGACTACATATCCCCCGTCTGTTTGATTTCCTTCTCCAGCTGAGACCGGTGATTTGTTCCTTTTGTAATGACTTTTCCCTGTACCATGGGTATTCTTTTGCAAGTAATTTTACAGTTGACCTTTGGCTGCTAGTGTTAGGTTATGACAAATATAAAACATATATTTCATGCGGAAAAACCATAAAGCCAGGAATCCAAATTAATCGCCACATAGTGATTAGCATAATCTAGGATACATACATGTGACGCGTGCCTTCCCTAGCTGCTCCCGAACCGAACAAGAACAAGTTTAGGACTCCAAGTGTCGTCCCTCCGTAGATAGTCCACAACACGTTCGGATCCGCCTTAGATTCAATTAACTAGAATATAGTCTAAGGTTTTAATGTTGTTCGTACTTATATTTGGCAAATTATTAAGCTTAGTTTAATCTTAAAACTATATAAATACTTGAGAATATGATATATAAATTGTGATTATTCATCACCTATTGATAGGGTGGGATTATCGGAACTAGAAATCTACTAGGATTCAATTTATCTAATTCAATTAGAATTATCCTTAAATTAAACCTTTGTTTTTAGTCTTTAGTTAAACGACTAACTCTTGTGGATTTAGGAAAATAATCTAACCGGACAAATCCTAAGCAAATAAGAATTTGAAGCTTGCACGAACACAACCACACACACGAACAACCCACAAGGGGCGTTGTCCGCGCGCGCGGCTTAACAGCGCTGGCGCGACCCATGCGTGGGCGCGGCCAGCCTGCTGCCTCGCCTTGCGCTTGGCTGGGCCTGACTTGGTGGGGCGGGCTGTTTTCTTTGTGCTGCTCGCTTTGCGCGGGCTTCGCTAGGCGCGGGCTTAGCTTTGTGCTGGGCCTTGCGTCTAGCAAGCTCGTCCGATGTTTATTTCGTACGTCGCGCTAGCTTACGATTCTTTTTCCGATTCCGAAATTCATTTCCGATCCGAACAACATTTAATATTTCCGATTCCGAAATTAATTTCCGTTTGGAACATATATTTAATATTTCCGATTCCGGAATTTATTTCCAATCCCGATAATATTTCCGATTCCGGCAATATTTCCGTTTCCGGCAATATTTTCGATTCCGGCAATATTTCCATTACTGATAATATTTCCATTTCCGATAATATTTTCCGATACGTACCATGTTTCCGTTTTCGGCAACATCTACGACTTGTATAATATTTATATTTCCGATACGATCCATATTTCCGTTTCCGGCAATATCATCGTTTTCGGAGTATTCATAATTTGCCTTTTGACAATTTCAGCTCCCACTGGAACCGAGATCCGTCGATTCTGAATATCAATAAATGGAGTATTTAATTAACTTAAATACTTGATCCGTTCAAGTACTATTTGTGTGACCCTACGGGTTCAGTCAAGAGTAAGCTGTGGATTAATATTATTAATTCCACTTGAACTGAAGCGGCCTCTAGCTAGGCATACAGTTCACTTGATCTCACTGAATTATTAACTTGCATAATTAATTAGTACTGAACCGCATTTATTAGACTTAGTATTGAATGCATACTTGGCCCAAGGGCATTATTTCCTTCAGTCTCCCACTTGTCCTTAGGGACAAGTGTGCATTGCCTAATTCCTTTGTCGCTTGATGCTTGCTCATGCACATAAGGTAAGAGTTGTCATCCTTATTATGTCCAGAGGTATTTCTCGGTTTCAGAGTTCAACTGATCAAAGAAGCAGATAATCATAGCCTATGATTCATCTGAGCACGGCAATGCATTTTACAGTTTCTAGCTCTACGAGTGGCCTTGTACAACTTTCAGCATCTCATCCCGATTTATGGGAGGACAATCCCAATCTTGCGATCTTGAGATTAGACTTCGTTTGATAGGTGATTACCTGAGCGTTGCCGTTATAGCCTCCTTTTACGGTGCGACGGTTGACAACGTCAAAGTAACCAGTTCTCAAACAAGTAATCTCAAATCACTCAGGTATTGAGGATTAGTGTCTAATAATTTTAATGAAATTTACTTATGACAGATTTTCATCTCTTACAGTAAAGTTTCATAGGTCTGTCCGATACTAGTCTTCTCAAAGTAAGTATCTATGTAAATGATTACGACATTGCCATGTCCACATAGTTCAAGAAACATAACTACTAGTCATCTTGCATTCTGGTCATCTAGCGTTTTCTATGCGTCCACCTTTATAGAAAACTTCCGACCAGGGACCATTTTCAACTTTTGACATTGAAGTTCACTTAATAGACATTTCTTAGTCACAGGACTGGTCCTGACAGTCTATCTTGAATATATCGTCAAATTGAAGGGACTCATCATTTAATAAACCACAAATTAAATGGAAAAATGAATTCTATTCATTTATATGAATTGTTAACCAATAAAGTTTTACAAAGTATTAAACTCTAAAACTTTAAAACATTAAATAAGGACAGCAAAGCCATTCTCCAACATGCTTGATTCCCATAGCTGCAGTGTGCGAGTTGTGCTTCGCTTGCAGCAGAGGTTTAGTTAATGGATCTGAGAAGTTGTTGTCAGTTCCAATCTTGGTTATCTCAAATTCTTTTCTTTTAACGAACTCTCGTAGAAGGTGAAATCTACAAAGTACATGCTTAACTCTCTGGTGGTGTCTAAGATTTCTTTGCTTGTGCAATAGCTCTATTATTGTCACAATAAAGAGCTATTGGTCCTTTAATGGAGGGGACTACGCCAAGTTCACCTATGAACTTCCTTAGCCAAATAGCTTCCTTTGCTGCTTAATGTGCAACAATGTACTCCGCTTCATTTGTAGAATCCGCAATGGTGCTTTTCTTAGCACTTTTCCAACTTACTGCACCTCCGTTGAGGCAGAAGACAAACCCAGACTGTGATCTAAAATCATCCTTGTCGATTTGGAAACTTGCGTCAGTATAGCCTTTAACAATTAATTCACCATCTCCACCATAGACCAGGAAATCATCTTTGTGCCTTTTCAGGTACTTCAGAATATTCTTGGCAGCAGTCCAATGTGCCTCTCCTGGGTCTAACTGGTATATGCTAGTAGCACTTAGTGCATACACAACATCCGGGCGTGTACATATCATAGCATACATTATTGAACCAATCAATGATGCACATGGAATCCCATTAATTCTTCAACGCTCATCCAGTGTTTTTGGGCACTGAGTCTTGCTTAGAGTCATTCCATGAGACATGGGTAGGTAGCCTCGCTTGGGGTCCGCCATATTGAACCTTTCAAGCACCTTATTGATATAAGTGCTTTGACTAAGTCCAATCATCCTTTTAGATCTATCTCTGTAAATGTTGATGCCTAGTATGTACTGTGCATCTCCTAGATCCTTCATCAAAAAACATTTCCCAAGACAAATCTTGACAGAGTTCAACATTGGAATTTCATTTCCGATAAGTAATATGTCGTCGACATATAATACTAGAAAAGCAATTTTTCTCCCACTGACCTTCTTGTATACACAAGATTCGTCTGCATTCTTGACGAAGCCAAAGTCACTGACTGCTTCATCAAAACGTATATTCCAGCTCCTTGATGCTTGCTTCAATCCGTAAATGGATTTCTTAAGCTTACTTACCTTTTTAGCATTCTTTGGATCCTCAAAACCTTCATGTTGTGTCATAAACACAGTTACGGTAAAAACGCCGTTTAAGAAAGAGGTTTTGACATCCATCTGCCATAAATCGTAATCGTAATATGCAGCGATTGCTAACATTACCCGAATAGACTTTAGCATTGCAACTGGTGAAAAGGTTTCATCGTAATCCATATCGTGGACTTGCCTATAACCTTTCGCAACCAATCTAGCTTTGAAAACTTCTATTTTCCCATCCTTGTCCTTTTTCAGTTTGAAAACCCATTTGCTTCCTATGGCTTGGTAGCCATCTGGAAAATCGACCAAATCCCAAACTTGTTTTTCAGACATGGAGTCTAATTCAGATTGCATGACTTCTGGCCATTGCTTGGAGCTAGGGCTCGTCATAGTTTGTTTGTAAGTCGTAGGTTCATCACTTTCAAGTAATAGAACCTCATGGCTCTCGTTCGTCAAAATACCTAAGTACCTTTCCGGTTGAGACCTATATCTCTGCGATCTACGCGGGGTTACATTTCTAGATGGTTCTTGATTCTCGACAGATACTTCTAAAGATCTCTGAGTTTCAACCTGAATGTCATCTTGAGCATTCTCTAGAGTTTGTTGTTCTACTCGAATTTTTTCGAGGTCTACTTTTCTCCCACTTGTCATTTTGGAAATGTGATCTCTTTCCAAAAAATACCATCTCGAGCAACAAACACCTTGTTCTCAGATGTAATGTAGAAGTAATACCCCTTTGTTTCCTTTGGATAGCCCACATGGATACATTTGTCAGATTTTGGTTGAAGTTTGTCTGAAATTAATCGTTTGACGTATACTTCACAACCCCAAATCTTAAGAAAAGACACATTTGGAGGCTTTCCAAACCATAACTCATATGGAGTCTTTTCAACAGCTTTAGACGGAGCTCTAGTTATTGTGAGTGCAGCTGTGTTTAGTGCATGTCCCCAAAATTCTATTGGAAGTTCAGCCTGACCCATCATTAATCTAACCATGTCTAGCAAGGTTCTATTCCTCCGTTCTGACACACCGTTCCATTGAGGTGTTCTAGGAGGAGTCAATTCTGATAGAATTCCACATTCTTTCAGATGGTCATCAAATTCATAGCTCAGATATTCACCGCCTCTATCAGACCGCAGTGCCTTAATCTTCTTGCATAACTGATTCTCTACTTCACTCTGAAATTCCTTGAATTTGTCAAAGGATTCAGACTTATGCTTCATTAGGTAGACATAACCATATCTATTGAAGTCATCAGTGAAAGTGATAAAGTAGCTGAAACCACCTCTAGCATTTGTACTCATTGGTCCACATACATCTGTATGGATTAAACCCAATAGTTCAGTTGCTCTTTCTCCAACTTTAGAGAAAGGTTGCTTTGTCATTTTGCCAAGTAAACAAGATTCGCACTTGCCATAATCCTCTAAGTCAAATGGTTCTAGAATTCCTTCCTTTTGAAGTTTTTCTATGCGCTTCATGTTAATATGGCCTAATCGACAATGCCACAGATAGGTGAGATCTGAATCATTCTTTTTGGCCTTTTTGATATTTATGTTATAAACTTGTTTGTCGTGATCTAATAAAGTCCATTGACTAATATAGCAGATCCATAAAACATCTCTTTAAAATAAAACGAGCAACTATTGTTTTTTATTAAAAAGGAAAATCCCTTAGCATCTAAGCAAGAAACAGAAATGATGTTTTTAGTAAGACTTGGAACATGGAAACATTCTTCCAGTTCCAAAAGTAGCCCAGAGGGCAACGAAAAATAATAAGTTCCCACAGCTTATGCAGCAATCCGTGCTCCATTTCCCACTCGTAGGTCAACTTCACCCTTGCTTAACCTTCTACTTCTTCTTAGTCCCTGCGAATTGGAACATAAGTGTGAGCCACAACCTGTATCTAATACTCAAGAAGTTTAATTAGCAAGTATACAGTCCATAGTGAAAATACCTGAAGATGGAACGACCGTTCCGTTCTTCTGATCTTCCTTAAGCTTTGGACATTCTCTCTTGTAATGGCCAATTCCATTATAATAAAGATAGCTTGATGTGGACTTGTCCTGCTTTGTCTTGTTTTTGAGAATTGACTCAGCATTGCCCTTGGACTTTCCACCTTTCTTGAAGGGTCTTCCTTTAGCCTTGAGTAAATCCTTGGCTTCACAGTCGAGTATTATCTCAGCCTTTTTGACCAGGTGAACAAACTCTGCAACTGTTTCTTCTCTTGGTTCACTCATGTATAGTTGCTTAAAGCAACCAAACCCACTGTGGAGTGAATTGAGCAAGATAGAGACTACCATCCTTTCACTTATTGGTGTTCCTAGTAGGCTTAAGCGATCGAACAATGAAAGCATATGATCTACATGGAACAATAGTGGAACACCCACCCTTTGTTTAGTGCGAAGGACCTGAACATGTGTTTCTTGGACTTCCATCCTAAAACATCTGTTATGAGAACTAAAATTCAGGCCTGACATTGATTCAATCAACTCATGGACATTTAGGTCTCTGTCCTCCGTGTTTCCACGACAGATTTTCCCTCAGATTCTTGATGAGCATAAAAGGTTCGTAAGCTACAAACCTCCTAGCCCATTCATCGTGGATGTTGTTCAGCATGAGACTCATAACCTTCTTGAGATCCGCATCCCAGGCGGCATGTCTTTCAGGGGTCATGTCTCTGGCATAGTAGCTTGGCATGGGATGGAACAGTACATACTCAAATCCATTGAGTCTCACTATTTCAACCAGCTTAGCTTCCCATTCAAGAAAATTTGTTAGGTTCAGCTTTACCATAAGCTCAGAACCTATGATGATGTTTTGATTGTTGTTTTCCATAATTAAAACTACTATTGAAAAAGAATAAACAAATAAATAACCATTCACAGTTTCTCTTAATAAACTTAAATTCTAGCATGCATGCATAATTCAATATTTATTAAGCATTTTATTCAGGTTATGTGTTCCGGCAGGTGTGAATAAAATAATTCCAAGATCCTTAAATCATTGAAGAATTAAGCACATTAAGTATTTAGACTCAATTCTAAAATATTTTAGATAAGCAAAGCCTTTCCTAATAGTCTAGAAACTACTCTTGGTTGATAGGTACGTCTAAGGTCTTATTAGGTAAACGTATCTGTTTTGCCACGACATAAAAGGACTCCTTACTTATATCGTTGAGTTTCACCAAAACTAACATGTACTCACAATTATTTGAGCACCTTACCCCTTTAGGATCAATAAGTAACACCTCGCTATGGCGGAAAACTATTACTAAGATTGATGTAAAGGTTATCCAAGTAAGTGTTATTACTAAGATTGATGCATGACACCTTTTAACTCAATTTTAAAGTTTGGAACTTAAGGCTCTTACTATGTTGGTTAGATTTTAAGTGAATTAAAATCCTTAATCATGCAACATAATCAAGCCACAATCTCATCCATAATTAAGACATATTTAAAGCAATAAATAACTTAAAGCATGCATAAGATATAAATGTGATCTAGTATGGCCTGACTTCATCTTGAAGCTTCAACTTCAAACTCCGTCTTGAAAATGGATTGGAAACTCCGTCTTGAATTTCACCATGGGAGGCGCCATTTTCTTCAAATAGGATAAGCTATAATTTAAACTAATTACAACTATTTGATGGTACGCAGACCATATTTAAATTAAAAAACTTTGGTGCATTAGACCAATTTTACATTCAAATTAATGGTACGCAAACCATATTTACTATCCTATTTGGGCCATACTAGTCACTTTCCATAACCTGCAAAACAGTATATATACAATATACAATTCACCCATTCATTTATCAATGAATGGCCCACATAGCTGGTTAGTAGAAAATATTATGCATCACATCATCACATAAATATTTGCTTCAATTAATCAAGGCTTCCAATAATCTACAAATTATTCAATCCTTATTAATTCTAATCGAGTTGTTTTAACCTTAAAGGAATGTAGACCTAATCAAGAGTTCATGACTAAAACGCTCCCACTAAAACCAAAGAAATTTACATGCTTTGCGAATTTTAAACATAGAATTATATTTCCTAGTCCAACCGGAAACTTACAAATTTAATTAAAATTTAAAGCTCATATAAATTATTATTCAAATCCTTTAATTTATTTTCAGTTGATTAAATTAATTAATTTAAATTAAATGAAGGTTTTAATTTTAGTAAAATAATTAGTATAAATAAAATTTATAATAATTAAATTATTCAAAATTAAATTCCGAGAAAAAATTAAATTACGAATTTAAATTTAATTAAAATCGTTTTTCAACCGAAAAATCAAAATTACAACGAACCAATAGGGCCAAGACAAGGCCATGGGCTCGCACCCATGCCTCGTCGGGTCCACGTAGCAGCAACGCCCCATGGGCTGCCACTCGACTGATCGTATCACAAGCCACGAGCAGCCACGCGTAGACGCAGCAAGCCGAGCAAGCCACGCCTATGCGCAGCAGCTCGCTCGCTGTGGCGAGGCATCCCTGGCTGGGCGAGGCACCGCCAGCTGGTGCTGGGCAACGCTCGCTGGTCGAGCAAACTCTCGCTGCCCGCGCGCGCGGCCTCGTCTTGCTTGTTGCCTTGCTTCACGCCCCTCCGCCCACGTGCACGTAGCACACAGCGCACAGCAGGGCTGCTGCCTTGCGGGCGTGTGCTACGGCTTTGCTCGTTGCATCGTACCGCATGGGCGACGAGCTCCCTTGCTCGTCTTTGCATGCCCGCACTATACAACACCCGTTAAGGGTAACACTTAGCGTCCATTGCTTCGTGCGTGCAAAATTCGTGAACGGATTTTATAAAAATCAAAACTTTTATTATTTAAATTTATTGACGAATTAATAAATCATATTAATTTCATAAATTTTGGGCGAAAAATCGAAAATTTATTATCCAAATTAATTTTCGATTATATTTATTTTCATGGATTCAAATCTAGGTCATAAAATTTTAAAACTTTTCAATTTTAACAAATTTTATGGTGGTTTTTAATCATAGGTTCCTAATTAAATTGCTAATTAATTATGAAAATCAAATTAAATTCTAAATTATTCGAATTTCAACAAATTAATTACAATTACAAATTAGGTTGTATAATTAACAAGGTTAGGCTTTAAAATTGTTAAACATATACAATAGGTCAATCATAGATTCAAGATTTACATACAAGCTAGATTCGCAAATATTTAATTTAACATCATAAAAATTATAAATTTTGCGTTTGAAAAACTAAAACCTCCGAAAAGTCATAGTTAGGCTTCGAATTTGGGAATTCTGGGTTCGGCATCAAATCTTTGATTTTAGTCAAAATTTTAAAACATCGTTTATATGCGAAATACACTATAAAATTATACGATTCCGACCATTATTGACTAAAATGCCGAAATCCTGCGAACATATAATTAAATAATCGCACGAATTTGCAATTAATTACAAAATTCGAAATTAATCACCCCTTTAATTCATTGCAAATTATAAAATTTAACCATGTTAACTTTAATTGATTATGGAATTAATTAGAGGCTCGTGATAGTTGATACCACTGTTAGGTTATGACAATTATAAAACATATATTTCATGCGGAAAAACCATAAAGATAGGAATCCAAATTAATCGCCACATAGTCAATTAGCATAATCTAGGATACATACATGTGACGTGTGCCTTCCCTAGCTGCTCCCGAACCGAACAAGAAGAAGTTTAGGACTCCAAGTGTTGTCCTTCCGTAGATAGTCCACAGCACGTTCGAATCCGCCTTAGATTCAATTAACTAGAATATAGTCTAAGGTTTTAATGTTATTCGTACTTAATTATTTGGCAAATTATTAAGCTTAGTTTAATCTTAAAACTATATGAATACTTGAGAATATGATATATAAATTGTGATTATTCATCACCTATTTATAGGGTGGGATTATCGGAACTAGAAATCTACTAGGATTCAATTTATCTAATTCAATTAGAGTTAGACTTTAAATCCTTGTTTTTAGTTAAACGACTAACTCTAGTGGATTTAGAAAAATAATCTAACCGGACAAATCCTAAGCAACTAAGGATTCGAAGCTTGCACGAACACAACCACACACACGAATAGCCCACAAGGGGCGCTGTCCGCGCGCGCGGCCTAGCAGTGCTGGCGCGGCCAGCCTGATGCCTTGCCTTGGGTGGGCCTGGCCTCGCCTTGCGCTTGGCTGGGCCTGCCTTGGTGGGGCGGGCTGTTTGCTTTGTGCTGCTCGCTTTGCGCAGGCTTCGCTAGACGCGGGCCTAGCTTCGTGCTGGGCCTTGCGTCTAGCAAGCTCGCCCGATGTTTATTTCGTACGTCGCGCTTCTGATTCATTTTTCGATTCCGGAATTTATTTCCGATTCGAACAACATTTAATGTATCCGATTCCGGAATTAATTTCCGTTTCGAACAAATATTTAATATTTCCGATTCCGATATTTCCGATTCCGGCAATATTTCCGTTTCTGGCAATTTTTCCGATTCCGACAATATTTCCATTTCCGATAATATTTTCCGATACGTACCATGTTTCCGTTTCCAGCAACATCTACGACTTGGATAATATTTATATTTCCGATACGATCCATATTTCCGTTTCCGGCAATATCATCGTTTCTGGAGTATTCATAATTTGCCTTTTGACGGTTTCAGCTGCCACTGGTACCGAGATCCGTTGATTCCGAATATCAATAAATGAAGTATTTAATTCACTTAAATACTTGATCCGTTCACGTACTTTTTGTGTGACCCTACGGGTTCAGTCAAGAGTAAGCTGTGGATTAATATTATTAATTCCACTTGAACTGAAGCGGCCTCTAGCTAGGCATACATTTCACTTGATCTCACTGAATTATTAACTTGCATAATTAATTAGTACTGAACCGCATTTATTAGACTTAGTATTTAATGCATACTTAGACCAAGGGCATTATTTCCTCCAGCTAGTCCGTCCAAGGCTCTTTTCAGACTCCTACAATCTTTGGTGTCATGATCTATGTACTCGCGAACTGGCAATATAACTTCGGATCCCGACTTTCAGCTAGGGACTTCATCGGGAACGGTCGCCTAGATCAAACTTGGTTTCTATGTCTACTAGGATAGTGAGCAGGTCTGTATTGTACTCGATGAACTCTTTCTCTTGTGGACGTCCACGTTTTTTTTCCTGCAGAAGCAGGGTCCTGTTCCTTGGATATGGCCCAGGTACCATTGGTTCTGGTAGTTTTTCGTTCAATTTTCTCTTTCTTTTCAGAGGATGCTGCTGCCTCTCCTATCTTGCCGTCCTTGGGCACACTACATATTTCAGTTGCGTGTATGAATGCTTCGGCCTTGTCAAGTACTTCATCCATGGTACGCACACTCTTTTTGACTAGATCAAACTTGAAAGATAATTTCTTTAGGCCTATGATGAAGTTTTCGAAGGAGACGCCATCTGGAAAGTCCGGGATCTGCCCGACCTCCAGATTAAAGCGTTTGACATGGCTCCTTAGAGACTCGTCCTTTCCTTGTTGAATGCGGCCTAGATGCATGCTTGTCTTTCTTTCTTCTTTAAACTTAGAGACTCGTCCTTTCGTTTCTAATAAGCAGTATGTCGTCTACATACAAGACTAGGAATGCAATTTTACTCCCACTGACTTTCTTGTATACACAAGATTCATCCTGAATCTTGATGAAGCCACATTCATTGACTGCTTCATCAAATCGTATATTCCAGCTCTTTGATGCCTACTTTAATCCATAGATGGATTTCTTAAGCTTGCATACCTTTCCTTGACTCTTTTGATCGACAAAACCCTCCAGTTGTGTCATAAATACAGTCTCTACTTTAGCTCAAGTTGCTCGACCTAAAGTGTCTTGGATTTTGAATATAGAAATATTGAACTTGAAATATAGAACTTGAAATGTTGAAATTGAAATGTTGAACTTGAAATATTGAACTTGTATATTGAAAAATGGAGTCTTGAATCTTAAAGATTGGACCTTTTAATGTTGAAAAGGCTTCATCTTTAATTACTCCTATTTTTGAAATAATCCTAGTTTAGGGAAGTGATTACAAACAACCCTAAACATCATTGAATCTTGAAATTTGAAAACTTGAACTTGTATATTGAAAAATGGAGTTTTGAATCTCAAATCTTGGACCTTTAAACATTAGAATGGCCTCACCTTGATTACTCCATATTTTGAAGATGATTCTAGTTTAAGGAAGTGATTACAAACAACCTTAAACATCATTGAATCTTGAAATTTTGAAACTTGAATCACATAAAGTGAGGATTTTGCAAAAGTTTATGATTGTTGTACGTGACACTTTTAATAATAAAAGTGTCAACTTTACTAATCATTTTGAAAATAGAAATCATGAAATCATTGTAGATTAGGTTGGAATTCGGAAATACCTAGTTAGGTTTAGGCTAGAATTTCTTTTAGAGCTCCCAATTGCTTAGAACTATGAAATTGTATGAGATTTTTGGAGAGAAGTTTGTATTTTGATTTGAGTGGCAATTTTTGTATTACGAACTTGTGTTTTTGATTTGCCCTCCCTAAATTCTCATAATTAGGGGTTATAAATAGGAAGATTTGTAGCTAAACGCCAGCTAACGCCAGCGCCAAGCGCTGCTGACGTGGCGAGGAAGCTGCCAAAACAAGGACGAATATGCCGTCCTTGTATTTTGGCTTGTAATGGTGTACCTTTGTACGAATTGTACGAAGTTGGCGCGTAGTGTTTGCTTGATGATTAAGGCTTGGTTTGCGTCTAAAAACAAGCCGTTTCGGGTATTTGAATTCGGTTTTACGGGACGAGGCCCGGCTTGCTCGGTTTTGTGGGTCGGCGCCCGAATTTGGGTTGCTTAGTGTGATTTTGACTGGAAAAGGCCTTGTAAAACCAATGGGATAGTCCATTGGGCGAGATTGTACTTGCATATCGAAATTTATTTTTGGAATTTGTATTTTGTACAGAGTTCTAGAATAGGAACATTCTCGGGGATTGGACTTTGGTTCTTGGATCTTGGAATGTGTTCTTAGCAATTGGTACTTCCGCACGGAGTTGTTCCAACCACCTAACAAGGATAATGGTATCGTCATCATCCCAATGGGGAGACACGATTTAGGTGTCTACAGAAGCCCCCACTTTGACTGAGCGTCCGGTTAGGCAAGCACAAGTCAAAGTTTTCGAATCGGGACGGAGAATGATCAAGATGTTCTGCAATTAAGACCATTCTTTGTACGCCGGTACCTGCACAAAATAGGCGTTAGAAAAAAAGGCAGAGTCTACCTCCGTTCGGTTATGACGACTCTGATTTGTACATGTACTGCACTTCCGCCTTTGGTTTAGGACGGAGCTTGGCATCGAAAATTTTGAATCTTAAATTTTGAATTTTGAATACCCGGAATTGATTCGCTGGGGATGTGCTTTACTGGGGAGAAGAGCTTTTTATTGGCCCTTTAGATTTTGAAATTTCGACTGACTTTCTTGGAGCTTGGGTCCGTTTGGGGTTGAACGCCTGAATTGTTCTATTTTTTGGACTTTGTATTCTTGAAATATTCATCTGTTGGTGCTTGGAGATACAGGTGCATACCCGTAATTTCGGAAAGTAGTATTACTTAATGTTTGATGCCTGGTGCAGAAAACCGTAGCAGCGAAGGACGTGCAATCAGCACGGAGGACCGTGCGCTGAAGATTCCGCGCATGCAGCATGGCTGCGCCCAGCGTAGTGCTCGACGTTTGGCGCGGGGCTGGGCTATAAAAGCCCCCCTTGCTGTGCCATTTGAAGAGCAAAATCTTGTATTCTCTTGCTTTTTTATCTCAAAGTTCGAATACTCTCCCTTGATCTTGTTGTTCTTGCCTTGTCCATGTAAGTACTTCATGTTTTGCTTATGAAATAAACTCTAGGATTGTATGTAGTTTTGATTTTCGTACCTTGAAATGTTTGTTGATATGAGGCTTGTATGATAGTAGTCTTCTTGAATCTTGTAGAAAATTGTTTGATAGCCACTTGAACTTGAACTGTTGGAACTTTGTAGATTTTGAATTTCTGTAGAATCTCGAATTTTGAAAATTTTCTCGAACTTTGTACTTGGTACTTGTAGATAGTGGCCTCACTGGTGACCTTGTTGGGGTCTTGTAGGAGAGTAGGCTATGATGCCTAGATTTTGTTTGTAGAACTTGCATTCCTGCTTCGGCATGGATAGCCTAGGCGTTGGTGTAGAACTTATATTCCTGCTTCGGCATGGATAACCTAGGCGTTGGTGTAGGACTCGTATGTTAGAGTAGAGGTCCCTGGCTGAGTCTGTACCGCCACTGGGTATTTTTTTCGAATTATGACTTTTGTACGGGCTAGTATAGGATAACCCCCAATCTTGAATCTTGACATTTTGTACGGGCTAGTATAGGATAGCCCCCAATCTTGAATTTTGATGTTTTGTATTTCGAATGGCTTAGTATGCCTCGTCACACCTGGAGAAAGCTTGCCGAGTGTTAGGTGGTTCGAGCTGCCATGGAGGATGCTTTAGATGATGAAGCGGTTACGACCGACGTGCCGGAGGCGGGCATGGTACCACGGAGAGCACCCGCCTTCGTTGGCACTGGCTGGAGTCCTTCCGACCTTGTGTTCCGACCGGAGTTTCATTTGTCTCAGCGGCCTCGCGCTGGTTTGGTGAGTCTTGTACAACGCTTTTGTCTTTAGAACTTGTATAGGTTTTGAACTGATCCACTCATCCACATGCTGATGGAGATCCGTTCCGCACGTTTTGGTCCCTGATGGACCTTCACAATGTTTTTCCGGTTGTCTATGACGACGCGGAGGCTAGGGAGATCTGGTTGCAGACGGGCCTGGTCCATTTATAGCGTGCCATGGGAGATACTCAGAGGAGGACAGGCGTCAAAGCCCGACTACAAGCTTTGCTGGAGCGGTGGTGGGATACCACAAACACTTTTCATATGGCATGGGGGGAGATCACCATTACCCCCTTCGAGTTTGCTATGATCACGAGCCTTCCCTTCTCTGAGAGGAATGTGATTTTTGATGATGGTATGAAGTGGCATTCGGATGGTGTCAGGGAGTTTCTCGGCCCTGTTGTTGACTTGGCGGATGATGACACCCATGCTTCTGTGACGGTGATCATGGCCGCAATCCGCGGTGCGGACATATCTGCGGAGCAGAGGGTTCGACTCTTCCTCTTGGCTCTTGTGAGTAGATTGATGGCCCCAAGCAGGAATAGCCGGGTGCATATTGGCTTCGTGGAAGCTTTGAGGGATTTGAGGGCTGTTTCGAGCTTCAACTGGGGTGGACTAGCATATAGCCACCTTTTGTATGAGATGAAGTTCGCCTCCCGGACTTCACTGGAGAGCAAGGCGAGCGTTGCTGCTTTGTGGAGCGTGCTGGAGGTATTTGGGACTCCTTGTACTTTGTATCTTGTACTTGTATGTTTGTATCTTGAATTTTGTACACATAGGATTTTACCAATGCTTTGCTTGTATTTTTTGAAGATTTGGATGATCGAGCATTTCCCGACCTTGGCGCCGACTCGTACGAGGGTTGCGGCTTACCCGTATGCTGCCTCTTGGATAGGAGCGGCGCGTAGGAGGATGTCCTTGGCGAGTTCCCGCAGGGCTTTGCGGGTTTTTCCTGTTGAGGAGGTATGTTTTTGTACTGTTCTGTCCTTTTGTACTTGTATTTGTATAGTTGCCTGGGTTATCTGCTCTGTAGGTGGTTTGGTGTCCCTTTGTAGGTGCGCCTATACCTGTTCAGGCCATGCATGCACACTTCTTGTCTCAGCGCCAGGTCTTGCTCCCGGGGGTGTACCGCCATATGTGGTATTTGGGGGAACGAGTGTCCTCTCAGCATAGTACGAGGGGCAGGCTTGTCCCTAAGGACCCGCCGGAGACCATGTTAGCGTCGGATGAGGTACTCTTCCGATTCTATGTGAATGCTGGGACTGATGTTGTTTGTCTCCCTTGGGAGAACTTTCTAAATAGGAGAGGCCGTCATAAGGGCCTTTTGGAGAGGCTGGCTCCACCTGTACGCTTCGTACTGCCGGTGAGCTTTTCAATTTTGTATCTTGTATTCTTGTACTCTTGTATCATTGTATTCTTGTATAATTGGATCATTGTATGAGTGCTTGTAGGATAAGGAGATCGACCCCGAGTATATTCCCTATGCTGATAGGGCTATCCGCTATGAGAACTCGGATGGGGAGCAGGTGGAGGTGACCGTTCCTGTAGCTTCTCCTCCACATCGGAGGTCGTATGATGCCGTACCGGAGCATTATGCAGCTGTAAGTACCGTTGTATTTTCTTGAAACTGTTTGTAATCTTGTATCTGGAAATTGATTTTGAGTTTTGTATGCAGGCGTCTCGGGTGAGAGTGCGTCGTTGGAAGCTTGTTATTGATTCCTTGAAGAGGCATTGTGCCAAGCTGACCCAGAAGCTTACTAGCTGGGACAAAGAGGTGCATTCACTGACTGGAAAATTTGTATTCTTGAAACTTGAATGTGGATGACTAATTCTTGAATGTTGAATTTTGTATAGGAGCATCGTCAAGGTCGCAAAGGTTCTGTTGACCGAGCTTAGGTCTTGGTACTAGTACTTATCAGAGGCATTCTGATGTAGACAGGGGAGTTGTTCCCTTTGTATATATTGATCCCACCAGGCATTCTTTCGGAGGTCAGGGCAGTTTGATGCCTTTTGTGCCACCCCCTGGTTCTTTCTTCGGAGCGAGCAGCTCTCAGCCTTGGAGTGCAAATTCTTGGGCTTACTGACAGGAGATGGACCGGGTGCGTCAGGCCCAGATTTTTGAGGCGCAACGTCTGTTCATGGCGATGCCGCAACCTTACCGGTATCCTTCCCCTCATCAGGGAACTAATTGTTCTCCCGGTACTCTTCGCATTTCGGAGCAGGAGCCTGGTATCCCTGGGACAGAGCTGGATCGGGATCCGGAGCACTATAGGAGCCGAAACCGGAACAAGGAGCCTGTGGTTGACATTACGGCTGATGATGACTCGGACTGATCCTGCATGGTAGCGAGTTCCAGCTTGCCTTGGTTGGTCTTTTATATGGATTGTTTTTGTATGGATTGTAAGGTTGAAAATTGGATTTTTGTATGGTTTTGTTTTGAACTTTGGAATTTTTGTATGGTTTTGTTTTGAATTTTGCAAGGTTTGGAATTTTTGAATCTTGTATGGCTGAAACTTTGAAATTCGTATGGTTGAAAATTTGAATATTGTATGAGTTGTGTGTGCTTTTGAAATTTGTAGCTATATGCATGCATGAAAATTTTGCGAAAATTTGCCCATTTTTTCCGGTGTACATACCCACTATAAGCCCCCACTTTGACTGAGGCTTTTTGGTTAGAAAAAGCGCAAGTCAAAGTATATTCAACTTTTGCTTATGCATATGCAGACTCGACTTAGGACGCCGATCTAGGACTAGAATGCTTGAATTTTGAACAATTCGACCCGAAATCGGCCCGAAGCGCTGACACGGACTGCTTGAAATTGCGCGGCTTGCTTTGGATTCTTGAATAATTGAAGCTGCACTTTGCTGTCCAAAGCAATAAAGACTGCGTACTCGGAATAATATATAAAGGCTCCGGCGTTCGGCTCCGGTGTACTACCATGAAGGCTGGTATTTTGTATAAATAGGGAGCTTTCCGGATCATACTTTCCATCAATCCTTCCCTGCTTTTCTTTGAATACTGCTTCCTCACAAACAGAGAGAAAATGGCCATGTCTTTTGAAAGTGCCTTGAACTCTTGGCTTGGTTCGCTAGGAAAATTAGAGAAAAGGAACCTTGATGGCATACATCTTGGGGTGCTCTCCTCCTTTCGGTTTGTAAAGCTTGACGTGCACTTCATTCTTGCTGCTCTGGAGGCTTGGGATCCAAATCAGCATGTCTTTCGCTTCGGAAATAATGAGGTATGTCCCCTCCCTGAAGAGTTTAGTGCCATATTGGGGTGGCCCATTATGCCGGAGCCATGCATGCCTAGTGTTGAAGAACACTTTTTCTTGGGCTTTGAAAGATATTTGGGCTTGAAGCCTCCACTTTTGAGTGTTGTTGTATATGGCAGAGGGGTGGATTTGTCCCTCCTTGCTACTTACTTTGCTGGGCTTGATGACCCCAAGGTTTTCCGCTTGAGGGACTTGTGTTTTTGTATCTTCGCTCGCTTCCTCTTTTCGAAGCAAGGGTTTGGCAATGGCGATGCCTCCCTAATAGAGATTGTAGAGCAGTTTGTTAGTGGCTGGGACCCGATGCCGCTTGTGATTGGCGAAAAATTGATGGGCCTTGATATGTTAAAGTCGTACCCCTCTTCTTTGCCGTCGGGAAGTTCGGTATTACTCCAATTAAGGATCTGGAGCTTTCTTGTATATTGAAATTGTACTTGTATTTTGAATGTTGAATTTTGAAATGCTTTTCTTGTATACTCCCCAAGGTCTGGCTTATGGAGAGACTCATGCTGGTGGCACCACCGGAGAACATGGAAAGCTATAATAGAAAGTGGTTCACTGTGCGGCCCATGGTGTATGGCCGGCTTTCATTAGATGCGTGGCGATGCGCACTCTCTGGAGTTGAATCTTGTATAAGGTGGGTAGTTCCTTGGAGGGGGATTGTTGCTATGAGACATGCCCCAGGTTCTACTGTTTTGAGGGTGACAAGCCTCACAATGTTGGTCTTCTACTCGCCTGCTAGAGTGATGAGACAGTATGGCTTGAAACACGAAATCCCGGATTGTGCTTAAGAGAGCCCGAGACCTGTTGTCCTGAATGCATATCGTCTTGAAGTTTGGAGCCGGTATTGGGTTGCCAAACCGTTCTTGAATATTCAGTACCAACCTGAGCCAATTACTGTCCGCGGGTTATATTGTATGGATGAAAGGCCCAAGCCAGAGGGACATTTCTCTCTTCGGACTAGCTAGAGTCCGAGGTTCTAGAGCTAGGCGCCCTGCATCAACTGATTATGAGGAAGGTCACGGGAGTGTGGCCCATCTGGTGCTTGACCGATCTGAGTCCAAAGGAGGTTCGTCATCCTCCCGTCTTGGAAGACTAGCAAGTTCCTTCTCCCGCCGCTTGGGCAAGGGGAAGATTGATGATTGATTGCAGGAAGAGCCAGGGGATAGTACTCAAGGTGCCAAGACTCGAGAGCATAGTCGCCCGACCCTAGATCTTTGTAGGCTAAATGTGTTTGAAGTTGTATTAGTAGGATGTGTGTTTTGGAGTGTGTTTAGAAGATGTGTTTGGTAGGAGTGAAAAGGCTTTGAACTTTGCTTCACTTGATTCCAACTTTGTTGTTGAATTAGCTTTGAAGGCGTTAGAGCCAAATAAAAAAGTTATTTTGTTAAATTCCGCTTGAACATGCTTTGGTTTGAAATTGCACATTTGGAATAAAAACAACAACATTTTATTTTTGAATTTTTGATATAATTTTTAGGATGCCCTTAATTGAGGAAATTTTGATTTTTTTTTTGTATTAAAGTGGCCGGGCCTCGGAATGAGGTTGCCTACGTATCCCGTTAAGGAATCAGGCCGAACGTAGTACTAACTTACAGAACTTCTTGAATTGGCTTTTGAATTTCAAACATAGAACTTCTTGAGCTGATGGAGGTTCGTAAGGGATCGGAACTCTGTCCCATCGAAATCTGTTAATTCGACTGCTCCCCCGGAGAGGATTTTCTTGACAATATATGGACCTGCCCAGTTGGGTTTGAATTTTCCCCTTGGGTCCATGACGCTTTTGCGAAGGGCTTTCAGGACAAGCTCGCCTTCCTTGATGTTTCGGGTTCTGACCCTCTTGTTGAAATGTCTGGCCACTCGGCGCTGATAGACTTGTACATGATGAGCGGCTTGAAGTCGACGCTCGTCGAGCATGATTAGCTCACCATATCTTGCTTGTACCCATGAAGCTTATGGGGTTTTGCTTTCAAGGACTATCCTTAGAAAAGGTATCTCTAGCTCGATAGGTTGTACTGCCTCCATTTCATAGACCAATGAGAATGGGGTTGCACCAGTTGAAGTGCGAATTGAAGTTCGATATCCCCACAATGCAAAGTGCAGCTTCTGGGGCCAGTCTTTGTAATTGGTTGTCATTTTCATGATAATGGTTTTGACATTATTGTTTCCTGCTTCGACTGCCCCATTAGTTTGCGGCAGTAAGTGTGAGGGGGTCGAAAAAGCACGAGGCTAATGCGTGACCTCGTCCCTCATGGGTGTGACGATTGTTTTTATTCAATCAAGTGTAATTGGATTTCCTGTGAGTTTACACCCAATTGACTAGTAATATAGGAGTCGCCATTCAGGTTTTAACGACAATGAGAAAAACTGACAAAACCCGGTTACGTGACATAAACGGAGTGCAATTATGTTTGACCACGACGGCCGTAGGTTCCCTTGTGATCCCTGGTGTGGGGATCTCTCAACATACACCCGCAAGGTAGAGATTGAGGGTTCGGGGGACTGTAACTACCGAGAGGAGTACTCGCTCGTCGATAACTCCAGAGGCAGGATATCCTTACTAGCTCAGCATAAATAATTGAAGGGACATGCGTTAACTATTAAACTAATCTGAGTTGATTTTAGCAATATGCAACATATAATACTAGATCGATCGCGATTATCTGATTTAGATTGCATTAAGGGACCTAGCATGATAATCCAATTTCCCAAAAATATTACATTTATTAAGCGTGATAGAACAATCAGATTTAGTTAGTTTAACAGTTCATAAAAAGGGCGAGGAAAGCAATTAAATCATAGAAAAGGGACACATTACGACGCACCCTTGAGAGGTGCGTCACGGTTCTCAGAAAACTAACCACTTTGACTTTGCTATTTCTCCTTTTTATTTAACTAATCTCAAATTATGAGACTGGATACGTTCTGTTCAATTTATGGATCGATTGCGACAGAACGCGTGAACAATTTCGCAGCGTGAGGCTTAGGCTAAGGGTTGGAGTCAATACTCAGAATATGAATTGTGTGTTGTGTGCGTCCTTTTCACGTCGAATTTGGGGCTGTATTTATAGGGAAGAGTTCGTGGAAAGATAGAATTGCAGAGTTCTAATCCACAAAGAATTAGGAAAAAACATGTACCCAGGTATTTTCAGCGCCCAGGGCTGGGCGTTAAAGATTTCGGCGCCCAGCTCTGGGCGTTGAAAATAGGATCCAGGCAATTTCAGCGCCCAGGGCTGGGCGTTGAAATTGCTGTTTGGGCCGTTTCTTTGTTAGATTCGGATTCCTGAAATCCGTAGTGTTTGAGACTTTAATCGAGTCTTTTAGTGCGTATCAATTTCATGACGGAATGCGTCTGGGCCCGTTACGAACTCTAGGCTCGTTAGGATTTTAATTAATACGTAACTCTTATTTCCGAATCCTATTAGGAATAGGATTCTCGCAGTTTTTTATCTCATTTAGGATTTATGTTGGAGTGCAACACCTAATTCTGACAGGTTTCTATCTTTTATGACTTGCCACTTTTAGAAGCTACCTTTTATGGCAGTTACTATTTTTAGCAGGTTTCTATAAATAACAGGTTTCGGGTGAAATGAAAATGGGAATTGAGATTCGTTATTTTATAGGAGATGCGTTGTCAAGTGGATATTTACGCTTTCATCATCGAACCTTTCCCTTTCGGGAATGGGGACAAAAGTAGGTGTCTACAGTTAGCCCCCACTTTGACTGAGTCTCGGGATGAGACGATGGTCAAAGTATTAGACGGAGTGCGTCACACAAGCCATGGTGTATGTGACCTGTTTTGCGAGGGTCTCACAAGCCCCCGAGTGATAACATTTGACTTAAGGGTCATCACTTGAAATGTCGACATATCCCTCACGTGTCATTGGGATTTGTCAACGGATAGTATAGAATACTCCCTCACTTTGTCATTGGAAGTATCCAAAGAGGCGTAGAAACTCCCTCACTTTGTCATTGGGAGTAGCTACAGATGTTTTCGAAATCAAAGCTATAAAGTGTAATTGGGCCTGGCGAAGCCCAACCACGAGGTAAAAATGTTTAAAGATTCTCATTTTTAGGGTTAGCTAAACGAGAAAACCTTTTATAGGACGTAAAACGAAGGAAACTCCAGCACATCGCTCTTTTTTGGAAAAACGGAAAACAAATCCTTTAATTTTTGGAAAAAAGGGAAAACCAGAAAAAGTTATCGCTGCAGCGACTAAGGACCTGCGCGATTAGTGACGCAGACCCCACCGGCTAAAGATGGCGAGCCTGTCCGCTAAGGGTGGACACCCCCTCCGATAGAAGTGGACGAATCTGTTTTTGAAATTTGAAAATAAGGACCTACGCGGCTTGTGACGTAGACCCCGCCGGCTAAAGATGGCAAACCTGTCCGCTAAGGGTGGACACCCCGTCTGATAGAATTGGACGAATCTATTTTCAAATTTGTTTGTGCTTTTTTGAAAATAAGGACCTACGTGGTTTGTGACGTAGACCCCGCCGGCTGAAGATGGCGAGCCTGTTTCATTTTGCTTTTGAAGATTCTATTTTTCGAAAACTGAGGACCTGCGCGGCTAGTGACGCAGACCCCGCCCGGTGAAGGTGGGCGAGCCCTGTCCGCTAAGGGTGGACATCCCTGAATTCGTTTTCTATTTGGAACTCGCGCGGTTCGTGGCGCGATCTTGCCCGATTGAGGTGGTCAAGTCCCTATTTCTTGTGATTTCTTTGAGAATTTCTTTTCTCATTCATTCTCGCAGGAGCGAATTCTTTCGAGGGATGCTCGGGTTTAGTTGTAACCTGAATGTGGGTTGATAACGTGCTTAGACGGACCATTGTCTTGTGGTCATCATCTTTCATGGTTTTAGCCTTTACGGCTCAATCTTGCCACTACCTGGGTCCTTGATTAGGGGACTACGTATAAGCATCAACGGCGACCTTTGTCTTGAGGTCGTAAACCGGTTTTATTTTTTGAGACATCCAAACACGGGACTTCGTACAGCGTAGTCTGGGAATATTGTTTTTAATTTGCATAATATATATTTTCCTTCGAGCCCCCAAGCATTCGTGCTTGACGGTCATTTCTTGTCAAAGAGGTTCCTACGCATTCTGTAATGTCCTTGATCGTGTTTGGGATTGTGCTCGTAAGTGCGAGCGATCTTTGTAGTGGTATGCTACTTTGACAAAGTCGTGAGGTGCGACTTTCGGCAATTTTCAAGTTGAATGAGTATGGCAGGGCCCACTAGAAGTCAGAAGCCCCCTTTTTTTTTGGGTCTGGGATCATTTTCGGCGCCCATGCCTGGGCGTTAAAGATTTCGGCGCCCAGCGCTGGGCGCTGAAAATAATTTCTGGCGAGGTTTCTTTTGATGGCACAGTTGGCCTTTGTTCGTTCGTTTTCTTTTTTTTCTTTGGAACGCGTTCGTAAGTGTTCGATACTTAGAAAAGATGATATGTATGTGCGAACGAGCGTTCATAGAATGGCCGTTGTGTGCGGTCCATCAATCAATTTGTTTTAATCAATTTAAGGGTTTGAGCAATGACTGATTTTGAATAGTTTGCTTAGAAGCTTGATAGGGCTCAGGCCCTTTCACGAGGTGGGTTCAAATATCGTTCCCTTTTTATTGTTCAAACATTCGCTTCGAGATTTTTTTTTATTTTACTATGGTTGTTTCGTAGCTTGGAGCCCTCAAGTATGCATGTTGGGATGCTTCCTTTTGGCGTACTATTTTTGGTAGGTTCTTTCGAGAGAGATGCCTTAGGGTTCCGCTCGTGTAGGTGCGAGCTATCCCTTCCGTGGTAGGTAATGTTTTGCTACCTTTAATCCTTAATGTAGAAGTCGTGTGGCTTGCATTTGGGCGATAAATAGTCTTTGCCTCTTTTACACGTGCTCTTGGTCGTGCCTACATTACTGCAATATGCCTTACTCATTTTTAGACTTGTACCGTGGGATGGTTGAACTTATGGTGCGACGTAGGCTTGTGTGGCCTAACAACGTGTCTTAGGACATTCCTCCAGGTGTTGGGATATCATTATTATTGGAGTACATCATCACGCCTCGTTCAGGTGTTCGAACAAGTGTAGCACCTTCTGCGTGGGTTTGCACGGCTTATTACTTCGTTCGATGCGAGGATTCATAGGTGTTTCATTCTTATTTTTATATCTGGGCAAAACTTGGCTAGCAGAAATATTCACCGCCCAGGCTGGGGCGTTAAAGATATAGGCGCCCAGCTCTGGGCGTTGAAAATTATCTCTGGATATATTTTGACAGTTCTTATCCTTGATTTTTTTTCTTTCGCTTTTTCTTTGGAACGAGGTAGACTGTGTAACGGGCGCTTTATAGGGCGAGCGTTAGGTGCAGTAGTTTGATCGGAGTTTTGGTGACTCGCGATTTTGAGTTACCCTTTGTTAGTGGGGTGACTTTATATATTCAAAGTAGTGCTTAGAATTTGGGAGGGTTTGTAGCCATTCTAAGGTTCGTTTTACATGTTTAAAGCTTAGGATTGTGCCCCTATGATGTATGTATAGCATTAGCGCCAAGAATTTGCGATAAAATCGTCATTTCGAGCATTTTTAGAGTGTTTTTCTCAAGCCCCCAATTGTAGCTACGGGATTGGCTTGGTGCTATAATGCTTTGCATACGTCTTTATGCATTCATGGTGACACGGATCATGAATAGTTTGAACTAGACTTCGTTTAGTGCGAGGTATGTTCGAGTAGTGACCTGCTACTTCTCTTGTAAATGTCGTATTATGCGACATCGCCATGGTCAAGGTAGTAACATGTGGAAGTGTGCCTTGACCAAAAGTTAGGTGCCTTTCTTTACCCATAATCATATTTAAAAAATCTTTTTGTCTCACTTGCAACGTTGAGTTAGGCGCATACTAAGCTTAAACCAACGACACTTTATTATGTTCGAAGAAGTCTTTAAAAATCATTTGAAAATTATTTAAAATCCAAGTCCTACTGTGTACAACCTGAGGTGTCCTAGGTAAGTTGACTTATAGAAGGGTTCGTACAGGATTACATGAGTGAATCAAAATACTGTTACGATTTTTGGAATGTTGTCTAAGGATTTGCTAGAAGCCAGGGTGCAGGCGTCAAGATATACTTGTGCCCGTTCGGCATATGCTTTAGGCTTTTAGGGCCGTCTTTTCCAGAATTGCGGGAATATAAACCGTTTTCAAATTGACTTAGATTTACTTGGTGTATGTCCGCACAAAAGGTCAAGGTATACTTAGTTATTTCCCTAGCTCTTTCATTTCAATTTTTAGCCCCCAGTTGCTGTTATGCCTTCCCATTAATAATGCTTTCAGATTTCGATTTTAGATGCCCGTGTCACATGTCTGAATAGGGTGAGCCTCGGTTAAGTGCCAAGTCCTATTGACAATGTCTTATTTTTTTCCAAAGGGGATTAGCGAGCATTTGGATTACCATGAACGGGTGCCCTGAGTTCGAAGGAACGATGGGGTGATGCCGTAGAACAATCCTCTTTATTGCAAGCTTACTGCCTTTACTACTTGTCGGCGAAAGAAGGTCTTTAAGCGAACGACTATGTCTAGTGGTGAAAGAAGGTCTTTAAGTGAGTTAGTTCGCTTTAGGGCTGGGCGTTGAAATTGCTGTTTGGGCCGTTTCTTTGTTAGATTCGGATTCCTGAAATCCGTAGTGTTTGAGACTTTAATCGAGTCTTTTAGTGCGTATCAATTTCATGACGGAATGCGTCTGGGCCCGTTACGAACTCTAGGCTCGTTAGGATTTTAATTAATACGTAACTCTTATTTCCGAATCCTATTAGGAATAGGATTCTCGCAGTTTTTTATCTCATTTAGGATTTATGTTGGAGTGCAACACCTAATTCTGACAGGTTTCTATCTTTTATGACTTGCCACTTTTAGAAGCTACCTTTTACGGCAGTTACTATTTTTAGCAGGTTTCCATAAATAGCAGGTTTCGGGTGAAATGAAAATGGGAATTGAGAACGGTGATGTTGAATTTTGTACAGTAAGGCGAAGAACGGTGATGTTGAATTTTGTACTCGGTGAATACATCTTCACACTCTCCTTGAAAATGGGTTCCCTGGTGAGTGATGAACTCGTGAGGAACTCCATATCTGCATATGGTGTTTTCTTGTATGAACTGGGCCCCTTGCTTGGAACCCAACACTTTGAATGACCTGGCTTTGACCCATTTGGTGAAATAGTCGATGGCGACCAGTATGAACTCATGAACCCCGGTGCCTGTTGGAGTGATTTTGCCAATGACGTCGATACCCCAAGCTGAGAATGGCCATGGTGATGACTGAGAATATAGCAAGGACGGGGGAATGTGCTTTAGATTCGCACACTTTTGGCAGGTAGGACATTTCTTGACAAAAAAGTAGCAATCCCATTCTAGGGTAGTCCAATTATATCGAGCCCTGATGACTTTGAGGGCCAACATCTTCCCATTCATGTGGGTACCACAGACTCCGGCATGTACGGTATCCATGACTCTTTGTGCTTCGTGCCTATCGACACGTAGGAGATTGGGGCCGTTAGGAGACCTCTTGTATAAAACGCCGCCTTCTATGACGAAATTGGCTGATTATAGTCATAAAGCTCTTTGACTCTTGCTAGAAAAGTGCGGAGGATATTCAGAGTTTTGCAGATACCATTGAATTTCTGTAAACCAAGGCTCATATTTGTCAGGCTCGACGTCGTCAATAGCATGGACATATGCTGCTTCTTGATGTGTTTCAATCGCAAGTGGCATTTCAGCCATGCCATTTGGAATGTTGATCATTGATAACAGTTTTGCCAGTGCGTCGACGAATTGATTCTCCTCTCTTGGGAGGTATGTGTAGCGAAGCTCTTCTACTTGCTCAGACAGCTTCTCAAGGTAGGACTTGTATGGAGCGAGGCTTTCGCTCCTTACTTTCCATTTGCCGGAAATTTGATTGATGATCAGGGAGGAATTCCCGTAGACTCGAAGTTTCTGGACACCCAATGCTAAGGCGGCTTCCATGCCCATAATGCATGCTTCATATTCTGCCGCATTGTTTGTGACGTTGAATTGTAGTTTTGCTGACATAGGAATGTGGGTGCCGTCCGGGGCTACTAGAATTACTCCAACACCACATCCATTCTGATTTAAAGCACCGTCGAAGTGCAACGACCAACTGTCATCGCTTGGCATTAAGATTTGCTCGTCAGGTAAGTCATAATCATCCTCTTCTGCCTCGACGGGACAGTCGGCTAGGAAGTCTGAGATTGCTGAACTCTTGATAGACTTTTGAGGGGTGTACTTGAGATCGAATTCTGCTAGCATGACCAACCATCTGGACAACCGTCCGTTTAGAGCTGGTTTTTCAAATAAGTACTTGAGAGGATCCACTTTCCTAATTACATGCACAGTATGGGAGAGCATGTAGTGCCGTAGTTTCTTTGTGTCCCAAACCAAGGCGATGCTGAGTTTCTCGAACTGAGTGTATCTGGTTTCGTACTAGATCAACTTTTTGCTTATGTAGTATACGACGTTATCTTTGCCTTCAATTTCTTGGGCGAGCATGGCCCCTACTGCTGAATATGTCGTTGTAAGGTAGAGCATGAGGGGAATCCCTGGGATGGCTGGCTTTAAAACTGGTGGGTTGGAGAGGTAATCTTTGATAATGTCGAACGCATGTTGACAGTCCTCATCCCAGACTTTGGGCTCACTTTTGCGGAGCTTTCGAAATACCGATTCACAAATCATAGTGAGCTTCGAAATGAACCTACTGATGTAATGCAGTTTGCCGAGAAACCCCCGAATTTCCTTTTCAATCGTTGGCGGCTTCATCTCTAGAATTGCCTTGATTTTCGAAGGATCAGCCTCGAAGCCCCGAGAGTTGATGACATATCCGAGTAACTTGCCTGACGTTACCCCGAATGCGCATTTTTGAGGATTGAGCCTCATATTGTATTGCCTGAGCCTGTCGAAGAATTTTCGGAGTACCAAGGTATGCTCATGTCGCTCTTTGGATTTGACGATCATGTCGTCGACATACACCTCGATCTCCCTATGAATCATATCGCTCATGATGGCTGTGGCTGTTCTTTGGTATGTTGCCCCTGCGTTCTTCAGTCCGAACGGCATAACTGTATAGCAATATGTAACCCACTGAGTGATGAAGGTTGTCTTCTCCATATCTTCTTCTGCCATGGGAATCTGATTGTAGCCTGCATACCCGTCCATGAAAGAGAGTAAGGCATGATTTGCGGTGTTGTCGACTAAGATATCGATGTGAGGCAATGGAAAGTCGTCTTTAGTGCTGGCCCTGTTAATATCTCTGTAATCCACACACATTCGTACTTTTCCGTCCTTCTTTGGAACTTGAACGACATTTGCAATCCATTCCGGATATTTGGCTTCTCGAATAAACCCCGCCTCTAGCTTCTTATAGACTTCTTCTTGATTTTTTAGGGAAACATCCGGTTTCATGCGACGGAGTTTCTGCTTGATTGGCTTTGACCCTGGGATGAGGGGAATTGTATGCTGACCGATGCTTGGATCAACCCCTGGCATATCATGATAGGACCATGCGAAGACGTCTATGTACTCTGAAAGTAGCTTGATAAGATCATCCCGCTCTGCTTGAGATAGAGTTAGAACAATCTGAACTAGTTTTGGATCACTGTTGTTAGAAAGGTTAACTTTTTCTGTTTCCTCAATTATGGGCGTCCTGTTATCATGATTTTCAATAGCTTTTAGTATTTCAAGGTCATTTTCTTGTGAAGCAAAGTTGTTTGGATTAGAGGTGTGTTTTGAAATTGGACTTGAAGAGTAGGAGGAAATTGAAGTATTATTGAAATTGGCAATCATTACATCGGCAGCTTTAACTTGAAGGTCGGCCTTTAGAGGCTCTTGATTGATGCAAGACTCTTGCCCTAGACTCTTAGACTCATTACTAGACTCGGATCCAGACTCATCCTCTGACTCGGACTCGCTCATCATAGATCCTTCGCCCATAATAATTTTGAACATTTTGCCATTTGGAGCAGATATCTTGAGGGATTTCCTCCAGCCTTTGACCATCTTCTCACTTGGAGTAATCAGCTTAGATGGGTCAAAATCTTCGATTTGAGTGATCATTTGAACCATAGTATCTTCAGGAATGATCAGTGTTACTTCTTGGCCGAACAAGAGACCCAAAGCTGATGAATCAAGGCATTCAGGGGTAGCCTTGTTTTGTATCGGAGGGGCATCTTCGAGGAAGTGATAGTCTTGAAAGATCTCGAACCCTGGATAGAGAACCCCTTTTGTAGTATCATAGAAGGGCTCTGGGAAGTCAAAGTATAGGTCATCCTCTCCCTCCTTTATGAATTGTCCATTGAGTGTACGCTGATAGGGGGTATTTTGAATTGATCATTACCAGCTCGACGGGATCTTAGCTTAGCCTCTTGCTGCTTGTTGTCGTGCTTAGTCGGTTTGTACCCCAGACCGCAACAGTTAGTCTGACCATGGGTTTTGAAAGGAGACTCGGTAGGCGGTGGCAGAGCAGTGCCCAAGAAGCGCCCACGCTTGATCGTCATGCGCCTTGCCATGGGATTCATTTTTGACTAAATGGCTCCTACTTCAGCACTGAACCCCCAAAGTTTTCTGGCTTAGGGTCCAAGTACTAGTCGGCGTTCACAATTTCTTGGCATTCATCGTCAGAGAGGTTCTCAATAGGAGGGTCTTGATATGTGTCTTCGTCGTCGGTGGCCCATATCCCACAAATGTCTTCTTGAGGTAATCTGTAACAATCCCAGACTCTTAACCTTCACTTGGTTGTACAAGGTGCGTCACAGGCCTTTGATTATAAAAGATCTCCTCTACCTCGAAGGGAGCCACAGCATGGAAAAGAGTTTCTTGATTGTCTTCGAGAGCCCTTATGCGAGCCTTGGCTTCTTCAACACGTTCATAGAGCTCTGCTACAGCCGTTGCCAGTGAAGTCATCTTGAATAGGATTTTGAGAGAATGAGTCCGAGCAACCAGTTACCACATAATTTGAATTTTTGAACTTGGACTTCCCGACACATGATATGATATGCATGCAATGAATGAGACCTAGACTTGACTCTAAGTGCCACTCCGAAGATTCGGGATTTTGGATTTTGTACTTGTATTCGGGATTTGCAACCCGTTTGAAATATTTGACAGGAGCTTCATTCTTTTGTGGAAGTTATCTCCTTGTACTAGAACTTGGAATATCGAGGAAGAAGGTTTCGATCTATTGGACCTTGGACTATTTTAGGGGGAATTTCAACCCATTTGAAAATTGGACTTGTATTATTTCAAAGGATTTTCATCCCATTGGAAATATTTTAGGAGATTGGATTTTGTATTATTTCAAGGGAGTTTCAACCCGAGAGATAGGCAATTGAATTTTGTATTATTTCAAGGGAATTTCAACCCGTCAATATTTTATGGGAATTTCAACCCAATGGATCTCGAATTATTTTAGGGGGATTTCAACCCATTGGAATTTTAAAATAGGACTTGTATTATTTCAGGGGATTTTCAACCCATCGGAATTTGAAAATTGGACTTGTATTATTTCAAGGGATTTTCAACCCGTGCTAGAATGTAGAATTTGAATTTGTACTATTTCAAGGGATTTTCAACCCGTGCTAGAATTTGAATTCAAGGGATTTTCAACCCGTGCTAGAATTTGAATTTGTACTATTTCAAGGGATTTTCAACCCGTGCTAGATTTTGAATTTGTACTATTTAGGGATTTTCAACCTGTGCTAGAATATGAATTTGTACTATTTCAAGGGATTTTCAACCCGTTGGAAGTATTTTCGAATTTCGTATTTGGGAGTAATGGAAGGCAAGGATTTTTTTGTAGCTTGAAGATGAATTTGAAATTTGAATTTGACTCGGAGTTCGAACCTTGAAATGGGAAAGACGCATTTTTGTATAGAGTATGAGGTTTTGAATTTTGAAAATCCCGGCATTACGCCGCCATGGATTTGAGACATTGAATTTGGAATTTTGAAAGTCCGGCATCATGACATCGTGGACTTGGAATTTTGATGTGTTTGGTCATGGAAGTTTGAATTTGAAATTGAATGAGGAAAGTTCCGGCATTACGCCATCATGCATTTGGAATTTGAAGCTCTTGAGTATAGGACTTGAAATTTGAAAGATTGAATTTGGAACTTCGAATTTGAGTTTTGAAATATGGAATGGAAAAGTCGGCATTACGACGGCATGAGTTTGGACATTTGTACATGAGGCTTTGAGATTGAGGTTTGAAAGATGGAATTGAACATTTGAATGCTTGAAATCGAATTTTTGAACTTGGAAAATAAATATTTGAACTAGAAAATCCGGCAATACGATGGCGTTGGATTTTTGAATTTTAATTTGAAATCTGGACTAGAAAATCCGGCATTATCACGTCGTTAGATTGAACTTTGAATTTGGAATTTGAAATTTGGACTAGAAAATCTGGCATTACGACGCCGTTGGATTGAAATTTGAGTATGGCATTTGGAATTTGGACTTGAAAATCCGGCATTATGACGCCGTTGGATTGAATTTTGAGTATGGCATTTGGAACTTGGACTAGAAAATCCGGCATTATGACGCCGTTGGATTGAA
This sequence comes from Spinacia oleracea, assembly GCF_020520425.1. Classification (NCBI taxonomy): domain Eukaryota; kingdom Viridiplantae; phylum Streptophyta; class Magnoliopsida; order Caryophyllales; family Amaranthaceae; genus Spinacia; species Spinacia oleracea. The sequence goes on from NC_079491.1 coordinate 86,187,117, forward strand.
TTTTGAATATGGAATTTGGCATTTGTGCGTGAGGCGTGTTTAAGGGTTTTGAATCAAATGGAGTGGCACTCCTAAAGGACCTTAAATCGGCGATTTTTAGATGCATGAGGTTTGAATGATACTCCTAGGGGTTTGGTTTCCTAGTTGGAGGCTAATGGTTTTGGCAAAGCTAGAACTCGAGGTTAGCCATTCACGCGTGCAAAGACACCCACAAAATGCACAAATAGCATGTTGTCACACTAACATGGAATATGAATGCGACATGCAAAGTTCTCAACCTAAGGTCGGTCTAAGTTTTGTATGATGCAAGTGGTTGGCTTTGGGTGTCAAAAGGTACTCGACTAAGAGGCGGATCCGGCGACAACTTGCACATCCACCTAAGGGACGTGTGTGTCGGCAAACGACCTCCATACTTGACATCGGGAATGGCAAGCAAATTCCAAGTTTCGGTAGGAGTTAAAATGGTCACACACTTTGGTCGGGAGCCGTATGGAGAATCACCATTTCGTTGCCCCCGGGGCTAGCCTGAATGTAGAACACATCCGTATTGGGAAAGGTATAAATTTTTTTTGCACAAATATGGTTTTCGAAAAATGCATGAAATGCCTAGAAATTGAAAATTGAAAATCGCATTTATATTGTATTTGAAAACCTCGTTTTTTGACATTCGATCTCAAGGTTTGGGAGCTTCCTTCAAAATTCAAAAAACAGACTGACTCCCACTTGAAAACTTGAGCAAAAGGGGCATGCGCCTGGCGCCAGTGCTGGCATCCAGAACTTAAGCAGATCAATGGCTTGCTGCTCAAAGTGTGCTTGTATTTTCGAAGTTGAAATCAGGAACTCCCCAGTGGAGTAGCCAGAATTGTAGGGGATTTTTTCGTACTTTTTCCCGTAGTGCATTTCCCCTACGAGGGAGGTTTTTAGAAACCTTTGTATTTTGGATTTCGTAGGAGTCGCCACCAAACATTTTTAAGGGTCCCGTTTGGAAAGACCAAAAAGTGACTCGATTAGGATAAGGCATTGAATCTTAGAAACGGATGGGTGAGATCCGCGCAAGGGAACGAGATGCGTATTCCGCTAGCTTTAGAAATAATTCAAATGCGTGGCACAACATTTTCGAAAATACCCTAGTTTAGACTATGTGGGTTTGTATTTAGAACAAATAGAATTTCTACTTTGTATTGTGGTCACTTTGCTTTAAAGTTAATTTAAGGGAACCTAAGATTGGTTTGTCCAAGAAATTATCTTCGTTAAGCGTGATGTAACCTTGTATTTTGTATTTAGCATGTGAGGTGATGAAAGCAATAAACAAGTAGAGCAACATCACAATAGCAAATGAGTGCAAAATTAGTAAAGTACAAGACCACCTAGAAATGGACTAGGTGGTGAAACCACATTGTCTAGAAGGACTAGGCAAGTAAAGTTGCGTAATTGAAAGTGCGGAATTCAAATTGCATAATTGAAAGTGCGGAATTGAAATTACATAATTGAAAGTGCGTAATTGAAAGGCATTATTGAAATTGCAATATTGAAGTGCGATATTGAACTTGAACATTGGCACATGAGATCCGAAAGCCAAACGACTCCTTAAGAATAAGTGCGTTCGACACGGATTCAAAGCAAAAATCTCTACTTTAGATCAAGTTGCTCGACCTAAAGTGTCTTGGATTTTGAATATAGAAATATTGAACTTGAAATATAGAACTTGAAATGTTGAACTTGAAATGTTGAACTTGAAATATTGAACTTGTATATTGAAAAATAGAGTCTTGAATCTTAAAGACTGGACCTTTTAATGTTGAAAAGGCTTTATATTTAATTACTCCATATTTTGAAATGATCCTAGTTTAGGGAAGTGATTACAAACAATCCTAAAATCATTGAATCTTGAAATTTGAAAACTTGATCTTATATATTGAAAAATGGAGTTTTGAATCTCAAAGCTTGCACCTTTAAACATTAGAAAGGCCTCACCTTGATTACTCCATATTTTGAAGATGATTCTAGTTTAAGGAAGTGATTACAAACAACCTTAAATATCATTGAATCTTGAAATTTTGAAACTTGAATCACATAAAGTGAGGATTTTGCAAAAGTTTATGATTGTTGTAAGTGACACTTTTAATAATAAAAGTGTCAACTTTACTAATAATTTTGAAAATAAAAATCATGAAAACATTGTAGATTAGGTTGGGATTCGGAAATACCTAGTTAGGTTTAGGCTAGAATTCCTTTTAGAGCTCCCAATTGCTTAGAACTTTGAAATTGTATGAGATTTTTGGAGAGAAGTTTGTATTTTGATTTGAGTGGCAATTTTTGTATTACGACCTTGTGTTTTCGATTTTCCATCCCTAAATGCTGAGAATTAGGGGGTATAAATAGGAAGATTTGTAGCTAAATGCCAGCAGAAGCCAGCGTCCAGCGCAGCTACCAGCGCCAAGCGCTGCTGACGTGGCGAGGAAGCTGCCAAAACAAGGACGAATATGTCGTCCTTGTATTTTTGCTTGTAATGGTGTACCTTTGTACGAATTGTACGAAGTTGGAACGTAGTGTTTGCTTGATGATTAAGGCTTGGTTTGCGTCTAAAAACAAGCCGTTTCGGGTTTTTGAATTCGGTTTTACGGGACGAGGCCCGGCTTGCTCAGTTTTGTGGGTCGGCGCCCGAATTTGGGTTGCTTAGTGTCATTTTGACTGCAAAATACCTTGTAAAACCAATGGGATAGTCCATTGGGCGAGATTGTACTTGCATTTCGAAATTGATTTTTGGAATTTGTATTTTGTACAGAGTTCCAGAATGGGAACATTCTTGGGGATTGGACGACTTTGGTTTTTGGATCTTGGAATGTGTTCTTAGCAATTGGTACTTCTGTTCGGAGTTGTTCCAACCACCTAACAAGGATAATGGTATCGTCATCATCCCAATGGGGAGACATGATTTAGGTGTCTTCACCAGTTTTATCCTTTTTGGTATTTATGTTATAAATTTGTTTGCTTGTATCTAGCACATATAGACCATTTTCTTGTTGTGCTGAACCATAAAACATTCCATTCAAAGAAAAATAACAACTATTGTGTTTAAATTGAAAACTAAAACCTTTAGAATCTAAACTTGAAACGGAAATCATGTTTCTGGTGATACTAGGAACATAGTAACAGTTTTCTAGTTCCAAAACAAAACCATTAGGCAAAGATATAAAATAAGATCCTACGGCTAATGTAGCAATCCCACGCGTAGATCCATCTCGCCTTCATCAAGATTTCTACTTCTCCTTAGTCCCTGCGAGTTCGAACATAAGTGTGAGCTACAACTAGTATCTAATACCCACGAAGTAGAATTTGCAAGATTACAATGTATAACATACATACCTGAAGGAGAAGCAATATTTCCGTCCTTCTTTCCTTCCTTTATCTTAGGGCAATCTCTTTTGTAATGACCAATTTCATTATAATTGAAGCATTGCGATGTAGATGGAGAACGATCCTTCTTCATTTTCCTCTTGGAGGGCGCCACTTGCCCTCCTGGAGTAGATGGAGATGCATCCTTGCTTTGGATCTTCCCCGTAACCTTTTTCTTGATTTTCTTACTCTTTACTTTTAGTGATTCTTGCTTATCATTTACAAAGTCCAATTCATATTGATTAAGTAAATAGACTAGCTCACTAACAGTGTTTTCCCTTTTCTTAGAGAAATAGAGTAGTTTGAATTTCTTGTAACCAGGGTGAAGAGAATTCAATAGTATTCCCGCAGCTGCAGAATCTGGGAACGGCTCACCAAGAAGCTCAAGGCGGTTGAGAAGCTCAACCATTTTCTTTGTATGAGCCTTAATTAGTGTCCCATCTATCATTTTAAGATCAATGACCCTTTCCCTTGCTTTTTTCCTTTCGACGTCAAAGCAACAACCCAGGGGAGCATTAAGCTTTAGATCCCCAAATGAATGTACCAATTCAAAGACATTTTGGTCGACATGTTGACCTCCATGTTGGAATCTACCACAACATATATCCCTAAGATGCCTTAGAAGTCCCATGGCTCATATGCAACAAACCTTGCACTCCAATCCTTAGGGATTGAGCCAAGAATAAGATCCATCACTAGCGACATGTGGTTGGCCCACATAGTAATTTTTAGGAGTCATATCCTTTGAGTAATATATAGCTGGGGATGGGATTCTCAACAACATATTTAATGTTGTTCCACCTGAGGACTTGCCGAAGCTTCCTCTCCCAATGAAGAAAGTTTGATTGGTTCAATTTTACATCCAGAATTTCTGTTACTTTGAGTGTTGTTTTAGACAATCTACATTTGAAAATAATTCTCAATAAGTAACGAATAATAATATTTAATAACTTTGCACTCATTAAAGCTATTGAGTATTTCATTCATGCAAGATAAAACATGGTCCAAAATGAATGAAACGATTCCAAGACACTAAAAGTCCTAAATTCTTAAGCAGCTTTGGCATGTCTTAAGTCTTTTAAGATTCTAGGTAAGCAAAATCTATTGCTAGTAATCTACAAGTTACTCTTGGTTAATAAATTAATTCCATAATTTATTCCTTTGCCACAACACACTAGTGGAAAAAGGCTTATTTGCATCCCCGCATTTGCCACGCCATTAGTAACATGTGACGCAAATGACAAATTTTAGCATAAAATTTAGTCATTTGCGTCGCAGCTTTGTTAAACTGCGACGCAAATGACTCTAGGATGCCCCCAGAGTCATTTGCGTCGCAGATTAGTAAAACTGCGACGCAATTAACTCAATCAAGTGCGTCGCAGATTTACTAATCTGCGACGCAAATGACTCTGGGGGGCATCCTAGAGTCATTTGCGTCGCAGTTTAGTAATTCTGCGACGCAAATGATGTTTTGAATTTTTTTTAAAATTTAATTTTTTCTAGCTAGCTCTCCAATGCGATATTCCACAGCGACCTAAATTGAAACCCAATTGCAAAAGCTTCACCCCTCACTGCTTCAATTCCTTCCTCCAACTTCCTCGGCCTTCCTCGTCCTCCGCCGTCAACCTCGTCCTCCGCCGTCAACCTCCGTCTTCCTCGACCTGCTGTTCGTCTTCCTGCCGCGTCAACCTCCTCTTCGCACAGCTCATTGTCCTCCAACTTCCTGCTCGTCGCCGCCCCCTGATCGTCGTTCAACCCCCGGCCTCTTCACAGGTCACTGTCGCCGCTGCTTGCTAACGCCGTCGGCTGCCACGCCGCTGGCCCTCCTCTCTTCAATTGCTCCATCGATTAATTAGGTACATTTAAATTTTATTTTGTGGATATTATTTAATTGAATTTTAATTGTGCATTTTAATTATAATTGTGGATATTATGTTTGAATTTTAATGGTACATTTTAGTTGAATTTTAAGATTGAATTTTAATTGTGGATATTATTTAATTGAATTTTAATTGTGCACATTTAAGATTTAGGTTTTGTTGAATTTTAATTGTAGTTTTTGGTGAATTGTAATAGTTGGTTTTGTTGAAATTATTTGTTTATTACAATTAGGTTTTGTTGAATTAAGGTTATGAAATGAATTTTTGGGTTTGTGTAGGTTTATGAGATGGTTTGTGTAGGTTATGAAATGATGTTTTGGGTTTGCTACAAAATTCGGGTTTGTGAATTTGTGATGTGAAATGAATTGTACTATGGGAACTTGTTATTAGTTATGGTAGGTTTTGTTGGAAGCCATGGATTTATAATGATATGAATAGCCTAGTTTATATTCTAACCTTTGACAAAATTTGGTCATATTGTTTTATCTTTAGTGGTTGAAAATGGATCGGAGTTGGATGTATGGTAGTAAACGATTTTCTACAAGGTTCTTACAAGGGATTCAAGAGTTCATTAAGGTTGCCTTGAAACATCAATCAGAACATGAATCAAGTTTAATTCTGTGTCCTTGTTGTGATTGCAATAATTCAAGGGGGTATCGGGATATTGATGATAGATCACATAGTTCGTCGCGGTTTTAAGGGTAACTACACGACGTGGACATGGCATGGTGAGAGCATAGATCATGGGGCAAGTTCTAGTATGCCGAGCTCGAGTCAGCATAATCATTGTGATAATGGTGATGATAATGAAATTGAGGATGATATTGGTGTTGAAAGTGAGGAAGAAGAGGAGAAAGATAGGATAGATGATATGATGCATGATGTGGAAGACCATCATTTCGTTGAGCGTCCCCATATGTATGATAGTATAATCAAAGCTTCCGCAACACCATTATATCCTGGTTCTACAGAAACTGTACTTGGTGCCGTCATCGAATATTTCAACTTAAAGGTGGAAAACGGTTGGACCAACAAGAGTTTTTCACAGTTTTTGGAGGCCACGTCTGGTAATCTTCCTGAAGGAAACAAACTTCCAAGGTCTAACTATGAGGCCCAGAAGCTTATGTGTCCTTTGGGTATGGATTATGAGAAGATACACGCGTGTCCAAATGATTGCGTGTTGTATCGAAAGCAGTATGCAAATCTGCATGAGTGTCCAAGATGCGGATTGTCCCGTTACAAGATCGTGGAGAATGATGCAACATCAACTAAGAAGAAACCTTCTCCGGCTAAGGTGCTTTGGTATCTTCCAATTATACCAAGATTTAAGCGCCTTTTCTCAGAAGAGAAAACTGCAAAACTCTTGAGGTGGCATGCCGAGGGGAGGAAGAAAGATGGGTTAATGAGGCATCCTGCTGATTCTCCACAATGGAGGAACATTGATCGAAAGTACAAGGTCTTTAGGGAAGAAGTTCGGAATCTCAGGCTTGGTCTTTGCACGGGTGGAATGAACCCATTTGGGACACTTAGTACCCAATATAGCACTTGGCCGGTTCTTCTCACCATATACAATTTGCCTCCTTGGTTATGCATGAAGCGTAGATACATCATGTTGTCGCTCTTAATCTCTGGGCCTAAACAACCCGGAAATGACATAGATGTGTATCTAGAGCCACTCATTGAAGATTTGAAATTGTTGTGGGATGAAGGGGTGTTGATGTTTGATGCATACACCAAAACCAATTTCACTTTACGTGCCATGATTTTTTGTACGATAAATGATTTCCCGGCTTATGGAAATTTGTCAGGGTATTCTGTAAAGGGAAAGAAGGCATGTCCAGTTTGTCATGATGATTTGGTCTCGAGGCGCCTAAAATTTTGTGGGAAAGATGTGTACATGGATTACCGGATGTATCTTCCTGAAGATCATCCATTTCGAAAAGAGAAGGAAGCTTTTAATGGAGAATTGGAGATGAGAGAAGCTCCTGCCCCCTTATGTGCGTGTGAGGTTTATGAACGGGTTAAAGACATTGAGACAGAGTTTGGTAAGCCTTATAAAGGTCAGCCAAGTGGTGGTTACAAGAAGAGGTCTATCTTTTGGGATCTCCCATATTGGAGAGATTTGGAAGTTAGGCATTGTTTGGATGTAATGCATATTGAGAAAAATGTTTGTGATGCCATTGTTGGGACATTGTTGAATATGCAAGGGAAAACGAAGGATGGGCCTAAAGTTAGACAAGATATGGCTGCTATGGGTCGCTCCGAGTTGGCACCTCAAGAAAGGGGAAAACGCTGGTACCTTCCCCCAGCTTGTTTCACCTTGTCTAAAAAGGAGAAAGTTAGCTTTTGTGAGTCTTTGCATGGCTTAAAGGTCCCTGCCGGTTACTCTTCAAATTTTCGTAGACTTGTGTCCATGTCTGACTTGAAATTAGTTGGAATGAAATCTCATGATTGTCACGTGTTGATGCAACAATTGCTGCCGGTTGCAATTCGAGGGATATTGCCGCCACAAGTGAGGTATACCATTACAAGATTGTGTTTCTTTTTCAACACAATTGATATTGATCAGAACCTGGGAAGATGTTTCAATATTGATCAGAACCTGGGAAGATGTTTCACAAGGAATAAAAGACACTTTGTGGGAAGACGTCAAGGTAACCGGTTTTATTTTGGAAATTCAGTTGTACATATCTACGTGTCTTTTTCATGTGCTAAAAGACTTTCTTGTTCCTTTTCTTTTTCTTTCATTTAGAGAGAATTTCATATCACAGATGAAACTAAGAAAGAAGTTGTCTTAAAGAGTTGTGATAAGCGTTGGAGGGAATTCAAATCAAGATTGACGACTGGTTGGATTCGGGGTACAAGGAAAAGGCCAAAAGATGAAAAGATGCCATATGATTTGTATAGTTATATAACTAAGGATATATGGAAGGAATTTGTGAAGATACGTACCTCCGAAGAAGCTGAGGTATAAAAATTATTCTTATTTAAAGTCTTGTTATAATCTAAGTTTTATTTTGTTGTAATAATTTCTTTTACCCCCCTAAAATTAGGAAATAAGTGAGAAAGCAAGACAAAGTCAATCTTTCAACATATATCCTCATCATATGGGACAGAAATCATATGCTGAAATGACAAGTGAATGGCAGAGAAAAGGGTACATTCCCTCAGTTTCTTCGTCATCTGAAGCTTCCTCTGCGTCTACAATTTCTTCAAGTTTGCCGAGTAGGACATGTTTATGGCTTCTTGCAAGATCGAAACCAGATGAGAAAGGAAATCCTTACTTGCCGGATGAGGGCACACAAAAGGTCAAAGAAAATATTGTAAGTTCATTTAACAATTTTGCGTAATGTTGTGATTCCTCTAATTTCATATATGTTCTTAAATATGAAACCAAGTGTTGAACTTTTCTCAAAACCATTTGATTTCATGTAGGATGAATGGAAAAGGAAACAAGATGAAGGGGAATTTGTTCCCAAAAGTGCACGAGATGATGTCTTATCTCGTGCACTTGGTAAGACTAAAGAAGGGAGACCACTAACATTTGGTGGTGGAGTAGGCATCAAAGCTGTGTGGGGGACCGGAGAGCGGCGTAGCTTTCGACGGTATGGAGATGCGGAGATGGAGGAAATGGAAGCAAGAGTGACCAAAAGGGTCAAAGATGAGACAATACAAGAGATGAACTCCAAGATGGATGCCATGGTCATGGAGAAATTTATCACATTTGCTAAAGAACTTGGTGTCCAAATACCAAGCCATATGAGGATAGACGCAAATGTTCATAGTAGTTGTCGTTCCGGGGGTTTAGATCCATTTGCCGACATTACGGTATGATAATTTGTGTTTTTCAAGTACTTTGTTTCTAGTTAATTCTATTGAACTTTTCTAACATGTTACATTGTATTTGCGTTATTGTTCAAAATAAATAATAAGGAACCTGTCCCGTGCCATCTATACCTGAACATAGGCTCGGAGAAAGTCTTTGTTGCCTATGGTACCATATGTCCAGAGTTGCTCCTTGATCACCACAACGACGTCACGTCCGATAACGTGAAAGTGAGCGTTGATGATTTTGAGCCCGCGTACAAAGAAGCTCCCGTCCCCGTGCCTTCTCAATATATTAAGAAACTTGCTCAAGCTCATGGTACCTTCACTCAGTGGCCAAAACATTTGGTGTCGCTTACGAATGAGGAGGTAACTAACATATGCATGATAATTTGAAGTAGAACTATTATACCATGTATGCTCACTAATATGTATATCGTTATTTGAAAATCATACCTCAGGTAAACAAGCCTACAAGTAAAGAGCCTAAAGGGAAAGGGAACAAAGGGAAAGAGATAGTGGTTGGGGGAAGTGGAACAAAAGCGTCCAACACTAAATCAAAAACCTATTTCCTTGAAAATTATAAAGTGCAAAATTTGAGTGGTAAGTGCAATGTGATGAAAACTATGATGTTGGGATTAAAAGAAGGGGAGCACGTTAAGGTACATTGCACTAAAAGGAGATTTAATATGGAAAAGGACATTGAAATTAGTGTCACCGTTGAAGACACCGATCAACTTCTCTCGGGAGCATGGCTCAATATATCAATAATACAAGTTTTTGCTACGTGAGTTACCTAAATTCATATTTTGCCCCTAAATTTGATTTTTATGATTGTCTTAACGTTCTTACACTCTATATTATAGGGCTTTGAGTGAGTTGTGTTTTCACGATGATTGTCACCCCAATAGTATTGGATTCATGTGCCCGGAGATGATCTCGGCCACCATGTTAAAGTCCGATGCAGATCGAATTCTATTGTACATGACGAGGTCCATGAGTGCACTTAGTTCTAAGACATTCATCTTATGTCCATACTACGAAAAGTATGAAAATTACTTTGAACTTCGTTTTTAATTGATTGTTATAAATTTAACTTTTTTTTTTCTAACTACATACGTTTATTGTTTGTATGTAGGAGTCACTGGATGCTTTTAGTTCTTTGCTTGTCTAAACGTGAGGTCTACATATTTGATTCTCAACAGAAGAAGAGAAATTTGATGATTAAGGAGCCACTAAACAAGTAAGTAAAGTATGCATATGAAAATGCCATTTTTGCCAAAATTTTTGCCTTAGGTTCTTTAGTTCAAAGTTGGGTTCGAAAACATCATTTTTGCCTAAAAATGACCTAGGACGACCCAAATAGCCTTAAATGTGAAATAATAGATTGTAAAGGGCCTTAGAAAGTTATAACTATGCATATGAGACGTGTAATAAGTTTGAAAACATTCCTTAGGTTCTTTGGTTCAAAGTTGGGTTCGAAAACATCATTTTTGCCTAAAAATGACCTAGAACGACCCAATTAGCCTTAAATGTGAAATAATAGATTGTAAAGGGCCTTAGAAAGTTATAACTATGCATATGAGACGTGTAATAAGTTTGAAAACATTCCTTAGGTTCTTTGGTTCAAAGTTGGGTTCGAAAACATCATTTTTGCCTAAAAATGACCTAGGACGACCCAAATAGCCTTGAATGTGAAATAATAGATTGTAAAGGGCCTTAGAAAGTTATAACTATGCATATGAGACGTTTAATAAGTTTGAAAACATTCCTTAGGTTCTTTGGTTCAAAGTTGGGTTCGAAAACATCATTTTTGCCTAAAAATGACCTAGGACGACCCAAATAGCCTTGAATGTGAAATAATAGATTGTAAAGGGCCTTAGAAAGTTATAACTATGCATATGAGACGTGTAATAAGTTTGAAAACATTCCTTACGTTCTTTGGTTCAAAGTTGGGTTCGAAAATATCATTTTTGCCTAAAAATGACCTAGGACGACCCAAATAGCCTTAAATGTGAAATAATAGATTGTAAAGGGCCTTAGAAAGTTATAACTATGCATATGAGACGTGTAATAAGTTTGAAAACATTCCTTAGGTTCTTTGGTTCAAAGTTGGGTTCGAAAACATCATTTTTGCCTAAAAATGACCTAGGACGACCCAATTAGCCTTAAATGTGAAATAATAGATTGTAAAGGGCCTTAGAAAGTTATAACTATGCATATGAGACGTGTAATAAGTTTGAAAACATTCCTTAGGTTCTTTGGTTCAAAGTTGGGTTCGAAAACATCATTTTTGCCTAAAAATGACCTAGGACGACCCAAATAGCCTTGAATGTGAAATAATAGATTGTAAAGGGCCTTAGAAAGTTATAACTATGCATATGAGACGTGTAATAAGTTTGAAAACATTCCTTAGGTTCTTTGGTTCAAAGTTGGGTTCGAAAACATCATTTTTGCCTAAAAATGACCTAGGACGACCCAAATAGCCTTAAATGTGAAATAATAGATTGTAAAGGGCCTTAGAAAGTTATAACTATGCATATGAGACGTGTAATAAGTTTGAAAACATTCCTTAGGTTCTTTGGTTCAAAGTTGGGTTCGAAAACATCATTTTTGCCTAAAAATGACCTAGAACGACCCAATTAGCCTTAAATGTGACTACTACGTATATAATTGCATTTACATGTGTAAATAAAGTATATAATTGCACTTACATGTAAAATATTCTTTGCATTTACATGTGTAAACAAAGTATATATAATTGCATATTTTATCGAATGTGTAGTGCTTTTCGGAGTTACAAGAGACTAGGTGGACAATCTAAGGGAACTAAATTAACATGGATTCCAGCACAGGTATATATATATATAATTAGTTTATTATTTACCTAAGAAATAAGTTTTTCAAAATTATAACATACAATGTGATAGAAATTTTACTTGTGTTATTTATTTTAATGCATTTAGTGTGCTCAACAACCGGGATCAATAGATTGTGGCTACTACGTCATGCGTTTTATGTACGACATAATAATGAATCATGGTAATAGTCAAGATCTTACTAAGGTATGTTCTCATAAACTACGTACTTTATATAATAAATTGAAGTACACAAAACTATTATATTGATCAATCGTTGATAAATTGAATTATTTACACTTTTTTAGGATTTTTCAAGAACATTGCCCTATTCACCGGAGGAGATTAATGAGGTGAAAGATTTTTGGGCAGATTACTTCATGAACAATGTCGAATTTTTAGCTTAATTTGTAATATGAACTTGATCTCTAGCTAGCTACGTACCTTTGTTGTAATAATTTTATGTTTGTTGTAACATGTTGGTTGATCGATCTATGACGAATTTAATTGCCTTTTATTGGGAACGTTAATTACGTTGTAAACTTTAGTGACAGGTATTAATTATAAATGTATTCCCGGTATTGGGAATGAAGCGTCTAATTTCAAAGACGATCATGTCGGAATTTCCAACTAAAATATTAAAAAACGAATATTTTTTTAAAAAAATAAGTCATTTGCAACGCACGTTAGCTCAATGTGCGAGGCAAATGACTTAATTTTTTGGCGCTAAAATTGTCATTTGCAACGCACATTTAGCTAATGTGCGTTGCAAATGACTTTTCAGCACCATGCCTAAAAAGTTATTTGCGTCGCACATTTAGCTAATGTGCGACGCAAATAACTTTTCAGGCATGGTGCTGAAAAGTCATTTGCAACGCACATTAGCTAAATGTGCGTTGCAAATGAACCTTATTTGCGTCGCACATTTAGCTAATGTGCGTTGCAAATGACTTTCAGCACCATGCCTGAAAAGTTATTTGCGTCGCACATTAGCTAAATGTGCGACGCAAATAAGGTTCATTTGCGTCGCACAAATGTGCGACGCAAATAACTTTTAGTCATTTGCGTCGAGAGCTTTTGCCACGCACGATGTGCGACGCAAATGTGCTTAAAAGTGCGATGCAAATGACCCTTTTTCCACTAGTGACATATGCCATTGTTGTTTGAGTTAAAACCACAATCAACGTGTTCATTTGGGATACCTTACCATCTAAGTCAACTAACATAGCACCTCGCTTTGGCGGAAACCTACTACCTTAGATCCTTAGATTTTTGTAAGTGCTTGATTTGGAAGGCAATTATAAACTCAATATTACTTTGGACCTAGTTGTTTCTATGTCGGTTTGATTATTTAGTGAACTAAATCTAATCGAGCATTCAAACAACATTTATGAATAATATACATTCATTCACAATATATATAGTGCATAAATTTAATTTTGGTGAACTAGTATGGCCCAAAAGTTTGTCTTGAAGCATCCAATCTTCCCTTCACCTTGTTAGGTTGAAATCGTCTTGAACTTCATTCAAAAGCTAACTTAAAGTTCTAAATTACCTAGAAGTACTTGAAATAATAAATAATTACATCAAAACTTCAATGGTACGCATACCATATTTAAAACTTTACATTCAAAGATAAAAAGGTACGTACACCGTATTTAACTAGCCTAGATTGGCCATACTAGTCACCTTGAATACCTGCAATACATAAAATATTTTCTATGCATTCATCCATTCGTGTCCTAAAACGAATGTCCCAAATAAATATGCAAGTATTTACATGATTTATTTAAAATTCACGTTCACATAAAACGCGTCCTAAAAGATTAATCAATTCCGAATTATTAATACTTATAATTATTCTAATCAAAATTTAATTTAATTAAAATAATGGTGCCCTACGAGAATAATTAAAATTAATTATTTCATTTAATTTCATTAAATGGCTCCCACTTAAACCAACATTTTAATTTGGAAAATTTAATTTTAAATATTTAAACTCACGGCCCGACCAAGTCAAATAAAATAAAATAATTCATGTCCACCGTTAGCCCTTCGTGCAAAATTAAATCCAAAGCCCAAACGAAGCAAAAAAAGCAAAAGTGTGTAACATGGGCTAGACTCGCGCCCAGCCCAATGCCACCTTATGCATTGCGTGCAACACGAGGCCGAGGAGCAGCGCCCCTCCCCCGCATAGCACAGCGCACAGCCCGCAGCGTGAGTTGCTGTTGTTCGCTGCTGCTCGCTAGCCAAGGCCAGCGCGTCGCTGCGCCAAGGCACATCGTGCAGCGCATCGCACATCATCGTACTGTGAGCTGTTGCTGCTGCCTTGCTCGCTGTTGTGGCCAGCGCGCGCTGGCTCGCCCAGCTCGCTTGCTGGGTGCCTCGCGTCGCTACGCAAAGCTGCGGAGTGCAGCGCGCATTGGATACGCCAAGCCACACACGCCACACGCCCTTTTTCCGCGCCTTTCGCTCGTGCCATACGAGCCAACTAACCAAATAAATAATTTTTAATTTCACGGAACGTTATTTGCATGATGTTATTTTTCATAAAATTAACAAAATTAATCGTTTTATTTTTCGAAAAATAACAAAGTGGGTGATTTAATTACATTTCCAACAATCCAATTTTGAGAAATTTATAAATCTTGGCTAAGAAAATTCAAATTTAACGAGCGATCATTATCAACAAAAATTTGAATATGTTTGATAATCCAATTGAAAACTTTAAATCGTTCTAAACATTTAAATTTCAGATTTTTATCAAATTTGATTTAGGCGATCGATTAAAATTAACGAATCTAATCAAAATATTAATCCATATATTCTAAAATATGCCATTTAACATGAAATTACATTCGCTTTTCCAACCAAACAAATTTCTAGATCTAAATAATTATTAAAATCAATTTATGATCTAAAAATCATTAAATTAGGGAAAAATAAAATTAGGGTTTATACTTAATATTTATGGCCGAAAATTTTACCATAATTTTAGAATATACCCAAGAACAGTAGGGAAAAATTTCAATTGATTCATAGTAGTTTAGGTCGAGTAATTAATTGAAAAACTTTCCAAAATTGTTAATTTAATTCATTATTTAACAAAAACACCCAAAAACGCAAACTTCGGTGCCTGTTTTTGCGATTCTATTCACATGTGTTGATCTTAAAACGCCGTTTTAAATCAGATTAGGGTCAGAAAATTCGTATTTCCGACATTTTACGAATTCAGAACATATTCTACGATCTATCCAATAATCCAGAAATATTTCGGAAATTCACGAAAAATTCAGAAAAATTCGACAACATCACCAACATATTAACATGCCAAAAAGTACTTAAAATACATGTTTCTCATGATACCACTATAGGGGTATACAATTAAAACATGTTAACGCAGCGGAATAATCCCCAAAGCCAGGAACCATGTATAAAGTACAAATCAAGCAGACTTACGTTTGTAGCGTGTTTTCCCTAGTTCAACGAATCATAAAACAAGAACTCCAAATGTCGTTCCTCTACTTGGTTCACCAACACGTTCAGATCCGTCTTGAGATTCGTAGCTTAGACGTCACTCAAGATATTTTAGCTTTTAGGGAAGAACAGTTTGAGCGGAGGCTCAAAAGAGATTAGGGTTTCTCTTTTGATTTAGGTTAAACTGAATTACGTAATGTGTAAGTTGGAAAAACATGATAATGAGGGAGGTGCTATAACCTTAAGGGTTATAACATGATCGGCCAAAGCACAAGGCCTTAGCCGGCCAGCTCTCGCACAAAGCCCACGAGCAGCGCGCGCAATAACGCAGCCATGGGCCTTGGGCCTCGCTGTTGCTTGCTGCCGCTGCTGCTGTCCCGCGCGCGCCCAGGCGCAGGGCACATGCTTTGTTCTCGCGCTGACGTGCTTTTCTCTCGCGCTGGCGAGCTGCTGCGCTCGTTGGGCCTTGCACGCTTGCGTGCTTGGCTCGACAGGCCGACAACTTTGCCTTGCTGGTATCCGCGACCAATGCCTTACGGCTATTGTTTATCGTATAGTACTTGAAGAATCACCATCGTACGATACGATTATTCGTTTCGCCTAGATTACGAATATTCGCGATACAATATACGATTCCGATCAAACGTCATATCGTATATTTATGTTTTTCCGAACTAATTCCCGAAAAGCTATGAAATGAATTTTCGATTAATTTAATCTGATGATCTGTTACATGCCAATGGTGTGACCTTATAGGTTCAGTCAAGAGTAAGCTGTGAGTCTAATATAGATTAGAACTCACTGATCAGAAGCATTATTCCAGCTAGCTGTTCCGATCACTTGATCTCACTGAATTAGTTGTTCGTAAATACTTTGAATCTTGGTATTAGACTAATACACCTTGGGTGAAGGACATATTTCCTTCATATGTATCCATTGAATTTTCTTGGAAATCTATGATGCTAATGTCTTTTATGTCAACTCATGGCTAATGGCCACGAGAAGGCGTGAAATTCTTGAGTTAAATATCACCCTTGGCTCATGGTTGAACGTATGTCTACCTCCAAGTTATCTTTTTAGTAAGAAACTCTTGGGTTTGAAACTAAGCGGGGCTATGAATATAAGTGCCTATGTGACGTCCGATTTACCAGACCTAAATTTATTAGCACTTCGTTATCTTAGCTAATCAAAAACATAATAAGTCATCAATACATAAATTGAAACAGTAGATCACTTCACTTAGTTCCAGAACACAACATATGTAAGAGTTCAACCATTTCTTAACTTTGAAATATACCTAGAAGCTCTATCTGTAGATATCCCCCAAAGCAAAGGATAAGCTCTGGAAGCTTGAAATTTTTCACTCGGTTCTCCTATTCCAAGAACTACGTTAATGAAAAAAATTCTAAAACACCAAATTTACATAAATGTTTCATGCAATTATAACATTGTTCTTTCGATCCTATCTCTCTTTCTGTTAAGTTTGAAAATTTTCATTCTTTATTTTTTTCTAAGTGGGTGAATTACAAGCTATGTCTGGAGTCAAATAATTGTAGCTTGGGATATACTAATAACCATGTCATTCAAAAAAAACCCTTCACATAACAGTGAATGAGATTACACTTTATAGGGGGGGAAAGTGTAATTCAATAAGTAGCAGACCACCCTTCCCCTCCCCTCCCCTCCCGCTAATCTCTTTGCTTCTTAATTCAATGATGCTAGCTCTTCTTTCTGATGGAGTTTTTATGCCCATTTTTCCATACATACTAGCATCAAAAGAAACAAGACCGTATAGGTAGTGAAGAGAAAAGAACTACCATTTCCAGGAGTTAGCACTGATGAACCACTCTCACTTTGTTCAATATTACCAAGTAACCATGACGTAAAACTTCATTTCGGCCACTATATCATAGTGCCCTTAAAAACTATAAAACACTATGATATAGCCGAAAAAAGCAACTATATCATTTCGGCCACTATATCATTTCGGCTGGGCCTGGCTTTTGCGCTGGGCCTGGTCAAGGCTTGGCGTGTGTTTGATGCGCTTTGGCTTGCTGGGCGATGGCTCGACTTCGTGCTGGGCCTTCGTGTTAGATTATGATTCATATGACAAAACATAAATCATGCGGAAAAACCATAAAGCCAGGAAAGCATATTATTTACACATAATCATTTAGCATAGTTCAGATGCATACACTGAACAAGAACAAGTCTTTAGGACTCCAAGTGTCGTCCCTCCGTAGATAGTCCACAGCACGTCCGGATCCGCCTTAAGCTTGACCAACTAGAATCGCCCTTAAGGTACTTAGAATTTTCGGCTATTGTAGGCAATTATATGACTGAATTTTTGCTCTCAAAAATCACTTTGAATACTTGAATACTCGATATAAATTATGAGCCCTTAACTCATATTTATAGACCATGGAATAAGTAATCGAATCCTACTAGGATACGAATGAATTAAATTAGAATCCTAGTAGAATTCTTATTTAATTAATTTATCTTTTAGGATTAGGAATTTTAATCATTAAACAAATCCTATACTCTTTAGGTTTCGTATGTGAACACAAACTCTACACGAGCATGACCCGTAAGCGTGCAGGCCATGCCCGCGCACAGCCCACACGGCCGCTCGGCCCACGCGAGCAGCAGCACAGCTCGCAGCCCATCGCTGCGCGCGCTGCGCGCGCTGCCATGGCCTGCTGGCCCTGGCCTTGCGCTGGGCTGGCGTGGCCTTGGTTGTTCGTGTGGCGCGCTTGGCTTGCTGGGCGATGGCCTGGCTTCGTGCTGGGCCCTCGTCCGGCAGGCCTCGTCCGATGCTTATTCGTACGATACGCTTCCGATTAAATTCCCGGTTCCGGAATTCATTTCCGATACGAACAATATTTAATATTTCCGATTCCGGAATCAATTTCCGTTTCGAACAAATATTTAATATTTCCGTTTCCAGAATTATTTTCCGATTCCGATAATATTTCCGATTCTGACAATATTTCCGTTTCCGGCAATATTTCCGATTCCGGCAATATTTCCATTTCCGATAATATTTTCCGATACGTACCATGTTTCCGTTTCCGGCAACATCTACGACTTGGATAATATTTATATTTCCGATACGATCCATATTTCCGTTTCCGGCAATATCATCGTTTCCGGAGTATTCATTTCTTGCCTGTGACGATCTCAGCTCCCACTGAAACCAAGATCCGTCGATTCCGAATATCCATAGATGGAGTATTTAATGCCATTAAATACTTGATCCGTTTACGTACTATTTGTGTGACCCTATGGGTTCAGTCAAGAGTAAGCTGTGGATTAATATCATTAATTCCACTTGAACTGAAGCGGCCTCTAGCTAGGCATTCAGCTCACTTGATCTCACTGAATTATTAACTTGTTAATTAATACTGAACCGCACTTATTAGACTTAACATAGAATGCATACTTGGACCAAGGGCATTATTTCCTTCACTTCGTCTGGCAGGCCTCGTCCGATGCTAATTCGTACGATACGCTTCCGATTAAATTCTCGATTACGGAATTCATTTCCGATACGAACAATATTTAATATTTCCGATTCCGGAATTAATTTCCGTTTCGAACAAATATTTAATATTTCTGTTTCCGGAATTATTTTCCGATTTGGATAATATTTATATTTCCGATATGATCCATATTTCCGTTTCCGACAATATCATCGTTTCTGGAGTATTCACTTGCTTGCCTTTGACGATCTCAGCTCCCATTGAAACCAAGATCCGTCGATTCAGAATATCAATACATGGAGTATTTAATGCCATTAAATACTTGATCCGTTTACGTACTATTTGTGTGACCCTACGGGTTCAGTCAAGAGTAAGCTGTGGATTAATATCATTAATTCCACTTGAACTGAAGCGGCCTCTAGCTAGGCATTAAGCTCACTTGATCTCACTGAATTATTAACTTGTTTAATTAATACTGAACCGCATTTATTAGACTTAACATTATATGCATACTTGGACCAAGGGCATTATTTTCTTCAGTCTCACACTAGTCCTTAGGGACAAGTGTGCATTTCCTAATTCCTTTGTCGCTCGATGCTTGCTCTTGAACATAAGGTAAGAGTTGTCATCCTTATTACGTCTAGAGGTGTTTCTCGGTTTCAGAGTTCAACTGATCAAATAAACAGATAATCATAACCTATGATTCATCTGAGCACGGCCATGCATTTTACAGTTTCTAGCTCTCCGAGTGGCCTTGTACAACTTTTAAGCATCTCATCCCGATTTATGGGAGGACAATCCAAATCTTGCGATCTTGAGATTAGACTTCGTTTGATAGGTGATTACCTGAGCGTTGCCTTTATAGCCTCCTTTTACGGTGCGACGGTTGGTCAACGTCAAAGTAAGCAGTTCTCAAACAAGTAATCTCAAATCACTCAGGTATTAAGGATTTAGTGCCTAATAATTTTAATGAAATTTACTTATGACAGATTTTCATCTCTTACAATAAAGTTTCATAGGTCTGTCCGATACTAGTCTTCCCAAAGTAAGTATCTATGCAAATCATTACGACATTGCCATGTCCACATAGTTCAAGAAACAGAACTACTAGTCATCTTGCATTCTAGTCGTCTAACGTTTTCTATACGTCCATCTTTATGGAAAACTCCGACCAGGGACCATTTTCAACTTTTGACATTCAAGTTCACTTGATAGACATTTCTTAGTCACAGGACTGGTCCTGACAGTCTATCTTGAATATTTGTCAAATTGAAGGGACTCATCATTTAATAAACCGCAAATTAAATGGGAAAATGAATTCTATTCATTTATTGTGAATGATTAACCAATAATGTTTTACAAAGAATTAAACTCTAAAACTTTAAAACATTAAACAAGGACATCAAAGCCATTCTCCAATATGCTTGATTCCCATAGTTGCAGTGTGCGAGTTCTGCTTCGCCTGCGGCAGAGGTTTAGTCAATGGATCTGAGATGTTATCATCAGTTCCAATCTTGCTTATCTCGGCTTCTTTTCTTTCAATGAACTCTCGTAGAAGGTGAAATCTACGAAGTACATGCTTGACTCTTTGGTGGTGTCTAGGCTCCTTTGCCTGTGCAATAGCTCCGTTATTATCACAATATAGGGCTATTGGTCCTTTAATGGAGGGGACTACACCAAGTTCACCTATGAATCCGCAATGGTGCTTTGCTTAGCACTTTTCCAGCTTACTGCACCTCCGTTGAGGCAGAAGACAAACCCAGACTGTGATCTGAAATCATCTTTGTCGGTTTGGAAACTTGCGTCCGTATAGCCTTTAACAATTAATTCATCATCTCCACCATAGACCAGGAAGTCATCTTTGTGCCTTTTCAGGTACTTCAGAATATTCTTGGCAGCAGTCCAATGTGCCTCTCCTGGGTCTGACTGGTATCTGCTCGTAGCACTGAGTGCGTACGCAACATCCGGGCGTGTACATATCATAGCATACATTATTGAACCAATCAATGATGCATATGGAATCTCATTCATTCGTCTACGCTCATCAAGTGTTTTTTGGCACTGAGTCTTGCTTAGAGTCATTCCTTGAGACATGGGTAGGTAGCCTCGCTTGGAGTCTGCCATCTTGAACCTTTCAAGCACCTTTTTGAGATAAGTGCTCTAACTAAGTCCAATCATCCTTTTAGGTCTATCTCTCTAAATCTTGATGCCCAGTATGTACTGTGCTTCTCCTAGATCCTTCATCGAAAAACATTTCCCAAGCCAAATCTTGACAGATTTCAACATAGGAATGTCATTTCCTATAAGTAATATGTCGTCGACATATAATACCAGAAAAGCAATTTTGCTCCCACTGACCTTCTTGTATACACAAGATTCGTCTGCGTTCTTGATGAAACCAAAGTCACTGACTGCTTCATCAAAACGTATATTCGAGCTCCTGGATGCCTGCTACAATCCGTAGATTGATTTCTTTAGCTTGCATACCTTTTTAGCATTCTTTGGATCCTCAAAACCCTCAGGCTGTGTCATAAACACAGTTTCTGTTAAAACGCCGTTTAAGAAAGCGGTTTTGACATCCATCTGCCATATTTCGTAATTGTAATATGCAACGATTGCTAACATTATCCGAATAGACTTTAGCATTGCAACTGGTGAAAAGGTTTCATCGTAATCCACACCGTGGACTTGCCTGTAACCTTTTGCAACCAATCTAGCTTTGAAAACTTCAAGTTTTCCATCCTTGTCCTTTTTCAGTTTGAAAACCCATTTCCTTCTAATGGCTTGGTAGCCATTTGGCAAATTGACCAAATCCCATACTTGGGTTTCAGACAAGGAGTCTAATTCAGATTGCATGGCTTCATGCCATTGCTTGGAGCTAGGGCTCGTCATAGCTTGTTTGTAAGTCGCAGGTTCATCACTTTCAAGTAATAGAACGTCATAGCTCTCGTTCGTCAAAATACCTAAGTACCTTTCCGGTTGAGATCTATATCTCTGCGATCTACGCAGGGTTACATTTCTAGATTGACCATGATTCTCACCAGATACTTCTAAAGATCTCTGAGTTTCATCCTGAATGTCATCTTGAGCATTCTCTAGAGTTTGTTGTTCGTCTCGAATTTCTTCGAGGCCTACTTTTCTCCCACTTGTCATTTTGGAAATGTAATTCTTTTCCAAAAAGATACCATCTCGAGCAACAAACACCTTGTTCTCAGATGTATTGTAGAAGTAATACCCCTTTGTTTCCTTTGGATAGCCCACAAGGATACATTTGTCAGATTTTGGATGAAGTTTGTCTGAAATTAATCGTTTGACGTATACTTCACATCCCCAAATCTTAAGAAAAGACACATTTGGAGGTTTTCCAAACCATAACACATATGGAGTCTTTTCAACAGCTTTAGACGGAGCTCTATTTATAGTGAGTGCAGCTGTATTTAGTGCATGTCCCCAAAATTCTATTGGAAGTTCGGCCTGACCCATCATTAATCTAACCATGTCTAGCAAGGTTCTGTTCCTCCGTTCCGACACACCATTCCATTGCGGTGTTCCAGGAGGAGTCAATTCTGATAGAATTCCACATTCTTTCAGATGGTCATCAAATTCATAGGTCACATATTCCCCGCCTCTATCAGACGGCAGTGCCTTAATCTTCTTGCCTAATTGATTCTCTACTTTACTCTGAAATTCCTTGAATTTGTCAAAGGATTCAGACTTATGCTTCATTAGGTAGACAAAACCATATCTACTGAAGTCATTAGTGAAAGTGATAAAGTAGCTGAAACCACCTCTAGCATTTGTACTCATTGGTCCACATACATCTGTATGGATTAAACCCAATAGTTCAGTTTCTCTTTCTCCAACTTTAGAGAAAGGTTGCTTTGTCATTTTTCCAAGTAAACATGATTCGCACTTACCATAATCCTCTAAGTCAAATGGTTCTAGAATTCCTTCCTTTTGAAGTCGTTCCATTCGTTTCAAGTTAATATGGCCTAATCGACAATGCCACAAATAAGTGAGATCTGAATCATCCTTTTTGGCCTTTTTGGTATTTATGTTATAAACTTGTTTGTCGTGATCTAATAAATAAAGTCCATTGACTAATCTAGCAGATCCATAAAACATCTCTTTAAAATAAAACGAACAACTATTGTCTTTTATTAAAAAGGAAAATCCCTTAGCATCTAAGCAAGAAACAGAAATGATGTTTTTAGTAAGACTTGGAACATGGAAACCCTCTTCCAGTTCCAAAAGTAGCCCAGAGGGAAACGATAAATAATAAGTTCCTACAGCTAATGCAGCAATCCGTGCTCCATTTCCCACTCGTAGGTCGACTTCACCCTTGCTTAACCTTCTACTTCTTCTTAGTCCCTGTGGATTGGAACATAAGTGTGAGCCACAACCTGTATCTAATACCCAAGAAGTTGAATTAGCAAGTATACAGTCTATAACGAAAATACCTGAAGATGGAACGACTGTTCCGTTCTTCTGATCTTCCTTTAGCTTCAAGCAATCTCTCTTCCAATGCCCCTTCTTCTTGCAATAGAAGCATTCAGATTCAGAAGTGGGTTGACTGACCTTCCTCTTTTCAGACTTGGCGCCAGTTTGCTTAGTTGGGATGGCCTTGTTGCCACCTTTCTTAGCATTCCTCTTCTTTCCAGATTTCTTGAACTTGCCCCCACGCACCATAAGCACATCTTGCTTATCATTTTTGAGCGTCTTTTCAGCGGTCTTTAGCATACCGTGAAGCTCAGTGAGCGTTTTGTCCAGAACATTCATACTGTAGTTCAGCTTGAACTGATCATACCCACTATGAAGATAATGGAGGATGGTGTCTACAGCCATTTCCTGAGAGAACTGCTGATCCAGCCGACTCATATTATCAATGAGTCCAATCATTTTAAGAACATGTGGACTTACAGGCTCGCCTTTCTTAAGCTTGGTCTCAAGAATTTGCCTATTGGGTCTCGAACCTTTCGACTCAAGCCAGATCTTGGAACATGTTCTTTAACTCACTGATGATCGTGAAAGCATCTGAGTTGATGAACATTTTCTGCAGATCTGCACCCATGGTTGCAAGCATTAGACATTTCACATCCTTGTTGGCATCAATCCAACGATTGAGGGCTGCCTGAGTGACCCCGTCGCCCGCGGCTTCGGGCATCGCCTCTTCTAGGACATACTCCTTTTCTTCCTGCATAAGAACTATTTGCAAGTTCCTTTTCCAGTCAAGGAAGTTTTTCCCGTTCAACTTCTCCTTTTCGAGAATTGATCGAATATTGAATGAATTGTTGTTTGCCATAATAAAAACTACAATTGAAAAAGAATAAACAAATAAATAATCATTCACAGTTTCTCTTAATAAACATAAATTGTAGCATACATGCATAATTTAATGTTCATTAAGCATTTTATTCAAGTTATGTATTCTGGCAGGTGTGAATAAAATGATCCCAAAATCCTAAAACCCATTGAAGAATTAAGCACATTATGTATTTAGACTCAATTCTAAAATCTTTTAGGTAAGCAAAAGCCTTTTGCTAATAGTCTAGAAACTATTCTTGGTTGATAGGTATGTCTAAGAGCTTATTAGGTAAACCTATCTCATTTGCCACGACATAAAAGCTCATATAAAATTATAATTGAATCCATTTATTTAATTTATTTTTCAGTTGAATTAAATGAATTTAAATTAATTCAAGGTTTAATTTTAGTAAAATAATTAGTATAAATAAAATTTTATAATAATTATAATATTCAAAATTAAAATCCGAGAAAACAATTTAAATTTTTAATTTTTAAAATTAATTAAAAATATTTCCGAACTGAAAACGAAAATTAAAATTCAAAACGATTCAATCGTAACACGACGAGCACTTGGGCTTGCACCCAAGTCCCATCGTGTGCACGACTGGTCGCTGCACATGGCAAACATAGCTCCACGCAACACGCAGCCACAGGCCACACGCACACGCAGTCATCGCTGGCCACGCTGCGCGCAGCCTCTGTGTTGTGTCGTGTCTGCTGCTGCTTTCCCTCGCGAGGCATCGCTCGCTGCACGGGAGCCATCGCTCGCTGCGCGAGCCAGCAGTCGCTGGTGCGAGGCAGTGCGCGTTGTGGCGCAGCTCCCTTGCTGCCCACACGCGACTGCTCGCTTTGCCCTGCCCTCGCCCACGCCCATCGCATAGCACACACGGCCAGCACCTCTGCTTCGCGCGCGCGCCATGCTATGCTGCTCGCTGTATTCGTACCGCACGGGCGACGAGCTCCCTTGCTCGTCGTCGCGTGCCCGCACTACCCATCACCCCTTAAGGGTAACACGTAGCTTCCTTTGCTTTGTGCGTGCAACATTTATGAGCGTTTTCATAAAAATTTAAAATTTTTAATTTAAAATTAACGACAAATTAATAAATCATATTAATTTCATAATTTTAGGGCGAAATATCGAAAATTTATTAATTAATTAATTTCCGATTAACATGGATTCAAATCTAGGTCATAAAAATTTAATATTTAACATAAATTAACAATTTTTATAGTGGATTTTAATCATGGATACCTAATTAAATTATTAATTAATTATGAAAAACAAATCAATTCTAAATTATTCGAATTTTAACAAATTAATCATAATTACAAATTAGGTTGTATAATTAACAAGTCTAGGCATTCATAATTGTTAAACATATACTGTAGGTCAATCAAAAACTCAAGATTTATCAACAAGAATCGCAAATATTCAATTTAACATCTTAAATTTACAAACTTTTGCGTTCGAAAAACTTAAACCTCCGAAAAGTCATAGTTAGGCTTCGAATTTGGGAATTCTGAGTTCGGCCGAAAAATAATAATTTTGTCAAAATTTTAGAATGCTTTTTACATGCGGAATTGACACAAAAATCACTCGATTTGGTTGAGTAACGAATATTCTGCCGAAAAACTGCGTACATATAATTAAATAAACGCAATTTGCAATTAATTACGAAAACTAATCACCCCTTTAATTCTTTGTAAAATTTAACCATGTTCATGCAATTTAGATTATGAAAATAATAAGAGGCTCGTGATACCACTGTTAGGTTATGATACATATGACAAAACATAAATCATGCGGAAAACCTTAATGCCAGGAAACATATTATTTCCACATAATCATTTAGCATAATTCAGATGCATACACTTTGTAGCGTGCCCTCCCAAGCTACGCCCGAACCGAACACGAACAAGTCTTTAGGACTCCAAGTGTCGTCCCTCCGTAGATAGTCCACAGCATGTCCGGATCCGCCTTAAGCTTGACCAACTAGAATCACCCTTAAGGTACTAAGAATTTTCGGCTAATAAGCTACAAGTGTTTGGCTGATTTTGTTCCGAAATCTTACCTTTGAATACTTCAATTGTGTATGTAAATATGTGACCCTAGGCACCTATTTATAGAGTTTATGGAAAGGAATTATAATCCTATTAGAATACAAATCTATTTAATTATAATCCTACTAGGACTCTAATTAAACAAACTTTATCTATTAGGATTAGATTTAATCACATGATGAATCCCGGTAGCCTTAGGATTCCGAGTAACACACACGAGTTGGCACAATGCACCGCATGCAGGCCTTACGGCCCACGCACAGCGCAAGGCCCACTCGTCGTAGCCCCTTGCTCCGCATGCGCGCCCAAAGCTTCGGCTGGGCCTGGCTTTTGCGCTGGGCCTGGTCGAGGCTTGGCGTGTGTTTGGTGCGCTTTGGCTTGCTTGGCGATTGCCCGGCTTCGTGCTGGGCCTTCGTCTGGCAGGCCTCGTCCGATGCTAATTCGTACGACACGCTTCCGATTAAATTCTCGATTCCAGAATTCATTTCCGATACGAACAATATTTAATATTTCCGATTCCGGAATTAATTTCCGTTTCGAACAAATATTTAATATTTCCGTTTCCGGAATTATTTTCCGATTTCGATAATATTTCCGATTCTGACAATATTTCCGTTTCCGGCAATATTTCCGATTCCGGCAATATTTCCATTTCCAATAATATTTTCGGATACGTAACATGTTTCCGTTTCCGACAACATCTACGACTTGGATAATATTTATATTTTCGATACGATCCATATTTCCGTTTCCGGCAATATCATCGTTTCCGGAGTATTCACTTGCTTGCCTTTGACGATCTCAGCTCCCACTGAAACCAAGATCCGTCGAATCCGAATATCCATAGATGGAGTATTTAATGCCATTAAATACTTGATCCGTTTACGTACTATTTGTGTGACCCTACGGGTTCAGTCAAGAGTAAGTTGTGGATTAATATCATTAATTCCACTTGAACTGAAGCGGCCTCTAGCTAGGCATTCTGCTTACTTGATCTCACTGAATTATTAACTTGTTTAATTAATACTGAACCGCATTTATTAGACTTAACATAGAATGCATACTTGGACCAAGGGCATTATTTCCTTCAGTCTCCCACTTGTCCTTAGGGACAAGTGTGCATTTCCTAATTCCTTTGTCGCTCGATGCTTGCTCTTGAACATAAGGTAAGAGTTGTCATCCTTATTATGTCCAGAGGTGTTCCTCGGTTTCAGAGTTCAACTGATCAAATAAACAGATAATCATAGCCTATGATTCATCCGAGCACGGCCATGCATTTCACAATTTCTAGCTCTCCGAGTGGCCTTGTACAACTTTTAAGCATCTCATCCCGATTTATGGGAGGACAATCCCTTTCTTGCGATCTTGAGATTAGACTTCGTTTGATAGGTGATTACCTGAGCGTTGCCTTTATAGCCTCCTTTTACGGTGCGACGGTTGGTCAACGTCAAAGCAACCAGTTCTCAAACAAGTAATCTCATATCACTCACGTATTGAGGATTTAGTGTCTAATAATTTTAATGAAATTTACTTATGACATATTTTCATCTCTTATAGTAAAGTTTCATAGGTCTTGTCCGATACTAGTCTTCCCAAAGTAAGTATCTATGCAAATGATTATGACATTGCCATGTCCACATAGTTCAAGAAACAGAACTACTAGTCATCTTGCATTCTAATCGTCTAACGTTTTCTATGCGTCCAATTTTATAGAAAACTCCGACTAGGGACCATTTTCAACCTTTGACTTTCAAGTTCACTTGATAGACATTTCTTAGTCACAGGACTGGTCCTGACAGTCTATCTTGAATATATCGTCAAATTGAAGGGACTCATCATTTAATAAACCACAAATTAAATGGAAAAATGAATTCTCTTCATTTATTGTGAATGATTAACCAATAATGTTTTACAAAGATTTAAACTCTAAAACTTTAAAACATTAAACAAGGATATCAAACCATTCTCCAATATGCTTGATTCCCATAGCTGCAGTGTGCGAGTTGTGCTTCGCCTGCGGCAGAGGTTTAGTCAATGGATCTGATATGTCATCAGTTCCAATCTTGTTTATCTCGACTTCTTTTCTTTCAACGAACTCTCGTAGAAGGTGAAATCTACGAAGTACATGCTTGACTCTCTGGTGGTGTCTAGGCTCCTTTGCCTGTGCAATAGCTCCGTTATTATCACAATACAGGGCTATTGGTCCTTTAATGGAGGGGACTACACCAAGTTCACCTATGAACTTCCTTAGCCATATAGCTTCCTTTGCTGCTTCATGTGCAGCAATGTACTCCTCTTCAGTTGTAGAATCCACAATGGTGCTTTGCTTAGCACTTTTCCAGCTTACTGCACCTCCGTTGAGGAAGAAGACAAACCCAGACTGTGATCTGAAATCATCTTTGTCGATTTGGAAACTTGCGTCCGTATAGCCTTTAACAATTAATTCATCATCTCCACCATAGACCAGGAAGTCATCTTTGTGCCTTTTCAGGTACTTCAGAATATTCTTGGCAGCAGTCCAATGTGCCTCTCCTGGGTCTGACTGGTATCTGCTCGTAGCACTGAGTGCGTACGCAACATCCGGGCGTGTACATATCATAGCATACATTATTGAACCAATCAATGATGCATATGGAATCTCATTCATTCGTCTACGCTCATCAAGTGTTTTTTGGCACTAAGTCTTGCTTAGAGTCATTCCTTGAGACATGGGTAGGTAGCCTCGCTTGGAGTCTGCCATCTTG
Source organism: Spinacia oleracea (assembly GCF_020520425.1). NCBI lineage: Eukaryota > Viridiplantae > Streptophyta > Magnoliopsida > Caryophyllales > Amaranthaceae > Spinacia > Spinacia oleracea. Next base: position 86,216,150 of record NC_079491.1, read on the forward strand.
AACCTTTCAAGCACCTTTTTGAGATAAGTGCTCTGACTAAGTCCAATCATCCTTTTAGATCTATCTCTCTAAATCTTGATGCCCAGTATGTACTGTGCTTCTCCTAGATCCTTCATCGAAAAACATTTCCCAAGCCAAATCTTGACAGAGTTCAACATAGGAATGTCATTTCCTATAATTAATATGTCGTCGACATATAATACTAGAAAAGCAATTTTGCTCCCACTGACCTTCTTGTATACACAAGATTCGTCTGCGTTCTTGATGAAACCAAAGTCACTGACTGCTTCATCAAAACGTTTATTCCAGCTCTTGGATGCCTGCTACAATCCGTAGATTGATTTCTTTAGCTTGCATACCTTTTTAGCATTTTTTGGATCCTCAAAACCCTCAGGCTGTGTCATAAACACAGTTTCTGTTAAAACGCCGTTTAAGAAAGAAGTTTTGACATCCATCTGCCATATTTCGTAATCGTAATATGCAACGATTGCTAACATTATCCGAATAGACTTTAGCATTGCAACTGGTGAAAAGGTTTCATCGTAATCCACACCGTGAACATGCCTATAACCTTTTACAACCAATCTAGCTTTGAAAACTTTAAGTTTTCCATCCTTGTCCTTTTTCAGTTTGAAAACCCATTTCCTTCCAATGGCTTGGTAGCCATCTGGCAAATCGACCAAATCCCATACTTGGTTTTCAGACAAGGAGTCTAATTCAGATTGCATGGCTTCATGCCATTGCTTGGAGATAGGGCTCGTCATAGCTTGTTTGTAAGTCGCAGGTTTATCACTTTCAAGTAATAGAACGTCATAGCTCTCGTTCGTCAAAATACCTAAGTACCTTTCCGGTTGAGATCTATATCTCTGCAATCTACGCGGGGTTACATTTCTAGATTGACCATGATTCTCACCAGATACTTCTAAAGATCTCTGAGTTTCATCCTGAATGTCATCTTGAGCATTCTCTAGAGTTTGTTGTTCGTCTCGAATTTCTTCGAGGCCTACTTTTCTCCCACTTGTCATTTTGGAAATGTAATTCTTTTCCAAAAAGATACTATCTCGAGCAACAAACACCTTGTTCTCAAGGATACATTTGTCAGATTTTGGATGAAGTTTGTCTGAAATTAATCGTTTGACGTATACTTCACATCCCCAAATCTTAAGAAAAGACACATTTGGAGGTTTTCCAAACCATAACTCATATGGAGTCTTTTCAACAGCTTTAGACGGAGCTCTATTTATAGTGAGTGCAGCTGCATTTAGTGCATGTCCCCAAAATTCTATTGGAAGTTCGGCCTGACCCATCATTAATCTAACCATGTCTAGTAAGGTTCTGTTCCTCCGTTCCGACACACCATTCCATTGCGGTGTTCCAGGAGGAGTCAATTCTGATAGAATTCCACATTCTTTCAGATGGTCATCAAATTCATAGGTCACATATTCACCGCCTCTATCAGACCGCAGTGCCTTAATCTTCTTGCCTAATTGATTCTCTACTTCACTCTGAAATTCCTTGAATTTGTCAAAGGATTCAGACTTATGCTTCATTAGGTAGACAAAACCATATCTACTGAAGTCATCAGTGAAAGTGATAAAGTAGCTGAAACCACCTCTAGCATTTGTACTCATTGGTCCACATACATCTGTATGGATTAAACCCAATAGTTCAGTTTCTCTTTCTCCAACTTTACAGAAAGGTTGCTTTGTCATTTTTCCAAGTAAACATGATTCGCACTTACCATAATCCTCTAAGTCAAATGGTTCTAGAATTCCTTCCTTTTGAAGTCGTTCCATGCGTTTCAAGTTAATATGGCCTAATCGACAATGCCACAAATAAGTGAGATCTGAATCATCCTTTTTGGCCTTTTTGGTATTTATGTTATAAACTTGTTTGTCGTGATCTAATAAATAAAGTCCATTGACTAATCTAGCAGATCCATAAAACATCTCTTTAAAATAAAACGAACAACTATTGTCTTTTATTAAAAAGGAAAATCCCTTAGCATCTAACCAAAAAACAGAAATGATGTTTTTAGTAAGACTTGGAACATGGAAACCCTCTTCCAGTTCCAAAAGTAGCCCAGAGGGCAACGATAAATAATAAGTTCCTACAGCTAATGCAGCAATCCGTGCTCCATTTCCCACTCGTAGGTCGACTTCACCCTTGCTTAACCTTCTACTTCTTCTTAGTCCCTTTGGATTGGAACATAAGTGTGAGCCACAACCTGTATCTAATACCCAAGAAGTTGAATTAGCAAGTATACAGTCTATAACGAAAATACCTGAAGTTGGAACGACTGTTCCGTTCTTCTGATCTTCCTTTAGCTTCAAGCAATCTCTCTTCCAATGCCCCTTCTTCTTGCAATAGAAGCATTCGGATTCAGAAGTGGGTTGACTGACCTTCCCCTTTACAGATTTGGCGCCAGTTTGCTTAGTTGGGCTGGCCTTGTTGCCACCTTTCTTAGCATTCCTCTTCTTTCCAGATTTCTTGAACTTGCCCCCACGCACCATAAGCACATCCTGCTTATCACTTTTGAGCGTCTTTTCAGCGGTCTTCAGCATACCGTGAAGCTCAGTGAGCGTTTTGTCCAGACTATTCATACTGTAGTTCAGTTTAAACTGATCAAACCCACTATGAAGAGAATGGAGGATGGTGTCTATAGCCATTTCCTGAGAAAATTGCTGATCGAGCCGACTCATATTCTCAATGAGTCCAATCATTTTGAGAACATGTGGACTTACGGGCTCGCCTTTCTTAAGCTTGGTCTCAAGAATTTGCCTATGAGTCTCGAATCTTTTGACTCGAGCCAGATCTTGGAACATGTTCTTCAACTCACTGATAATTGTGAAAGCATCTGAGTTGATGAACGTTTTCTGCAGATCTGCACTCATGGTGGCGAGCATTAGACATTTCACATCCTTGTTGGCATCAATCCAACGATTGAGGGCTGCCTGAGTGACCCCGTCGCCTGCGGCTTCGGGCATCGCCTCTTCTAGGACATACTCCTTTTCTTCCTGCATAAGAACTATTTGCAAGTTCCTTTTCCAGTCAAGGAAGTTTTTCCCGCTCAACTTCTCCTTTTCGAGAATTGATCGAATGTTGAATGAATTGTTGTTTGCCTTATTTAAAACTACAATTGAAAAGAATAAACAAATAAATAACCATTCACAGTTTCTCTTAATAAACTTAAATTCTAGCATACATGCATAATTCAATGTTCATTAAGCATTTTATTCAATTTATGTGTTCCGGCAGGTGTGAATAAAATGATTCCAAGATCCTAAAATCATTGAAGAACTAAGCACAGTTTGTCGACTTAATCCTAAAACATCTTAGGTAAGCAAAAGCCTTTTGCTAATAGTCTAGAAACTATTCTTGGTTGATAGGTACGTCTAAGAACTTATTAGGTAAACCTATCGATTTTTCCACGACATAAAAGGACTCCTTACTTATATCGTTGAGTTTCACCAAAACTAACATGTACTCACAATTATTTGTGTACCTTGCCCCTTTAGGACCAATAAGTAACACCTCGCTGAGCGAAAACTATTACTAGATTGATGTAAAGGATATCCAAGCAAGTGTATATTTTGGCATGGCACCTTTTAACTCAATTTTTAAGTTTGGAACTTAAGGCTCTTACTATGTTGGTTAGATTTTAAGTGAACTAAAATCCTTAATCATGCAACATAATCAAGCTTTGATCTCATGCATTTAAGACATATTTAAAAGCAATAAATAACTTAAAACATGCATAAGATAAATGTGATCTAGTATGGCCCGACTTCATCTTGAAGCTTTAACTTCAAAGTCCGTCTTGAAAATCTCCGTGGGAGGCATCATTTTCTTCAAATAGGATAAGCTATAATTAAAACTAATTACAACTATTTGATGGTACGCAGACCATATTTGAATTGAAAAACAAATTTGGTACTTTAGACCAATTACATTCAAATTAATGGTACGCAGACCATATTTTCTAGGAAAAATTGATATTGACAGTTCCAACTATGGCCGTTTAACTTTTAAAGGTCCCAACTTTTGATTATTCTAGAGTGGTCTCAACTTTAAGGTGTGTTTTCCAAGAATGGTCCTTTGGTTTATTAAACTATTAATTAAGTTGATTTAAGCATATCATACTGTTCCATACTAGTCACTTCATAACCTGCAAAACAGTACATATACAATATATACCATTCACCCATTCATTATCATGAATGGCCCACATAGCTGGTTAGTAAAACACATTATGCATCACATAAATATTTGCAGCAATTAATCAAGGGCACCAATAATCTACAAATTATTCAGCCCTTATTAATTCTAATCAAGTTGTTTTAACCTTAAGGATTTGTAGACCTAATCAAGAGTTTATGACTAAAAAGGGGTTCCCACTTAAACCAATAAATTCATATGCTTTACTAATTAATGTATTTCTAGTCTAACCGGAAACATACAAATTTAATTAAAATTTAAAGCTCATATAAATTTATAATTGAATCCATAAATTTAATTTAATTTCAGTCGTATTTAAATTAATTCATGATTTTAATTTTAGTAAAATAATTAGAATAAATAAAATTTATTATAATTACAATATTCAAAATTAAAATCCAAGAAAATAATTTAAATTATTAATTTTAAAATTAATTAAAATTACGTAAACTGAAAATCTCAAATTAAAATTTCAAAACGATCTAATCGCAACGCAACAACCCCACGCAACGCACGCCCATGGGCCACACGCACACAGCCATCACTGGCCATGTGCGCGCAGCCCATGCGTTGCGTCGCATCGCTGCTGCTCCCCATCGCAAGGCATCAATCGAACACGCGAGCTGGTGCTCGCTGCGCGCGCTAGCGCTCGATGCAAGCGAGCCATCGCTCGCTGCGCGCGCTTGCCAGCGCTCGATCCATACGAGCCATCGCTCGCTGCGCGCCTGCCTTTCCCGCACGCGAGCTTGCGCTCATCGCACGAGGCAGCAGTATGCGAGCTGGCGCCCGCTGCGCGCGAGCCATCGACGCTGTGCGTAGCGCTCGTGGCACGCGAGCTTGCGCTCGCTGCGCGCGAGGCTCCGCATGCTTGCGCGAGGCAGTGCGCGCTGTGGCGCAGCTTGCTTGCTGCCCACACGCGACTGCTCGTGCCTTGCTCTCGCCCCTTCCCACACGCCCATTGCTCACAGCCCACGACACAAGGCAGGGCTGCTGCCTTGTGCTCGTGCACCATGTTCTTGCTCGCTGCATTCGTACCGCATGGGCGACAAGCTCCCTTGCTCGTCGTCGCATGCCCCCACCTTTGCTCCCTTGCTCGTCGTCGCATACCCAATATGAAGATAATGGAGGATGGTGTCTACAGCCATTTCCTGAGAGAACTGCTGATCCAGCCGACTCATATTATCAATGAGTCCAATCACTTTAAGAACATATGGACTTACAGGCTCGCCTTTCTTAAGCTTGGTCTCAAGAATTTGCCTATGGGTCTCGAACCTTTCGACTCAAGCCAGATCTTGGAACATGTTCTTTAACTCACTGATGATCGTGAAAGCATCTGAGTTGATGAACATTTTCTGCAGATCTGCACCCATGGTTGCAAGCATTAGACATTTCACATCCTTGTTGGCATCAATCCAACGATTGAGGGCTGCCTGAGTGACCCCGTCGCCCGCGGCTTCGGGCATCGCCTCTTCCAGGACATACTCCTTTTCTTCCTGCATAAGAACTATTTGCAAGTTCCTTTTCCAGTCAAGGAAGTTTCTCCCGTTCAACTTCTCCTTTTCGAGAATTGATCGAATATTGAATGAATTGTTGTTTGCCATAATAAAAACTACAATTGAAAAAGAATAAACAAATAAATAATCATTCACAGTTTCTCTTAATAAACATAAATTGTAGCATACATGCATAATTTAATGTTCATTAAGCATTTTATTCAAGTTATGTGTTCCGGCAGGTGTGAATAAAATGATCCCAAGATCCTAAAACCCATTGAAGAATTAAGCACATTATGTATTTAGACTCAATTCTAAAATCTTTTAGGTAAGCAAAAGCCTTTTGCTAATAGTCTAGAAACTATTCTTGGTTGATAGGTATGTCTAAGAGCTTATTAGGTAAACCTATCTCATTTGCCACGACATAAAAGGACTCTTTACTTATATCGTTGAGTTTCACCAAAACTAACATGTACTCACAATTATTTGTGTACCTTACCCCTTTAGGATCAATAAGTAACACCTCGTTGAGCGTAATCTATTACTAGATTGATGTAAAGGTTATCCAAGTAAGTGTTATTTTGGCATGACACCTTTTAACTCAATTTTTAAGTTTGGAACTTAATGCTCTTACTATGTTGGTTAGATTTTAAGTGAACTAAAATCCTTAATCATGCAACATAATCAAGCTTCAATCTCATGCATATTTAAGACACATTTAAAGCAATAAATAACTTAAAGAATGAATAAGATAAATGTGATCTAGTATGGCCCGACTTCATCTTGAAGCTTCAACTTCAAAGTACGTCTTGAAAATGGTTGGAAACTTCGTCTTGAATTTCACCGTGGGAGGCTCCATTTTCTTCAAACAGGATCAACTATAATTAAACTAATTACAACTATTTGATGGTACGCAGACCATATTTGAATTGAAAAACAAATTTGGTGCATTAGACCAATTACATTCAAATTAAGGGTACGCAGACCATATTTTCTATCCTATTTGGGCCATACTAGTCACTTCATAACCTGCAAAACAATACATATACAATATATACCATTCACCCATTCATTAAATGGCCCACATAGTTGGTTAGTAAAAACACATTGTATGCATCATATAAATATTTGCAGCAATTAATCAAGGGCACCAATAATCTACCAATTATTCAGTCCTTATTAATTCTAATCAAGTTGTTTAACCTTAATGGATTTGTAGACCTAATCAAGAGTTTATGACTACAATTGCTCCCACTTAAACCAATAACTTTATATGCTTTACTAATTTTGAAACTAAAAATGTATTTCTAGTCTAACCGGAAACATACAAGTTTAATTAAAATTTAAACCTCATATAAAATTATAATTGAATCCATTTATTTATTTTATTTTTCAGTTGAATTAAATGAATTTAAATTAATTCAAGGTTTAATTTTAGTAAAATAATTAGTATAAATAAAAATTTATAATAATTATAATATTCAAAATTAAAATCCGAGAAAACAATTTAAATTTTTAATTTTTAAAATTAATTAAAAATATTTCCGAACTGAAAACTAAAATTAAAATTCAAAACGATTCAATCGTAACACGACGAGCACTTGGGCTTGCACCCAAGTCCCATCGTGTGCACGACTGGTCGCTGCACAAGGCAAACATAGCTCCACGCAACACGCAGCCATAGGCCACACGCACACGCAGTCATCGCTGGCCACGCTGCGCGCAGCCTCTGTGTTGTGTCGCGTCTGCTGCTGCTTTCCCTCGCGAGGCATCGCTCGCTGCACGGGAGCCATTGCTCGCTGCGCGAGCCAGCACTCGCTGGTGCGAGGCAGTGCACGTTGTGGCGCAGCTCCCTTACTGCCCAGACGCGAATGCTCGCTTTGCCCTGCCCTCGCCCACGCCCATCGCATAGCACACACGGCCAGCACCTCTGCTTCGCGCGCGCGCCATGCTATGCTGCTCGCTGTATTCGTACCGCACGGGCGACGAGCTCCCTTGCTCGTCGTCGCGTGCCCGCACTATACAACACCCCTTAAGGGTAACACGTAGTTTCCTTTGCTTTGTGCGTGCAACATTTATGAGCGTTTTCATAAAAATTGAAAATTTTTTATTTAAAATTAACGACAAATTAATAAATCATATTAATTTCATAATTTTAGGGCGAAATATCGAAAATTTATTAATTAATTAATTTCCGATTAACATGGATTCAAATCTAGGTCATAAAAATTTAAAATTTAACATAAATTAACAATTTTTTAAGTGGATTTTAATCATGGATACCTAATTAAATTATTAATTAATTATGAAAAACAAATCAATTCTAAATTATTCGAATTTTAACAAATTAATCATAATTACAAATTAGGTTGTATAATTAACAAGTCTAGGCATTCATAATTGTTAAACATATACTGTAGGTCAATCAAAAACTCAAGATTTATCAACAAGAATCGCAAATATTCAATTTAACATCTTAAATTTACAAACTTTTGCGTTCGAAAAACTTAAACCTCCGAAAACTCATAGTTAGGCTTCGAATTTGGGAATTCTGAGTTCGGCCGAAAAATAATAATTTTGTCAAAGTTTTAGAATGCTTTTTACATGCGGAATTGACACAAAAATCACTCGATTTGGTTGAGTAACGAATATTCTGCCGAAAAACTGCGTACATATAATTAAATAAACGCAATTTGCAATTAATTACGAAAACTAATCACCCCTTTAATTCTTTGTAAAATTTAACCATGTTCATGCAATTTAGATTATGAAAATAATAAGAGGCTCGTGATACCACTGTTAGGTTATGATACATATGACAAAACATAAATCATGCGGAAAACCTTAATGCCAGGAAACATATTATTTACACATAATCATTTAGCATAATTCAGATGCATACACTTTGTAGCGTGCCCTCCCAAGCTACGCCCGAACCGAACACGAACAAGTCTTTAGGACTCCAAGTGTCGTCCCTCCGTAGATAGTCCACAGCATGTCCGGATCCGTCTTAAGCTTGACCAACTAGAATCACCATTAAGGTACTAAGAATTTTCGGCTAATAAGCTACAAGTGTTTGGCTGATTTTGTTCCAAAATCTTACCTTTGAATACTTCAATTGTGTATGTAAATATGTGACCCTAGGCACCTATTTATAGAGTTTATGGAAAGGAATTATAATCCTATTAGAATACAAATCTATTTAATTATAATCCTACTAGGACTCTAATTAAACAAACTTTATCTATTAGGATTAGATTTAATCACATGATGAATCCCGGTAGCCTTAGGATTCCGAGTAACACACACGAGTTGGCACAATGCACCGCATGCAGGCCTTACGGCCCACGCACAGCGCAAGGCCCACTCGTTGCAGCCCCTTGCTCCGCATGCGCGCCCAAAGCTTCGGCTGGGCCTGGCTTTTGCGCTGGGCCTGGTCGAGGCTTGGCGTGTGTTTGATGCGCTTTGGCTTGCTTGGCGATTGCCCGGCTTCGTGCTGGGCCTTCGTCTGGCAGGCCTCGTCCGATGCTAATTCGTACGATACGCTTCCGATTAAATTCTCGATTCCAGAATTCATTTCCGATACGAACAATATTTAATATTTCCGATTCCGGAATTAATTTCCGTTTCGAACAAATATTTAATATTTCCGTTTCCGGAATTATTTTCCGATTTCGATAATATTTCCGATTCTGACAATATTTCCGTTTCCGGCAATATTTCCGATTCCGGCAATATTTCCATTTCCAATAATATTTTCGGATACGTACCATGTTTCCGTTTCCGACAACATCTACGACTTGGATAATATTTATATTTCCGATACGATCCATATTTCCGTTTCCGGCAATATCATCGTTTCCGGAGTATTCACTTGCTTGCCTTTGACGATCTCAGCTCCCACTGAAACCAAGATCCGTCGATTCCGAATATCCATAGATGGAGTATTCCATTAAATACTTGATCCGTTTTCGTACTATTTGTGTGACCCTACGGGTTCAGTCAAGAGTAAGTTGTGGATTAATATCATTAATTCCACTTGAACTGAAGCGGCCTCTAGCTAGGCATTCTGCTCACTTGATCTCACTGAATTATTAACTTGTTTAATTAATACTGAACCGCATTTATTAGACTTAGCATTATATGCATACTTGGACCAAGGGCATTATTTCCTTCAATAGGTTCTGACTGTATTTTCTCTAAATTGGTAAATTATATTGCAGAAGCCATAGAAGTCTTTCAGATGATGACAAGCTCCGTATCAAGGCAATGATCAATTCTGGGGTTTCTCCTGCCGTGACAATGAGAAATCTGGTTCAACAAGCAGGTGGTCCTGACAAACTACCTTTCCTTAAAAAGGACTTGTACAATGCTTGTCAAAGAATTTCGAAGGAAGATATTCCAGATGGGGACACAGAGGCCGTGTTTGCATACCTTCTCGGGAAATAGAATACAGACCCTGGGTTTTTCTTGAAATATATACGAGACGAAGATAATGCTCTGGATAAACTCTTTTGGTGTGATGCAACGTCCCGTAATGATTACAGGGCATTTGGCAACGTCAATTCCTTTGACACCACATACAAAGTAAATGCGTACCACAAGCCGCTTGTGGTGATTGTCGGTGTAAATCACCACAGTCAAAGTGTTGTTTTTGTTGTTTCTCTAGTTAGCCATGAAAAGGAGGAGACATTCAAGTGGATATTGGAGCAGTTGACTAAAGTAGGGGATAACGTCGCTCCTCAGACTGTTTTGATTGACGGGGACAAGGCAATGGCAAATGCGATATGAGTTGTTTTCCCGAAGGCAGTACATATGTTATGTTTGTGGCATTTAATAAGGAATGTAAAAGGACAGAGCTCAAAAACGTTCTGCAGTGGTTTCATGATATGTGTTGACAGATGTCGTACGCCCACCGAGTTTGAGCAGGCTTGGAAGGAGCTAATTACCACGTACGGTTATGAGAAAGAAGTTTGGGCACAGGGACTCTACAATGACAAGGAAAAATGGGCAGAATATTTCATGCATGGTCATTTCTTCGGAGGTAAGTAGTTCACAACCATATTTAGGTCACTATCCATTTTACCTACCCCTTTATATTTTGATAGGGTACCTACCATACCATATTTAGGCCACTACCCATTTCACCTATCCCTTTACATCTTGACAAGGCACGTACCTTACTGTGTTTAGGTCACTACCCATTTTACTGCTTTTGTTTTATGCAGGTATGAGAAGTACACAACGGGGTGAATCAATGAACAGCTCAATGAAGACAGTTTTTAATAAAAAAAATTATGCTTTACAAATTTGTTGAATTGTATGATCAAGTGTTGAAAGATATAAGGTTCACAGAAGCAGGCCTCGACTACCAAACGAAGCACACAACTCTGATTATCAAAGGGGTCCTTTCAAGTGTGAAAACACATGCTGCAACAGTGTACCCAAGGAACTCGTACGATATGTTATGCAAAGAGATGAACTACGAGTCATCGCATATTTTTGTGAAGTTTAAGCAAGATAAGACACATTTGGATGGGGTAACTAATATTTATTGGTTGAGTAATACTAAGTACAGGAAAGTACAGTACATTGTAATACACAGTGTTAAGTTCCACAAGATGTATTGCTGCTGCATGAAGTTGGAATCTGTGGGCATTCCCTGTCGCCATATGTTTGCTGTAATGAAGTACGGACGCATGACCGAGATACCAAGGGGTTATATACTTCGAAGATGGACGAAATATGCCAAGGCAGGCTTGTCTTATGGTCACACACTGGAAGAATTTAAAGAGCAGACTGATACTGCGTTCGTTGGTCGGTTTGCATATTTAAATGGGTTGGGCATACAAATCTGCAGGTTGGCAACTAGATCTTACAACGGGTCACTATGGTTAAAGAATTTTTTCTCGAAGGTATTGATTTCTCTGGAAACCCATGATGAGAAAGCCGAGGGAATCCTAAGGAAAGCGACATTGGTTAGAATCGGTGATCCTAAAGTTTTGCAAGCCGACATGGGACTTAAAAAGAAAGCCTCAAAGCCACAAGAGAAATCCAACAGTCCCGAGAAGCCGAAGTCCATTGACCTCAACTAGTCACCACCGACTACTCCGGACGCCACCTCTAACATTGGCCTTTGTGAGCCATCTTTCCTTTTGGGGGATTTAATGCCAGGAACATATACCAGTGGTGAGGCTTCTGAAGCCGTCGACAGCTATGAAGTTAGCCAATACAAAACAGAACCAACTGTTTTTTGATTGGGGGCCAAGATCGACAACATTGGTAGTTACAGCTTTGTTTGTTGCACATTTCCTCACTTGGGCACCTATAAAAATCAAATGAGCAAATGGGCAATAAGATAACATTTTGTAAATCTTTTGGGGATAGCAGCGGTTCGAATAGGTAACCCTCTTTTGTAAACGGGTATAGGAACCCACTTAGTCAGAATCCCAGGTTTAATTTGTTAACAAATTAGTTCTTCGTGGTAGTCACCGTATACATGTTTGGATGGTTCCATCAGGTTCAGAATGTCATTAATTTGTTAGCAAATAAGTTATTTGAGGTAAATCAAATTGAATTTTGAATGTTTATCTTTTTATTAATTATTCAATGAGACTTGTTGTTGCTTTTAATTCAGGACACGGGCTATTGTTTCATCGTATGGATGTGTTTATTATAATTGTGATTACAGGTACCAAAATTGTGATTAGCGGTATGCTTTATTATGCATCTGTCGATCTTACCGAATCTGGCTCCAACCTCTATTGCATTGCCTTCCCTGTTTTGCTTCCATCCTTGTTATGTCTTGGTAATTACCTTTACAACATCAGGACACTACCAGAAACTGTTCTCATACGTTTAACAAAAACATTTCTCCATCAGGTATACACAACACAATTACCAAACACACTCGCGGTAACTACCAACATGAGTCGTTGTGCATAAAGGGATCTTGTTATAGACTTGGTCATTTCCAAACATGAAATCGGTGATAGCCAAAGAATCACAGATTTAAAACACAAACCAAAAACATTCTTGGTCACGTCCTGTGACATTAGTTCACAAGTACTAACCAAAAGCTAATGAGTATATGCTAATTCAGACTTATCACCATATACAAAATTAAAATCTTTTTCAGACTAATAACACGGTGAGACGAATCATCATGGCCATCCAATAAGTTAGTATACTGTTATATGCATCGTCGTCATCATTCGTTCCAGTTCCGTACCGTCGTCATCATCTTCTGCAGCTTCATCATCTCTTCCAGGTCCGGTAGCGTCGTCATCATCTTCTCCAATTCCGCTAACGTCATCACCGTCCTCAACATTATTCGAACCATCATCACTGTCATCAACATTTGCAGTGAACAGATATTTAAGGTTTAGGGTATGTAACATATATTTTACAACACTTCAACCAAAGGAATCTAAACTAACCGTAATTATCAGTTTCAGTGTTGCGCCCTTGAAAGCATTCCTCTCCAGGGGGTTCTTCTTCAATTTGACGGGGTTGGTACTCCGATTTGAGTGATGTATATACCTTATCATGAATGTCGAGCATCACTTCGTTAATAAATACTTGTGGGTGCAGATACCTTAACATCGACTCGACCATGCTAACCCGTACTAAAGAATCAAAGGCGAACACACCAGGATCTACATGGTTAACATATTAGTCTGGATCTTCACCTTGAACCTGCGCATTGTCCCGTTCACCTCCACCATGGTGTGGTCAGATTCTTGATTACTCACCGCACCATCACCTGCTTGGGTACCATCTGGCTAAACCCATACAGATTTCAACACATCATATGTACACTTCATATTTGTGGGTAACGTACTGATAGAAAATGTATGACATGCACTATTTCGCGCAACATCATTACTAGTATCAATCTTAAAGTGTCTAAACCCCTTTGTCAACCACATACCATAAGGAAGATAATTTGTCCTGCTTTCTTTATGCGCACTCCGAATAGTGTTGATAATCATTCTAGGGAGATTCATCTTCTTTTTTGAAGAATGCAAAACATAATAAAGACATCAAAGTAAGTCAGATATGACTTTCTACCGGGATGAGGATTGAGGGTTCCATGAACTTTAAGGTGTAGTAGTCGATTTATAGGTGGCAATTCGTTAATGAGAGGCTTAGTGTCTCTCATGGAATCATTGTCGTCAAGAAAGGCCCTCACGCAATCTTGGATATCAAAATCTGGACTTTTACTCCAAGCCAGCCCAGGTTCATCATAGATCCCCTCATGCGGAATGCCGAGAATACGTCCCATCATCTTGTCATTTAGATAAATCTCTACGCCTCTCACCCATGTACGAAGAATCCCGTTCTTTTCACCCAAGTCCTCGATGTGGGTGTAGAACTCTCTCACAAGATCATCCCATATCTTCCCTTTAACTGTAAGAGGACATCCCATCCTTGGAACAAAAACCACTCATGCACAATTTCCGCATTGCCTTTAGTGAAAGACTGAAAGTCAATGTTGTTCCTTGGATAAACCGGTTGTTTTCCGAATTTCATTTGGAATACGTTTTGGTAGTCTTCAATCCTGAACCTATCAGGTATAAAATCGCCACCGCTACCTTTTTCATGTCGAGCACATTTTGCAGATTGTTTCTTATTGTTCCAAATACCTGGTTGTTTTGAACGCATAGGGGGCGTTGCTTTGGTAGTAGGCGCTTTCCGCTTGACTGCTATTTTCTTTTGCTTTACCATTTCACCTTCATATTAAACGAGAGTAAATTAGGCCCTCAACAATTGAGTACACATATCACACTCATAACAGAAAATAAACATCATTGTTGGCCATTTCCATTGTTATAAAGATAACCAGTTTGATTAAAACAACTGATACAAAAATACTTAGAATGCAAATGAAATCAGTATTCATCCAGTTACCAGAGCAACAATTTATCTGCCCTATTAAGAGCATGTCCAAAATCCATTTATCCTATTCTAACCCACATCATTGTTGGCCATTTCCATTGTTATAAAGATAGCCAGTTTGATTAACACAACACATACAAAAATGCTTGGAATGCAAAAAAAATCAATATTCATCAATCAGTTACCAGAGCAACTAGAATCAAGGGAAATTAAACATCACTGTACCAAATCATGTGAGAATGAACATGAGATTTACTCTACGGCTATTCATCCGTCATAAATATACACAATACAAACCAGCTACACCCTTAACCCCCTAAACCCTAATTTGTAGACCTTCAATCCTTAAATTACAAATTTTATGATACTTTGGTTTAATTGACGCGAAATTCAAGTGTTATACCAACAGAAAACGAGAAGCGGATTACCTGAGAAGCATGAACTATAGTTGCCGACAATATTTCCGCGAAATCAAGACCGGGGTACCTGAAATTATAAACGGAAGACTGTTTTGAAAAGATATTAAAGAAGAAAGATTAAAAAATGGAAACAAGAGCATGTCGAAGAACTACCGTAAGGTTGAGCAGTTACTGGAAGATGAATGCAGAGGTTTTTAGGTGAGAGATTTTAAGTTGAGAAGTTATGCGAGGAGAGAGAAAATAATTGGGGTATAAGTTAAAAATGTTGGGGATATTTTTTCGTCTAACATGCGAAAAAAAAATAAAAAAGGACTTCAATTTTGAACCATGGGCCGAAAATGTAGGTTTTTTTTTTACTTAAAAGTCCTAATAATATTCCGCTTTATCACATTACTTACTAACTTTCTTAATGGTCACTACCAACACTACAACGATAGACAAACAATATTGAAAATTAATTCAATTTACTATCTCATATACTAAAGTGTAGATGATCCTTTTTATCTTAAGTAAATATTAAGTATATCTTTTTCAAATTTATGTAAAGTCTCGTTACATCTAATCGATTATTCAATTCGATCGTTATCCCGGTCAGCCTCTTCATAAAGACGGGTGTGTGGTAAATGTGTAATGTTAGTTGATTTCCAAGTATATTTTAAAGAACATGTGTCTTTCCCCGTTATGGTTATTGGTGGAACATTATTCAACCATTAAAGGTGCTAATCTATATTTTTCTTATAATATCAACATTAGTATAACATAGGGCTAGAAATTAAAACAACAACACTCCACTACACATACAAAGGAAATACACGTGACTAATGTGAATATTGGTAATTTTATAACTTTACTATTAATATGAATGCTAATGACTTATCCTCGTGAACACTTTATGCAGATGTAAACCACTTACCACTTGACTATATTATGCTACATTTTATATTTCTGTGGTTGAAATATAATGTGATGAAAAAATCAATAACTTAATAAGAGTTTGAGTTACTTATGGTTATTTTTGGCAACAAAACATGGTTAAAGTTATCCAAGCAATGTCTCCGTGCATCGCCCTAGCCCAAAACCTAGTTTATTATTTACTTAAGTCGTGAACCCAATATGGTTGAACCAAATAAAAATTCTAATGTTGAACCAAATGGGAATTGTAATGTTGAAACAAATGGAAATTCTAATGTCTTTAGGCATTACAATTAAGAGTAAAAGTTACAAAGTTACCATGCAACGCAATAAGTACACCGGGTATTCATTGCAATAGAAATTGATCATACGACTGTTAAAATACGAGAACAGTTATGTCCAAGACCTAGTTCTAGAGAATAAAAGATGTCTTGAAATATAATGCCTAAGAACCACAACCTATTTTCAACAAAAAATTACTAGAACTTCTGCACAATCATTTCAAAACATAAGTTTATGGCAGTTACCAAATATGAACAGGACATTACCAAACTCAAGCACATATAAATCATGAAAG
Source organism: Spinacia oleracea (assembly GCF_020520425.1). Taxonomy (NCBI): domain Eukaryota; kingdom Viridiplantae; phylum Streptophyta; class Magnoliopsida; order Caryophyllales; family Amaranthaceae; genus Spinacia; species Spinacia oleracea. The sequence continues at coordinate 86,232,670 of NC_079491.1, forward strand.
CCATATATATTTCTTGGTCACTACCGAGTCATTAATTAGTAACCACTCACTAAAGGTTTTTATAGTGGAGAATCAAGTTGTTACTAAGGACCATAAATGTAATGGGATCCTAACATTTTGTGACAGCCACATACCTTGGTGACTACCGAATCATTAACTGGTAACCCCTCACAAAAGGTTTTTATAGTGGGGATTCAAGTACTCACTTTACAAATATGAATGATTACATTTTGAATAATTAACGAGTTTGAACTCTAATAAATCCGAATTAGATCCTCTTAGAAAATAATGGTGAAACAAACTTAGAAAAATTACGACTATAGCATCAATGTAATATTGTTGTATCATGTACATCAAACAACGTAGTTCATGCAGAGTAGCCACCACGCTGTCGGTTGGTCACTGCCAACTTACAAGCAACTTGCGTATATTTAAGAAATCTGGTTCCAAAAAAACTGACGATGGAGAGTTCCAAACTTAAGAACTGATATCACTAATATCACCATAGAATTAAGTAATAAATTTACAAATCTTTAAGTGAACATAAACCCATAAGTACTTCATTTTCCCTCTCTCCCCACAATCAGTATAGAGAATGGAAGAGTCCCTTTGTATGCATTCGCCTTAGCATTCTGTGGTGATGAAGTTCCCAAGTATTGAATCTTGGATCAATCCAGACATATGAACTCACAAAACAAATAACTCAAAAGGAGGTTCCCCTCTACAGTAGTTAAGCAAACAAAATCAGTATGCATAAAGAAAACATTTATTTCCAATACAAAATGTTTAAACAAAAGCCATCAAATTTAACAACATTTCCCATGTGGTCTAACTACTTCATGACTTGAGATTGAGAGGGAAATTAAAACAATTTGAGATTGAACATCAGCTTTACTCTTGGACAATACATACTATGCGCATCAAGATATACAATGACACCGTAATTCTATAGTATATTCATACAAACCTAAAGGGAAAAATAACCCTTTTACTAAATAATATTCAACTCCAATTGTTCTAAAAATAATAGGATCTGCAAGATCTGCAACAATAATTTCCAAACCAAAGTTCACACATGCCACCAATAATTTCACTTGCTACTTTTTGGCTTCAGATTGAGAGGGAGATCCAACATCAATATATAAATTCATGTGAGACATCAGATTTAAAAAAATACAATTCGTCCCTCAACATCAAAGGAAATTAAAAGTATCTGCAAGATTTGCAATAATAATTTCCAATTCTAGTTTAATTTTCAGACCGTAAACATAATTAATTGGTACTTTGGATGAACAGACCTCAAAATCATAGTGTATTGCCAACAGAACACGAGAACGTTGTAGTCGGCGACAATTAATTTGCGAAATAACTAGAGTACCTGAAATTTGAAAATTCAATAAATCTGTAAGCAAAATAAGAATTTTCAAAGCAAATCTAAGAACAAACCTTACCGGAGTTCAAAATTGGAGGGTGATTTTAGGGGGTTTTTTGGTGAGAGGGAGAGGAGGGTGTTTAGGAGAGAGAAAATATTGGGGTTTTTATCAAACTTTTGGCAAAGTAATTCGGATGACCCGCGAATTAAAAAATTTGGAGAAAGTGAATATTTTTAAAAATTTTAAGGTCCCGCCAACAATTATGTGTTCTTATTTTGTCATTTTTAGTCGAATTTTGAATCACGATGTCACCGATATACTAAAGGTAATTACCAGTATATATTTAGGTACGTACCAAGTTAACTTCGATAGACATTAAATATAGACTTAATCAACTCATTACTCAATTTCTTACAATAATTTTAAGTTGTCTTAGTCATTCTATTTTTCTTATCTCCATACCATACTACTTGTACATGTAAAATAACCATTAATGATATCTTGTTCTTATTTATATAAGATTATAATACAGCTGAGTTTTCATTTGGAGATTGATCCCAGCCGCCCTCTCAATAACGTGTAAATATTATATTAATGTGTTTTCTCTGTCAAATGTAGTTGATATAGAAAGAGGTTTTAAATAACACGTGTCACTTGTAGTTGTTCAATATCGAAAGAGGTTTAAAATAATTCGTCTATTTCCTCATCAACATTCAGTCTCGCATTTATTGGGCATTAGAGTTTATTATATGTGTTTTACCTATAGTCTACTTCCTCATCAACATTCAGTCGCACATTTATCGGGCATTGGATTTTATTATATGTGTGTTACCTATAGTTCATTTCCTCATCAACATTGACTCTCGCATTCATCGGGCATCGGTGTTTATTATATGTGTGTTACCTATAGTAACAACATGTAAGGTTATGATACATATGACATTTACATAGATCATGCGGAAACAACCATTAACCCAGGAAACATATTATTTACACATAATCATATAGCATAATTTAGATGCATACTCTTTGTTGCGTGCCCTCCCTAGCTGCGCCCGAACCGAACAAGAACAAGTCTTTAGGACTCCAAGTGTCGTCCCTCCGTAGATAGTCCACAGCACGTCCGGATCCGCCTTAAGATTGACCAACTAGAATCGCCCTTAAGGTACTAGAAAATTTCGGCACTTTATGAGCAAGATGTGTGTTTTAATTTTCTCTCAAAAAACTCACTTTTGAATACTTTGAAACTTGTGTATAAATTATGACCCCTAGGCCTTTATTTATAGAGTTATGGAAAAGGAATCGTAATCCTAGTAGGATGCGAATTAATTGGAATTAGAATCCTACATGAATTCTATTTAATTAATTTATCCAATTAGGAATAGAAACTTAATCATACATTGACTCTTGCATATTTCAGGAATCACGCATGAGCACAAACTCACACACACACGGCAGCCACTAGGGCTGCCCATGCGCGTGCGAGCAGCAGCCCGCGCAGCACGGCCCACGCAGCCGTGGCCCTTGGCGCGCGCTGGGCCTGCCTTGCGGTAGGCCTGGCCGCTGCCTTGGCTGGGCTTGTGGCGCGCATGCTTGCTGGGCGATGGCCCCGGCTTCGTGCTGGGCCTTCGTCCGGCAAGCCTCGTCCGATGCTAATTCGTACGATATGCTTCCGATTAAATTTCCATTTTCGGAATCTATTTCCGATACGAACAATATTTAACATTTCCGATTCCGGAATTAATTTCCGTTTCGAACAAATATTTAATATTTCCGTTTCCGGAATTATTTTCCGATTCCGGCAATATTTCCGATTCTGACAATATTTCCGTTTCCGGTAATATTTCCGATTCTGGTAATATTTCCATTTCCAATAATATTTTCCGATACGTACCATGTTTCCGTTTCCGGCAACATCTACGACTTGGATAATATTCATATTTCCGATACGATCCATATTTCCATTTCTGGCAATATCATCGTTTCCGGAGTATTCATTTCTTGCCTGTGACGATCTTAGCTCCCACTGAAACCAAGATCCGTCGGTTCCGAATATTCATAGATGGAGTATTTAATGCCATTAAATACTTGATCCGTTTACGTACTATTTGTGTGACCCTACGGGTTCAGTCAAGAGTAAGCTGTGGATTAATATCATTAATTCCACTTGAACTGAAGCGGCCTCTAGCTAGGCATTCAGCTCACTTGATCTCACTGAATTATTAACTTGTTAATTAATACTGAACCGCATTTATTAGACTTAACATAGAATGCATACTTGGACCAAGGGCATTATTTCCTTCAGTCTCCCACTTGTCCTTAGGGACAAGTGTGCATTTCCTAATTCCTTTGTCGCTCGATGCTTGCTCTTGAACATAAGGTAAGAGTTGTCATCCTTATTATGTCCAGAGGTGTTCCTCGGTTTCAGAGTTCAACTGATCAAATAAACAGATAATCATAGCCTATGATTCATCCGAGCACGGCCATGCATTTCACAGTTTCTAGCTCTCCGAGTGGCCTTGTACAACTTTTAAGCATCTCATCCCGATTTATGGGAGGACAATCCCAATCTTGCGATCTTGAGATTAGACTTCGTTTGATAGGTGATTACCTGAGCGTTGCCTTTATAGCCTCCTTTTACGGTGCGACGGTTGGTCAACGTCAAAGCAACCAGTTCTCAAACAAGTAATCTCAAATCACTCAGGTATTGAGGATTTAGTGTCTAATAATTTAATGAAATTTACTTATGACAGACTTTCATCTCTTACAGTAAAGTTTCATAGGTCTTGTCCGATACTAGTCTTCCCAAAGTAAGTATCTATGCAAATGATTATGACATTGCCATGTCCACATAGTTCAAGAAACAGAACTACTAGTCATCTTGCACTCTAATCGTCTAACGTTTTCTATGCGTCCAATTTTATAGAAAACTCCAATTAGGGACCATTTTCAACCTTTGACATTCAAGTTCACTTGATAGACATTTCTTAGTCACAGGACTGGTCCTGACAGTCTATCTTGAATATATCGTCAAATTGAAGGGACTCATCATTTAATACTAAACCAAGATTAAATGGAATATGAAAATACATTTCATATATGATAAATGTTCAACCCAAATGTTTTATAACCATGGGCCTCAAACCCATCTTCTAAAACAATTCATGGAATTCAAAGCTATGCTTAATTTCCAGTGCTACAACGTGAGTGTTGCTTCTCACTTGTTGCATAGGTTTAGTTATCATGCTTTGCCAATCTTAATATCCTTTTCATCGAATGTTCTTCGAGATATGATGATAAGATCTTTTCGAGTTTGTTTATTTTGTGATCCAGTCTTTCTCGCTACAATGGTGATTCGACGCATTTCTCAATGAAGAACCATCAAGTTAGCAGACCTTTTTCTTGCTTCAAGAGTGGTTCTACGCATTTTTCAATGAAGAACCATCAAGCCAGCAGATAGGTGATCTTCCCAAGTTCAGTGAAGAACTCTTTAACATAAACAACCCTGTTTTATTGCTTCTTAGGCAATAAGTACTTTTACTTCAACTGTTTAGGTTGCTAGTGATGCTTTGTTTGGATTTGCTTATCCAAGCAGTTCACAGATATGTGGAAGACTTTCCAGCTGTATCTTAGAACATAGAAATTAATATTTTAATTTCCCACGCAACAACTCATGGTCTCCAATCCATGTTGCCATTTCGAAACACGATGCTCTTTAGCTTGTCCTTGTCAATGGTTAACTCCAAAGGGTCTTGCTTGATCCTTTGCCAGTGTTTATGCGTGTAGCATCAATATTTAGCATATCTTTATTTCCTTGAATCAAGAACTATTCCTATGTACCTTTTCAAGTACCATAAGTGTTCTTGATCTCAATCTAGTTGATCTTCACTTAGATCAATAGAGATTGGTATATGTTCGTCATGCCTAAAGTCATACGATACGTTTTTGGCGATCCTCATATTATATCATACATGATAAATTCTTTTGCAGAATAATTCCCAATTGAATTCTATTCATGTAACTTTAGCTTATCTAGTTTCAGTAGATACTAAATTCAGCTAAATTCTTTGACATATAATATAGGTTAAGAATCTCATTTAGACTCTTTGATGTTTAACTTAGTAAATGCTTATACATAGTTCAAACATCCTTTACTTAGATTTCTTCATATGGGTCGAATATCTCCAATGGAGTCTTTCGTGTTTGATTTAGTAAATGCCATTACTTAATCCAAAACAATATTATAAGATATTTGTAAACAGATCTTAATACCCAGTATGTACTAAGTTTCGCCATGGTCCATTATTGATGAATAATTTCAAATCTAAGTCATTAGCATTTGAATGTTATTTCACAATAGAGAGATATGTGTGTGATACACATAGGACCAATTAAGTTATTATGTACTCCCACTAAACTTCTTATATATCTATAAGAATCATGTACATTTTATGAAACTAAAATACTTATTAGCTTCACTAAAATACAGTTCTAATTCCCAATTGCTTGCTTAAATCTGGACTTAGATTTCATAAGCTAGCTTTCCTTTTCAAGCATTTATTTGGATCCACAAATCCTATGACATACCATGTGCATAGTTTATTCCAACATTTGAGTGAGGAATACGTTTTGTCATCCAATTGCTATATGTACCAATATGCAATCTTTGCTTGAATTATAGACTTGAGCATTACGATTATGCATGAGGTTTCAACACAATCCACATCGTGAATTTGCTTGTAACTTTTAGCAACTAATCTAGCTTTGTGTGTGAACACAATTTCATGTTTGATGGTTTTTATCCTTAAAACAAACTTTGCAACCAATAGGTGTGAAACTATTCTTGCAAATCAACAAAATTTCAATTTTGTCATCAAAACATTGAGTATGTTTTATGGCCTCTAACCATTTAAAACATTTGAGTCTATATATGGCCTCTAACCATTTTAGGGAATCTGGGTTTCGTCATAGCTTTCTAACAGGTCACAAACTCATTAATCTACATGATAATAGTTTGACTGTAAGTTGTAGGTTTCTTCACTATCTAATAGAATAATTGCATAGTTTCAGTGATTTGAACTCCATGTTTCTTCACTATAGAAGAATCTCATAGTTTCAGTGATTTGAACTCTATGCCTACTTGGGTATAGAACATCAAACAACAGAATATCAATAGCCACTTAAAAGTCCTTTGAATATTCTGTTCTCCTTGAAGCACTTGTAAAGTCTTCTAAGAGAAGTCTATTCTTTAAAGCCACTTCTAAAGTCCTTAAAGAATAAGTTCGGGTTTTCTGAAGCACTTCGAAAAGCCTCCGGAATGTCCGTTTATGTTTGTTGTTCGCCTCGAAGACTTTCGAGGTCTATTTTCTCCCACTTGTCATTTTGGAAACGAATCTCCAAAAGGACATCATTTCGAGCAAACAAACATTATGTTCTCAAAAATTCGTGGTAGAAACAATACCCTCGTGTCTCATTTGAATAAATCACAATGAAACATATATCTAGACTTGGGCCTTAGTTTGTTGAATAACAAACACTAAGCTCCCACTGAGTTTAGCAACTCTTTAGATATATATAATTGAAAAGATGTCCTGAAATTACTTTTCAATAGCTTTGACGAATTTGGTTTAGTTTGGTGGTAGTTGAGCATTTTGTTTTAGAAATTATAGGAAAAGTCTTTATGATCCATCATTGATCGAATCAAGTACTAATTGACTTCGATTATTCCAACTAAGATATGCCATATCTTAAGGACCTAGACTGTGAAATTACAACACACAATCATTGATGATCATATTTGGTCTCAAGTAATCATCAACATGATCTAACCTAGATCTTTATGATTTCTTGCCAAGTGGATTTTATACTTCTGAATCTTTGAACTAGCCAAACAGATTCAACTTATATCACATTTGAGTAAATAAACCTATATTCACTCAAATCCATGTGAAATAATAAAGTCATAAAACCTTTGTTTAGCTTTGAACTCTATCGTCTAGGCGTTCTAACAATAGTTCATATTCTTTGTTACTTTCAACAAGTAAGACTAGCTTGTCTTAAGTTGATCTAGAAATCAACCAACTTTCAAAAGTCCATCAAAATAGAGCTTTTGAATGTTAACTTGTTGATATGGTCTAAGCAACAATGCCAAAGATTAGTGGAACTCAAATCAAGAAGTTGATTTGAACCTAGTAAAGTTCTTTAAAGAGTTGTTTGTTTTAATCAAGCATATTGATTCAACCTGTAATTGACCATTTTATTCAAATAAACAAACAAACATTGTTTTTGTTTTTCTTGAATGTGAGTCTTTCTGTGTTTGAAGCAGAAATTTAGGTATGTTGATTATGGAACAAAATAGCCATTAAGTTCCAGCCTTTGAAAGGACTTAAAACAAACTTAGATGACCCTACAATTAATGTAGCAATGCCATGCTTCATTTCCCACTTGTAGGTCATTAGTGTATCCTAGCTTCCATTGTTTGAGTTATTACCGAAGTAAGAACCTCAAGCGGTATATGATACCAAGGAAGTTTGATTGCTAGGTCACTTCTCTTTAAACATAAACTTATAGGTAGAAACGGAATCGTAAATTCCTTTCATTTGTTCCTCGTTTTCCTATTTCTTGTACCCTTTCTTATAGTCTTAAGAATTGAATTCTTTAGTGTTGACTTTTATACTTTGTTAGACATGTCCAATGTCACCAACAAGGTTCTTTACCATTTTAATTTATGTTGAATATTCTTTTCAACTAGATGATCTTACCAGAAGCTTCTAAAGTTCTCTAAGCATCGATCTATTCGAATGTCTAGGAACTAGACTCATTCGAGAATTAAATGGAAAAAGGATTTTAGGTCGTTAACCATTGGTAAAGCTGAGCGTTTAAACTCAATGCTTTATGATCTCAAAACCACATTGTATTTTGAATTCACAAGCACCAATCGGTTTGCCATTCGACTTTGATACTCGAAAACAACCATAAAAGTCGATATAAGAAACGTACATTTTAAATTGCTCACTTTCTCTCATTTCCGTGAATCGTTCTTGGATTCACTACCGATCGAGGAAATTTACTGTTACCTTTCTAAAAGGATTTATTGCAGTGCAAGATATTTAATTATAAACAATAATTAAAACATACATTGAAGCATGCAAAGTCTAAACATTTATCATGAATAATAACTTGAAATTAAAGCAACCATGCAATTCAAACAAGTTATTAGCATTTTATTCGAATTTATTGTTCCGGCAGGTGTGAATAAAATGATTCCAAGACCCTAAAACCATTGAAGAATTAAGCACAGTTTGTCGACTCAATTCTAAAACATTTTAGGTAAGCAAAAGCCTTTTGCTAATAGTCTAAAAACTACTCTTGGTTGATAGGTACGTCTAAGAACTTGTTAGGTAAACCTATCGATTTTGCCACGACATAAAAGGACTCCTTACTTATATCGTTGAGTTTCACCAAAACTAACATGTACTCACAATTATTTGTGTACCTTGCCCCTTTAGGACCAATAAGTAACACCTCGCTGAGCGAAAACTATTACTAGATTGATGTAAAGGATATCCAAGCAAGTGTATATTTTGGCATGGCACCTTTTAACTCAATTTTTAAGTTTGGAACTTAAGGCTCTTACTATGTTGGTTAGATTTTAAGTGAACTAAAATCCTTAATCATGCAACATAATCAAGCTTTTGATCTCATGCATTTTAAGACATATTTAAAACAATAAATAACTTAAAACATGCATAAGATATTTGTGATCTAGTATGGCCCGACTTCATCTTGAAGCTTTGACTTCAAAGTCCGTCTTGAAAATCTCCGTGGGAGGCACCATTTTCTTCAAATAGGATAAGCTATAACTAATTACAACTATTTGATGGTTCGCAGACCATATTTGAATTGAAAAATAACTTTGGTACTTTAGACCAATTACATTCAAATTAATGGTACGCAGACCATATTTTCTATCCTATTTGGGCCATACTAGTCACTTCATAACCTGCAAAACAGTACATATACAATATATACCATTCACCCATTCATTATCATGAATGGCCCACATAGCTGGTTAGTAAAACACATTATGCATCACGTAAACATTTGCAGCAATTAATCAAGGGCACCAATAATCTACCAATTATTCAGTCCTTATTAATTCTAATCGAGTTGTTTTAACCTTAAGGATTTGTAGACCTAATCAAGAGTTTATGACTAAAAAGCGCTCCCACTCAAACCAATAAATTCATATGCTTTACAAATTTTAAACATAAAATTGTATTTCTAGTCTAACCGGAAACATACAAATTTAATTAAAATTTAAAGCTCATATAAATTTATAATTGAATCCAAAATTTAATTTAATTTCAGTCGCATTTAAATTAATTCATGATTTTAATTTTAGTAAAATAATTAGAATAAATTCCATTTATTATAATTATAATATTCAAAATTAAAATCCAAGAAATTAATTTTAATTATTAATTTTAAAATTAATTAAAATTACGTGAACTGAAATTTTCAAATTAAACATTCAAAACGATCTAATCGTAACGCAAACACCCTATGCGTTGCACGCCCATGGGCCGCACGCACACAGCCATTGCTGGCCATGTGCGCGCAGCTCATGCGCTCGTCGCATAGCTGCTGCTGTCCTATCGCAAGCCTCCGCACAGCGCCCCATCGCACGCGAGCTATCGCTCGCAGTGCGCGCGCGCGAGATCGCTCGCTGGGCGCGCTGGCTCGCTCGCTGTGCGCGCGAGCCATCGCTCGCTGGGGCGCGACATCGTTCGCTGGGCGAGCGACATCGCGCGCTGCGCGCGCGAGCAGTGCTGGGCGCAGCGCTCGTGGCACGCGAGCTTGCGCTCGCTGCGCGCGAGGCTGCGCGCACTTGTGCGAGGCAGCGCGCGTTGTGGCGCAGCTCGCTTGCTGCCCACACGCGACTGCCTTGGCTCGCCCTTCGCCCATGCCCATTCGTTCATTGCTCGTGGCACACGACACAAGGCAGGGCTGCTGCCTTGTGCTCGTGCACTACGCCCTTGCTCATTGCATTCGTGCCGCACGGGCGACGAGCTCCCTTGCTCGTCGTCGCATGCCCGCATTATACAACACCCCTTAAGGGTAACACGAAGCGTCCATTGCTTCGTGCGTGCAAGTTATTTGAACGAATCGCAAAAAAAAATTTAAAATTTATATTTAAAATTAATGACAAATTAATAAATATTATTAATTTCATAATTTTAGGGCGAAAAAATCGAAAATTTATTATCCAATTGATTTCCGATTGTTATGGATTCAAGTCTAGGTCATAAAAATTTAAAATTTATCGTAAATTTACAATTTTTATGGTGGTTTTTAATCATAGGTTTCTAATTAAATTACAATTAATTATGAAAATCAAATTAATTCTAAATTATTCTAATTTTCAACAAATTAATCATAATTACAAATTAGATTGCATAATTAACAAGACTAGGCATTCAAACTTGTTAAACATATGCAGTAGGTCAATCAAAAATTCAAGATTTATCAACAGGAATCGCAAATATTTAATTTAACATCTTAAATTTACGAAATTTTGCATTCGAAAAACTAAAACCTTCGAAAAGTCATAGTTAGGCTTCGAATTTGAGAATTCTGGGTTCGGCAGAAAAATACTGTTTTTGTCAAAATTTTAGAATGCCTTTTACATGCGGAATTGACACAAAAATCACTCAATTCGGATGAGTAATGAAGAAACTGCCGAAAAACTGCGTACATATAATTAAATAAACGCAATTTGCAATTAATTAACAATTACGAAAATTAATCACCCCTTTTAATTCTTGCAAATTTGTAATATTTAACCATGTTCATGCAATTTAGATTATGAAAATAATAAGGGGCTCTGATACCACTGTAAGGTTATGATACATATGACATTTACATAGATCATGCGGAAACAACCATTAACCCAGGAAACATATTATTTACACATAATCATATAGCATAATTTAGATGCATACTCTTTGTTGCGTGCCCTCCCTAGCTGCGCCCGAACCGAACAAGAACAAGTCTTTAGGACTCCAAGTGTCGTCCCTCCGTAGATAGTCCACAGCACGTCCGGATCCGCCTTAAGATTGACCAACTAGAATCGCCCTTAAGGTACTAGAAAATTTCGGCACTTTATGAGCAAGATGTGTGTTTTAATTTTCTCTCAAAAAACTCACTTTTGAATACTTTGAAACTTGTGTATAAATTATGACCCCTAGGCCTTTATTTATAGAGTTATGGAAAAGGAATCGTAATCCTAGTAGGATGCGAATTAATTGGAATTAGAATCCTACATGAATTCTATTTAATTAATTTATCCAATTAGGAATAGAAACTTAATCATACACTGACTCTTGCATATTTCAGGAATCACGCATGAGCACAAACTCACACACACACGGCAGCCACTAGGGCTGCCCATGCGCGTGCGAGCAGCAGCCCGCGCAGCACGGCCCACGCAGCCGTGGCCCTTGGCGCGCGCTGGGCCTGCCTTGCGGTAGGCCTGGCCGCTGCCTTGGCTGGGCTTGTGGCGCGCATGCTTGCTGGGCGATGGCCCCGGCTTCGTGCTGGGCCTTCGTCCGGCAAGCCTCGTCCGATGCTAATTCGTACGATACGCTTCCGATTAAATTTCCATTTCCGGAATCTATTTCCGATACGAACAATATTTAACATTTCCGATTCCGGAATTAATTTCCGTTTCGAACAAATATTTAATATTTCCGTTTCCGGAATTATTTTCCGATTCCGGCAATATTTCCGATTCTGACAATATTTCCGTTTCCGGTAATATTTCCGATTCTGGTAATATTTCCATTTCCAATAATATTTTCCGATACGTACCATGTTTCCGTTTCCGGCAACATCTACGACTTGGATAATATTCATATTTCCGATACGATCCATATTTCCATTTCTGGCAATATCATCGTTTCCGGAGTATTCATTTCTTGCCTGTGACGATCTTAGCTCCCACTGAAACCAAGATCCGTCGGTTCCGAATATTCATAGATGGAGTATTTAATGCCATTAAATACTTGATCCGTTTACGTACTATTTGTGTGACCCTACGGGTTCAGTCAAGAGTAAGCTGTGGATTAATATCATTAATTCCACTTGAACTGAAGCGGCCTCTAGCTAGGCATTCAGCTCACTTGATCTCACTGAATTATTAACTTGTTAATTAATACTGAACCGCATTTATTAGACTTAACATAGAATGCATACTTGGACCAAGGGCATTATTTCCTTCACAACATTCTAACACGTGGCGATTAAAACAACAATATCCATTACAATTTTAATTTTTTTCATTATTAGTAAAAACAAAAATCAACTACATATCCAGAGAAATTAAATGTGTAACACCACTAAGTAGTATATTGATTTAAATTTCACTATTAGTTTCATAGACGAGCCCGCCGACCCCTTATTAATGTTAAACCAAATGTAAATACCCCTATGTCTCTAAGAGTTATTAGTTATGAAGAATATAATGCACTTGGTCTAAATATGCATTTAATGCTAAGTCTAATAAATGCGGTTCAGTATTAATTAATTATGCAAGTTAATAAACAGTGAGATCAGGTGAGCTGTATGCCTAGCTAGAGGTCGCTTCAGTTCGAGTGGAATTAATAATATTAATCCACGGCTTACTCTTGACTAAACCCGTAGGGTCACACAAATAGTACGTGAACGAATCAAGTATTTAAGTGAATTAAATACTCTATTTATGAATATTCGGAAACGACGGATCTCGGTTCCAGTGGGAGTTGAAATCGTCAAAAGGCAAAATATGAATACTCCGGAAATGATGATATTGCCGGAAACGGAAATATGGATCGTAACGGAAATATAAATATTATCCAAGTCGTAGATGTTGCCGGAAACGGAAACATGGTACGTATCGGAAAATATTATCAGAAATAGAAATATTGTCGGAATCGGAAATATTGCCAGAACGGAAATATTACCGGAATCGAAAATATTGTCGGAATCGAAAATAAATTCCGGAATCGGAAATATTAAATATTTGTTCGAATCAGAAATAAATTCCGGAATCGGAAATATTAAATATTGTTCGAATCGGAAAAGAATTCCGGAATCGGAAAACGAATCGGAAGCGCAACGTACGAAACGATCGACGGACGAGCTTGCTAGATGCAACGCCCAGCACGAAGCCAGGCCCAGCGCCCAGCGAAGCCCACGTGCGCAAGCAAGCAGCAAGGCAGGCCCAGCGCTGCGAGCAAGGCAGGCCCAGCGAGCAGCGCCCAACGATGGGCCGCGTGCTGCCAGCGCCCACCTTTGGGGCGAGCCGAGCACCAGCACCCACCCTTGGGGCGAGCCGAGCACTAGCGCCCCTTTTGGGCTGCGTGGCTGCGAGGCTTCGTACGACCAAGTCCTTGGTCGTTTATGATTGCTTGCTTAATATCGTTTTCCTAATTCTACTTGAATTGAATGTTTTTGTTAAATCTGAAACACTTAGGTGTTTGATTAAACATTAAATTCTAATGATTTAATTCAACTAGAATCCTAATGGATTTAGTTATTGGAATCCTAGTAGAATTCTAATTCTGTTATTTCCACCCTATAAATACGTGGTTCATCATCACAATTTATACAACAATTCAATAAGTATTCACATAGATTAAGTTCAAGTAAGAATTTAATAACTTGCCTAAATTAATAATTAAGCTTTCCGAATAAATATAATACATTAGAAAATATCCTAGTTGGTTGAATCTAAAGCGGATCCGAACGTGCTGTGGACTATCTACGGAGGGGCGACATTTGGAGTCCTACACTTGTTATTGTTCGGTTTGGGAGCAAATAGGGAAGGCACGCATCACATTGTATGTATCTTAATTATGCTAATTGACTATGTGGCAATTAATTTGGATTCCTGGCTTTATGGTTTTTCCACATGAAATATATTGTTTATATTTGCCATAACCTAACAGTGGTATCACGAGCCTCTAATTAATTCAATAATCAATTATAGTTAACATGGATAAATTTTATAAATTTTCAATGAATTAAAGGGGTGATTAATTTCGTGTATGTAATTAGTTGCAAATTCGTGCGATTATTTGATTATATGTTTGCAGGATTTTTCGGCAATTTTGTCAATAATGGTCGGAATCTTATGTTTTTATAGTAAATTTCGCATGTAAACGGCGTTTTAAAATTTTGACAAAAATCAGAGATTTGTCGCTGAACCCAGAATTCTCAAATTCGAAGCCTAACTATGACTTTTCGGAGGTTTTAGTTTTTCGAACGCAAAATTTATAATTTTTATGATGTTAAATTAAATATTTGCGAATCTTATGTAAATCTTGAATCTATGATTGACCTACTGTATATGTTTAACAATTTTAAAGCCTAATCTTCTTAATTATACAACCTAATTTGTAATTGTAATTAATTTGTTGAAATTCGAATAATTTAGAATTTGTTTTGATTAGGATCCTATGATTAAAAACCAACATAAAATTTGTTAAAATTGAAAAGTTTTAAAATTTTATGACCTAGATTTGAATCCATGAAAATAAATATCATCGGAAATTAATTTGAATAATAAATTTTTGATTTTTGCCCGAATTTAATGAAATTAATATGATTTATTAATTCGTCAATTAAATTAAAGTATAAAAATTATTAATTTTTATAAAACCGATCACCAATGTTGTAGGCACGAAGCAATGGAAGCTAAGTGTTACCCTTAAGGGGTGTTTCATTGTGCAGGCATGCGACGACGAGCAAGGGAGCTCGTCGCCCATGCGGTACAAGGCAACGAGCAACAAGGCATGCGCGGCAGCAAGGAAGCTGTGTCGTGTCTTCCGTGTGGGTGGTCAAGCAAACAAAGGGCAATTATGCTACGTAGCGCCAGGCACGAGGCAAGGAAGCAGCATACGAGCAAGGGAGTTCGCATGCGCTGCGCATGCCAAGGCCTAGCGCTGGCAGCCATCAGCGAGCAAGCCACCGAGCAAGCGAGCAGCACGCACAGCGCAAGGATGTGCGCAGCGATGGGCATCACTCGGCCACAATCATCGCAGGCCTGGACGTTGCTTCATGCATGCGGCCCATGGCGTTGCGGCTGTGTTGTGCTTGGGAGAGGCTTGGGCTTCAGCCTAAGGCCTTGCCTTAGTACGTAAGGGCCGTTTTATTTATTTTTCGGTCGAAAACGATTTTAATTAAATTTAAATCATAATTTAATTTTTCTCGGAATTTAATTATGATTAATTTAATTATTATAAATTTATTTATACTAATTATTTTACTAAAATTAAAACCTTGATAAAATTTAAATTAGTTAATTTTAATCAACTGAAAAAAAAACGATTTAAATATATTTTATATGAGCTTTAAAGTTTAATTAAATTTGTAAGTTTCCGGTTGGACTTGGAAATACAATTTTATGTTTAAAATTTGTAAAGCATGTAAATTTCTTGGTTTTAGTGGGAGCTTTTAGTCATTAAACTCTTGATTATGTCTACATTCTTTTAACACTACTACATTTCTAATCAGATGCGACGCCTAAAATCATTACAGTAGGCATCAAAATCCGTTGCATTAGACCTAATGCGACGACAAATAACCCTTGCATCCGGTGGCGTTGCATTAGGCCTAATGCAACGATCATTAACCTAATGCAAAGAAAAATGGATACCGTCGCATTAGGTGAACATCTAATGCGACGGTCCTTAGATGGGGTGTCGCATTAGTTCTTTAGCTAATGCGACGGGTATTTTAACTAATGCAACGGGAGTTTTAGCTAATGCAATGGATATCTAAGATAACTTAATGAAATAATGCAACGCCTTTTTTCCTAATGCAACGGTAATTTATTGTCCAAAAAATCTGTTGGACATCTAATGCAACGGGTCCATTTATTCGTAATAATAATAATAATAATAATAATAATTTGTTCTCTCTCAAAAGGGGCGATTAGGGGGGATTAGGGTTGTCGGGATCGTAGGCTCCACGTCAAAGGTCCGGTAGCTATCACGGCGGCGAAGGTTGCAAGAGGTTCGCCGGCGGTTTCCAGGCAGTTTGTAGGTTGTTTTAGGGCAGTTTGCAGGAGGTTTCGGTGTTGTTCGTAGGGTGTTTTGGGTGCAGCTTTTAGGCGATTCCCACGGTTTTGGGTGCAGTTTTCAGGTGAATTTCAAGCGTGGGTGGTGGTGCGTCTTTGGTGTTGTTGTGGCAGCGTCGGTTCACTGGCAAAGTGGGCAGTTTCGTAGTCTTTTCAGGCGAGTAATTGATCAGTTCACGACAACATTCTCAGGCGTTTTCCGGTGGTCTAGGACGGCATTTCGGGTTCCAGTTTGTGTTACGTCCAGTTTCCGGCAAGTGGGTGTTGGTTTTTCATATCAGCAGTTTCCGGCAGTGTGTCGATCAGGTTGTGTGAGTTCGTTTGTCCGTCCATTCGTGTGTGTTTTGGTGATTGATCAGGTACGACGGCTAGCTGGTTCGACGCTACTGCAATTCGTGGGTTCAGGTTGGTGTTTCTTGTGGTCAGTTTGGTACTTCAGTTTGGTGTTCGTTGTTATTGTGGGTTGTTTTGGAAGCGTTTTGTGTGGTCAGATTGGTGTTTGGTGAGTTCATTTTGGTGGTTTGTGGGTGTACGAGTTCAGCTTTGGGAGTTCAGCTTTGGTGGTTCTGTTTTGGTGGTTTGTGGGTGTACAAGTTCAACTTCGTCGGTGTTGGTGTTGGGTGTGTCAGTCAGCTTTGGTAGTTTTGGTTAGCTTGTCTCGGCAGTTGTTGTTCGGTTTTCCGGCGAGTGATTGTTGTGGTTGGTAGTGGGTACGTTGGTGTTACTTTTTGGTTGAAGTGCTTTGATATGGCGGCTTCCGTGGAGAAGTTTCATTGCCCTTTTGTGGGTCTTAGCGGGTGCCAGGATGGAGGTGGGCGTGGTATGGTAAGGAGTTCTCTGATCACTCACTTACGGGATCGTCATTGTTGCTCTGGTGTGCGGGATGTAACCCGTCATTCCCTTACTACCAATTTGCAGGTTTTTTCTACGGCTGAGGTGACTTTTCGTCGTATGGGAATTTGGCTGTGTGGAGATTGTTTCAAGACGCATACTCATCGTACTAGGTGTCGACATGGCAGTGGTTCTAGTACTGTTTTTGTGGACCCACCTAATTCTGGGGATGGTATTATTCGTTTTATTCTCTACGGTATTCAAAAGCCTCAAGCTCCTACTGCCGAGCTGTCTTCTTCTGATGCGCCTCGAGAACATCATTTTTCTTTTGATGTTGCTCTTCTAGACACTTTATTGTCTAAGCGGTTGCGTTCTGTGAAATCCATCCCTCCCAAATGTCGTTTGGGTTTTTCGCGAGTTCTAAAAGGGGCGCTTGATAAGGTGATTTGCAGACCAGATGACATTGCTTGTTGGGTTCAGTTGCTTGTGTTGCCTCTTTGTGTGCTCTCGACTTTTTCTCCGCGAAGTAATCGCGAGTGTTCCTCTGGTGTTAGGCGGCGGCGACAGGAAGAGAGTATCACCTCTGCTATTCGTTCTTAGGGTGAGCCTGGTGGTTTTGAGCAGCTTGTCATCGACACATTGGCTAGCGTGTCTCCATTGGATGTTGACGAAGACCATGATTTGGCGGAGCGTAATATTAAGCAATGCAAGAGAAAGATTTCTGACGGTCACTACACTGCTGCTGTTAGAGTTCTTTCGTCCTCTGGCCTTGCTCCTTACTGTGGTGCTACTCTGGCTGATTTGCAAGAAAAACACCCTTCCTTTCCGGTCCCTACCTTACCGGATATCCCTGTTGATCATCACCTTACTGCTTCATCCGCTGTTGTGTTGGAGCAGATTAGGGGCTTTCCGCGGGGTACTTCGTGCGGTAGAGATGGCTTGCGTGCTCAACACCTTTTGGATTGCTTGGGTGGTGCTGCTGTAGCTGTTTCTGATGAGTTGGTGGATGCTATTACTCAGGTAGTTAATCTCTTTCTTGCTGGAAAGTGTCCTGGTGAGCTTGGAGGATATATTGCTAGTGCTCCTCTTACGCCGCTTGTTAAGCCTGGTGGTGGTATTCGGCCTATTGTTGTGGGCACTGTTTGGAGGCGCCTTGTTTCTAAGGTCGGGGCTGTTTTGATTGGTCCGCGTTTAGGAAACTACTTCGGAGGGCTTCAGTTTGGTGTTGGGGTTCCAGCTGGTGGTGAGGCTATTCTCCATGCTGTCAATCGTTTGGTTGAGGCTCGTGGGGCTGATGTTGGCCTCTCTATGTTATTGGTGGATTTTCGGAATGCGTTCAATTTAGTTGATCGATCGGCTTTGTTGCGTGAGGTTCGGCTGCACTGTCCTGCTCTTTCGTGTTGGGTTGAATTCTGCTACTCTTCTCCAGCGCGGCTGTACTATGGGGAGCACACCTTGTGGTCTTGTCAAGGTGTGCAGCAAGGGGATCCTCTCGGCCCTTTGCTTTTCTCTCTGGTTCTACATCCACTGGTGTGTCGAATCAGAGACTCTTTTGATCTATCTCTTCAGGCTTGGTACTTGGACGATGGCACTATCGTTGGTGATACTTTGGTGGTTGGAAAGGTCTTGGAGTTGATTTTGGAAGAGGGTCCTCATTTAGGTCTCCATGTTAATGTTGAGAAGACAGAGGTTTTCTGGCCCTCGGAGGACCCACGTAGTCGTCTGGAGGGTGTCTTTCCTTCGGATATTGCTCGTCCAGCGCTTGGTGTTAAGTTGCTTGGTGGTCCAGTCAGTACGGATTCCTCTTTTTGTAAGGAGTTGGTTTCGCAGCGTGTGTCGAAGACTGTTGTGTTGATGGATGCTGTGGCTAAGCTTAATGATCCCCAGTGTGAGTTGTTGCTTCTTCGTGCGTGTACTGGAGTCTCTAAACTCTACTTTGCTATGCGCACGTGTCCGCCTCATCTTTTCGAAGCGGCCCAATTATCCTTTGATGTGGCTCTTCGGGCTTCTTTAGAGCGTATCGTGACTGCTTCGGGACCTGGGTTCGGTGACTGGCAATGGCGTCTTGCCACCTTGCCTTATTCTTATGGAGGATTGGGTGTTTATTCAGCTGGTGATGTTCGGTATTATGCTTTTCTTGCATCCCGTTTGCAGTCTTCTGGTTTGCAGGATTCGCTTCTTCGGCTTTCAGGTGTTGATGGTCGGGGACCGGCCTTTGATGATGCTCTTGGTCTTTTCAATAGGACCGTGGATACCGACCTTATGAGTAGCCCTAGTGAGATCGCTGCCCCCACACTCATGAAGAAATTGGCAGACATATATTTCACGAAGGTTACGGATGATGCGGTATCCGCCTACTCCTTATCTTCACGTCATGTTGCCTTATGGAAATCACAGCAGGGGGATCACTCCTCAGCTTGGTTGCGGGCAGTCCCCATCTCAGGTTTGGGCCAGACTATGAACGGTAAGGCTTATCGTTCGGTTCTTTGCTATCGGTTGGGTATTCCTTTGTTCTCTGATTCGGCGTCGTGTTCTGCTTGCTCTCGGGTTTTTGATGGGGACATTTATGGGGATCATGCCGTGTCTTGTGCTGGGATCGTGGGTATCAAACATCGGC
The DNA here is from genome assembly GCF_020520425.1 of Spinacia oleracea. Taxonomy (NCBI): domain Eukaryota; kingdom Viridiplantae; phylum Streptophyta; class Magnoliopsida; order Caryophyllales; family Amaranthaceae; genus Spinacia; species Spinacia oleracea. The sequence goes on from NC_079491.1 coordinate 86,252,612, forward strand.
ATAATGTTGTTCGTGATACCCTTTTGGATATTTGCTATCGGTCGGGGATTTCTGCTCGCAAGGAGGTTGATGTTGGGCTGACTAGTGAGGGTGATGGAGCTCTTCGTCCTGCAGATATATTGCTTTATTCATGGGATGGCGGTCTAGATGTGTGTGTTGACTTGACTGGGTCTTCTCCTATGACGCAATCTGGGTTGTCAGGCTTCGTTCCGGGTCGGGTTGTGGCGGTTGCAGCGCAGCGGAAGCTGGATAAGTATGCGGCACGTTGTAGGGCTTTGGGTTACGGTTTCTTTCCTTTTTCCTTCTCTTCTTTTGGGGAATTAGAGAAAGGGGCAGTTTCTTTGCTGAAGCGGGTCCAGGCGTACTCCAGGGCTCAAGACATTGCGGCGCGGGCTGCTGCCCACATTTTCAGCAGGATCGGGTTCGCCATAGCTAGAGGAGTGGGGGCCCAGATTGTATCTCGGCTCCCCTCCAACTTCTTGTAGTCCACTTGATCTTTGTAGCTTGTTAAGCATGTAACGTTTTGGTGTTTTCTTTTATAATAATAATAATAATAATAATAATAATAATTATTATTATTATTATTATTATTAAAATTATTATTGTAATTTTAGAAAGGATGCCAATAACAAAAGGTTTTCATTGATTTAAATAGTAATATTACAATATTGGTGCCCATAGGACACATGCATTACACAATAGTTGTTCACAAATTAATTTAGTGTTTTTAATGGCAAAAATACATAAAATCCATTGAAACAAATTCAAGATTACTAGAAAGCACAAAATGACCCAAAAACAAACAAGAGCCTCCGCCATCTCATTTGCTAGATCTACATTTCTTCTCCATTTAGCTCACCCTGCTCCTGCAAGTTTAAATCACGAATGGACACGAGTTAAAGATGGTACGCTAGCTAAAACATGATAAATAATATAATAAAATTCATGTTTACTCAAATAAAAACATGAAATTTCACAAAAAAAAGTAAGCAATACGTAGATACAACTACTTTTAAATGAAAATCTCAATTCCTTAAAAGTTGCATCTGTATTTGACAACCATACAATTCAAATAAGAAAAAACAGCAATATCACAGATAATCCATCACTATCTCTCCTTAAAAATGCAAAGTATCTGTTCTTTATGAGAGAAATTCAGTGGGAATATGTTAATGAATTCAAAATGTATAACACCCAACTAGCCTAGAGACAAATTTACCAATCAGTATCAGGCTACTCAAAAATCAGAAGAAATCAAATTGATACAAAATAACAGCAGAAACTTTATGAGAAAGAAAGGAAAGTATATATATGGACATAATGAATATACATGTACACCAGCTAGCACAGTGTTGGCAGACCACGAAAGAAGCATAAGCTCATAAATGGAGCATCTGCACTATTTTTCCACACAAACACAATAACAATTAACAGTTGCATTAGCCCAACTACACACTACCAAAAAGAATAAGAAGTTAATACAAAGCAAAAAATACTGCAATCTCAAGAACAAAAAACAAATCAGCTAACAAGCTGAGACAACAAAAACCTGTATGTTGTTTCTGGTTTGATTGCAAACTTATATACGTAGCTGGATAATGACATCATTAAATAAAGTATTAGTGGGAAATGTAAGAATAAAGGTGTTTTAGGTGTTTGTTGGGCATGAAGGTGGTAATGATGAGACAGTGGAGATCTGTGGCACAATCTTAGTGAATTCTGGGATAAAGGCTATACTTATATCTTCCAAAGGGATGAACACTGTCCTGAAAACTTGTCTGGACGGTCTAAAAAAATGGTATCTCTAAAGGGACTTGCCACTCATCCTGATACTACACTTACCTAAGTTTGAAACTCAAGGATGTTAGGGGTGGCAACCGTGTAGACATTGACAATGGTTTCGCAGAGCACTACTACGAGTACGAGTGCACAATAAGAGAATGACTAAATGATGAAACATAGCCATCATAATCCAAAAAGATCTCCATCAATGCCCTTAATCTCAGTACAGTCACAGACTGTATACCTGGTATGACAGTGAAAAGGTCAGTGACAATTCAAGTTTTCAATTTTCCTGGAACTCCTGCTGTTATAGTGTTATATACCATATATATTCCAAGTTTCTGAAATTTGGTTGATGATTTGTGAATGTTTTTATTGTCTTTTTTTCTTTGATGGAGAAACAGGTTGGTGGATAGAGCAAAGTATATGATTGAGTAACCTATGGGACAGTCAGGGGTGCAGGGCATGAGGTTCCATTGACTCCCCTCGACTTGCATTGCTTCTGTTTCAACAATTCTTAAGGAATCGGCCCATGACCACAGACAGATTAAACTTTGTTGCACCAAAAATTTGCAAAAAAGTTAACATTAAAGAACTGCATGACCACAGACAGAACCTCATTTGTGGATACCCAAGAGAAAGAAACTCAGTGATAGGGGTCTTCTGGAGAATCAAATAGAGATTCAGTTAATGGAGGAGAAACTCGGGATAAGAATTGGGAAACAGAAACGGAGTCTGGCCAATACGGTGCAGTGTCAGACAAAGAAATTAAGTTTGTAGAGGATTCGAGTCCTCAAAAAGAACCCATTTTGATTGAGAAGAGAAGTAGCGTTGACAAGTGCAGATAGGGGTTTGTTCCTTATAAAAGATGCTTTCGGAGAGAGACATGGAATCGACCATAGGCAATTAAGATGGAGAAAGTCAAAGAGTTTGACTTTGCTTGTAGCAACATATCCCCTAGTGAAGTTTCCTTATTTAGTTTCCTTATTAAACCCATCCAAAGACCCTATTTATATCACCAAAATTATTGTGCCTTAAACATATAAGTAGTTGCAATGAAATGCGGAAATGTGGAGTAAGAGGATTACCTTGACATCCAAATGAAACTGAAAGGCGAGTAAGCATGCAATGGGCATGCGGATGAGATAGAATGTTGATAGGTGTATTTTTCGTCGTTGATAGAAAATAACCTATGTAAACAATATTTATAAAACCACTCAACTACCGGCTAGCGGTAAGCAAAGGGATCGTCCCAAAGAAACGGTGGTTAATGAGTTTGAAAGTCAATCTAGTTCGAACAAGGATTTGGTTTTGAATTGTCACTTTTAAGAATCTAAAACCTAAGAGTTTTGCTAAATTGAATCAAGAAAGGGAAACGTTAGGGAGTCGGGGATAGGCTAGGGAAACCGGAGGTAATGAATTCAACTATCTAGCAATGGTGATCATGCAACGAAATGGTGATTAGGCAAATGGCATCTAAAGACGAACCCGCCACCTCTCGGATAGGGAACGCTAAGCGTCTAATCCACGGAAGAGCTTTCGCCTAATCGTAGATTAAACTAACTAGCATATAATAGGCACCGCCATTTGATCACACAAGATAGGCCCACAATCTCTCGCCAAACCTATCCTATGGTTCCACGTGACTCTAATCGAATAGCATTTGCAACTACCACTCAACTAGCATGGATATCCTATCATCAAATCATATTTAATCACATGAATCAACCAACAATCAATCAACAATTTCCCCTAATTAAGCCCCTAGATTCTCCCCTTACCCTAACCTAATTCTACTCACTAGTCATTCTAGAAATCAAGCAATCCATTAAGAATAAGCTAGCAAGCATGATATTGAAGGAGTAGGAGAAGAGAACTAAGAGTTTAATTGCACAATCAAATCACAAATTGAAAATCAAAGTAACTTCAATCAATGAAATCAAGAATTCAAGAAATTAAGGAATTGAAGAACAATCAACAACAAAGCAAGAGCAAGAATTAAGAAACTAAGAATTAAATTGCAAGAAAAAGAGAAGAGTTGAAGGAATTACAGAATTGAAGCTTGAAAATCAATGAGTTTCTCTCTCTAGAACACTAGCTTGAAGAGCAAAATATCTAAAAACCTCCTAAAATCTATTTCTGAAATTCATTGTTAATGAAAATAAAGAAAATTCTATTTATACTAAACCCCGAAAATAAGAGATATAAACTCGAAAATTGAATCCCGCGCAGCTGTGCGAGCGGGCATACCCAGCTGCGATCGCACCAGTGGGATCGTGCTGTGATCCATGCGAACGGGCTCAACGACGATTCTCCTCCTTCGTGTCGTGCGATCGTGCTCAGCAACCGTGCGATCGCACAGTTCTGACTTGGCCAAATCTTCATAAATCCTCATGTGCTCGCACAGGAATTCAGTGCGAGCCCACCGAAATTCCGTGCGAGCGGGCTCCTTTGTGGTGCGATCGCACAAAATCACTCATAGTTCCTGCATCGATTTTCCAGATTCGTGCGAACGAGCTCCTCTGTGATGCGATCGCACAAATTCCCATATATTTCCTGCATCGATTTTCCAAATTTGTGCGAACACACACTTCTGGGGCACGAGCACACGAACCGGCCTGCTTGACTTTGGAGGCAACTTTGCTGACCCGTGCGAACGCACATAAATTCCGTGCGATCGCACGGGCCCTGTTCGAGCAAATCTCAGCTATTTTCCATCAACATTTTTACCTAAAAAGTACAAAGATGGAATAAGGGGATAAAAATGCAACAAAACTACGCAAAACTATCGAAAAGCTTAATAAAATTCTATAAAATCCTAGGCATTAGAGCGACATAAATTTCGATCATCAAATGTGCCCAACTTTATGTACATAGCAAACTGCTTCCAGCCACATCCCCTGCATATCCCTGTTTCGCGGCCAAAAACAGCATCACAATTGATTATTAACTACTGACAAAATGAAAGATAAATCGCGAAGGCCTGTGAAAAGAATTTAATTTGGATAATGTATGACCTGATAATATGCCTTGAATTGAGTCAAAGAATATTGAAAGGCAAACTAGAGGAGTCACGGAAGCATAAGCTGGGATTATAGTGCTACTGCCACTGAAGAAGCCTACCCAAATGTTATGTCCTAAGCTTAGACCCACATAATTGGGTCTAATGCACCACTCTTTACTACCAGTGGTAGAAACTCGTCTCAAATAGTCCAATGTAGCACATAATAGTAACATTAAATACCAAAAAGTAAAGACGACAGCTTAATTATGCTCCAATCAATATACTGAAAAACCACAAAAGCTCCAAACTCTATCAAGAAAAAAACACGTTATCCTGTACATTTTCGTTTCTCCAAATTGAAACTTTGAAACCAAAATCAAAGGTGCATTCCAATTGACTAGTATGAAAACATCTATAATTCAAACAAATTTGACCAACTTTGTGTCCTCTGACTTTTTTATTCAGTTTTCATCAATGAATAAACAAAATCAGATCATTTACTTGGTTGAGTTCAAAGTTAACAGTCTCACTATTATAGTATTATTGCTAAATTAAAAAAACAAAAATTTCGCTCACAAAATAAGCAGCAACGACAGTCCAGTTTGGCAGAGTTTTGACCATCCCGCAGACTGAAGGAAATAATGCCCTTGGTCCAAATATGCATTCAATGTTAAGTCTAATAAATGCGGTTCAGTATTAATTAACAAGTTAATAATTCAGTGACATCAAGTGAGCTGAATGCCTGACTAGAGGCCGCTTCAGTTCAAGTGGAATTAATTATATTAATCCACAGCTTACTCTTGACTGAACCCGTAGGGTCACAAAAATAGTACGTAAACGGATCAAGTATTTAATGGCATTAAATACTCCATCTATGGATATTCGGAATCGACGGATCTTGGTTTCAGTGGGAGCTGAGATCGTCATAGGCAAGAAATGAATACTCCGGAAACGATGATATTGCCGGAAACGGAAATATGGATCGTATCGGAAATATAAATATTATCCAAGTCGTAGATGTTGCCGGAAACGGAAACATGGTACGTATCGGAAAATATTATAGGAAATGGAAATATTGCCGGAATCGGAAATATTGCCGGAAACGGAAATATTGTCAGAATCGGAAATATTATCGGAATCGGAAAATAATTCCGGAAACGGAAATATTAAATATTTGTTCGAAACGGAAATTGATTCCGGAATCGGAAATATTAAATATTGTTCGTATCGGAAATGAATTCCGGAACCGGGAATTTAATCGGAAGCGTATCGTACGAATAAACATCTTACGGGCTTGCTAGACGCAAGACCTAGCACGAAGCTAGGCCCAACGCCTAGCAAAGCCCGCGCGCGACCAAAGCAAGCAAAGCCCAAACGCGAGAGCAAGGCCAGCAGGCGCGCGCCCCTCGTGGGCTGCGAGCACTTGCTGGGCCTGGGCTCAGCGTGCGCGTGCGCATGGCGCCCCTCGTGGGCTGCCGCGCCTGCGTATGTGTTTGTGCTTGCGTACGAAACCTTGATCGGTTAGGATTCGTATAAGATTGATTTCCTAAGTCTACTAGATAAATTAAGTGATTGAATTTTAGATTAATTCAGATTCACTAAATCGTTTCCTAGTAGGATTCTAATATCCGATACCCATGTCCTATAAATAGGTGATCAATGCTCACAATTTATATCGAGTATTCAAGTATTCAAAGTGATTTTTGAGAGCAAAAATTCAGTCATACAATTGCCTATATGTGCCGAAAATTCTAAGTACCTTAAGGGCGATCCTAGTTGGTCAAACTTAAGGCGGATCCGGACGTGCTGTGGACTATCTACGGAGGGACGACACTTGGAGTCCTAAAGACTTGTTCTTGTTCGGTTCGGGCGCAGCTAGGGAAGGCACGCAACAAAGTGTATGCATCTAAACTATGCTAAGTGATTATGTGTAAATAATATGCTTTCCTGGCTTTATGGTTTTTTCCGCATGATTTATGAATTGTCATATGTATCATAACCTAACACAGACTCCTTGCTATAATTTGCCTATGGTGCCTATCATTACAGTGGCAATTCAAATGCAAGTCAGACTTAGAGATACATGCAGAACACGTGGATTGCATTTTGCATGAGGTTGTTGTACTTTACATCTATTCCCGACTCCATGGCTCTTTTGTTTCGGGATACTATTTATATATATTGTAATATTTTACAGTCCTGATCATATTAATCTATACTAAATCGCATATCCAAACTCCTCATTTCTTGTTTTTTCACCTCAAACACTTTATCTGAATACAAACAAGCAACATAATCACCTCAAATATACAAGAAAATAGTATGATTTCTCAAACAACCATTTCATAATCCGAACATATATATCACCACAAATGTCACAAAAATATAGTTACACCATCACCACACATATAACAATTATATTGTCACTCTAAAACCACATTCCAAGCATATTTAACATTAATCAGATATTACTCCCTAAAATCAAAATGAAGAAAGAATCACCTCCTATAATAGAAGACATGGGTCAAACACTCGCAAAATTAGCTAAAATTCAACTAAATAATCACAAGATACCAAATTCTAACATTTTAACCTTTTCTGTCAATTCTGACTCTTGGATACGACCCATTCGTAGATTTAGACATTGCGTTGAAGGTTAGGGTAATTGGTTTCCTTCCAAATGCATCCAAATTAATGCCATTCTATAAAAAAAATATAAAAAACAATAACTAAAACAGTGAGAGATTAGGATCATTAGAGGATCCTGTTCTATTCCCCCAACACCGATTGATTTTTAAAAATACTTAAAAGTAAGATAAGAAAAAATAAATACGTACTTCCAGTGTCTTGGTCGAACCAGATCTGAAATAGTGGTCGGATCCCCAACATTGCCTGGAGGTAGGATCATCTAGGTTGCCGCCATCGGCTGAAGGTAGAGCTCGACAAAGTGCAAAGATGGGTAGGACCTAATGATGATTGGAAATAGAAATTAGGGTTTAATAGAGATGCGGTTAAATCAATCTGGGGGTTTTAATTACTGAATCTCAAGAGTAATTTGCATATTTTTTCCAGATGGGAGATTGAGAGTGCCGCCATTATTATTCTTCAACTTGAAATGAAATTAGAAGGTGTTTGAATTTGGGAGCAATTGAGTTAAAAGGGTTTCAAAACTTCGGGAATAATAAAAGGGACGATTGGGAGTGCCGCGGGCTGAATGTCGCGTGCTTTATAATAACAACAGCCGTTGCATTAGCTCACCTAATGCAACGCCATAAGACGCTAACGCAACGACACACGCGAGACCGTTGCATTAGGTAACAAACTGTTACATTAGGGTAAGAACCGTAGCATTAGCCCTACCTGATACAACGACATTGAAGACACCGTCGCATAATGACTTTTTAAGCCGTTACATTTGCTCGAAAATGTATAAGGTTAAAACAACTCGATTAGAACTAATAAGGATTGAATAATTTGTAGATTATTGGAACCCTTGATTAGTTGTTGCAAATGTTTATGTGATGCATAATTTATTCTACTAACTTGCTATGTGGGCCATTCATTGATAAATGAATGGATGAATGGTATATTGTAAATGTACTGTTTTGCAGATTATGGAAAGTGACTAGTATGGCCCAAATAGGATAGAAAATATGGTCTGCGTACCATTAATTTGAATGTGAAATTGGTCTAATGCACCAAAGTTTTATTTTACATATGGTCTGCGTACCATCAAATAGTTGTAATTAGTTTCAATTATAACTTATCCTATTTGAAGAAAATGGCGCCTCCCATGGTGAAATTCAAGACGCATTTTCCAATACATTTTCAAGACAGAGTTTGAAGTTGAAGCTTCAAGATGAAGTCGGGCCATACTAGATCTCATTTATATCTTATGCATGCTTTAAGTTATTTATTGCTTTAAATATGTCTTAATTATGCATGAGGTTGTGGCTTAATTATGTTGCATGATTAAGGATTAGTTTACTTAAAATCTAACCAACATAGTAAGAGCCTTAAGTTCCAAACTTTAAAAATTGAGTTAAAAGGTGCCATGCCAAAATAACACTTACTTGGATAACTTTTACATCAATCTTAGTAATAGTTTTCCGCCATAGAGAGGTGTTACTCATTGATCCTAAAGGGGTAAGGTACACAAATAATTGTGAGTACATGTTAGTTTTGGTGAAACTCAACGATATAAGTAAGGAGTCCTTTTATGTCATGGCAAATGAGATAGGTTTACCTAATAAGTTCTTAGACGTACCTATCAACCAAGAGTAGTTTCTAGACTATTAGCAAAGGATTTGCTTACCTAAAATATTTTAGAATTGAGTCTAAATACATATTGTGCTTAATTCTTCAATAATTAATGGATCTTGGATTCATTTTATTCACACCTACCGGAACACATAACTTGAATAAAATGCTTAATAAATATTGAATTATGCATGAATGCTAGAATTTAAGTTTATTAAGAGAAACTGTGAATGGTTATTTATTTGTTTATTCTTTTCAATTGTAGTTTTAACTATGGCAAACAACAATCAAAACATCATCAAGGATTCTGAACTTATGATCAAGTTGAATCTAACAAATTCTCTTGAATGGGAAGCTAAGCTGGTTGAAGTAGTGAGAATCAATGGATTTGAGTATGTATTGTTCAAACCCATGCCAAGCTACTATGCCAGAGACATGATCCCTGAAAGACATGCAGCCTTGGATGCGGATCTCAAGAAGGTCATGAGTCTCATGCTGAACAACATCCCTGATTATTGGGCTAGGAGGTTTGTATCCTACGAACCTTTTATGCTCATCAAGAATCTGAGGGATATCTGTCGTGGAAACACGGAGGAAAGAGTCCTAAATGTCCATGAGTTGATCCAGTCAATGTTAGGCCTGAAGGTTGATTCTCATAATAGATGTTTTAGGATGGAAGTCCAAGAAACACATGTTCAGGTCCTTCGCACTAAACAAAGAGTTGGTAAACCACTTAGGGATCATGTGAACTATATGTTGTCATTGTTTGATCACTTGAGTCTGCTAGGTTCACCAATAAGCGAAAGGATGGTTATCTCCGTCTTACTCAATTCACTTCATGAAGGATTTAGACGCTTCAGCCAATACTACATGTGTGAACCTAGAGAAGAGACAATCGGTGAGTTTATTCGGCTAGTTAAAAATGCTGAAATAGTACTCGACTGTGAAGCCAAAGATTTACTCAAGGCTAAAGGGAGACCCTTCAAGAAAGGTGGAAAGTCCAAGGAAAATGCTGAGTTAGTTCCCAAAAAGAACACAAAGCAGGACAAGTCCACATCAAGCTGTCTTTATTGTGATGGAATTGGCCATTACAAGAAAGAATGTCCAAAATATAAGGAAGATCAGAAGAACGGAACGGTCGTTCCATCTTCAGGTATTTTCGTTATAGACTGTATACTTGCAAATTCAACCTCTTGGGTTTTAGATACAGGTTGTGGCTCTCACTAGCTTATGTTCCAATTCGCAGGGACTAAGAAGAAGTAGAAGATTAAGCAAGGGTGAAGTCGACCTACGAGTGGGAAATGGAGCAAGGATTGATGCATTAGCTGTAGGAACTTATTATTTGTCGTTGCCCTCTGGGCTAGTTTTG